>NC_092630.1:58159345-59464068 GCF_039555335.1 Amphiura filiformis | reverse complement strand
TCGGTACGGTGAACACGTGACAGTTATAGGTGCTCTGGTTCAAAACTTAAATTTTCAAAATGGTGGTGGCGGCCATTTTGGATTTTAGCCTCTAGCGAAAAATGCCGGGATTTTCGCGAGGGACATGATGGCTATTTTTTTTCTAAATGGTCCATAGAAGTCGAATCAATCGTCAAACCTTACTAGCCAGAGAGTGGTCACCAAAGTGAACTTTTCCCCCTAACTAACATGTACTATTTGGTTGAGAATGTTTTACTTGTTGTATGCAATCATTTAATAAAGTCATAGTTTTGACATTTGCCAAAAAAATTTATTATTTTTTAATGTTATATCATTATCAGTTATCATTTTATTTTTTAATCACCTGATTTGGGTGCTTTCTTAAAGACTGTAATGGGACATGGAATTAAAAAAATGCAATTAGGAAAGCAAGAAAATTTTTTTTTTTAGAATCGAAGGGGCTAATTTCATCCCATCCAAGGAGACAACATTTGATGATGTACAGAAAAAACCTGCAGAGATGAGGATGTCAAAAAAACTGGCGAGCAAGCCACGGGAGGTGGCTGGAAAAATGGCATAGAGAGAGTGGTGTATAATTGATGGTGTAACACATTGTAGGAGGAGGGGGAAAACCCATTTACCAATGTTTACAACTTTGTGTCAAACCAAAACACTTTCTATATATTTCAAACTGAAAAATTGGGGTAAAATGCTTGTAGGGGATGTCTTGCATAATAAATTATAGGACCCTTATGTGGAAAAGTTGATATATTTGTCTACTGCAAGTTAATAAAATTTGGCTGAAATTTCTGAAAAAACTAGGGCACCATACAATACCAGTCCTGTTCTGGTTTTAGGATAAAGACCATAGGTAATTCATGTGCACCCACATTGTGGCCAACTTGTGGCTGAAGAATATGTGTCAACTGGAAGAAATGTGATGCAAAAATAGGAGCAAAGCAAGAAGGTATGATGAGATTTAAATTGAAATTATGCATAATTTGGAAAGAAATTACAAAAAAAGATAGAAAAGATCATTCATGATGAAGATGGAAAGGTGATAGTGTGAAAACTTGTAGTAACAGTGTGACAGGTACCAATAACTCTTCAGTTGAGACTGAAAGTCTTCTGGGACCATCACTCAAACATTTCATTGCATGACTGAATGGTTGTAATTGAAGGGAATCTTGCGGTTTGAACCATACCTGTGTTACTAGCTGTTTATTCACACCCCACTGTAAAAACCACACAGAGAGAAAAAGTGTCACTCAAAGTAGACCATTTTGTCATACAACGTTTCACTATGGACCACAATGGCCTCATCCCAATGGCATAGTCCAATAACCTCAATTAAACACTGGTAGTGCAAATTTGAACCTCAAGTTGCAGAGTATGAGTTTTTGTATCCAAAGTTTCAAAGGTCATTCAATGAATGTACAAATGTACGGTATTGGGTTTTAAAAAGAACTGTGGACTGATAGATGAGAATGTGTTGGATCCTAGTATTTGCAGTGAATAAAAACAATTGCATATATTGCAAGAGATATGGATTCTCAAAATTTTCATGCCCAGAAATATTTCATTTTCAGGTGGGCCTTTTAAGAAAATGTATTAATATATTTAAAAACAAGAAGACAAATATCTGGGTCCTGAATAAGATTGGCACAGACTTAAACATCAGAAAGTCCATCATTGAGAGGAAATTGCGCTACTTTGGCCACATTGTAAGAAAGGATGGTGGAGTTGAGCAGCAGATTCTTCAGGGAGCTGTGGAAGGGGACGTCCATCAACATCTTGGACAAATGATGTGAAGAACGTTTGGTGCAACACGTTTGGCTTTTGATAGAAGTAGATGGCGTACTCTTGTGAAGACCACAGCAGCCCAATCCTGCGCCATCTGACCCAGAGAGAGAGATTAATATTGCAAAAAGTTTTCAAATCTTGGAGATATTGTGCTTTTCATACATTACTTACATGTATTTGTTGAACATTACATGTCTGACCCAGATACTATTTTCCAACTTGATGTGGCCATAGACTGTAAAAAGCAGTCTATGATGTGGCAGTGACATTAGTGCCAAAAGTGCCATAAGCTACAAATCACTCGTGTTTGCACAAAGCGCTGACATACTACACATGTACATTAGTGCCAAAAGTGCCATAAGCTACAAATCACTCGTGTTTGCACAAAGCGCTGACATACTACACATGTACACGCTAAAAGACGCTGCATACATGTACGCGCGAAACAGTTGCCTCAACGCGTTGATGTCACAGTTGTCACTGCCACATCAAGGTGAAAAATGGTATAGCTTCTTCGAAATAATGAGGTCCAAAAAATACAATGAAAGAAAGACCACTTGCTATCTTAGCAGTAAAACATGCAGCCCATGGGGGACTTAATGTTGTAAATTTGACATTAATTGAATATTGAGACAAGATTCCAATTAAAGGTGTAAATTGGGACATGTGTAATTACAGTACTAAGATGCCAAAAAATTAGGTTTTAATTAAAAAAATTAACCAATTTCATTTGTAAAGATTGTGCATTATGGCTTTGATTGAATATAGTCTGTCCACATAGAAGTACAAAGTAAATAGACCTCGGAAACTGGAGGTATGAGAATAATTATTTCAGTGCAATGCTTCTTTGGCGCGCCAACTGCTGCGCGATTTGTGCACCACGCTCTTTACGTGTCGCGTCGCACTCGCGTGTGACGCAAAGCATCGACCCCCGATGCCACAGATTTGGTTTGTACTTCTAAGTGGACAGACTGTAGGGTTTCACAATAACAAGCCCTGTAATATTTTACCTGATGCATAAATTGAGAATCTTTGACCTGTTCACATTAGAAAATTTCTTCATTCGATGAAGATAAGTTAATCTTGATTAACTAATTAAGCATGCGTGCACATTACGCTGAAGTTGAACGAAGATGAAACAAAGACATTGCACTGTACACATTTCATGAATATTAATGAAGCTCGAACGAAGCTATTAACGCCCGGCTATATTAAAGCCGGTGAAGGTCACTTGTCACATGATCACTTTCCTTCGTCGAACAAAGCGAGCGTATTACAAAATTAGCTTCGTCGAAACAACCTTTTTAGCTTCATTGAACGAAGCAATTTTAATCTTCGTTAAAGGAAGAAAAGTGTGTACACAGTAGGAAAAAACTATTTTTAATCTTCGTTCGAGGTTTGTCGAAAGAAGAAAATGTTCAAATGTGAACAGGGTCATAGCCATACATGTAGGCCTAGTTTTGCTTGATGGACAATTGGACATGTTTAAGCGAAGTAAAAATATAGGTTAATGAGATTTACAGATTTTGATGAAACTTAAAAATAGAATGATTTGGGGCATTGTTTGTAGGTTTAGGCATGTGAAAGTGTGAAAATTGTGTCCAAATGAATAATTGATGGAAGCATGTGTGCAGTGCTTTGAGATTCGCCTACTTTTCTATGCCAATATTTCAGTCTTCTCTTCACTTTGATTGGATTTAGTTAGATCGAAGGTGCACCAATCAATTCATTGTGTTGCCTATGAAATGAATGGGTTTTTGTTATAGAAATTACACCGAAATTTGACTTTAAATTTTCAGATTTGAGTATTGTAATATATTGCAGAATGCAGTAAAATCAATAGGAAATATTAAGATATATTATTATTTACTTTTTGTTAGCTATGTCTCAATTAATGTTATTTTGATTCAGAAAATGAATTTCAATTCAATTCAGATTCAATTCTTATTTTATCAAATCATTATGATGCAATTTCAATTCAATTCTTCTCTGTTTTAAATAATTTTGATTTGATTCAATTCCAATTCAATGCATTGAAATTAACTGCTAACCAATTTCAATACCAATTCACAGCATTTGAATTCAATTCATATTCAAATTCAATTCTTATTACCAACACTGATACATTTTACCAGGCATTTGGTTAAAAGCAGTTCAGGGAGAAAGTTTATTGTAACTGATAAGCTGACAATACAGGTGAAATAGCAGAATCAAAATACATGTTGCATGAAATGAACAAAAAACACATTTCGAAAGAATAAAAACATTTCGATTCAATACATTGAATTGAAATGAAAAACCAAACATTTCGATTCAATTCTCAGTGAATTGAAAAATGGCAAAAATCAAATTCAATTTAATTCCTATTCCAATGCATTGAAATAACACTAGTCTCAATGATATGAGAGAGAAATTGTTGATATCATTAAAATGTCTGGATAGGGGCCAGGCAGGCCCTTAAAACAAGATGGGCTCCTGTGAGGGCCACCCCTGGATTTCTTTGAGTGCCCTCAACCTTTTGTACACACCATGCCATACCATTAAAAAGAAAGACCTGGACGGCCGCAAAAATATTGGCTTATTTCTAGGCCTGGATATGGGTGAAGTTGTATAAGTTGACCAATTGAAATTTAGGGGTGTAGACCACCAAATAACTTCTGAAAAGCACATAAAAATCAACTTTTTTAAGCGGCGTTTTCTACGTGGTGTGACAATATTTTTCACTTTTTTACGTCATCCCTGTATTAAAGCCATATTATAACATTTGCTGTTGAGGACGCCCTCACTGATTTTTTAAAATTCATTTTTTACACGATTATATTGTACTTTATTAAACCAATATACCCTGCAAAAATCAAGACTCTAGGTGCTGTAGTTTTGTCAAAATCCGAGATTTTGAATAAAGCGTTACCGGAACCGGCGTCTTATTATTACGATGGAATTATTAGTCGAACGCATACACGACGTTCATAACACACAGTCCGTACCCGGCGTGCGTGACGGTGATCTACACAACAAAGGGTCGTACCATAACATGACCGAAGGAGTGGTACGTATTGGCGACATACGCGCTGGTAGTAAATTCCAATTTTCTTTGCTTTGCCATAGTTGTTTGGCTCAAAAATAAAAGGGGATATATCTGACAGTAAAAACTAACATTTTATGTCAAAGAAATGCTAATCTATTTTGTATGATAATGTTATAATATTGCTTTAATTAATTAAGGACTGAAATTTCATTGAAGCTTCAATTTTGGTGAACTTTATAGATTCAGTTTTTTGAAAAAATGTTGAAAAGCGATGCCGCCATTTCAACCCCAAAACTAGCATTAAAACTTGTTCCGTTAGCAGTAATTCGGACAGGGCCTACTTTTCTTGTGAAATCGATTTGTATAATTTCATATCTATTTTAGGTTAGCATTTTTCATTTAAATCAGAACATGCTAACCTGACGAAGAACATGGTCCCTAAGGACACCACATTGTCTCCGGTAGTCATATACTTTTAACCGGAACTCATCACCATTGCTCCTTTGGCACAGTGATTTGGTGTAATACGCCCTTAGGGCTGGCTCGACCCAGTGGCTTGATATGTGTAGCCTTACTTGTAGCTTCAAGTGAACAATATAGGCCCTATACATGTAGGCTACATGATACATCCGTCCACATTAGTGGATAGGTAGGCCTACACTCTCTCTTTAGCCAGTCATCATTAAGGTAGGGACTGAGTCCGGGAATTGAGTCCCGCCGGGTAGCCTAGTAGGCCTACCGGGCAGGACATCCATGCCCGGATACCCGAAATTCCAAAAAAAAAATATATATATATTTTTTTAAATTTTTTTTTTTAAGTTATTTATTTTTTCGGCTTTGTAGTGTCCCTGGACCTAGTTCTATATGCTAGGATCATTCATGGTTGACTTATTAATAATAAAAACAAAAAATAAATTGCATGATGTTTTGTTTTTATGCCTCCACCGCGAGGCATACTGTTTTTGCAATGTCCGTCCTTCCGTGCTTCCGTGCTTCCGTCCATCCGTCCTTCCGTCCGGAGGCTATATCTCGGGCATGGATGGGCGGATTGACTTCAGATTTTCAGGATAGGTGGGTCATGGTCACAAACTCTGGCTACTTTTTTTTTTTGGGTGAGGTTCAAGGTCATCTACTGAGGTAAAAGGTCATTTGAGGTCAAGGGGCCCATTTTCTTTATTTTCCTCTTTTCTCGGAGACTAGGGGTCGCACGTTCCTCAAACTTGGTGGGTGGATGCATATTGACCCCAGACAGAACAAGTTTGTATTGGTTAGTGGGTCAAGGTCTCCTGAGGTCATGTAGGGGTCATTTGAGGTCAAATTAGCAAAAATACTCATATGGCCATGAAACTTGGTAGGTACAGTCAACATTTAGAGCCAAATTTTTGGAAGGTCATTTTGGGGTCATCTGGGGTCACCCAGGGGTCACCTGAGGTCAAATTAGTAAAAACTGTCGTATGGGCATGAAACTTGGTGGGTACAGTCAACATTTAGAGCCTAATTTTTTGACGTCATTTTAGGGTCATCCAGGGTCACCCAGGGGTCATCTGAGGTCAAATTAGTAAAAATTGTCATATGGGCATGAAATTTGGTGGGTACAGTCAATATTAAGAGCCAAATTTTTGAAAGGTCATTTCAGGGTCATTTGAGGTCATCCAGGGGTCATCTGAGGTTAAATTAGTAAAAACTGTCATATGGGCATGAAACTTGGTGGGTACAGTCAACATTTAGAGCCAAATTTTTGGAAGGTCATTTTGGGGTCACCAGGGTCATCTGAGGTCAAATTAGTAAAAACTATCCTATGGGCATGAAACTTGGTGGGTAGTCAACATTTAGAGCCAAATTTTTGGGCGGTAATTTTGGGGTCATCCGGGGTCACCCAGGATTCATTGGAAGGTTGTTTTGGGGTCATCCAAGTGTTGTCTAAGGTCAAATTCAGTCTCCTCTTTTAGGCTTGAAGCTTTGTATTAACTTGTAAGTGCCACATCACACCCTTTTGTGGAGGCATCACGGTCGACGCTGTGCGTCGAAAACCGCGACATCCGAGAACCGCGGTCCATCTAGTTTTAATATGAAAATTGATATTTTGTATTCATGTCATACTATATTAATGATATCAAAATGCATTGAATTTGCATTGAAAATCCCAACCCTAGTCATCATGCAACACTTTGTGCATTGATATAATATTCTACAGTCTATGGCTTTAGTATGCGAATATATTGTAGAAATAATGTTGGCCTGAAGTACACATGAAGGGCACGGAGAGTTACATAAAATCATGTCTGTATTTAGCTTTATAGTCCAACAAGTAATGGTAAAGTAGTCCCCGAGCAAGCATGCAGTGCTGGGTGTTGAAATACCGAAGTACATGCTATAGCACATGAAAGTATGAATACTTTTATAGTATAAAATCATATCATAGCACTATGTACATGTATGACTGGGCCACTTTGTTGCTGAGTGAGATATTTGGAATTGATGTGGCCTTTGCAGTCAATGTCCTTTGTATCCAATGATGGGAGTATACTTTCTGCCCTTGCAGAGATGTCCTTTGTACCCAATAATGGGAGTACACTTGATATTTCTCGTATCATGTTAGTTGAGCTTGTCTCAATTCTTGTATGTGCTGTCACCAGACTCCACTTCGTAGACCATGTTATAAAATATGGCACAGGTCTAGGGTTTTAAATACTCTCTGGTACAAAGATAGCGCTTGTAACTCGATGTCGGAGCACCATGCTAATAATGTACTCGCTGTTTGAACATCGCGATTTTACTTGGATCTTGATCAGTTCCCTTGTGATCTGAGGTTCCATTACAAAGGACATCACTGAACTGCGAAAGTGAGATTTCAACTTGCCAGGGGGATTTGCAAGTTTTACTAGGGACAAATATGTTCTGACTTTACTTAGTAGTAACATGTAGGACTACAAAATGCAAGTTTTGGAATAAAACATGAGCTTGGGATTTGCAGAGTATGGGTAGAATGAATACATAGGGATTTGGGTGGTCTGACATGGCATGGTACAATGCTAATGAACTTGAAAGCTATGTTGAATGGATACATGTGCATTTCTATGTAATGTTTGATTTGAAATAAGTTTGATTTGTAGCTGTACTTGTAAATGTTTCATTTTATATACCGGTATTGAATCATAATTCAGGTTTAGTTCAAGAAATTATTGTTTCCGACATATTACTTATAATGTGAAAAGGTATTGAGCTTATTTTATAGCTCAAACAACCAATAGTAGCTAAAAAGTGAGCTGGCTGAAATATGTTTGAGACTAACTGTTAAAGTGGACATTTTCGTGGCATGAAATTTTTTAGAAAGGAAAAGAAGACCGTTCCCAACAAAAAAAGTGAATCATTCTAGTTTAGTGTCAGCCTTTGGATCAAGAGATCCAATATCAAATGCTACTGTAATGAGAGGCAATAGAAATTATATTCAAACTTACCAAAATTCTGTGGAATTCCATGGTAATTTTGAAACATTTCATTGTGTTCTATACTTGGCTGACAGATGACGAAATAACCTTGGAAAAAATTCCTTTTTTTTGTCTTCCAAGTTATCAATAAAACCCAGTATGAACCGGGAATGAAGTTGTCATACAGTGAAGATGGGGGATTTTTATATACCGCCACTGAGATATTTTTATGAAAAATGCCTTTTATATTATAGGCTGTTATTATTGTAGTTGAAGGAATATTTTGTAAATGCTAATTTGAAAGAAAAAAAGAAAGATAACAAAATGGATATAGCCCTACCTTAGTACTCCTTCACTTTGACTTCCCAGGCCAGATGCCATACTTATTACTCCAGTAATTTTGATCACCTGATAAAACAATTCCCGATTCCAATTTTTGGTGAAAAAAAAATATTATCCCATTTTGCCAAATAAAACAGCTCTTGAAATAAAACAGCTCTTGAAATCCTATTCCAATTTTAATATTTGGCCAATTTTTGGCTGCGGACAATCAAAATTCTTATCAGTATAGCCTATACACTTAAATTTTAACAAACACATAAATTTTCTTTTCTATTTTGTAATATAACTAATTATTTAAAAACTTGTCATTAATGAAATCATTTCTATCTGTGATCTTTACTAGCTTTACCAAATTTGACTGGCGATGTCAGCTCACTGGATGAAGTCGACTTTGTGTGGTTTGTGGGCCAGTCAGAATGGAGTGCTGTCACCAGACCGTCCAGCAACGAATCCATTCAGGCTAGCCTGGTGCACACCTTCCTTGAAGAAGGCGAATGGACTATTGGTAAGTTGGATCTGTTAATGACTACCGGAAAATGTGAAATTAATCTAGTTTACCGAAACAATCATTTTTGAACTACAAAATTTATTTGAAGAGCTTCTGTAAGTTGACCCGGGCTTTTAAAAAGGAATTTGTGGAAACCGCAGTAAATGAACAAACAAGAGGAACTGGGGAGCAAGATATGTGCTCCTGCTGGGTTGTCATTGAGAGAAACAGCCACAACAATAGGATACCAGCGGCAGCTCTGAGTGGATGTAGGGAAGAGAAAATTGGCTGTAATCGTATAATTTGATAGACAATATTGTAGAAAAATAGCCGCCCCCTGACGTGTGTGTATTTAGATGCTCATTCAGAATTTTTTCTCAGATTATAGTGCACATATTTTGTTTGTGGTATTCTTTATCATCATTATTATTCAATTTGTTGCCCACCTGATATTCCGCGTTTCCCTGCATATTTTGATACCTATAAATGAGTCAGAATCAATTTGAATAAAATCAATCAATCAATAATTTTTGCGAAAATTGAAAAATAATAAGTTGATTTTACAATATTATGGGACCTACATATTTTTGTTTAGATTATTTTGGAGCCAATTATCAAAGCAAAATTTGTTGCTCACATAGTATTTGCCTGTTTACCTGCATGCATGAATTTTTTGTAGTCTACATTTTGATATTAACTCATTACACGATGAAATTTCATTCAGAATAAAAACTGGTGGGCAAGTGATCACTGGGAATGTGTTGTGTTTTGTGGGAGGGAGCAACTGGGGTGAATTGTTGATCATGATAAAGGACTACAAAAGGACTAATTTTGATATATTGGGTAATTTGGGTTAAATCATTTCAAATAATTGAATAAAAGGGTTCTTTTCACTGTAAAAGGGTGTTTATGTACATTGTATGATGTATCGATGTCTCTTGCAGGTGTCCAAGTAAGAAATCCAGTGTCTTTGCTGAGAGCCTTCACCAATGTTACAGTGGTACAACCTGTGCCCTCTGACCTCCAGGTCATCTTACATCCCAGCCAGGATGACATCCCATCTTGCATCCCCATCCAAGATGGCCTCCCATCAGCGTCATCTGCTACTGCAGCAGTTTTTGTCAGAGAGGAAGTCGTACTTCAAGCCTCGCTTACAATGGGAATCAATCTCACATTCCACTGGTCCTTTAGCGATGATGGATCGAGTGATGCGAGGGCGCCTTACATGCAGCAGCCATCATGTGAGGGAATCGCATGTCTTCGAGACAGTCAGGTAGGTAGCTGATTTGAAGCGCAGCTTGATTTCATTACGGATTGATTTTTCAAGATCATTACTTATTGTTTCAGAACAATTTTAAGAGCATGATAAGTTAACCTATGCCCTAAGTCATAACTATAATTCTATAACTTAATTTAAATCAAAATATTGTGTAATCATATTGGTTTGAATTGAACATAACATCACTGGGGCTTGGTATGTCCAATTCTTTGGTTGGACGAAAGCCAAAGAATATTAGAAGGGGGAAATCATATACTTTGATAATCTCCATTATTTATTGTGTGGCCTTTTCAAATGTTTCAGATGATCGGAACCTAAACACATTATATTTATGATAAATCTTTGCGCTAGTCTTCAAATCTGTGATTCTTTGCACCAAATTTTAGGGTGAAGTTGCAACTTTTAATTTGTTTGGGTGAAAAATGTTTTTTGGGGAATGGGGAAAGTGTTTAACTAGGGTGTGCAGCAAATCAAGATTGTATATAGAGCCATTGATCTTGAATCATGTGCTAGATCAGCCCAATGGATATCTACATAGCTTTCTCACTTTGGTACTGAAATCAATTCTGATCAAAACAATTGTTAATAAACCCATTGTTCTTATGGATAGATGAGCATTAATACTACAGTTTATTTCTATACCATTTCCTGAATATATAAAATTGGTAGAACCAGATGAGCTAGTTGTGTACTTGGTTAATTTAATACTATCTCACAAAAGGCAGCAGATATATGGATATGGTGTTGATGTTGTTTCTGAATTATAATTATGTGATATGATTAAAGGGAATGGTCAAATGTCTGCAATTTTTAATTAGAATTTTTTTACACATTGTTTTCTGGCAGTTTACAAATTTATGGTACATTTTGATGCAAACCCCATCAAAAATCAAATCGGACATCAGGTTACCAAGATATGAGCAATTTATCAATGGCTGAAAACAATATACAAGGTGTCCCATAAAAAGGTTACATGTAGAAAATGAACCGCATTTTGTGATGGTACAAGAAAACAATGTGATTTTTTTCAGATATTATTTATTCATTCTTCTTTTAACTGTTTGCTAAGTTTCAATCCCGTATCTTAAAAGCAACTTATCTTATGAGCGCAAGATAACAGGGGTGTCAAGAGTGGCTAGTCATCAAAATATTGTACAACGAAAGTCGAACACAAGCACACTTTTGTTTTGAGACATTTTCTTTATTATATTTTATGTTTCTCTTATTTTTCATTATTGAACTTATTGCACAAAAGAAACACATTGAAAAATTAAATATTGTACACAGAAAATAAATCAGTTTTAGAGCTTCTTGACTCTTGGTGGAAACAAATAAAGGAAGATGGTTATTAAAGTAGAACACGTTTTGGTGAAAGCAGTTCTGCACGCTGTATCTCTTGTCATCAACATAGTGAAATGAATAACAATCTTTTGCATTTAGACCTTGCTTGGATTTTGTTGACTTGAAATCGCTGCTGTTTGTTTTTACATATCTGACTGAACTTTTGAAATAGAATTGAACAAGTTTTATTCTTTGTTATCATAATAAAATACTATATCTGCCATGCTATGGCTGGCCTACTCAAGAGCCCCGCCAAATTCACGGTGGCTGTGACGGCGATATAATGAACCTCGTGTTGCGTTGTGTCATGTAAAGAGCTTGGTCAAGAATGCCTGGAATGCGGGCTAAGTACATAGGTTGTGAACTTGACATTCATAGGGGTACTAGTATAGTGTACATAGATTATGTCATGAAAAGGATATTTATATTTGTTAACATTAACTTAGATTATTTTCAAAAATCTACATGTAACCTTTTTTTGGTACACCCGGTACATGTAAAACAAAAGAATTTGAACACTGTTTTTGCCAATATTGTTATATTGTAAAAACAATAATAACAAACAATATTAGCTACATCAGACTCACTCCCCTTGATCGTGTCACATTTAAGTTAGTACATGTAGCACCAGGGCCAGGTATGCTTGTGTAGTCATACCCTTAAAATGTTTTGAAAGAAATTCAACCGATGCTCTATGTGAGTAATTCATGGTAAAATAATGTTGTAACATGGGGAGTGAACTGTTGGTGTAACTGTAGCATGTTTAGTGAATATTGGCATGCACCCTAGAGGTCCTCATTTGGTAGTTTACTTAACCTTGTTGTAACAAATGTCTATTGTTATCCAAAAGGAGTTGAGTGAGGTAGGCAAACACCCTACAGCAAACAACTGTTTGCAAATGACATACTAAAGCGCTTTATTTTCCAGCCAGGGGAACTAACTGCATAAGAAAACTCAAAAGCCATGACAAATTACAATGAGATTTGAATATATAGCTGAAGGCATTTGTTGGCTTAGGTTATACTTACTTACAAACCCCTTCCTAATAGTAGGATCATGAGAGGAGGAACATGTAGTGAAAGCACTGCATACACAGGGGCTTCATTTAATACATTAAACTAAATGTAAACCTGGTTGACTTCCTTCCGCTGCACGCTGATGCAGAGGTATTCAAAAAGTGCAGTAGTTACCCATGATTGCCTGTTAGCTATGTGATTCTGTGTAAACTTCACTGCAGCCATATGGTCAAATTATAATAGATTTTTCTACATTTTGTTGTAGTTCCTTATGATTTGGATGCATTTTGTAGAAAAGTTTATGCATTCCTTTATACTTGATGCAAAATTTTGATAAAGTTATAGCAAAAAAGAATGAAAGGGAGAAGTATATTGAACCACAATGATAGCATTTCAGGGGCGGATTTAGGGGGCGCAGCCGGCGCGCGCCCCCTCTATTTTTTGACTAGCAAAGGGCGCGGTAACTTAAAAATACAAAATTGTAAGAAATTAAAAAAAAGGAACAAATTCGCCATGAACAGCAAACAATGGGCCAAAACCGTTGAGTTTTCGAGGGGGTAACCCCCTTTAACACATTTTTTTCGTTGTCGACCAAAAGGCGCCCCCTTTATCAAAAATTCCTGGATCCGACCCTGCATTTGTAACCAAATCTGATATACTCAGACCAAAGTCAGAAATTGCACATACAATTTAATAAATACTGATGTTGAAGCCCCAGGTCTCTTGAATACTTGGTGGTATAGTTATGAACATTTTATATGTTCATTTTCTTATTTTTTCTTGTTTTATCCCTCAATTTTTGCATATCTCCATTTCATTATTGCCAACTTTAGCCTGATTGGACCAGATCTGGTCACATTTGTCAGTCATGCATTTTGGCCCTCTGTTGGGTTCAGGCAGAAGGATTTTCCAGGTCCAAACTTGAAGTAAGATTTTGTAACCAAAGTGTTATGGGTAAAGGTATTTTGCGAGTTCGAGTTGCGAGATGCTACATATAGTTGAAATTTGCGAGTTGAAATTTGCGAGTTTCCAAGGGCAGTTGCGAGTTGATTTGCGAGTTGCACCCAAGTGTTATGCATTTGATTAAGTTTTTGGAATTTCCACATACTTTTTCATTCAGGTTTCCATGAAAGTTTATTCTGATGCCTGCACAGGCAGACAAATGTAAAATTGTCTTCTAAGTAGAAAATTAGAATTCTTGGGATGGGATTCCAAAAGCGGTTGGTACACAATGGTTGTCATTGCCGAGACCAATTCTCCACTGTGCTTGAAAATCAGCATGTTCAACCATTTCTGGGATTTGAGGTTATATTGAATGCAAGCATCTTGAACATTTTTTGGGTGAATATAGATGAGACACATGTTTAAAATTGTCGCATTTATTTGAAAATAATTTTAATAATTTTAATAAATCCAGTGAATCTAGGTCGAGCGAGACACGTCAAATGTACCTTGAAATGGCATGCATAGAAATGATATTCTATCCTCAAAAGATCATCAGCTGATAAATAAAAATTCCTCTAAAAGGGAAAGCCAGCCTCAATGTAGAAGAGGTCTTGTAATTAGTTTTGGTCAATGTGAAAGGCATTTTTAGGATCACGACTTACTACATCCATGTTACATGACAGTCCACCAAACCATCAACGGTGAGAAGATGTACACTGAAACTGCAGAAAACATTAACTCCTAATCTCCTGTCAACTCTTTAATTCATTATTGTTCATTATTATTAATTCATTATTGTTCTCTAAATTGTTCTGTTCTGGTTTTATTTGTCTTTTCAGCTTTTTACCCACGATATTTCAATTTCCAATTTTTTAATACCATAACTTACGAACTCAATATTTCAATTTCCAATTTTTTAATACCATAACTTACGAACTCAATTTCTTCGCTTAGGAATGTCCGATTTTATTGGGGAAAACGGCGTTGTGGAGCAAAATAGCTCTTTATGTGAAAGCCTCCAAATTTATAAGCTGTCCAAAAGATGTCTGTTTTTGACATGATACACCATATTTCTTAAAGACCCATTCAGTGATCCCAGTGCAAGAGTAAAAAAATTAAAATTGTTTATAAATTGCTTAAAAGAGAAGGATAGGCCTAAGTCATTCAAATTGTCATTTGGTATTTTTGAAATGCCAAATTAAGCAAAAAATGAAGAAAACAGCAGTACTGACGAAGTTCAAGCCCCGCCATTCAAATACTTTAGCTAATTTTAGATACTGTCAGTATCTAAAAATACAGATTCGTGTAAAATGTCTTCGTTTGTCTTAAATAGGCCTACACGGCTTTTGGCTGAACCATTCACAGACTTAGCACATCTATGTAATAACAAAGGTGCGGTACCAAAATTTTGATGATTTTTACGATCGTCCGGATGAGCAAATCACTGAATGGGCCTTTAATATTAATAATAGATAAGCTGCCTTTAAAAATATTATTGACAATGTTGAGAGTAGGAATTACCTTGAAAAATGTCTCAAAAATACAACATGCCAGTTATATTCCGGTCTGAAACGATCAGACAATATTTTAAACATTAATAACATCATAAACCCAAATCGTGAAAAAAATCACCCCGGGTAGATTTTGGCTATTTCTCCATTTACGATCCTGCCCAAAAGTGTCTGCTTTCGATATACCACGTCACAAATACTACACTGCACTGACTGCAGGTTTTAGTTAAAAGGGCATTTAAGTGATCCACAGCATCATCCCTAACTTTTCTCAAAAAAGTTGAGATTTTTATATCACTGGAAACCTCTGGCTACATAATGTTTATGTACAAAATATTTCTTGCAGATTAATTAGTTAGCAAAGTAATCGTGAAATTTGAATTTCGTTCTGGTATACCAGAACAAAATTGCAACACATTGTGTACACATAACCATGCATAACTCGTAAAGGCAAAATCGGAATCAACTGAAATTTTTGAGAATAAGCTTTTTTGTGGATATCTACTGAAAATGTCATAAAAGAGGATGCTAGGATCACGAAATACTCCTTAAATTCGCCATATAACATAATATAAACTCACCTTACATGTACATTTTTTATTTTAAAATAATTTGATATTAATTCGCAATGTATAGTTTACTATAAAATTATGATAGATGGTGGCAAGAACATTTATAAAGGACTGATTACTCACTGCAATCTTCACTCTTGTGTGTCTTGACTGTAAGTTTATGAATCAAATAAAAAAGATAGAAAGTAGCTTCACTTACGTTATGTGTCATTTTATTTATAACATAGAAGTTATTAAATTAATAAAGTAAGACAATTTATTTATATATAAGTGCATGTCAAATGGGTACATTGTTCAATACTATAGGCCTACATGCATAAATTATGCCCATATTATAGCTAGGCTCTAAAAACTTTATTTTGCATCGGATTTTTCCCGTTGAAAAGGCAAAACTGATGTTCATGATAGCAACTATTTCATCAATAGCATTTTGAGTCATTTTTATCCATAAAAGCGACACAGGATATGATAGATAATTACTTTGACATCAATATGGTCCATATGATGAAGATTTTGATTCTTAGATCTGTTATCAACATGATATCACGCTGTTCAGTGGTCAAGGACCCCGGGTCAAAGACACTGAAATGACATACTTTTCTTCTGCTGACCATATGATGCTGTATATTAACTATTATTGTTACATTTTAGGCCTATACCTGAAACTTTTAAAGTCATATTAATTCAAACATAACTTTGGTAATACTCACTCGTTTTCATTCGTTGAAACGGCAAAACATACTTACTTTTCCTTACACATCGAATTAAAATATTTTTAAAAAATTCAACCACAAAAGTTTTAACAAAAAGTCATTCCAATACCAATAAAAATTAATCTCTTGAGCAAACTGACCCCATCCCAGAAACAGGTACCAGCCCGATGGGCTGGCGAAAAAAGGCTGCTATCTCTATCCTTCAATAAAACAAAAACAAAAGATGGATGATCATGATAGAAGAAGCCAATCCTTGTCCTTGACCCCCTGCTATTAATGTTGTCTAAACATTCATGACTCATGTTCAGTGTCATCATGAGGAACAAAATCAATGTGTAGCCCTAGATCTTTAATACTAGAAGTGGCAATTTGTCAAATTTTTACATATCCCACCCAATAAGCATCCTAGGCTTTGTTTCTGAAATCTATGATCATTGTTGACATCTTTGTTGGACTCACTGAAGTGAAAACAATGAAAGAAATAAGCTCTGTTGTTTTAGAGAGGACTACTTGGTATGTGAGGAACTAGGTCAATTGGTCTAAAGGAGAAGGAATATTCCCAAGATTGGGATAAAGATTCTCTAGAGCATTCAAAAGATACAGTATGTTTCATGGAGGTGTGACAATTTAGAAAAGCATAGTCTAGACAATTTCAGTCATACTAATTTGCCAATTTGTCTTTTCACAAACTCCTTTAATTCTGCTGTCTTCACACCAATTATATTCTCATTTTACAGAAATGCGATCTCTTGTGGTAGTGAAATCAGATGTGTCATGTTAGTGTGCGTGTGTAGGTTTTTGGGCAATTGAATGTGTCATCTTTGCCAAATTATAAATGGCTTATACACAGCAATGATGCATGCAGACCCACTCAGCGTGTTTATACTGAGAATAAAGGTTTTTGACCCGCTTTTTTCCGGGGAACAGAATACCGATCATATAATCCGATCCACCGTATACCAGCATATTTCTACTGAGACCTCGCATGATGCACTGCATTTTTTTCATTGGTTTTTCTTTACCTACTGCAACAGAAATGGAAAGTTAACCATTTTTGGGCCTGTTACTGTGTGTTATGGTCAGCCCCCCCCCCAAAAAAAAAGGGGGAAGGAGAGAAAAGAGGAGAGAAAATGTTCAATTGTACATTTTGAGTAGGCTCATGCCTAAAAAGCCGCATAATCAGGCCTTCTTTTTGCAAAGGTTTCTCACATCTCATGGGGAGAACACTCCCCTCAGACTCCTGTGTTGCTCAAGCCCGACACGATGGCCGCTTTCCATTTGTTACATTTTCCAAATTATTATCAAATTGTGCCCCCCCTACTGCTCTAGATCTGCCACTGCCAATATGACCATCAATTGTGTAATTTAGGGTGCATGAGAGGTTATCAGACACAAGTGGGTAGTTCTTGATAGCACTTGCGTGTTAGAGTGACCCCCTTGGGATCAAGCAAACAAAAAAGGTGCAAGATGTAGAAGAAGTAACCCATCATATCAACTCCCCTGAATTAAACCCTAATAGGCAACAGATTTAGGAAATCAACTTATGCAATTTTATTCACATTCACAACCAACAATAGCATGAAATAAACCCATCATATCAACTCCCTTAAGCCCTAAAATAGGAAACAGATTTAGGAAATCAGCTTATGTAATTTTATTCACGTTCACAACCAACACCATAGCATGAAACTACCTGTGCCGACTTGTAACAAAGTTCTCCATAGTTGCAGTGAAGTGATGGGTGACCATTTGGTAATGGACGTTTAATGCTCCGTTTCTGGCACACTTTCTCTCACTAATGGGTTTAAGTTAGCCTTATACCCTTGAATTTAAACCTTTATTGACTGGTGTTGTCTTTTAGATGATCCAAATGACACTTAGGTGAAATTTGTGGACATTTGAGCTGAAAACCACACACCACATAATGCTCCATGATGCCACATTATGTCTCATATTCTTCTAGTTTTATGTCTTGATGGGGAACCACCTGTTGTATGGGAGGAAGTACCTGCTTCATCTTTTATTACACCACTCTGAATGTTCTGTCAGTGTAGTTTTAATATGTGCATGAGTTGGCTCATTACAATTTTCCAGTTCATAACTTTATGACTTTTTTGTTGTTAATTGTAATACTATTTAGACTTGGATAATTATCATATGAACTTGATGAAGGGTCATAAAGAATTGTGCATGAATTAGTTTGTTACCTACGGATAGTGTTTATGATCAGTCAGATAGAATTGTATGCAATTTGGAACCATTCAGATAGCACAGCAAAAGTGGTATAAATTTTTGTGAACTTCTTATGCAAAGCACAGATCTGTGTGCAAAGGTACTGAAATGTACAGTTCACCTATCTAGAATGTGCTCAGTTCATAGAGTGCGGCACCCTTAATAGTGAGCTCTTGCTGCTGCGAAGCCGGGTACGAATCGGCCAGGTTGCATCAGCGTGCACATGCTTTCTGACAAAAGAGTGGACATACATGTAGGCGTAAGAGCACGCACACAGACGCAGACACAAACCAAAAGTGAATAGGAAATGATGACATTGACTTTCAGGTTTTTGACCTAGAGATGGTGTTTATAGCAGCAACAATTTATTTTATTGTTGAAATGGTTGTGATTCATTTAATAATAGGCATTTTGTGATTTGTCAATTTCCCAAGAGAAGGATTCAGCAAGTCTACATCTTACCTGTCATGGATTTTGAACTGGTGATTTGTAAAGACACACATGGGGATATGGGGAAGGGGAAGACAGGTAGACCACAGGGAGAGTTGCCATGACTCTTACATGTCCTACTTCTGCATACAAATTTCATGTGCCATAACCAATGGCTTTAAATACAAGAAATGCTTTTGTTATAAAGTAGCCTTGACTTTTTTAAACAATTTTGAACAGAAACAAGGTATGTCTGTGGCTATATTATAATCCATTAAATTGAGTATACAATGTAGCACACACTATGGTAAAATTTGAGGTTTTTAACACAAGTCTCCAGCTCCACATACATAAATGACAGCCAGTGAAAAAAATTCACTGACCATCCAGGATTTGAACCTGGGACCTTCAGATGAAAGGTGTTTTATTTTTATTGGTGATTTGTTTGGCTCTGTCCATTGTAAATTGGCAATTCATTCCTGTAGTATTCAAATGCATACACACAAGACGGGTACGTAAATACAGACACAGAAATAGCCGTAGTTTGTGACCCTTACAGACTTAGCGAGCATGGAGTGCAAGACAACTAGACAAGCCTGAAGAGCTGGACCGAGTGTGAAGCGTGTGGCCCTCACAGACTTAGCAATCTGCATGAGGCCAGGTCAAAAGGGCTGGACCAAGCACAAGGCTGACACAACCTCTTTGGATAGTAGGCCTATACAAAAGCAACATAATTATAGCAAAAGTAGGCTAATGCCAATCACAGAAACAGACACACATCCTTTTCCCCAAGGGTGATTTCACTCTTCGGTAAAAATATCCAAGAGTCGGAAATCCAATTCTTACTCCACATCGCAGCGCAATGCGATCCTGCGATGCTATAAAAACTGAAATCTGAGCCAGGTGTTTACGAGCTCAGCGGTGAAAATTCTCATTGCGCAGTGGAAATTTCGGTCCGCGATGGAGTTGGATTTTGTTTAACTTTATAGCAGTGGGGTGCGATATCGCAGACGTGCACGCTTGTGATTGGCTGCTGGAAAATCAAGGTCGGCAGAATGACCATAAAATAAGATGCAGACCCCACATGCTTTAAAAACATCGCAGTATTGCGCGATAAAATTAAAATGTACATTTTAATTTCATTGCTGCGATGTGGAGTAAGAATCAGACTAAACTCAGGGATGCCAGTTGTCAGGCAATTACCTGATTTCCTACTTTTTGTTATCCAGATTTCTGCACTTTCATTTTTCAGCCCATTTTGAGGCTTTATTGCCCAAATTTACACACTTTTTTCAGGCTTTTCCTGCAAAGTCACTTCAGGCTACTGGCATCCCTGTAAACTATAATAAGATGATTAAGGCATGACCACTATCTCACTTATTCTCAGGATCAAAAAACTGGGAGTAAATTTACTCTTGGGGATGGAAACCAAGAGTCAAATGGAAAATCATATAAATTTTTACTTCCCTATACCAAAGTTTTCAGGACTTTTTTTCCAGTTTTGAAGAATTTTGTTGCAGAGAGTTCTTCTTACAATCATGCAATGTACTATTCCAGTTGAAATACATATACCCCCTATGGAAGACATGACCTTAATCTCCTATACAGTGAGTGTGAATTTCAAATGCATGTTACCTGAATGGGTGACTCCATTTGAAATCTACACCCCCTGTGTGGGAGATTAAGGTCATGCCTTCCATTGATGGTCTATGGATATTAACTGGAATAGCTCAATGACCCTTTCTCCATAATCACCTTTGTATGTAGTAAATGTATAGTATTTGAGGTGCAATCAAGCAAAGCAGACCTTTTGTTGGATAAAATTAATTTTTGTCCATTTTAGAGGATACTATATGCTGAAAACCCATCACAATCAAACCTTTATTTAGTTTGAAATTAAAATCACAAAAGAAATTTAATACTTCTATAGATGTAATCCTAAATTGTAAGTTATTTGGCTTTTCACATGTAACCTGATCAAGGTAAATCAGTTGTTTTAAGTAAAATTTTCAGATAGGGTAGAAAGAATGGTTAAACTTTTATTTGTATTTCTGTGTTGTCTACAAGAAGAAACTTAGTGTCTAGTTTCTACCAGTAAGAAGGGATGTGTTATAGGCTGAAAATGGAGTTGAAAACATGTCTTTGTAGAAATTACATTTAACAAAATGTATTATAATTAGTGGGTTTTTTTTTTTTTTTCTGTCGGACAAGTTTAGAACTGTTAAGCTTTTGTCAGGAGTAGCTCTGACTTCTTCAGGACAAAGTACCTAAGAATGAGACATGTAGACCGCCTCTTGTCTACTGATGACTCTGAAAAGTGCCGTTCACTGAAGACTGCCCCTTGTCGACAGAGAACAAGCAGATCTCGCCTATCTGCTAATATAAAGGTTTTGGTGGCTCTGAAAAGAGCCGTTCAATGAAGACTGCCCCTTGTCTACAGAGAACTAGCAGATCTCGCCTATCTGCTAATATAAAGGTTTTGGTGGCTCTGAAAAGAGCCGTTTGCTGAAGACTGCCCCTTGTCAACAGAAAACAAGCAGACCTCGCCTATCTGCTAAATTAAAGGTTTGTTCGCTCTGAGGAAGAGCTGTTCAATGAAGACTGCCCCTTGTCAACAGAGAACATGTAGACTGCATATAATGTAATAGAAGTATACGGCTTACCAGGAACCGTTTGGCCACTCATGGACCGATTGATTGATTGTATGCACGATGAGCGTTTATATCACTTAATTGCGGACGTGGTACAGATTAGCGGCTCTGTGATTGGTTGTTTGAAAAAAGGAGAGTGCCACATACGATGTGATAAGATTAGCGGCTCTGTGATTGGTTGTTTGAAAATAGAGAGCGCCACATACGACTGATGTCTTTGCCGTCATTTCTATTGATAGTAGAAGTTTCATTAACTCTGATTTCCAACGCTTCACGGGTCAACCTCATCCCCAAGTGAGAAACTTGTGCCAGTTTTGTTGTTTCGTCCCACAGAGGTTCATGGCCTTCTTTGCAAGCATGTTCAGCTAATGCCGAGCCTTCTTCTTTCTTTTGTCTTGTGGCTCTTCGGTGTTCAGATATTCTGACCTTTAGTGGTCGTTTGGTTTGGCCTATGTATTGCTCACCACAACTGCAAGGTATAGAGTACACACATGGTGCACGATCCTTGGGCAGAGGATCTTTTGGGTGGCTTAGGATGTCTCTTAATTTGGCCGACCTAGAGTAGAATGTTTTGACCCCTGATCGGTTTAGAAACCGACAGATTTTGTCTGATACACCTTTGATATATGGCATGAAGGTAACGCCTTTGTGTTCATTGAACGGCTCTTTTCAGAGCCACCAAAAACCTTTATATTAGCAGATAGGCGAGATCTGCTTGTTCTCTGTTGACAAAGGGCAGTCTTCAGTGAACGACTCTTTTCAGAGTCATCAGTAGACAAGGGGCGGTCTACATGTCTCATTCTTAGGTACTTTGTCCTGAAGAAGTCAGAGCTACTCCTGACGAAGCTTGACAGTTCTAAACTTGTCCGACGGCGAACCCGCTTAAAACCCACTAATTGTTATGAATTCCTGTCGTAAAATCCTATCCCACAAAATGTATTATGGTATTCATGCACAATGCACAGTGCCCTGCAAGAATGCAGCTGGTAGTGCATGTGACCCCTATCATAAGTCCAGTTTGGTTTCCTATTTAACTCTTTGGTTTCCATGCCCAAGAGTGATTTCATGTCCATGATCTTTGAGCGCTGTTAGATTAGCTTAGATTGAAGGCTAAATTTCACTCTTGGAAATTTTGCACAAGAGAATGCAATTGATTGTAGAATGACATCCTAGCAATGTCAGAGTTAAGTAATTCATGGCATTTTCTGCAGAAATAAAAATTGATATTGCCAAAATAGCTTATCTTGATCACCCCACATTATACATAGAGTTTGATCAGTTGGAAATCGCCAATATCACAGATTAATATCAGTATATTTTATTTTGAGAATTGTCTTGTGACATCTCACGGACCTACATTTTGTCTACTTTATTTAACACACACAATATAGACCAGACAGGTCAACTAGATCACTCTTAACATGGGTCTACTTTTCGACGTAGTGGTAAAAGCCTACAATTTCTGTCGATTACGACTTGCTCAAACTATAGTTATGCAATTGTTGTTCCTCCTTTGAGATGTAACTGCTTGATGGAAGTTCATAAAGCTAAATTTTGAACTGCTTGTAGCACTTTCTTACCAGGGTAATTACCTTAAACTTGAATGAATTTCAAGTTCAGTCACACCAGAATTGAGATGGATACGCTAGAGTATTCTGTTTTCACATCATACTTACTATATTGCACGTAAGCAACATCTTATTTTGCATGTCAGTAGATATCACCCAGGACTCACAGCCATAGAGCAATAATGTAGCATGGGATGATATTATGTTCTTGACTATAATATAATTGTAACTTTATTTGGGTTGCATCACAAATGATTCCAATCTTGTGGATGATAATGAACACAAATATAATTTTGTTCTAATTACAGGTGCACACATTCACAAGAGAAGGAGTATTCAATGTTGCTGTGAATGTTTCTAATCAACTAGGAAGTGTACAGAAGACACTTCAAGTGGTAAGTATGCAATATTGGATTGGGTACATCTAATTCAGTCAAATAGAGTACCATCAGTAGTGTAAACAGGTACACTCTCTCTCTCCCTCTCTCAGAGCTATTTGATTGCAAATTTATTTTTCAAATGAAATTTTGCTTAGGACCTTCATTTAGTGGAAATCCAACTGGGGCTTTTGCATAGTGTAAGTAGAGTTTAGGCTAGAGTATTTTTACTCTTGGTGAGTCAGCATTTTAACTTTTGGCCCCTGTGTGGCCAAAAAAAACTGACCACCCCCAAGATTGCTTATAACTCCAGAACAGTATGTTGTACGTAGGTCAAACTATACTTTTTCTGAATCCTTGAAATGAGAGGAATAATTTGGTGTGCTTTGTTAACATTTTGAATGTGTTATAGGACCATAAAAGGAAGCTAAAAAAGTTGGTTTGGTAGGGTCCTGGGGGATGCACATTAAACCCTGGTATATACTGGACTATATATGCAGTATCTTTTAATGCATGCATGTTTAAGCCAGCGCTTTGAGTGAACGCTCACAATTTAAAACTGCCCAAGGAAATGTGTACTGATTGTTTAATTTCATTCTGAGCAGATAATGTGACCCTGTTTGAATATTAATTACTATCTTGCTAAGCTGTAACTTTTTAGCATAAAAATTACTTATACCTGTATTCATAGGTACTTTTTGCTTACTTGATTAGGATTTAAACTCATATGTATAGAGACAAGTGTCCTAAAGTGCCTTAATTGATTGCCTTCGATGTTGAAAGTTCATTCAAGTTTTTGCAAACCTGATGTAAATTTCGTTTCCAACTATGCATGTCACATTACACTAATGTTATCATTTTGAACACCTATTTCGCAATTTTCAGGTTGTGATGAATCGTGACATCTCAGCACTCAACATGTCACTGGGGGAGCAGACGTCATTCATCCATAAACTCAACTCCAATGTCAACTTCCTCATCACCATGGAAACTGCTGCCAGATCAGAACTCGTCCTCGAGATTGATTTTGGTGATGGTTCAGTGTACAATCATAGCCTGAAAGACGTTAATGATACATTTATCTTGGGTGGCGACCAGAACGTTGCCCATTTGCACTTAACGGCCAGTTATGGAGAAGGCTGTGAACTTGTAGTGTCATTAGATCATGTATATCAGAGTGAAGGAGTGTTCCATCCTAATGTCTCCGTGTACAGCACGTTGTCGTCTAATGTCACGGCACGTGCAAGACTCCCTCAAGGAGTGATCATACAAAAGAATGCTTACAGGCGTGAGAGATAGATTGTCATGAGGTGTATTCCACAAATCAAAGTGCAATTTTAAAGGTTACCATGCCAGCTGTGACACAGAACATCAGTTGCGCATGGGTTATTTATTACCAGAATGTGACTCAACGAACCAGCACGAATTGTGTGTTTTTGTACACTTTTTCTCAGTCAGGGAAGTATGTATTTAAAGTGTCTGTACATAATCTTGTCAACCAGGTTGTGGTTGAAAGAACGGTAGAAGTTCAAGATCAAGTGACCGGACTACGAATAGAGTCACGAGGAGATCGAATGGTACAAACGGGGTCGGAGGTCAGTGTGCTTGCATATGTTACCGGAGGAACGGATGTGAACTTCAGGTGGAATTTTCACGACAATGCAAACGGTTTAACGCAAGTGAGCGAGTTTGAATCAAATCTCTATGCCGCTGCATTTGTAGCCAACCACACATACATCACAACTGGTCATTTTAATGTCAGCGTGACAGCTCACAATCGTATCAGTTCAAAACAAGTATACTTACCAAATGGTTATGTAGTGCAGGATTCAATTACAGAAATCATCTTGCCATCCATGGTATCAACATTGCTACCAGACACCACTGTGATACAAGTAAGCATTCACAGAGGTTCTCACATTGATTTCCATATGGATTACGGTGAAGGATTGGTATCGCCGTTTGTAGTGCAGATTCCGGGTGGTATATATCTGCTTCATTATGTGATACCTTTGGCTGGTTCTTATGCAGTGACGGTAGTAGCTTCTAATGGGGTGTCATCTCGGAATGCGACTACATGTGTGGATGTGCAGGAGGATATCGGATCTCTGTCGGTATTCATCTATAGTCCACAGGAAGAGCATGCTGTAATTGTAGCCCATATAAATGGTAAGTGTTCTTTCAAATGTGAAGAGAAGTGACTAGTAGTTAACAAAGCCATATGAAATTGTTCCATGTATAATTTTGATTGTTATTAGGTTAGAACAATGTTGTGTTGCCCCAACTTTGTCCAACAGATAAGTTGGAAAGCACCCAAAATTGTCCAAATTCAGGGGTCATTGGTAAGAGTGATGGGGTTCCAGGTTCAAATCCTTGTCTTTCCACGACAAACTCATAAGACCACTTGACATGTGACGTCATTGCCCGAATGCCCGTCAGTATGCGCACAAATTATGGCAATTTCCATTGTTCTTTGCCCTGCATTATGCGTACGCATCATAGTTTGCTCAGGGCACATGCATTTTAAATTGCCCACCACGTCATATAGTACAAGAAAGCCATTCAAGCATATCAATAGACCAGTCCCTCACCTTTGTTCCTAAACAATGATGTCAAGTGGTCTATACTTGATGGTAATAATATGTTGTAACATTGATTTTACTGCAAATAATACATCAACTCAAAATGTGTATTCTGTATCACTGCAGTGAGGTGTGTCTATACTAATTATATTGTATTGTAATACCCAAATTGATCTGATCTGTTTTAGGTGTAATTCCAAAGCGCACAGATTTGAAGTATACCTGGCATGTTGGTGGCTCAGTTCATGTCAGCGCTACTCCTCTGTTGGAACTTGGCAATGTGACATCGGATACTCTCCATGTTCTTCTACTGGTGACGAATCAAGGTAAGGCCCAGTAATTGTGTTGTGATTGCAGGCTTCTTATCAGGTGCAGTGCATGACATAGACATTTTGTGATTTGTTCTAGGTGCAGTGATGCGTATATGTGTAATATAAATTAGAACTACGTGTATGCTAGAACATCCAGTTCGCTGTATAATATAATGGAGTTCTTGATCATGAACAGTCCCGTGAACAGTGGCTTAAACTTAAGGGATTTACATACAGTCATTTGATTTTGACATACACAGTATAAGACCGACTTATCAATATTTTGATAAAATATGTAAATTGCGATTTAAAGAACCCTGAATTTTCCAAGTAAAATGTAGCACCCTCGAATAGTGTGCTGTTTTTCATCATTCGTTCAGTATAAGGCTCAGGCTGCCATTATATATTCCTTGTCAACCCCCACATCTTAGGGAGTGGGTGATTATAGGTTTTGATCAAAATCCAGGAAACAACCTTCTGAGGAAGTGTTAAAAATGTCTTAGTCGGGAAAAAAAGTTATCTTTAATTTTGTTTATCATACAGTTACAACACAAGAGATACAAATGGATCTTCTAAAACCAAGCCATGATGTCCAGCTAATACATCCATTATATGCTGAAGTAGGCCATCAGGTAGCATTTTCCACACAGGTAAGTAAATAAAGAGAAAAATAATCTGGTTTAAATAACTATGGGTTTTCTTCTATACCCACTTTAAGTCGGGTATCCTTAAGAAAATAGATCATGATTAGTTACCTTTGCAATTTTACCAAAGTTCAGCATGACTGTATATTTCTTGATAATAGAAATGGTAAAGTGTTATTGTCATTTGAGGGATCAATGGAAATTAACATCGAAACATTGAAATTAGCATTGAAATTAAAAACGATATTGAAATATACATAAATTACATAGAACTGTCATGTCAGTAAATGAACTGTCATCTCAAATGCACCGCATCCATGTGTAGAACATTCTTGAGATTTTCTTGATAATGCATCTGCATAAACCACATCATTATCCCAATAAAAACTTTGGATTTGGACACAGTCCTACTATGGTGGGCCTTTGATAGACTTACCTCAAAGCCTCAACGTTGCCTCTAACTTCTATCAACCCAACGTGTGGGAATTAATGTGTGTGATCACAGGTCCCACACTAGGATCCAAAACATTCTCATCTAATAGTGCACAGTTCTTTAACCCCAATACATTTGTACATTCATTGAATGACCTTTAAAAATTTGGGTGCAAAAACTCATACTCTGCAACTTGAGGTCAAATTTTGCACTATAATGGTGTAATTGAGGTTATTGGACTATGCTATTGGGATGAGGCCGTTGTGATCACAGGTCCATCATTCAACATGATCGTCTATAGATTGATTGGTTTAAAATGCCTTTAGTGAGTAATCTCCAATCAGTTAGCCTTTTGCTAACAAAAACCAGTGGTAATCCCTGTCTGATGACAGGTCACTAGTACATGGTTGCCAAGTTTGTTGACCTAGTAGGAAGACTTGAAAAGTGCAGGTCACCCTAGTGGTGGTAGGTGTGTCAAGTGCACTACTTTTTCAAATCAAGGAATCAAGTGCATATTTGGCTACTCAAGTTGAAATCCGTACACCCCCTATGCCTATGGAAGATATGACCTTAATCTTCCACACAGGGAGTGTAGATTTCAAATCACTAGGATCCACAACATGCTTATCTGTCAGGCCACACTTCTTTGATCCCAATACATTTGTACATTCATTGAATGGCCTTTGAAAAATTGAGTAAAAAACTCATACTCTGCAACATGAGGTCAAATTTTGTACTGTGATTGTTTAATTGAGGTTATTGAACTATGCCATTGGGATGAGGCTATTGTCATCCATAGTAAATGGATTCACCCATTCAGGTAACCCCATTTGAAATTCACACACCCTGTGTTGAAGATTTAGGTCAGGTCTTCCATAGGGGCCGGGGTGTATGGATTTCAACTGGAATAACTGATTCGCATCTGATGCTATTTGATGTGATCAGGCCACAGGATGCAAGTGTGAAGTGGCAAAAAATGGAGAGCAAAATAATTGTCAAAATTGCATCCTCTGTTCTTGTTGGAACAGATCATGCTATATATAATAGATTTGCCACACATTCAGATATGTACCACAGTATATGGTCGAATCCAACCAAAAGTGTACACGGCACGTTCAGGGCCATAACTTAAAAGTGTTAATCAATTGGCATTCGTTTTTGTATTGTGTTTATTCGCCTTAATCATACGCTTCGCGCCATATATAATAATACCCCCTTCTGTGAAAAACGTAGACACAGAGACCCTAAAACATGCTATTTTTACCCATTTTTTCAAAATATTTCTTAAAGTATTTTTAAAAACATCTAAATCAGTTATGAAAAGAAGTCATTGGATTGAATCTAAATTGATTTCCTGAAAGGTGTGTATTCAAAGATTGCCTGTTCAATTTTTCACATATTTGTACATAATTATGAATTTTTTGTGATAATTTTTTGAGTGGTATTTTTTTACATTACCTACAAATACAATTTTTCATAGCAGTAGATATATCTTTACAAAATGGAAATCACTAATAAATCATAATTTATACAAGCTTTGATATGTCCAATACTGAAATGCATTGCATTCGGACATCTTTATTATTTTGTTTAGCTGCCAGAAATTCTAAATGGCACAAAGGTAGGTTTGGTAAAAAATATGCATTACCTCCGAATACATGTTAAAAGCTGTGTCATTTCCACAAACTGAGAGAATAGTAAACAATAGTTAAGCAATAGGTGCAGGGTAATACACTCTTTATTTCTACCAAGTTTCAATAGCCTGCGTTTAAATATTTCTGAGATGTCAACAATAAAAGCAATTATTCGTAGGTAAATTTCGGTAACCGAATGTTACCTACGAATACAATTTGACATCATGACAGTATTGTGAAACACCGCCATTCATGCCAATGCCCATATTGGTACATAACGAAGGCCTGTATGTTTGCTATCAACTCATATGTCAATAAAAGTTGCGAATTCACATACATGCCCACCATACAAAACTGAATACGGCTTAATTGTTGAAAAATATGTACTGAAATAGACGACGGTCTGCTCATATGAAAGAAAAATCAGATTCGAAGAAGATTAGAAGGTATAAATACTTGGATTTGTCAACTGTCATGTGTGCTTCATTTTAAATGTTTACCGACCTTCTGGTTTCTGAGTAATTTGTGTCCAAATTGATTTATTCGAAGGTAACTTTTGACGTTTTCGCTAAGGTTACCTACGAATACCATGGAAAAAACGACTGTTCTCATTGTCTCATGATCTAGACAACACAGTGATGGACCCTGGTATAAAGCTAATTGTAGTTGCCCTCAAGCGAAAGGCCACAAGAGGCGTAACTGACTCCAAGATGGACTTCACAAGTCTGCAATAACGGTTTTAAGCAATTTGTGTGCAATTAAGCAAATTAAAGTCACTTTAGTGCCTTTGTTTCTTACTTCAATCCTCTTTTCAACGCTGTGAACCGACATTATTAATACATGATAGGGTCTAAAGTATCAATAAGCGCACATAAAGAAAATAATACATTCAAATTGCTTTATAAAATGAAGTTTTGATTGCGATATCAACCAAAAGTCTAATTCTTACCTACAAATACCGAAATGTTACTTACGAATACAACATAATACATGACATGTGTAATGAAGTGTCCCTACCAATGGAAATTAATTGTCAAAAACTTTAAGCGGTACCCCAGGACACTATTATTACCCATATACGGATTCATTCAACAATTATTTATTATGTAAAATGGCTGATTAACTACTTGTATATCAAAATGAAGTGGTCAAAATCTTGCTAAAAGCATCAAAAATTTTTTGATCTAAGGTAATAGCATTTATTCATTTGGACGTACCATCTGAAAGACATCTAAAACTACCATTTTATTAATTCATTACCATAATAGCAAAATTTAAACCTCTAAACTCAATATAGATATTGTTAAATCGCTCATGTTACCTACGAATACCGGGTTTCTTCACCTTTTCATTGTATAAAGCGTTAGGTGTATGCGTATAATTCCTAATATTCTTGAAAACATATATCCTACTCGTTCTTATACAATGTGTAAATTGATTCATACTCATTTGATAAATAAAATACAGAAACTTACCTAAACTTCATTTTCAAAAATAAATTAGCATAAATTGACTAAGATCATAATGATCGCGTTATAAAAATAAAACAAATATTTTCTGGTTGAGCTAGCATTTACCTGACACCCGTGGTCTACATTACACGAAAAAAAGCGTTAATGGGAATATTCCATTTGTTTTAGGTTGATTAGTATTGCGATAGTGAAAGCATCCTAGTGGTATTCGGATGCAACATTGGGTTTTGATTTCACTTTTACTATCACACGTCCTGGTTTTATTTTTCAAGATTAGTAATGGCACTTTTGGTTCCTATAAGGCCAATATGTCATCAATCAATGGGCAAAAGGAAAAAATTGTGGAGACATTTTTATTTAGGACTTTTATTTTTGGCCCGTGGACACTTTTGGTTGGATTCGACCATATGATTGCTGTCAAACATTTCATTTTACATCTTTTCCTTCATTATATCAGTTACAAAGTGAGCAACCAAGAAATTTGACCATCGATTATGGCGACTCCAGCAGCCCAGTGTTTTCTACCTCCACCTCTTCAACATTCAACTGGGCTCATAGCTACCTAACAACAGGAGTATACATTGTGACACTGAGACTTGAAAGTAACGGTGAAGAGGTGGTAGTTGTCTCTGCACTTTCAATCCAAGAGCGTTTGACATCGTTTACACTTGATGGTCCATCAATTAGCAAGTTCTTAAGGTATGTATTAGTGCTTTGTTTTAGTATGTATGTATGTAGGAATCACCCCCTGTGGAAAACATGACCTTGATCTTCCACACAGGGAATGTGGATTTCAAATGGGGTTACCTGAATGTGTCCATTTGAATTCTGTATCCCCTGTTTGGGAGATTAATTAAAATATAAGCCTGTCTTTCATAGGGGCAGGGGGTGTATGGATTTCAACTGGAATAATGGATTTCAACTGGAATAGCACATTAGTGACTTATTTAGTCTGATGTTCTGAATTTGTTAGAGTTACGATAAATCAGTACGTGTTCATGTGATCTGAATTATTCACATTCACTATAAGTGGAGCTTACAATAGGGATGTGCCCGGATACCTTCAACCCGGGGGAGTGGGATGAGCTAAATCAGGGGGACCGAGTGCCTGCAGTGTACCCCAAATAGGATGATTTTGCACGATTTCAAAGAAAACCCAGGGGCTGATGACTCCAAAGCTATCCCATGGGTATCCCACTGTGTTAAGTAAGTCAAACATAGGAGTTTGTAATGGATGAAACAAAGGTGTTTTCATTTGTGGGTGCTGTTCAAATAAGCAGAGAGAATGTACTGTCACTCACGACACCTTTCAAGTAATCTCCCTTCCCTGACATTTCTTAGTAGCTTGAGGCAAAAGGGCAGTGGGAAACACCTGAACTTTGGAAGGGATTCATCAAAGGCATTCAGAGGATGAGATGCAAATGCCAATGGTCCAGTAAATATTAAATAAAGTATGTTGCTTAAAGGCCCATTCAGTGATTTGCTCATCCGGATGATCATAAAAATCATCAAAATTCAGATTTTGGTACCTTTGTCATTGTCATAGATGTGCTAACATTAGCCTGTTTTAGTGGTTCAACCAAAACTGTGTATTTAAGACAAAATAAGACATTTACATGAATCTGTAATTTATATACTGACAGTATATAGATTGGCTACATGTATTTGAATGGGGCTTCAGCTTTGTAAACACTGATGTTTTCTTCATTTTTTGCCAACTTTTTCATTTCAAAAATACTAAATGACATTGACAATTTGAATGACTTATCCTTCACTTTTAAGCAATTTATAAACAATTTTTTTTTTTTTTTACACTTGCGCTGGGATCGCTGAATGGGACTTTAATTTTTAGAGCAAAGAACAGGTTGCCTTTTGGGTAGTTTATATAATAGATATTAATATTGCACTTTTTGGTACACTATTGAGAATGTATATTAGTTGTTATACTGCAAGCATTGTATTTCATATGATGGGATCAAACACTAGTGATAAGATAATGGGATATGCCCATTTGGCAAAAAAATGTTCAAAATTGTGTTTTATTTTTATAGTGTCAGGAGAATGAAATTTTCAACATCAATTAATGTAAGCGTCAATTTGAAGGTTGAACCTACCCACCTCAAAGCCTCTGCAAATTATTGATGTCGGTTCGATGAGGTCATACTTTTGTTGACCTCAAGTCCAAATTATTTTAATTACGATTTTCAGTGTAATGTATGTTGTTATAATGTACAATGATGAATATAGCAATTGATTTTTTCAATAAAAAAACTCATTTTGCTGACATGTATACTTGACATGATTTGATCCAATCAAACCAATGTAAGCAATAATGATATTGAGATGTAAGCAAAAATACATGAACATATAAACAATCATGAGAATTTTCCTGCCCAAGCAGGAATTCCTGCTTTTTGGTTGTCCAAATTTTTATTTAATTTTATCCCATTTTGGAGAATTTTTGCCACATTTTACGCAATTTTCCTGCTTTTTCAGAATTTTCCTGTTTTGTTATGGAAATCTATTCTCATGCCTGTATAAAAAGTTCATAAAGTGCAGTCAGAGATCAAATTTCAACATTAGGACCAGGGGTAGTGTTTAAGGGGTCTTGGGGTCCAGGACTCCTTGATTTGGCAGGTCCCTGTGATTTGGACGCCTTAATTTTGTACATCTGTGTAGAATTAGATGCCTGGACCCCTTTATTTGCCAATTTGGACCCCTGGACTCAGCAGGTCACCGCTAACCCTGATTAGGACCTGTGCAAGTTAGAAGTGGTAATAACTCAATTGTCAAACTTTGCAACTTTGGTATGAATGGATCGGACCATGTCACACATGTAGCACTCATTTTGTTTGTTTCTTTGTTTGTTCACCTTTTTATAGGCCAGTAGCTCATCAGATATGGGAAGTGATTCCTCAATCTGGTAGTGACATCCTGTATTCATGGCATGTTACTAAGGTAACAAGTACTGATGGGAGCTCAGGACATGATGTTATTACCTCAATGGACAAAGCTGCAAATCAGACAAAGGTATGTAGAAATGAAGATGATGCATTTGACGGACTAAGTTGGTGTAGATGTACTTGAATTAATACAAGCTGTATCAAAATGTTCGGTACCCATCAGTTTTCATTGATAATGGATGAGTCTGACAAAATTCAACATAAGATCCAAATAGTTTGTAGATTTATTGTGTAACAAGTCACGAACTATACATTCTGGATATTTAAAGAGTATCCAATATGGCATTTGGAAGAGGCAGGCTTTTCAATCAACATCAAAATTAATGGGCACTGATCATTTTGATACGTACTGTAATGTTTAACAATATCATTTCACAGACATTGAATCATACTGTTCTAAGTAGTCTTTATGGCAAATAATATTGCAAAAAGGAGTCCAAAACAGGAGTTAATTGTCAGATGTCATGCAAATTAGGGGTTCACCAAATTCTAGTTAACGCGGCTGTGTACTCTAGACATTGTTTCTTTCGCGAAATTGAGCTTTTTTGAAATGTATTTACTTTGTTATGTTTTTTTATAAATACAAGGAAAGAAAATCCGGATTTGTTAACTCCAACTGCTCTATTTTATGGATTTTATTTCACTATTTCACTCGTTTCCGCAATTTAAAAGGAAAGAAAATCTTTGTTGTACCATCAGGTACACGACAGCGACAACGCATCGCATTTTGTAGCCGCGCACTCTGTTACCGCACAGATACGCTACGCATACGCATAGCGCTTATCTGCATCTTGCGCGCATCTTATGGAAGCACAGGAAGCACAAAAACCTAGCGGTCAAATGGCTCCGTTTTAGCTGATAAAATGTGAATTTTTTCAAGTTCTTTCCCCTGATTTAAACATCAAGATATAAATAGATTTCGCCCAAACTTCTCAAGGAGCTGTAGATTTACCAGATGTTCACGTAATGTAAGGTAGAAAAACGAGAACTGACGCATTCTCCTATGAGCTTCGATCTAAGTGCAAAATGTGACCACTTTATACTTCAACGGCCTTTATTTCAATGTTCATTTTCTCGGTAAAATGACGATTTAGGTACACGATAACTCAATAAATACAGCATCTACCGGTAGGCAATTATGCTCATCATAAAAAGCATGATCGACTTACGAAACGGTTTTCTCATTTTTTTATATTTTGGTCTATTTTCGATTTTAGGCATCATTTTGTGCAAATAAGCGTTTGTGAATTTTAAAAAGTTCATTTTGACGCCATATATGGTCAATATCTTAAAAAATAAGGCCAATATCAAAAAACTAAAAAAAAACGTTTTTTTAAATGGTCCCTCAAGATTAAGAAAAAACAAAACAACATTTTTTGGAAAGAGTGTTTTTTTGTTATGATGTACCGAACAAAAATTGCCAAAAATCCACTTTTTTGTGATTTTCTTCATAATTGTTGTTTTTACACCAAATCTGTATTTATACTGAGATTCATTGATGTCTTGCCTTTATAAAAATGTATACTTTTATATGTCTTGCGTGAATAATTACAAAGTTACGGCACTTTTACTACATGCATGTCTGAGAGTACACAGCTGCCTTAATAATGTACTAATATTGCTTATGTTTAGAGGTCAACATTAAATAAATATGATTGGCATTCAACATATTTTGTAAATCGTAATTTTTATGCTGTTAAGAAATAAAATACACAAATAAGTAAATACTACTTTTTGATTTGACTGTTTCAGCTACCACTCTCATTTCACTCTTACGGTGATTACAACATCACAGTCATTGCCAGTAATGCATTGTCTAGGTCCTCTGTAACCATGGTAACAACGCTTCAGGAAGCCATTGTCAATGTTATTGTAAACTTTCCACCAATGCTCATTGGCACCCCATTTGGCGAGTTGGAGATCATCGTTGATAGTGGCAACTCACTAAAATTTGATATCGATTTTGGTGATGGAAGTATGTTACACATTACCCAGCTTGAGGCATCGCTGTCCCGCTCCGAAATTATCCTTACAAGGCTGACTCCAACATTGAGCAAATACTCCATCAGGAAAACATACACTGCATTGGGAGAATATCACTGTACAGTTAGGGTGTACAACTTTGTGTCTGAAGTCTCCGCTACAGTCGTAACACAGGTGGAGGAGAGGATATCAGGATTACAGCTAACATCAGAGAGTAGTGCTGTGATGCGTACTGGGGAAGAGGTGGTGATGATAGCTACCATTGATTCTGGTAATGATGTGATATTTGAATGGTTCTTTGATGGTCAAGGGACTCCGGAGGTAGAGAAGTAAGTAACTAATGTTGTATATATCAATGGCTCAGTGCAATATTGCTGCATCTCAATAATATTTTGACCACTTGAGAAAAATGTATTGAAATAATCCTGCCTTCATAGCTTTGTATATAAGGCTATGTTTCACTGAACTGTGACTTTATCGGTGTTGGTAATGGAGTCTTTTTTTGTCACTGGAAAGCCCATTATTTTCTGAAAATGTTGCTACCAAATTTTTATCAAAAATTGAGATAAGGCAGTATGGCAGTTATACATGGCAGCTATTGCACTTACCAACTTCTGGCACTGAGCAGTCCATATGTGTTTTGCATTTACAATACGGGGTTGCTTTTGAATTAATGAGGGGAAAGGAGTTAGAAACCTTTTGCTTTTGTTCATTAGTTTTGAAGATAAATTGTTGCATGAAGGGAAAACAAAAATTGCATTTTTAAATATTATAGTATAAGCAATACCTTTTAGTTCTGTTTAATTTAGCAGTGTTTTATAAGTCTAGAATCAAGTATGAACAGTTTCATTAAAAAACTTGGCAGACAAATGATTTCTGGAATTATGTTTAGTTTCAGTCTAGTTGTATTTGTGTTTACATAAATATATGATTACAGTGTGGTACAAAACTTCACATAGTAGTTGTGAGGCTCCTATTTATACTTCAGTTATCATAACAATTGAGTGGGTATTTTGCTGATAATGTAATCTTTGTGTTTTGTTCTGTAACATTTTGAAATTGAAGCTGGTGGTTGCATTGAAGCCATGTGATTTGCTCCACAGCAATGCCCTCAATTTTTCTTGAATTTATGGTGTAACAAAATATTGTGTGAAAGACTAAGCCGGAAGTGCGTTAATTACTTTAAAATTTATAAATCCAAAATTTATTTATTATTATTATTTAAAATTTAAGTTTTTATAATAAATCCGGAGATCTCCGGTTTTATTCCGGAGATAGCTGACACGTCTTATGCATGTGTATCATTGAATCAGTGATGTATAAATTGTGTGTATATCGCTAGTCATCGTATGTCTTATTTATACGTCCCAGCTGTGTGAAGCTCAATGACAATTGGCGAGCTAATGCATGCATAGACGATAATTATCATCATGATTGTAGGCGCTGGAATGAAATAGCAATTTTCTTTGTTTTACATCATTTGTTGGCTCAAAATTAAAAGGGGAAATAACATGATCAGTGAAAACTAGCATGTTGTGGAAAACACATTTAAGAATCTATTCTTTATTGAAATCTCACATTACTGCTTTAAATTTTACTTACCAAACAGTTTTCACAACAAGAGCATAGCCACGTACAGATTCTACGATCCAGGCAACTTTATCGTCAGAGTGTCTGTCAGCAATCATCTTCAGCAGGCACCACTAGTAGCTTTCCATTCTGAACCTTTCATCGTCCAAACACCTCTGATTCCGGCCACTCTGGACATTCAAGTCAACGGTCAGTTAACAGGTGCACCATTGCAGGTCTTACCATCAGGAACAGCTACCTTTCCAGTAGAATTTCTAGCTTCATGTGTGGGATCTCATGTGGTGTTTGAGTTTGATTATGGAGATGGAACGACAGAGGTGATATCTAGTCATTCAGAAAATGAATTTTCTAATGGATACAGTAACCATGTTTACACTCAAGGTAAGAATTTAGTAAGATTCAATTATTTTGTAGGGAGTGAGAGATACTGCCTGAATACCAAACATTTTTTGTCATGATATTTTTTTCAATAGTTGGAATGTCAGTGGATAGACTTAGAACCATTAGTTTGATATCATTTGAAGTCCCCATGCAGTCTTTATGTATTGGGCTATCCCAGTTGAAATCCATACACCCCCTGTGGAAGACATAACCTTGATCTTCCACACAGGGTGTGTGAATTTCAAATGGGGTTACCGGAATGGGTGACTCCATTTGAAATCAACACTTCCATGGGGGTGTATGGATTTCAACCGCAATATTTCTTTCAAAGAACGATGCCTGCAACATTATCAGATGGTTCAAACTATGCAGATTCCATATTATGTAAAATGATTATTTTCTTATACCATTACAGAGGGAATTTACATCATCTCGGTACAGGCTTACAATAACTACGGGAATGCATCAAAGACACTCTCCAATCCATTCTATGTGCAAATTGCTCCTGTGTTTCGCCATTGGTGTCCTATCTTGCCTTGCAATAATATTGGACATGTTGCATACAAAATAGGACAATATAGTAACTTTACTGTGCAGCTGGAGCGAGGGAGTCATGTGTATTATAATTGGTCTATGGGTGATCAGACAGACTACTTAATGCATGGTAAGCTAATATGATATAGCACAATTATGTCATAGGGAAAGGAAATTTACTAGTAATGTTGGTTGTAGCATTAGTTATGCAGATGTAGATGTGATGGCCTGAAACCCTAAGATCACTCGATCAATCGAAGGGCAATTATAGTCTGTGACGTCATCCGCACAGTGCATCCACTCCTTGCAACTAGATTGTTGTAAATGAAGAAAGATTGCATCAGATTGCCTGCAAATAAGGACACACACAATATTTTCAACTCTAAACTGTGAACTTACCTGCGATCGTCCTTGGTCGCAAACTGCTGCAATAGACCTCAAATGCATTGTAATTGTATTTGAGCGATACTTACTCAAAATTGCGGACCATATGTGTAAAAAATATAGTCAACAGTTGATGGCTTAAATTCCATTTTGCATCATACACAAAAAAAATCTGCCATTTTAGTCCATGGTTAGGCAATGAAAAGACCATACACACGTCCACGGCTAGCAGGGTTTGAAACTAAAAAAGTCACCGGACAACCAAAAATAATGATTCGGTTGTCTGCTGGACAACCATAAATCTGTAGCCAAATGTCTTTTGAAATGTTATTGAACTTGGATGTAAGTTTTTGCGATGTAATTAATCTTGTTGATATTGTTATACTTTGCAGGTAAATCAGTGAGTCACAAGTACTTGTCAGCTGGACGATTCTATGTCAGTGTGGTTGGGTATAACCAGGTGGGCAGTACTGAAGTGTATGGTCCACAAAGGGTGCTTGTACATGTGCAAGAACAGGTTCAAAGTAAGTGATTCAAAATAACAATAGATTTTGTAAAGAATTGAATGTGTTTAGCAGATGTGATGCTTAATTAAAAGCCTTGACCTCACTGCAAAATCATGTCCCCAAAAGTATGTGATAGCAGATATATTCCTCAACCATATCAGCTATTTAAAATACCAAAAACAATTCAGTTCCCAACAATACAGTTCTTTCAGGGACACCCTGTACCACCCTATCAAATTGTAACCAGTACTCTTTCATCTATCCATAACCTCAGGTGTGGAAATACAGGTGGCTCAGCTGCTGAACCAACTTGGTACCAGGATTGAATTTCAGGCTATAGGGGGTGATGGTGCCACTGAATTTGTTTGGGACATGGGTGATGGTAAAACAAGGACCAGAAATAGCCCGGATCATGACTACACCTATCATCTTTCTGGAACGTAAGTTGTCTTTGATATTGTATTAACCCCTGAGCACTACCTGCCGATCTAACATTGCCTCTGATTGGTCAATTACATGATTTCTTCACTTGAATCACCAATCAGAATGGAGCTTTGCAAATAATTCACCCAAATTTTTTTTGCATGGTGAAATTATTCTAACATTGCCTCTGATTGGTCAATTACATGATTTCTTCACTTGAATCACAAATCAGAATGGAGCTTTACAAATAATTCACCCAAATTTTTTTTGCATGGTGAAATTATTCTAACAATGTTGCTGATTGGCCCAATTGATAATGAAAACTTCTTTTTGGCCAATCGGCAGGTAGTTCTCATGGGGTTAAGCAAAATTGCAATCACGTCTTGCCAAATTGTTACATTGCACACCTGATTCACTAGTTTGTCTATTAGTGTTTTTCTATTGATAAAATACTTATGTGTAATGATGTGGACAATGCCTATAAAAGTTTTCATGACATGTTTGGCCAAGTTTGTAATTTGCATTGTCCTGTGAAAGAAAAGAGGATAAAGGGATCACTTCCTGAGTGGATTACAAGTGATTATATAAAGCTTTCTAAAGATAGGGATCATTACTTATTTTCACCCCGAACACGAGGTACAGCTTCCTTCTTCCTCGATTAAAATCTTGATATTTTCTCACAGGTATGCAGTGACGGTGATGGCTAAAAACTTTGTGAGTAATGCAACATCAGAACCAGTGGAGCTGTTGATACAAGAGCCCATTGATAGGATATCAGTGATCCTAGAGGGAACCAGTGAGGCCATATCAAGGAGCTGTTGTAGTGCCTTGGTTGGACAGTTGATTGAAATGAGTATAGGCCATTATGGTGGTAGTCATATGTTCTTAGAGTGGGATTTTGGCGATGGTAGTGATGAGGTGTCCGGTACGGATCTCGTGGTCCATCATGCTTATAACAGGTGAGTCTATAGTCTACTCTAGTAGACCATGTTAATTTATCATCCCTCTAGTCCCTCTGACCATGGAAAATCCACCAATCTTGTTCTGATCCAACAGCTAGCTATCCAGTGGCAGGGCAGTCACTGGGGATGTGTTGTGTTTTATGCATGGAATAGTATGAATTGTTTATCAAAAGGAGAATGCAAAGCAGTCTAGTAACTTACTAGACTGCCTCCAGACTTACTAGTAGTAAGTCTGGAGAGGGGCTGGTTCTTTTACAAGAGTGGAAGGAAATGTAAAATATTGTTAACCTCAGTTAAGAGATTTGTGAGCAGTGTGTTACAAGATGCATGTAAGGTTACAAAGGTTGCCACATTTTGAGTAGAAAAAATCACTTGCTGCAGGAAATAGGGGAGGAATAACTCTTATACTCTGATCAGCTCGTAATCGGTGGGACTCATAACATCATGGATTGATATTTAGTTTGATCAGCTCGTAGTTGGCGGGCCTTATAATGTAACAGATTAATATTTATATTTCGAGAATGGTCTTGTGACCTCTCGCCAGAAACATCACAAATTATTCTGTAAGTCCTATACGTTGTCTATTTTCACGCACAATATAGACCAGACAGGTGAACTATATCACTCTTAACGTGGGTCTTCTATTCAGCGTAGTGGTGAAAGCCTAACAATTTCCACCGATTATGAGCTGATCAAACTATAGAATAGCATACCAGCAGCTTGGCATGCCACCTACCCGAACCGCACTTTGTGTATTGCTTGACTGATGCACGCTTTTGTGAATTTACGCAGGAGTGAGTTGGGACTTTATCGGCGCGTAAAGCAACAAAAAAACTAATAATAATCGCCTATTACAGGCTGATCATAGTATAGAAAAACTTATTAAGAAGACAGGCAAGTTTTAGTAAAGTGACTTTTAAGGTGTCATTTTAAGGGTAAGCTTTAAAGTAGCTGCTGCAAATCATTCACATTATATGGGCAATGTAGTGTGCAAGTGTATAAATGAGAAGATGGGAGGTTTGATTTCCTGAAAGTCATGCAAAGGTGCAAAATATATTCATATGTAAGGGCCACCTAAAAACAAGCCTGCATATACGAAGATTGAGGAATCATAAAATTACCCTGAAGATGACAATGAGTTTAATTAGCAAGTTAAATCTAAGATGGAACACAAGTGAGACAACCATTAGTTAGCATATTATACAGTGTCTCAATAAAAATAGGCATTTTTTACTGTTATAAAACAAATTTAATTTTATTGTTGACATTATTTCAGAACTGGAGAGTTTACAGTGTCAGTATTTGCATCTAATGCTCTCAACAATGGTACAGCTTCTAAACATGTGTTCATATTGAAGGACGAGCTGTGTTATCCACCTCCTTTGAGTATAGTTGGAGGAGAGCAACGAAAGGTAATTTTGATCAATTTATTATGTTTCACACTTTACATACATATGTACATTCTACAAAATTTATAAAGCGCTTTTCCAAAAAGTTACATAGCACTGGTAGCAAACACAAAGGAGCACAGATAATATAAACAAGCAAGAATAGAAATACACTAAGCCAAAAAAGAAACTTATAATTTTTCACAAGGTCATATCTTAAAATCCTCTCCATAAAAATGAATAAAAATTGCACACAGGATTACTTCAATACTCTACTCTAAACACTGGTCAGTAACCAAACAGTAATCCAACTGACACAACAGCAAAATACACTGACATGCAACACCTTTCTGGACCACATTCACAGCGCAACAGATTTCTTTGGCTGGGTTCCAATTATTCGCCTGTACATGAACAAAAATTACACACAGGATTATTTCAATACTCTTCTCTAAACACATGTCAGTAACCAAGCAGTTGTCCAACTGACACAACAGTAAAATGCACTTACACGGAACAGCTTCCAGGATCACATTCACAGGCGAATAATTGGAACACAGCCAAAGAAATCTGTTGCGCTGTGAATGTGGTCCAAGAAGGTGTTGCATATCAGTACATTTTGCTGTTGTGTCAGTTGGACAACTGCATAGTTACTGACACGTGTTTAGAGTACAGTATTGAGGCAATCTTGTGTGTAATTTTGGTTAATTTTGATAGACAGGATTTTAAGTTATGACCTTGTGAAAAATTTTAAGTTTCTTTTTTGGCTTAGTGTATATAGAATGGTGACATCTCTTGTGAAGTACAAAAGTGTTATGAAACAAAATCAAAACTATTATTGCAGATAAAATTGGGATTTCAGCTGGGTTTTGAAACTGTTTATGTTTGGGGCATTTCTGATTGTTGTGGTAGGAAGCCTATTCCATGATTGAGCAGCAGCAATAGAAAAAAGCCATGTTCCCTGCTCGTTTTCTGGACGATGGCATTTCTAAAGTGACCAAGATAATGAATGAGTAGAAACAGAGTCTGGTCATGATCTTATTATAAGACACGCATCAGTGCAATGAGGGCACGGTCCATTGAGTAATTTAAACACATAGAGAAGACTATTAAATGCAATTCTCTTTGAGACATGGGAGTCAGTAGTGTAGTTGATCAAGAAGTGGAGTATTGTGAGCAGAGTATTGTGAGCAGAGCATGGTTGCTGATATACTAACCAATCACACTTGTTTTGCAGCTTTCGGGAGTCATTTTTAAAAGAGTTTTCTTGGACTTGGGAGATGCCATTTAGAAGGATATTACAATAGTCCAGTTTACAAACAATAAGCTCTTCTAATTCATGATATTCCTTCTGGAAAACATGTTGTTAAAATCAGACAATTCAACTACATTTATTGATTGTTTTTGTTGGGAATAGAACATGTAAATCACCTGATACAGATGTGCAGGGCCAGATTGACCTTTTGGTGGACCCTGGGCCAGACCAAAATTTGGAGGCCCCAAACTCCTATTACTAAGACATTTGAACCTGAAGCATGTGAAAAATGTCAATTTTAGATTATTTTGGCCCAAAATGAAGGTGGATTTCACTATGTAAAGGGCCAGTGCGCATGAAGCGTGCAAAATTTTACCATATACCACCATATACAAGACAATTTTTGGGGCCCTCAAATTTTGGGGGCCCTGCCCGGGCCCATCTGGCCCAATGGTAAATTTGGCCCTGCAGATGTGGTCAGAACAGCAGAAAGAAAAAAGGGTATATCTTCACTAACACTTTTTGTCGTCTCTTTTCAGGCCAACTTTTCTGACAACATTCGTGTTGAGATATCCGTAAGCTTAGTATGCGAATCCTCAGATGTAATAACATATCTATGGACTCTGAAAGACTCTAATGGATCCGATGTATCATCAAGTCCATCCTGGGCATCACTGGACCAACGGACTGCTTTTATTAGGCACAACAAGTTACCATATGGCTCATATACCCTTTATCTGAAGGTAAGGTACCACTTAAGAAATTATTAGAGAAAAAAAATGAGATATACTATTTTTGTGTGTAATGCTTAGGGCCAGGATGTCCCTAAATGTTTAGGGCCAGGATGTCCCTATGCAATTTGTACCTAATAATGTGACGTTTCCATGGTATTGTGACATTTTACTTGGCTGATAACATGATTACGATTACAATACCTTTTCCTGAACTTGCTTAACAAAAGATCTATCTTTGCTTTTTACTTTAGATTAAAAAAAAATAGATGTTATATTTTAATTGTGGATGCTAACATGTCTTTTAAAAGAATGACAGTCAGTGGCAGGGGGATGGGGAAATACCCAGAACTCTCCCCCCAGTTTCCCCCATTAAAAACTCAAAAATACGAAAATGTCCACTTCTTGCAGCAATTTTGGGCAAAATTAGTTGATTTTGCCCCCCATTCCCTAACCCCCCAAAAAAAAAAAAAAATTCCTGGTGCTGTCACTGATGGCAGTACTAATCATTGGGTTATTCCAGTTCAAATCCATACCCCCTATGCGAGACATGACCTTATTCTCCCACACAAGGGGTGAAGATTTCAAATAGAGTCACCCATTCAGGTAACCCCATTTGAAATTCACATTCCCTGTGCGGAAGATTAGGAAGATGTCTTCCATTTGAGGGTGTATGGATTTCAACTGGAAGAGCCCATTTTGAGTGTCTATGGTATGGACACACAATTGGTTGTTTGCATCACATACTGTCATTTTCTCAAAAGGCTGCCTTGTGTGATTTATTCATTATTGTCATCTAATTGTGATAAGATGCACTGTAAAATTTACTTTATATTAATTTTGAGGTATGACAATATTATTACAATCTTATATGTTCATTCATAAAAGAAAGAAACATTCTGAAATATAAAATAACAATATGAAATGCAAATATGATAATGAAAATCACAAAAGGCAGCCTTTTGAGATATGACGGTAAGTGATGCAGATGACAAATTCTTTTTTACTTCAGGGTACAATGAATGGCACCATAGTATATTCAGAAGACAGCATTAGTCTCGTCATTACGCCAACTCCGCTAGTGGCTCACATAGAGGGCGGTACAACCAGAGTTGTGGGTAATAATACCATGGTTACACTTGATGGCAGTAAGTCTTATGATCTTGATTACCCTGAGGATCCAAACTTCAAGTAAGTAGATGTTTGAAGAATTTATGGCATTATGGCAAACAAGAATTGATCTAGAAATTTCTTGCAGATTAATTCGTTTAGCTAAAATATCGTGAAATTTGAATTATGTTCTGGTGCACCAGAACGAAATTACAACACATTGTCTATGGAGCAGTGTAATACACATAATCATGCATAACTCGTAGGCAAAGTTGGAATCAACTGAAATATTGGGAATAAACTTTTTTTGTGGATATCTACTGAAAAATGTCGTAAAAAGAGGATGTTAGGATCACAAAATACTCCTTTAATACTCAAAATGTTGATATGTCATTGATCTTTATCAGTTTAATATTGTTCCAACTTACTGTTGTCGATACTTTATCTTTGGTTGCATTAGAATGAGCTGAAGTGGACTATATTTTACTCATGGCCTAATAGTGATAAGAATTTTGATCGATTTTGAATACAATTTTTGCCCATTTATCTGATTTCTAAATCATGACGTCAGATATTTAACGATTTCTAATGACCCACTCCCAATTGACATTCCACAGGTACAATTGGACATGCTACCAGCTAGTAACCCCGACACGGTCTTGCTTCTTATCTACCGGTGAACGTATTGCACTGAATACAACCAGTAATAGATTAGTCTTTCACACAGACTTGTTGCTGTTAAATGAGACATCAGACTTTGTGTTTGTTCTAGAAGTTGGCAAAGAAGGGCGTCAAAGTGTGCAGGCGTCACAAGTACTGTATATCTGAGACCAGAATCCTGTCAAGTAAGCAGAATTATAAACCATGATCCAAAAAAATTGAAATTGAAATGATGAAAAATATGCCAAAATGATAAAATGGGTGCATACACTAATTTACTCATTCGGAATTCAGTTTTTTTTGTATCTTTGTTAGTACCATAGATGTGCTAACCTAGCCTGCTAGTGGTTAAGCCAAAAGCTGTGTGTTAATGACAAAATATAGGACATTTTATGTGAAACTGTACTATATACAAGTATCTATAATAGAGAAATTTGCTACATGTACATGTATGTGAACGGGCTTTCAACTGTGTCAATACTGCTGTTTCCCTTGTTTATTTGCCAATTTTTTTCATTTCAGACAATTTGAATGACTTGTTTTCTTGTAAGCAATTTATATGCAATTTAAATTGTATGCAATTTAAATGGGATCACTGCATGGGCTTTGAACTGAGCAACAAGAATATCACTTGAACCAAGTATTCAAGGGACTTCCTTAGGTACTGAGCAAACAAGTAATGGTAATAACAAAATTGCACCAACATTAATTTCTGTGTGTTTATTTGCTTGTTTTCCCTGACAGCATCATGATGGAGTGTACATCGTGTGTGAATGGCATTGTTAACAGGAATGACCTACTGACCCTGAATGCAGTGTGCAGTGATTGCAGTGTAAATGCAACCTATACATGGACGTTATACAGGATCAGAGATGGGGCAGAAGCAAGAGACTACAATTGTAAGTGGATTGTTAAAATCTAATTTGGAACTGAACAATTTTCGGTAAATCCCACAAGTCTTTGCGGGTACACCTGAGATGTTGTCATCTGTGCCGACGCACATCGTTTATCGAACATCATTACTGCGCATTACAAGTCAGCATGACGTCGAATGACGACATCTCAGGTGTACTTGCAAAGGCTTATGGGATTTACCGAAAAGAACAATTGATGCGAGGAGACATGTGAAATCAAACTGCCAGGCAACCCTGATAAATTTTCCTTAAAAACTTGAGCCAATTAGATCAACTTGAAGCTTAACTGGCTTGAATATAGCTGGAGTTCTCCAAAAAGGACTGGTGTTCAATTATGATTAATTATTAGTGTTCACGGAAAGTTGACCAACTTTATTATAGATGCAAATTGTGTTATGTAATAAAAAGAAAAAGCTGAACATTAGATCCTCACATTGTTAGTCTGTTCTGGTAAGAAAAAGCAAGGTACTCCAACTTATCCAACAAGTATATCCTGTATCATTTATTGGTTCATGTTGTGGTTTCTATATACTCATAACTTTGGTTGTGCAAACACTATTGTTTATAGGGCTTGGTGTTTAGCTTCAACTGATTTGGTATCATCATTTTTTGTTTCAGATCATTGTGAGCTTACAGGAAACCCCAATCTGATTCCAGAGCTGCCAATGCAACCTGTAACAACACGCACACCTGTGATAACAAATGTTACTAACAAGATAGATGAAGGTAGGCCAAGAATATTGAACCATTAAAACTCATTAATGCCGGAGGTACACTATTTTGATCTCCATTTATGCACAAACCAATCTATGGCAGATTTAACATTGTTTTATGAGGCAGTCCTAAGTCGGTTCTCTTTGGGTCTAAGCTCTATGGACATATCGACTGTTCAGTGCCATAAGTGGGTATGTGCAAAAGCTGCCCTGTGAACATTTGGCAATTTACAAAGTATATTGTACTCATCTAACACATGGAAGGTACATATGGCAGGTATTGCACATACCCACTGGCAATGATCAGTTGATATCACAAATGTTTCAAAGTAAGAACTGGATCTAGAAGATTGGCACTTTCATATGTCGCTGATAACTGGGGTTAACAAAAGGAATAACTATGATTTGTGGAGATTGTTAAGTGTATTTTCTGATTTGTGCACAAAGTTTCCATATCTTTGATACTTGGAATCCTTTACACTTTACATTGGCTGGATAAGTGAAAATCCAAAATTATGTTTACATTTAATCTTTGAAGTGCTATAATTGGGAAGATTACTTGATATGGTTAATAACACAACATGTGTTTTTACATGCTTCATGAAATTAATGTGTTAAAGCATTTAAGAAACGTTTTCCTATATGAATGTTACATGGCTGGATAATAGAGAGATCCGTATAAATAAGGTCTGGATAAGAAAGGTTGGACAGTCAGTATTAATAAAACATTGTCAATGATCTTATGTTTTGTTGTTTATTTTATTAGGAGTGAATACAGGAGAAGACAGTTTCTATAATGAAATTGGGACAGCACCATTGGACAGCATTAATGAAGCACCTGATGATGACCAGCAGTATAATAGTTTCTTTGAAGACGTCCCAGAATTAAGTTTTAATGAGGATTTGCCACCTCAAGTTAGTATTGGAGAAGATATTCCTCTTCCTGATAATGGTCCAGGGCCTTTTGGAGAAGCGAGCATTTTCGAGGAGGTACCCGGTGGCACCGGTGAGTTGCCAGGTGGTACTGGCGAGGTGCCAGGGGAGGTACCGCCAAGCGTAGAAGAGGACACATCGGACAACAATGACAACATGACGTACGTGGAAGAGGTTGAAGCTACTACTATAGTGTATGAATATGCGGAGACCACCCCGCAGGATGAAGTTGTGGAAGAGAACAGTTACGTTGAGTTTGTACCGAGCTTTGTGGAAGGTATATATGAGCCTAGTTTTGATGAGGCATTACCTCATCAAGATAGTTTTGTTGAGGATACACAGCAAGATGGTAGCATTCTTGAAGACCATGATGTTGAAGATGGAAACCAAACCAGTTCTGCTAATGATACAAGCCATGATGGAGGGATATCTAAGGAGGAATCAAACTCGAAACCAACATCACAACCTAAAGAGGAAACCACCGATGCAACTCAGGATGCCTTACCACCTGTGACTGGTACTGCATCCTACATAGAATATGTATATGAATACTACTATGAAGAAGACATCGGTGATGGCGCCCCAACTGCTAGTTATAACACAGGTGGCGGTGTGCCTAGCCAGACCGAACAAGGAAGTATACCAGAATATGTTCCTGTAGGAACAAGCCAAGCACAGCCAAGCAATGCCTACGGTGAACCCAGTATACAAGAGGCAGGGCCTAACCCTGGTCCTGGAATACCAAGTATTGCAGAAGGTGTAGGCGGCGGACAACCCAGTTATACAGAAGGGATAGGTGGTGATTATGAAGAGTATGATGATTATTATAAAGAAGATCTTGGTAAGTTTGATGAAAATATTTTGTCTTGTGAGTGCAAGGGTATGTTTATGTTTACATTTATGTTGCAGATCAGCCAAAGCTGCCATTTACTTTCTTATAATAATCCGACTTCATTGATATAATCAGCATAATCCAAAAAGGTCCAAGTAAAAGTTACCAAGTTAGAAGGGGAATGCAACCAAGAATATTATGTGATCACAGTAGCCCTATGTTGGTTATGCTGCACATATTAAATGCATTTTACATGAAGCAGCTTTGCAGTTCTATTTCACACACAATGTTCTTGCACTCACATGACCATTTGTGAGATAGAATATTTGTCAATGTAATTATGTCGATGGCGTAGAGCCATAACTAGTTTTTGTCCACGTTTAGGGTATTTAGATTTGGCCCACCATTTTAGTATGAACATGGGCATGGTCACTGTGCCAGAGATGTCTATGTCCTATGTTTAAAAATTTAATTATATCAAGAAGAATTGGAGAATTAATTATTGTCTTTGTTGTGATTATATATTATTCAGAGAGAATTAACTGGACTCAAAACATCAATGTTTGAAATAGCCAGTTCTGGTTTTAAGCCCTCCTTGATAGTGTGCCATTGCATACACGCATGCAGTCAAACCCTTGTTAATTGAGGGGTAAACAATGTTGACATGTTAATGAGTCAGCAGCAGCAGATCCCATCATGACCAATCACAGACAGGTGTAATAATGTGAAATATGCCTACAAGCCCCTTAACTGATGAAAACATTCTCACTGTTGTGGTAGCAACTTTATATCTACATAAAAACGTCATAGTTCATCCTCATGTTCACAAACCAGAGTGGCCATCTCTCATTTGAAGTGTTGTGGCGAGACTTTTCAAGTATAACTTGCTGTTGGAGTTTGTCACACTTCGTGCTCAGCAAGTATGCTGGTACCCATACACCTAGGTGGAGGTAGGCGACAAAGGTGAAGAGTCTTGCCTAAGTGCACAACAAAGCCTGTAGCCCTGTGTCACAATACTCTCTTTTATACTCTCTGCTATACTTATTAACACAGTAAAATTTCATCAGTGGCACTTTGTGTATACACTTTAAAAGTATTCAGTATATTCTTAAATATTTTCTTGTCTTATTTTGTTTCAGGATCTGATAATGTACCCCCACTACGTAAGTAAAAGATGATTTCTAAAAATTATAATCATGTTTCATGCCTCATATATATTATGACCAAAATGAGAAGTAAATTGCTCCTAAAATGCTAAGATTACATTTTCACTATAATTTCTTTAATAATAATGCAAATAAAAATTGAAAGTGAATGAAGCCTGGGTCTGAGTAAGTTCTGGTATAGTATTTTCTTTTGCAACATTTTTTTATGATTGATAGTATGACAAGCTCGAAATCAAAGGAATAACGAATATCATAAATGACCTCAATAGTTAAAAAGGCCTATTAAGTGATCCCAGCGAAAGTGTAATTAATAATATTAAGTTTAAATTACCTAAAAGTGAATGTTAAGTCATTAAAATTGTCATCGATCAATCCATCTTTCACCTTGTGATCATATATATTTCAACCATCACACTCTTAAAAGTTGATATTTGAGTACTAACTCCTGAGTGAACCACACCTTTGTATTAACTCAACAGCTGGTAGTGGTGGTGGTGGAGACAATGATAATAGTGAACAACCCGGAGATGAGGTTGGCAACGGTGGTGACCCTGAGGATCCTGAAGTTCATATGGTAGACCTGCAAAAAGAAATGAAGCTTGTGACGGTATATGACACAACAACAGGCGTACATGGGAATTCACTGACGTTCAGGAAAGACTTTGTGGACGAAGGATTGACTTATGCAGTGGAAGTCGTTGTTGACTCACATGGTAAGCAAATGGGCTATTCCATTTGAAGTCCACACTACCCTGTGGAAGATTTAGTTAAAGTCTTCCACAAAGGGAGTATGAGTATTGAATAGAATAGACAGTTGGGCAACTACTGACATTTGATGTTTTAGATAATGGGGTACTCCATTTGAATATGCTCTCGTGGAAAAAATTGAGTTAGCTTGAAATTCCACTGGACAAGGAACTTGCTGCTAATTGTCTCGTTGTAACCCGTACGAAACTCGGGGAGCTGATCCTGGTTGCGATGGTTAATTGTGGAGTGTCTAGGGTGTGCGCTCTTGTAGCAGCAAAGTCCCTGATTTGTTGTTAAATGGTTTATGGAATGATGTGGGCCGTAGTGGTCAGCGACAACCTATAAAGTGTGCTGAGGCTTGTGGATCAACGGCTAGGCGTTGTACCTGTGCGTAGCGCACTATAAATCACTGCACTTTTAGAATAACCTTGTGAAGGATTTACGGAAAGTGTTCAACAGAGGGAGTATATTTTTTAAATGGAATTGATCAATGTTTATTATTTTGAAACCTATACTCCCCCTGTATTATGGCTTTAACTATATCTTCCACAATTGGATTATTTCAAGTGGAAGAAATAGAGCCAATTGTCTATTCTATTTAAAACTTATACTCCCTCTGTGGAAGACATTTGTCATGTGATAAAGCAAAATGAGTCAGAAGTCGGAAATGTTGATTTTGAGGTATAGCCAAACAAAGGAAGTATTTGCTATTGTTTCCAATTGTTTTGGAAACTCTTTAACTGCTCGCATCTTTTGAACTGGTAGTGTAATGATTATAATAATTCTGAATCTTTTTTCATCTTTCAGAAGGGAGAAGAGAAGGCAAGGCTAGCCAGTATCTATTTGTTAATGTGGGTCCTCATCATGGCTTTTGTTTGGTCAGACCCAATGAAGGCAATGAGCTGGATCGGATCTTCCAGGCAAACTGTAATGAATGGGTCGATGACGATGTAAGTATACTATTGCTGAGTAAGCTTTTACAACAGGTATTCATGGCTACAAATTGAGGGTTTCCAAAAATAATGCTATTCAAGAAATAAAGGTTAATATCCTATCCTTCTATGCCCAAATAATGTGTCTGAGGCAGTAAAAAAGTATTTACTGCTGAGGACATGTTATTTATTTGTAAAATACAAGACCGTAACCTTTATTTCTATTTTTTTACCACGAAAATGGTGTGATTTGAAGAGAAAAATATCACTTTTTTGCCCAATTATTTGAAGTAGTTTACATAATGGTAAAGAATATATGCGTTTCCACAGTACAAGTGATAGCACATTTCGCGGGAAAGTTGTAACATTGTCTTTCATATATATCTTGCAGATAACACCAATGCGGATGGAATTAAGCTATCGTTTGAATGAATCAGACCCAAAGACTGTCTTATACTACGGAATTAATCAGGAGATTAACTTTCAGTTACCGGCTGGCTTCGAAGAAAATGACAGAAGAGGTTTGTGTACTATAATTAAGCCAGAGATAAAAAATACTAGTTTACGAAATACAAGTTTGACAATGATCAATACCTCATGATGGTACTTTTACAAGGCAGAAAGCAACTTTTCTAAGCATTTTTGTTATGCTTTCACGAAAGAACATTTCCTATTACTAAGACCTAACAGTTTGTATGTTTGAAGGAGCAACATTAGCCATAGTGCACGCTGTTTCACTGCTACATTCAGAAATTTCGATATCAAGACAAACCGTGAACTTAAACGTTTGTGAATTTGATTTACAGATGATGTGAGACGCAAACTTACTTTTATCTCTGGCTCTTATTATAACACTAGAATCATGATGTATCCCATATACTGTCAAAGTGGACACATTTTCACGCTACATTCATTTTAGCACTTCTCAGGGTTTCAACCGGCCCTATATTTCCTATATTTTTGGACTCTTCCTATATTTTCCTATATTGTTACAAAATGTCCAGTAATTCCTATATTTTTGCTAAATTTAGGAATTTTTTTTCACTTACTGTAGTAAATCTTAAAATAGTAAATAATAAAATTCAAAATTTCTGCATGCTTCGCACACAGTTGAATTTTTCAGCAGGTTAGCGGGTAAATTTTACTGGCCTCTTTTCTTTGCCCAGTGGTTGCTCTTTCATATTGTAATTTTTTTCTGACTACTTTTTAACAGTTTGGGTTGACATTGTCATGGAAGACAGCAGAGGGAGTCGCGCACCAGTGTGCTCTGTTGTACTCCGGGTTACCCCAAAGGTGTTTGCGGAGGGAGAAAACAAAGAGGAATTCTTGTAAGTTACAATTCTGCATTTCTTTTGTACTCAAAGACACTTGTATGTGGTATATAATTATAAGTTTTAGGGGTCTTTGTTTTGATGGTGAGTAAAGCAAAACAAAAATTTTCAGACTTTCTCAACTATGTATCTAGGGGTCTTTTATTTCTCTTATTTTCAACCTCCATCTATTTAGCTTCTTTGTAACATATTGAACCTTAGTATTTCTATCACCAGAAAGCAAGCAATATTTCACTAGAATTTACAGGTGCGTGCATCCTTGTAAATATTCTGGTTTCTGTAGATAGAAATACTTAACCCTACATTTTGCATGTGTCACTTGGGGTAGGCCTACCTTGTACACCCACTCTTGCATGTAATCTGTGACTCTTCATTACAGATTTTGTTTGCATGTATTCCAGTAGCATGATTCATGAACATTGCATGATATCATAATAAAAGAGTTATCTTGTTTGCCGATATGGAAAGTTGAACATAGTGAACTGACTTTGGTGTATCAGTAGTTCATCATGTTCAAGAACTTAAGGTGTGCAAAGATAACAATGATGGTAACTTAATTTATTCTGGCTGATGAGAGACAGGTATTTATCAAAATCATATCGTCGTTGGGCAGGAAAACCTATGTGTTTTGGCCCATGAACTTGTTTAAAACAAAACTGCCAACCGGTTACATAGGAGGTTTTGCTTTAACCATGTTCAGGGGCCAATGATTGGTATTTTTAATCTTAATCAAGATGTGAGTGTCTGTCGTGTGAGATGATAGGTTGTGTGATTTGCAGTGCATATTAAGTACTGTTGGTTTGTCTTGGGTTTGTAGGTTGATGGATAAAATTGGTATTTCATGCTATCACTGCAATGGGTGTCGGGGAGATATCATCACCCCTAGCCTTGTGCAGCTCTTGTGTCATTGTTCGATTGGTATTTAGTTATCAGGAAGTCATCATGTGGTTTATTAGTTGTGTGTAGTGTTAAATTAAAGAGTGTGTGAACTTGCTGAAGTGAGTGATATTAGTATATGATAGAAAGATTATATTTTGAATATCAATTTTGACAAAAATAACTCTTGTCTCATCAGCCATGAAATAAAGAAGCTATCAACTAAAATACAGTAATAATTCAGTAACATCTTACTTACCTATCCTTCTTTCTTCTTGATTACTGTTTCCAAAGCTTGCTTTCTTGAGCAAATTTAATAAGTAGGGGGTAAATAGTGGAAGGATGTAATCCAAGTGGCTCAGCGGCACAAAGACGTATGTCCATTAGAAGTTGGATGCTGTGTTTTTGATTCACTGTGATATGTATGATGGTACTGAATGTACAGAGAAGCTTTGACTGAGTACATTCACTATGCATGAGTGCATTCACACATCAGCTAATGGAGATACGCCATTTCTGCCGGTGAGACATTGATTCATAATTTGTGGCGGTTCCTTTAACCACATTAGCAATGCAAAGTTACATTTTAGCAGTGATACTATTTACAAAGGTAAGTGTACCAAAGTGTCAGAGGTCAGCCATATTCATAAGCATTTAGAGAAAGGTGTGTTCTTGCTAAATATATTTTCACTTTATTTATATCCTCTCTATTTAACAACAATCCTTCATAGCTCTCTTGGTTATGGGACAGGTTAGTAAGTTTCTGTATGCTGTCAGATACACAAGTTTTGTGTGCATTTTTGATTGGTTGGCTACACTTTGCACTGAATTTCAGTTATTTGTATAATTTGTTATGGCATGTTTTCAGTTGTGAATGTTAAAGTGTTCAAATTTGCAAAAACCAGTGACGGATGATGTCAAAACACAGCTACCAATTGCCAAAGCTACAAAAGTACAACGGTGGAATAAAATGTTCTGTCACTTTTGCCAAAAAATAGTAAGGTCCTTATCTCCAATTATCATTGCAGAAACATTTCACTGTGTTTCTGCTTGGCTCTGCTTAAAAGTTTCCCAACTACTTTTCTCTGTTGTATTTAGTTGCAATTTCTAGTTATGAAAGTGTATTATACTTGATAAGGGATGAACTCAAAATTCGACTGGTGGTTGGTCAAAGGGTTCCGGGCGGTTCCCATCTGGTTGGACCCAGTTTCTGTTGTTCTAAACAATGGAACACGGTTCAACTGCCGGTAACCGCCTGTCAACCGTCGGTCGAGTTTTGATTTCATCCCTAAACGGCTAATCATCATGAGAGTCCCTTTAAATATGGATAAAATGCAGGTCTCTGGCATAGTTGCTGTGTTTTGATAGTTCCCTTGAGTATTTAGTGGTAACTTGCACATATTGAGATGACAGTATTTTGCTTCATGCATTGGTGATGAGGTGAATTAATAACTATCGCACTCCTGGTGATGACTTGAATGAAAAGAGCTATTGATTTCATGTGATGACATGAACACAAGTATTGTTTAAACATCTGAACAGTGATACACATACACAGGTGTGATTTGTCTGGATTTTTTGTGGCCAAAATTTACGCAATTTTATTGATTTTCAGCCAGTTTTAGGGTATTTTTGCCCAATTTCACACTGTTTTTCAGGATTTTATTACTATTTACTGGATATTTCAAAAGCTTTAAATAATATCCCTGACATACAGCTGATTAAATGATATGCCTTGAGATGGCCTAATATTTCCGAAATAAAACACCAATTTCAAAATTTCCTGTCAGTTTTGTCCAAGAAGTCAATACTCTTTTCCACAAGATATCACCATTTTTTAACAAGGTTGTTAATGAAGTAACAAACACAGTATGAGCTTGAGGAAGAGTTGAGCTTTCAGATTTGAAAAATTTAAAGAAGAAAAATTAAGTCCCAGACACAGATTTAGCTTAATCTAGGCTCAGTCGATGAAAGGCAAGACAACAATGTTTTTTAAAGGCATAATATTACAATTTATGTAAAATTGACCTTTTCTTTTCCAAAGCTGTACAACTTTGTGTGTCATTTTAAGAAAGATACCTGCTCTTGTGTTTGTTACCTTGATTACAATTCTCTGAAGCACAAACAAAACTTTTTCACAAAACCGGCTTTTTTCCTTCCTCCTCCTTCAACTTAACTTCACAATAGTCGACGTTTACGGAAGAGACTTCTACTGAGAGATGTGTATTCCAGATACAACCCTAATAGAGGATACAACCCCAATAGAGGATGACATGATTGTTTGATGTATTTTCTTCTCTTTCTGCCCATCTGTTGTTTTTTCTTCCATATTACTTGCAGTTGTTTATCTCTTGATTAGCAGTGTGAATAGCAGAGTTTGCAAATTGTACTCACCATTAATGATTTGCATCCTGCATATAACAAGTTATATGATAAGTGGACATTGGATGTATGATATTTAATAGCACGAGGCTGGTGTTATTTGGATATTCTGTTTAAAATACATACTACCCCTGTTGAAGATTTTGGAAATATCTGCCACAGGGGGAGTATGAATATCAAATGGAATGAGCACATTTGGCAGCACCATTTGCATTTCGTACACACTCTGAGAACGATTTCAACCAGAATCTTCCCATGAGGGAGAGTGAGTTTCAAATGGAGCTGCTATTGTGTTAATTCCATTTGAAATTCCTACTCCCCTTGTGGAAGATATTTCCAACATCTTCCACAGGGGTAATATCGATTTTAAATGGAATAGCCCAATTTTGTTGATGGTGATTACAAATTGCAAGCTCTAATTCAAGTTATTTGCTGTTATGAATATTCATATTAAGACTGGTGACACATAGAATAGGTCGTTGACATGACTTAACATTAAAATTTAATACTTTTTTGAATTGGTGAAGAATATAGATGAGGTGAACATCTCTGAAGGAATGTATATATTCCTGATCAAAAAGAATTCCTCCACTAGCTTACAGCGGAACAACTTCTGGATATTAAGTTACTAAACAATGTCAACGATATTTACATGATTTAGAGCCAAAAGGGAGATTGTTGTTTCTTGGTGCAAGTCTTTACAGAATTGAAGGTGATAGAATTGTCTCTGTAAAAACATCGGGATGTAACTAGTGTCAAGATCGATGTATGAATATTCATGTAATATGTAAATGATGTAAATATGAGATATACATAGTTGAATTTATAATATATTTATGTAATCTTGTCATATCTTGTCATATATATACCCCTACAAAGTTAAGCTATATATTTTTATAATTATGTTATATACAATGTAGAATATGTTTGTTGAATACTATGGTGAACATGTAGGCATTTTAATATAAAGGGAACGTTGTATGTAGCCCCATACTAGAGTAACTGGTATTTAATAGTTTGAAGTTTATTTGGTTGGCAGCTTAATACTTATTTTTTGAAGTAATTTTGTGAACTTATTTTCACCTTTGCACAGTGCATTTATTTTAATGCACTACACGTATCCTTGAAAATTGATAGATTTCACAATTACTTTAAGTAGGAACTGAATAATCAAAGAAATATTTAAAATATTATTAGTGTTGAGTCGACATCGGTTTCTTTTTATTTATTTGGTTCAGTTTTGATTTACTTTTAGATTATTTTAACATACTGTATTAAAGTAGAAATTTAATTTTGTTGCTTTGAATAATATGTTGGTAAGATTTTTTGCCACTTTATTTACTAACCAAAAAGGAGTGACCATAAAAAAATCTTTTTTGTCAATTGAAATATATACCACTCAGATAATTAAGTCTCAGGAAAAGAAAGTGTTAATTAGCTTTTCTCAACTGAATCATTCATAAAAAATTCAGAGGATTGTTGCAGTGTTATTATAGCTTTAACTAAGGTAGTCAATAATATTAACTTATTTTTATTTATTCTTTGGAGAACTTCCAAGTTGTAGTTGAAAGTCAGAAGAGGTTTGACTGTGATGTTTAGGCCTGTAATTATGTCAATTACAAAAATTTAACTACATCCCTATTCCCTCTATATGGAAGCCACCCACAAAAATATTGATACCAAAATCCACTCCTTATTTTTATCCTACAAACCTAATCCTTACCCTTATCTTCATCACAACTCTAAAAACCCAATCTTAAGTCAAAAGCGTTAAGTGGTGGTTCATAGCTACATAGTTATACGAGGATGAGAATGATGACATAGGAGGGACATTGTGAGGTATGAAGAATGGCACATTTTGTAAAGAGATTTTGATTTACCATCACCACCTGTGCTGTTCAGCTCGTTCGCGGGTCCCCTGTGTCTTTGGTTTCTCTACTACTAACCACAGACGCAGGCAGTGGTTGATGCAAGTCAGCAGCTAATTGGTTAACGCTATACGTAAGGGTTGTATATCACGCATGATCAAATGCTGCTTGTGCAAACAATCTTACGGCAGTTTTGTCTGCTGTAGGGAAAGTAATGAGTGGCTTGAGGCAAAGGCACTGTTTAAGTTACTGGACAAAAAAGTGGTCAGTTTCGCAGGGCAGGGTACCAGCAAATTTAGATTGCATTATTTTTTGAAAATCATCTGCTTTGATGTAATTTTCAAGGCATGGGCTATATTGCCTAACTTCAGAATTGGCAGTGTTTGAAAAATAGTACACTGTGTCTTCTAACCAGGAGCCTGACAAATTGTTGATTTCTAAAAAAACTGTTTTGGTACTTGTAAACGATTTGTGGCTGGACAACCTTTTATCATAATGATGTGTTAATACCTATCAGTAGCAAATGTTGGAGCCAACAATTACCCCTGTGCCAAAATACAACTTGAGGAAAATAATTATGAATTAAAATGCACACTTCAACATTTGCCAACTGGATTGGGCTAATGGACTTTTGCGGTTAAAATCTATACACCACCTATGGCAGACACAGCACCCACACAGGAATGTGAATTTTGAATGGGGTTACCTGAATGGGTGACTCCTTTTGAAATCTACAACCCCTGTTGGAGATTAAGGTCATGTCTTCCATATGGGGTGTATGGATTTCAACTTGAATAGACCCTTATTGTTGCTGACTATAAGCAGATGGTGTACTTGGTCAATCGGGTCACTGGATAATTATGCTCGGAGTACACAAATCATATAAAAGATTTTGCTTTTTACTTGAAAGAAATCAACTGTTAGGCTTCCTTTCTTGGAAGACTGTAACACATAGGAATCATAATCATAAATTAATATTTTCGTGGGGAATAACAGTAAGGTACTTGCGTCTATTTCAAGTGTTGATTGACATGTAGCATGATTGGTGCATTGTATGAATGGAGAATGGTTACTTAAGAGTTAGCTTATTAGAAATATTTATGAGCACTTTTGATTGTTTTTTTATTAGATTATGTTGTTGATTTTTAAAATACCTTGATTGGTCTTGTGAGTGCTGCAAGGTCATAGCTGCAATATCTGTGTTATGATTTTTTTCTTTGTTTTTTCCAAATTGTGGCTTGAAATGGTTTCTGGAGTCAGTCACCCACCTTTGCATGATATTGTTTGTGGGTCCTGAGAGCACATCAGACACACCAACTTGAATTCTGAATATAAGGAATGTCCTTCTGATATCGGATCATTTTGATTTTTTTTTAAATTTGCGATATAAACAATTAATACACATTTTATGGTCAATTATTAAAAATTGATATTTTTTATAATTTTGACAATATGTATGGTACTTGAAGTGTATGTGGCTGGGATGAAATGCTGCCCATCATGTGCAAATTTTGATCTTTTGTATTGAAGATATACCTAAGGTCTTTTCGGAAATTTTTACATGAAGTAGGTTTGCAGGTACAATGTTGTGGCACTCACAAAACAAATTGAGTATCAGTGTTATCATTGTAAGTATTTTACATTTAGAAGTTGTTTTTAGCGTGTAAATAATTTATATTATTATGTAATCAGTGTCTGATTATTGAAATTGGTAGGAAAGGTTACTCAATTCATCGTTGTCAGCGGTTCTTGGAATGGGCTATTCCAGTTGAAATCCATATACCCTCTATGGAAGACATGACCTTGATATCCCACACAGAGGGTGTAGATTTCAAATGGAGTCACCTGTTTAGGTGACCCATTGGAAATTCACACTCCCTGTGTTGGAGATTAAGGTCATGTCTTCTATAATGGGTGTATGGATTTCAACTTGAACAGCCCAATGTTTGCATAGTTGCTTAATGCACAATTATGCATCAAACAAATTTGTTCTGGACAATTTCAGCCCAATTTATACCAACAAATTTTTGTCAAGCCATAGTTCTTATTTCTGTGATATATGAAGATTGGCATATTATCTTATATTAATCACACACTGCATCTCTCGGTATATATTTGCAGATAATTTATGAAAATTGTCAAACTTGTTTGAATCCAGTGCAGACAAAGTTAAATTGAGCAACCTTTACTTACCATTTTTTACAGTATTGAGTAGCACAAGTACATTATGTAAAATCATAATATGTAATAATAAATGAGATGAATCAATAAAAAATCGTAGGTACAACTCGACGGTGCCCATGGATAGCAAGCTGGTGGAGTACGTCCATAATGGAGACCACAACAAAGTACTCATTCAAGTTCTTACTATTGGGGATACCATGAATCATCTACCAAGACTGACCACTGAAGATCTGACATATACTCTGACCCAAGCTGACCGTGAATGGACGATGGACGATGATCACCATGATGATGATGAACAAATAGGCCAACAAAAGGTATGCTCAGTAGAAAATAAATTGCGTTGAAAACAAACACCCACAAGAGTAATTTCATGTCGTAAAGGTATGCTCATATACGCTGTAATGACATTTTATGCTGCAACGACTCATATACCGTAAAGATTCACTTAATTATCACATGGGCTCCTTTCTTTTAGGGTAAATTTCACGCACAAACAGAGAGCTCCCTGCCCTGAAAATCCCAACAAGAGAATTAAGAGTCTGTGCCCTTATTTGCATTTGGGATTTTTAAAGGGATGGCACTTTAAGTGTGTATAATTGCAGTTATATCAAGGGAGCCCATATGATCCATTTAGATGAATCTTTGCAGAATATGATTTATATGTTGAGTACTCTGTGCAATACTGCCTCCTATCCTTTTTAGCCATTTTGAGAAAAAGACGACTGAAGATTTGCTCAACTTTGAGTTTGTTATAGAAATGAGGCTTTGTGCTAAAAGAGAATTTCTTTATGAAAATTTTATTACTAAAATCTCATTTTTGTCAAAAAAGGAAATGAGGTTTTGTGTAACAGCTGTTAGTTGGAATGGCCTAAAGTAACACATCCTTAATATAACTTGGGTGTATTTTTGTCATTATGGAAGCACACACTGATTTCATTTGTATGTAATCAGATAAATAGAAAAAAGAAGAGAGTGTCGCCATCCAGTCTTCCTAATTTTCAATTGTCCTATTTGGTGTAGACAGATCAGTGTAACCATAAGTGAAATGAGTTGTGCTCTTTTCTTGTACAGTTGCTGGATGTGCGTCGAGATGTGCGAAAAGCTTTATTGGGTGGTTGTCGATATCTTCCCATGAGAGATGCTGTTGAACTTGAGCAACGTTCTTTTGCCATGGCACGGAGCACTGCTATTCCTGAAGAGGTAAGTGTTCATATATGACACAATCTGATCCAATCGGACCAAAACAGGCAATTGTGAAAACTGAGTTAATTATCATTATCACAAAAGATAACAAGGTGCACTTTAACAAAATTTATGCAATTGTGGTGCGCTAAGGTGCTGACATGCAGGGTTCACACACACTTGGTGAACATAAATTTGTACAAGATCACCCTAATTACATAAGGCAAAAAAAAATTGTTTGCTTGTCCTCCACCGACTGACCCTAATCTGAAAAATCTGGAAAAAAGTTTTTTGTTTTACTGTACTAATGAATACCGACCCTAATTTTTGAAATTCCAGAAAAAGTTTTTTTCAACATTTTTGACATCCTGAAAAGTTTTTTTGCAGGTTTTACACACTTCTAAACTGTTTTAAAAACATGAATGAAGTAGTATACAGTTGAGAAATATCCCAATTCACAACTATTTGGGCTATTTATTAAGCTAATTAAAGGCATAATTTTGGCTATGACCTTGAAAAAAATATTTTTTTTTTAAATACCGACCGACCACCCAATTCTGAAAAAGTTGTGGAGGACAAACAATTACATGATCTTTGAACTTCTAAATGCTGTACATATGATTGGACCCTTATACTCTGTCTTTCACTGCGTGTACCACACACACTCCATCACACATCCGGTATGTTCTGACATCACTTGCATCTCCATACATATCATACAATTAACTTGAATCTGGTCAACCAGATATATATTGTTGGAGCAGCCAATGTTGCTACCATAACCTATGGTCTTCAGCAGGGCTGTGAAGTTGTCACCTTGACTTCCGGTCATTTCCTGGAGATTACATCATTTAGAATGTCCTTTATGTCGCAGCTGTGTGAGAATTTTGTCCCAACTTCTCTACTGTGGATAAGGAAATGTTGTTCAGCCCTCCCCCAGATGACTTCTTTGATACTGTGTGATTCACAGTCTTACGACAGCATAAATGTCAAAATGGTGTCCACTGGCTTTTAAGTGTGTGTACCATGCTGAATCATTACAACTGAGCTGGCTCTCTGGTGTTGTGACATCTGGTTTTTAGGTCCTTTTTGGAAACACATCTTCGAAACAAATGCTGTGAATCAACAATATATCCTCTGAATGATTGCATCGCAAAATTACAATTGTGCAAATTTCTATGATTACGGGATGCATTTCAACAAAGATAACAAACAATTTTCCATATTTGCATGGTTGTTCCTGAACCAAACATTGATTCACAGAGAATCCCTCATTTCTTTTTCAATCCACTATAATATAATAAATTTCTGTATGGCAAATAAAACAAATCATGAAGATAGGACATCCTTCATCTCCAATAAAATTGTGTGTAGTAATACACAGAATGCAACACAGGTCTAGATTTCTTCAGGTGCAACACTGTAATGATCTGCTATTGACCATTTGATAGGAACCTTGAGTCTTGAGTGATGAACTCCTATTAAGCTAGGCTTTTTCTAGGATAGCTGTGCTGTGCGTACGTGCCAAAATAGGTGCTCAAAAACATCAACAAAGTGCGAGTAAAAGACTACAAGGATTGGTGGGTTTGTGTAGTTGCCATATCCCGGAGAAGCGGTAACGCCAGGGCCTTGAAATGGCTAAGTGTATTTATCTTTCAGTTCTTGTTCCATATCCTTGGCCATTCTCTCACTCTAAATCCTGCCACCTTTCTCATAAATAACCTTGGCTTTTGCATAGTGACCTTCTGTGTAGGGGTCTCATACCCCTGAACAGTACAAGTTGATAAAACCTTGTGCTGTCGGAGCCTGAAGTAGTGTCTGTGTGTATTTATCTTTCAGTTCTTATTCCATACTTGGTCTCTCCCTCTCTGAATCCTAACACCTTTCTCATAAACAACCTGGGCTTGCATAGTGACCTTTTGTGTATGGGTCCCATACGCTATGAGCAGTGCAAGTTGTTCAGCCTGTGCTTGCACAGCCTGAAGTAGTGTGTATTTATCTTTTAGTTCTTGTTCCATATCTTTGGTCGTCCTCACTCTGAATCCTGCCACCTTTTCCATAAATAGCCTGGTCTTGCATACAATGGAAAATGAAAATGTTCAACATTGGAAAAATTGTCCTACTTTTTATCTGGTACAACAATGGAGAATTATCTATCTGCCTGGAAGAAATCCTCCTTGTTAATAATTTGCACAGCCTTTCAGCCTCTGTTCCTTTACCCTGTTGACAAAGCCTGCTGTACAATAACTATTGTATGTGCGCAACCTGGGCTTGTGCATTGCCTGTCTTTGAATGAAACCAGGATGTGACCGTCCAGTAACATTTGTGAAGAAATTATTCTTGTGAAGAATTTGGGCGCGGTCTTTCAAGTCCTCTTCCCTGTGAACGACAATTGTGTCAATTACAATTGAAATATACTTGTGGCCAATTACATTGCAATTTCTTGAGTTGCATTGATCAGTTCCTGGGACTTTCATGCCATCATAATTAGCAATATGTGACACGATCAAGGGGAATGAGTCGGATGTCGCTAATATTGATTTTGAGATATTGGTAAAGAAAGTGTTACAATTTTTTTGTTTTATATTGTTTTCAGTGATTGATAAATTGATGTAACTTTGCAAAGAAAAGTTGTATCAACCTGGGGTTTTCAGTTTCTGAAAGCTCTAAATGCCCTTTTTAGAAACATAAGTAAAACTCATTTTCGACCAGGGTCGACATATGACTCATTCTCCTTGATCATGTCACATATATCAACAAAACATTTCCATATATATAAACAATTAATATGCATCCAACCTGACTGGCAAAGAACAATGATATCTGCTGACTTACTGGTTGGTATGATGTCATCACATGTCACCTCATCTGTATAGCATTTGTCACCCTGATGTGGCAGTGATGTCAGCATGTTGAAGCAACTGTTTCACTTGTGCATCTAAGAAGTATCTTTAAGCATGTATGTGCACATCAGCGGTTTAAGCGAACTCGAGCGATTTGGGGCTGTGCCCAATGAAATGCATATTGACATCACTGCCACATCAGAGTGAAAAATGATATAGTAAAGTTAGTGTATTATATTGGGACTTAATTGTTGAACTGAGTTAGTCAAAGCATTCAATTTTTGTCTTACCTTGCATACCTTAGTAGCCCTCCAGGCCAGTGAAATGGCAAATCTACTGGCCCTGCAATAAATCCATCCCTGCATAGCAGAGAGAGTATTAAATTTTGATTTCAATTATTCGAACTTGTATTCTTGTTCTTTTCCACACAGCTGTCGAATGAAGCCATCATGGTAGCAGCAGAGGTCCTAGACACCTGTACAGAGACAGCTTTAATGTGTTCACATGAAGGCGGTATGGAAATCTCTGATGAAATTCTGAGTTATGTAATAAGTACCGCCTCCAGCACTGTAGATGCTCTGGCACTCAATCACACACATCACATGAGGGATATGGACAGAGAAATGGTTATCACTAGGACTACGTCTGCGCTGTCTAATTTGTTGAAGGTGAGTCTGAAATTAAACTTTCAACTGGAAATAGTCTACAGTAAACAATGTTTGTTTATCTGATCCACTTACTTGTACGTTTCAGCAAACACTGTTGCCTTTGTCAACACTTGATAAGGAGTGACTGCATCTATATACTGACAATAGAGGGATTTCCAGCATGATTTGTTTGATTGCCAGTTGGTTTTCCTTCTGGGAACCCAACAAATCATGCTGGAAATTCCACTAGCATCGGTTGTCAGTAGATGCAGCGACTCCTCATCAAGTGTTGACATAGGCAACAGTGTTTACTGAAACATACACAAGGAAGTGCATTTTCTGGATCAGATACATGTACAACAAGTTTACTCTACCAATCCTAATGAATTTGTTCAATCATGGAAATAGTCTAATTTGTTACTCAACTTATTTACCTATTCGTTGTTGAGAATCAGTATCAGGTGCAGATAGATGCATTGAGGAATGTGTATATGTGACTTTGTGTGTACATCCATATCATATGTGTCTCTTTTTACATAATAGCTAGGCCTGAATAAATACCACACTAATCTCAAGTGGAGTTCACTTCAAATCATTCCAAATCACATGATTTAGGAATGTTGTCTGTATTCCTAAACTTTGTGACTTGGGAATGACTTGAAGTAACCTCCACTTGAGATGAGTCGATGGTGTTTATACCGAGCTATTATGTAAAAAGTTACGCATGTAGCAGCTGACAAGTGCATCCTTTTGATATCGACTGCTCAGTGCCAGAAGTGGGTAAGTGCAATAGCTGCGCTGTGAACATTTGGCAATATACACACAGTATATTGTACTCATCTGCACATGGCAGCTATTGCACTTAACCCACTTCTGGCACTGTGCAGGCGATATGGATGTACACATATTTCTTGTAAGTTCATCTGTGTCAGTATTTTGAAACTTGTTCAAACACAAAATTACAATCTAACTCTGACGACACTTCACTTCAAAGGTAAATTTCCCTATATATAATCCATGATCGGGTGGTGCAGTTAATATTTTGCATAGAAAATCTTAATTGTTAAAAATATAATCAATAATAATTAATATATTAATTGATAATTGTTAAAAAGTTTTTATTAGTGTTTATAATCAAGATCATGGTACATACATGTGGCATCCAGTTTGAATTATTGGAGTTAAAAATAAAAAACCCCATAGTATGGGAGTAAGCGGCTGAAAAATGCAATCTCTTTAACAAAAATTTAATTTACAACTTTTGTATGTCAAGCATGAAATTTGCACATGCATGAAAAATCACGAGTGACTTGGGTTTGTGATTTTGTTATGCTCACATTTCAAATTAAGTGTACTACTATCCATCCAGCGCATATTATTGTACACAAGGTCTGATCACATGCTTGATGTCAAGCACATATGACGAGAGCCGATGCTTCAAAATGATTTGGCCAAACATTTTAATGCACTGTACCAAACAAGGCATCTTGATGAATTATATTTTGTTGTGTCTCCAATCAACTGTGCTTTTTGAAAATTATGCAAATAAGCTAGCTTCCAAGTTAATTAATACACCTATTAAATTGATTGTTACAGACTAAACTGAGTTCTCAAGAGAAGGATAAGTTGCCAATCTGTATGGAAACCAATTCCTTGAAGGTACTGGGTGCCAAAGTTAGCTCCCTGTCCAACCAGAAGTTTGTCAACCCTTACACCACTGTTATCTTGCCAAAGAATCTGGATGAGAAACTACTTGAACAGCATGAGGACTTGATGCTTGATAGTGAGGAGCAATGTCATGGTATTGAGATCATTAGTTTCCTGCAGAATCCGTACAGCTGGGGACAGGGAGGGGAAAGAGTAAGTGTTTGACCATCCTATTAAAATAACTAAAATATCAAACTATGACTCAAAATAGCAGTTAATTTGTGATAGTAGTAGTAGTGTGGGTATATTCTTATGCTATAACTCTCTTATTATATGTGATCTGCTACCATGAAATGAGTGTAAAGTCGCAAGTTGGTAGTTTTGAGATGTCCTGTCTGTTGTGTTGGTGTTCTTTGTGTAACACACACCAAAGGTTGTTCAAGCCAAAAGTATGTCCTTTGTGAATGGGGGCACAATGGGCCATTCTCAAAGGACATACTACTGGCTTGTACGGGTGTGCGGCAAACAAAGAACATCAACTTAGTAGCCAGGATGTCTCGAAACTACCAACTTGCGACTTTACGCTCCTTCGTGGTAGCAGCTCAAGTATGCCAATTTTGCTCCCCAAATATTTGATACTCGATTGCAACAGGTTAAGTTTAAAGTGCAATTCAGCTTATTCCAATGTCTGACTCGAATACATATTTTCCCGATTGAATGGTATGGTCCCTCATTCTCAGTAATAAAATAAACAGCCAAGATTGATCAACTAAATCCTATATTTGCCATTGTTGCATTTCAGATCACCTCAGCTGCTACCTCTGTGGAGTTATTTTCATGTGACAATGACAAGTTAGACGTGACAGAACTGCACGAAGAAGACGGTGTTGTCATGGAGTTCCACCATACCTGTCACCATGTATGTTATCCTCATGAGAACTACCTGCTGATTGGCCAAAAAGAAGTTTTCATTATCGATTGGCCCAATCAGCAACATTGTCAGAATAATTTCACCACACCAGAAAGTTGGGGTGAATTATTTGCAAAGCTTAATTCCGATTGGTGATTAAAGAGAAATTATCATGTAATTTACCAATAATAGGCAATGTTAGATCGGCAGGTAGTGCTCAGGGGGTTAAAAGCCAAGTATTTTATATGGTAAAATTATGTGATGTTCAAGAATTACTTACTTCTACTCTTCTGATGCAGGTTTCAGCAATACTGTCAAAATTGTACCAACAGTTTACTAGGTCTTTCTTTGTTCTGATCATCATCTCTTGTGTTGTCCATGCTCTAAAATAGTTTCTGAAGATGTATAGAAGATGCTGTTACTTCTTGGTTAAATATTAATGCGATGTCTAATCTTTTGAATTTTGAACAGGGTCATGATCGGCACTGCAACTTCACATTTTCAACAGAATTCATGAGTGTGCATCAGTTTAATGTAACGGACCAGAATATTCGTCAAACTTTTCATATTAGCTTGGAGCTAATCAATGTGGGCAGGACATTGCCTGTTGGTGTCCTCCTAAGGTAGGGTATGAATAAACATGAGATACTGAATAAACATAAGATCAGGTTAGCGACATGCAAATCTGTAGCCAGGGGGTGTGGAATCTGAATTAAAAGGTCCACTTTATTCTGTAAAAAAATCTGCCCTTTTTGGCCTAAAACTTAAAAGGTCTACTTGTTATGGTGAAAAACATCAAAATCAGCCCTTATTTGAAGGAAAAATTCACAAAAGATCCACTTTTGAGCCTGCTGTACACCTCCCAAAAATAAATCCTGGCTACAGGCCTGCACATATGATTATTATTTATATCAGCATTCCAAGTGATACAAATAAATATGTATCTCATAGTTTCTTCGAAGTACACAGATTACTACAATATTTTTAAAATATTGTATGCACAGATGATGTGCATTTGGCTTAGGCCTATATATTTGCTTCATATTGAATATATACATTTGTTTCCCAAATAGACGTGAATGTTTGGGAAAAACATGTATATCTTAAATACGAAAGGTCAACATTTTCATTATGATGGATGGCTTTTCCTCCCAGCTACATACACTTTAGGTACATGTACATATCATTAGATTATTTATAAAGTTTACTTGACTGTTAAATATCAAAAATATGAAAAATATCAATTTTTAATAATTTGCCATAAAATCTGTATTTATCGCAAATTTCAAAAAACTTAAAATTATTTGATATTAGAAGGACATTCCTCATATTCCGAATGCAATTTAGTATGTCTGATGTGCTCTCAGATCTCACAAAAAAACCTGTGCAAATGTGGGTGACCAACCCCTTAAATGAGCTAAATATGCAATTTCTTTGTTCAGTAAGGAGCATGTGCCCCCCCCATACAGTCCACTTGGTAATATGAGGGGGGGTCAAAAAGTTCGTAGAACTCGGTATGCTTCTTTGTCGCCCAGTATTGAATTTGGTCTCATTTGAAAGCTTGTTCCTTCAAAACATTACTGCAAAGATATTAGATTTTTGCAACACTGTATGTGGGCAGGACACTCTTCAGAGGAAGCCTACCTCCATGAATTCACAGGTACTACCAGAAGTGAATACAGGGTCATTATGGAAATTTCTCCGGACGGCGGTGAAAACAAAAATGAAATTTAACAATGTACAGTTGCTGTAAATTGTAATGAAGTTCTTGGTATTCAACAGCAACAAAATGGTTCTTAGAGTTCAAGAATGGCATGAGTGTCCGTGAAGATCAGCCAAGGTCCAAATGACTTGCTGACGTCACCACTATAAATGATATAAATGCTGGTACAATGGCATTGATAATGAATAAAGAGCCAAATAAGAAAGATGAGATAGCCACAAAAAATGACAACTCTGATGAATGTGTTTTTAACATGAATCCATTAACATTGGGTATTCCAGGGTGTCTTCTAGATGGGGTCCCAGAATCGTCATGTACAAAATTGATACCAATTGACATATTCAGGTCCACACCTTCGATACACTTTGAATGAGGACCGAGACAAGTTTAATCTATTCTTAGTTTGTCAGGCTGCCATTCACGACAGAGGGGTCAGTTAACTAAAGTAACCATATTGTGGTTCAGGCATGGCGTCCAGTTAGTGAAACCTATTTTAGAATATGAAGTCCTACCTTCATAATATCAGGTTTGCTGGTGATCAATGCTGGTGAGCCTTCACTGAAGAGTGGCTCAAGGAGCTATCGGAAGACTTCCATTTTGTTGACATAGAAGGTTTCAAGAAAAATTGTGACAGGTACATTAAGGTTTGTAGTGACCATGCTCAAGAGTGAGATAGAATGAATTTGGCTAGTACTCTTTCAAGTACCTTGCTCTTTCAAGTACCTTGCTCTTTCAAGTACCTTGTTCTACGAACTTATTGACCACCCCTCGTATCTGCAGTGGTTGCTTACTCTGTCAATATTTCTTGTTTTTTCAGATATGGTCAAGAACCAACTCCATATAGATATGATGTGAAATGGGTGTATACCATGTCTGATAATAAACTGGACATCTTCTTAAAACCAGATGAATTTAATGGTAAGTATGGACAATTCTTAGCAGGCAGCTGTTCAGTGTAGTTCTTTTTTTGTCTTCTTTTTCTCCTTTGGTAAAGAACTTGTGTCATAATGATTGAACATAGGTTGATGTTAAATAAATAGACTGCTTCTTGTGAATTGAAAATTGGATTTCCAACTGAGCCACAGAGGCACATTGCAGAATCTATAGGTGTTGGGTTTGACTTAACTATGTTTATTTGTTTTTCACTAGTAACTGGTGTTTACTACATAGCCCTACTAGATGATACATTTGATCAGGAAGTATATCGTGGTGATGTTGTCAAGGAAAGACCATATAGACTACGTATGTGGTGGGGAGATTGTCTTTTCTGGAAAACAGGTGAGTGAGTTCATAGACTACGATTGTTGGCAGAGCCCTTATACACCTGCCAACATATATACATTGGGGTCCATTTCACTAACAATTTTTACGATTTGTTAGTCCCAAAATCCATTGTAACTGACAAGGCATCTTAAAATCCCATTTCACTATTTTGCGATCGGTACCATTTGTAATAGGGCATGGTGGCTCAGTGGTTATGGCCTTGGACTCATAATATGAGAGCTTGCTTGATGTGCATGGGTTCGAGTCCCCGTCCCACCACCGTGTTGCGCCCTTGGGCAAGGCGCTTTGCCTCGCTTGCCTCATCCCACCAGGTGCAATGGGAAGCTGTTAGGTGTTGTCACACCTTATGCCAATTGTAGGCTGCAAACGTGGTTCCGACATATTCTAATGACGGCGGAATAAATGTAAAGCGCTTTGAGGCTGTTTACAGCATATTGCGCTATATAAATATCTACATTTATTTTAAGTATAGGGATTTCCTACAGGATTCTTCTAGTATAAAAGTATTTGTAAATCACCAACGATTACTTCAGAGTTACAAACCGTTAAAAGAAAGTTGAGTGAAATACACCCTAGTGTATAAGAATAGGGGAACAACAGGGTCACATCAAGTGAGGTGCTGATATCAGTGATTTAAAGTATAAGGAGAAGCAAGGTGCTTGGTTCTGATTCCCTGTTGGGCTATTCCAGTTGACATCCATAAACCCCCTATGAAAGACATAACCTTAAACTTCCACACAGGGAGTGTGATGTTCAAATGGGTTACTTGAATGGGTGACTCTATTTGAAACCTACACCCCCTGTGTATAGGGAGATTAAGTTACATATACTACTCCCAAATGTGATTAAATATGGTTTTGGAGAATTTTTGGTTTAATATTTTTCTTTCAAAATATCTCTCTTGGTGCTGTATTAACCCTAACCAAACAGATCATCAAAAAACCTCAATTCACAAAGCATCTGCAAGCGTGGGTATCCCACGAGATGTGATAACATCATCATGCGGACAGTCATATGGTCACAGAAAGCTTGGCCGGTTAAGGTAGGCATATATCTGGCACCTGAAGGGTCCCTGGTTAAAAACCGCACCCGAGAAAAAAAGTTTTCCCTTCTTGTTCTTTGTTTCTTCTTTCCTTCTTTTTCCTTCCTCCTTGCCAAAATAGGCCAATTAGGGTTAAAATGGTCAAGTAGACTTGCAAAGATAATATGACAATTATAATAAAAAAATTCTACCCATGTAAGCACACCTCCCCATGTAAGCACTTCTGTTGACTTCTCTAACGTACACTATTTCTTCATTTGTTTAGACAAAGACAAATGGTTAAGTGATGGTTGCACAGCTCTGAAAACATCAACCTTTGAGAAGACGGTATGCCAGTGTAATCATCTCAGTACCTTTGCTGTTAGTTTTCATCCCATTGTTACTACTGCTAAGTTTGTTGACCTGGCTATGTTTTTGAGGTAAGCAATGATGAATTGAATTGTAGTTTATTCAATGTTGTTTTTCCATTTTCTCTTCATATATTCTTGCATTTTTTTAAATGCTGAAATAAAATTATAGTTAGTATAAGTCATATAACAAGAATCTCTTTTGTATTTCAGACCAAACACCAATGCCATTCCATACTCCTTTGTGTCTGCTCTCATTGGTGTCTATGCTTTCCTCTTCATCTATTGTTATTTTGCTGACAAACATGATGAAAAGAAGCAAGGACTTATCTATCTGAAAGATAATCAGGCATCCGATCAGCAATAGTAAGTTTGTATTTTTAATATTTTGTGATCATCATCATGATATCTTCAATATTTGGATCAATATCTGTGTCGGGAATTCAGTTTGCCTGTTGGCATTGCATGCACAAGAATGACCTATGTGACACGATCAAGGGAAATGAGTCGGATGTTGCTAATATTAACTTTGAGATATTGACAACAATTCTTATGTTTTATATTGTTTTCAGCGATTATTGAATTGACGTAACTTCGCAAAGAATAGTCATATCAACATGGGGTTTTCAATTTCTGAAAACTCTAAATGTCCTCTTTAGAAACATATGTAAAACTCATTTTCGACCAGGGTCGACATGTGACTCATTCCCCTTGATCATGTCACATATGTGCAGATGTTTTCATGCTGTTCATAATTTCATCTTGTTAGAACTTGGGTAGACTCTGGGAATGTTGTCATTAATAGTAATTTATACTAGCAGTGTGTATAATTACAAGTACTGAGGGAAAGTGTTATAGTGTTCAGGTATACACTTTGAACCAATTTGGTCATCCAATTTCTGTTCTGACTCCTTGATCAGTTTGAGCTCTAAGTGAAATAGGCCATTCCAGTTCAAATACACTTCCTATGGAAGACTTGGCCTTAATCTTCCGCACAGGGTGTGTGAATTTCAAATGAGTGATTCCACCTGCATGTACATAAGCGATTCCATTTGCAATGTACATACCCTGTATGGGAGATTACGGTAATGGCTACCTTAAAGGGTGTATGGATTCCAACTGGAATAGCCCTGTAAATTGACATCACAGAATTTTGTTATAATTGTAATTTTGTATCTTTACACAGTTATGAAATCACAGTTGAGACTGGATTCCGTACTGGTGCTGGTACAACGGCTCGAGTCAGTATAGTTCTACATGGTGACGATGGGCACTCTGAGACTAAGGAACTCATATGTGATGATGGCAGGCCTTTGTTTGAGAGGAACTCTAGAGATAGATTCATTGTCAGGTAAGGCAAGCTTTTTCTTCTGATTAGGCATAGGAATGATATATACTACTTAGAAAATACACAGGGGTGTAAGTTTTCCGTTGTTTTTTTTACAGATTTTCATTTTGTTGTGGGGTTGTTTTTGATCTGGATTCTATAGATCAAACTGTCAAAATGAAAGAAAGCAAGTCAGATTAGTCCATGTTTTCTAAAATGTATTACTTAAGTTGTAATCATATCCGTAAAAATTTTGGCTGAAGAAAAATGAGAGAAATTATAGGAAATGTTGTGCCATCTTTGTGTGAAATTTGCCTCCATTGTACTTTAATAGAAATGAACATCCCCCAGACCCACATTTTGCCGATTTTGAGCCGGTTACTTTTGAGTCGAACATTTAGCATAAATTTAGCTGATTTAACAAACATACTTAAATGTACTCGGTGTGACAAGATTATAATTATTTTTATACTATTCCACCAAATATAGTGCATTTGCATGATTTTTGTGTTGATCTGTGATCCCCTTTGACACTTTAACATGGAGTTTTTAGCATTTTTATTGGGTGCTTATAGACAAGGTTGAGAGATAGACAAAGAAATACAATGTTAAGATAAGAAAGAAATACATACTCACAAAAATAATGTGTACCCTGTTAAAATTGCAAGCTACACAGTTTCAGTATATCGTAAAAACTCGATAGTTAGCATATGTGCTTACTATCGAGCGCTTTTGAAAACATGAAATTGCACCTGATTGAACAGATTCATCAGGATCGGTATAGTAAACTGGTTAACAAAGTTCCTTGTATCTGATCCAGAAAGTTCACTTACTTGTGTACGTTTCAACAACACCTGTTGTCAGATTGGACCTTTAAGAAGGTCAAAGACCAGTTACAGTGTGTCAAACCCAAGAAAGTTAACAAAAAGACTGATGACAAGACCAGAAGTAAAGGCATGGTTGTGCTTCCCTATATTAAAGGTGTTACTGAAAGAATTTCTAGAGTCATGAGGAGTTACAACATTTCTACTGCGATGAAACCGCACAACACTCTCAGAAAACAGCTGGTACATCCTAAAGACAAACGCGATCCTAACAACACCACGGATGCGGTATATAAGATACCCTGCAAGAACTGCGATTTGTCCGACATAGGCGAAACAGGTAGAAAGTTTGGCACAAGACTAGAAGAGCACAGAAGTGAGGCAGAGAAAATGAGCAAAACGGTTACCACCAGAGCAGGTAGAAAGGAATCGCTGTCAGCTACACACAAGTCGGCCATCACTGACCATGTCGTCGACAAGAATCACATCATTGGATGGGGGAAGCTGAGGTCATCGACGCGGAGCAAAATAGATACACTCGCTGGATTAAAGAGGCTATAGAAATAAGAAAGAGGAGGGGCACCACCATGAACAGAGATGAAGGACAGTACCAACTATCTCACATATATGATGACTTTCTGAAACAGGGACCTAAAAAATCCCTTGGAGGAAAATCAACTGGTAATTCTAAGATCAACGCTGGAACTACTTCTAGCGTCGGTTGTCAGTAGCAGTCACTACCAATCAAGTGTTGATAAAGACAACAGGTGTTGTTGAAACGTACACAAGTAAGTGAACTTTCTGGATCAGATACAAGGAACTTTGTTAACCAATGAAATTGCACCAATGGGGTTGAGGCACACATTTACAGGTTGCTCAAAACCCTTTACACTTTTGTGGATGGGACTCTTCATGTTTCATGTTTACATGTTTTAAAAGTGCTTGATTGTAAGCACATATTCTAACTATCAAGTTTTTATGGTATTTAACTATAGACACGTCATTCATTATTATGTTATATGAATGAGATTTGTTTTTTAACAGGATATTTCTGTTTGTTTATTTTTTTTTACAAATAGTGTACCAGAAAGTATTGGCAACATCTACAAAGTGCTGGTGTGGCACAACAACAGCGTGCATTTCACCCAGCTGGTATCTAAGTCGTATAGCTGTCAGGGATCTGATCACCGGACATAAGTGGTATTTCATCTGTGAGAGATGGTTTGCTGTGGAAGAGGATGATGGCAAGATTGAGAGGGGAATTGATGTTTTGAAAGAAGGAGTTGGATTTTCAAAGGTAAATTTCAAATTGATTAAAAACAGTGAAATGGTTTTTTGTAACATCGAATATTACATATGTTGCATACATACATACATACATACACACACACAAAAGTTTCTTAGGACGCAATTCGCCAAAGCAACATTGCGTTTACAAAAATAACAAGAGCAAACTACATAAGCAATAACAACCAGAAAGTCAGAACAAGTGTGTTCTTTAGAGTTTCTTGAAAGTGATTGTAGATGAGGCTCCCCTGATGTGTTGTGGTAGACCATTCCATGCTTTGGCAGCAACAACAGGAAACCTGTGTTCTCCAGCAACAGAGTTGAATCTGTCAATTGCAAGACGTGAAGGATCATTTGAAGATCTGAGTGGGCGAGCAGTTACATAATAAGAGAACATTTGAGCAATATAAGCGGGTGATTGATCATGAAGTGCCTTGTACACAAGAAGCAAGATCTTAAAAGTTACTCTGTGTGCCACAGGAAGCCAGTGCAATTTTGATATTAATGGCACAGCTTCAGTTCGACGACCAACAGCATATATAACACGCGCTGTACTGTTCTGTAGGCGTTGCAAACGGCTCATATTCTTAGATGACAGGCGAGTATAAAGCGCGTTGCAGTAATCAAGGCGTGAAATGACCAAAGCACGAACTGTGTGATGACATGTGTCTGAATCAATAAATCTCCGGATTCACCAGATATTTCTGATGTGGAATAAAATACAGTGGCGAAGATTGTCAATGTGAGAATTGAGTGACATTGTGCTATCAAAATAGACGCCCAAGGTTTCTGATGACTGGATGGCGTGATCTTTGATGAACCAATAGTGAGTTCAATGTCAGTTAACTGAAGATGCCTGATGTTGTAGGCAGAACCAGAGTTTCAAATAGTTCACAGTTAACCAGGCTCTGATTTCTGATATGCAACTTGAGATCTTGTCAAGAGCATTTTGCTTGTCACCAGTAATCCGAGGATTAAAAGATACATATAATTGACAGTCATCTGCATAAATGTGGTAGTTGATTCCATGCTTCTGAACAATGTCACCTATTGGAACAGTGTATGCAGGAAAGAGAAACATCTATGTAAGTTGGAACAAACATATAAGATGATGACAAATCTGATAGTATACAGTTTGCAGACTATCCTGTGATCACTTCAATGTTATTTAACATTTTGTAACTTTGATGTCTTAACTAACATGCAACCCACAGCAGCTATAGGGAGTATCCCATCATGCATTGCAGCATGCTCGCTCCATAGCAAATGTATACAAAAAAGAAGTAAGTAAGAGCCGCTTAAATATTGGTAGCTATGGATAGTTTTGCAATACATTAGGGATCATATTTTGTTCAAACAAAAGTCTAAGCACCCCTGATTTAGCAAGTAATTGAAAGTTGAAGTGAGGGAATTTGTGTACATTTTCTGTTTCAAGTGCAGTTCTATTATGGTACCGCAAAGCATAATGGGATAGACCTTTCAGCTGCTGTGCATACAACCCAAGAAATGTGAATCTTGTGAAAAAACAAAATGGCAAATAGATGGAGCTCATTATAATTCAAGAAAACAATACTCATCTGAAACTGTCCGTTATTATATTTAGTAACTCAATTGGTTTCAAATCTTCCTTGTACTGATGACCACATATGTTTTATTTGATAGTCATTTCACATCATTTTATTTCCAGGCATTCTGGGCTAAAGGAGCACAATACTTCGCAGACTACTACATATGGAGCTCTATATTCACCCGCCCACCATACAGTGTGTTCACTAGAGTGCAGCGTTTGACCTGCTGTCTGTCCATATCTATGGGATTCTTGTCTATATGTGCTCTAAGATATTACATAATGAGTGATGAGGTAGGTTAAGTATACTTTGTAGCTTCTAATTATGAACTGATTAGGACCTGATGAATTGACCCTGATGTGGCAATGACATCAACCCATTGAGGCAGCTTTTCTGTGCGCGCATCTATACGGCATCTAAAAGCGTGCATGTGCCAGCATTCTGAACGATTGCTAGTGATTTGAGATCACTAGGGATTTGAAGTTGCGCCCAATGAAATGCCCACTTCTGTCACTTCCACATCGGGGTGAAAATGGTATCAGTACCGTTTCAAACCAATGGTGATGCTATTTTGTATCATGGATGCAATATTGTGAAACTTAGTTTAAAAAAGTGTTAATAAAGTTAATTTCAAATTGCACTTAAAAGCTGAACGTATACTTGATTTGCCACAAGCCTATTTTCCCCAAACAAATTCATATCAGAATTGGTAGAAACTGATATATAAATTTGACATATAAATTTGGCTTAAAACTGATGGCATTGTATCATAACATAAACATAATATCTCAAAGGTATGACCATAGTAGAAAAATATGTCATGTGTACAGGGTGTATCAAAATGATAAGTACTCAGTGGGTATGGCCAAGACTGCCACACCAATATGCAGTAAAATATCTTCCTTTATATTGGTAGATTTATGTTACAATACATCACATAACTATAAACTGTAGTCATTGCAAGAGGATCCAGTGTTGAATTTAGAAGAAGCAGGCATTTCATTAGACACCAAAGCTGATGGGTACCAATCATTTTGATACACCCTGTATTGTTTGCGGCAGTATTACAGCCAATAATTTGAGGCAAGAATTGGAAAATTGTGGCTATGTATAAATTAAGTATAGGCAAAATTGGTTTTCTGCTTAAAAATTCTACAACATTTTCACCAGATTTTTTCCTAAATATTAAAGGAAATGACTATTTCAGTCTACCCAGTCGATATCTCTTGGAATAATTTTACAAGAGCAACATGAAAATTGTGGATTTTACTGTATAACGTATGGTGGGCAAGGTGCTGGGGTTAAAACTTCAATCAGTAAAATTGACTGTAAAATCATGGATTTTAGTGTATAAACCTATGGTGGATCTCACCATGATTGGCAATCAGTAAAATTGGGTGTAAAGACAAGCGGTTTTTTTTACGTCAGTACTAGAGTTAATCAACAATTTTACTATCTCACATGAATAAGTTAATAACTATATGAATTTGTATTTTTTTTCTTCCCAGGATATTGAGTTGGGTCTAGTTGATGTATCAGGGGAAGCAGTGTTATGTGGTATCATTGTGGCTCTACTAGCTATACCAATTAACTTTCCTGTTATCATGCTCTTCAGAAGAGCCAAGGTAAAGGAAACGTTATGTATGAGAATTTCCATCACAAGATCATTATTCTATTATTCTGTCATTTGAAAAAAATGGGAGATATTAAATGTTTTCATTAACAAGAGAATACATTGCATTTGAAACTTACCATCCCGGCCCCCCAACTCAACACAAAAGTTGGCAACCATGAGAGTTACCAAAAAGCGGAAAAGGGGCAATTTTTTTACCAGTAGCAAGGACATGAAATTGGCAAAATAGGGGTATTTAAATTGGACTGTCATAGATTTGACTGTGAAATCAGCAAAATAGGGGTATTTAATTTGCACTGTCCATAAATTGGATAAAAGGGGTACTTGAGAAAATCTAGTAATTTTTTGGCAATATTTAGTGTCATTGAAAAAGGGGTGTTTGAAATTCTAGTCATTTAAAATGGGTGTTGGAAATTCTAGTCATTGAAAACCACAAAAAAGGGGTTGTTTTTGGCCCAATTTTGTCCTCGATTTTGTATGAAAAATCATTGGAAAAGGTGGTGTTTGAAAGATTTGGTAACTCTCATGGTTGCCAACTTTTGTGTTGAGTTGGGGGACCCCGGGCTTACCATCTGTCTGCTTCCTTCCAAGATTTAATTGTAATTGCAATTCTTAACATTTGTTGCAATCAAGCAAGATGAGCCCAGGGTGTGATTTTTCCCGATTGCAGGATTTTTCCCCTTTCCCTGTACAAAAGAATAGGCAAGTGTGGGTTTTCAGGATTGTTCGACACATACTCCTGTCTGAGCCTGATGCTGTAGGTAGTTTATTTCAAAATATGGCTCAACAAGTGTGCCATGCATTTCAATTCATTGTTTTAGGTCATCACACAAGATTATATCTGAAACATCTCTCAACAAAAGTAGACTATTTAGAACACTGATGATAATGGTTTTACTAAAATGTATGTTGGAAAAAAAAAAAAAATGTTAAACATATTTTGCTTTATCGCATCAAAAGTCACTGTTTCCTAGACAGTGCACAATCTGAGGTTACTGTCCCGAACCTAGGTTACTTTTTGTACATTACAATACACACAGCCTGTAGTATGGCACTCTATAACAATATGCGTACTGTATGAAATAAAGTGTAGTATCAACACGTCCGTCAATAGCCTCAGATTGAGCATGTTATTCTGTTTCCTTGGGGTAGTGAAGAAGCATCGGATGTTGAATTTCATTTACAAGTATAATATGCCTCTTAATGAGTGTTTTTGTTTGTTTGTTGATGAAAGGCAGACGTCCTCCACAAAATTTTACAATAGATTGGTCGTACAATAATACATGTTTGTACAGCTGCCTGTATCAGTAATGTAGTTGCTTAAACTTGAAATAATAGCATCACAATTTTTCAATTTTTTATCACCTACAGCCTAATAATGAACCAGACAAGCCAGAAATTTTCTCAGGAAGAAGAGCCTCAGACATATATGGTGATACTAATAGTAGTCCTGGTGAGTATATGGGCCATTCCTGTTGAAATCCACACACCCTTATGGAAGACATGACCTTAACCCTAACCCTACCCGTGGTTTTTGTGCTATCGGAAGGGAAAGAAGGAGCGAAAAGGAGAGAAGATGAAGAAGAAAGTCACTTGGCACCCTCGGGATTCGAACCTGGGACCCCTCGCATGCCACACAGAAGATCCCCAGCATGTAGCTACACGGGTGACGTTGGCCTGGCCAACGATTCCCTGGGTATAGATGACTTGGTCTGATTGCGTCATCAAGTCCCGTGGAATGCATGCACGCAGAGCGTTTTTAATAGTGAGTTTTAGTGAGTCCTAGTTGGGTTAGGGTTAAGAAGGCATATAGGGAAAACATGCATATAGCTTAACCCTAACCCTACCCGTGGTTTTATGCTCTCGGAAGGAAAGAAGGAAGCGAAAAAGGAGAGAAGATGAAGAAGAAAGTCACTTGGCACCCCGGATTGAACCTGGGACCCCTCGCATGCCACGCAGAAGATCCCCAGCATGTAGCTACACAGGTGGCGTTGGCCCGCCAGCGATTCCCTGGGTATAGATGACTTGGTCTGATTGCGTCATCAAGTCCCGTGGAATGCATGCACGCAGAGCGTTTTTAATAGTGAGCTTTAGTGAGTCCTAGTTGGGTTAGGGTTAATCTTCCACACAGGGAGTGTGAATTTCAAATAGGGGTTACCTGAATGTGTGAATCCATTTGAAATCTATACCCCCTGTATGAGAGATTTAGGTCATGGCTTCCATAGGGGGTATATGGATGTTAACTGGAACAACCTAATGCACATTTATGCAGGGATTTGAGATTTAAAAGTAGGATTGGTGGTATTCAGACAGTTACTGCTAAAGAATAAGAAATAGTTGTGCTCATGACAGTCATTATAATGACTGTAAAACACTTAATTTGGCAAATTGTGCAAGAAGTCATCTTTTTATAGCAATTTAAATTCACGAATTTGCAAACTCTTGCTATGTAAAACCATTATAAATGAACTATGTAGCGGCAATTTAATTTAGCGATTGAAGGCTCTAGCGAAATTAATTTGCTTGCGAAATTCAGTTGTTTTACAGTATAAGAATGTCTTGATAAAGGGCTTCCACAGTACCTTCTGAACCTTTTGAAGTCGTAGTCAGCAGGGTGAAAACCACATATCACTGACTATGCTAGAGGTTTTTCTTGAACTAAAAGATGGGGTTGATTTAGTGGTTTGAGTGAGGAAATTCCATGCTCTGCCAGTTCTCGGGAGAAATGAGTTTTTATGGACATCCTTTTTGATGAATGGAAATTCAACATGGAGGTGGTGATTTCTTCTTAAACCTGCAACAGAAGAGGTTTGAATGTAGGCTTCTTTGTTGATTCCTACCAACTCATTTTGGATTTTGTAAAACATAGTAAAACTATATATCTCCCTTCTGACAGCAAGAGTGTCACATTCGAGAACTTCCAACATTTGAGTGACACTGCTTTCTCTTTGGTAGTCACCTGTGCAAAATTTTGCAGCTTTTCTCTGCACACTTTCACAATGAATGGATCAAAATAATTTGGTAGTTGTGTATCGTAATATCCAGTAAATACTTCTAAGTGCTACAGTTTTGTGCTTTCATAGAGGCAATTGTTTAAGTTAGAAATCCCTGTTATACATAGTAAAGCTTCATGAATACCTCCTGACTTCTCAGTTGATACACTATACCTGAAGTTCCTTAGATTCAGTGTGGCTGTGGCCTCCTTTCTAGTTGATGATATCATCAGATGATCCATGCGTTTGTTTTGATTCATGTATAAGCAAAGTTTCTTTTTGTTAATGTTATAGAATTTATCCAAGAGAAGATTATGAGAGATGGGAGTTGGGATTCAGGAATGATGGATCAGACTGCTATTAATACATTACACAACCTACAGGCTTGGGCTAGACAAAAATGGAAACACAGACGCAAGGTGAGTCAGTCAATTAATGGTTTGTATGATATCAGGTGTAGAATATCTCATTGCCCTGGCTGATATGAAAGAACAAGTTATTTCAATCTACAGTCTGTCTCGTCTCAAATTGAGTTAACGTAATGTTGGATTTCGTAGTGGCAGATTCAAATCACATGCGCTAACCTAATCTCGCAGGGTGTATGATTAGAAGGGCGATTTACAGGCATAGAAGGGCGATTTGTCCGTATGCTGGCAACGCGATCACGTAAACGCACTGATTCGAGTGTGCCACTACAAAATCCAACATGGCGTTACTCTCAACTTGAGACGAGACACAGTGTAGTAGCAATAAAACGTTGGTTCTTTTATATGCATTAATACATGTATGTGTGATTGACCTGAAGTGGATTTTGGATGTCTTTTCCATTCCCTCATGAACTTAGCTGTGTGTGTGCATAGATGTATGTTTTGAGCAGCTCATCAATCTTACCTTATTCATCCAAATTTGGCAAAAGAAAGGATTTGTTAACTGTTAAACATTCTGCATACAATCAAATGAAAGCATGTGAATAACAATGACTTATTATTCTTTCCTTCATTCAGAGCTCCATTTTCCCACCGAACCGAGTAGCTCCAATCGAGATGGCAGTTGCAGCGAGTGAGAGCACAGAGCAGGACATCTCGGATCAGCAATCCGTCTTTGATTTTGGGAGCGTCAGTAGTTTTGATATATCAGACAGTGGTTTGAGTTCATCCTATAATCACAGCTTGAATGGATTTCACCATGTATGCATACCACGCCACAAGAAAGTGACAAATCCTAAGGTCTGGTTGCCTCATAGTTTCCTCTACATTGCTTGGGGAATCTGCTTTGGGATCATTCTGTTTTCAGCTGTTATTACCAGTGTCATAGGTTATGGGTAAGTTAAAAAACAGATTGTTTAGAATGGTATGTATTTGCATTGTCAAATTAATTTATAGCCTAGAAATATGTTGAAAGACCAGCTCTGGTGAAAAGAATGATTGTTCAAGTAGTAATTAGGCAACACATTCTGGATTGAAAAAGAGTAACACACACCACATGCACTTGGGTGAAGCACCTTCAACAAAAGTGCTTTTTGTCTTGCCTGCACTATTTGTTTTGCTTTATTCAGGAAGAGGCTTTGTGGTCACTTTTTTGTCCATTTGTCTGTACTATATTTGAAGAAGTTGCCATATTCAGAATAGTTACAATACACCAGACAGAACTTTTGAATAACCCTCTTAGATCCTCTTACATGCTTAAGAACATGAAATGAAAGGTTTGGAAGCATCAAGATATGTTGTCCTATAAGATCACACAACTGGATAACAGAGAGGTCTGGATAAGGGAGGTTGAATGGGATGTACTAAGATTTACTGCATTAATATGTTTCAATTCAACATTTGATTTTTTGCAGTTTTAACAGAACCAAGGCCATTTACTGGACTCAGTCTGTGTACTTCTCATTTCTGCAATGCATCTTTGTGACTCAACCAGCAGTGGTAGGTTGCATTAAATCATATGTTTACTAATTGTTTGTTGATTAAAATAACTAAAAACCAAGTTGGTTACATCAGAAATATTTGTTTATCTTTTGTGCCTGGCTATCTTTTGAGGTTTTAAAAATTTTAAGTCAATTACTTTATTAACACATTTTTCTTTGTGCTTACAGATGTCAATGTTCACAATTGTCAAGTCTTGGCGTCATAGGAAGAACATCAAAATCTTTGACCATTATGACGACAACATAGATCTTGTGAACAGGAAGAGTCTGCACAGATCAAGGCTGGATCTCTATGAGAATGATCTAGAAAAGGTAAAGACAAGCTGTTCTGTGAGTTTCGTTTCAAGTAGGCATTGCCAATGAACAGATACATTGAAATGAGGACCTTCTTGTAAAAGTTTTAAAATGCTTAATAAAACTCTCTCTATTGTAAAGATAGAGAGAATGCGCGATGTGCAAAAAAACGCTGAAATTTTCGCATTTTGGCTATAATCGCGCATTATAGGTCTGACTGCGAATTATAAGATTTTTCCAAAATAACCATTTTTAATGTATTCATTTCCAAAAAGCTGATGTTTTCACTAAAATCAAAGAATTAATACACAATAGGCATTTTGGGAAAAAATTAGCAATTTGTGTAAATCGTGAATTTTCAAAAACTAATGCGCGCATTTTGCTCTCAAAAATCGCGCATTTTCTCTATGCTTACTCTATTGCATTCTTGGCAGATGCACACATTACCGTATAAGTGTTTATTAATGAGTGAGACATTAGGAATTTGTTATAATTTTGGCGATTGCCCAATACCTGGCCTATATTTCCTATACATTATTACATATTTTCGCAAGGTGTTAATTTTATGGTTGGAACTCCATTCGTGAAATACACAAAAATAAAACTCTGGTGAAAATTACCACTTGTAACGTCTATTGACCACTGGCAAATGATATCTGTCAGGACAAATTAGAGTGCAGCATTATTTCTCTGCATCTCCAGCATTTCACAGAATATGCCAGCAAGGTTATATACCATTTGTTTGTTTGCAGCTAAGTAATTTTGACTGCCCTCTTGCAGCAGTGATATTTATGATTTTAATTTTATTTCTTTATGATAGGGTATTGCTGCCAGACAGCGATCACGCTACCTGAGATTTGCCAGACCACCACAAGCCAAAGAGTTGCAGAAAGCAAAGGAAAGAATGCTGAAAGAGAAAAACATGTATACAATACTCAAGTAAGTTTACGGAAAGTTGTAGCTCTCGACACTTTTCATCAAGGTTCCTTCACATTTCTTGCCGATGTAGGGGTTGTTCTGTGTAAATATGGAAATGGGGTTCTGATTGGCAAATTGAAATAATGTGATAAAATATTAGTCCTTCATTTGTTGAACATGCTGCATAATGCTATGGCATGACCTTAATGTTGACACATGATAGGTCACGCATGTAGGCAAGTGTGAACTGACCTCCTTTCTAAGAAATTTTTATTTTATTTCTAAGAACTCTTATAGTTGGAACAATGTGGTATCTTGCAACCTCATATCAACTTCTAATCTACGTTTAAATCAGCAGCACATCAGTGAAGTTGTAGGAAAAGTAATGGTAATAACTAAACATGTTTCTCAATTTATCTTTGTGTAGGGATGCAATCCTGTACTCCATAGTGTTTTTATGTCTACTGTGGGTAGCGTATGGTAAAGACTTGAAGGATCATCACCCAGTCAACACAGCTGTTATCAACACATTTGTGAAGACACCACATCCATTCAACAAGATAAACACTGTTGAACACCTGTGGCATTGGTTAGAGAATGACCTGGTGGATACGCTGTACTGGGATACATGGTATAATGGACAGAAAGTCATGGAAGAACAGGTTTGTACCAAACAGAAGAGTTGATTCTTTACTTTGTTTCATCTTGAGTTATGTCAGTGTTTTTTGCAGATGCACCACAAGCATGCCGGCAAACTTCCCTTGTGGTTGTATGTATGTATATTTAGCATGCATTTCTTCGACCAGCTAAGTACACACTTACGTCGTTAATACAAAATGTGAGGGGAAACCAGTATTGAGAGTTAAGATTTTTTTCAGATTTGTTATTTAAACTTTGTCATATATACATTGTTACATTAAACAAGAGCAAATGTATTGAATAAACATGCAGTATGTTTAATTGCATGTTAAACTAATGGTGTATGTATCTTGTGAACATACAAGGAATCTGTCAACAGAAGTATTGGTGACCATCATATGTAGCTTAAAGGGGCCACACCACTCAGACAGTTTACCACAGAGTAACTGACTTACACCTGTTACTTGAATGATAGACATGACAGAATTTACATGGATACATTTCAACCTTGACTAATTCCTCAAGGAACTTGAACTGAATGTGGGATGGCATCGATATTTTAAAAATGAAATATTTGTGATGACTGATTGGTTCTTTTTGTAGATGCAGATGATGAGTATATGTGAAAAATTCCATGCTCTTGAGGGTGCAGGCTAAAATAATATTCTTTTCTTGCATTTATTTAAATGGCATACACTCGAAGGACAGTGTTCTCATTGTTTTTCGCTCAGCTCCAAATTTCTCATTGTGGCATACCCTCGAAGGACAGTGTTCTCATTGTTTTTCGCTCAACTCCAAAAGTCTGATTGTGCTGAATATTATCTATTTTTTACTTCTTTGCAGGGTACTTTAATGAATGGAGCCAATGTACTAATAGGGAAAGCTAGTCTAAGACAGTTACGTGTGAAGCCAGACACATGCCATATAGCGCCTGAAGTCAGACATCTGTTTGAAGACTGCCATGCTGGGTTTAGGTAAGAAATACTTTAATGAATGGAGCCAATGTACTAATAGGGAAAGCTAGCCTGAGACAGTTACGTGTGAAGCCAGACACATGCCATATAGCGCCTGAAGTCAGACATCTGTTTGAAGATTGCCATGCTGGGTTTAGGTAAGAAATACTTTAATGAATGGAGCCAATGTACTAATAGGGAAAGCTAGTCTGAGACAGTTACGTGTGAAGCCAGACACATGCCATATAGCGCCTGAAGTCAGACATCTGTTGAAGACTGCCATGCTGGGTTTAGGTAAGAAATACTTTAATGAATGGAGCCAATGTACTAATAGGGAAAGCTAGCCTGAGACAGTTACGTGTGAAGCCAGACACATGCCATATAAGCGCCTGAAGTCAGACATCTGTTTGAAGATTGCCATGCTGGGTTTAGGTAAGAAATACTTTAATGAATGGAGCCAATGTACTAATAGGGAAAGCTAGTCTGAGACAGTTACGTGTGAAGCCAGACACATGACATATAGCGCCTGAAGTCAGACATCTGTTTGAAGATTGCCATGCTGGGTTTAGGTAAGAAATACTTTAATGAATGGAGCCAATGTACTAATAGGGAAAGCTAGCCTGAGACAGTTACGTGTGAAGCCAGACACATGCCATATAGCGCCTGAAGTCAGACATCTGTTTGAAGACTGCCATGCTGGGTTTAGGTAAGAAATACTTTAATGAATGGAGCCAATGTACTAATAGGGAAAGCTAGCCTGAGACAGTTACGTGTGAAGCCAGACACATGCCATATAGCGCCTGAAGTCAGACATCTGTTTGAAGATTGCCATGCTGGGTTTAGGTAAGAAATACTTTAATGAATGGAGCCAATGTACTAATAGGGAAAGCTAGCCTGAGACAGTTACGTGTGAAGCCAGACACATGCCAGATAGCGCCTGAAGTCAGACATCTGTTTGAAGACTGCCATGCTGGGTTTAGGTAAGAAATACTTTAATGAATGGAGCCAATGTACTAATAGGGAAAGCTAGCCTGAGACAGTTATGTGTGAAGCCAGACACATGCCATATAGCGCCTGAAGTCAGACATCTGTTTGAAGACTGCCATGCTGGGTTTAGGTAAGAAATACTTTAATGAATGGAGCCAATGTACTAATAGGGAAAGCTAGTCTGAGACAGTTACGTGTGAAGCCAGACACATGCCATATAGCGCCTGAAGTCAGACATCTGTTGAAGACTGCCATGCTGGGTTTAGGTAAGAAATACTTTAATGAATGGAGCCAATGTACTAATAGGGAAAGCTAGTCTGAGACAGTTACGTGTGAAGCCAGACACATGCCATATAGCGCCTGAAGTCAGACATCTGTTTGAAGATTGCCATGCTGGGTTTAGGTAAGAAATACTTTAATGAATGGAGCCAATGTACTAATAGGGAAAGCTAGTCTGAGACAGTTACGTGTGAAGCCAGACACATGCCATATAGCGCCTGAAGTCAGACATCTGTTGAAGACTGCCATGCTGGGTTTAGGTAAGAAATACTTTAATGAATGGAGCCAATGTACTAATAGGTAAAGCTAGTCTGAGACAGTTACGTGTGAAGCCAGACACATGCCATATAGCGCCTGAAGTCAGACATCTGTTTGAAGATTGCCATGCTGGGTTTAGGTAAGAAATACTTTAATGAATGGAGCCAATGTACTAATAGGGAAAGCTAGTCTGAGACAGTTACGTGTGAAGCCAGACACATGCCATATAGTGCCTGAAGTCAGACATCTGTTTGAAGACTGCCATGCTGGGTTTAGGTAAGAAATACTTTAATGAATGGAGCCAATGTACTAATAGGAAAGCTAGTCTGAGACAGTTACGTGTGAAGCCAGACACATGCCATATAGCGCCTGAAGTCAGACATCTGTTTGAAGATTGCCATGCTGGGTTTAGGTAGGAAATTAATTGACTAATGTGTTCATTTTGCTGTTCAATAATTAAGATGATTAACTGCTACATGAGTTGAAAGCCAAAAAAAATGCAGTGATTTAAATCGTGTTATGCACATCCAGGCATAAACCTTGGTGCACTTGAAGTGTGTTAGTGTATAATGTGGAGTGTTTCTGACAAGTTAGCGAATATTGACTTTTATGCGGTGAAAGGATTTTTTATGCCTGAAAATAATAAGGGGGGGGCAAAGGAGGCATATTTTAAAATTGAGTAGCTATAATTATTACCTCATACAAATATAGGCTATCATATACTGAAAACACAAAAGGTCTATCATACTTGGTTGTAAAGTTCTGAAGTTTTGTGATGTTTATTTTCTTATGTATTTTGGTTTTTTTTTACTTCATACCGGGTGTCCCAGAATGATTTATACTGTGTTTGAACAAAATTTAAAAAATATATAGTCAACAGTGTATCTAATCTTAATAAGTGCAATACAATGCCACACATGTCTCCTACTTATTCTGTGACTTTCATGGAAATAGCTTGATTCGTTTTGGCGTGACATTGCTATTACTGAAAATGGACGAAAACTGCATGTGTGTAATTTACAGTGCAAAGGCATCATAACACATGGATTCTTTATCACCATCGTCCAGCCGCACTGGGCAATATTGGAGAAATCCTACATTCTTTTATAGGAAATACATCAAAATACACCTTGTATTTTTGCCTTCATCTCAATTTTGAATATGCTACATTTGGTCCCCATGGACCAGGTCGTGTCGATATGTCACATGTTCTTTTATGCACAAGTCTAGGAAAAGAATAGAAAAGTAGTTAAAAATCAGCAGAGCATGAAAAATTAACTGTGCTACAATTTCCACTTGTACATTGTTCTGTTGATCTATCTAATGTCAATTTGTAATTTTGTTTTCAGTGCTCAGAGCCAATCCAAGCAGGCTTATGGACCAGACTATGTGTGGTACTACCAGGGTAAGAATGAATTACATCGAGCCAACAAGTGGGGTATGTTTGGTAGCTATGAAGGCGATGGATATGCTATCAATCTTAACAACTCAAGGTAAGCACATACAATCATACCCTCAATTCTATGAATGAACCCCATTCATACATTCCTCAATTTTTGGTGATTGTATTTCATTTAATAATAACAAGAATGCAAAAATATGATTTTTCTGTGTTTATTTTTTAATCACTCACTAATCACATGCATCATTAGAACTTTTGAACTATAAGAACCTTTATTTACAGCATAAATACCCACTGACATACAAATCTCAAGAGAAAAAAATTGTATTAATATATGGTAAGAATGTGGGATGCACTAGCAATATGCTCTTTATTGTGATTTAAATTTAAAGATTATAAGAATCATCTCTCCTTTTCCTTTAACATGGTTTATTAAACCAAAATACTTTTGGGGCTGCTAAGTGGCAAGTATCATACATCAGTGATTTCCCTACAGGTCTTTCAAGAAATTTGTGGCCATCATGGAACATACCTATCGTCACAGTATCGTGTACATGTAGCGTACACAGCGTAAGACACAGCTCTATTCAATTATCCAAGAGTGTGAGTGGTCAGATCTGCAAAGGTTCCAGCTGCATTGTATGCATGTGTGGGGGTGCCCTCGCAGATGCATGTATCAAGTGTTCCACGATGGGCACGAATAAGCTGGTGTGTTAGCCTCAACTCCTGACATTATTGTTGAGGGATGAAGTGTTTTATCTGCCAATTCTGTCCTCTCACCATTCATCATGGTATATGGTTTGCCTTTTATTTGTACAGAGTTGATGCCGCTAGACAAATTGAGCAGCTGAAGACCAACTCATGGATAGACTCACAGACCAGGCTTGTTACACTGGAGTTCACACTTTATAATGCACCTACCAACCTATTTGTGTAAGTTATTCATATTTGTCATTAAACAGAAAAATGTTTTCAGTAATCTTCTACAGACATGAAAAAATGGGTAATGTAAAGTATTGAAGGGGAATATAGCTGTACAAAATGTTGTTTGTGTTTGCCCTTCAAAACAATGAAATGTCCCAAAACCCTGATGTCTTCAAACACATCTTAGATATTGGTTGAATTTACATGCATACCATGCAAAAACATTAAATTACAAATTACATATCTATTATTTTCCCACTCTTTAGTTCAGTGGCTTTGATGTCTGAGATACCAGGCACTGGAGCTGTGTATCCATTCCCCAAGGTTGAGTCTGTCTTGCTGTATCGGTATGAGACTGCCTACGATTACTTTATCATCTGTTGTGAGGTAAGCATACATCCCTTTCTGAAATGTTGAAAAAAAGGTTTATTTACAAGAAGATAATTGCCACCACCCGAAGAGATAAAGATTAAAATCCTGGGCACAAACCTGGAAATAAACATTTTTATGTCAATATAGTTGGGAAGCAATACTTTTATGACAGTGGATTAGCCCTAACCGTGCCCATGGTTTTATTGCTATCGGAAGGGAAATAAGAAACAAAAAAGGTTGACCAAAAACCTCAAAAGTAAAAATTAAACATGGTTTACATTTTTTTGCCTATTTAATTTCCTTGTAGATGGTGTTCCTGCTACTGGTTGCTGTAACGGCTATGTCAGAGGTGCACAAGGCAATCAGGATGAGGACTAAGTATTTCTACAGCATGTGGTCATGGTTAGAGGTGTGTATCCTTAAAACATGTATTACTGACACACCTGTCGTCAACCCAATGGTGTAACCGTCAAGAAGAGAGGCTGGTAGAACTTAAACTCGAACACGAAGAAAAAATGCTGTAATTTTGTTTGAAGAAAAAGTACAATCAAAAGTAAATAATTTCTGCCATTGGCTATTCATCAAGACTTTGCTTGCTACATAAAGTGTGCTGAAGCTTGTGGATCAACATCTCGATGTTGTGCTTGTGCTTGTGCGTAGTGCACTATAAACCACTGCGCTTCTACACAGTGAGGATTGAGAACCAGACAGCCTCAACTCACAATGTGTGACTTAGTTACTTAACGCCTTTCTGGTTCTGAACCTTCGATAGGTAGTTTTGATTCATCAGATTCAAAGTGCTACACAAGGATTAACATCATGCATGCTTTATTATGTGTGTCAAGTGTCAGAACACCGATTGATTTGGCCAAGTGAAATGTCAAAGTTTCTCTTTGTGGATCCTCCATTATATTTTCCATCTCTGTGATTGGGGATGTGTTTCTTGGCAAGCAAGCAATGATATTGTTTTAAATCTGTCTAAATCTATCTTTGCAGTGGTGTAAGCCACTATATCCAATAAGTGTATAAATCCAGTTATGACTGCTGTTGACATTATAATACAATTTGGATGATGTCATAACATCTGGATTAACCATATTTATATAATGTTTATTGTTTTTACTTTCAGATGGGCACCATTATAGTTGCATTAACCTATTTTGCTATGTATGTGACACGTTTTATCTTTGTGGAAGAAGTTATCCATCGGTTCCATTCCACATATCTGGAGGAATTTGTGGATGTATCATCGGTAGCATATTGGGACCAGGTAATTTAATACCACTCTGTTGTACCTCTAATATTTGTGAAAATCTGGGAGAGCCACTGATATGTCCATGGTTCAAAATACATAGGTGCTAACAGCAGTTAGTCTGTCAGTCAGTACAGTAAAGCAACCAATAAATCAGTAATCAATGCTCAATAGGGTTCTTAGCCTTTATCTGATTTGCCACGACTATGAAAAACACAGGTTCTCAATGAACCTGATGTGCGCGCATATATACTGGCAGGCTCGATCCCGATCAACTGGTTTTTTAAAGTAATGTTACACCCATGCACAACTGTACACACCTACATACACCCCACACACCCCCGTTACACATATGAGAGGTTGCAAAGAACTTGCTGATTGCACTTGCAATGCTGTGCATCTGAATATTGCGTCTCTGCATTTACAGTACACAAATGGCCTATTGCAGTTGAAATCCATACACCCTGTATGGAAGATAAGACCATAATCTCACACACAGCGAGTGCGAATATCAAATAGGTTTATCTGAATGGGTGACTACATTTGAAGTTGACACCGCATTTGAAATTGACACCCCCTGTGCAGGAAATTAAGGTCATGTGTTCCATAGAGGGTGTATGGATTTCAACTGGAATAACACAATTTGTTTGCATTTTATTATGAGAGAGATGTAACATGGGTGTTTGATCTCCATTTGTATTATTTTTCTTTGCAGTGTATACGAGACCTGATTGGTTGTTTGCTGTTCCTGATTGGGGTCAAGGTGCTTCACCTGTTTCGCTTCAATCGTACTGTGGCCAAGTTTAGCGCTGTGTTAGGTGCTGCCATCAAGGAAATCCTATTGTTTGCAGTAAGTTCATTCAATTTTAAAAAAGAAAGTTCTATTTGAATTTCCATGTCCGTATGATTTTCAAAAGATTTTGGTGTAAAATTGGAAATAGATCTTGGTAAGGTCCTTCCGCATTGGTGGCCAGTGTGCTCATCCTCATTATCGCATAAAAAAGATTGAAGTCATGCCTGTGACACACGATGTTATGCAGCTTGTTCATTGACTGAGGTGCTGATTTATGCTGTATCGGAATGTACTTGCGGTAAAAATAAGTGTGAAAGATAGCTGATAAAATAGTGTAATGATGTTGTAATGATGTTAGGCGTGTATTAAGATCCCATGGCATTGTATTTGTAACCCATGTTAAGCCCCAGAATACTATACGTTCCCTACTTGTAGCTCCCAAAGACAAGTCAGACTAGCTGGACAAATCGGGGGCCATCTATGGCCTCAAATGTTTAGACTGCTCTTCATCATATGTAGGGAAAGTGCCAGACCATTAAAAACACATTAGCGAACATGAACGCCTCACTTCCCCAGTTGGTGAGCACATCACTAAGGAGCACCATAGCATTGACTGGAATGGCGTACAAGTCGGAGAAGCAATCCAAATAAGGAGAACTGGCAGCGACCTCAACAGAGACCAGGGGTGCCATGATCTTCCAGTTGTTTACAACAAGATTTTGTCACTTGACCAAAACCAGTCAATATATGTTAGTTATTAAAGAGGCAAGTCAAGTGGAATAACCTCTTCACAAATAGTAATTCTTGTGACTGTTGTTTTAAATTTACTTCTGTACTATGATGTTGTTTCCATTTGTTTTTATTACTAGTTATACTACATCCTTGTGGAAGGTGCCTTTGCGTGCTTGGGTGTACTGTTACTTGGATCCCATCACTATCCTATGAAGCATGCATTCACAGCATTGGAAGCCTTGACATCATCTACAGTAGGACATACTCCACATGATGATGACATGGAGAAGCATTATCCAGTCTGGTGGCCAATATACTATGTGGCACATATCATATGTGTCTTCCTACTCTTGTCAGCTTTGGTAAGATTCAAAGTTTCCTTTTATGGTTTATCACTTTTTATCCTGTTTGTTGAATGTCTGTAACAAGTGATGACATCAGAGTTGAATGGTTTAGTTACAAAATCAGATCATATTATTGCATTGATATCAAATAATAAAAAGTGTTCAATATGTGACCAGATCTGGTCCAATCAGGCTAAAGTCAGCAATGATGAAACTGAGATGCAAGCACAAATGAGAGGGAAAAACAATAAAAAAAATTCTGACTTCAGCCTGAATGGATCGGATCAGGTCATATATTATATAAACTTAATTGAAATTAATTTCACTGAAACTGAAATCACTTTCATAGAGAATGAATAATATCATCATTCACAAGAAATGTGTAATTTAACTCCGTGAATACTGACTGCTGATTGGCTTCAAGAAGGCTATATGTGTACATCCATATCAAAACGATGCACTTGTCGGCTGCTACATGTGCCTCATTTCACATAATAGCTATATAGGAATAAATACCAGACTCCTCAAGTGGAGGTCACTTCAAATCATCCCCAAGTGACATGGTTATGGAATGTTCTCTGTATTAATAACCCATGTGACGTGGGGATGATTTGAGGTGATCTCCACTTGAAATGAGTCTGGTATTTATTCCAAGTTATTATGTGAAATGAGACACATGTAGTAGCCGACAAGTGCATCCTTTTGATATGGATGTACACATATATGATTTATTAAGCCAATCAGCAATGTAGTAAGAATCAGTTAATCTCTGAATAAGATGAAGCTTGAATATTTAGAAACTGAATTTTATTTGGTCACTTAGATGAATATAACCATGAATTAACCAATCAGAAATGCTGTAAGAAAAGGCAATAGTTGTCAGAGGGTTAATAATATTTTTCTTTCTATTTACAGATAAAAGCTGTGATATGCCATAGCTACAAGAAGATGAAGAACTTTGAGAGAGAGGAAGTGAGCGCAGGAGAACTCTTCCAGTTCTTCTGGGATCACTTCATGGCATTCATTGGCATCCTCAAGTATAGTAAGAAGGATAGTAACAACATGGGCAAAAATACATTACCAACTGTAAGTTGTGCTGCTATGAAGAAGGGTCTTTACCCAATATATTTGTAGGACTGTACATTTTCAGCACTGCTGCCACACCCATAGGCAACGGGACTCTATATTTATGTTTTGATGTTTATGATGTATTATAGAATGAGCTTAGGCATTGTAGCACAGTGCTGTGATAATGAAAATTGGATGTTTTATATGATTTACTCTTTCAGAGTGAATTAGAAACTAGAAAATGTTTACTGAGCAGGGTTTATAACAAGTGTGCTATTATATTTAAAAACAAAAATATATAAAATTTCCTTACAGTCGCTGTGCTTTATGTTTCATCTGGGTCGGATGTAGTGAATAGGGAAGGCTTGATCTTGATGCTCTCTCACACACAAACTCATATTGGGTATATTGAGCAACAAGCAAGGACTTTGCTATAAATATGAACACATTGGTGGGCGCATTCTGAAATACACAGTTGGGAACAAGCATTTCACACTTAATACATAGAAAAAGTTTGAATAATCCTGAAAACCGCATCATTAAAATAAGTCATAACACAATAATTTTTTGATCTCATTTGCAGGAATTTACCATGGCAGAGATTGAATACCAAGTTGATGAGTTATTATTTAAGATGAATGCTATGTCTCATGAACACAGTATGCCAGAGAAGTGCCATGGATATTTAGATGATTCAGATGGCACTCATGGGCATGGGGAGGATACAGTGTCATGCTCCAGTTCAGAAGTGAGTAAACATGGACAAAACATTGTTAGGCATAATATGTACAGCCAGATCTCTTGTCTGGTTTTGCTGGACTAATGTACTCCTTGTATCCTCTCTGTGATATCTCTTCCTCTCCTGGTCTTCCCCTGATCCTCCTCTATAGCTGCTAATTTAGATATTGTCAATCCATCACTATATAGGTACAGTCTCTTGCCATTGACATGGCCCAGAATGTATGTATTTTGTACTACACCAATCTCTTTTTTTTCAATCTCTGTGTTCAAACAACAAGCGATATGCTCCAATTAGCATCTAATTCTAATTCTATTTTGTTAGCCCATATATATATTTCTGTCCTTGATATATGTTGCACTGGAATATCCTCAGACTGTTTTGTTGTTGTGGGGTATATTCCACATTGTCTGCAGAGTGAAGTAATTCATATGCATATTGATTGTACAAGTAAACAAACTCCCTGTACAGAGTGCCAATATGACCATAAACTTGTGTGTTTGTCCACAGGTTCACTCCTATAACCAGGCACGTTTGGATGAGAGAGTACAGAAGATTGAAACCAACCTTTACAGTGCTAACCCTGAATTGAGGGAACTATTGGATGGATTCTGTCTCATAGATGAGGATAGAGAAAAAGAACTCAGGTTTGTAAAGACTGTCGTCGCGAATCGTTAGACTATTATTAAAGAAGCAGTTTCTGGACTTCAACATTCAACCACTTCATCAAAGGAGATCAGTCATTGTAGCATTTTTCCTCGCATGTTTTACACAAGAGCTACTTTGCCAGTTAACACTGCACATTCTCACCCCAGATCCTATGCTACAAAGATCAGCCTGACCAAGGAAAACTTTTACAATGGGTATTCATGCTATGAGTTATGGGTTTCAACAGGTTTGACATTGTTCATATTAAATTGTCTTATATAGTTTGCTTTTCCAACAGTGAACTAGTTAAAATCCGGAGCTCCAGCATTTGAATGTTTTGTGGATTCTAATGATTTAATAGAAATTCTACATGTGTGTATGTAATCATATGAAATAATGACTATAGAAAAAATTATTTGATTTATGTACATCGTGGAACATACTCTTTGCGTGGCTGTGCGTAGTAAGCTGTTGTACGCAGATAATCTTGCTAATATGTATGTGTAGAGTAGCATTGTACGCTTGTGTATTAGCATGATTAGTCACAGAGTAACAAGCGTAGTTGAATGTTCCACAATGTACACAAATTTAATAATTTTTCTATAGTTTTGGCTAGATCATATGTGCACACAAAATTGTATCAGTGGTTTTTTTTACCAATTGCTTTGACAGATCTCAACTAGAAATGGAGATCTTCCGTCAGCTGCAATTACAACGCCAGGAAGAAGCCGGACAGCGACCGGTGGAATCAACTGGTGATAGTGGAAGAGACACTCAGTCTGTGTCAGATCGACTCGCTAACGAAGAAGTGTTGAGACCACGGCCGCTACCATCAATAAGGGGAGACGACGGAAGAATAGCTTTCCCTAAACCAGTACCAAATCTAGGTAGGTTTATAATTACAAGGAAATTTGAAAAAGCTTCACATTTTGTTTAAAGGGTGATCCACATTGCTTAAAGGAATTTTTTAACAATTTTCCCAAAAAATTCATGAACTTTTCGTCTGGAAAACTGAAGATAAAAAAGAAATGTTGTAAAATACCATTTCCTGCATGTTTCAACCCCCGTCAAGTCGTACTTGGCTGAGGGTTCAGATATTTCATATTATCATCCTCGGCCGCTACACAAGTAAAACATTGTTGAACTTAAAAATGCAGTGTTTTAAGTCTGCCAGACATATTCGTCAAATAAAGTAGGGTTTAGTTTGAATTTGTCTTTGGTGAAAATTCTTTGGTCAGTGAGTGTTTAACATTCAAACAAGTACTTCACATTATACTTTTGGTACTTGAAAAAAATAAAGATATAACAAAAAAAACCTTTTCCCGACCGACTGACCAAATTTCTGAAAGTGATCTATGGACAAGCAAATAATTTATTATTTTTGGCCTGATCTGGAGTTAGGAATTTGGTTCTAACTAAAAATATTGGTATGTTTGTCCTTTTTTTTTATCAGGATCATTGGACATGCAAGTATCAAGATTAGATTCGCCAACTCGCTTTCCTAACACAAAGCCAGCATGGAGTCTTGAGGAACCACGTAAATCATCATCAACACCAGAAAACATGTCGCAAGATAATCTAACCAATGATGAATTCAAAGATAAACATGTACAGAACTATGGATCTGCGCTTTTTGTCAGACGCAGCAGTCCGCACCTGTCAAATACCGATGGATCCGGTGGCGAACAAACTAATGGTAGACGTCTAACAAATCATCCCAGATTGAAGAGAAGGCCACCGTCTGCTAGAAGTAGAGACAGACCACCCTCTAGCCAGCTTGTTTCAGATTATCCAGAGGGCACATGTCATGACAAGACTATTAGTGTGGACAGCTTCCCATTGCCTAATACATTAGAAAGTTTCTCCTCAAGTTCCGAAGAGGAGCGTAAACCGCCACCGAGACATAAGCGAAAAGAATCTGGGAATTCCGGCGAAGATTACGGAAGAGCGAGATCACAGGGTAAAGGGAAGGGGCGTGGTAGATACGGTGAAGATGCGGAAAAGGTAGAGGATCCGGTGGCATACATGAATGCGGGTTATAGCTCTGATTCTGATGAATCTATACCAATTATACCGATGGGTCCACTCAAATACACAAGGTGATAGTATATGAAATGTGGCAATTATGTCCCACAAGTTTCTTATCACATATTAGGGTTTTGTCTTACATTAAGTGCCAAATTTTGATCTTCTTGCTATGCTATCAGTATTTGAATGCAACTCTTGCAAAGGATTGAAAACAAAATAATATAAAATTATTAAGAAGCAACAATAACATACATTTTCTTGACAACGTTAGGCAAAATCCATTTAATAAGATTAAAGAAATAGCATCAAACTTGTCGATAATTTTATTTTGTAAATGATACCTTGATATTTTGCCAAATTGCTATTCTGAGGAATGGGCCAATTAGTTTCCTGCCTTACACAGGATTGAATAGGGATTATAATAGTTCATTTGTTATTTATTGATGAAATAAACCTTTTTAATAAGTACTTTCAAGGATTTGAAAGTCCACTTAGTCCCACAGTCAAATACTACGAAATTAAGAATTCCGAAATTGGATTTTTTTTAACTCCATATTTTTTGCCTTTATCTCAATTTCAAATTTGCTGCCTTTGGCCTCCATGGATCAGATTGTGTCACATATAGGGCCTATTTATTTTGCATAACTTTGTCAAGAGAATGTGATGATGAAATACAGACACCTCCTAATTGTAATTTTAACAGTCCAAGATTAGGAAATCAAATTATATTAGCAAGTCTGGACTTAATTAATTGCAAATATATATAGTATACCTCTGGATTACGTTAGCAAACTTGCAGCAATGCTTGCTTGTTTACGTTCTCTGTGTGAGTGATGCGCTGTGTCAATGACACGAGCTAAGGGCTAAATATGCAATATCTTTTGTAACATTCTAGCTTAAGATGCCAATAATGGTTTGATTTTGGGGCCTTTCCCAATAAATGTTAGACGTATATTTTTATTCCCCATTGTTGGCAGATGGATGGATGATTATGCACAGGATTATTTTGAGTCCAGGCTCTCTAATATAATGATGTTTGTACACCTATTTGCAAAGACCTTTCGCACTTCCCAATTTGGAACAGTTTATGATGTAAACATGTTGTTGGGTTCTGATTGGCTAATTGCATCATATCAACATCACATCAGCATCTCATTCGCCGATCAATCTGCATAGCATCATGTGACGCAGGTGTCACCTAGTTCTTTTGACGCAATCGGTCGGCCAGTGCAAAAGGTCTTTGCAAAATAGTGTAAAAAACAGACCTTCTGAAATGTCAAGTGAGCATTATGTTTAATGCTGTTGTCTAGATACTGTTATTTTTTACTGAAAATGCTATTTTTGTATTTTTTTACATTTTTATAAAATTAAAATAGGCTATTTTTAGAGGCAGATATATTTTGATAGAACAGAGAAGGTGCTTTATTGTTATGTCAAAAACTGCCGTAATGTTTTGTACTGTGTTGCTTTTTGGGGGAAGTCCCAAATCTATAAAGTAGTTGATTACTCTAAAATAATGTGAAACTTGATTTTTTACATTTTTACATCAGTTAGTAAGTGCATGCTGTAGCATACTTTTAAAACAATTTTAAAATTTAGGGTTTAATACTCTATTGTATATATATTTGTACATTGCTGGTATATTTTCATGATAATATATTTGTATGTTTTTTTATGATTTGATATCAACTGGCAATATTGACTACTCTTTCATACAGAAAAGGGCATTGTGTGTGCTTTAGTGTGTATTTGTACTATTATATTACCCCTCCGATAATGTTGTTAATAAATTATTTATCCTTACACCTTCTATGGAAGACATGACCTTAATCTCCAACACAGAGGGTGTTGATTTCAAGTGGAGTCACCCATTCAGGTAACCTCATTTGAAATTAACACCCCTGTTTGAGAGATTAAAGTTATGTCTTCCAAAGGGGTGTATAGATTTCAACTAGAATAATCCAACTCCCGCTGGTAATTACCCCGTAAGGCCAATTTTACTCCCAGCTGACAGCCATACCCACTCCAAAGTGGGTAAGCCAACTGATAAAAAGATGTTATGTAATACTGTTATTACGGAACATGTGGTCCCACTTTTCACACCCGGTTGACAGCTCTGTCAAGAGGAGATCTGCAAGGAAGTGATTAGTGGTTTAAGATGTATTCCTTTTTCATTGGTGGAGTGTAGGAATTCTAAAAGAATATTTTCAAAGACATCTGTCATGTTTTGATGTGATGGGTGACATCTTGCAAATGTTGTTCAAACATATCAATTCTGGGGTATTTTACTAACTTAAACACATTGTTGCACAAGTAACCTGTCTTGAAGTTACAGTGACTCTTTACTCATCGTAACATGCAATGTGCTCCTGTTATTAATCCCTATTACTTAAAGTGTGTACCAATCGTAAATAAAATCTCCTTAGTGGAAGTTGTGATATAACGTAACTTAGACTTACGATGTGTTGTAAGTGTTAGTAAAACACACCCATGACGGATAAGACATATTGGACATTATCTTTGAAATGGACAAATTAAGAAGCATTTCACTACTCCCCATTCCAGAAAAATACAGCACTAACTTTTTGGGATTAAAAGAATATTATCAAGTTATGCCAAATGAAACATATCTCAATCTTTATCATTCAATCCTAATCATTCATTTAGTACTAACTGGAGATAAAAGAGAAAGTTCATTATTTTACTAATTTCTTGAAAAAGAGCCAAAAACATGCATTTTCGGCATGTTTTCTGACAATCAAGTGACAAAAATCACAGACTTAAAACAAGTCTAAGCATTCAAAATCTTGGAGTATATGCTGAAATCTCGCTCTAATTTTCACTTTTTTGTGTTACTATTATTAAATGGTTGGTTATAAGAATGAAACATGCCTTTTCCAAATATTAGAATGCAAAAACTGAAATTAGTTCAAGTTAGTTTATTAGTATCTTAGTACAAGTCTTTGGGCTTGATTGTCACAGCATACAAAAAACACCCTAAAATTGCATGTTTTTGGCCCTTATTTCCAAAAATTGGCCAAATATTAAAATTTGGCTTTTATTGCTAGTTAGGACTAACTAAAGGATTAGGATTTAGCTATGTTTCATTTGGCAAAACAGGATAATATTTTTTTAATCCCCAAAAATTAGTTCAGTATTTTTCTGGAATGGAGAGTAGATAATGCAACAAAGGGTCCAGATTATTTGGCCAAGATGAGGCCAACTAGAAAACTTAGTATCAAAGATGACAAGGGCAGTGCCAGTGGAACTTGCATATGCTTGTTATATTATATATGTGGTGTGATCAAGCAAAATCAGTCTGAAGTCGGTCATATTAAATTTTCAGTTTCTTTTAGGATTGCATGAAGCATTTGCATATACATACATTTTGTAGCAAACCCCATTCAAATTGGACAATAAGTTCAAAAGATATGAACAGTTAAAGAGTTTCCAAGCAATGAAACAAAAGGAAATATTTCCTTTGTTTGGCTACATCTTCAAATCAATATTTCTGACTTCCGACTGATTTTGCTTGATCACATCACATATCTTGATCACATTCATTTGAAATTCTTTAAATAAATTTTTCACTTAAATTTCACTTAACAGCTGACAAGCGCAATATATGTTTAAAATCAGTTCTTATTTATACATCTAAATAATGCATGAATATTTGTATCAAATTGTTCCAATTTGAGAGCTTCTTTAAAAATATTTTCCTCTTAAAATACCGCATTAAAGATTCAACTTCTGATGAGCAAACATTCTGATTCCGCCATAAGTGTCATTCATAGCTCAAGGACAGGGTGCAAAAATTTGCCAAATATTGTCTTTGAAGTATTATTGCAATAAACAATTTACACAATTTTCTATTGTAAATTGCAAGTTATTTATATAATCAAGGCATTTCCTTGACAAGTGTATTTTATGTATATTTATGTAGGCATGCTGCACATGTAGTCAGTTGAAAGCAATCAATAAAGACAAATTAAACTACCACAGAGGAATGACTTTTGGAATGTGCTTTTATTATAGAGTTGTTGGCATAAAATATATGATTACATAGTAATTATACACGATATTAATTTCCTTTTATTACTTAAGAATTACACCTACAATACATAATATGTGACACGATCTGGTCCATGGAGGCCAAAGGTGACAAATTTGAAATTGAGAAAAAGGCAAAACTAGGAAGTAAACAAAAAACCCAATAAAATACACTAGGCCAAAAAAGAAACTTATAATTTGTCACAAGGTCATATCTTATAATCCTGTGCATCAAAATTAACCAAAATTACACAGGGTTACTTCAATACTCTACTCTAAACACATGTCAGTAACCAAGCAGCTGTCCAACTGACATAACAGCAAAATGCACTGACATGGAACAGCTTCCTGGACCACATACACAGCCCAATAAATGGCACCCAGTACAGAAATCTGTGAGTAAGTGGAATAGTGTAGAACAAAGACCTGTTTCTTGACAAAACAGAAATCAGACCTGTTCCACACTATTCCACTTACTCTTTGGAAATTGTCATCTGTATACGGATCTTATATGCATTCTCACAGATTTCCTGTGCTGGGTGCCAAATATTATTGGGCTGTGAATGTTGTCCAGGAAGCTGTTCAATGTCAGTGCATTTTGCTGTTGTGTCAGTTACACAACTGCTTGGTTACTGACATGTGTTTAGAGTAGAGTATTGAAGTAATCCTGTGTGTAATTTTGGTTCATTTTGATGCACAGGATTTTGAGATATGACCTTGTGAAAAACTGTAAGTTTCTTTTGTGACTTAGTGTATATAAGAAATATGCATCACACAACTATAGAGCCAAGTATGTACTAGACCTTTTGGGCCGGTTTCTTGAAGCATGGCTAGTGGTCAGGCTTCCTAAGCCATCAAGCTAAAGCCCAATTAGTCCTATATGCCAGTGCTTACAATTAATTATTACATATTGTACATCACCTACAAAGATAAATCAATAAAATAGATCCACATTGGTAGGGCTAGCTTGCTGGCTTAGGAAGCCAGACCACTAGCCAAGCTTAGAGAAATAGGCCTTTTTTTCAGTATATGATAGTGTAATGTTTGTATAAGGTAATATTTATAGCCACTAAAAATGCCACCTTTGGCCCTCATGGAGCCGGTTGCGTCGCATATACAGGTTGTCTACTGATTTGACAATGGAGAATCACATGGATTGGTTATTGCTGGGTAGGTACCACCCCCCCTACACACACACCCACAATGGAAGAAATACACACTTTATTGCCCTTTGTAATGCTGGGAACAACACACATCTGAGTTTTTAAAGGACATGCCCTATTCACCCTTTGTACAATCTGCCATCTTGCTACAAACACAAGGCTGTGCCTGCAAAGGCACATGCAAAAAGTGTGTTCATTTTTTCTAGCAATGCGTTAGAAGGGTTCTGCAAATAAGTAAAGAAAGTATGCATGCACATTAAAAGCATTTGTGCAAACAACACACTTTGCGGTAACCTCGTTTGTGCCAAAATAGCAGTTCCAGTTTGATATATCCCTTGTTACCCTAGCATATCCGCAAACTGACTGCTGTTTATAAAAGCACACATAACCAGCATAATTATATTATAATATATATTAATAATGTAAGAAAAGGAATATGACTTCATATTTATGCAGCTATATAATTACTAATAGCTACTTTTTCTGGACACACTGCTGTTGTTGCCAATGGTAATAACGAAATGTATGCAAGATAGTTACAGCAAGAAAAGGCCTGAAGTCATAGTTAGGATTGACCATATTGACAGCATCATCCCCCACTTTAACCCATCAAAATGCAGATTTTGGTATCGGGTGAAAGCTCATATTTTTCTCATTAACATATTGAAATTGAGTGTTCCAAATCAGTATATTTCCGAAGAAATCATAAAAAAACTGACGAATTAGTTTTTTACTGTGGTATGCCACATTTGAGACTAAGCAGTTTTTTGCTGATCTTCGGAAATACACCGATTTGGAACTCCTAATTTCAATATTAGACAATTAGGGTCTTTCATTTGATATCAATATATTAAATGATCATGATAATTATCATTAATAAAAACACCGTAGACTACCAGTATCACACTGTATAAATGTCTGTAATTCCATAAGGAATTGGTCACATTTACAGGAAACATGTGTTCTTTTTGCATGAATGCTTGAAAGGGACCACATTTATGTTATACTTCAGTTTGAAAGAATTTGTTTTTCCAAATATATTGGGTCACCTTCCTTCCAAAATACATTCAATTTTAACAGCACCTACATTACACCTGCTGTTTATCATATAGCGGTCGTCATTTGTATACATTCAATAACATGGGTGACATGGGGTGTTGTATTAAAGGTTTGTATTGTTTTTGATAGTTTGTAGCGCTATGGTACATGTGTGAATAGCGCCTCTAAATGCTTGATAATATTATATATTATACACTATAAGATTTGGGTACAAGTATTGAATTAAAGGTTTGCACTTTTTCTAATCAATATCAAACCTAAACCAGTATAGACCACTTGACATCCTTGTTTATCAACAAAGGTGAGGGACTGGTATATCGATATGCTTGAACGAACCACTACACTGTTCAATGGCTTTCTTGTATTACATGAAATGTGGTGGGCGACTTAAAATGCATGTGCCCTGAGCAAACTACGATACGTACACACACTGCAGGGCAAAGAACAATGGAAATTGCCATAATTCACGCACATACTGCCGGGCAATGTCACATGACAAGTGGTCTATAGAAGGTATTCCATAGTATTTTTTAAAGATTATTTCCGCCTGCAAAAACTCCCCTCAATTATTGTACCTATCACGGTGCCTTCACCATGTGCTTTCATCTATATCTTCCATGGACAGGATTTGATCAAGCTTGTTTATGGTTGTCCACTCCTGGAGCAATGAGTATATGCCTCCCAATTAGGAGAGATCTGTGAAAAATTTCATTGAAAATCTGCTGTGAAAAAACCGAACACCCAATGCCCACTAAATTAGATTTAGTACCTCACTTTTCTGGATGTCACAAAGATATTCCAAATTATAATTGTGCATTAGCAGCATGCAGGAATGAATCACACCTGAGGAGTTTGAGGTGAGCTATTAGAAGAGCTGTTCACTGTAGAAGTAGTGATGTAACAGGATTAATTTCCACAGCCATAGGTGAAAACAATTTTTGAATGTTTGCCCTGCACTAGATGCATGCTGTCACTCTGCATTGCATCACTGATTATCAAAGAATAGGCATAAAAACATGGATCGTAATTCGATGGAAATTTCACATTATGCCGAGTCATATACGTTTCACTCACACCTGTACGATTAGTGTCTTCAAGTAGAGCGGTATTGTATTCGATCTATGATTGCACACATACACAGACATGACAGTTGGTGAGTGCAGCCTATAAGTAAGTTATAGTGCAGGGCAATACATGGAAAAATTGTTTTCACCTATGGCTATGATAATTAATCCTGTTACATCACTACTTCTAAAGTGAATATGTTACTCTCTTTAATCCCATGGGCACTACTTACATTGTCCCTGATTGGTTAATTCCATGATATAGTCATCTGAGGAACCAATGAAAATAGTGCTTTTAAATCTTGCAGCAATTTTGAGCTAAATCCCTTACAGCCCTAATCTTACCATATCTCTGATTGGCTCAATATAAGATATAGGCCTCTTTATAACCAACCAAAATAGTTTGTAGAGGCCAATAATTCAGCCGGTAGTGCCCCTTGAGGTTTGTTTGTTTGTTTGTTTGTTTTATTTCTTCTTTTGCCTGGGTTACTCATTCAGTGGATGTTTTAAGGTATCCTCTGTTCTTCCATGAGGCCCAGGGGAAAAACAAAAATAAGGAGGTTAAACAATTATGCCCTGTTATCCAATTTATTTACATCACCTATGATGTAATATTTGCTTGTATAATGTGACCCGCTATCTTCCTTGAGTTGATATCTTCATGCAGATAAAAATGACCACCTGGTAATATCTGACTGGAGAAACTACCCTTTGTTAGATCTCCCCAACCTGCAAGAAAAAATGATGAAAATTTGTCATTTATTGGAAATATTTTCCAATATAAAGTGAAAACCAAATGCAAACAATTGAACAGTGGTTTTGGGAGAAAAGGCTGATTTGAGTCAGGAATGTAATGTAAATCACATTGTAATACATTGTATGCAATGGCAGGGATTTGGGGTATACTTCCATAACTATACAATTTTTCACCCTGATTTGGCAGTGACGTCAAAGCGCTGAGGCAGCTGTTTCGCGAGCATCTATGTGGTGTCTTTATGCGTGTGTACACCAGCACTTTTAACCGAACACTAGCGATTTGTAGCTGTGCCCATTGAAATAGGCACTGACGTCACTGCCACATCAGGGTTGAGAATGGTTTACAAGAGATCAGAATTAAGGTAAAAGTTTTATAGATATGGTTGAGATAAAGAGATTTAGGGTTTAAAATACTGGTTGGGTGACTGAAGTTGCTCAGAAATTTGTCAACTTATGAATGTAAAGAAAATGCTCATCAAAGTTGATTAAGGCATGAACGTCTTCCTAGAGTAGCTAAATGCTATCTATAAACATAAACTGAGCTCAAAAAGAAACTTATAATTTTTCAGAAGGTCATATCTTGAAATCCTGTCCATCAAATTGAACCAAAATTACACACAGATTTACTTCAATACTCTACTCTTAACACATGTCAGTAACCAAGCAGTTATCCAACTGACACAACAGCAAAATGCACTGACATGGGACAGCTTCCTGGACCACATTCACAGCCCAGCCCTGTTTCATGAAAAAAGTGTATGAAAAGCAGAAAGCAGCACCGTTTTATCATCTGTGCAAGGATCTTGTGTGCATTCTCACAGATTTTTTGTCCTGGGTGCCAAATGTTGGACTGTGAAAGTGAAGGAAGTCCAGGAAGCTGTCACATGACAGTGCATTTTGCTGTTGTGTCAGTTGGACAACTGCTTGGTTACTGACATGTGTTTTGAGTAGAGTATTAAGGTAATCCTGTGTGTAATTTTGGTTCATTTTGATTGACAGTATTTTAAGATATGACCTTGTGATTCTAAGTTGTGAAAAATTATAAGTTTCTTTTTTGAGCTCAGTTTACATATCAACAAAGTTACTTGGGAATTAGATATGCAATTTGAAGTGAAATATACATGTAATACACATAAAAGCATTTTCATGCTCTCAATTCCTTGGGAATTGGTCACAGAACATTATTTTCATCTGTAACCTGAAGTGAAATATTTACAGTATCACATGAACATGACATTCTGTATAGATATCCCAGTGCTACAAACCAAAGATCACTGAAGCCCTTTAAATATGAGCAGAACTTTTCATCAGGGAGGTGCCCTATGAACGGAGCTTTTTGTCAGGGAGTAAGAGGGTGTTGAATAATGTTGATTACATTTATTATTTACTTTTACAAACACCAATGTTATTTTAAGCCACCTTTTTTTTTATGTCAAGACATATCAAGGCATTAACAGCTGTTATCATTACGATAAAGCTGACGGGTTGGCGCCTGGATAGCTATTAACCTCCTTTTTGAAGCTGTTCCATTTCACAATTCCAGGAATGTGAGGCGGAGTGCATTCCATGTGCAGGCTGTAGATGGAATGAAATACTGCTCATGACTAACAAGGTTAGATCTTGGAATTTGAACTGCAAGGTCGTGAGATCTAACTGAGCGGCGAAGGCGAGGGTCAGTCTGGAGCTGGTCCGGAAGTAGTTGGCATAGTAATAGAATATTGTTCTACGGTGAGCCAAAGGCTGAAACCTCTGGTTTGTTTGTTTTTGGAGGGATGGACAATCATTGTAATGAAACTAGTTATATTTATACAGCACTTCATCAACCTTTTGGTTTGTTCCCTATGATATATAATAATTATGGAAATGTAGACTCATGCATACCTTCATAATCATGTTTTTTATCCTTGTCACCATCAAAGAAACTTATTGGGCAGGTAAGTATAGCACTGAGTGGTACATATTTCCTAAAAACAAACATAAAAAACATCACATGATTATGCAGGAATCACTCATAACTAATACATATTCAAACACTGTACCGTACAAAACTATGCAGTAATTTGTAATTGCATAAACATCCAAAAAAGTAGTTTCTTTCCTAAGACCATTACTCAAACCCTCTATATACCAAATTTAAAACTCAAATTGCAACATCAGGATCTCACTGGAAGATAAAAGGTGTGTTAAGCATAGTTTTTCCAATGACACAAATTTTAATTTAGGGGTTAACATAATTTGACACACAGATTACACAGACACATACCATAAACGTTCGCCTAATGGTGCACCTGGGCTCCTTTGCCTTGGGGTAAAAAATAGAGAGCTCTCTCGCAGTGTTGTAGTCGAGTCCTCATCATCCGAGTCCGAGTCCGAGTCCGAGTCCTTGGTGTCCGAGTCCAAGTCCGAGTCCGAGTCCCTGCCAATTTATGATGTCCGAGTCCGAGTCCGAGTCCTCAATGTTCGAGTCCGAGTCCGAGTCCGAGTCCTTATGTATCAAATTCAAGCCCCGGGTAACGTAGGCCTATACTTAACCAGAATTTTAGTTCTATATTATTTTCTTGTAAATACATAATTTGCTAGTCCCACCTAGTATGCCTAGTATTGTTTTTGGGCTGTGCAATAATTATGCGGAGCCCGGGGAGGGATGAAATTGCAAAAAATGCTTATCCCCTCTTGGCCTGCCAAAAATCGCTTGTCCCCCTCCCACAAATCTTTATACCCCCCCTTTTGCACATGCCATTAAGTTTTGGGATTCCAATGGTTTAGATTATGATTATGTTGCGAGCGCAGCGAGCAGGGAAATTTGCATATACATAGAAATAAGAGAATATACCGTATTTCCATGGCATAATTATGTAAACGTTTCCGTACTGTTTTCTATAAGCCTTTTAGAGCGCTTTATTTGAAAGGTGCCCCATAATGCCTAAAATTGCTTGTTCCCCCCTCTCGGTTTACCAAAAATGGCTTCCTCCTTCCCTTAAAAAAAAAAAAAAAATTCTTACCCACAATTTTACCTTCCCCCCAATGCTCATAATTTTTTTTCTTCCTCTTAGCTTGGTAGCATACCTTGGAAACAGAATTACAGTAACTTATTAGGTTTGTGTTTAAAGAGGCAAAATATGCATTATGACAATAAATATATGATGTCAGTACCAAACTTCAGGTGCCAAACGAAGGGGTGTTGGATCTGGCTGTAGGCCTAAGCAGGGGTGGGGTGGGTGGTCACTCACATATGAAGGTGGTACGGGTATGTGCGGCGGTCAAGGGTCCCTTGTTCAGGCTCTCCGGCAGTTCCTTAAGACCCACATTTGCATCATGCTCCAGTTCATTGAGCCTAACACTCTGAAAATGGTAGCTCTTTAGCTCAAATTTGGAAACATTTTGAATTTGTTAGCTCCAAAGCCTATAATTTCATCCAATTTTAGTTCACAGACCTCCACAAAAATGTTGAAATTTCAGTTCATCAAGCCCCTATTTAGACCACAAAATAAATGATTATGATTAAAATCCATTTATATAAAGATATAACTGAAAGTAATCTTGCTTTTTAGTTGTACTTTTATTTACAAACTGAATTTATTTGCATGCGAAATTACTTAAATTAATCACATGATGTGATCATTGATCAAGCAAGGAAGTTTACAATGAACGAAAATGAAAGACCCAAAAAGACCCTTTTTTGCTGGACTCGAGGAGGACTCGGAGCCGAGTCCCGAGTCCTTGGGGTCCGAGTCCGAGTCCGAGTCCGAGTCATTAGCTCCCGAGTCCAAGTCCGAGTCCGAGTCCTTGAAAAAAGGACTCGAGTCCGGACTCGAGTCCGAGTCCGAGTCCCGAGTCCTCCAACAGTCTCTCCTCTAAAAATCCCAACAAGAATTAAGAATATGTGCCCTTATTTGCTGGGGGATTTTTATGGAAGGGCACTTTTAGTTTGTGTCTAAAATTCCACTTATGTCAAGGGAGCCCATAGCGCCATTAGGCAAATGTTTTAGGTATTAAGCTACTGGCTCTTCCTGTATATCAGCTTCATCCCTCAATGACACTGCTAAATACCAATATAATATTACATCAGATATTGGGTCCAGAATGGTGGTAGGGTATTCTATAAGTAACTTACTCGTAACTGTTTGATGGGAATCATACTATCAAATCCAATTTTTGGTGACATACCTTGTTACAGTTTCATGCTGCTACGCAGCACTTCATCAGACTGGCAACCTTGCTTCTTCTTCTTTCCTGAAGTTGCTGCCGGTGGCGGCACCAGAAGCTGGTCGAAAATATTCTAAAGGTATGTCACCAAAAATTGGATTTGATAGTATGAATTCCCATCAAACAGTTATAATTGACAATCCAGATGAACCTAATACAACATATAACTTACTCGTAGTTCTCAAGTAGATGTGAATCTCTCTTACATGCTTCCATAGACATCTTCATAAGGTCTCTATGAGCTAATACTTCAGGTGGTGTGCCACCTAGTTTACTCAGATGGTCTATGAACTCATCATCTGTTAAGGTAGACCATTTTACACCCGATTCCTTTCTTGTTGGAGACTGGTAGAAAAAAATTCAATTTTATGATCAACACAAATTATGCTATATCTAGTATCATAGTTTATAGTCCTTCCCTGACATGGGTGGGGCACACAAAAAATGCACTTTACACATGCATACTCAATCAAACAAGCGTACTGGGTGAGGTGGATTTGCGACACAGGAACGTAAATATGGTTAGGGTCAAAAACACCAATTTTCAAGAAAAGTGTAGTTTTCCTGATTTTTCTGATACTTGTGAGAAATATTTTATCAATAGCAAAAATTACATACAAAGGCTACTTTTCATAAAATCTGTTCAAAATAATTCAATGTTCAATATTTGCGATTTATGAGTGCACAGTGATTTTTTGGCAAGATGGATTTTGTATAATGTTATGTCAGAGATATATTTTGCAAATGTTCAATTTGCTATCATCACCACATGAACATGTAAAATCTGATTGAAAATCTGTTGGGAATAATTGATCTTGAGAAGATATTGGGGATTACTTGGCTATGGCTTTGTGTGTCTTACCTGTGGACAGCTAGTCCCTGAGACAATAAGATGTTGTGGTTCCATGTTATGATGCTCCTTTAAATGAGTTGCCACTGCATAGGATACGAGGGCGCCAAGGCTGCACGAGATAAAATATACTAATATTTATCAACCCTTACTTTACTACACAGAGGCTGAGCTATTTTGGTAGAGAAGAGAGATCCTTCTTATCTAGAATTTCCAAAATAGGGCCATCATTCTGTTGTACACTAGCCCTTTTCCCATGAGGATCAGTCAGTGGAAGTCAAGCAAACAACTTTTTTTGACCTCATTCTGGTACTAGAGAAAATTAGTTTGAGTCATACTGTCCAATTTTAATAATTTAAATGTGATCACTTGGGATTTTAACTGCTAAGTGTCACTTTGGTCCATGTAACATGACAAAAAGTTGGCCATGAAGTTCCTGAAAGCCTGAGGTTAATTAGCTTTAATCCAGACCAATCCTAGCTAAAAGCTCTGAAATGGATACTTAATAAAGGCTTCTAGTGTACATCATTATTTTATAACAATGCTTTATTGGAGAGGACCTCTCTATATATCAGTATTATTTTTTCCTGAATAACAGATGCACAGATTTCAGTTTCTGTTTCACCTTTAAGATTCCAGTGCCACTCAATCTAAACTTGTTCTTTACCCGACAATATCACTATATTATTACAGGCTAGGGTTCCTGCCTTTAAAATTCAAGGACTTTTCAAGGACTTTCAAGGTCCAATAGCATGATTTTCAAGGATTACCACCACACGAAAATCATGATGTGGCTCTTCATGCCGCACATATTAACAAAAGTGACAGCTCATCTCCACTCCCCAAATTTTGTCAAAATTATACTTTAGGTAAAATTCTAATTTTCAAGGACTTTCAAGGACCTTGTGCAAATTTCCAGGACTTTCAAGGCCTTGAAAAGGTGTTTTCAAATTCAAGGACTTTCAAGGACCGTGGGAACCCTGATGACAAGATATCCTATCAACCCTCTACGGTATCGTACTCACCTGTGGCCAAAGAATAGAAATGGTTTCTCTTTCAGCTTGGGTAAAAGAGTATTGCAAATATCATATTTAGCAACTTCTATATCAATATATAGATCATCTTTGTATCTACTCTCACGGCCTGGTAAACGGATTGAATTCACTGTGTGAAATGACAAAATATGCATGTGTCAACAATGTAAAGACACAAATGAACTGGATGATTTATCTATAGCTATGAAGATTATGTGGTTAACCCTAGGGGCTGACTTCTTTTCGGCTCACCAAATGACCACTTTTTTATCAATCAGTGTTAAACAATCTGAAATAAGTTCTCATGGAAAGATACCATTTCCTTATTGAATGAATTTCATTACTTTTTGAATTCTTCCAATTTGTGTAAATTTTCCAATTTACAGTCCATGCCAGGGGCGTAGCCAGCTTTCTTGGTCAGGGGGGCAAAATAACAATTTTGGGGCACAGACGAAAAAAATTGCAGTTGCATCATACAATACATAGAGACTGTATATGTCTTCGAGCTTAACAAAAAGGGCCTTATTGGGATGATGTGGGATGGTATTTTACACTATTTTCGCCCATTATTCGGCTAAAAAAGGGCTTTACTGTTACAATGTAATGCAGAAGCGCTTTTAAATTTTGTATTTTACACTATTTTGGCCCTGAATTTTGCTAGAAAAGGGCTCCCTGCCCTTTTCTTTTCTTTTGGCCTCCTGATTTTCTCTTTCATTTTTTGTCAGCGGGGCACTTTTTCTTTCATTTTTTTGTCAGGGGAACTATGCCCCCCTGCCCCCCTGCCCCCCTGCCCCCGCTGCCCCCCCCCTGCGCTGGCTACGCTACTGGTCCATGCTATTAAATGCTACAAAACCTCAACATGAAGGGGTTACTGCATTTGACTGTGTTTACACATAAGGAGTTGGGATGCATGTGTGTCTGAGTGATTACTCACAATGATTCCTTTGACCTTTGGTTTGAAACTGCTGACCATTTGCCAGACTACATCCTTGTTAAATTACCATGAAAGTTGTAATCAATTGGGCTATTCCAGTTGAAATCTACACTCCCTGTTTGGGAGATTGAGGTCATTGTGTCTTCCATAGGAGGCACATGGATTTCATCTGGAATAGCCATAGTCACTTACCCTCTATACTTTCTGGTAATATTTGCCACCATTTTGCATAGAATAATGATCCTCCTCCCAACCATGGAAAACAAAACAGGTTGAACTTGGCACTTGGCCTACTGCTCTGACAGTAGACAAGTTTCTCCATGCTGTTGATAGAAGAAAATATTGTTAGTTTTTAGTAAGAGATTGCAACAAATTGCAATGATTTTAACAGTTTGAAATTTTCCTTTCTATCGCTGACCATGTATCCACATTTCAGAAGATAACATGCAGGAAATGGTATTTTACAACATTTCTTTTATATTAGTTTTTCAGACGAAAAGTTCATGATATTTGTAGGAAAATTGTAAAAAAAAGCTTTTTTTCTTCTCAGAGTTTCCGGTATGCTTTGTCTGTGATCATAAATGTATATTTACGTATGTGATAAGTGCGACATACATGCACAACCAGTGGCATAGCTGGGGTTGTAGCAACTGGGGCAAGGATACAAAATGGTAGTGCCCCAAACCCTGAAATGATTAATTGTTGACCCCAAAATTTTGTGCCCAAATAGCTCAAGAATCTAAAAAGTAGGGGGCGGTCCAATTTGGCATCAAGATTTTGAATGGAAACAGTTCAGACCCAGAACACATTCATGTCAGAAAATAATATTTTGTTCTGGGTCTGATTATTCGGACTAAGCTGTAGTATGCTTACTGCTTATATTACTCACTACTTTTAAAAGAAACCCCATTGTACAAAACGTTGCTTGACAAAAGGCAAATAACTCTATAAAATTTATGATAGTTATATAGTTTAAAGCCATATTATAACATTTCCATTTAAAGGAGGATTTCGTAATCCTAGCATCCTCTTTTTATGACATTTTTCAGTAGATATCCACGAAAAAAGCTTATTTCCAAAATTTCAGTTGATTCCGATTTTGCGTTTGCGAGTTATGCATGATTATGTGTAATTACACTGCTCCATAGACAATGTGTTGTAATTTCGTTCTGGTGCACCAGAACGAAATTCAAATTTAGCGATATTTTTGCTAAACGAATTAATCTGCACGAAATATTTGGTACATAAACATTATGTAGCCAACTTTTTTTGAGAAAAGTGGGGGGATGAGGCTGTGGATCACGAAATGCCCCTTTAAGAAATGTATTTTTTTGGTAGAAAATGTTAGTTTTCACTGATGTTCTCTTTTAATTTGGGCCCAAACAGACAAGGCAATACAAAGAAAATCGCTATTTAATAGGTGCAAATGTTGGCAATGCAAGCCACTCAATCGAACGCGAGTCTTTTGATATATCACGACTGCTCGCACGCCAGTTCAGTACTGTGTTATGCACATCGTGTACGGTACGCATTTAACTAATATTTCCATTGTAATAATAAAACCTCCTCAGGCTCAGTAAATGTTATAATATGGCTTCAAATCAACTTGTGTTATAAATACAAATTCCGGTGTAATTACGTGGTCATGGTGCCTGGTAACTGAGACTAGTAGTAACTAGTCACAGCTGGTAAGCTTACTTGTCTCAGTCATTGTCAGTTGGTAAGCTTATAAAAAATACACGTTAATTAAATAAATGACACTCACGCATTCATCCTCCTTCTTCCAGAAACTCTAAAGAAAATTTTAACAAAGTATTTCAACTGATCAGACCTCAAACAAACAAGAAACAACAAAACTAAACTACTGCCATGACTTCCACATTTTCTTTGCAATCTTGTTTACTTTTTGAGAAATGCACAGCTTGTAGGAGGAAGACGGGCTGTCTGGAAATCACCTGATCGATTGCAGTTTGCAAGAATCTGAAGTAATTTCAGCGGAATGTTTCTTGACTTTGTTCCTGAAGTGTAAATAACGATTTGCTTGTGAAATCACAACCAAGAATATATCAAGTATGACTTGAAGAAGAGTTTCAGGTATTTGTGATAGGAGGCAGTTTTAGAAGCAGCATTACAAAGCTATTACAAGTTCGACACAGTTTTAAGCTTACTTAAAAACTGAACTAAACTTAAGGTGGTACTACACCCCTGGACAATTTTGTGCCTGTTTGTGCATTTTTCTCAAATTATAGCGCATTGGTGAAAAGTAAGATATTTATATTATAGGGGCAAGGACTACAACTACTGCACTGAAATTTCAGCAACTCAAGGCGAGTAGCTTAAGGCCAAGGAAAGTCGATTTTGAGTTTCCCGTCACCCGCCCTCACTTCATTTTCTGACCCTCATTTGAATACATTATTGTGATTTTCTAAAAAATACCAATGAAAACTGGTTAGGCTATATTTGCAAAAAAATTATGAATATCCCTTTATTTTTTGTGGAAAAATCAAAATCAAATATACATTTTGCTGTCAACCTTGCAGACTCTTTGTACATGTAATATACTTTTGAATCTCATTTGGGCTAAACATCCATCTTCAAGTGAGTGAGCGGCAAATAACAACACATTTTACATGCGTGTTGGTCATATAATGAAAGGCAGACAAATAATGAATAATGAATAATGAAAAAGTATACCTCACTTGTTTTCAGAAATTATGTGACGGGAAACTCAAAATTGACTGTTAGGGGCCTAATATTGATTTATTATTGATCAAATATTGGTGTTCCCTCATTTTTGACTGCAACTCACAACTGCTGTTTGTGCTGAAATAACGTTTCCAGTGCAGTAGTTGTAGTCCTTGCCCCTATAATATACATATCTTACTTGTCACCAATGCGCTATAATTTGAGAAAAATGCACAAACAGGCACAAAATTGTCCAGGGGTGTAGTACCACCTTAAGTTTAGTTCAGTTTTGCGCTATAATTTTTGAGAAAAATGTAAAAATAGGCACAAAATTGGCCAGGGGCAGGGGTGTAGTACCCCTGGAATTCCTCTGGACAAGGAACTTACAGACATGCCAACTAGTGCGGTTTCACCGTATTTTGTACTGGTAAAACGTGAAAAATACGGGTAGTACGGTCACCCCCAAAAAATACGGAATTCCATAATTTTGACCAAAATAATAAAATGTGTGTCTTAAAAAGATAAACAGCTGCAAGATTAGACTACCAACTGAATTACTGGTATCACTTGACCACTTTCTTGGTCTGTTAAAGTGGTTGCCTACATCGTTTTTTCTCTCGACTTTCGATGATGACGCTTGCACATTAAAAAATATTATTTAATAGGCCTACAAGATGCTTTCCAAAATAATTTTCTTCTGACTTGCAGATTTTTCATGCCCATTAATATTTTGTATTAACCACCTAATCCTAATGCTATGTCTTCTGAAGGTATTTAGTTAACTATTTAGCTTTATTGGTGCAAAAGAATAAGCATACAAGAAGGTTTCCAACCTCCTTTTACTTCCGACTTTCGCACCATGCATGCACATTAAAGAAATATGTAATAGGCCTATGCAAGATGGTTTCCGAAATAATTTTCTTCTGACTTTCGAATTTTTCATGCACATTATTAATATTTTTTATTAACCACCTAATGCTATGTCTTCTGAAGGCATTTAGTTAACCATTTAGCTCTATTGTTGCAAAAGAATAAGCATACAAGAAGGTTTCCCACCTCCTTTTACTTCCGACTTTCGCACCATGCATGCACATTAAATATTTAATAGGTCTACAAGCCGGGCCTACAAGATGGTTTCAGAAATAATTTTCTCGTGACTTGAGATTTTTCATGCACATTAATATTTTTTACTAAGCATCTTCATCTAACTGCTACACATGCTATGTCTTCTGGAGGTATTTAGTTAACTATTTAGGTCTGCAAAAGAACAGGCCTGCAAAATGCTTTCCGACTTTGTTTTCTCAATGGTGCACCAGTGGCACATTAATATTTTTAATATTTTTCTTTAACCATGCATAGACAACTGCTATAGGCCTACCCAGTACAGTCTTCTAATTGACATTGACATTAAACTGGTAAATGTTTTTTGAAAACATGAACAAAACCTGATGTTAGGCCTACCAACTGATACTATAATGATGATGATGATGATGATGATGATGATGATGATGATGATGATGATCAATGATTTTCTGAACTTAACAAAGCATGCTTCTATACTTTAGAAGTAACAAATCCAATGTTTCCAGAAATATATCAATTTGTATTGTCTACATACTTTATCCAATTTCGTGAGGTCAAAGGTCACATACAAGGTCAAAGGTCGATTGAGGTCACCAAATCTTTTAATAATTAATTTTTAATTGTGCATCACATATCCAAAAATCAGCTTGATCAGTCATGTGATTAAGGAAATATGACGACTTTAAGATGGCCGCTTTCCATGTAAAGTATAGCAAAGTAGCACTTTCAATGAGTGATAACTCATAAAGGAAGCATCTTTCTGTATTGATTTATTACTTTAATGGAATGGTTCTTTGGTATTGCCAAATTTGATTACAAATTCATAAGGCAGGCCCATGGACCCCCTCCATTACCAGTGCCGTACTATTACGCTGACTTTCGTATTCGGCGAGGAGGACGATTTCGACCTCCTGGTTTGTTTACAAACAGAGAGGTAGACAAAAACCCGTTCCGCTTGTCCAAACACTCAGGTATCAGAAGGATGGTCCACAATAGCGTGATTCACGTAACCTGAATAGGGATTAAAAAGCTGTCACGTAGAACCATGTGCTTCTATTGTCCAATTTGCCATCAAGATTTCATATGGAAACAGTTCAGACCCAGTACACGATCATGTCAGAAATTAATATTTTGTTCTGGGTCTGATTATTCGGACTACTCCATTACGTGCTCAGTTGCACAAGTGCTCCCTCGCAATGGTATGTGTTCCACTTTTGGGGTATCTGGGGTTGGAAGGTACATATTTAAAAAATACGGTTTTAGGGTGCAAAATACGGATTTTTGGTCTTCTGAGTACGGAAATCTGGATTTCAAAGTTGGCATGTCTGAACTTACTGCTAATTGTCTCATTGTAACCTGTATGAAACTCGGGGAGCTGATCCTGGTTGCGAAGGTTATTTGTGGAATGTCTAGGGTGTGTGCTCTTGTAGCAGCAAAGTCCTTGATTTGTTGTTAAATGGTTTTAAGTTTGCGTTGCGAACTATTCGGCTGTAAGCCTTTGTCGAGAGTGTACTTCCATGATGTTAAGGGCCTCCAAAGCTCAGTATGTGTGTGCTTTACGCATTGTTAATTCTGCCACTATACATGTACATGCCATACGCGTAGCTGTACATAGTACTTGTTCTGCGTTGCGTGCATGCGTGTTGCGTTGTGTGGTTCGCACCTACTCAAATCAACATCGTGGAAGACTTACGCTCCCATCAAAGGTTTTCAGCAATTTAGCCAATTTACCATACTTGCAAGACTTGCATTAGACATAGCCATCTATGGTGTAGCGGGAGTACACAAAATTTGTATTTTTTTGACCTTTGACATTCTATTATCAGTTGAAGTCTTTCAATTTGCTTGCGGCCCGATCATCTGAGCCCACTGGGTTCATACAGATATTTGTGTTGTGCATACAATGCAATGACAATTAATGATCATTACAATATCCACCCTATATAGTAGCGTTACTTTGAGAACTGACCAATCGCGATCTTCAAATACAGCCGTCGTTAGGCTTGGTCAAGGGTAGGTCCAGGCGGCAGATGACATGATCGAGCCGGCAACTTGTGAAACTGCCCGGCCGTATGGCATTTTCCATATACTCGGTTAGTTTTGTGGGTTCATTATCGAACCCCAACGGTTTTAGCTTGTATTTATATTATTTATCAACATTGGCCTATTTGTTTGTGATATTTCAAGCGTTTTAAAATTTCAAAATAATCCCATTCAATTACACGGTTGACGATGAAAATTTACTGAATTTAGAGAATGCAATGCAGCCACCACCTGGGTAGGTCACAATCGTGTCTTAAGGGGTACTTCACCCTGGCCAATTTTGTGCCTATTTTTGCATTTTTCTCAAACATAGCGCATTGGTTACAAGTAAGATAGGCCTATGTATATTATAGGGGCAAGGACTACAACTACTGCACTGAAAATTCAGCAACTCACAGCAAGTAGTTATTGATTTATTGATCAAATATTGGTTTTCCCTCATTTTTGACTGTAACTCCACAACTGTTGTCTGTGTTGAAATAAAAATTTCCAGTGCAGTAGTTCTGGTCCTTGCCCCTATAACATAAATATCTTACTTGTCACCAATGCGGTATAATTTTTGAGAAAAATGCAAAAATAGGCACAAAATTGGGTAGGGGTGTAGTACCCCCTTAACTCTGATGATAATCTTGATATATAACCAGGTTTGTAGCCAGTATTTTTTGAAAGAGGTTGTTGAGTGGACTTAATGAACACTTTGACTTGGAAAAGTGGTCTCTTTGTTTTAAAATTCTCTGTAATTTGGACCTTCTTACAAATGTTACCCAGAAAAGTGGAATTTTTTGTCAATTTTTATTTGGGAGGCTTAACACCACTTGGCTATACCTGAACATTTTTATTGGTTTGAGTGGATCAGATCTAGATTGTGGCACATTTAATTCTCTTTCAAGATCCAAAGGCTGATAGTTAAATTGTTCACTTGTTTTCAAATGAAAGTGTACAATTTTGATTTATACATGGATAGGAAAAGGAAAAAAACCCCTCTAACCTCTACTGAGAATAGAACCTTGCACTTGTCAAATCAATGTGCTAGCCAATTGAGCTACCGAGCGTGCCAACTGTTATTTAGAGGTTATAATCAATGCGCTAGCCAATTGAGCTACCGAGCGTGCCAACTGTTATTTAGAGGTTATAATCATAACATCTCGGAGCTGTATTTATCAGTCTCATCAGCAGCCGCTAATCACCACTCAAACAATCTTTGTATGGAGGATGCAGAACCAAAGTAGCTGCTGAAGAGACTAAATTCATCGCGAATTCTCAACATCAAACATGACAAAGCGAAATGGCGTTTTTCATTAATTTTGTATTTCAAGTGTTAATTCTTGCTATAGAACTACTTTAAAAAATTTGTATCCAGTAGTTAAAATCAAGTTAGTTGTTTTATTTATTTTAAGCACATACTTTTAAACAAAACAGATGTAAAGTAAATCTAGCAAAACCAAAAATAATGGTTTAAAAGGAAATAATAAATAACTATAGATAATTCACCAACTCATTATGATTCAACTTACAGAGATACAAAATGAAAATACAAATCTTTTACCGATTTCTCATACTTACATGTAGGACATACCACTGTTGTACTGAGAAGGATCTTTATTCCTTAATTAACCAGACTCTGAAATAAGAACCCGCACCAGTCAGCTTCCACCATGAGGGCGTTATTGATAGTACGCAATCCCAGCATGCCGGATATAGTGTTCTTATCGGCTGACAAAGCTTTTATACAACATCTGAATAAAGCAGCTATTGAGAAAGGCCTCATGATGGTGAGTATGCTACTATTATGCATTATTTGTTTTAAACAAAACACTTTGGTTTACTCTTGATATACAACTGTTACAATTAGATTAAATAGTTTAAGTTCTTAAAATTGAAAGTAGCTAGTAAAATAGGTATTTTATCTAAGACTGCTTCGTCATGAGTCATGGATAGTATTACCTTACTTGGCAAAATTTGCTGGGGCAGGGGAATTGCAAAATCATTCTGCTGTGCTCCACCACCAGTTTGAATTTATTGGGACAGTATAAAGGACATGAAAATGTGCAATTTGTGATGCTACATGTACATTAATATATTTGTCCTGGATGCTTTAATCAGGGGTGGGCAGCTTTGTTTCTTCTGTCCTTTGGTCGATAGGCCTACACTACTGGTATCTGACGAGTGTTTTTTGATGTGTTATTAGATAGAAGCAACCATATTGAATATTTGGTGGTTGTTTTTTGGTCAGGGTTTTTAATATTCATTTAAGTTTTGGAAGTTTTGTTTCTTTCCACATCTGCTTTGTAATATAGTTAAGAAAAAATAAATATAATAAAATTGACTCATGCCTTGATAATTTACTTGGTTTATACCATAATCCGGTTGTTGGTTGGAATTTTCTTTTGTTACAGGAGGATGAGTTGGAAGATGAGAGACTTGATATTAGTGTAGCGACTCAATTCTTTTCTCCTATCATTGCATCTCAAGGAGCTATGACTAATGAACTGCATACACCATATCAATCTATTACATGTGAGAATGACTTTGTTCTTGTGCTACGACAGGTAAGTTTACAGCAAGACCAGAGCACCATTTGGGGAAAATTCCAATCACTCAAAAATGTCTAAAGCCACTGAAAATTGCAAACCCCCATTTAATGTGATCAAAACCTTTTGAAAATGACTCTATAAACAAAATCCATTTGAACCTACATGTAGATGGCACATTGCAAACAGCTATTGAGGTACCCATATGTATATAATATATGTACATATGGTAAAACTGTGATTACAGTTAAATAAGCAAAAACGCATCAAGTACAGGTCCTAAAGTGCTTGAGATTACTTTGAATGAAAAAGTTATAACCAGTTTTCTCATAGCTGTGGTGGCCTGCAACTGACATACATTGACCTTTGGTGCCAACTTACTCTACAACCTGCTAGCTGCAGTTGTGGATCTAAAAATGAGCCTGGTATTTGATTTGAAGCTGAATTATAGTATCAATAATTCAATCACAGTTATTAATAATATTTGAATCTGCTATAGAAGGAGGAATCATTGGTATTAAGAAGCAATCAGTGGCTCAAATTCCTGTAATGAAAGAATATACAATGTATATTTGTCCATATATTATTGAGATTTGAAATATTTAATGTTTTTTTTTCAGTTTGGGGAACATCTGTATATTGCTATGAATGGAAGTGGTCAAGAATCAGAAGAATTTCTTCAGCGTAAACTTTTGGTCTTTAATCGACTTATTACATTCTACTATGGGCCTGTTGTGGAACAGTAAGTTTGACCTGTTTGTGTGGGTATGATGGTGTTGGGGTGGGGGTGTATGCACATGTGTATGTAGGGGTGTGTTTGAGTACCGTATTGTTTGTAATAAACGCCCTGGGGGCGTTGCATTTTTCCAAAAGGGGGGCGTTTATTGGAAGTGAATTGTCAGTGAAAAAAGCTTAAAAATCGGGTTCAATTTTCCGATGGTGCTCCTAATAAAAGGAGGGATTCACGACTATACATGATGGCGGCGCCCACGGAAAATGATATTTTCGTGGGAAATACAACAAAATTACTCCTGTAAGTGCATGGAATTAGTGAAATTCTACCATAATTAGGCAATGAAATGGATGGGAGTTGAGTCATAATATGTTTTGTCCATTCAATATAGCGATCGTGACTGACATGACTGATGCAAGTTTTAAGCTTACCTACACGATATGGCATGGAAATGTTTGCATTTTTGTCAATTTTTCAAAAAATTGGAGGGGGGCGTTTATTAGAGGGGGAGCGTTTATTACAAACAATACGGTATGTATTATAGTGGATATGACAGAATAGATCTGCCATCATACACTTAAAATGTAAGTAATTGAAATATGAATAAACACTTGGAGGCTGTATGAATTTGGGCATCCCTGTGTATGTTAAGTGTCATAGCTGTTCGAAAAGAGAAGGGGCACCAAGTTTTGATACCTGTACCCCACCCTCTAGGTTCAAGAGGACAAGTTTGGCCTGATACAACATACAAGTTGTCTGTACCCCGAATTCCAGTATAACTAGAACTGGAACTCAACTTCAGGAATAGGGGGAAATTTGGCGACACAAGTTAGAAAAGTTATTTCAAAGCGTGGGCTGAGTGGCTCACTTTTATTTTTGTTACTTGCAGGATGAGTCCTAGGAGCATCAGTGAGCGTCAAATTGTATGGCAAGAGCTAGACAATGTGTTGAATGCATGGGCAGATCTCTACAACAAAGAACAAAGCTTCCTTGTTGAGGTAAGAGTACCAGTAAACTACAACATACTGCATGTATAACTAAATTATGATCCAGACATACGCAACATTGGCTTAATTATGAATAATGTTGACATTTGAAAATCATGACATGCATATACCACACCCACAATCTGAAGCGGATACGGGAGATCAAGGTAATGTCTTCCATAGGGGTGAATGGATTTCTACTGGAATAGCCCATTTCTAAGCAATCTGTAAAATGTCTTTAAGGGGGTACTACACCCCTCCATAAATGTATGACTTTTTTTGCATTTTTCTCAAAAACTAATAACACAGTGGTAACAAAGGATATGTATATTATAGGGGCAAGGAATTCAATTACTACACTGAAATTTCAGTGACCCAAGACAAGCGGTTCATTATTTATGATAAGAAATGAGGTACAGCTAGGATGTACCTCATTTCCTATCATATATACTGAACCGAGTGTTTTGAGTCACTGAAATTTCAGTGTAATAATTGGATTCCTTGCCCCAATAATATGCGTAACTTTTGTTACCAGTGTGTTATTATTTTTTGAGAAAAATGCAAAAATAGTCACAAATTTACCACAGGGGTGTAGTACCCCCTTAAAGATGCTAGACAGAGAATTTGACAACCTTGTCTTCTATATGACATTGTCACATGTATGTAACTTATTTTATTATCCACACCAGGCATTGGAGAGGTTACAGGTAAACCAAACAGTCAATGAAATGTGTATAACGCTACTAGAAAATGTACTACATAAACTCAAAGGGGCTGGAGATAAGAATGCTGTACTGCTATGGTAATAGTCCATGCAAAATTATTGGCATTATATTCAAGGTTTGTAATACTTTTTTATTCTTTTAATAAACTTCTCCATCTATACATTGATTTGCCTCAAGTTCAGTAGTGACATAAATGCATATTTTGCTGGGCGCAATATCGAATCATACATGTAGACTTAATTGCACAGAACATGCATACAAGGTTGGTTTGTAAGCACTTGTGCAGCGCAACCACAAAAAAAACATTGATGACACAACCAAACATGAGACGAACCAAAGAATATGATATATAGAAACAGTCAATGGATGACAGTGATCCTAAGCTATTTGGAATAACAGTTTTTGGTTTTTTTCTTCTTACACTAAATTGTTTTTCTTGTGACACCACAAATAAAGTTTGAAACTGTCAGAGATGACAATTAAACAAATAATGGCCACTACTTTACACCTCACCCTATAACTAGCATACCTTTTATTTGTTGATTTCTTTGTCATCCAGTCGGAGAGCTTCTGAACTGCAATCCTCAGATCTTCTCCTCATCACCCTACTAGCACACAGCTTCTTCCCAACTACAGACAATGTGGATGAGCTTGAGGCACTAATGAAAGCAGACCCACCAGCCAAGAGGGTTCATAGAAGATTAGATTCTAATCAGGCAGGCAGTAATAGCGAGGGAGAGTATGTCAGTGCTGGGGAAGAAGGATCAGAGGTATAGTGTAGAGTCCAAAGTTTACCGTTTTCTAAAATCCATTTTCCGTGTTGTAATCCGTGTTGTAAAATTTGTAAATCCAAATTTGATGAATAAAGCTTAAATTGTATAAACAATGATTATGAATGATATTAATGTCACAATTAAGTGTTCAATATCGCGACCAATATGCTCTGATTGGAATATTCTCACGATAATATAGGCCGACTGTTACAATGTCTGGATGGATGGGGGTTCATGCCTTGGTAATATACGTTTATTTCGGTATTATTAAACAGTATGTTTTTATCATAAAAAATCAAGATTGTTTTTAACATTCATTTTTCTTATCTTTTAACAATTTTTGTCACGTCATACAAAAATGTCATTTTCCGTGTTGTACCTCCGATTCCGTAATTTTTTTCTGTTTTCCGTAAGACGGAAAACTTGGGACTCTAGTATAGTGTACTCTTTGGTAACAAAATGAACTTGAATAAGACCACATTTTCAATCTGTTTAGGCTGTTTATAATTTAGCACTGTTATTTGTCTGGATTGGCTGTTAATGCTCTGCGTGCTAGCCACATGCTTCAACATAAAAATTCCAAGTTATATTTTCTCAAAATATCAAGAGCTATCTTAAGAACCAATACTATGCTATTTGTACTCACTGTTAATTTTTAAAGAAAATTAGAAACTTGTCGTCTGCAGTCGACACCCGCGTGGAGAAGGTTAATTTATCATTTCACTTGAAAGATTCAGACAGGTCTGTAATTTGACAAATTAAGATGGAAAAAATGCCATTTAGGCAACAAAAAACCTAGCCTTGATTCAAGGCTTCTGCCTTTTTCTCTTTCTTCCTTTAAAAAAAATTACTTTACCATTTACTTTTGCTCCATGAAACCTTACCCAATTGACTATAAATGCTACGGTTTATATAGGCCTATATTGCTTAATATAGATCAATGTTTTTTCTGAAGTATTTCCATGTCATTCTTGGATGTCATTCTATCCATGCACTGAGCATGCTGGTTTTGGCCACAGAGGGGCCTGAGGGTTCATGTGTCTGACCATGGTCTGACCAGGGTGTCACTTCCCTGATCTAACTTGGGAATCCCTGCTGGCTGCTTACAATAGCATCAAGCACACTGTATACAAGAGACAGGGTATTCTCACACTAAGAGGACATTCCTTCAGTTTTAGGCATGGCTGGATGATGTTCTATGTATGTTGTGTGGCCATGGTTTTAAATAGGTCTATATACCAATGGAAAATGAACAATTAAAATTGATAGAAAATGCATCAGTCTATAGAAAGCCTGAGGACTTGGAGCAAGTCTACAAAAAACCCTGCTTTACTGGCAGACTGACTAAGTAGGATCGGTTGGTCTGGATTTTTTTTCTGGCAGAGGCTAAATGACCTAAACAAATAACAGAAAGGTTGAAAAATCTGAACAATTTTGCAAGTTTACATATTTTGAAGATTTCAGTTTTTTTTTTTCAAACAATTTCAGTCATAATCAATCCACTTCAGCCAAAAAATGACTGTTTTTATTGCATACAGATAAAAAAAAATTTTAATCCCCAAACTGTAAAATCTGGGTCAGTTGGACCCGTAGTAGAACAGGGTTGTTGTTTTTTGTCGCCTTTTCCTGATGTCAAAATATTTTGTTGCTCAAATTCATGTACATTGTATCCAATCAGTTTGCAATGTGTATTCTTTTGTTTGAAGATCTGTAACTAGACTGTTATCAATTAAGGGGGAAACAAGTCTAGGGAAGGTTTTGAACTAAATCAGAACAATATGTGTTTATAAAAGTGAGCTGTCAGCTGATTTATAATTTGGTGACACCAAGGGGCAAGGATGTAGGGGCCTGGACTAGAGGGTTTGGGTCTCTATTCCCACTCTGAATTTTCCTGACAAAATTGTGGCATAAAGGCAAGTTTGGCCCATTGCTGCTGATGTGCTTTTAATATATGTTTATCATCTCAAGGCACTTTTTTATTGAACACATTCTCATTACAGTCTTCATATTACAGTCCAGATGAAACAGACGAACCTACTGAAATAGCACTATTAGAATCAGGCACCTTAGATGACCAAGACAGCTTACCATTTGAAGCATCAAAACTTGACATTAATCCTGCCTTATCATCATCATCATCTCATAGCGAAGGAGAAAGTGAAGAGGAGGAGGAAGAGGATAAACATAGATCATTGGACTTAAATATGACTCCTACTACTAATGATCAATTCCATACTCCTCCTACTGGGACGTTAAAGAGGACTGGAAGGGATGCATTAGACGGTGCTGCAATGGCAATAGCTTCATCTCCACCAGTAAGTCATATGAATCCCCATGTATATACTTTACTTGGCTAATTATCAGCCTCTAAGAACTATTTTGATTGGTTATAAAGAGTGGTGTATCATCAATTGAGCCAATCAGAGATATGGTAAGAAAAGTTAGTAGGGCTGAAGGGGATTAAGCTTTGAGAGATTTAAAAGCTCTATTTTGATTGGTTACTCAGGTGATTTTATCATGTAATTAGCCAATCAGGGTCACTGTAAGACAGGTGTTAGTGCCCATTGGGTTACTTATTTTCCACTGCAACAGATGCAGCGGCTAATTTTCTGCAGCATCTTTTGCAGCGGCAAAAATTTGATTTGGAATCCTCCGCTGCAGAAAAGGAGAACAAAGCCTGGAACAAAGTTAATAATATTTGAGCTGAAAAGCCACAGCCAAGACCTAAAGCTGACAGCGAAGAACCAGAAATTGCTGAGAAGAACAGAAAACTTCTGTTGCAGCAAGAAAACGCTGTCCTTAAGAGTGTTATATTATTGATGCATTGCATACACTACCAGATTCCTATCACATACACCATCGCCAAGGTACTTGGCTTGGCAGTACCATTGCTGATGGATCCTGTGTAGTAACAGTATTGGTACTGTGCAGGTACACTGTGTGTACCAGTCAGGTACCTTGGCGATAGTGTACCTGCGCAGGCGGCTGCAATAGGAATCTTGTAATGTACTTATTTCACATACATAATACATGGACACATTGGCTGACATATCTGAAAGATATCTGCTTATGATTTAGTATCATATCACAAATTTGACATTCTGAAATTCAAATCAGTTATACATGCATGGGTGTTTTTTTTTTCAATTCATTCCAGCTTGCAATCAGTTCACCTCCAACATTTACAGACCCACGATATGAGACTTACATGAAGAGTGCTCGTTTCATACAACGAGCAAGCATAGCACCAAGTGATGTGGGTTCATCTGGTGAGAGGAGGGCATGTGTCCGTATGCCAGCATTTCTACAACTTGTATCATGCAATTGTGCACCACATACTCTTTATTTTGCACCAATTCTACCTGGAATAACATTAGTGGTTTTAAGTGAGGTAAGATTTACATAGCACAAATGTGACATGATCAAGCAAGGGCAATGAGTCGGATGTCGTTAATATTGTTAATATTGGATGTTGTTGAGATATTGGCAAAAATAGTGTTTAAATTCTTTTGTTTTATATTGTTTTCAGCTATTGATAAATTGCTCATAACTCGGAAACCAGATGTCCGGTTTTGATGGAGTTTGCATCAAAATGTAGCATTCGTAACTGCCAAAAACTGATGTAAAAAACTTCTAATTGAAAATTGCTGACACGTGACTCATTCCCAGTGATCATGTCACAAATGAGACCTGCTCCAACGAACCTGCATGAAGTTGGGAAATTATGATTTGGAGATATAAGCTCAGATTGTCAGCTTTAAAATGATATATTGCATATTATGGTTATACTCAATCTTTTGTCCTTCGAAAATACATATTTAGCTTTGAAATTCTTTTGTTTTCTATTTGATTTTTGGTATGTTTAATGAACCGTATCTTGAATAAGGCCTTGGCAACTTTGTCCGAGTTTTGTGGTAGCAGGTCTGAAATATCAATACAATTTAGGTCAAATTAGAAAAAGGTTAGTCTCAAAAGACTGTGTGCATAGCTTTAAAAATGTGAATATTACAAAAATGTAGCGGATTAGGGGTTTTTCCCCATGTTTTGATGATTTTGTACCATTTTTGTTTTAAAAAAGGAAATCTGGCTGTTTGGAAAAAAAAGTGGCCCAAACATCTTAGAAATGTATTATTTGATGACACTGAGGCAAAGGATCATTTTGGATATTGATTCTAATCACTAACAATGAATTCATTATTGCAGATGCGGGTTCAGCTAGCCAAGGTGATCAGCCAATGTCTGTTCTTATTAGATCTAATCAATCGTAAACAATCAGCTGGTGCAGATATTGGAACTAGTGGAAGGAATATTGAAGAATCATTAGAGGGATTAATTAAACAAGTTTGTGAACATGCAAAAGGTTAAAGGTAAGGAATTGCTGTTGGGCAAAACCTACATGTGATAATCATATGCATCTATGGCAAGCTAAGTATTCAGTTATATTGATATGCTTAGTTTTTCTCGCATAAAAAACTTGTTTGCCTAATTATTGAACACTTGGTGTGATAACTTAGTTTTCTGAGATAAACTTAGTTTTTCTCAGATAGACTTAGTTTTACCACAGGATTTAGATAAACAGGATTTCGATAAAACCATGTTTATCTCAGAAGTTCATGTGAGAAAAACTAAGTCTGAGAGTACTAAATCAAGAGAGGCGCTACTTCGATCGCAAAAGTGAGGACAGTGTGAGCTCAGGACCTTGTGTAAGAGCATGGACAGTGTCTAAGAGTCTGTCATGCATAGACTTGTCGTGGCCATTGCAAAAGGTGACTTTTTATAACCATATATGACGATGATATGACCATGTTTAGAGAATGCGCCAATGATGGACAGCGATGTATCTGGCCCATATTAGGCTGTTGTTATGCAAACGTCACATTTTGCGAGTGGTACAAAAAGGTGATTTATTAGGTATTATTACACAGAGGGCGTAGCACAGTTCACTGACCTCTGACCTGCCTGACCTGCACTGTTTGTCACATAAACATACTGTGACCTGACTGCTGAGTACAAAGCAGGGAATCTTGACTGTTGAACAGATTTTGTCCTCAGAATCAGTATAGGCAGTTTGTATAGAGTACCGCTGGCCTGACTTAGTGTATGGAATTACTGAACACAACACTTTGCTTGCCTTATGCCCCTTATTGTATGATACTTGCATATATACAATGATACTTGCATATACAATGGACCAAAGATAATGTTATTTTATAAACATAATCAAGACAACTATATGGATAAACTCAAAAATTAGTAATTTAAATGGTCTGTGTCAAAAGTGAGGTGTCTATTCTTATTAATTTCCTGGATGACCTTGAGAGGCAAAAATTACAGCAGGCACAAATTTGTAGTGCTATATTATACCAGGCATGGTCGATGAAACAAACATCTCACACAAAAACTTTAGAATCACAATTAAAAGTATGCATGAGAATATGTCAGTATTGGGCCAAACTGAAATAATTTTATGCTATGTCTTTCTTTTTCTGCAGCATCCCAGCTTGAATGAGAGGCAGAAATCTCTAACAGAGCAGTGGGAACTAGTCAAACAATGTGGGTTACAGAAGTATATCGATGGTGTCAGTGGCAGATATATGTCACCAAGGTAAGGGATACAGAATTATAACTATACCTCATGTCGTTCCAATTTTGGTAGTGACTTCAAAATGCTTCTCTGTACATGTATGTGAGAGAGCATTCCCATTTTAAATTCATGGCTATCATGGATTGTTTTTTGACCAAAATTTACACAGTTTTATTGATTTTCAGCGCGTTTTGGGCCATTTTAGCCCAGTCACGCTGTTTTTCAGGATATTTCACAAGCTTTGAATCACACCCCTGTTATGCGGTCATTCGCCCAGTGCGATAGGTCCTGGCAAAATAGTGTAGGTGAGGATGTTAAATTTCCTGTCAACATATGTGATGCGATTAAGCAAAATCAGTCGGAACTCGGATATATTACATTTTCAGTTTCTTATTAGGATAGTAAAAATCATTTACAAATCTGGATTTTGCAGAAAACCCCCAACGAAATTGAACAAGCAGTTCCAAAGATATGAGCTATTAAAGAGTTTCTCAACCAAAAGGAAATATTGCCTTTGTATGGCTATATCTCAAAATCAATATTTCCGAGTTCCGACTGATTTTGCTTTATCTCAAAGTCAATATTTCCGAGTTCCGACTGATTTTGCTTGATCGCATCACATATTTTGCATTGTATTGTTTCTAGACTAGTAAAATTGTGTTTCTAGAATAATTCATTTTTGACACCATGGAATATATATACAGTATATAGTTCAAGACTAATTGGCACCATGTAATGTGTTACAAAGCATAGTAATATGACACAAGTCATTTATCTCTTTTGAGTTTCTCCAGAAGGGCAGGTGTAGAAAACCAGCCCAGTAATTCAGGAAAAGTAGAAAATTCCAGTCTCCCATGAAATAACATCTCTCTTCCAAAGTTAATCAGTTCATATGAATATATTCAGGGCATGGCATCCTAGTATTACGTATCAAACCGGAAGATGTAGTTTAAGTCTAGACTACAGAGGAGTAAGATAAGACAGAGCGCGTACCACCAGTCAAAGTCTCCGCCTCATCCGATAATGAGGGCCGATTGTTCCATGAAATGCGACAGGCGAGACTGCTACGCAATTACTGCGTATTTTCATGGTCAGTTGCGTAATCGCGAAAGCACGCAACGCTCTATCGCGTATACAGCGAAGGCACGCATCGCTGGCGTGATTGTTTGACACAGCACGATCGAACAATCGGCCCTCATGAATATGCGAAAACTGGTACCATACAATACACGGGGACTTTGACTGGTGGTACGCGCTCTGTGTTATCTTACTCCTCTGTGGTCTAGACAATAGGCGGATTAGCGGCCATTTTGTCTTCTACATGATTTTATTCACGTGTCCTTATACTTTAGTACACAAGTATATAAGTTAACAGGTTTACAATTTTAAAATTATATTTTGTGTATACAATATATTCTGTAGTAAATAGATCAAATGACGGTGATTGTTCAGGTACTATATGCTTGATAGAATTAAATTGTCTGACCAGCTAGTATTCTCCTCCGCTGTCATTGTGATTCCAGTCACTCCACGTACCGTGTTGCGAAGGTGGAGGAGACTAAAGCTGTATTAACGGAAACGGAAGGGGTTAAAAATGATGTAGTTTAAGTCGAACAATAGCGTGACATAGTTTCCGGCATTGTTCCTATGCACTTTCACTCTCCTGATATATTGCAGTCAATGCTGGTGATAGCCATATACCGTATTTCCTCGAATAAACGCCCCCAACACTTTTTTCAACCAAGATGTTTAAAAAATGCCGATATTTTCATGGTTTCTTGTGTAGTAAGCTTACCAAGTTGCTCACAAGGTCGATAATAGCGTCAATAATCAGCAAAAATCATGGTCGGAAACCCGGAAATGAACCAGAAGTCAGTGTTTCTAGTTCATAGTTTGTCATTTCAGCGCGAGTTTTAAGCATACTTAATGATTTTAACGGTAATTATATCATTCTAAAAATGACCTCAAATAAACGCCCCCTGTTTGGAAAATGCAACACCCCCGGGGGCGTTTATTCGAGGGAATATGGTAAATACTTTACAGAATGAGACATTTTTTTATGAAACAAAATCTATTACAATCAAATTGGCCTAGTAGTATTTATAGTATTCTTGTTGATTAATAAGTGGATGAGTTGGCAGAATATTGTGTACAGACAATCTCTATGTGTAAATAGGTGAGGAATTTGGAGGGTGAAAATACAGGTTGTGATTTGAGTTTATTTTCTATACACTGTTAGTTTCACAAAAGTTTATTTTGGTGCATTTATGCGAGAGTTACTTTAACTTTTTCATTTTGCCATACTTTCTTAACGACACCACAGGTTAGAGTCTGCTTTACCTGAACTTACAAGATTACTGAAGAAAATCTTTGAAATTCGCTACCTTGGCAATAGAACCGCATCAAGAAAACTTCCAGAAAAGATAGGGTCTGCAATCTATGACCTACAACAAATGCTGCAAGTAAGTCTGAAACTTAAAAGAGCATATGCAGGATTGAAAAAATGCTGACGCTGATGGCACAGAGGTGGATCCAGGGGTCACAAGTCACAAGTTGTAACAATGTGTATAAAAATGCTGGGAATCAGTCATTACCCCTCATATCGGTGCGGTGGTAGTTGTGGGGCGCGGGACAAAAGTTCTAAAGAATGAGTTGTAAAAAGGCATATATTTATATTGTAATTTTTATCTTGTGATATGGAAAATTTATTATTATTATTATCTAATATGGCTTATTTTTACCTTCTAGGAAAATTTGTGCCATTATGAGCAATACCTAGCAGTGAAAGCACAAAGAAATATCACTATGACAACCTACTTAGAAGACTTCCCAGGTTTGGTGCACTTTATTCATGTAGATCGCAAGACTGACCAACTAACAGCGCCCTCTATCAACATGACAAGTCAAATAAGTAACGATACTACTAAGGCATCCATACTATTGAGAGATCAGGTGAGTTGTAGTGAATTAAGATTCAGAAGTAGCCTAACTTTTATTTTTACATTTTATTTTTAACATATTTAAATCACACACAAAATATAACAAAAAAGTAACAGACTGCTCAATGCTAGAAGTGGGTAAGTGCAATAGCTGCCCTGTGAACATTTGGCAATTTAGACACAGTATATTGTACTCATCTACACATGGCAGCTACACATGACAGCTATTGCACTTACCCACTTCTGACACTGAGCAGTCGTTGTGTGATTCGAGCAAAGTTATGTGGATGTCATGAAAACTTGATTTTCAAATAAAACAAACATGCCGGTTTTCGTCTGTTAAAGGACACGCACACGTTTTTGTATCTCTGAAACTGCCAATTTAGTTTTGTTGCATTTTCTTCAGTAAACTGTAGTTTCTAAAGTCAAATAATTTGGTGGAAAAGTACAATTGTAATATGGGCAGCGACTGGCTCGTTGATACCAGCGCTAACTTCTTACACAGAATACTGTAGAATTATCAGTTAAATGCAGAATGTCAGACTCTTCTTTTTTGTCTTTCTCAAATGAGAAGAACAAAAGTTTTTAACAACACACATATATTTTGTGATCCTAGCATCCTCTTTTTATGACATTTTTCAGTAGATATCCACGAAAAAAGCTTATTCCCTGAATTTCAGTTCATTCCGATTTTACCTTTGTTAGTTATGCATGATAATGTGTATTACACTGCTCCATAGACAATGTGTTGTAATTAAAAATTTGTGTTAAAGGAATTAATCTGCAAGAAATGTTTTGTACATAAACATTATGTAGCCAGAGGTTTCCAGTGGTATAAAAATCTTTTTTTGAGAAAAGTGGGGATGATGCTGTGGATCACGAAACGCCCTTATAATAAAAGCCAATTTTCAAACTGTTCACAGAAGTATGTTTTAATTTTCCCATAGGTGTGGCATATGGTTCATCAGATGCATGGGTTTCTCCAACAAGGTTATTTCACTGCTGCAATGAGGCGAGGGGATTTCTACTACAGCTATTTCTTATACTTTGAAGATATGGCGGTAAGGGTTAATACATTGGTGTAAATAAATGAGAGAATTGAATTTAATTAGGTTGGAAATAGAGAAGTCACTATATAGGTATATCAGGTAATTCTTGGCCAAGCTGGAATACTTGGCACGCTTGTAGCTCCGCAATCAACACACGCGCATATCATGGTCCAGAAGATTGCATACACACACATGCCTTACACTGAGTAAACATTTAGTGTGCTACATGTATGCAACAGGTACATTCCTGCTTGGCCAAGAATTACCTAATATACTTACTACTATCTGTTTGTATATGATAACATAAAACAGAATGCATCCCACATTATCAAAACTTGATTTCTTTAAAACTGTTGTGGTCTAAGCTATCTGTCAAAAAGGTGTTTCTTGTCAAAAAAAAGATTCTGTGCTTTTTGTAATTAACTAAATGATTTCAAAGGTTACAGTTGTAATATAAAAACAAATTTCACATGATTGACAACAGTTAATCCTTACTGCTGAACACATCTCTTAAAATCTTTTTGTCAGGTATAATGCTATAACAGTTTTAAAATCCTATCTTGAGTGCTGCTTTAATTGAACACTATTATTAGGCAGAAAACACATATTTGCATTTTATTTTTGTCTCTTTTGATACATACACATTACAGGGCAAACTTCTAGTAATACACAAACCTTTGAAAACAGAAAGAACACATGGCTTGCCAGGAATCCTCACAGGAAATTTCTTCAAGTAAGTATCAGAATGATGTCGTTCAGACTTAGTCGGGTAACCTTTAACCTGCTGATTATTGCGCACTGTGACGATGTGAAATTCTGAATTCCAAATGTTTGCATTGTCAGGAGAAATTTTGATCAATGAAATGCATTTTGTTTACATCACTTAATTCACTTGAAAGTTGTAAACTTTTTAGCGTTGTTTTTTACAATTGGAAAGTATAAATGTATGCAGTTGAAAGAATTAAAATCAAGGATAATTATATACCCTTAAAAGCTACAATGGGGACTTTCAGTATGGTGATGTATATTGACCCCTCCACAACCATTTTCCCCAATCAATGTTGAATCTAGCAATTTTTCTCATGTGCATCTTGTATTACCAACATTGATTGGTGGGGAATGGAAGGGGAGAGTTGAGGTACTCAGTAAAGGCTAAGGCTTGTCACCAAAAAGCACCATTCTTGTATGTCAAATATTATGAATATATGGCTAAACAGTGGGAAGGGGAGGTTTGAGGTGTTTGAAAAGAGCTAAGGCTTCTCACCAAAGACAGAAGCATTTCTGGATGTCAAATATTATGAATATATGGCTAAATGACAGGGGACATTTTCAATGAGTGTCTCAGTATCTTTGTCCTGTATTGTTGATGTAATCAAAGAAGTGATTCCTCTTGTGAAGAAGTCGGGTCAGTAAACTGGTAATCAATCAAAAATTAGACTCAAAGACAATAGACTCCACCATGTTTGTGTGTTGCTCATGGAGGGCAAAATAGTGTACCTCTTGATTATTTTGCCATGCGCTGGGCAAAGCTTAAGGGCTGGGGTATGAACGTTTGGACAGTGTGGGACATTAGAGCACATCAGACATATTGAATTGCATTCTGAATACGGAGAATGTCATTCTGATATCAAATAATTTTGATTTTTTGACATTCGCGTTTTTAATACACATTTTATGGCAAATCATTAAAAATTGATATTTTTGATATTTAACAGTACTTGAAGTAAACTTTATAAATCTAATGATTTATACTTAAAGTGTATGTAGGTGGGATGAAAAGCCGACGATCAATTGAAAATTTTGACCTTTCGTATTGAAGATATGTATTTTTTCCCAAAACACCAACAAAAATTAGGTCTTTTTGGGAAAAAATCCATATCTTCAATATGAAAGGTCAAAATTTTCAATTGACCGCTGGCTTTTCCTCCCTGCTACATACACTTTAAGAATATGCCATTAGATTTATATAATTTACTTCGAGGACTGTTATATATCAAAAATTTGAAAAATATCAAATTTTTATAATTTGTCATAAAATTTGTATTATATTGTGATTTTCAAAAAATGAAAATTATTTGATATCAGAAAGACATGCTTTGTATTCAGAATGCAATTCGATAGGTCTGAGGTGCTCTCATGTCCCACAAAAAATACTGTCGAAACGCAATAAACGCTCATTTTAGATCCCTTAAGTTTAAAGGCACTTAAACTTAAAGACACAAAATTGTTATTTATTTCAGGCATTTACTGATAAGTGGTGGAGGTTCACTATTTTGATCTTCATTTGTGACAAACCAAGATTTATCATATCATTGCACGCAGGGCAATATGGAGTCCATACTCTTTGGGTATAATCTCTATATTATCAATACTAATTTCTTCTTTGTAATCTATTACCACAGGGAGATTGTACAGCGTTGTTTTCCCAATGCGCAACCAGGATCCGTCAGATGTTGTGAACTCATATGTCTACATCTCTCTGTGGTACCATTGCAATATGTTGCATCTCATGCAAGAAGGTTATGTAGATCATTATGGGAGACTTCAGGAGAGGCTGCTACACCGGTCAATCTACTGTAAATGGGTGGTATGGTGATGGGTCTGATCTGCCTTGCCATCTCTCATGCTCTTTGTAATGCCGTTGCATCTCATGCAAGGAGGTTATGCAGGTCATTATGGGAGACATCAGGAGAGGCTGCTACACCGGTCAATCTACTGTAAACGGGTGGTATAGTGATGGGTCTGACCCACCTTGCCATTGCTTGTTCTCCTCTGTGGTACCATTGCAATATGTTGCATCTCATGCAAGGAGGTTATGCAGGTCATTATGGGAGACATCAGGAGAGGCTGCTACACCGGTCAATCTACTGTAAACGGGTGGTATAGTGATGGGTCTGACCCGCCTTATCATTGCTTGTTCTCCTCTGTGGTACCATTGCAATATGTTGCATCACATGCAAGGAGGTTATGCAGGTCATTATGGGAGACATCAGGAGAGGCTGCTACACCGGTCAATCTACTGTAAACGGGTGGTATGGTGATGGGTCTGACCTGCCTTACCATTGCTTGTTCTCCTCTGTGGTACCATTGCAATATGTTGCATCTCATGCAAGGAGGTTATGTAGATCACTATTGGAGACACCAGAAGAGGCTGCTACACCGGTCAATCTACTGTAAATGGGTGGTATAGTGATGGGTCTGACCCACCTTGCCATCTCTCATCTCTCTGTGGTACCATTGCAATATGTTGCATCTCATGCAAGGAGGTTATGCAGGTCATTATGGGAGACCTCAGGAGAGGCTGCTACACCGGTCAATCTACTGTAAATGGGTGGTATAGTGATGGGTCTGACCTGCCTTGCCATCTCTCATCTCTCTGTGGTACCATTGCAATATGTTGCATCTCATGCAAGGAGGTTATGCAGGTCATTATGGGAGACATCAGGAGAGGCTGCTACACCGGTCAATCTACTGTAAACGGGCGGTATGGTGATGGGTCTGACCTGCCTTGCCATTGCTCATTCTCTTTGTGGTACCATTGCAATATGTTGTATCTCATGCAAGGAGGTTATGCAGGTCATTATGGGAGACCTCAGGAGAGGCTGCTACACCGGTCAATCTACTGTAAATGGGTGGTATAGTGATGGGTCTGACCTGCCTTGCCATCTCTCATCTCTCTGTGGTACCATTGCAATATGTTGCATCTCATGCAAGGAGGTTATGCAGGTCATTATGGGAGACCTCAGGAGAGGCTGCTACACCGGTCAATCTACTGTAAATGGGTGGTATAGTGATGGGTCTGACCTGCCTTGCCATCTCTCATCTCTCTGTGGTACCATTGCAATATGTTGTATCTCATGCAAGGAGCAAATATGTCACTGACATATTGGTGCCACCACTTCCGAAGAAACTGACAGCTCTCTTATGACGATATAATACTTCATTTATGTCTTATCTTTAACTCACCAACACAGGTATTGTGTTGGCACAGGCAATTCAAAATTTAAAATGCTACACAAGGAAAACAACTCATAAAATTATGTTGGACTGGCCCAATAATTTTTTTTCCATATGGAATATTCTGTTTAGTGAAAAGGACAAAACATAATCGTACCACCATTATTTTTTTGTGTGTGTGCACGCATTATGTGCGAGAATTGGAAAGGTGTTTGTGTGGGGGGGGGGGGGTGGGTGTGTGTGTGTGACACAAAAACAAATCTTGTGCTAAATAAATAACTCATTCCATTGTATTATAAGATAAAAAGAGGACTATTTGGCTTTTCATTCATGTAGGATGGACGTCAGTTGGTACAAATTTACAACTGAAGCCTTAACCGCACAGCAGGGTTGTTAAGATGTATATTTGCGATACCTTCCACATAACTTGGAGCATAACTTATTTGGTAAACCTCTATTAAAGAGTTGCGTTCATGGCATTTATTCTGCAAAGCTCCTGGAGCATACCATGTTGAAAGAATCTCAAATTTGCTAGTTGGGATATTAACAGCAATTTCCAGTAGATGTCAAAAATGTTCTTGATATATATATTCCCAATGCCAAAGTTCAGTCCTGACCCACCCTCCATTTTGTTTGTAAGAAGAAAACTCAGAAGATGGGAAACTGAACCTTTAAATATCTGGTATCTCCTTTTTATCATGAAGCACATACAAGCTGTATCAAAATGATTAGTACCCATTAGTTTCCATTGATAATGGAGGAGTCTGACACATACAATTCAAAACATGATCCACATAATTCATAGATAAATTGTGTAACAAGTCATAAACTATATATTGTGGACATTTCAAAAGTATCCAATGTTAGATTTGGAAGATGCCGGCTGTTCAATAAACAGGATTCACAGGATTTCAAATGGATAGCCCATTGGTTCTCCTGTAAGAAAATATAGTCTGAAATGGTTTTATTGACCATGATATTTATATAGTACAAACTTTAACAGTGATTTTTTTTTATCAATTGCCTAAATGGATCAAATGATTGTTTATTTCAAATGATGTATTTTATATACAGTATTAACATAATATATTTTAGTTTGTTTTCGAAGCAAACCATAATCATTTTATAATAAATTACTTAAATTAAATGGAGTATTTGTGAGTCTCCTTTCATTTCATTGTATTCAGTACTCAAACTTAATATTCTTTAAACAAATATTTGACACAGAATGACATGAAGTTTACAGTTTGATGGAGGTTAAGGGAATTACTTTACAACTCAAGGAAAACACTAATATTCTTAACAGCTTTAACAGGTTATTGGAATGATTTTATTAAAGCCATAATGTACGATCTTTAAAATGAGTTTGGCTAATTTTTTTGTCAAACCTGATTTTTGGGCATTTTTTTTAATGTTTACACATGTTCCAACTACTTCTACAGTGAATTAAGGTCATATAAGGCCAGTTAAGAGTAGTTGGCTGATGTGGATTGATAGAATTGTGGTATCCTGTGAATAGTAACAACCTCTGACAAAATTGTGGTGGTTATTTTGAAGCAGGTTTCAAATATCTGTTACCTTTGTGATCCTTGAGTTGTGATGTAGAGTGTAGAAATGAAACATCTTCATAAAACGACACAAATCTGAACCACAATACATTAAGGGATCTAAAATGAGCGTTTATTACGTTTCGAAAGTATTATTTGTGGGACATAAGAGCACATAAGACCTATCGAATTTCATTCTGAATACGAAACATGTCTTTCTGATATCAAATATTTTTCATTTTTTGTAAATCACTATATAATACAAATTTTATGACAAATTGATATTTTTCAAATTTTTGATATATAACAGTCCTCGAAGTAAATTATATAAATCTAATGATATATTCTTAAAGTGTATGTAGCAGGGAGGAAAAGCCGACGGTCAATTGAAAATTTTGACCTTTCATATTGAAGATATGGATTTTTTTCCCAATAAGACCTAATTTTTTTTTGTGTTTTGGGAAAAAATCCATATCTTCAATCTGAAAGGTCAAAATTTTCAATTGATCGTCGGCTTTTCATCCCACCTACATACACTTTAAGTATAAATCATCAGATTTATAAAGTTTACTTCAAGTACTGTTAAATATCAAAAATATCAATTTTAATGATTTGCCATAAATGTGTATTAAATTGCAATTTCAAAAATCAAAATTATTTGATATCAGAATGACATTATTCGTATTCAGAATGCAATTCGATATGTCTGATGTGCTCTAATGTCCCAAAATAAATACTGTCCAAACGTTCATACCCCAGCCCTTAAGCAACATTAAGGTATGGGGTATGAGCGTTGGACAGTATTTATTTTGGGACATTAGAGCACATCAGACATATCGAATTGCATTCTGAATACGAAGAATGTCATTCTGATATCAAATAATTTTGATTTTTGAAATTCGCAATTTAATACACATTTTATGGCAAATCATTAAAATTGATGAAGTAAACTTTATAAATCAGATGATTTATACTTAAAGTGTATGTAGGTGGGATGAAAAGCCGACGATCAATTGAAAATTTTGACCTTTCGTATTGAAGATATGGATTTTTTTTCCCAAAACACACAAAAAAAAATTAGGTCTTTTGGGGAAAAAATCCATATCTTCAATATGAAAGGTCAACATTTTCAATTGACCGTCGGCTTTTCCTCCCTGCTACATACACTTTAAGAATATATCATTAGATTTATATAATTTACTTAGAGGACTGTTATATATCAAAAATTTGACAAATATCAAATTTTTATAATTTGTCATAAAATTTGTATTATATTGTGATTTTCAAAAATGAAAATTATTTGATATCAGAAAGACATGCTTCAGATTCAGAATGCAATTCGATAGGTCTGAGGTGCTCTCATGTCCCAAAAAATACTGTCGAAACGCAATAAACGCTCATTTTAGATCCCTTAAGTGCATTCCGTGCCGATTCAAATCTTCAAGGTGTAATTTTTCATTAATTCCCTAATCTAGACAATGAAAATTGATTTCTTTTTGGTGTTGAACGACTATGACTGCTCAAACACGCTTTAAACATGAGCACTGAAAGGAAATTAAAAGTTAAGGGAGTTGCTTTGCAAGTAATCTGAAATGCTATTATCTTTACACAATTTAAGGGATGGGGTATGAACGTTTGGACAGTATTTATTGTGGGACATTAGAGCACATCAGACATATCGAATTGCATTCTGAATACGAAGAATGTCCTGATGATATCAAATAATTTTGATTTTTGAAATTGCAATGTAATACACATTTTATGGCAAATGATTAAAATTGATATTTTGATATTTAACAGTACTCAAGTAAACTTTATAAATCTGATGATGAAGTAAACTTTATAAATCTGATGATTTATACTTAAAGTGTATGTAGGTGTGATGAAAAGCCTACGATCAATTGAAAATTTTGACCTTTCGTATTGAAAATATGGATTTTTTTACCCAAAACGCCCAAAAAAAATTGGGTCTTTTGGGGAAAAAATCCATATCTTCAATATGAAAGGTCAAAATTTTCAATTGATCGTCGGCTTTTCCTCCCAGCTACATACACTTTAAGAATATATCATTAGATTTATAAAATTTACTTCGAGGACTGTTATATATCAAAATGTGAAAATATCAAATTTTAATAATTTGTCATAAAATTTTTATTATATCGTGAATTTCAAAAAATTAAAATTATTTGATATCAGAAAGACATGATGAAACCAAAGAAAAAAATACACTTTAGTTGGTTTTCTGAATACAAGCCCAGAGTCCCCTGGGAGAAAAAAGTGACTGAGACAAGTAAAACAGTCAATGCTGACACAACTCGATAGACAATCTGATTTTTATTTCAAAACTAATTGCACATGCTTATTATACCCAATACCCAAGTTTTTTCTTATCATAGTTACCATCATACATGCGTAATTGGTTCTAAATTAATTTATAATTAAATGAAATGACATATGATCGAGAAAAAACAAAATAATACATTTGATGCAAAATACAACTTAAATCTGGTACCTCCAGACTCATTTCATTTGGCAAGATTTAAGAATTAATCAACCTGGCAGTAGAGCTCAGTAGATTCAGGGCCAGAATACAGTTCAACATTGGGCTATTCCAGTTGAAATTCATACCCATCAGAAAGACATGACCTTAATCTCCCACAAAGGGAGTATATATGTGACACGATCAAATGAGTCGGATGTCGCTAATATTGATTTTGAGATATCGGCAAAGAAAGTGTTAAATTTCTTTTGTTTTATATTGTTTTCAGCGATTGATAAATTGATGTAACTTCCCAAAGAAAAGTCATATCAACATGGTGTTTTCAGCTTCAGAAAGCTCTAGAATGTCTTCTTTAGAAACATGTAAAACTCATTTTCGACCAGGGTCGACATGCGACTCATTCTACTTGAAATTTACACACCGTTTGGATTAAGGTCATGTCTTCCATAAGGGGTGTATGGATGTCAACTGGAATAGCCATTTAGGGCCAGAATACACTTAGTGTTGTGACAATCGCAGCAGCAATTTTCCCACAGTATTTTTCCCATAAGGCAAAAATGCACTACACTACATCCAGAAGAACAAAGCACTGCACAAAGCTAATTATTCGAGTATAAAATCCCATCAGAGTATGGAAATCAAAGTGGGGAAGCAAAACGCAGCTTTTGTGACAACAGAATTATGTTAGGAATAAAGTCTGGCCGTGAGGTAACAGTAAATTCTGAATGCTGCAAAAATTATTATTGAAAAACTTGTCTCTGCATAAACATATGCTTTATTAAAGAATAGTTATGATGAAGCATTTATCACCAGAAAGAATGTAGGTCTATTCATTAACATTTGCTGTTTTATAACTTGGGCATGATCATGTCATGAATATCTTGAGCAATAGTAGCACTGGTGTTAATTCGTAGTACTCTTTTTCAATTGAGGTAAAGCACAGTAAAGAAACTCTCCCTAAATTTCCTACAGAGAGATTAAGAAGAACTGTTTGGATAAATGCCAAGATGAAATTGGCTCCACTCTGTACTTCAGATATACACTTTACAAGCTCTTCAAAGAAAATAGTACTTGTTCTTTAAAAAAAAATGTCACCAAATGTGGGATACACTACATGTAATAATAGGCAGAAATCACACTTAGTGTGGACCAATCACACACGTCATGCACATGCTAAAGTTTAAAGGCTGGTTCATTAGAGGCATTGGGTTTCATTTGTGATAACTGCTACACTTTTTTAGTCTTTGTTTCTGATAAATTCTAAATCAAACCCATATAACTTACATTCTTTCATAATACAGACTTAACATAATATACCATTTCTGTCAATTTTGTTAGTTTTTCACAAAAATATTAGTAATAAATGATGTTAAGGTTTCTATCCACTATAAGCCAAAATAATGTTCTCCTACAAACACAACAAATTTACAAGTTGGAATGTGAACAAAAATTACAAATAATGCCCCAAAAATTAGGTTTTAAACAAATTTGAAAAAAAAAAGTATTTCAGACCAGGTTATCACCTTAACTCAATAGCAAAGCAGTTATTATAATTTCACCATTGTATTATTCTTTTAACATTGTTTATTTAATTCAATTTCAATCTGACTGCACTTACGGTAGTAAAGTAAATCTTTAGAACTGCACCACAAGTTCTTTTAATCTTTTGACACGTTTCATGTTTTTATCTGTTTTTGTTGCTTTTTGTCTTACCTGTTTACACTTTTGCTTGCATGTATGCAAAAAGTAATACAGACGATCACAAGTTTAAGACCAAAATAACCAAAGAATCAATATTTTGCGGTAACTACAATATCATAATGGTCCTCAATCCCACATAACCCCCTACCTATCTATCCCATGATGTAACACTCACACTTAGAAAACAATTCTTTGTTTGGTTGCTTCAGCCATGTGCATCCATATAATGTCTTCGTTCACATGTACATTGTTCACTTTATCAAATATATATCAATCTCACACATTCCAACTATTGTTAGTGCACTCTCATACTGCATGCTATCCTTCATGTAAGCATGTACAAAATTAGCCTGTTATCAAGAATTCTTTGACGGATTATACAGCTTTTTTCCGGAAGCTGTATCCATGTCTTGATGCTAAGATAGAGACCAAAAATCTGTTTTGTAAATGTTGAATTCCAAGTTGTTTTCCATTTATTAAAAATAACCATAAAAATTTAAGTCCATTTTCAGTTTCTACTTGGAATTCCATGACATTTCTCTGTTTTCCGTCAAACAGAGAATTTTAGGCTCTATGCCAAGATAACGTTGAGTCATCATCATCATCAGCTGCGGAGCAGTTGCTAGACATACTGTAAGCACAGTGTGTGCAGCCGTCCCGGTTTCCTCTTCCCAGGTGGTGGAATATAAAGGGCATATTCTCTCACAGGCTCGCCGTCTTCAAGATGCAGTATATGGCCGAGAAATTTGAGTTGATGAATCTTGACTCTGGCAACTTTGAGTACGCTTACACAAAGGTGATACCCAAATTATGCACAAACCGTATTTATTTTGCTAACATGCACAAACTTCAATAGTTTACCATATCTCACATAATCTATTACAATATTATTTTTCTTGTACCGTAAACTTCAGAATATAAGCTTTGGCTTAGGTTGTTTTGGTAGCTGCCAAATGTCAGTGCAGTTTATATTACAGTGCTACACATACTTAAACTGATACACTTTTCTATGGAAGTATTAATCTTACATTGGTGTATGTTCTGAAGGTTATTCCAGTTCAAATGTGCATCATACAATAAATTAATAATAATCATTTAATATCTATCTTACATCTTTCATACTTGGTACAACTGACGCTTACAACCCATGCATCAAATTTTGTAATAATCCACCACAGCTATCAAAAATATATAAGAGGTTTATCACCATTTGGGATACAAAATAGAAGTAGCTATGTGTGTGCCGATAGTAGAAACAATCAATATATTGATTAATTAACATTTTTGTCACAACAGGTTTACAAAAAATTTCATGAAAATGTCAAAATTTTGTACCAATTTAAATTTGGTGCAGGAATCAGAATAATGTAATATTAAACAAAATTCATCTACTCCAGAAAATTGTGAAACAAATTTTTCCTTTATGGAGTTATGAAGACTTTACCAGAAGTTGGTATGCTGCTTAATATTAATCCTTCATTAATTGCGATGTGCACACCCGGTTGTGTTCCAATTATGTGACAGCAGCGTGATGGCAACTGACATTGCTTACCGTTTGCTCCGGCAGCTGACAACTCAGATATTTATTTTATTAATACTCTCTGTTCCCCTTAAGACTGAGATTGGGTTGTCTAATATGTATTATGAGAATTAGTTCCACAACTTTCAGGAATTTTGAATAAGTACACAGCCTTAAACACTGTATCCCATTAAAGGTTGAATATCATACAATAACTGGGAGCAAAACACTTCAAATGGTACTTCTATGTTTGGATTTCCACACCAATAATAAAATTCATTATGCAAAAAAATATTACTCAATAAACAAATATGTACATAAGTTTTTGGTAAGGTTTTATGGCACACCATTATGGATCGCATTTGTGTATTCTTCTAATCCCAATGATAGTAATTTAATTACAGCATTCATTGAGAAGACTACATGACATAATAATGCCAAAATGTGTTTTACACTTTTCCAATAATCTTTTATTATGCAGCCTTTTGATTCTTTATACAATCCCACCTCTTTTATCAGGCCACGACCAAGCATGGGCTGGATATGTGAAATTTAAGTTCTTCTGCATTGAATGTCCAATGTACTGAAATTGAAATTGAAATCCCCACATGGGATAATAACACTGAAAAGACAGTATGCAAGTATAACACAGTGATGTACACAAAGAGTAAATCAGCCAATGCTTCAGAGGGTGGTACATGTATAAGGTGTCATGGCATTCTCTTTGAAATGGATAACAGAGAGATCCATAACAGAGGTTTGGATAAAGGAGGTTGGACTGTATATGGTTTACTCAGATGATATTCAGCAAAGAACTGTGCCAATGATGAGATTCAATCAACCAATCGGGTCTCCACTTATGTAATTACACAGTACATGTACTGCCCGAGCAAAAAGAACGAAAGATATATTGTTGCATATTTGTGATGTGATCAAACAAAATGTGTTATTTGTTGATCAAAATCAAAATCTATTCAGATCACAACTTGTAATGAGTGTTGCTCATAATAATAAAATACAAAGAAAGTTGATTGCATCTTAAAATCAATATTAGCAACAAATAATGTGATAACATCACATATTATGACCTTCGATATCCCACAGATATAAATATCCGTCATCTTCAAGTCTGCAGAAAATAATATTGAATACAATCTTTCACCAAGTCATGACATCATGAAGCGAAAAATGTTTGGTATGGCCACATTTTGTCACTAACATCAGGTCTGTTTTTTCGGTAGTCCTTTCAAACTATACATGTACAACATAAAAATAAATCTATTGGTCAATTCTGTTTAGAATGTTACCTTCCAAACAGACACACAAAAAATAACATCTTACCAATGAGGTAGAACCAAAGAATACCGACTCCGCTATGTCTGTGTGTCGCTCATGGAGGTAAAAATAGCAAACTTTGACTCAAAGTGTATGATCGTTTACATGCTCAAGCTTAAAGATGCCAATCATGGTTTTAGGTTTTATCCAATAAATGCCAGAGGTAGACTTTGTGCCTTCCATAGGTGACAAACCAATGTTGTGAATACCATATTTCCCCGAATAGTCGCCCACCCTTCAAATAAATATTTCATGCTATCTTGTGTAGTAAGCTTATCAAAGCTCACACATGGTCGATATTGGAGTCGGTAATTGGCGAAAATCTGGTCGGAAACCCGGAAGTAAGCATTCCTAAGTTCATAGTTCGTCATTTCAGCGTAAATTTTAAGCTTACCTAATGATTTTAATGGGAATTGTTGTTCTAAAAATGACCTCTAATAAACGCCCCTCTTTTGGAGAATGCAACGCCCCCAGGGCGACTATTCAAGGAAATATGGTATGTCATAGCATTACACACAGGACATTTTGAGTCTGTACTCTTTGGGTCTAATCTCATTGTCTCTTATTCACTTATCACACTTTGCCAAGCTGAATGCTTGCTTCTCAATTCATACAGGCACATTAACAATGTCATTTCATCTGGTAAGACTCAAAAAGTTCACTCTACTTCATTCAGTTGAATTTGGTTGAGTTTTCTCTACTTCATTCAGTCCAATTTGGTTGAGTTTGCTATAGTTTATTCAGTCATTTTTGATGAGTTTGCTGTATTCTTCTTGTTCCTTTTCCCTTAGTGTACTCTTAACTCGCACTCTTTTCAGCTGCCCATCCCTGTATTCAAATAAAATGTAAGGAATAAGAAATCCAAGTTACACACATTTTGTGGTAGTCATTTAGAACTAACTCTTTGCCACGAATGTAGAATAGCGGTAGCTCTATCATACTCCAGTTGTTATCAGTGTCAAGGTTAGGATGTTGATTTGAGGAAATATAGAGGGCATGGTGGTACAGCGGTAAATGCTTTTACTCATAAATCATGTGGTAGCTTGATGCATTGATTCCTGTAGCTCCAACGTATTGTGCACTTGGACAAAGGGCTTTACCTCGCCTGCCTCACCCAACCCCAGTTGTAATGGGGAGTTGTTAGGGATACTCACAATCTAAGTGCTGAGTACGATCTGCGCTTCATCAATTACGCACTTGTTGAAATAAGATGATTCCGATTTATCTTAGAGGCAGTGGAATAAATAGTTGTAAATGTGCTGGTACCTGACAATGGTTAAGTACATGTTACAATTCACACGTTGAATTTAATTTGTTACATCTGTTACAAAATGTACTCCTTACCAATCTAAGTCCACCAGTCCTCCTTGTCTTGCAATCTCTGCTTTCACCCGGTTTGCAAAATCTACTGCTTCTTCTCCTTCCTGTATCAATAAAATACACAATTAAACATTGTTAGGCATAATTGACATACATTTATTACAACTGCCATCTCACTTGTGATCAGAAAATGATTCATGACTTCTGCAAGTCATCAACACGCAGATGCTTTATGATGTTATGGTGATAATTTTAATAGAAAAGGTGATCATTCCAAGGTTTGGTTGAAGGAAAGAGAGGGAGAGGAAGACCAAAGATGGCTGGATTCACCAAGTTAAGGCACTTGTAGGGCACCATCTCCAAGAATGTTATGCTCTGGCTGAAGATCATCAGCTGCAGCATAACATCTCTGAAGTCACAAGCTGTCAGCCACGACAGGAGTGAACCAACCAACCAAAGACACTAGCTTTAAAATTGTTTTGTTATAAATTTATTGTGTACTATATAGACTTACCTCTCTGACCATCGGAGGTAGATACCATACATCACACACAATAGCCCAGCTGGTAAGCATCATCACTATGTAGCGGACCATAGAAAATCTGCTGCTATTCCAGAATGGATCACCAAATCTAGCATCATACTGAGGAAAAAAGAAGTAAAATGATAAATTAATTACTAAGTACATGTATGTCATGAGAGCACAACAGGGAAAGAAAATTCAATATAATATAAATATAAGTTCAATATGAATTCAATTTCAATAATTTGCTAAATTAAAAATTAAAATTGATATTGTGGTGAGAATAAGCCAAATGTTACCTAATACCTTTTAGCATCACACTACACAATAAATCGACTGCTCAGTGCCAGAAGTGGGTAAGTGCAATAGCTGCCCTGTGAACATTTGGCAAATTACACACAGTATATTGTCCTCATCTACACATGACAGTTACACATGGCAGCTATTTCACTTGCCCACTTCTGGCACTGAGCAGTTGAAATACACTGTTGTACACTTACTTTAATAGCAGCAGGATAAATGATGCCTCCAATTTCAAAGCTTCCTTTCTTAAACATCATCACTGAGGTATTATTGATACAAGTACCTTCAGGGAATATTAACATAGGCAACTTCTCTGGGTCTTCTACATGTTCTTTCAACCTGAAAAAAGAAACAATTCAATTTGAATTCAATTGGCATAATTGCGACAAACATTAACCCTAACAAGGACCATGGTTTTTTGCTATCGGAAGGCAGAGAAGCATTGAAAAGGAGAGAACATGAACAAAGATTTCACTGGTACCCCCGGGAATTGACCCTGGGAACCCTCGGGTGCCACGCACACGACCACCCACCTCATGCCACAGGGGTTTCGCTGGCCCGGGCAGCAGATCGGTGCCTTTATTATTAGTTTATATGACTTATTAGGGTGATTGCCTCATGTCATAGGGGTTGAATTCGGTGCCTACATATGGCTTATGGTGATTGTGTTATGGCAACAGGTGGCATGCATGCGCAGTGGTTTTCCTTGTAAGATTTTGTACGATTTTATAGCGTTAGTGTTAAGTCATCAAACAGCTAAATACCTTTGTGAGACCTTTTTCCTGTCTCTCATCTCAAACCTATCAAACCATATGTGGTCTGTCCCTGATCTGCTCATGGCTCTTTGGATTGCACCTGTAAATGCTGTGTGCTTTTGCCCAATCTGAAAAAAAAACCAATATGGGAATCAGCAAATATTATAATGTGCGTACATATTTACATAAAATATGATATGAGATATGTAAACTGTATGTTATTTGAACTTGTCACATTAAACACTGGTGCATTAAACACTGGTGAAGTAAAACTGAACATATGTATACAGCATTCAACTTAACTAGTGCCCTCTCCTAATAAGCACCAACTGTGGATATTCCAACGTGTAACTTGCGCCTGTTTAAGCCCACACTTCTATGCACATTTAGCATGCAATTTGACACAAAACTGTTTCTTGGGAAACCAACTGGACATCGAATTTTAATGGCTTCAACATTTATCTATAGTTCCAATTTCAGTATTATGAACTACACCATTGTCTTTTTTCCCATAAAAATGATTATTTCAACTATCAGAACATATGACAAATATAAGCACCTTCGTGAAATGCCTTGTCCAGCTCCCAGCTAATTAGGTTGAATACAGGGGGTGGAGACAATTAATGTAAGGATTCCTCAATTCAGCTGATGCATTGTTGGTTGCACACATACACAGTTACTGGTACAACTTGTGCACTACAGACTACAGAGCAAGGACTTTATGATGTCATTGTAATACTGATAATTAGAAGACCATTTTACAATGTTTGTACAACATAGATGCCAAAAGCATCACAACAGAAGTACAAATATGGATGACTTATATTCCTTTTTTAATTTAAAACCTAGTTTAATTTTATGTAGCAGATAAATCATGATAATATTATGAGCACTACAATACTTACAAATGCATAGCAATTATCACTAGAAAGAAGAATAACATCAATTGGGGATGTGTGATTGGCTACACAGATACCTCCTCCTTTGGCACGATTTTCTCTAGATTTGAGAGAAAAAAATAAAGATGAAAACAGTTAAAGACAAAGCAGATTGGAGAAAAACTTCAAATAATAAAAAAAAAAGGTCTTTGACTTTGAGTACCTTTAAACTGAGATTAATTCACCTGTAAACAATTACGAGTCAATCACAGATCACTACAATGGCCTTGGTGTCTAGTCTACAGGTCATTCAATATACAATGTAACCCTGGTATGTACACACACCTTTGCTTCATTATATTAGGGTACTACTGTCTGTTCAATTAGCTTAGATTCTTGTATTTTTAAGATATTTGAAAAAATATCAAATTGTGGTCAAAGTCATCAAAGAAAAGTGTTAGCACAGCCTTAGACCCAACGTGATTTACACTTTTCAAAATCCAAAGTTCAATTTAAATCCCCATTTCTTTTCAATTTTGCCTCATTTTAGGCAGTTACTTGGGTCCACCAAAAGGGTTCGCGACCTTTTCGCAAATCGGGTGGGACGGTCCATTCTCAACTTAGGGCATAGACACTATCGAATTTAGCAAAAAAATCTGTCCTGCCAATTCAATTGTTGTATACCGTTCCGGTTCTTGGATAGGGTCTATAGGTGATATGATGGTCTACCGATTTTTGTTGTACGAAATTAGGAGAGGTGAGGTGTCCGCGATTACGTTTTATGCATAACATTATTTTTTCCTAAACAATGACATTAAAATTATGGATTTCGTTCATATTTCAACTGATTTTATGGATACAATGTAAATTGAGTTTTGTTTATTAACACCATTCTTTCCCAAGAATATAAGCATTTGCTTGACATTTTCAGATAGGCCTACACTTTACAAGAATTGTTTTCTGTAACCTAAGTCATTGTTTTGAATAATATTTTCGTGCATGTACAAAGGTTCTTTTGTTTCCAATTCTTCTTCTCATAGTTTGTATTCAACAAACAAAACGAAATAACAGATTGAAAATAAATGTGTAGGGCTCACACCTTCTCAGACCCATCCACACAATAAATAAAAATAAAAATAAATAAATATCATCGTTGGCATCCGTCAGTCTTCGCAGACTATGGAGTAGCGCCGTCTGAGGTGGTTGGAAAGCATCGTCTTGTGTGGCTGAATAGACCAATGCGAGACTTGCAGATTTTATTGCAGACCTGGCATCTGAAGACTGATGCATCTGGTAGGGTTGGTTTGAATGTTTCACACTGACTGGCTTTGCGCCTTGCTCGCTTTTTCATCAGCAGCTTTCTGGATGATGTCCTCTCCCTTTTTAGGCCGTCAGAGAGATGTTGCCTCCAAGTTTTTCTGTCACTAGCAGCAGATTCCCAGGTGACCCAGTCCATGTCAAGTGCTTTCAAGTCACGCTTACAGACATCCTTGAAGCGGAGTAGCGGTCTAACCCTTTCTTCTGAGTCCTGAAGATAGCTCTCCGTAGAGGAGATCCTTGGGAATGCGACCATCTTCCATTCGGCTGACATGTCCTAGCCATCGAAGGCGACGTTGACGTAGTAGCGTATACATTGATGGGATACCCGCCTTAGACATGACTTCATTGTTTGTGACCTTGTCTTTCCAGGAGATTCCAAGAATGCGGCGAGACATCTCAGGTGAAATACTTGCAGCTTCCGTTCTTGTGGAGAGTAGGTTGTCCATGATTCACTACCATAGAGGAGCGTGCTGATTACACATGCCTTGTAGACCGCCATCTTTGTTGTATTGGTGAGCTGCTTGTTCTCCCATACTTTCTTAGATAACCTGGAGAGAGTAGAGGCCGCCTTGCCGATTCTTTTGTTGAGCTCAGCGTCCAGAGATAGATTGTCTGTGGCAGTAGAGCCTAGATAGGTGAATTGGTGAACTACCTCAAGTTGCTGATCACTGATGTGGATTGATGGTGGAGCTATAGTGCCCTGTCCCATAACTTGAGTCTTCTTCAGACTTATGGTTAGGCTGAAGAGGTCGCAAGCTGATGCAAAATGATCCATCAGTTTCTGTAGCTCAATTTCAGAGTGGGCAGCTATCGCAGCATCATCAGCGAATAGCATGTCTCTAATCAGCACTTCCCTTATCTTGGTCTTGGCCTTCAGGCGTGCAATGTTAAAGAGTTTACCGTCAGATCGTGAGTGAAGGTACACTCCCTCTGTGGTTGACTTGAAGGCGTGCTTGAGTAGCAGTGCAAAGAAAATGAGCAAAGAAAATAAATAAATAAATAAATAAATAAATAAATAAATAAATAAATAAATAAATAAATAAATAAATAAATAAATAAATAAATAAATAAATAAATAAATAAATAAATAAATAAATAAATAAATAAATAAATAAATAAATAAATAAATAAATAAATAAATAAATAAATAAGCAAGCAAGCAAGCAAGGAATGTATTTATATAAGCTGGGCATATTCTAAAAATCACATTATTATAATAACGTAGGGGCCTAATGTTTCAACAGTGGGGCTTAGGCCTATAGCTATTTTGCTGGACAATACTTCCTGATGCGGATGATCGAATAAATACTATCTCAGCGCATCTAATTATTATGACAACCGTCCCTATTGCACTAAATGGATTGATTCAAAAAGTTTATGGTACCCGACGTTATACTGCTTGTTATAAAAATGTCAGGGAAAAGACCAAATTTGAAAAGAAATGGGATTTCAAATTGAACTTTGGAATTTGAAAAGTATAAATCACGTTGGGTCTAAGGCTGCGCTAACACTCTTCTTTGATGACTTTGACCACAAGTTTTTATTTTTTCAAATATCTTAAAAATACAAGAATCTAAGCTAATTGAACAGACAGTAAACACTTATAGTTTGAAGCACAATACTGTCTAGTAAACTGTAAACCCACAGCGTGAACCATCAAATTTTATACATGCACGCTCTACCATCATGCTGCCATCACACAAATATGATAAATAGAATGTATTTATTAGCCTAAGTTGATAAGTATTGTTGCCCATTGCAATAGGTTATTTTATTGAATAGGAATACGGTTAAAGGTTATTACTAACGAGAAGAGATACATTTGGGAAGGAAAACTTTTTGTCCCTAACCCCCTTTAGATATATACTTGACCTCCCTGGTGTAAAAAATTTGGAGTCAACAATGGACAACTTTTAGTCAGCAAACAATATTTCCAGGCCCTGTCAGCAGGACGATTTGTGATTTGGACATTTTCCCCCAGCTCAGAGGTCATGGTACACTGTGTTAATATTCCATTCCAACTATAAGAAAACCTAAAAAAAGGAAACCCAGGATTTCTCCAATTACAGGACATGATGTACATCCTCATTTAGGATTATTAGGAGGTGATTACCCCCACCCCCACATACAACACATGAACACACACACCCATCACCCCTGTCTGTGTGTTTGCCGCCAACAGAGGACAGTGTGTATTGCTATCTACCAACAGACGTGTGTATCATGTTCTCATCGCCTAACCGTGGACTAAAATGGCGGATTTTTTAGCCATCAACTGCTGACTATATTTTTTGCACACATGTTCCATGGTTTTGAGCAAGTATCACTCAAATGCATTTAGCATGCATTTGAGGTCTATTGCAGCAGTGAGACCGAGGACTGTCCTCGGTTGTAGGTAAGTCCGCAGTTTAGAGTGAAAAATCTTGTGTGTCCTCGTTTGCAGGCAAACACCGACGCATGCACCTCTACATAATTGTGTACACATCCTTGCCACCAAGACCCACTCCCATTGTAGGGACATGATGTACATCCTCATTCACACTTGTTATGGGGTGATTACCCACGCATGCGCACACACGCGACACATGCACACTCCAACACTCATGCATGCACACATTTCCTTGCCACTGATCTCACCATACCAAGGCGAATGTATGACCTAGATTTAACCTAAGGTCTCACTAAATAAACATGACAAACTCAATCAACTGGCAAAATACACAATGTCAATTTGCCTTGTGTCAATATTATGCACAGGTGCCTATAAATGATAAAACTGATAAACTGGAAACTGCTACTATTCAAATAACCGTATACATTTGTTTCAACCATCCATTGATATACACATGCATACACTACAATTATGAATGTGCAGAACACTTTAAGGTGGTATTTGAGGCATTTTGGAAGTGCTCCATGCATGAAACTCGGTCAATGTGTTTCTAATATGTTCTAATGTATTAAACAGTCTACCTGCCTTCTAATTTGCATATTTGCATAATTACAATTTCTGCCAATTTGCTCATTAATTATGCAACTTAGCAAAATATTGGCAAAAATGACATATTAATGAGCTTTTCTAGTCATTTTAGCTCATTAACTACATTGATTATTGATAAAAACAATCAGATACAAAGAAAATATAAATTGATGTATTATGAAAACCGTATGTCCGATTTGTTTCAAATAGGCATATTGATCAATGTACTTTACCCTACTCAATTAATCTGTTTAAGGGTAGACGAGGTATTGTTGGTCGAAGCAACCTAAAAATTGATTTTTATTATCTAGATCAATATATTATTGAAAATTAACACCTTGATGTTTTGCAAAAGTTCATACTACAAATCATATACTTTAAAAACTTGCTTAATTTATTGTTGTTAATGAGTTATCTACGTTTTACAAAAGTGTTGTTGTTTCAGCCCTCTTTACAACGTAACTCAAGAACCGCAGCACCTATAAAAGTATATCTGTGATATTTTATTTCTTCTACACGCTCGCTATGAATTGAGCAATGCAGTTTTTGCCAAAGCTCACTACCATTCGTTAGATGCTGTGAACTACCAAATCACAACAGTTTAAAATAATTAATAACCTTAAAACATCCTCAAAGCATTTCCTAATTTCTAAAATGCCTCAAATACCACCTTAACTACATTGATTATTGATTAAAAATATAAACTGATTTATTGTGAAAACCATATGACTGTTTTATATGCTTCAAACAAAAGGCATATTGATCAGTTAATCTGTTTAAAACATGCTCAGAGAATATCCTAATTTCCAGAAATATCCTTATATACCGCCTTAATTGTTTGATATTTTCTCTAGAAGGCAACTTGGTATTGAGAAATGACCCAACATAGGCTAACTGGTCTGAAGGAAAATCCAATTATTTCCAGTTCAGTTCCTTCAAATTATCCATTGCAAAAAATTGATATTTTTAGATAATCTCAAGCTAGCAAACAAAAGTACACTACAAGCATGACCATATTACATGTTGATTCCCCAGTCAAAAAAATCCCCCCTCCCGACTATCACAGATTTATATGTGAGCCAAGCAAAGTGGAAGGAAATGTGCAGCACATTATATTGTTGTACACAAAATTGAATATGGGGAGCAGGAGGGTTGTTACATTAAGCCCATTGTTTGCATTGTGTCTCTGCAGACTTCCAAATCACCACTCCGGGCTGACAGTAACTTCACTTTTCTTTAATCCCTGTCGAGTGATTCTATCCACAGACAAAATCAACATCCACAAAGAGCACAAGTGTGAACTTTGAAACAAATAATTTTTTTTTAAAGTTTGATACAATCACCGAACCAGTCCTCGTTTACGGAATTTAGGGTTAGGGTTTAGGGTAGGGGTAGGGCTAGTTAATAAGACTGGTAGAGTTGCACCCCATTCAGCAATCGCACCAAAAGTTTTTAACACAAGTCTCCACATAAATGACAGCCAGTGAAAAAAAAATCACTGACCATCCAGGATTTGAACCTGGTACCTTCGAGACTCCGGACAGAAGCTCTATCAACTGAGCTTTTCTATTCTGTATTATACTAACTTTTTGATACCTGCACACCCCCTGTAATTTATAATTGACTTACCTATTATGGAATGTAACAAGACAAGGGATGCAACGTAATAACATTTTGTACACACTTAATGACACATACTGGTTGATCCATTTTTTCAGCCTGTAACAAAAAACAACAAAACCATGAATAAAACACGATTGTTTACAAGGTTTGTATACATAAGAATAATATTAGTAATGCTTTCACGCGATACCCGATACCAGTGGTATTGGTATTGAGTGGTCAATACTATTTGGTATCGGTCATTTGCCGATACGATACTTGTGATATAGTGCACTTTAAAAATGTAGTAAATTGTGATGAAACAACCCAAAGTTTGAAGAAAAATTAGCATAAACAGAGTACATAAAAGTTGTCTAAAATATAAGAAAGGTTTAGTATAATGTAGGGATATTAGAGATGCCTATATTAATGATTCAAGTTAAATAGCCATCAAGAATCTGAAGTACACTTGCATTCCACCACTTAAGGAGATCTGAAGTAACAAGCTGCATGAACAATACCATTCGAGTGTTGACCTACTATCGTTTAGTCTTAAGGTGGTTCGAAAGGCAAGGTTTAGGGAAATCATGAATTCCAACATTTTTGCAAATATCTCCAAAACCTTTCATGATACAATCGCAAGTGAGTTTGTGCTTATGTAGGGATATGTTGGCCATGTTATGAAGGTAATAAAACCGTTGCCATGGTAACCAAGCAGTCGCTATTGGCTTCTGACCAATCACATTAAAAGTTGGTTTTTTCCTGTTTTTTCGCAAATCGCTTCATTTTTCCCAATAGAAGTATACTCACATGTTGAGTCATGTTCCTGCACAAAATGCAAAAATGTTGGAATTCATGATTTCCCTAAACCTTGCCTTTCGAACCACCTTAATAGTTTAAAAGATTTTAGCATGATAGAACCTATCATAATTACCGGAATATAATAATTAACCCTAAAGCCCAGGCCTATTTTGGCGAGGGGGAAGGAAAGAAGAGGAAGAAAGAAAGAAAGAAGATAAAACTTTTTTCTGGTGCGGTTAGGGACCTCTCGGGTGCCAGACAAGCGCACAACCATACTTGCCATGGGGGTCTACCTTGTCCAGCCAAGCTTTATGTATCAATATGACTGTGCGCATGATGATGCAATCGTATCACATAGGATACCCATGCTTGCAGATAATTTGTGATTAAAGGGTTTTGATGTTTGGTTCGGTCGGGTTAATTGGGCATTTTGTGATCCATAGCCTCATTCCCCAATTTTCTTTAAAAAATTATACCACTGGAAACCACTGATTACTAAATAATGTTTGTGTGCAAAAATTCCTGCAGATTTATGTTTTTGTGCTAAAATTACAGTATGGTCGCCTATGTAGCAATGTGCTGTACATAATCATGCATAACTTGCAAACGCAAAATAAGAATCAACTGAAATTTTGTGAATAAACTTTTTTGTAGATATCTACTCAAACATACCATAAAAAGGATGCTAGAATCACAAAATACTCCTTTAAAGAGGTAAAAATGATTGTAGTTGTATTAAATGAGCCTGTTGTTTGAAACACAAAAAAATTAACATATAAAGATAAATTGTTAGCCTATTAGGTGTGAGGATTAAAACTTGGAAATGATTTAGTGAGAGTTACCTGTTTGAATCCTGAAAGTTTAAAGCATATTGAATTTGTATTAACAATCTGAAAGAAAAGATTTAAAGTGTGTAATATGCATTGGCATTATATATAAGGTCTGATTGAACTTATGAGGTTTTAAGTTTGCTGTACTACATCTGTTAATGGTTTTGTGTAATGCTAAAAAAGGGAGTCTCCGGCAATCATAACATTATACCTTATATGTTAGAAAAATAATTATCAAGCACGAATCATGGTTTTATTTAAAATAAACTCATATTGACCATAAAAACTAATAAAAACAGTTGGCTCTCAACACACGATATTCACTGAAATAGTTTATGTGCAATGACGTAATAATTGTTTGTGCTCAATTGTTGTCAGCCTTCACTGTATTATTGGGACGTCATTGCACTTGACAATTTCGGTGTCCGGGAATTTTGAATATCGCGTGTTGAGAGTCGGATGTTTTTATTCGTTTTTATGGTCACTATGAGTTTGTTTTAATTAAAACTATGTGATTCGTGCTTGATAATTATTTTTCTTTCATATAAGGCAGAATGTTGTGATTGCCGGAGACTTCCTTTAAACACAACATCTGAAGGTTGATTGAAGATATTTTCTCTACAAATATTAATTGGTACTTACTGTATTTGCATTACAAAGACAAAAAAAATAAATAGGTATTACATAAGAGGCAATATGGTAAATAGTAGTCTAGTTTAAAACTCTCTCTTATACAACAACCAGCCGATCACCCAGGCCTGCATTGCATGCCTACTACATAGGCCTAGGCTTAGGAACCGCTGTATATTACGATGGCACTATACTGTTTATATCTTAGACTCATACCATCTACTCAATCTGATCACATAAGAAATTTGAACCGCCTCACCCGAGTCTTGTGGAAGTTGTAGTTCATTTGTATGTAAATGAGGCAATATATGGATTGGGTAAACACGTACCAAAAATTACGAACTTACATTTGAGTATATATGACAAATGTAAGCTGTGTTATCACGGTACATGATTGGATGACTACTGGTAAATATTCATGATTAGTTATCGACATCTCATTATTTTCTATATTTGGTATTCATAACCCCTGTGAAGGTCCACCAGATTCACAGAAATTTACAGGTTCATCAAGATCATACCGTAAAACCCCGTCTACAAGGATATACCTAAGAAACGCCTCAATAAAATTGGTTGCTTGTTGTATTTGGAGTTTGAGCAAATATATACTGGCACTGGGTGGCTATGCATTCCATCTAAGTATGTTGTAACACCAATCAATTGTATTGACATAATAACGACTGTTTCAGATATCAGGATCAGATAGCTCAATTGATAGAGCGTCAGACTTTGGAACTGAAGAGAGCATGGTCGGGCACCGTTCCGCTTTTTTCATTCTCGTTTAATTTTAACTTTTGACATGTTCTTTTTATCTTTCTTCAAATCTACCTTTCTACTTTTAATTTTAGGTGCGTTTTTTTTTTTTTTTTTTTTTTTTAGTTTTTTTAGTAATTTTGTGGTTTTATAGAAACTAGTAAAAGCATTTATTCTAAATAATAGCGAAACCCACGGTTAGACAGATGTGTTGTAACTACTTGTCTGTCCTCGTCTTTGCAATAAAAACCTATGTTGCACCTTTTGTGCCATCCCAATACGCTGGCGGTTACGTAATAATCGGATTAACTACCATAGCAATAGGTGAAAACAATTTTTGAATATACCGCGCTGCACTGATACTTTCACGCGGTACCTCGGCATTGAACCATATCATGCTGATCACTTGCACCTGTAAGATTAGTATCTTTGAAAAGACCAGTATTGTGTTCAATCTATGATTGCAGATATACACAGGTGATTAGTTCAATCTGCTTGTAGTGCAGCGCGATATGTTCAAAATTGTTTTCACCTAATGCTATGGTAGTTAATCGGATTTATTACGTAACTTCGCCAGCGTATTCTTGAGGTAGGGTGCGTTTTTGGCTTAAGCACGATTTTGTTTCTACTTGAAATGAAATCAAAATAAATATTGTTCTGTTGCCACAATTGCAACAAAAAAAATAGATGAGGAATAATAATTATTCCATATTTGAATCTATTGTCCCATCAAGAATAGAGTGTCTTCAAAAACTTCAATCAATTCATCTGACAAAGGAAACTATTCTGGTCATTCAATTTTGTTTCGCTTGCACCTGTTATATCACAGGCGTTGGTAGAGAAGGCACACTTCTCTTGTCTTCACCGAAGTAGTGATGTAAACACTAACATGATTAATTACCATAGCTAGCAATGGACATACACTATTTTTTGTTCCACTTGAACCCATACTATAGGCTATTCGCTGTCGATGTGACGTAATTAATCGGATTAACTACCATAGCAATTGATGAATACAATTTCGAATATATGTGACGTGTCATGTCAAAAGGAGACACTTTTGGGCAGGATCGTAGATAGAGAAATAGCCAAAAATCTGCCCGGGTGTGATTTTTTCACAATTTGGGTTTGTTGCGAATTTGTGATGTTATTAATGTTAAAAATATTGTCTGATAGTTTCAGACCAGAATATAATTGGCATCTTGTATTTTTTAGACAGTTTTCAAGGTAATTCCTACTCTCAACATTGTCAATATTGTTTTTAAAGGCCAATATCTCAATTTCCAATTTTATAATACCATAACTTTTGAACTAATTATCTTCGCTTAGGAATGTCCAATTTCATTGGGGAAAACGGTGTTGTGGAGCAAAATATCTCTATATTTAAGATATGTAAAAACCTCAAAATTGATAACCTGCCCAAAAGTGTCTCCTTTTGACATGACACGTCACATATAGCCCTGCACTTCATCGTTCACGTGGCACCTATGCATTAAACCATAGTTGTCAAAGAAATGCTAATCACTCGCCATGTAAGATTAGTATTTATGAAAAGAGTGGTATTCAATCTATGTTTGGTGACATACGCGGGTGATTAGTGCAATCTGCTTGATGGTAGTTATTGCGATTATTACGTCACTTCGACAGCTTAATTGTAGTATAGACGAATCCAACAAGCCAAGTGATGGTCAGAATTTATTCGCCATTATACGCTGGTGAAGTTGCGTAATTAATCGGATTAATTACCATAGCAATAGGTGAAAACAATTTTGAACATATCGCGCTGCGCTACAAGCAGGTTACACTCATCACCTGTACTGTGTATGTCTGCAATCATAGATTGAATACAATACTGGTCTTTTCAAAGATCTTACAGGTGCAGCATGATATGGTTCAATGAAGAGGTACCGCCTGAACGTATATAACGCGGTATATTCAAAAATTGTTTTCACCTATTGCTATGGTAGTTAATCCGATTATTACGTAACTTCGCCAGCGTATTGGAATAAAACAGGAGGATGTGAGTTCATAAGGGCAATGTAGGGGATAGGTCACAATCGATGTGGAGAGATGAGAGGTCCGACCAACAGCCATAGCGATTCAACTAATTCCAGCGGACGGTCTGTGGCTAGTAAGGAATCGTCTTTGACCACATGCGCAGATCTGTCTCGTCAGGAAGATATTTAATATCCCGAATTTATAATAGGCCTATGCCTACCAGTTCCATCGTATAACCGATCTGCTAAAGAATATTTGTTACCATGTTTAATAAATTCGTATTTATCGTATAATAAAATGTAGCCAAATGTATATTATGTGTCACACGGTTTTCTGCTGAACCACTAGCAGGCTATGTTACCACATCTATGATAATGACAAAGGTGAATTTTGATGATTTTTACGATCGTCCGGATGAGCAAATCACTGAATGGGTCTTTAGTTCCCTCCTCTCCTTATCCTGCCAATATTATATGAATCAAAGAAAAATAAAGAAAAATTAAATTAAACAAGAAAAAAGACAAAGAAAAGAAACAATAAAAGAAAAACAATAGAATAAATTAAACTAAATATGAAAAAAAAATGATCACTAAAGGAGTCTTTAGAAAATGCAAGAAAATATAAATGAAAAGTTTGAACAATATTTTGTTTATAAAAGTTTGTGTGACCGTGATGAGGCTCGAACTCACCATCTTCCGATCTAAAGAACCAAAGTCTTATGCCTTGCCAAGTGAGCTATGCTCGTGAGATGCTGAAATAAAGATAAAATAATACATTGTATACCTGCTTGTGTCGGTAAATGATTTGCTCAAATTCCATAATGATATAATATTGTGGAGGCGCTAGCGTGAAATATGCTATCATCACAGTCGCTTCTATTCCTTATAGACGGGTTTCTACGGTATCTTTAACTAGGACCCATGCCTATGGAAGGATGTGACTGCTGTAACTTGTGCACACCACTATGCAGTAAAACACAGTATATGGCTTCGAGTGGATACAGGCTGGAAGCAACACTCTAGAGTTAAATAGTGGAATAATCAATTTTTTTTTAAGTCAGTTGAATATAAGATGTTCGTAAGTTCGTAATTATAACAAAACACTTATAACCTTCTTGAATTACGCTACAAACTCACCTTGAGTCAGGTAAATATCCTAAAACTGCAGAAGCTACCATGAGGTACAATATACCAATCACTGTTGCTATTATTCTGTAGTAAGCAAAAGAAAACAAGTAATGGCAAGATGTATTAAAGATGTTTTCTAAATCAAGTGTTTAAATTGTTGTGCAATATGTTAGGCACACATACAAATCAAGTCAACATTATTCTCAATTCATAACATACAAAAGCAAACAGGAAAGTGCAGAGGTGATCGGGAGGTTATTGTGGTGGCAAGGCCGGTGGTACCTCACCTGCTATGGCCATTTTATAGGTACATGTAAAATATATAGTAACTATATTGAATAATAAACATTGTATATTTATATAATATTGAATGGCTTTGAGTGTGATACAAGAATATATTGACGAGATAGAAAAATATTGCACAGTCGAAGACGAGTGCAATATTTTTCTATCGAGTGCAATATATTCTTGTATCACACTAAAATAAGCCATTCAATATTATTATTATTATTTATATCAGGCTTTTGCTATGCGGTAAAATAAATTGAAGCTTACCTAGCCACCGGGTTTAACCAATGTGTATTGTAATGTAAGCTTACCTTTTGACCTTCTTGTTTTCTGCTCTTTACTCTCCAAAGACAATTTCGGAATAATTATATATAGGTTTATTTGTAGGCCTAGATGTGGATTATATTTCCTAAGGTTATCACCATCCAGAATTGTCGCGAATTAAGTTTGTAATTTTACTTGTTTATACAGTACGAAATCTCCTGTGAGCCGTTACAGTCTCTGTATTGTTGTGCTGTTGTATCATGACACGTGTTGGTGCTGTCACCATGGTAACGGAGCAGCGTGCAGACGCGATACGTGATACAATATTTAAAAAATATTGTATTGCATCCGGGTATTTTGCAAATATTGTACAATATACAGTTTTATTGTATCGCTCAAAAGCCTGATATAAATAATAATATTCAATATTGTTCACCATGAAGTACTTGAGTTTCTGGAATTATCACATTTTCCCAAAAAAACAAAGGTGATATCAAATGTGGGAGAGGTGAACTTTGGTTTTATCTTTAAAACACTGTGGCATGCTGGAGTGTATGTTGTTTCTGTATTCATACATGTATTGAGTGAGTGATGCTTCAGTAATACAACAATAAAATCACCTGACTTACCTAAGTGGCAGAAGAAAAAAGTATCTAAAGAGAAATGCTACTCCCCACAGTAACGTTAACCTCAAGCTGAAAAGAAAGTCAACAAAATTACATGAATTATTTCCTAATTGCTCTGAAATTGGGCCAAATGAAAAATGCATACAATTTTTTATTTCAGTACTATATTCGATCCATTAATGCTTCTCCCGTAATAAGCACCACTTTTGAGTGTCAACTTAAACTGTCTTTAAACACCCCCCTTTTTTAAATATTAATGCACGTGCATAACTAAATTCCATTAAAATTGCCTTCTAAACTTTCAATTTTAGGATTTTGACTTCAGATACACTGAATTTTGAATGTTTATGCATGTAAATTCCCATTTGTAAGTTTCATTTCATAGAATAGATTCATAGGTGACCATATCAGTCATACCTGATGAAGTCCTCCAATGTGCAGTACCAAATATTGGAGTGAGTAAAACATTCACTTGGTTTTGTCAAACAAAAATCCAGTCTGGTTTTCATTTCATAATTTTAATAAGCCTCCCTGAACACTACAAGGTCAAATATGTTACTACCCACTTTGGAAGCATTGATATCAACTGAAGCTTATCAGACTTATTGACTTGTCTAATTTGTTTATTGATCAATGGAATCTTACCCAAGGTATTGATATCTCATACTTGTTCTTGTCAATAAATTCCATGATACCAATTCTGCAGAAAAGAAAATGACAGAGATCAATTAATTCAATTCAAATAATTCACTGTATTTGTGATCCAATCAACCAATGAGGACAACATTGATATAAAATTGGATCGATTGAGCCCATATATATTGGTCGAGCTATGAGTTTTAAAATATTGGATGAGACCAATATTTTAAAACTCATAGTGAGACCAATAAATATTGGGCGTAAAGCATCCAATTTTATCATTATTATGTGTTGGATCCAATATTTTCACACACTTGGATTTATCAAAACATAATGCGAAAAACTGTGTGGATGACATGCCCAGTCAGGTGCTGGTTTCCAGAAGGGGTTACCATGATTAACAACAAATCAGGTTCTTTGATTGTATCTTCATGTGATTCAATTTCTATGCAACCTTTGTTCACTGGTGAGCATCCACCACAAACTCAGTGCTAAGTCGCCAGTGCTATATTCAGAGATATTGACCAATAAAGCTTACATGAATCAATAGAAAACAAAGGAATTTCAAGAGCAAAAATTGGCTCTTTGAGCACCTATTTCTCAAGTAATTAAAAGGGCATTTCGTGATCCACAGCCTCATCCCCCCACTTTTCTCAAAAAAAGTTGAGATTTTTATATCACTAGAAACCTCTGGCTACATAATGTTTATGTTCAAAAAATTTCGTGCAGATTAATTCGTTTAGCAAATACAACACATTGTCTATGGAGCAGTGTAATACACATAATCATGCATAACTCGCAAATGCAAAATCGGAATCAACTCAAATTTTGGGAATAAGCTTTTTTCGTGGATATCTACTGAAAAATATCATAAAAAGAGGATGCTAGGATGACGAAATACTCCTTTAAGACAAGTGATGATATGTTATTTGAAGCTTGTTTTATATAGATATTTCCAGTGATGCCAACGCCGTGCCTTAGGCGCACAATTGGGCTAATTGGCGATCACTTGCCGCTACTCAAAAAAGCATGCCACTACTTGTCTAAAATTGGGCTACTTTTGCCAGTCTCAGGCCGTGGCAGTAATTTGATGTATTCCTTTCAATTTAGCGGATTTATAAAGGTTTTGAGTCTTTGAAGCTCCAAATTGAAATATCAATGGGTTTTGTGACCATTTATTGATCGGTCAGTAACTTCCCAGTAAGTACCGGAAGTTTTAAAGTCAAGTGCTTTTCCGCTCAATTGGGTGTTCTAAATTCGGGTAAATACGCCCAAATATCCGGTATTGTGCGCTTTTTTGGAAGGTTAAAAAATTGGGCTACTTGAGAATTCTTTACCGCGGTCTGGCGAGTCAATGCGCCGTGCCTTGATGTTGAAAAGTTTTGGCAACACTGGATTATTTCCACTGCTTAATAATTCAAAACTGGAACACTGGGTACGTCATGGATGGTAACATTTGATATTGGGCATCAAATCTTATTATTATCAATCTCTATTTATATGTAACTGACTGCCTTTTTGCTATGGGCCCCTTTTCAACTTTTAGTGGGGCCATCAGACACAGAATTCTCAGTTTAAAAAAAGTACTTTTCATCATGATTTTTGCATCATGATAATGAAATTTTGAACAGCTTTAATTTGATGTAAATAGATTAGATATTGGCAGTCGCTCTGCCGATCAGTGATGGAAACAACATCATAAAGAAGCGATACGCTCTGAGTGATTCCATAGTATCATATGTCCTTTAGAATTTGAATATTAAATCAACTCTTACAATGTAATCTGAAAAGAACCTTGGTAAAATATTATCCTCATTTGCTTGATCAAATCGGGTTACATTTGATAATGTTAGGTGACCTAAATTGCATCCTACTTCTAAATGCACTCCAGATAAAAAAAAATATATATATTTTAACAATCGGTAGTAATAAAACTGTCAAAATTCAACACCTGTAAAGGTTTTCATTAATAAGTAACCAGGTTAGAAAATCAGGTGAGGTATCGATTAGATAGACCTCTGACCCAAGTTATCAGTTGACTACATTATTGTATACACTGTTCACAGGCTATTTGTTCTCATGGTATCATAATTTAGAATTCTATGGAAAGCAAATATTGTCGGCACAGACTTCTGATGTGTTTGTCTTTACCAAATGTGTCCGTCCACAATGTGACCGTCCAGCCGGCTGTATATCAATGTAGGCGTTTTCACTTTTTGAGATATTGGACAGGCAAAAACTTTCTACAAAATAAAAAAAAAAAAAAAAAAAATTGTTTGATTGGCATAACATTAAAACAATATTAGGGTAGGTAGGTACCATGTAGGGATTTTTTTTTGACTTTTTCTGCAAATTGCATTTGATAAAAGGCCTTGGAAATTTGTTTCTTCCTTTTTTTTTAAATAAAATTTAGTTTTTAATTAATTTATTTATTTACTTTTTTTTTTTTGTGCAAAAAACCAAAAAACTTTTGGGTCGGGCCAAATTTTATTGCAAAATGTGTTGATATACTGTTAAGCATGAAATATTTATTTGTGTGCATGAAAATTTGGCACATGCAGTTGATTCATGAAATATTCATGTACGCAGATTCATATTTCTCTTCTTATGTACACCAAAGCAATCATTTATAATTTTAATTAAATAAATCTGGTACCTGAAGTTAATAAATGTTGACCCAGTGTCAATACAGTATACATGTATGTTATTCAATAAAGCAATGGTATGCACTAAATAATCTAATCTGTGGTTAACTAGATACACACTATGTACTCATACTATGCATGATTTCACAATGCTACAGTTGCGTGTTGTGTGTGTACATAAGAAATAAGTCATCGCACTTTATACCAACTATGTAACAGTTGGTACTGCAACCTTAGTTCATAATGAATCGTCATCAATTAAAGGTATATCAGTGATCCCAGTGAAAGCATATCAATAAAAGCTAACAAATTAAACATTTATCACCCACCTTTGTACAGTATTTTTGGTGAGGCCTGAGAGCACATCAGACACACCAAATTGCATTATGAATAATGTACACTTAATAAAGCGCTGGTATCCGTCAAGAGACGCTCATGGCGCTTTGCAAAAACAACCAATGTACAATGATACAAACATAACAATTAATGCCAAAACAGGTCATCAGTGTTGTATAGTTCAAGATATGCATTGAGTCAATTAAAGGCATTTTGGAACAAATGGTTTTTCAAGTTTGTTTTGAAACTACACAAGCTCTTGGCAGAGCGAACTGAAAATGGTAGATTGTTCCAAATGTTTGCAGCTAAAACATGATCTGTTGCCCCACTGGTTTCTGTCAACTGTTTCTTGAAGAAGTCCTTTTGTAGCAGAACAGAATGTCCTTCTGATATCAAATAATTTTGATTTTTTTTTTAAATATGCAATATAATACAAATTATATGGCAAATTATTAGAAATATTATCAGATATTGAGTAAGGTTTGATCTTTCCCTAGAGAAAGTCCTTTAAGGCGTCCATCATATGAAAATTTTGACCTTTCGTATTGAAAATACATTTTTTTCCCAAAACACCTAAAATTTTTAGGTCTTTGCGGGGGAAAATGTACATCTTCAATACAAACCAAATTTTTCATATGATGGACGGCTTTTCACCCCAGCTACATACTTTAAGTACATATCATAAGATTTATACAAAGTTAACTTTTTGAGGACTGTTAAATGTCAAAAATATCATTTTTTAAATAATTTGTCATAAAATTGTGTTATATCACAAATTAAAAAAAATTTTAAATTTATTTCATATATTAGAACAACATTCCCTGTATTCAGAATGCAATTTGGTGTGTCTGATGTGCTCTCAGATCCCAAAAAAATACTATGCAAACCTCACTATCTGAGCCCTTGAAGTAAAGATACTATTAGATTACTAAGTCAATAAAATTGCCATTTCATATGAAAAATAAATGGCAAAAGAGAAGGAAACAGTGGTGTCCATATGAAGCTCGATTCAACTTCATGTATAAGTATCTATTCAGACAATCTCCTCCAACATTGAGCAAAATGTGAAAATATTATTCTTATTTGGTTGTTTTCAGTCTTATCATTCACTTGCAGGGTATGTTAGCACACCCTGTTACTTACGAAATCTTCATTTTTGATCATTTTATTTTATTTTCTGATTTCAGCAAATCACTGATGGTGCCTTTAACCATTTTCAAAGAAATGATTAAAATTTATTCAAATGGTCTCAGGTCTCAAAGAATAACATCAAATATACATACTGATGGAGCACATTTAGCATATAAAATGATAGGTTATATCATAATTACCTTCTGCTGAAAATCTTTTAGTTACTTCATCATCAACAATAGCCTGAAATGATAGAAGCAATTCACATATAAGTAAAATACAGACATGTGTCAAATGTCACATGTACATGAATTTAACCTTAATTTATTATTAAATTCAACATATTGCTACAAAGATTTTAATGAGATATATTTATTTTTCTGTTAAACAGTTGCTTTGCAAAACATTCCCGCTTTGCTTTGTATAATTTCCATCTAAATTTCAACAAAAATCTTATTTAGTTGTGAAGTACCTACTGACGTTCTTATTTTTTTATAACAATTATTTTCAACCTTTTTTAGATTAGTTCTGAGCCATGAATTTAAAAGCCTGCGATGCTAACCAATCACAGGATGTGGGGAGTTTGATTGACAGGAAACTAACCAATCACAGGCCATGGGGAGTTTGATTGACAGGATCGTCAGGCTTACCTCTACACCTTTTTTGGTGAAATAGAATGCATCCGAAAGATGAAATTCATGATGATGATGATGATGATGCTCTTTATTGCTGTCGTCTGTTTGCCCTGTGTATTCCAGTGATTCGGTAGATTCAGCTTTGATTCCATCTGCCAGATGACGTGGTGAATCCTTTTTGATTAATTCTACAGAAATAATCACATAAAAGCAGAGTTTATACATGTGTCTATATAAGGTATGGCATTTTGGAAGTGCTCTATGCATGTTTTAAACAGATTAATTGAGTAGAGCAAAGCACACTTTTCAATATGCCTTTTGTTTGAAGTAAATAGTTTTCAAAATATATGAATTTATATTTTCTTTGTATCGTATTGTTTTGTTTCCACAAGTATCCTCATATACCACCTTAAAATGATATACATTTTCATACACTAACCTGGAAATAATTTTGTCACAGGCTGAAAATGTTTCAATATCCTTTCTAATTTCCACATATGAATGAATTAAGGGATCTAAAATGAACGTTTATTATGCTTCGACAGTATTTTTGTGGGACATGAGAGCACCTCAGACCTATCGAATTGCATTCTGAATACTGAAGCATGTCTTTCTGATATCAAATAATTTTCATTTTTGAAAATCACAATATAATACAAATTTTATGAAAATCACAATATAATACAAATTTTATGACAAATTATAAAATTTGATATTTTTCAAATTTTTGATATATAACAGTCCTCGAAGTAAATTATATAAATCTAATGATATATTTTAAAGTGTATGTAGCAGGAGGAAAAGCCGACGGTCAATTGAAAATTTTGACCTTTCATATTGAAGATATGGATTTTTTCCTAAAAAGACCTAATTTTTTTGGTGTTTTGGGAAAAAATCCATATCTTCAATCTTTAAAGGTCAAAATTTTGAATTGATCGTCGGCTTTTCATCCCACCTACATACACTTTAACCGTATAAATCATCAGATTTATAAAGTTTACTTCAAGTACTGTTAAATATCAAAAATATCAATTTTTAATGATTTGCCATAAAATGTGCATTAAATTGCGAATTTCAAAAAATCAAAATTATTTGATATCAGAATGACATTCTTCGTATTCAGAATGCAATTCGATGTCTGATGTGCTCTAATGTCCCAAAATAAATACTGTCCAAACGTTCATACCCCAGCCCTTAATGTATGACATAGTGGTGTTATCAATAGAGATTTTGTGTATCGCCATGTCGGAAGAAAATACTTTCGACAATCGACATGTATCGACAATCAACAACCTGACAGCGTGGGAAATATCTCCAATTAAGCTTACCTAATATTCATCAAAACAAATGCTCTAGAACGTGTGTGTGGCATTACTGCTCTACCCCACGTGATCTGCACAATAGCGAACACTATGTCATGATATTCCAAAGCTGTAATTGGTTGAGGTGCCCATGTCACTGACATGATATTTACACATATATGTGCTTGTCCTAGTGCATTATTCTTTATTGGTCATTTTTTTATCATCACTGCTATGTGAGACTTTTGTACGAGTATCATTGGATGAATAAGAATCATGTCACCGACATCATCAGTCACTGTCAAATTGTCCTCATGAATAATTCAAAAGACATCAAAAATATAACCACACACCATGGGAGCTAGACACATTGGCACCATCACATGGCGCCGTGTGTCTAGAGCCCAAGAGATGAGTATAGCTAATTTAGAATTTATTTTGGGTATTAAAATAAAGTAAGAATATCAACCGAGAGAGAGGGAGAGCGAGAGGGGGGGGGAACGGGATAGTAAAGTGAGAGCGAGGGGATAGGGAGCGAGGGGTAGGGGAGAGTAAAGTGATAGCGAGAGGGTAGGGGACACTAAAGTGAGAGCGAGGGGCTGGGGGACAGTAAGATGAGAGGGAGGGGGTAGGGGGACAGTAAAGTTAGAGCAAGGGGGTAGGAGAGAGGAAAGTGAGAGCGAGGGGGTGGGGGGGACAGAAAAGTGAGAGCGAGGGGGTTAGGGGACAGTAAGTGAGAGCGAGGGGGTAGGGGGACAGTAAAGTGAGAGGGAGGAGGTAGGGGAAGAGTTCAAGTAGAGCGAGGGGGTAGGGGGACAGTAGTAAAGTGAGGGGGTTTGGTGGACAGTAAAGTGATAGCGGGGGCTAGGGGGACAGTAAAGAATGAGCGAGGAGATTGAGATTCGGAAGCTGGCATGGGAGGAAGAGGTGGAGAGAAGGGTGAGACCCAGGGTGAGACAGGGGAACTGGTTAAGAGAGGGGTTGAAAAGAATTACGACCAAATGGAAAAAGAGAGGGGTGGGGTGCTAAGAAGACGGGGGAGAGAGAGAGGATTCAAAGAATGTGAGACGAGAGGTGAGAAAATGGAGTGTGAGGGGAGGGGGGAAAGTATATATGGTAAATATTTAGCATTTAACCTCATATGTTATTTGATAATGATATGAAACAAATCTTACTTTTCTATAAAACAACTTGTTTTGTTTTTTTAATACTAAACAAGATCAGACTCAGAGCTGAAACTGTGATGTATACTTTTACCTTTCATCTGTCTGGGTTCTTTTTTAAAAAGCATACTATTGGAATAAATTAAATTTCTATTCACATATCGTCAGGTCACTGGATACCACGTGAGTGACTTCAAGACACACAGAGGGCACAAATTTGATTGGTTGGGGTGGATCACTAGCGATGATCTCAGCAACAACAAAAATTGATACCACTAGGGAATACATGTACAAGAGTGGAGAATATCAAGCAAGTTACTTTAGGCCACGCCTTCCTCTGTCAATTGTGTTGATTATTTGGGTTGGTGTTTGTCACTGACGGTGACCAAGCATCCCTGGTTGGATAAAAGTCTTCTATCCAATCAGTGACTTCTTCTACAAGAAGTCACTGACAGTCATTGACATCGGCAGTCGGTACCACAAAAGAATGGCAATCATGTACCACTGACAATGATGTGTGCATTTCTATTCAATGTCTATGTAGCGTAACAAAATTAGAGAGAGTATTAAAAATTTTGTTTACGTTTAAACGGTTAGTGATTTTTCTAAACGGATAGTGCATTCAGTGGCTAGTGATGTGAGACGGTGCATCGTTTGTGTGTCGATACTACCATTGAGTGTTCCAACATGTCGGAAGTCTTTGAATTTTCCGACTATCGATACTTTCGACAGTCGATAACAGGCCTAGTATGACATTTACAATGTACATGACCCCGCAAATCCCTCAATGATCATGATGATGACTATCAGTTTAGAAAATCAAATATCAAGGACAGCCCATGTAGCTCAATTGTTAGAGCATCAAACTTGTCTTCAGAGGGTCTGGCATATATTCCAAGGATTTTGGGTGTGCCATACTTGATTCTCCCATTCTCCCTCCTTATTTTTTCACATTTGCCTATTATTACTTTGGTCCATCCAATGTTGTGATTTCCACTTCTTTATGGTTTGTTGCATTTGAAGTTACTTTTTAACACCTTCTTAAAGTTAGCTTTGTTTGTTCCCAAATTTAAACAGACACTCTTGTATATAGAGTGTGCTCCCTGGGGGCACTCACATGTTAAGGTGGTACGGGTATGTGCGGCGCTCAAGGGTCCCTTTTTCAGGCTCTCCGGCAGTTCCTTAAGCCCCACATTTGGATCTGCTCCAGTTCTTTGAGCCTCAAGCTCTGACAATTGCAGCTCTTTAAGCTCAAATTTGGAAATAATGTAGAAATTTTTATTCCTATAATTTGGCCCTAATTTCAGTTCTTCAAGCCCCTATTTTGCCCGAAAATCAGTTCTCAGTTCCCAAAGTTGTCTCTATAATAGACGGTTTTTAGCCCTCCCTTAAATTTAGTTCCCTAAAAGACTGAACATTTTCTGGACGCAGAGGCTATCGTATTAAAGGCTACATTAAACTGAACATTGTAATGAAACACAACTCGTCTACTTTCCTACGATAATGTACAAATAGGTCTTACAGTATGTTTTTAAGGCGATATAATACCCTGATTTTCATCAGTACCCATCTTCTTTTTTTTTTGTTGCAAATTTATGAAGTATATTTATATGTTCATCAACTCATGTCCTGAACTTATAAAATATCTCTACATACATTGTACAAAGTGGTTTTAAACCATTTTAGAAAATAATTTTAGCCCTATATATTTTTTTGTTTACTGTATCCTGGTAACTGAGATGTGTGTTTCATAACAAACCATAATTTATTCTATTGAACATGTCCAAGTAGAATACATGAATAGAATACATTAAATCCTTTGTTATACTATCTATAGAAATGTACTCACTGATTATAACACTGAATAAATTAAATAGGCCTAATCTCTTCCACATAGACAATTTAATACTACACCATGTATGTATATCTTCTATAATATGTTGTTAGGAAAAGAGATTAAAAAAGGCTATAAGGTCATCAAAGGTCAGGTTATAGGTCAATTGGTTCAGGTCAAATTCAGGCATCAATTTGGAATACATGTGATAGCCTGTGATATCATGTCATAATGAGGCATCAATTTTGATATTTTGTCTGTTACTGGATGGCCACGCGTTTTGAACTCGCCACCCAAAAATGGTGGTTTTGTTACGCTTTTCCAAATCGAGACTCGTTCAAATTGTTATATCTCTGCTTAAACAAAAGGTAAATTGTAGAATGTTTGGTGTCATTTTGTAGCTAAATGAGTGCCCTAACAGACCTCCAAAGGAGAATTGTTTATCAGCTAAGATAGTGGAGGTACAGTTGTTTGAGTTCAGAATGGCCGAGGTGGTTGTTGAGGCGGTGGCGGTTGAGGCGGTGGCGGTATGTGCAAAGTCTATGGGAAAGAGTTTGTGTGTGCGCGTTGAATCAAATGATCGAGTTCAAAACACACGGCCGGATATATAATGGAAATGTGTGAGGTGGATATACTAAAATACCTTGGGATGTAAATGGTGAGTACAATTTAGATTGCCTAGTTGAGATGGATTGGGCAAATAAATATAAAATAGTTACCAAAATCACAAAAATGAAGCTTACGGAAAACTACCTAATATGATGGTATAGGTGACAAAAAATACAATTTTTTTCAACATTGCTGTAGTGTGGTTGTGGTAACCTGTTACCTATGGCTTAATTAAGTTTCAGTGACACAGTGTCGCAAGTTCAAAATACAAAATATAGCTCGACATTGAAAATAGAAGCATTTTAACCGGTTCGCTTTTTTTTGATAGTTGTGGAGCACCAAGTTCATGAAGTCATAAAAGAAATCAGGGACCACTTATTCCCATTTTACATATCAACATTATTTCCCTAATGTGTTAGCAACACATATCCAAAATTTTAACGAAATCCGTTGATAGTAAGCTTTCCAAAATGAAGTGAATTTAAATCATCAGTGATGTACCTCCTTTTGGCTTCTATCTTCAAAAGCATGTAAGCTACATTGATACCGATGCCACCAATAAAACGAGAAGATTTGCCCTTCATTTTGCATACCACTTTTGCCCAATTTTTTTTTGTAATTTCTTCACAAAATGCAAAAAAAAAGCAAAAAAAAATCAATGGGTGTAGTACCCCCTTAAATGGACGATGCAATCACCTCCTCAAAATTACAATCATCTTATGAACCCTCTCAGACTCTATGCAGAGGTTAAACAAAAGCTTCACGGCCCGGGGGTACTCAGTACAAATGACCATACGGGACGTGCCGCAAACATGGGTAGCATTTTCAGCCTTCTGGTATATCAATGGCCCCTTTTCAAAGCCTATTTTGGTATATGAATGGGTCCTTTTTTCAAAATTTTCTCAATTTTCTCGGAAAACAGCCCAATTTTTCCTTAATCTAGCCAAAATTTTCAAAATTTTCCCAAAATTTTGGGAAAATTTGTAAAAACTAAGACAATTTTGGGTAAATTCGGCTGAAAATTTTGACTTTTGGTATATAAATGGGTCCAAATTTCTTGAAAAATTGGTATATTTATGGGTCTACTTCCAAAATCTCAGCTGCACGTCCCTACCAAAACCAAACTTGAGTACCCCCGGCTTCACGGTCCCCTTTATTTCAAAGATACTGTACTACAAGTCTTGCAGAGGCTTTATAAATAGAATTTGAAAGGGTGATGTATTTTTACAATCATCTCTCACCTCCCAAACAATTTCACAAGTTATGTTTTATTCTTGTCTCAATAAAAGTATACAATGGTATATGGTATTGATTTACATTATTGAAAAAATATCATTGTCTTCTTAACACTTTACATACATGTACCACATAAGGTAAACACCCATGTGGTTACCAAATCCTGATTGCTCAATTCTGGTTTTATACTGTAATGTGTGTCATTTCCTGTCCAACAGATCAAGTAAATAGTTCAAATGAAAAGCCCTGCACTTTGAGGTGAAATTATATCAAAGTCTAGAAACAAGTTTTGCTCATATCCCAACATCTAGAAAGTCTATAGTAGCGTACATAAATAGCACTTGTTACTTACTCAGGCTCTCAACGTTTGGAATGGATGTAACAACCTGCCCATTGCCACTGAATACAGAATCATCTTCCTCTTCCTCCTCCTCATCATCATCAGCAGCAGCTGCATCCTCACCATTACTTTCAGCCTCACGAGCTAATTTTATCCTCTCACTTCCAAACTGTGTGAACAAACATAAAAAATAACAGAATGTTGAGTAATTAGACAGAATAATTGGTGCACACCAACAGCCTTACGTTGGCCAAAGCATTACGTCAGTGTCACTCAAATGTATTTTTATCGATAAGTTTGAAGATATATTTTTTTAATCTTAGAAATTCCTTCAATTTCATTTTAAGAGTAAAATCACTGATAAAAATTACAAAATCATGTCAAATAAAAGAGAGATCTCTCAAAGCATAGACTGATGGGTATGGTTTCCTTTGAAAACTTGAAGAAAATTCTTTGGACTGAAAGAATGTTGCATTTTTTTTTTAAATGTACATGCAGTGGTAGCACCTGGATTGGTGGGAGTGAGGTGATAGGGAGGAGGGACAAAAAATGTGCGCCCTAGGGTCCCTGATGGAGAAAAACAGAAAAAAAACAGAAAAATTGATAATATTACAAATGTGCAGTGTGCACCATAGGGTTCCCGATGGAGAAAAACAGAACAATTGATAATATTACAAATGTGCAGTGCAGTGTCTCACCACTGAACAACACACCGATCGCGCGCCGCCATATTGTTTTGGTTCCACTGGTTCCCGGCAGCTTAAAACACGATAGAATACTGAGGATACATGCATTTGCAAACCATCGCGGTATATTTCAGATCTCGGGTTGCCAACTGTTTTCCTACCAAAAATACGCTAATTATCATGATTGCAAATCGCTAAATGCGATTTAAAATACAAATTTCTGGCCGGAAATTTGTGATTTTTGAATTAAAAATCCGGATTTTTTGGGGGGCATGTTAAAAAACCTTGAATAACAAGAAATTTAGGGTCTATAACTAACTTTAAAAAATTAAAAAAACTATAAAAATTATTTTAAAAAAAGTTAAATTTTTACGGTTAGACAAATAACCGTTAATTTACATCCCTAGTCACCAGACACTTTTGATACTTTCCAAAAAAAAAAGTAATCTCGAAATTTCTAACCAACAAGTTAACATTGGCACACTGTACTGATCACAATTAAAGTGAGTGGGATTGCAGGAGCTTAATGTTTCCAGTTGGAACCATTTGACTAAAACGCTGGAATTTCTTAATATTTTAAATTACATTGATCTTACATGTATAGGAAATGAGTCAAGGAAGCCAAAAATTGCATTCATATTTCCATAGGTCTTGCAATACTTGAGTTAAGGTCAATAATATTTTTTAAACAAAGGTTTTGGTCATTTCCCAAGGCAAATAATGCACATGGGGTAGAAATGACACACCTTATAACAAGCCTTGGGATATCCTTACATAGAACCCGTACCATTCCTCTTGTACCCCAGCTTTATTTGTCTCAATATTTGAGTGCAAAGACTGCTTGGTCATGTTCCCCTAGATGACCTGCCTTTTAGTTGAAATGGTACATATGTAGTTACCCCCCCCCCCCTGGGTTTCCCCTTGGTGGTTTGGAAAAACACCAGACACAAAACTTAACTTGGCTAATTATTACTTTCCTGTCAGACATGGACTTGACCCAATTTTTTTAATTTATCAATCTGATCTATCAACTACTCTGGTCATAATATAGCTAATACATGTAGCCATAACTTGAACTACCTAACACTTTTAACAGGAATTGTACATACTGTACAAAGAACAAGAAAATCAAGGGGCTGTATGTATACACATGCTCCAGAGGGGGTTGACATGCAAGCCATTCTCTAGCTGCACAGGACAAGGAAGGAAAGCCATATTTGGTACAATGTAGGTCAAGAGGAAGGGAAGTAATTTTTGACATGCCATTTTCATGATTTTGAGGCACATTTCATTCTATATATATGTAACTAAGTATAATTCTGAGCAAACTCTAAGCATAATTTTGAGCACTAGATGAATTAGGTTTAACGTGTTGTGTACTGTATGCAGTGTGCCAAAAATTGCTTGTCCCCATCTTTCAGAATCCCTCTCCGGGGGCATATAATTATTTTCTCCAAAAGTGAGCATTTTACCAAAATTTGACATCACAGTGTTTGCCAATATTCCAAATAAATGTATTGTATGATCATACTTTTACTTTAGACCAACAATTTAGCAGATTTGAGTCTAAAAGTAAAAAGTTTCCACAATTCCAGGGTTGAGGTTGGCCTTACATGTACATGTACAATGTAACTTTAATTTTTTTGGCCTCATAACTACTACTAAATTGTTTATCTAATTCTAAGTGCAGAAAAAAACATACAAATCCAACTGCGGTATCAGATTTATAATTATGTAAATATGCTTACTTTTGGAGAAAATTGTAAAAAAAGCACGATTTTGATCCACATTTTTTGGACAACATAACTTATTATTTTTCAGTCAAATTCAGTGTATTGTTTTGTCACTGATTTCAAACACTACTAATGGAAAGATCTAGGAAACATTTTGAATTTTTTTAAAATTTTGACCACCTTTTAGAAATATTCTTCAAAAATGGTTGAAATTTGAAAGTTTCAACATAATTTAGGTAACTGACGCATATTTTGATGGAAATTCTAAATATTCTACAAAGCTTTCCTAGAGTCAAAGGAGCTCAATGATAAAACCAAAATCTTACCTTTATCTTGTATATTGATCCAGTTAGCTGTCCAAAAAATTGGAAAATGCATGAAAATGAACATGTTTAAAAATCACTGTTTGTTTTTAAAAAATGTGAGTGCACAGCAAACAAACAACTCTCATACAATTGCAAATCGCAAACATCCAGATTCCTCCATTTTTACAACTTGTAGCCCTACTTACAATACAACTGCCACACACATCATACTGAAAATCCAAGCAACATTTGGGGATTAAAAGGATTATTAAATATTTCACCATCCCAAACAAATGATCATGAATTTTTTTTTTTTAATTTTCATCACATTTAATTGATGTTACAACATGCATTTTGTTTGCCTGCAAGGGCTTAGGCAGCCGGCTGTGTAGGGAGTGTTTTACACACCCAAATGTGTAAGTCACACACCCACTTTTTACCAACATAGCCTATACTTTGTACACAAATCATTAAATTTGCACACCCAGGTTTTTGAATTTACACACCCAAACCTTCAAATCAAGACCTTGTTTGCCTGAGCTACAATGTAAAGTGTATTAAAATAAACACCTTTTTTTATAAATTATTAATTTTAGATTAAACTGATTAGTACAATGTATTAATTAATGTTAAAAATAATTAATATTACCATCCGTTCCATTAACCACCAATAAGTGCCAAATCAGCGACTTTTCAATACAGTACATGAGCCGGGGTGGGGGGGTATGCTGCTGAGAATTTGAAAGTGGACCCATGTACCAAATTTGCAAGAAATTTTGACCCATCAATATACCAAAATTCATAATTTTTGAAAATTGAAATTAATTTCATTTACTTATAAATTTACCGTACCCTCAGGGACTGTCATTTTATATAATTTGTGTAACTTTGGAGTGGGTGTGTGTGCTACTGATTTATTTAATTTATTTCCTTGTTTTTTTAATTAAAGTTCTTTTCTCTTGCATTCAGAATGATTAGAAACAATTGCTATGGATGGGGATTCCCTCATAGTAGTACATACATCTAATAGGATACATATTTTGTAGACTCCCAAATCAGGCAGTGTCTGAGACTGGGTGCAAAAGGACTAACTTGCAAAATTTACATACTGGTGTGCATGTTGACAATTAAATACTGGTCCATGATAATAGTGTGAAAAAATTAAGAATATATTTTGCACACCTGTCCTTGTTTCTGGGAAAATTACATTATATGCCTATAGTTTTGTTCCCTGGAAATTTCATCACTCCCAGCCAGAGTCCCAGGAAATCTTAACCCCCCCCCCCACACACAAAAATCAATTGATGTTTGTAATCACAAAAATGAAATACAAAATCCTTTTTGGGGTGGGATGGGGGCCAAACGGTAACCCCCCAGGCCAGCCCAAAGTTAACTATAATTTAAACCTTGACAAGTCTGTCAAGAGCATAGCCGTAGGCCTATTTTAATTAAGCCTACCCCTACATCACATATTTACTGCGTTGAAATGCGCTTGTCGAATCTGATTGGCTTCTGAGGCGATCTGCTGTTGCCCATTGGAAATTTATTTAAAATGAACTTTTGTCTTTGTACTGTAGTGAGTGTACGCATTGTTAGCTCTGACTTTGCAACATCACGTTTGTACACGCTTGTCAAAGGTTCACTGGAAAAGATAAGTCCCCTTCCCCAGTGAGAGACCAATTATTCTCTTGGTCGGGCTGACTTCACAAAGGGGAAATAGCTTCACAAAGGGGAAATAGCCTTGTAAAACCAGTGTTCGCATGTGCAGCGCATGTGCAGTTCCCCTTTCTCGAGCTGGTTGCTACATGTATGAGCGCGCTTGTGCAAAGGGGACAAAGGGGACAATGTTCCCGGATGTCCGACCGAGTGAATACTGACCATGTACAGTACAGTACACACAGGCTGCTTCCACCATCTACAATGTATTTCATTCTCGGGAAATTGTGCATTTTCCCCCGGCCCCGCACTCCGTGCATCCGCGTGGGTATTCATGCTTGTCGGTGAACTTTAAAACACCCCTTTTGCATCTCATTTCGCAAGTTTTTAGGGAAAAACATCCCTTTTTTAGCAATTTTGCGAATTATTTGCCCTTCAACAATACCCCTATTTTCGCTAAAACGTGAACGATATTTCTAATATACCCTTCTCTGGCAAAAATGCGTAGGCTGCTCGATGAAAATACCCTTTTTTCAATTTCGCGGACACATGGTTTGAAAAAACACCCCTTTTTTGTGTGTTTCGCGAATCATGTTTCTTCATCTGAAAATTAAAAATACCCTGGCGAAATTTTCGACGAGCATGAATACCGGCGGATGCACGGAGTGCAGGGGCTAGGAAAATCCTTGTCATGCCATGAACTTGATGAAGGCATGCCATGATACGATTCTGAACGTGTTCATCATGTACAGCTCGAGCTCAGACAGTGACAGTCAGTGACACAGCAAGTTCAAGTTGTCATCACATCGGCAGCATGAACACCGAGAGTGAGAATAGTCACATCTCGCCGGTAAACATTTGGGACGTGCATGATCACTAGTTCACCACGTAAACTTATGGCTCAAAATTCGGACCGCTCGCCAATACAGATAGTATCAGTTTGTGAATGAGGACATCGTATAAGTTCCTTGTACTACATGATCACACGCCACACACCAAAACAAAACCATGAAACCATCAGACCATGACTGAGACATGATCACTGATCATGCTGATCTGAATCCTGGCTGGACATGAATAATGATGACACGTTTCTGGTGCTGGTCATTACTTTTTAATATAATTTTAATATACTTTTTGAACATAATTGCAAGCTGACAAATGAACATACAGAAAGCTCTTCACTTACCTTAAATAATTTCAGCAAAAGATTGATGTAAAATTTTCGTATCCCAAAAGAAATTCCAAATGTCCTGGTACAACTATCAGCGCAAGCAGCAGAAGAAAAGGGTCATAGAAAATCCCAGCAAAGTTAGGAAGAGTTGTTCCGTCATTTCTTGTCCTGATATGATCGTCATGGTACTAAACAGAGTGGTGCAGTACTAAGGTCTAGATTTTTTATTACCTCTTTTTTGATACTTTAACACTCATGATCAGCAAAATACACAAAAAATCCGATTTTTCCATTCATAATTTTTCTGTAAGTGTCGCAATTTCGTGTTTCGTGAATCATCTCTCTGCTCTCAGCGATCGGCCACTAAATTGAGGTCATGACGTTGCCAGTTTGAATGCTGTCGTGTCACCTTGGTTCATGGTTCTGAAAATCCCTACATGTATATGTAATAACGACGATGCAACATAATCATTAAAGAGACAGTTTTGGTTTAATATTCCTTAGGCCCTTGAAAGTCGGCTCCCCCTGTTGCCAATGTTACTGGAAAAGGCTTGGAAATTCAATTAAATGATTAAAAAATCATGGAATTGTCAAAATGAGTCTCTGAAATTGAGGATTTCTGGTTTCTGCTGGATTATTCCGTATTTGGATTGGTACCGGTACTCTCTAAGTTCCAGAAACAGCATTAATTAAGTTTGGGGATTAAAAAATATTCTGATTCTGATTGGTAATAAAAGTCAAATGTTAATAGTTTTGCTATATATTTCAGGGGAAAAGTGCCAAAAACATGCAATTTTGCATGATTTCTAAGTCTATAAGCATTTAAAATGTGTTGTATAGGCTTATGAGTTTGCTCATAAACTAAAAAAACATTTTATGTTAATGGAGTATTGCGTGATCCTAGCATCCTCTATTTATGTATTTTTTCATGAGATATCTACGAAAAAACCTATTCCCAAAATTTCAGTTGATTCCGATTTTGTGTTCGCGAGTTATGCATGATTATGTGTATTACACAGCTCCATAGACAATGCGTTGTAATTTCGTTCTGGTGCACCAGAACGAAATTCAAATTTCACGATATCTTTGCTAAACGAATTAATATGCAAGAAATATTTTGTACATAAACATTATGTAGCCAGAGGTTTCCAGTGATATAAAAAATCTCAACTTTTTTTGAGAAAAGTGGGGGGATGAGGCTGTGGATCACGAAATGCCCCTTTAATGTTGCATTATGTTGATAATGATAATGATAATGTTTTCCAAAAATTCCATATCCTGAAAAAGTCTTTGAGCTTGATTATCACAGCATACCAAAAACACCATAAAACGCATGTTTTTAGCCCCTCCAAAATTTGGCCTAATATCAAAATTTGACTTTTATTGCCACTTAGAACTAACTAAAGGGTTAGGATTTAATTAAGTTCATTGGCTAAACAGCTAGGGTAACATAGTTTTTTTAATCTCAAAAAATTAGTTCTGCATTCAGAATAGGTTACTGTCAATCCCGGGTGTCAATCATAAGTACTACGGTCTTCATGACTTGCAGTAGATCGTCATTTTGTATTGGGTGCAGCTGAAATGCCGAAAACATACCCCCTGCCCACAAATCATTGAAATTTCGGCGAAAAAGAGACCCAAAAATATTAGCTAATATATAATACTAAAACATGCACAAAATTGCTAAAAATATGAACTTGACTATCAAATGATCTGCAAATTCATGAATTTACACTATTTGTAAACCTGTTTTATGAAAATTGCACCCCAAAGTCTTATAGGCTACCAAAGAGCTAGTAAAAATCAGGATTGAGTCACGTGATTTTTTTTAAATCACTGATTTAAGTCATTACTAGTGGACATTATTTTAAATGATCTGCATTAGGGGTGGTGCAATAATTGTGTGTACCCCCTAGGGGGGTGAATTCTCAAAATGGTCTGCCAAAATTGCTTTCCCCCTTTGGCCGTGCCAAAAATCTTTGCCCCCCTTTCGACGTGCCAAAAAACTTTGCCCCCCTTTTGACGTGCCAAAAAAGGTTTGCCCCCCCCCTTACACATGCACGATTTTGGGGAACCCGAATTTAAAACATGAAATTGTCTTATCATATAATGCGAGCGCAGCGATCAGGAAATTTTGCATATTTGAATGTGTTCCTAATGCTTTCCTATGCCTTTTTAGGGCGTAATATAGAAACGGTACCCAAAATATCTGTGCCAAAAATTGCTTGCCCCCCCTTTCGACCTGCCAAAATCGCTTGACCCCTTTTGACCTGCCAAAAGCTTGCCCCCCTTCTGGCCTGCCAAAAATCTTTGCCCCCCCTATAATTCACCCCCAGGGTACACATAATTATTGCACCACCCCTTAGCCCCCGGGCATTTTTTTAGTAGTCTATTTTTCCCGCTATTTTTGACGTTCCTTTATGATTTTAAATAACTTTAAGAACCCTTTGTAGCTTTTGTAGGTACGGTCTTTTGCCAGTTGGAATTTTTATTTATATTTCCATATGACTTTTATTCTTTTACGCAAACAATATTTTGCATAATTGAAAAAAAAAATTGGTTGAGTAAGGGACCGTTCTCAAACACTTGTTAGGGTGGGGGGCTGGGGGCGGATGCAAAAAAATGTCATCGCGAAAATTTTTTTACAGACCTCAAAAATGTCAGGCCCCCTTTTTTGACATGAAAATTATGGGTCAACCCTATAGAAAAGCATAAAATTATAAACTCAATTTTTCCAGCAAAATTTGTGGTCATTTTTTCAGCCCCTCCCCTTAGGAGGGTCAAAAATTTCAGCCCCCCCTCTTTTTGCATCAGGCCCCCTGTTTGTGAACGGTCCCTAACACCTGAGTAACACGGTACCACACTCCTCTAAGTAGAAATCATCAAAAAACATAATCGAATAAATGCGATCCTACAAATTCAGTAAAGTTAGTACTATTAAGGCAACACTCAATACTCGCAACTCTAAATGCGCTGTCTAAATGACCTTTGCATAAACCGATAATAATGTAGGGATATCAATTAACTCCGTTAGAAGACGAGATTGTGACGGCCATTTTTTCATTCGCCATGGCACCAACACCGGCAGCAGTTTCGCCACTAATCAAGGTGATTATTACATAAATTGAAACGTTATTAACGATCCTAACCCCACAGTTGCATGCCTGAAGTAGTTGTGTTTTTAGATGTGTTATTTTTTCTAGGATAAACTATGAATGAACATGAAAAATAAGGCGGAACAGAGGGGTCAATTTAGGAAACTTCCGAATTCGACTACCAGCATGACCAGTGCCTCATGCTATATGTGGGAAATACAACCAATACAAGATACAACAGAACAGGCGTTTCCATCAGTGAAAAATAAACAAGAAATGGAATCCAATGTTAACATATATCTGCACAAGTGACTGATAGCCTATAGGATTGATGCTTTCAGGCTTTTTAAATGATAGCAAGAAATGGAAATCGGCGCCCGCCCTACATATGCCTATAAAAAGGAAAGATTTTAATCGTGAAATTGATCGCCACATCTTATATGGATTCACATTATCCTCCGGCGGAACTGTCAAATTGTCAATTACAACGTCTACTAGTATATGCTAGCGCTAGTGGACTGGTGTTTAAATCCACTCTCATCAAACTAATCAAAACTGTAAACTACAATTTTATCGGAAAAATCAAAAGAAGAAATACTAAATATTGCTAAGCCTTAGCCTTAGCTTAAATGATGCTTACCGATCGAGTCGCCTTGATGGTGTATTTCCGATCATTTTGCAACGTGGTTGAAAGATATTTCCAAGACGAGAGTATCGCCATTTAAGCATAGCCCGGTAACCTGGATAAAATTTCACGCAATCGATCGTCCAATCCTAGTTCACCTGAGTGATCACGTGGTTTGCCGAATGAACGGTATCGGTGTCGGAACAAGGATTGTTACTTGTAAACAAATCGTTTCGCCGGCACGTTTCAAGAAATTACATTCACGATCTTTTGATAATTAGTTAGGGATCGTTTTATTTAAACCTCTGGCATGAGAGATTGAGAATGTGGGTTAAAGATAAGCCACTCTGGGCGAATTTCTCGATAGGAGTCTTAGTAAGCCTTAGGCTTAAGGTGACCTTGAGGCTACTAAGCCTAGCCCGCTTTCGAAGCCCGAGTCTTAACTGTAGTCGAATTTCTTGAACATAAATTCAACCTGGTCTTAGTGGCCTTGTAGGCTTAACGCTTGACAACCGCATCCCTTTCTACCAGCGACTTAATTGTATAGGCAGTTGGAGGTAGATGTGCATAAGCTGTTGTCCTTCACGGTTTATCGTGACTAACAAGGTTACCAAGCAAAAGACTAGCCTAGACCGGCGGTCTTGGGCTTGGGCTTACACCGTACACAACTTGATGCAAGACTAGTATTTTTTCTGTTTCTGTTTTTGTGTCTTTTATGTATTATTTTATTTCCACTTTACTTTATTATGAGTCCTGCTTGCACGAATGATAGTTTTATACTTTTTACTCGACTCATTATTTTTTGCATTTCAAAAAGGGTCAAACTGCAAGCCTACAGAAAAGGAAACTTTGATTCCCCTAAAAGTAGGCCTAAAGCAAAAATTGTTTCACACTTCAAACAATTCATACGCATGTTTGTCAAAAGTAAAACATTATTTAAGGATAATTTTGGTGCAAAAACATAACCAAGCATTTAACAACCATCGTGCGTGCTATCTACTGCTGATATGTTTTATTTGCGAATTTAGCATGAGTGCATAGTTTATGATGATGATGATGATGATGATGATGATATGATGATGATGATGATGAAGATGATGATGATGATATTTTGTTTCTTGACCATTCAAACGTTTCAAGAACTGTTCCTTCGTTCACAAATATAAGGCATTATTACCATCAGCATGCCTCCGAAAAAAGTCACACTCAGGCAACATTAATATACATACAGAATTGAATTAGGCCTACTGCATATTTTGCAGCCAATGCTTCATGTCATTGAAAGCAAGGCGTCTGATAATAAATCTCCGGGCAAAAAAGAGAAAAGCATGGGAACAAGTTCATGTGGAACGTCAAGGTTTTTGGACGTCTTGTAGCAAAATATCGTAAGGTTTTAGCAATATTTGTTGAACAGGAACATGAGGAAGGAGAGGGTTGCTTCTATTTGTTGCCCGTTACAAGTTAGGTTCAAGCAGATCAGTAATCCTTAAAACAAAGCCTTTACTGATTCGGCAGCTTGATTTAAATTTGGTATCCGAATACTTCAGAAAAGGATCCTTCCTCTCCGAATGAAGACGCCACGACCAGCAAGTTCACGCCAAAGATTGCGTCACGCTTTAATTGCACCCTTTGGCCCCATTTCTCCAAAAGAAAGTTCATCATTCAAAATGAGTAGGCCTTTTATAGCAACAGCAAATTTAACTAACTGGAATGAACACTATAATAAAATGGTGAAATATTCAACTAAATCGAACAATAATTATTGCAGGGGCCTACTCTATGTTGAAGAAAAGACGGCATCTGTTTCAATTTCTCAAAAATATGAAAGAAAAACTTTGCATTAAAATGTAAGCAATTTGTCAATTGAAATAGACCACGGCATACGACCTAAGACCTGCTCTGAGACAGGGCCAAGAAAAGCCGCTGTAAGCCTGGCCTAACAGGCTTGCGTAGACTACTGCTACAGAAGACTGATTTCGAGAAATGCAAATTTTGCAAGCCTGGGGCTAATCCTACAAGCCTGGCCCACAGGCTAACGCAAAGCCTCGAGGCTATGGTAGCCGTGCTTCGGGGAACGTGTTTTCAGTTAAGCCTGGTCTTACGACCTCTTAAGCCTTGAGGCTAGACTAGCCAACTGCTAAGCCACCCGTCGAGAAATTCGCCCTCTGTGTTCTCATTTTGCAACTAAAACAGGCTTCTCATAAAGCTTAAATTTGCGGGCCATTATGCTGGCCATCCATGGATTTGAAACATGGCGGACATACCAAGCACCCTCACTACGTTCGGGTCTGTGAGGGTGCTCGACCAGGCATAGCCTCATGCCTCACTAGCCCTAGAACTCTGGCCATAGTATCCGTTTTTACTTCTACTAGGGCCAGAGGCACTTACATTGAAAAATTTGTTGGAGATGCTTGAACGATCCAGTACAAAAAATGACAGCATTTCAATGCTTGATCGAGGTAACTAATTAACATGATAAAACCCACTTGAGAACACACAATCGCCGGTCATTTCTAAAGATGCATTTATACTCAGTCGCTTTTGGAGAAACCTGAATTGCACGCATGGTCAGTGTACTAAATCGCTGTCGTATTTGCCTGCTGAGCATGCGCATGATTCGCTGTTTGTCAAAGGCGACACGTAGACGTAGGCCTATATTGACACCCTCTGTCGGTCAACGTTCTCTACAATTGCACACATAACTTGTGTAGTTAGCGACAATGATTCAGTCTGGGTATAAACACAGCTTTACACAATGACTAATTTACATAGGCACAAAAGACCGTGTTCATGTACCGTTACTCAGCCAAACATGGCAGAGTAGGTCCCGGATCTTCTGTACATGTTCCTATCTCCTCAACGTTATACCTTTCCAACAAGGAAAGAGATACGAAAAGCGAACGTCTATGCCTCACTCACTCTGCTCCCCATTCCAGAAAATACACTAAAAAAAATTTGGATTAAAAAAAATATTATAACTAAATCAAAGTAAAGACGGGTTCTAAAAGTGCTAAAAATTGTCTAAGAACTTGTGCTGGACAATTCACACCGCCTTAGTCAAATATTTCTACTTGTCATGCTTGTTGTAAAAACAACATGATTTGGAATTTTAAAAGCTGAGCTTATTACATGTAATCTGTAAACAGGAACAATTTAAGACTAAGAGACTTCCATTTTTCTTTTTCCTCTTTTCCAGTTCTCCAGGTATGCAGCCCTATTCGTAGGTATTGCATATGGCTCCAGGCACAATAGTAAGTCATTTAAACTGGTTTAAGGGGGTACTACACCCCTCGATAAATTTATGTCTATTTTTGCATTTTTCTCAAAACTAATAACACAGTGGTAAGAAAACTTATGTATATTATAGGGGGCAAAGAATCCAATATTACACTGGAATTTCAGTGACCCAAGCCAAGCTGTGTTCGTTATTTATGATAAGAAATAAGGTACCGCTAGGATGTACCTCATTTCCGACCATATATACTGAACCGCTTGTCTTGAGTCCCTGACATTTCGGTGTAGTAATTTGGTTCCTTGCCCCAATAATATACACAACTTTTGTTACCAGTGTGTTATTATTTTTTTAGAAAAATGCAAAAATAGTCACAAATTTACCACAGGGGTGTAGTACCCCCTTAATATTTTTGTGCATGATGAGGAATGTGTGTCTGTACATTGTACATGTAAATTTGGTATGAAAGGACCATTTCTTTCCCCCAACAATTGTTTTCTAAGTTAGCGCCTTCATATTGTTTTTACCTTTTAAATTTGTAGAAGTTGTATATATTTAGCACTTTCTTGGAAAAAAATATTAAAAAGCAGTCAACAAGAAATTGGTGTGTTCTGAACCTACATTGTGTAAAACTTGTACAGTAAGTTGGTGAGAAAGATCATATTGTTTATACACCATTAACTAATTGGATTTTTGTTTTTCCAGGGCAAAATTGCCAAACAAATTCTTGCAAAAATACCAATATGAATTTAGTCAATTCAAATTTAGTAAATATTTGAAAAAGTTATAATGGATGGATTTAAACAAGAAACAGGGGTGGTGCCCAGCAGGCACACCACTGATAAGCATGAACTGTTCAAAACAAATTGACAATATGCAGCCTCTCACCTTCAGGATATTCCATATAACCTAATGTACAAAGATAGGTGTGCGCTGTTGTGTGTGTTGCCATGGTTTGACAATTAAAATCTGATCACATTTTACCATTTTAAACTGTGAGTCAATGGCCAACCTGGTTTTAGCAGTCAACACAATAAATAAGGTACCAGTAGCCATTTATGAAACATACCTTACAGCAAAATGGAGCATAGAGTTTACAATCAAGTTGACCATTATCTGTGCAAGGATGTTTTCTTAATTTGAGATATCAGTTACAGCATATGATACAGAAATCAGTACCGGTACAGTAAGTTATGAAACCAAAGCGATGGAAGATACAGATTCAAGAGTTGCCATTTTTGATTCTGTCAATGTTTCCCATAGCAGACCCCATTGATTTCTAAACATTGAGTGCACACATTGGACGCAAAATTGGGCCTGCTGCGGATAAATGTTGTCATCGTCATCCTTATGGATGATGACTGATGACCTGTTTTGACCCTTTTGATTATGTTGTTGAAATGTTGCAACTCTGCCTGTCCAATGCAAGACAGTAAGCATTCATAAGGATATGGATTTGATACCATCTGTCCAACGGAGCTTTTGTCTGCCTCTTCTGTGAAGTCCTTCAACTTTTATCAACTATTATTCAACTATTATCTTCTCCAAGTTGTCGCCATTTCTTCTTGAGATGTGACCAAATCACTGCAATGCATTGTATGTTGCGATCAGTCTTCTGGCCTACTAAACATTTGATGTGTTCACCAAGTTGACTTCTGACAAATGCATTTGTTTTGTAATCCTTCCACAAAATTCTCAGCATCTTTAAATCTGTACCTTCCATCGCTTTGCATTTCATAACTGGTGATTTCAGATTTCTCCATCATATGCTGTCACTGATATCTCAAATTACAGAAAACATCCTTGTGCATGCTATAGTCATCTTGATTCTTTGAAATCTACATTCATTTTTTTGCTCTAGAAGTATGATTCATAATCTTTCCCCTGTAGTAGGTATATGCATCATAATGCGTGGGAGTGGTGGTGGTGAATGTATGTTTACACTGTTTTCATGAGAAAAAAAGATTGACAGGATACAATGTAATTTTCAGCTCCGCCAGTAACTGTCCATTTTGATGTTGTATTATAGAGACCCTGGAGAAGCGAGAAGGTGAAATCCTGCGGATTAAAAAGATCCGTGATGAAGAGAACGCACGTAAGCAAGCTGAAGAAGCGAAGGCTGGTAAGTGTTTGATTTGACATGAACTCCTGTCTTTTACAATTAAACATTTTCTGATTTCAGGCAATACTTCATATATGAGTGTTTTCCTGCAGGTTTTAGAGGGTTAGAAGAATTCTTGCTTATTCTTTCATTTACTCATATTCCTCAGTTTGTGTGTGCTTTTCCTCTTTTTTTAAAAGCCACAACACATGCTTGACGTAAGCATCTGCTAACTAGTTCTTATAAACTTGGCTAAATTGAAGTGACTTTAAGGTGGTACTACACCCCTTGATCAATTTTGTGACTAATTATGCATTTTTCTCAAAAAATAACTACACACTGGTTACAAAAGATATGTATATTATAGGGGCAAGGAATCCAATTACTTGGACTGAAATTTCAGTGATTCAAGACAAGTGGTTCATTATATGTTTTAAAAGAAATGAGGTACCTTCCAGCGGTACCTCTTTTCTCATCATAAATAATGTACCGCTTGTCTTGAAATTCCAGTGTAGTAACTGGATTCCTTGTTCCGATAATATACATAACTTTTGTTACCAGTGTGTTATTATTTTTTGAGAAAAATAAAAAAATAGTCTCAAATTTATCAAAGGGTGTAGTACCCCTTTTTTTATTAACCTCAAGTTGTAACACCACTTTGTTTCTTTTCTCTTTTCAGCTGCTGCAGGGGACACTGGCAGTATATTCGACTAACCCATGCAACCGCATGACCCTGTTATGATAACTGTACAAAAAAAACATGCAATATTTTACAAAGAACCAAACTTCCAAGTAATGATCACATAACTACAAAACAAATTCAGGACATTACTGGTTTATCCTGACCTAGTCAAGGAGTTGATGATGTTCACGTAATATTCCTGAAGCATGTTACCTTACTGAACTCTATTTCTGAAAGTTGTGTAAGGTGTAGCCTAGAATGAGATTGGAACTGACTTGTGGCAGAGGATGTGACCAGTTTTGAATGAATCAAATTTATAAATAACATTTTAACAAATCAAAGGATCAAGAGTATCAGGGATAAGGAGACATTATCATGGTTGCCTAAACAGCATGCTGAAGGGGGAAACCCTGTAAATTGCTATTCGATGTGTGACCCGATCATATCCATGAAGACCAAGTCAATGATTTGAAGTAGAAACTGGTAGTATCATTATTTTGTACTTTCAAGAGAAAAAGGATACAGACACAGCAAACACATTATAATGTGTTTTTAAATGTTGTGAATGTGTTTTTGTTGTGGTCAAAACGTTTTATAAACATTGGTTTATATGAAGGTTATGCAAATGTTTTTAAACGTTTTATATGAAAAAACACTGACATCGATCAAATGTTGTCAAAATGGAAAAATATTCAGTGGAAAACTTGTCTTTGTGTTTGCTGGGATATGGTTCTGAGAAAATTAAGGTCATATTCTCAATTAAAAGCTGTGGGAGAAATAAAGTTTTTTTTCATTATACGTTTGTGACCTATAGAAAGTATGAGAGAAGATTGGGCCGGTTTTTTTTATAAAACTATTTTCTAAACACTTGTACACTTCCATTCAGTTCAACTTTTAATACAAAGTTTTATTGGATATGATTGGGCCACATTGTACAGATGATGCAGTTTTTAAACCCTAATGAACATGTAAAAAAGAAAGTGCTATTTTGAGTGGATTATTATCGGTCATACCAAGTTTTCTCCTAGTTATTAAACATATATGCACAAATTCCTCATAGTAGCAGGACAACTTTCCCATTGTTGACAAAAATTCTTTGATGCCGTTTCTGTGTTTACAAAGTACTCTTTTAACATAGCAGCAAGTTGAAGCTTAACTCAAGATGCAAGTAGGTTTGTTGTCCTGCTAGTCGTAGAGTACTTTGAAGTCTTTATATGAATGTGTTTTGTTGATGAATTCATTGTGCACCCTAACTAGCCCAACTCTATCCCTATCCCAACTCTAACCGACTACCGTAATGCCGACAGTTGACCCAAACATTCAGCTAACTTAGAAACTATAACCCAGCTCTAAAGCCTAATGTAGGGTGTGCCATGAATTGGGCAATTAAACCAATTCTAGGGATGTGAGTATTCATTCAAGTAAAACCAAACTTGAAAAGGTTAATTCCTCTTTGAGTATCATAGTAATTTTTCCTAGACACAGTTCACAGGATTTTGAAATACATGTAAGCAAAAAAAACCCAGATATTGTTGCATTTATTTCAATGGCTTACAACATGCTGTTATCTGACGTTCTTATTGTCAAGTCCATATACTGAATATTCATCTTTCAGTTACCATGGTTACAGAGATGGACTATGCAAAGAGTACTTGTATTTTGTTTGCCAATCAATAATTATCTCAATTCTGTTTGAATTCAAATACATCTATAGATTTTGATGTGTGTGTGAAAAAAAAAGTTGGGAGTTATATTAAATATGATGAAATAATTGAAATATGGCTTAGTTTTTGTTGTTATGTTAATTTGACTAATTATGACAATTTTGTGTGGGGTGTGTTTGAAATACACGTAGGAAAGGGATATGATATCACAGTATTATAATACAGCCCGCAGTAGCATTTCATATCTTCCTTTCTAAAGATTGCATCCTTCAATTGTAGAGAGAAATTTTGCAGACAATTTCTGCTCCCCATTTATTCACAAATCTTTTAGTGTGTAATATTTGCCTTAAAGATTAGACATTTTCAACCCCAAATTTCTATGTCAAGTGTCAAATTTGCAGCAACGGAAAAACAGAATTTTTATGATTAAACTGTAACAACGTCATTTCCGAGTTACACGATTTGTTTAAGCAAAATATTACAGAACGGTGGAAAACAAACTTGCCAATAGCTTGATGAACCACAGACCCTTCAAAACAAAAACACATTTTTACTGAAAGCAAGTTACACACCCAAGGGGACCCAGCAAACGTTTTTATTCAAAACTTTCAATAACCATTTAAAAATGCTTGGTTTTATATATATAAAGGTCATATGAACGTTTTATATGAAAAAAAGACCTACTGTAAATGTTATTGTTAAAATATATTTTGGCAAACATTTTTGCCAAATAATAAGCTAGGTGGTCAGAATTTTTTCAAATTGGGGCCAAACATGGGTAGCATGTCGGCCTTGGGGTATATCAATGACCCCTTTTTCTAGGAAATTTTGTATATGGATGGGCCCTTTGTTTTTCAATTGTTTTGGAAAATAACCCAATTTTGCCCCACTGTAACCAAAAATTTTGAAATGTCCCCCAGGATGCAGAGGAAAAGTTGTAAAAACAGACAATTTGGGCGAAAATTGACTTGTTATATCAATGGGTCCAAATTCTCAGCGGCACACCCCTACGCTGCAAAAACTCAGGTGTTAAAAGTTATTGTTATACTTTCCAGGAGTCAAAAATGACACCAAGAGTGTAAAAATACCACCCAAAAGTGTTCAAAAATAACACCCCTAGCTAGGTGCGGCCCTTTATTGATTTGACTCCAACCGGTGTTACATTTAACACCAGAGTTTTTGCGGTGTATAAACCAAACTTGGGTACCCACCTGGGAATTTGATCTCGTGCGCTAGTTTTTAATGTTTCTATGTTCCGGTGTACAGTGTACGATGTGATATGATGTAAGCTTCTAGATGATCTAGAGCAGTTGGGGGGGGGGGGGAGCAATTTGAGAAAAAAATTCCAGAATGTAAAAAATGGTAGCAAAGCGGCCATCTGAGGGGATATGCCCCCCCCCCCCCTCCCCCGAAGTGAGAAAATGAAGAAGACCCGATTGAAGCCATTTGGTGGACCATTTTTGTAAAAATTTTAGTTTGAAAAAGCCGAAAATTTGCAAAATGACGACCCAATTGAAGCCATTCCTGGACCAGTTTTCACTGTTAATGTTAATATTGTACAAAGTATTGCTTTAAACATTAAGTGCCGGGTGTACAATACAGAAGCAAAAACGGCCAATTGTTTATCCATACGCAGGAGTGTCATAAGTTTGGAAATTTTGCAAAATGAAAGTTTTGGGACAAGTTTTCACTGTTATTGTATGAATTATTGCTTTAAACATAAAGTGAATGAGAAACTTGCAAAATGAAGGTCCAATTGAAGCCATTTGGTGCATCATTTTTACACTAGCACTATTTATATCATTGCTTTAAACAAAAACAAACAAAAAGGCCCAAACTCAATTTGCAAAATTTTTAAATGTTATACAGGCCCACTGACACTTTAATAGATGTGAGACTCGCAATAAAGTACTAGTAAACGTATGTAGGGCCTATGTCTGTATTCGGTCAAGTTGATGGTAACTCGATGTTTGATACGACAAATTGACATAAAACTGCATGCGCCTGCTGAATGGACCGCTTCATTAGTTGCAAGGTATTCTCGTTGAAAAGGTTCAGGTTATTCGAGGTTTTTTTTCCAACTTTGGAAATTGCTATATGTTGCCATGGTTAATAAACACCGACACGAAAGCATCCTTGAACTATTATTACTGCATTTTATAGACGAATCTAATTTCACGCATTCCTACACCTCAATGGCAGCCATAGCTGGGTCCCCCCATAGGTCTATCCCACCTAAAATGTGAAATGATGTGGCCTTGGCGGGGATTTAAGTTGTGAATTGAGTTTGGCATTATAAAAATGAAAACAAATATTCTCTGGTTGAGCTAGCATTTTCCTGACACCCTGTGGTCTACATTACACGATAAAAGCATTAATGGGAATATTCCATTTGTTTTAGGTTGATTTTTATTGCGGTAGTGAAAGCATGCTAGTGGTATTCGTAGGTAACATTGGGTTATGATGTCACATACTATCACACGTCCTGGATATATTTTTCAAGATTAGTAATGGCACTTTTGGTTCCTATAAGGCCAACAAGCCTTCAATCAATGGGCAAAAGGGGAAAAATTGGAGACATTTTATTTTGGACTTTTATTTTTGGCCCGTGTACACTTTTGGTTGGATTCGACCATATATCAAGGAGGGTTTGGGACTTCAAAAATGACTTTTTGAACATTTTGACTGTAACAAAAATGTCTACCAAATATCAGTACCTTTTCATTTGAACATACATGTTCACAAAAAGTGGACCTTCTGAAAGGAAGTGTTCCTTCTTCTTTGGGTGCCACCCCGGCTACAGGCTTGCTATCGTACCAGTGGCGTAGCCTGGGTCATCATATGGGGGGGCACCGGGTCTGATGGGGAGGGTGGGCACAGGCCATTTTTCGGCAATTTTCCTATGGGATTTTCTAAATTTTGAGATCGATTGCAGGGGCATCGTCCCCCGTGCCCCTATGCCTCTACGCCACTGTATCGTACTACGAATCTTCTACTTTCAGGAAAGAAGACTGATGTCAACAATAAAGATACAGTATTGACTAGTTGAACTTCTTGGCATAGCCTAATAATTTATGACGAAGTAAACGAACAGAGAGCGAAGGTGGCTGGAGGGGGGGGCGGAGATAGAGGGTCAATTTATAATGGCTCTTCCTCCCATAAAAACGTCTCCCAGTCTTGAATAAAGTAAAAAACAAAAAGGTTTCACATTTCCGCTTCTCACCCTTTCTTCTTATATTACTAGTATTGTAAGAATATTCGCGGCTCACGCCGCTCATACTCTTACTACTACTTATAGGCCTACATTGTAATCTTCTTCTTCTTAGCGTGTCCACGGCACAAGATTATATGTGTTTCAGCCAGTACTCCACACATTTTTTCAGCATTCTCATTGTAAACTGCTAAGTCAGCAGTTGTGCATGTTTGTCCACAATCGCAGGTTACATCTGTATTCTTTCGATATCTTCATTTGCTGAGGTTGACTAGAGAAGATGAGCATTAGGCATTTCCATTCAACCCAACTCATGAACTTGCATCTGCACCAGGTGGTAGTTCTTCGCCAACAGGAATATTCAAAGTTGGTGGGTCAGTTGAGTATAATAATACAATTGCAAAAAGTTTTCATTTGAGAAGGGAATGCCCAGACGGTTGATAACTTTATTGTCTTGTTTTCTGCTGCGTTAAGGGGGTGTCGACATTAAAGTGATACTCTCCGGAAAGTTTTCTAATAATTAATTTAATTTCTTACAAATCACAATTTAACAAATAACGATTATAATGAAACCCCTTATTGGGGGTGTTTATTGTGTCAATATAATTACACCAATTAAAACATGTAGTGTGATGTCCCAGATTCATAGCCAATTTGGCTAGCGCTCTTTTTTACAAATCATTAAAAGGCAACAATATTAACATGCAAATTAATATAGCATATACAACTATACAAATTAAAATACATACAATTTTCAAAGTAAAAAAGCAGCACTTCCAATTACATGCTCAATGTACATAAGATAACCTGTTTATAAGGTACTATGGAGCCATCGATTTAGAAGTGATTCCCACCCTAATAAAATGGGAAACACGGGGGGAAACATTATTTCAGAAGTAAAGCAAGGGGTTGGGGTTGCAAAATCACTATGTGACACGTCGAGGTGAATGAACATTCATTGATTATAGAATGATCGATTGATTGATTGATAACCGAGTTGCGATTATCACCCTCCCAACTGTCTTGCACCCCCCAACAGCTCCCAACTTAATTTGCGTCTGACGTCATGACAAAGGCGCGCCGTGATTGGTTGCTGACCTGCGCAGTATGGCATTTTTGGTCTGATTGACAGGACGTCATACGCAAACTAGTCTTTTTAATTCGGTCTTCAATTATAGGAGGAGAAAAGTGTGACATTTTTATTGACAAGTATGGTACATTTTCCTTTGTATATTTTCCTTTAGGAAATGTTAATGTTAGCTAAAATTAAAAAAAAATCAGTGCGGGCTGGAAACGGGAACCAATGAATTTTCATTGGCCTTATCCATTCGGGCCTCCTCCATTATTAATTGTAATATATATCCAATTTCCAAAAGGCGACACCCTTGTGAGTACATCCGGATAACTTGGATGAGCGCAGCCTCCATATCCCCAGCTTGTAATGCCAACCAAGTCCCAATAACCTGCAGGATTCTTGCACATCATTGGCCCTCCACTGTCACCCTGTATAGAAAAAAAGAGCAGCAAATCAAAAATCTGCATTGACAGTTGTTTTCTTTCATAGTTCAGTGGCGTTGCGTTATAGGGGCACGGGGCATGTGCGTCCCCCAATCGATTTGAAATTTTAGAAAATCCCATACACACTTAAAACTACGGGGTCAAAAAATGACCCAAACGGGGTCATTTTTGACCCCAGCATAGTTATCAACTAAACACCATAGGCCTACCACTAACGGGGTCATTTTGACCCCATTGGTCGGGGTCATTGCAATGACTACGTATTTGGGTCAAATAGTAACCCCATTGGGGTCAAAATATTACCACATTTCGGGGTCAAATGAAATGACCCTTCAAAAGGGTTGCCTTATTGGGTTACTTAATGACCTCATTTCGGGGTCAAAGGAAATGACCCATTTGAAAGGGTTGTTTTATAGGGTTACTCAATAACCACATTTAGGGGTTGTTTGGATTTTTAGTAGGCCTATGGTCATGCTGGTCCCACCAGGACATAAGTGTGTTTCTGCACAGAGAAAGCATTACATAAACAGCAAACTGCAAAATGCATCTGTGTATCACACTCACACACAGTCAGTCATCGCCTATGACAGTTCACGTATTATAAGCTTACATGATATAAGCTTATAACAACTGCAGCCAAGACACCAGCCACGACAGCATGAACTTGGAATGAATCTGCGTGCTAGACAAGGGTCTATGCATCCTTGCAGTCTCACTTTTCAACTAACTTTTCATATTCCATCATGCAGACAAGCACACACGACAATCCGCTGAGCTGCACAATCAGAACAAATATGGCGCTGATGTGACCACGTGAGCCGATGCACACCGTGTGTGCAAATAGTGCCGAAATGCAAGTCATTATAAAGTTGACAAATTGGGTAACTTCGGTCAAAAAATTAGTTTTATTTATTAATCAACAAACATTAATTGCAGCTCATGTTTAAACTCATTTATGAATTGAGATTTTCAAAGCGGAAGATTGAAACTGATATCAATGCGCGACGGTATCGGCAAAATGACCACTAAGTTTTTGACCACGTTCGTCATGGCTAAAATGACCTCGTGAAAGTGGTCAAATTAAAACAGTACAACCCCCTTGAAGGGTCAAAACAACCCCAAACGTGGTCAATTCAAAATGACCACGGAAAATATAACCCCGTAGTTTTTAGTGTGTAGGAAAATTACCAAAAAACGGTCTGTGCCCCCACCCATCAAGCCAAATGCCCCCAATCATGGTCGGGGCCCCCCCCCCCCCCTGCGGATAACTCACGCTACACAACTGTCATGGTTAATGAGTAAGATTTAATCTTTCCCTAAAGAAGTCCTTTTCAGAGGCTGAGCTTTCGGAACTCTAGCGAGTGCCATCTTCATGGATAACGCTTATATTAACCTAACGAGGTTTTATAAATCTCTTTGACAGGCTGAGATTGGATTAAGAATTTCCTCTCTTTCTTGTCACGATTAATTCACTCTGAATCTTCTATTTCACTCCTTTCTTACAGGAGTTTATATAAGGCCAGCATGTTAATAGCCTTTTAGACTGGCTTCAGTGGCTTGAGCATTTTGCTTGAGTCAGGTCCCATCAAGAGAATCTTGTCCAATACAGACCCAAGTGTGTCTCTGCATGGAACGATCATTTGAACATAAAAATATGCCTTAGCAATACAATGTAAATTTTTGCATAACTTGATCCAGCATACAAGAGCGAATCTTACTTTACTTCTTTACCAGACTTTACTTGGTTGTTTTCAGGCCGATGAAGGTAAAATTGGGATCCTTGTTTGTCTTCTTCTCCTTCTACTTCTTGTTCTTCTTCATGTTGTTGTAGGTGTTTTGTTGTTGTTGTTGTTGTTGTTGTTGTTGTTGTTGTTGTTGTTGTTGTTCTTATCATCATCATTGCTGTTTTTGTTCATAGCCATACTTACAAAACAAGATCCAGTTCGTGAGCCACTCCAGGTGGTGGAAGTGCAAATCATGTTGTCTGTAATATCTGACGAACTGTATCCATGATTGGTTCCGCATTCGGCCGGCATAATGAGTGGAGAAAGCACCTCTTGTAACACCGTAGCAATAGAACCACCTGTTTCAAAATAACATATATCATACCTCTCAATTTGTTGGGCCTTCTTGGTTTTAAGACCTATATGGAGTGACATTCGTATGAAATGACAATTTATCGTGTTTATCTTATTTACATAGCAGCGATCCTGAGACGTTGCCTAGAAACTGCGCCAAAAATTTAAATTAAAATGGACGAACGGGCCTGCATGTTTTAGAACTTACCTGGGTAATCCGTCTGTCCCCAACCGATGACATAGCATGGTTGTCTCATAGGATGCGTTAATGGTCGTGTACTTCCACCCCCTGTTACTATACCGTATGTTGTTTTTTCGTGATCAGACATTCCAATGGTAGGACATACAGGCTTGACGCTATCAGTGAATGACAATGGATCTCGTAGCTTCAACAAAGCTAAATCGCTGTCCAAGGTAGCCGAGTTATACGATGGGTGTCTAAAATAGGTGTCAATAAGTGTAGTTGGTGATCCCCCCAAGTTGAGTGTGCCGCAAACTATCGACATTGACGAAGATCTGTTGCGAGATTTAAAAAAATATCATTACTATGAAGCGTTGTCGTCATTGTTACCACTTTTACTTACCTTTTGAGACAACATTTATAAAATCAATTGAATCGACAAAACTTGAAAACAATATGCTGGCCAATCAAATACTTCTTTGGTGTATACTATATATGGTATACAGATACAGATAATTAAGTATTCATGGTATAGACCTACTCCCGGACCTGCTGTAAGTTGTGAAAATGAAAAAGAGTAGGGCCTATAAACTGTGACTATTCTGATACATTGATGTACGCAGGGACCGTATTATACGGTTATTTGTGTATGCCAATTCTTCTTCTTAACTATATTCTCTATGTCATTTTTAATTAACTTGTTAAACTTACACACAATGTGCTGCAGTTAAAGCCCATCGACTGCTCAGAAGTTCAGCTGTACATGTAAAGTAATTCCTACGTCCTTGTCTACGGTAAAGGTAACAAGCCCATGGCCACGCCTTGTCAGGCGCATTGACACCACCAATGATGCGATTGTTAAAAGATGATCTGCCACAGACATTGTTGAGATTCTGCCATTGTGATGAGTAAGCTCCTGTAAAATACAAACAGGATTTTGTAGAATGATTACCATAATATCCTTCTTATTTTTTGTCTTTCGATTAGGCCTATGATGTGCGTTATAAAAAGCACTGAAGTGAGATGAATAACAAAATAAAATCTGGGCTTTTAGATTACTCTACCTTACTGTAAAAAATCGTCCACATAATGCGCCTACGAAAACAGGCTGTAGCAAATTGTTCATTTACTCAGTGGCGGCGCCAAGGGGGCTGTTATTTCGACCCACTTGTCCTTTGAATATTGTCAACTTTTTAGGCCCAAAATGTTCGATTTATATTTTTTTCGCATTTTACCTCTCCTAAAAATTACCCCATTTCCTTTAGATAAAGTTGTATTTTATTACCTGTCTCATCCCACGGTGTAACAACTGCTTGTCCTTCAACCACAGTGACTGTAAATGTGCAAACTGCTGTATTCCCACTGCTGTCCGTTGCTGTTGCTGTAACTGTGCTAGTTCCTATAGCGAAGTTTCCACTTGGCATTGTCAAACCTGATTGTATTGAACTTGGTGAACCAATGTCATACGTAATAGTTGGTGCTGGTGCAGGGTTGCCATTATCGAAGGTGTCTGTTGCGGTAGCAGGAGGAAAGGTGAATAATACTGTTTGTCCTACAGGTGCAGTGATGGTAGCACTTCCTTGAGGCTGGTTTCCTGGACAAGTAATGGCAGGAGGGGTGGTATCTGGTGATGGAGGGGTGACTATGAAATGATTGAAAAACAAAACAAATAAATGTATGATTGTTTCAGTCGCCAAAATACATACAAATATTCCAGTCACTGTACTGGACAATTTTCATCCGTCTGTTGTTTTGTTTATGTACATATTTTACATACTAAAATATGAAGAAGTTGTGTAGTTTTTAAGCAGTTGCTAGGTACACAGTGTGCTGCGTAATTTTAAACGAACCATTTTAATAGTGCAAAGGGAATTGAATAAAAAAATTACTTGGTACGCAGGAGACTCCAGCATCCTGTCCACTGCTGCATTGATTGGTTCGAAGTCTTTGATTCGTACAATCATTGACATGGGATTCAGTACCAAGACACTCCACTGAGAGTAGTCCATCCAAAACGGCTCCAAAAGAAATGGGAATCGTTGTAGCATCAACGACAGGATATGCAAGTTGCCTACAGACTACAGTAGCATCTCCATCATCCCAGTTGTTACTACAAACTCTCTTCCATTTACTGCAATATAATTATGATGACATATTAAATAAATGGGTGATTTAGTAGGCCTATTTTGGTTATCTATTAGGGGGCCAAAATGATGCGGTATTTATTGGTCGCCATTGGCATGATTAGCGATCACGCTTGAACTCGTGGTCGTACCGGGGGACTTAGTTGTGTCACAATGGCGACCGATTTAGACACAATAAGCTTTAATTTATGCTGATTCTTTCAAATCATTGTTGGAACGATGTAAAATATTTACAATAATTGTAAAATTGACGCAGGCTTCTACGTACTTATTGTCTAAAATTTCGACTCTTCCATTGTCACCAACAACACCAGCTGAATCGACAAGTCTGACGGTCGTGAGTTGTGGCACAGGTTTAGCCCTCATATGCTGTCCTGGATTGGTCTCATTCCTAAATTGCCACATACCTGCAAATTGAAAAGAGTCTACAAGAAACAAGTACACTGTTAAAACACTGGGTAATTTTTACCCAACATTGAATCAACCATATCAGCAACTCATCAATTAACATGTGTCCATTGAAATTGGCACAGAATATTAACCAGAAAGCTCTGCTTTTAATATCGGAAACCTATTTTTTAATTGTTGATCTTATAAACTAGTCACCATGGTCACGTCAATTGTTTGAGACTTCACGAGCGATTTGTTAACTATCTTTATCAATATGATTTATAATAACCCGGCAAGTAAAAATATGTAAACAATCTTACCCGACAATTCCGATTCCTGTTGTTTTTCTTCATCATGTACTTCAACTTGTTTATCTATTAAATTTTTTCCTTCTGCGTGAGAAGAAAATATAATAATGCATAAAAAAATAGCGCAATTATTTACTGTCCGCATAGGCATTGATCTATTAAGCCTCAGCGCACATTATAGGTTGTCGCTGATCACTACGGCCGGCGCCATACCATTTAACAACAAGCGCACACCGTATACATTGCACAATTGACCTTCGCAGCCAGGATTAGCTCCCCGATTTTTGCACGAGACAATTGACAGTAAAATTCCTGGTCCAGGGGAATTTCAAGCTTTAACTTAATTTTTCCACGAGAGAGGGAATTTCAAACTTTGATTAAATTTTTCCACGAGACGTACTGAACCACCACCAGATCGAGTTCGAACCCGCAACCTCTCGCACAATAGTCGCACGCCTTATCGATTGGGCCAACTCGACTGCTACTTGACTTTCTAATAGAAAGTTTATGAACAAAATGGAAAATATTGCCAAAAATGATCCAAGTGGTCATAACAACTAATACCAAAATTTGTGTGTGATGACAACAGAAGTTCTGTGTTGCTTTTGCATTACTAAGGTAAAACAAGTGTGTGGTCCTAGCTCATTTCAAGACATGCGGGCTATCTATAGGCAGTGCCCTTCTATAACTTAGTAAAGCCACATATCCTGGACAAATATAGGGATAACCATAACCTTAAAGGTGTTCCAGAAAACTTCTATATTCTTTAAATCAATTGGCAATTAGCAGGATAATTGGTTATATTAGGGAGTTAAAAGGATAGAAGAGGGTGTGTTATGCCCTTCACACGATCAAAACTATTAATGAACACGTTGTAAACAATTGTCTTATTTTAGATATTTGATTAAAGTTCATATATTTGGGTCTATAATTGTGATGACATAATTGAATTTTATAACTAAAATTGAGCATTAGTGCAATATAATGAATGATGTTAAAATTTTAAAACCAGACTGTTATGAACAATCTATACTATAAGATGTGAATGTTGTTTGCTTTTAAGGTTAAACAAAGTGTTGAAGGGCTTTACCTCCAGAAAAAATATATTATTACCTTATACGTAAGAAAATATGTCTACTTATCATGTGAAATAAAAAATCCGGAAAAAATGTGTGAAAATGTGTTTTTAGCCTATTTTTTTAGCTCTTGTCAAGCACTATTATTCGATTTGTTTACAAGCGCCAAGCAACTGTCGTCTAGGAGAGTGATTGACATCTTTATTATTAGAGAAGAATGGAATCTGTATAGTTCATGAATATTCATGTAGTATTTATACAACCTGTATCCCAGCCATTTTGCTTAGCTATCATAATCGTTCATATAAGACGCCCATATGATCCATGGTGTTAAACTGATATTCAGCAACTTTATATCTCTCGATCTTTGCGATCCGAAATATTGAATTTCAACTTTAGGCACATCTCTAGCAAGATAATTAAATACCTGTCACAAATAGAGGTCTTGAAATGTTACTTGCAACGTTAAAAATGTGAATAGAGAACAAATCGGGTTCAAACATGCTTCAAAAATATGAAGGAAATTGTCAACGCCTACTACCAGAATAGCCGGAAGAGGGCAGACTTCATAAGGGAGTGTTCATAATATATTTTAGTGGGGACAAAGAATTTGGAATTTATTTCGGGAAATTTCCTGGGTTTTTGTTTTGTTTTTTATTTTATCTTCCTGTTCGGGTGTTTCTGGTTGGCACATTTTCGGGGCATTTTCATGCACTTCACAGGAGTTTTTTCGTGGTTTCTCTGTAGCTGTCGTGTGTATTTTTCCACACGTACAGGGTATAAATAATAAATGAATAATAATATATGAAAAAAGAATCTGGAACTTCAACGTCAAAAAACAAAACAAAAACAAGACAAACTGTACCCTGCTAAAAATATCAACCCCTACCCTCTCTGAGAATAAAAATAATAAGACTCCAACCTCACCTGCAAAAAAATATTTTTTCGGGGGATAATTTGGGATAAGTTCGGGCCTATTTTATTGCGACAATTTTCAAAATCTATAAGGTGAAATACGGTGTCATGGGGATGTGCGGCAGATTTGGGGTGCATTTTCAACCATTTAGTTTAGACTCTGTTGTATTTTTTAGCCATGATTTTATTGACCCTCAGTGTCTTGAAAATGATTTTCTCGAAAAAGTAAAAATTTGCGAAAACTTTCAGTCCAAAAGTTGATACAATTTTGGGTCTGTTTTATTCAAATTTGGTTTAAAATCGTACCGTAGTTTTTCGGAGTCACAGCCTCACATCCTTACCCAAACCAACTTGAGAAGGTTCCCCCGGGTGTGTGCAAATTTGCAATTTATAGGCCGGGCCTACACTCATCATTTAAGCCTAAAATCAAAGTGTTAATACCATTAACACTACCATGGCCCGTTTTGTCGTGATGACTGGCTTCCAAAATGTAGGCCTAGGCCTATTTTAAATTATAAATCTGGTCCCGCTAGAGGTGTGTTTTTACCCGCGGAGGTCTCTCCTCGGGTTCGTGGATGTGCCACAGTTTTGGGGTAGGCCTACCTTTTCAACGACTATGATGGGTGGGTTTACAGCGAAGACCAACTTTTGGGCGCATTTTGGCAAAAGTGCCCTTAAAAAAGCGTCAAATTAGGCCAAATGTGGGTGACTTTGACCCCGCGGTACAAATGTTTTGAAGAGACCCGCCCGAGGTGTTTTTATAAAAAAATGGTCGCCCCTGCTAAAAAACCTCCCGGAATCAAGCATGGGTAGGCATACCAAAATGCCTTGAGACCCCCCCCAACCCAGCGCCGGAACCTCCATGACATGATATTCTCCGCGAGTCCACCAGAAAATATAAAAATAGGCCTATAACATTTTGATAGGCCTACTAGACCTATATTTGTCTGTAAACCTTTCTTGTAGTTGTAGGCTACCGCGTATGTCTACCGTGATGACAGTAGCGTAGCTGTTGGGGGGGGGCAATTGCAAAATTGCCTATTTGGGCCCCTGCCCTCTAGTGCAAGGAAAAAAAGAGGGAAAGAGGGGAGATCTCGGAGGAAGCCGTAGAGAGGGTGAAAGGAAAGGAGTCAGAGAGATGGGGAATCCAAACGATATGCAATACAGCTCAATAGGCCTACCATATACGATTATTATCAATAAGCCTGGCAAAAATTGTCTATTTGGGCCCCCTCCCCCAGTGGGAAATTTGGTGGATTTGGGCCCCGCCCCATAGGGCCTACAGTCTTGCCCTCTGAATCCCAGCTACGCCGCTGCGTGATGATGTTGCAAAGTTGCGGAAGTTCATTCATAAATTTCCCATTTCCACTCGACAACAACCCGGGACAACAACAGGCCAGCACGCAGCGCGCAGTAGCTAATCCCCGAGCTAATCAGAGACATGTGCGTTTCTCTTTCAACAGAAAATATGTGACCATGTGACTGACACGATGTACGCTTCAAATAATTATGCTCTCGGCGTCGAAAGTATGATAATCAGATAATGGAAAATATTTATAACTAGCGGGAGACCCGCGCTTCGCGCGGGTCCCCGCTAGTTGAGTAAACGGGAGCGGTTAGTAAACGGGAGTGGTTAGTAAACATGGTAAACGGTGATGATAATCATGGTGTCTTGGTGTAGATCATCTTATTCATCCAGTAGAGCAATGATCATGTTAGCTTGATAATCATAAATATCCAGACCTGTGATAATGTTGTTACTCATTCAATCCATCAGATTACTTTTGAAACAGCTCGTGACAAAATGATTGATTTTAACTTTATCCCAACAAACATAAAACACTAAGGTTAGAAGAGGTTGCTAGAAAACGTTTCAATTTCGGGTTATAATCGTAAGCAACATTAAAAGTTGCTGCAAAACATTTTAAGCGATTCCGTGTTGTTAATAGCAAGGCCTATATTCTAGCCAGGATTTAATTGCGAGGCGGGGGCCGCAGAATTTCCAAAATGTGGACATTCACCCACACCCTAACATTTAACCTTTTCGGGCTATACTGAACAGTTCTGTCCCTGTTGGCTACATTTAAACATTCCCTCTGAAAAGTGGACTTTCTTGCAAATCTCTCACCCAATGAACCCCTTTTCATCAGCTTACACCCATGATCCCCCGAAATGGCTTCAAGGCCTTTACTCACCAAGTTTTCAATTCTGAGGGGACACAACCCCCTGCACGGCGCGCGACACAATGGTGCTTCGTGGCCATTCAAAAAGGTGGCGGCAAAAACTTCGAGTGTGCCCCCCCCCCCCTTCGCCACTGTCTAGGCCTACTCGCGGAAGCAACAACATTAAATGCGTCCATACCATGCGCGGCAATGCGCGTGAAACTATGGTGCCGTGTACGCGCAGGTGCGTGACTCGCCACTTACTGCATTTGACGCGTTTGCTGTCATGACCTAATCCATAAGGTTATTGACCTCAACGGCCTAGCAACCAACCATTTTTTTGTTATTTCCATAGTGATTGAATAGTTTTGCAAAAATGAACGTCAGATGGTTTAATGGCAATATGTACCCGATCAATGTACGCAAAAATCAGAGCTGAAAGTGAAAGCATCTCGGCGCCTGCTTCTGGACAAGATTTAGCGACTTCCTTTTATTTATATAGATGAACACTCCCTTATTTAGCCACACCTCAGTTCCTTTCTCGGGTTGCCTGGTATATCAGCAAAATCCTACACCTATCGCCTTCCCTTGGTAAAATCCCTGATAAAAACTCGTGATATTGAAATTGAATTTCAGCGCCAGAACTTCCGTCATTCTAGCATCATGGATGGATATGCAGTGGCGCCGCTAGGGGGGGGGGGGCAGTATTTCCCCCAATATTTTTTCTTTCCCACCCAGTTTTTAGGCAAAATCCCCACAATTATGTAATTTTCCACTTTTTGCGGCAATTTAGTGCAATGATTTCCAAAAATTCTGGTTCCGCCACTACGGGTATGGCCATAGCTAGGGGATTTCCCACCCACCCCAGTTGCCCTTGGTTATGCTGGACGTATGAGAAATTTAGAGCTTGTTCAATTCCACCAATTTTAGAAATTTTAAAGGTAGGCCTATATAGGCCTACAGTGATAGCCTATTAAAACGGATCACAGTCAAATAAAATATCGTAGGCCTAATAATTTTACCAATGGCATTTATTGAGCTGCTCCTATGGTTTAATATTGATATTATATAATTGAGCTCCTTGTCAAGCTCCTGAGTACAGTGACTAACTGAGCTCCCGCTATTTTCAGAAATGAAGGCCTGGCCTTAAATGAATAATTAGGATTGAGGCAGCCTTTTGTTTCATTTTACAGAACTTTTTTAATCCCCCAAAATTAGTGGGTTTTTTTAATGGGGAGTAGGCTTTTAAAACGAAATTCAAATTTGGCAATATTTTCCATTGCTTAACGAATTGATCTGCGTGAAAATGCCTAAACATGTGGCCAGAGCGGGATGAGTGGTATAAAAATCTTAACTTGTGAGAAAGGACGTAGGCCTATGGGGTTGTATGAGGTTGTGGATCACGAAATGCCCCTTTAATGTGTGCTAGGTAAAGTCATTCTTCCTCCCTTTCGACATGCCAAAATTTATTCCCTCCCCGGCCCCGGCTTGCCAAAAATTGCTTTCTCGAAAGGTTGTGCAATCAGTAGGCCTACCGGTATTAGCCTACTAATTATAAGCCAAAATTTCCAAGCGACTCGCTAAAAATCGCTTGCCTCCCGTCTCGGCCAGCCAAAAATCGCTTGTCCGCACCCCCTAGACTGCCAAATTTTGTGGCCCCTCCCCTTGGCCTGCCAAAATGCCCCACCCCTTTGCATAGGCCTAGGCCTATATGCCAATTTTTTGGGATCCCCAATTTCCATGATACCCATACCTTAAATGGATTTCTAAATATCTACCTGTTGCAAGCGCAGCAAGCATGAAAATGTGCACATTTTTTTCGCGCCCTAACTACCCCCCCACATTTTCCCTCCCATGCACCAGGTTCATTGGCGCTAGATTTTAAGCTAGAAAATACCTAAATATTTTAAAATCCAAACTCGGCAACACCACTATGACGTAAGGAATCGGGCAAATAGAGCCCGTCGTATACGTAAACAGAAAGAAAAAAAAAAAATGAGAGTGTCACTTTTGTCCAAAAAATTTCGAATTTTGGCCTTGAGCAGCGACAATCAGAGGTAAGAAAAACACAGTATGACGCAGCTTGAAATATAGAATCACTATATCAATTTTGAAGTTTGTACTTCAAAGCACAAGCCGAAACGAGGTGAAATGGTTCTAAAAAAATTGATTTCGCTGTATCTTTTTATCGCGAAACTAGACAATTTGACAGCAGCGAGTCGGAAAAATATCAAATATCTCAATTTTCTGCTATCGAAATAAAAATTTAAATAGCACCTGCATATAGGAGAGGGTTTATAGAAATAATGTAGGTCAGAATTTTGTCTATGAAATCGTGCACGGAATTGTTATTACTGGTTACAAAACGACATACAAGTGGAGGCCATTTTACTTCAAATTCGGCAAACATGTAAGCTTACTAAAACAAATCGAGACAAGCAATATCAAGAATAAATATGCACATTCTTTTATTGACTTGTTTGTAATGTGCGTCGTAGTTCCCAACAAAATCGCCACTTCCACTGAGAAATTATGGCCGTGTTCCCAAAAATCTTGATGCTCCGGATATTGAAAAAAATTGAAATGTTTGAAAAGTACATTTCTTTTTGAGCCAAGTGGAAAATTCAAGCATAATAATAACCCTTACACTTTCAGCTTTTAGACGTAGTTTGCGTTTTCTCTCTACGATATTTATTTCCAGAAATAGATAATTTTAAAGGGGGCTACATGCAGTCTCATTCTGGATCGATCATTACAAAGTTTAGTATAACCTTAAAAACTTCATTTGTGCAATCACATCATGACAGTTATGTGAGAAGATTAGAAAAAAATAAAATCGCTGATGAATTTGACTCAGACCAGTGGCGTAGCCAGTGGGGGGGGCAGTCGGTTCATGTAAGGCCGTCGGTTGGGTTAACAACAGGAGGGGCAATACTGGGGCGGGTGCCCAAATCCACCAAATTTCCCACGGGGTGGGGGGGGGGGGTAGACAATATTTGCCAGGCTTATTGATAATAATCGTATGGTATTGCATATTGTATGAATTTCCCATCTCTCTGCCCCTCCTCTCCCTCTCTCTCCTCTCTTTTTCCTCTTTCTCCTCCTTTTTCCTCTTTTTTCCTTGCACTAGGGGGCGGGGGCCCAAATAGGCAATTTTTGCCAGGGGCAATCTCCCCCTGCCCCGGCAGCTACGCCACTGGTTGTTAATACCCCCTCCCCCCAATTAATCACTGACAGGTCAATCTTTGGACAAATTTGGACGTGTCTCGAAGCTTCTCGAATAATAGATTATCTATGGTTGAACTAGCGTCAGGTCAATTTCAGCAGACAATGCATGGTATTAAAGGCTGAAAAGCACCCAATTCATATAGTATTCTATGTATGCACGTCATCAAGAGGCATTAAGGGTACACGGGGCATTGTTGTCCAAAGCAGCCAAAAACTCGATTTTCATTATCTAAATCAATATATTATTGAAAAATAAAACTTTGATCACGTTTTGTAAAAGTACATTCTACAAATTATGTACTTAAAAAACTTGCTTGATTTCTTGTTGTTAATTAGCTTATTGAGCTATGCACGTTTTACAAAAGTGTTGTTGTTTTAGCCTTCTTTAACTTAACTCAAGAACCACAGGGCTTTCAAAAGTATATATGTGGTATTGAATTCTTCTACACGCTATAAAATGATCAATGCAATTTTTGCCAAAGCTCACTACCATTGGCAAAATGATGTAAACTACCAGTACCAAATCGCAACAATTTAAAATAGTTGCTAACCTTAAGGGATCTAAAATGAGCGTTTATTGCGTTTCGACAGTATTTTTTGTGGGACATGAAAGCACCTCAGACCTATCGAATTGCATTCTGAATACGAAGCATGTCTTTCTGATATCAAATAATTTTCATTTTTGAAAATCACAATATAATACAAATTTTATGACAAATTATAAAAATTTGATATTTTTCAAATTTTGATATATAACAGTCCTCGAAGTAAATTATATAAATCTAATGATATATTCTTAAAGTGTATGTAGCAGGGAGGAAAAGCCGATGGTCAATTGAAAATTTTGACCTTTCATATTGAAGATATGGATTTTTTCCCAAAAAGACCTTATTTTTGTTTGGTGTTTTGGGAAAAAAAATCCATATCTTCAATACGAAAGGTCAAAATTTTCAATTGATCGTCGGCTTTTTATCCCACCTACATACACTTTAAGTATAAATCATCAGGTTTATAAAGTTTACTTCAAGTACTGTTAAATATCAAAATATCAATTTTTAATGATTTGCCATAAAATGTGTATTAAATTGCGAATTTCAAAAAATCAAAATTATTTGATATCAGAATGACATTCTTCGTATTCAGAATGCAATTCGATATGTCTGATGTGCTCTAATGTCCCAAAATAAATACTGTCCAAACGTTCATACCCCAGCCCTTAAAGGCAAAAACAGCAGTATTGCCAAAGTTGAAGCCCCATTCAAATACATGTAGATAATTTCTCTTTAAGTAGAGAAATAACAGATTCGTGTAATTTTTTTTCTATTGTCTTTAATACACAGCTTTCAGCTTAAACATTAGCAGGCTATGTTAGCACATCCATGGCAGTAACAAAGGTGCTCAAATCTGAATTTGTTGATTTTTAAGATCCTCAAGAGAATATGTACCTTTTCTGACTTCTTTATTTTTAAGGTTACGTCTGACATGTTTACAACTTTGGAAAAGAATACATTTTCTTACCCCAATTGTTTTGTGACAACATACAAATAATCAATCAAGAGATGAAATTAGCGTAGCGAATGTTTTTGTTTTGTGTTGTTGTTGTTGTTGTTTTTTTGTGTTTATTTTGTTTTGTTGTTTTTTTGTTTTTTGGAAATTCGCGTCATTTTTTGAAATGTTGAAAAACAAAACATGGGAAAACATGTTGAGTAATTGTGCCACCAAATACTTAAAAAGTGCCACATACTGGCGTATATTTTTGTTTAGTTTAAAAACTATTTTTGAAAAAATGAGAAAATATTCCTTATAGGATTTGAAGCGATTTAAACGATTACAAAAATATCACAAAAGTGGACTCTCAGAAATCGACGTTTTAAAAGAAAGTGTCAAAATTATGCACAAAACGTGTGTTTGCATTTGCGTTAATTGCCTACATTATATTATGTGACTTTTTAGAGTAGGAAAGACAAAAATATTGATTAAAAAAAAATAATTAGGAACACAAATTGGGGATATCAAAAACCGGTTTCGAGTGAACGAATACATCTTCAATTTGGGTGGGTGCGGCCGTCTCCCTTTATCCGGCCAACAATGAGACAATAATTTATAGTTGTATGAAGGTTTTGAAACAGTGTTAAGGTTGTTGATATTTTCAAATGGAATATATAAAACTTACCTGTTTGATATATAATCAAAGCAGTCGTGAGTCCAATTAGTAGACCAGTTAAAATAAAAGCACCAATAAGAAAGAAACAACGCCAATCTTTTCGTGCAGCCTTCGGTAACGTCAGTGCCACCTGGTCTTCGACTTCAGTGGCCTTCTCCATGTTTAAGGAACAACCGAAGATGTTTCCTAAGAATTGAATAGAATTCTATTATTGCAGGGGTAGGCCTAAATGAATTAAAGGCAATTCCCACTAGCTTCCACTTATAAGAAGGAAAACAAAACACCTGATATATAGCAAACTATTCTTTGAGTAAAATATTATTCCAAGCGGAACAATTTGAGACCACTTTTATCAAAATCGAAGCATTTTTTACCCCTATATACCTTCTGAAGGAAACACATCACGGGCCTAAAATTGTACTAGAGTTATGAGAACAGTGATGGGCTCAATCTGCAGATGTCAAAAATATATACCGGTATAATATAAGTGGGGGATAGGGCACTCATTCTGGTCCCCTAGTAGTTAGTTAACAAAAGTCTATCACCATGATTATTAGAAAGTAAATATTCAATTTTATTTACTAAAAAGTATACTTACAATTATTAAAAAGCAAACGTATATCCGGGAGTGTAAAATTCAGACCAGTTGATAACTCGATATTGAGCATCTGACATCTAACTGACAGTGCCCGTTATTTTATGCTGAATGCGCCGCTTCATTTGCTGTAAGGTATTCTTTTCAGGAAACGTGACACCACGAAATTGATAACTTTTTACACAGCCGTTGACAGGGGCAACGGTATGTCATCTTACTAATTCTTCTTTCTTCTTTTTTTTAATCACTATACTTGATCTAACTCTGATTTTTACCATACCATCGGTCACCAGTCTTTTTCATCGTTCGTAAAGGAATCCAAATTGCATAATGTTTTTATTGCCAAGAATCATTTCATTGAGTCGATCAGTCATTTCATTCATTTTAATCAACTTCTTGTTCGTTGCCTAACTCTGACACATATGATCGATTTTGATATAAAATTGAATCGATCGAGCCCATATCTATTGGTCGAGCTATTATAGTTTAAAATATTGGACGAGACGTAGTCGAGTCCAATATTTTAAAACTCATAGCGAGAACAATAAATATTGGGCGTGAAGCATCCAATTTTATCATTATTATGTGTTGGATCCAATATTTTCACACACTTGTATTCATCAAAGCATAATAATGACCATTATTATGCGCAGGTCATTGTGTAGGCCTACATTCTCTTTTACATGATCATCCTCTCATGGCAGTGTATGCTGTTCTCAAGAATATTTGGCAAACAGGCCCATGGTGCTCCAATTGTATTGGCTGTGGACGGGGATATGTAAATTGGGTGATGATGTCACCGCTCATTATAGTTTGTCACTCGGTCTGTGGTAACTTGTGGTAATGCAGAGGACAAATCACTGCACTTGACCTTATACTGATCGATTTTGACTATACTTGGTCAGACCACGGTCACACATGCCACATGACCCTCGTTGGGTCAAATGTCACAGGGGGTCACATAGGTAAATAACTTTTCAGCTAAAAATGCCCATTCTCTTACAAATATTACATAGCAATCTAAAAACCACTTGCCCCGATACATTGTGTACATTACAAAGTTAACATGGATAAAGCCGAGACTATCCCTGAACATGGTGCCTCGGGTCTGTGATTAATTTGTGATGCCGACATAAATACCACATCCCCAGAGGATGTGTTCGTGGTATATGACCACAGCTACGTCTAGTTGTTTTGTTTTGTCCGAAAAATTGACCTTTTCGGTAATTCCTATAATAGACCTGAAATGTCGTCATTTGACGTCACGCTGAGGCGCACATCGGGAATATTGCGCACTTCCCGACTTTGAAATGCGCAGCACTTCAATATGAAATGGATATAGGTGTAGGGCTGGCACTTTCGCACTAAGGGGCATTCGGTGAGAGCAAAATGTAAAAAATATGGGGTCATTGGGTGAGAGCATGATTTTGGCATTCGGTGAGAGCAAATGTAAAAATATGGGGTCATTGGGTGAGAACATGACCTTTTTTAAATGGAATCTTTGGGTGAGAGCCGAAACAGCGCCACAAAAACCTCGAAAATCGAATTTCTAGTTCTAAATGGCTTCAAATTTCATTGTTTTTTCAAAATAAGTAACAAAATCAGTGAAAAATGAAAGTTGCTGTTCAAATTGAACTTGTAAGGGTCTTTGGGTGACAGGTCAAATGGAAAAATAGGGGGTCTTCAGGTGACAGAGCATGTGTTCGTAAAAAATATGGGGTCTTAGGGTGATAGCGATGCTGAAAAAGGGGGTCTTAACAGCCCTACATACACGTCACCTCCAAAGTTGGAGTGCCGCCCCCCCCAGGATTTTCACTGAACGATGCGCACATCGGCGTGACGTCAAATGACGACAACTCAGGTCTATTCCCAAAGGCTTATAGGATTTACCGAAAAGGTCAATTCTGGTTTTCCACATTTGGAATAAAAGTGTATTTCCATGGTTAAATAAGCAACGATACGTTTTGATGAAAGCATCCTTGACCGTACACCACTACAGTGCATGCATGGTGATGTCAACTGTTATTGTGTTTGTCTGTTTTTTCATAACCAAGGTGTAAAATTCTGTTATCATGGTTATTGGTCAATAAACAAAACAAAAACAAAACAAAACGCAATACTTTTTCACAGAAGTATCACCATTGTGACGTAGTGTGGTTCATTATCTATCAGGGTCACGATTTATTTGAGTGGGAGTGCGCCGGGAATTTCCAAAATGTGGACATCGTTGGGAAAAATCCCCTTGCGTGTAAAATTTTTTTTTTTTAACATTTCACTAAAAAAGTAGCCATATGTAAATTTCCGTCTAAATTTAAGACCTTAATTTGGGGAACATTTAAAAAATATTACCGTAAACGTTCGCCTAATGGCGCACCTGGGCTCCTTTGTCTTATGGTAAATTTCATCAACAAATAGAGAGCTCCCTCCTCTAAAAATCCCAACAAGAATTAAGGGAATGTGCCCTTATTTGCTGGTGGGATTTTTATGGGAGGGCACTATTAGTTTGTGTCTAAAATTCCAGTTATGTCAAGGGAGTCCATAGCGCCATTAGGCGAACGTTTACGGTATGTCCACAAAGAATCAAAAGCCTACGTGACACCTGTATGAACACATAAACTTCTATCACGTTTCCTTATCTTTGGAAACAAGAACTGTTTTTAAAAAGACAACGCCAGGAATGAAGATCATGGTTCATATTATTTTATAACTACTCTATCGCGGGCTCTATCCTACATGTCCTATAGGCAGGATTGCGGAAAAAAACTATTGATAGAAAGCTATTCGCCAGCGAAGTGGTTACATAACTCCATGATAACTGGATCACGCACCTTTTGGAATTGGTATGGTAGTATATGCCATAGACTTTCAGGTGTTGCGATCAATTCGACCGTGGTGCAGAACTCAAAAGCGTGATCCAGTTGACATGGTGATAATCGGATTACACGTAATACTTCACTGAAGAATTGCAATTAGATACAGATAGCTATACGGCTTCCCCTATACTCCGCTAAATTGACAATAGTCAGCAAAATATATAAGGTAGTACTTCAAGAACCATGCGGCACACACCGACATCGCCTGGTTAATAATTACATTGTACAGCAGAGATACTAAAATGAATACCCGGGATCGATACACGTGAATGTGCTATGCACGATTTGATATTCAGACGATAAATCTTTGGATACCGGGGTAGAAAATGATGAATATCTCCCGTAATTTTTATTCTAAAGAAGCCGTATTTTTATGCTTGCACTTGAATATATGTGTTGAAAGGTTATGATGGTCGTTAGTTTGCGTATTGAGAAAGAACTGTGCGTATTGAGCTCAAAAACTGACAAAAATTTTATATGTGTCGAACTATAGCGCAGCGTATGCCACTCGTGGATGACCTCATGGCGTATACCATGCTCACTGACCGTACAGAGGTCAGACACCAGGCTATTGTCAATAGCCTTAGTCGGATGTCCCTGGGCCCATTATGCGTCTCAAAACCCGGGGTCTCAAAACTATTAAACAGGTCAGAACAAAATGGTCATGCATGTCTGTGGATTCAACCTACCATGGCGATTTCTTCCATGAAGATATCGGGGCGATGACACTGTGCGGCATGTGCTTACAGAGCTTTCCAGATAGAGTGAGGGTTGATTTTGAATAAGGTAACCATAATATAAGGATGTTTTAATAAGGATGAATTAATATACTAGTCTAGGCCTAGCCTGTACTGGTCTTTTGTTTGAAGCGTTCATATTAAGCTAGGTCCTATTTAGCAGTGTTAGGTCATAAAAATATCAGTTCATTTTAGGTCAAGTGGTAATGATTTTGTGTCAACAGTTTCCAATTGTGTGTGTTTTTTCCGACCAGTCTCTCATCACTATGTGATATCATTGGTAACTTCAATCTTGTTTGTTGTCAAGGTAATCCACCTCTGCAAAGAATTACACACACAAACAGAAATTATTATTTATAAGTGAAGAATGCAGAAATCTTCTTCTTTGTTTGATAGTGACTATATGTGTGACTATATAACCTGATAAAAGAAAATAAGTACATGTTTCCTAAATGTTGTACATGTAGCACAAGCCAAAGTAAACCAGCCACTTTGCCACATCCACATTTCTCTAGGTTGGCCATAAAATTAATTTTGCCTCTCCTGGCAAATCTCAGAATATTTCTGCAATTAAATTCCCATTCGGTGATTTTCTCATCCGGAGAATCGTAATAATCATCCAAATTCAGATTTTGGCACCTTTGTTAATGTCATAGATGTGCTAACATAGCCTGCTAATGACTAAGCCGAAAGCCATATATTATAGATTTGAGATTTTACACGATCTGTAATGTTTCTACTTAAGTAGAGAAATTAGCTACTAGTATTTGAATGGGGTTTAACTTTGTCAATACTGCTGTTTTCCTCGTTTTTAACTCAATGTTTCATTACAAAAATACCTAATGACAATTTGAATGACTTATCTTTCACTTTTAGTCAATTTATACACAATTTCAACTTTATTGACACTTTCGCTGCTTGGATCACTGAATAAGCATGTGAGTTCGATCGATGTTTGATTAACATTACTACGGGATACGGTTATTTTTTGAGCTTTTACAAATCTCGCCAAGCACGTTATGGCCCTAAATCTCCGTCGTCTCTTGCTCAGTTTTCATGAGGTGTCAAATTAAAGAAGACATCTTCCATAACAAAACGGTATATTGCAGATTTTTTGTTTATTGAATGACTTACGAATAATGGTGGCTTATAAGACCGAGGTGTATTTGAATAAAGATATAATGTACGATCTTTTAAAATGAGTTGCGTCAATATTTTTGAAACCTGATTTTTTAGCACATTTGTAATGTTACACATGTCTCAACTTACACCTAATTGGATTCAGCCAAATACATTTTCTTTTTAGGGCAACAGACAAGTTTGAATTTAAGTAATAATTATGTCGTTAAATCCCCACAGAACATAAATTAAGCGGCTATTAAAGATAGTAAGAGAGTTTTCTTTCATTTTACATTTACCTCATTAGTTTGGCTTAAAATGATCTGAAAACTTTTTTGACAGATTTCAGTAAATAGATGCATTTGTAGGATTGTAGATAAATAATTCAAACTTTTTAGCTTGACAAATCCATTAAATGAGTACTCACGACTTTAGCTTTCGCCATCAGGGCTGATGGCTTGATCACAAGTGAATTGGTCCACTGCTTTTCCCGCGAAACGGCTTGTTGACATTTCCCGGAAGTGAAGATGTTTTTGTTTTGAGCAGTGGATCGTACACGTGATCGAGAGATACGAGACCTTCGTCGCGGTTGACTGGGCGACAGTTTGGTACAAGGCTAAAAGAGCATAAAAAGGACTCTGAAACTATTGCAGAAAGAAAGTTCACGAGAGCAAACAGAAAAGAATCCACCCAGAACAGCACAAATCAGCCATTACAGACCACATAGCACAAGAAAACCATATCATAGAATGGGAGGGGACGTCTATACTCGACAAGGACTCAAATGCCTTCAGCAGGAGAATTAGGGAAGCAATCTACATTCGCAAAAAGGGGGCCAAAGCAATCAACCGCGACGAAGGTCTCGTATCTCTCGATCACGTGTACGATCCACTGCTCAAAACAAAAACATCTTCACTTCCGGGAAATGTCAACAAGCCGTTTCGCGGGAAAAGCAGTGGACCAATTCACTTGTGATCAATCCATCAGCCCTGATGGCGAAAGCTAAAGTCGTGAGTACTCATTTAATGGATTTGTCAAGCTAAAAAGTTTGAATTATTTTTCTTGACAGATGTTACTAATGATATTTTATACTGAATATTTGGCAAAGAATAATCAAATTATAATTTTACCGAAACCGTATACTTAGTATTAAGGCTTTTTTTTAAATATTATTATCATAGATAGTTTGGCAGACTTACCTCGCGAAGATTTCCCTTTGTTGTTAGGAATGAAGCGACGAAAAACAGCGGTATCATAACCATTGACGACAAAGCTAGAAACCAACCAATCATGTATCCCCACCACGGATAAACGTAGCCTTGATATGTCAAACGTTCATGGGTTATAAAATTAAACATGAAAATAACCTGTAAATGGATCAAACGATATAAACAAGAAATATTACTTAATGTAATACATAGACGAACATTTCAGGTCAAAAGCCATTTTACCACTTTATCTCACCATACTTAGCAATCATTAGGAAACGAATTTAGAGAAAACCTTCTGTTAATAAAATACTATGCTGAGCCACCAGCCTGGGTGGCTCACGCTCCAGTAATTTCAGATGATTGAGCTCAGTAATACATCAAAGAATGTCTTCCAATTCATGAAAACAAATAGATAATCAGCTTATCGGATTAAAAGCTTAGAGGTAAAGGCCTTGCTGCTCAGCGAGTGTTTGTAATTATCAGAAGGTTTTCTCCAAATTCATTCTCTAATGTGCCTTATACACAAGTCATGACTCGTGAAATCGAGGTAAATGATGCGTCTAAATGTGCTGAATAAGAGTAAGATGATAATTCAATCACATTGAATGATTTGAATGTATTGTTTGTACTTGGAGTGATTCAACTCGACTCGGTTAGAACTAAAATAAGAGTAGTACATGCATTTTGTACATATAGTCAATATAGACGTATTTTATCACTTTATCTCATGACTCGTGACTCAAGGTAAATGATGCGACTAGCTGACTCGCGTAACATTCAATGACTTGATCCCAAATAAACGTACTGTGATAGCTTGTGTTTGGAGTGATGTGATGATTCGACTCACGGGAGAAGCTATCCTAATTAACATGATTAAGCATTTAGTCAACAGTATTGTCAATATAGGCATATTTCGAGTACGCTTTGCATAGTCATATAATTTACAATTAATAGTTACTAAAGATTTAGATTATTGTTTACACAAGATCAATATTAGGTTGTATATATTCACCGCTATCGATATGGGCGTAACAAGAAACCAGCAGATCTGCAGGTATTTCTGCAGGATTGTCCAGAGTTTGGGATAGTCATCAGCAATGGTCAGCATAGATTGCAAATTGCCTATGAAACGGTTGCCTCCTGTATCAAAATAGGTAAATGTTATTAAATCAATAGTCAATGATTAATTGAAAACAAACTCAAATAATTTCTAGCAAAACAACTAACACAGACAATTGCATTCAACTGATTAATACAGAGACTGGTCGAAATTATAGGCACAACTGATCTGTTTGTTCCTAAATATTCCACATTATGTATCTAGTATTCGCCGTAGAAGTAGTTACATAACATGATGCAGTCATGTCTACAGTAGAACTCAATTCGACCTTTGCAGGACTTAAACCCCATTAAAAGCTATTAAACCAAGATAACACTCATTGAAAGCAGCTCAACTGATTAAATCATATCTTCTCTGGTTAAATACACACATCATATGTTTCTGCTTTTACACGTACAATGGAGCAATGGCTGGGATTATAGTTTCAGTTGGGTGAACGATTATAAAGCGAGCGCTAGAGAACAATTCTGTGTGGGCTTTTGTTTACGAAATGAGACAAAACTCTGCTTATTGTTAACCAGCGTTCTTGAAAATGAGAAACATGGTGGTTTGCAGACTTAACACGGTTTGGAAATAATTTCTTCGTATTTTTTGGTGTTATCTGTCGTTTACATATCATTCCTAAAACACCAAAGTACGAATATTTCCAAACATCTAAATTAGCTAAAAATTTAGGACATGTTACAAAACTATAATGTCTAGATCTTTAGAAGAGTACTTTTAATATTGGCCGGTTATTTTTCACACAGCGACGTTAACTAGGCAATGTACTATTACCTATAACATTAACTAAAACACCAAAGTACGAATATTTCCAAACATCCAAATTAGCTAAAAATTTAGGACATGTTACAAAACTATATTTTCTAGAACTTTAGAAGAGTACTTTTAATATTGGCCGGTTATTTTTCACACAGCGACGTTAACTAGGCATATCCCCATTCTTTTAACGTAGGCTATTTGTAGAGGTCACGCGTCAATGGGAAAGAGCACTGTGTATTATGTATAGGAAAACGGACAGTAACTGCAGTATGACCAGATTAATAAGCATAGCAATGGGTGCACATTATATCGCCATGCACTAGACTGCATTGCACATAGATTATCAAAGAACTGGGATAAAGGTCTGGATCGTAATTCTATATATAAATATTCATATATTATTCATGTTATTCATGCACCTGTAAGATTAGTACCTTTGAAAAGAGCGTTATTGTATTCAATCTATGATTGCAGACATACATAGGTCATGAGCTAATAGTACAGGGCGATACATTCGAAGATAGTTAAGATTGCTATGGCAATTAATCTGGTTTCGTAACTACTTCTACGGTGAATAGGTTAAGATAATGATTAAGGTATAAAAAGGATTTGCTTACGGTTAGTTAGTGTCAAGATAGGTTGAATAAGGATCTAGGTTCGAGTTTAGGGCCGGACTTTAGGCTTAATAGGCTTCTGGGTTTGGTTGTGGTTGGCGTTAGTGTTAGCGAACAAGGGGGTTACTGAATTATTCCGAAGTGTCATACCGTAAAAGTAAGTTATAGCAATCGTCTCGAAGAAAGCTATCCAAAGTAGTGCTGTTCCACTCGCAGAATAGTAGTCAAAAATCTGCACCAAATATATTCCTCCCTGGAAATACGACATAATTCCAGCTGTTATGTTAGTTGTAGATTAGTTGGGTATGTATACAGACCCTTAGTCAAGCATCCCTGGAGTATGGGCCCTAATGTCCCAGAAGGCGTCTGGACCATTTTCATAGAATATAACCTAATGTAGTTAAACTCACTGCCAACTCAATGTTTGAATGGCATAGGCTATTAAGCCCAGCAGCCTATAGTCAATGCATTAGGTGATTATCATCAGGTCTGCTAACAGGTTTGTAATTTTGGGAAATGTTTAGATGAAGAAATGACTATAAATTAAAGAACATTTTAAAAACCACTAATACTTACATGTGTGGTCATTGACAGTCCAATACAACATGAAACACAACAATATATTGCAACAAAGATTTCACGCCGGTATCCCTTCCTGAAAACTCGTGGCCAAAGATCTACTATGGCAGTGATTACCCCTTCGCATTGACAGAACTAGAAAACGAAAGATAATAATGATTATTGCATGGTTTCTGAACAATGAAGAAACCCCGAAAGAAACCAAAACCAAAAACGTAGTGGTAGAGCCACCAGAAATGCTTTGAAATGTGGGCCAATTCATATTACCATATTAACGCATAGGCATGATAGGTGGACTTCTATTTCAATATTGATGGAAGGCTGACGTGCAATTAAAATGTGATTTGGCACCGATGAATATTTGTTTCATATTGCCATTTGTGAATATTTCAATGTTTCACATTATTTGCAGACAAAACGTCTAATATAGAAATGACTTGTTCGCCTTGTTGGCGCAATTCAAAAGGAGTAAGTTTGGACAACTCAAAAATAGTGTAAAAGTTGCCAAAACAAAATTCATTTTAGTTATCCGAACTTAAAAATGCTGAAAAAGCTCAAAAAGTTCCGTCAACTAATCAACTTTGTTGGCATTACTTAAAAAGTTGATGTAAGTCGTTGCGTCAACTTTTTAAGTAATGCCAACTTAGAAAAATAAACAAGGTTCAAAGAACCAATTAGTTGAGTTATTGTAACTCAACATGTAAGTTGATGTAACCAAGGGCGTAAATCGGTGGGGGACAGGGGACACGTCCCCTCATTTTTTCAAAGTGGGGGGACACAATATCAAATGTCCCCCACATTTTGGTCCCCACCCAAAAAAAAGGGAAAAGAGAGAAGAGAAAGGAGAAAAGAGAAGAGAAGGGAGAAAAGAGAAGAGAAAAGGGAGAAAAATAGAAGAAAAAAATGTTAAATTGCACGTAATTGAGTAGGCCCATCACTGCCCATACCTAAAAATCCGCACAGCCGGGTCGATCGTAAGTATAATATATTATAGGCCTGTGATTATTTTGCTTGCAGGCAGGTCCTGTACTGCGGGCCCGTCGATATGCAGGGCCCGTTACATTTTATCACCAAAGTCAGTTTTAAGACGGACTCAATGCTGACTTCAACATCAATCCATGCATGCTTTAATTCCGAATCTCAAGTAAAATTTTGCAAATTGAGTTCGGTCCCCTTTTTTAATTTTTTTTTTATGATAACAGTGTAAAAATTATGCACCAAATGACTTCAATTGGACCTTTATCTTGCAAAATTTGGCAGAACATCCCCCCTCAGACACCCCCTGCGTATACATAAACAAATGGTCGCTTTTGCTTCTGTTTTAGTGAAGACTTGTCCACCAATGGCTTATTAGGCCGTCATTTCACAATTTTTCAGCTGTTTCAAGCTAAAATTTTACACAATAATACTTAATAGTGCCAAAATGGTCCACCAAATGGCTTCAATTAGGTCTTCATTTTGCAAAAGTTTCTTACTTCTCTGGGAACATCCCCCACACACCCCCCTGCGCATACATAAACAAGTGGTCGCTTTCGCTTCTGTTTGAGTGAAGACTTGTCCACGAATGGCTTATTAGGCCGTCATTTCACAATTTTTCAGCTGTTTCAAGCTCAAATTTTACACAATAGTAAAATGGTCCACCAAATGGCTTCAATTAGGTCTTTATTTTGCAAACGTTTCTTACTTCTGAGGGGGGAACATCCCCCCCTCAGACACCCCCTGCGTATATACATAAACAAGTGGTCGCTTTCGCTTCTGTTTGAGTGAAGACTTGTCCACGAATGGCTTATTATGCCGTCATTTCACAATTTTTCAGCTGTTTCAACCTAAATTTTACACAATAATAGTGCCAAAATGGTCCACCAAATGGCTTAAATTAGGTCTTCATTTTGCAAAAGTTTCTTACTTCTGAGGGGGCCACATCCCCCCTCAGACAACCCCCTACGTCGCGTGGCCGCGACGTGTGGCGCTGTCGCGCCAAAGTATCAATGACTAATAATTTTCATTGTGTCCCCCCCACTTTCAAAAATGGATTTACGCCCCTGGATGTAACTCGTTCATATTAAGTTACTGGTACTTATTGTTTTGAGTTATTCCAATTTGGTACTTTGTTACTTAATTCACGTAATTGGATCATTTTCTGCACAATTAGCAGTATTCAAATATTTATTTTTGTAATCAGTGCAAAATTTTGTATACTATAGCACACCTCTAGAAAATTATGCTAACCTAGTTTCATTTTCTGAGTTGTAACAACTCAATAAAGTAAGTGCAAATGAGTGCGACCAACATAATAATATCGAGTCAGCGTTACTCAAAATTGTACGCGTTGGCATTACTCGGAAAGTTGACGCAACGACTTACATCAACTTACTGAGTAATGCCAACGAACAATTCTATGAGTGCATAAGCAAATGTGTCTCTATCTCAGCTAGCATCCACAACCATGAAGATGTGACGAGACAAGTGGACATAGGATAACTTTGTTGGCTGCTGGCGAAAGCTTAGCCCCAATATTGGAAAACCAAAATCAAAACTTCTTTAAAAATATTGCATAACGATGTTTCAGTTTTTGTTTTTTTTCTTGAATAGCGGATTCGTGCGGAAAACACTTTTTGTGGATGCGACAAAAAGCAACATACATGTATTTATCAATAGGGGTAACTTATCTGTTTATGTTGAAGTGCTGTTAATTTCCTTAATATTTAAGAAAATTATAATAAGATTGTATATGTCAAAAAATCACCTATATCAGATGTCACGACAATATTTCTACTACTTATTTTATACCTGACAGGTTTTTATTGTTTGTAATTGTTGTCGTTGCTGTTGTTGTTGTTAGTTTTTAAACAATATACCTGCGAATCTATTCCAAGAAGCAGCACCATGATGAAAAACATCACAGCCCAGAATTGAGGTAACGGCATCTGCGCTACAGCTTCAGGATATGCGATGAAGGCCAATCCGGGTCCTGCATTGGCAATGATAATTATACCAGGAGTATTACGGCTGTGGGGAAGCAGTGGCGTAGCCGGGTGGGCAGGGAGAAGCTGTCCATTTTCGCCCCCCCTCCTGGCTACTGTGAGGTAGCCAAAGAGCAAGGAAGCTTTGGGAGGCACATACCAAATATCAGCATATGATAGTAAAAATGATACATGTTGTAATAAATCGTCATACAAAATCGTATAATGATTAAACTTCCTACTTATGATTGTACAATTGTACACGGCCCTTGTATTTTCTTAAATCTATTTTGATGTGATTTGTGAATTGTTGGCCGTAGACTGCGCGTAGCGCGTAGGATGCATTTCAATCACGTCATTCCTTACAGCTGATTTGCCACCTTAGGTTGGTGTCCTCAATTTTACTTGACGCTTACAAAAAGTTTCACATAATTTTGTTAATTACTGAATTTACACTTACCGCCTTTTGCCACTTCTCCTACCGCTACATTTTGCTGTCCAGCCATAAAGCCAAGTACAGCAAAGATGACGAAACCAGAATAGAAGCTAGTACCACTATTGACGCAAGCGAATATTAGCCCATCTCTGTAGAACGAAGAATTAGTTTGCACTAGTGATGCTCATATGCAAAACAAAACACCATTTTATAGAAATTATTTAATGGAGAAATTACAAATTATGGGCAAAGACCTTGGATTTGCATCAAGTGTAATATACCACTTAACTAATTCAGGAAATATTAAATGGCCAATCATAAAAACATTCAGCGAAGTTACAATAATGAACATTTAAAATATTTCTAAACCCCTCCATTTTCTCCAATTGTTACCACAAACCTGATAAAGTTGTGATCATTTTTGTTGTAGCTACTGAGGGCCATCATTGTACCTGCTCCTATTGAGTAAGAAAAGAATATCTGCGTTGCTGCGTCTAACCAAACCTGAAAAGAAATAAGAGTGGAACATGGGTTTATCCCTGCCTGCAGTTCTAAATTTCACTTAATATATAACATTACTAGGGCCATATATCTCGCAGTTCTGGTATTTTGACAATAAGCCCAATCGCCATTGTAACTTCTGGTGTTTGAGAGCAGTTTTGGGACACTTTGACCTAGGCTCTGACATATTGAGAAAATTGTTGTAATTATTATTAATTAATTTTTATTGTCACAATCTTATCATTACAAATATATAATTAATTAATACAATAATAATGTTTTTTGGGTTTGTTTTCATTCTTGTTAAAACATTTTAGATTGTATTTTGTACGCACAAAAACCAATTTTTCTGATTTTTCCTAATACTAAGTAATAGGTCAGAGGGCAAAGTGTCCCAAAACTGCAAAACTGTCCCACAATGCATTGCAAACTTCTAATGCCGATGTGGCTTATTTGAGAGACGACGTGATAAAACTTACTTGACCATCCAAGAGTCTGCTAGTATCAGGACTCATGTAGAATTGAATGCCTTCTAATGCATTTTCCAGCGTTGCCGCCCGTATCAGAATAACAGTTAGAATTACATACGGAAATGTCGCAGTAAAATACACAACCTGAAAATATAAATGAGAATTTAGATAACACCATTTGTTTTTGTTCAAAGGAAATGCTCTTTCTTTTCGTTATACCTATTGTCAATGCGTGGATTAGCACAGCGACATGAAGAAGGCGGGAAGGATGATGAGCGGCATTTACAAAATCACATACAGTTTAAATGAATTAAATCATGCTATGTCATTACGTCATTCTTCCAACTAGTAAGACTAAAATTACAATGGGCCGACGGAGACTTCTAAGTTTTCAATCTTTTCGCATTTGGTTGAAAGGTCAAATATGGACCACGTTAGCCCGCCGCCCTAAATGACGTTTGCCCAACCGCGAAGTTACGTTCACTTGACGACCGATACCAACGTTGGCCCAGCGTAACAAGTTTTCAGTCTTGTTATAATGGTCTGAGCTATTTACCGGGGCTATTTTATTATGGGGTTCATTAAGTGGGCTTGGACTGCCCCGAACCTAATATAACTTTGCATCGGTACAACTCTGAATTGAAAATAAAATTTACTAAATATAATCAGTTAAATAGTTATATTTCCAAGTAATAACAAATAAGTAATAACAAATAATTATTTTACCTTCCCTGAGCTTTTGACACCTTTGCAAATGATCAAGAAGACGAGAATCCAGGCTACAATAAGACTTATCATCAGTTGCCAATTTATGCTGCCCATATCGCCTATGCCGGAAGACAGATGCACTTTCAAAAGCTTTCGTCTTTGTCACGTGAAAATTAAACAAACAAACAAATCTGCTTGTCATCGAAACAATTTTAACAACTGAAGAGCTTATTTCCAAACCGTGTTAAGTCCACAACCACATTGTTTCTCATTTACTTGTGTGATACAATCACAATTACTTTGACAAGTTTGACATCAGCAACAATGAATTGTACCATCAACAAGCCATTATTTACCCGGGGATTATTTACCATAACAATGCTGCATAACAATATGCAGACTATAATTGTTCTCATTTAGGAACCAAAGGCCTGCCTCACACAGAATTGTTACTGTGCATCCATCCACTGTTTGCTTTATAGTATCACAACCCATGAACCCATTGCAATATCGCACAGGTAAAATCAGAAACACGTGTTTGTGGAAACACGGTTTGGAAATAAGCTCTACAACTGTATACATTTGGGACTAATCACAGACTCTCTATATGGTCTATGAACAAGTATACGGCAATGTTGTAGTTCAAGATTAAAGGAAGTAAAGCATCTTATACCATATACCATATTTTACCATAGATTGGGTCCAAAATAAGATATGTTTTATATGTTTGTCAGGTATTAAAACACAGATAAAGAACTTCTATAAAATGCTCATTGGGAATTTTTGGTTAACATGACAAATATAACAAAATGTTAACGCTCCAATCAATTGCGTGTAATTATGTTCAACAAATGTCCAACATTCATTAAAAAAGTACTAGAAATAATGTCCATAAAATTCATCTTTATTAGCTCGCTTTCCGTCTTATTAATTTGACAGTATACTAGCAATAGTCTTTACAAAAATCGGAATTGTTTATGATTTGTTTTTGTTCTGAGTTAGGTGGTCAACATTAAAGAAGCGTAGCTTGTACTTCTATGTTATAATGATTATATTTACAAATCGATACCACTAGAAAAATTAATCACGTTTAAGTGCAAAGTACTTACTCCCAAAATTCTTCTACAGCTGGAGTAAAATCACTCAAATTTGTCAGCGTTCCATTAAAACATACTTGCTTCATTTCCTTTACCGTTTGATTTACGCCGCACGCTTGTAAAGACGTCGAGTTGACGTTCCCGTAAATCCATTCTGGCTTAAGACAGTTATCTGTGTTGAATTCATTGTTGCAGTGCGACCATGGAAGACGTGGGGCAAAAGAAAGTCCCATGTAGTAGAGATCCCATGCAAGGATGACATTGTAGTAGCAATTTACCCAACACATAATTACGATGCTACCAATACCTATTCCTATTTAATGAACACAAAAGCATATTATCAGTTTATCTGTTCTTTGCTACCACAAGAACACAATCAAAATCAGCCGTGTTTGATATTTAAAAAACATATAAGTGTAGTTCTTATCTTTATACTTCAGTAGCTGCGGGCAGCTATATGGGGCAGTTGAACGGCTCTTTTCAGAGAAACCGATTATTCAGTATATTATACATTCCACGAACGGTGTTCAGCAATTGATCAAATTCTTGCTATCACTATATCAATGTGCTTATAAGCTAATCAATACCCAGCAAACACAAAACGTTTAACAAATTATTTAGAAAAGGTTGACAGAAAATGTGTAAATGTCGGATTACATAAAGGGGGTATAAGGTTTTCATAACATTCAAAACATTTTTTTGAAAACTTGCTGTCAAATAATCTGCAATAAATGTTATTTTAATGTTGACAAGATATTTGGCAACACATTTTGCAAAAATGTTGGCAAAAATATTTTACAACATTTTGACATTTAAAAAATGTTTTTGTTCATACAAAACATATTAAAATGTTTTCCTGACCTCTGTATAACCCAATATTTTAATGTATTAAAAAGTTTTAACCAAAACCAAAACCCAACATATAACCCGTTTGAAAACGTTTTGCGTTTGCTATACGTGTCAAATCGCTAAACATCAATGTTCAATGGTTAAACACTATTTTACAATGGTAAACACAGTTTTTGCAGTGTACATTCCATTTGTATGTACGATCTATATGAAATAAGTTAAGTTTTTTCCGAACCTGATTTTCTGGCATATTTGTAATGTTTACACATGTTCCAACTCCACCTAAGTAAGCAGCCACAAATGGGTTGTGTTTGTAGGTCAACATCAGTGCAATTGTGACATTAAGTCATGACTTCATGTCCGTCATATAACTCCATATTAAACGACCAAAATTGTCAGTGTGCTTTCTTTCACGTTCCCTTGTTATTTAAGCTTTAAATGTACAGAAAGCCTTGCCAGCAGTTATTACTACTATTTCAGCACTTAACAAATCAAAATTTGACGGAAATCGTACATTATAGCTTTAATAGCTCTGGGTGCCTCAAACATTCAAAGTGCCGATGTAGATCACAATCAGATTGCTTCCTCTATGAGTGCAATCGTCACGCACATTACTTAGATTGAGATTGCATATATCCAAATAACACCAGGGCGGATTGGGCTAATGACAACAATTGGGGTAAAGCCAAATTTTCGTCACCAGTTGTCAATTTTGTGTACAATTTTTAATCATTTTAATAATATTTTATTCTTTTCCGTCCCTATTTTATCCCTAAAAAATTTCAACCGGTGAGGCAATTTGCCCCTGGCTACGCCACTGGCTTCCCCACCAAAAAAAAAACAAAAACCTGAACTTTAATTTTTCTTTCTAATTTGGACCTTGTTGAACATTTGGGGGGGGGGGCATTTTGTCGAGTCACCCTTCCTGGCTATGGGCCTGACGCCCGGGGCCTGACGACTTCGGCTTACCACGTGTCTGTATTGATGAATAACCAACACCGATCCGAGAAGCGTTTACTGTATTTGGCCCTCTATTGACGGAACCACAGGTATACCAGTGCGGGAGATTTAATTTGTTCAATCAATTCATGATCGTGTATTGAAAATTACTGTTGTGTACAATTCTGTATAGCATACTAAAAAGTAATGGATGGAACCCCCGACCTTGGTACACCGCAGTTTTACGTCGGGGACACCGCAGTAATGGCCTAGGCGGATTGGTGTATACCTTATAACCGTACCGAAAAATAGGGTATGTGCTTCAATCTACCGTGAAAACAATACAATAGAGTTCAGATATTTCAATCGGTATGCGCTTGAAAACAAAACCCATTGTAAACAGACTCAATCTAATCCAATTTAAAGTGATTACAATTAAAAAATAATTTGTCACCTTAACCTGTATTTTATAGGACTATAGGCCTATCTATATTTTCTTTTTTACAGCAAAATACTAAATTCATCGACCACAAACATACTCACCTCGCCATCCTGGTAAGAGATTCCAACAAGTTATCCCGCCTTGAGACATAAACTGGCCAAGTCCCATTTCCAGTAATAACACTGGAATTCCACCAACAGCAAGGCATATTAAATACGGAATGAGAAATGCTCCTGTAGATACGTTTTAATGTGAGAAAAAATGTAGAAACAAATTATAAGTATCTTTGTTAATTTATAAGGTAAAATTCTTGTGGCTCCTTACTTTTTAATAAGAATATTCGTAGGCTTAGGAACCGGGGGGCTTGAGGGGGCTCAGCCCCCTCAATAATATTGGTGCGGGGCTGGAATACCTTTCAGCCCCCAATAATCCTAGGTGAAGTTAAAAAATTGTGATAAAATAGAAGGAAAATGACTGCGAGAGGGAAAACCCCCCAGTGTGGCCCACAATTTTTTTTTCAACTTTCAGCCCCCCCCCCCATGTTGAAAATCTTCCTAAGCTAATGATATTGAGTCAACAAATTGTTTTAAGTATTTATGTTTATATATACACATTGGTCGAACCTCGTGGAAAGTTCTGATCATTGCATTTTTTCATAAAATGTTTTCAGGTCCTTTACCTGCCATCAAGTTCAACTGTTTTGGACACTTCAATATACGCATTAGATAGGGTGCGAAACAGACCATTACCAGAAATAATTGGTGTCTTGTTAAGGTACGAGGCGCATGGGTCTCGCCTTTCAGCCTTCTGACCTCAGCTGGTCACTAAATACTTCAGTGATACTCTAGTCACTAGACTGGAATTATGTCAAGCAGTCACTGACTATTTCGCTATCAGAGGAAAGGGCATTCTCAGAATTTCACTGATCAGAGGATATATATGTGCATGGCTTGTGCCCTAGACACTATACTGGACTTATGCCATATCATGAGGGCTCTGATTAAAGCTCATAATATGTGATGATATATAGTGACCGTGCCGTGCGTAGATGTTGAAGAACTGCATCATTTTGCCTGGCTTGAATCCAAAGTTGCAATAAAGAGACTACAACATTTGGTTTCGAACAGTCAACATTGTGTGTCTTCAAAACTACGTTTTTAATAGCCAATGAATATTTGGCGTAAATCATGGGGGTGGGGGTGGGGGCGGGCACTCTACCAGAGGCGTTGCTTGATCAAGTGTTTTTCGCAAAATTTATGTTTGACTGATTACCACAAGCTATACCTTTTTCTACATGGGATTTCCCGACTCCATCAGTCTTTGTGGAGGAACTTCTTTAATATCCTGGTCATTTGTCGGGTTGAAACTCGAATAGTATAGAAATATTTTAAGCACGGATTTTTAATTCTCACTGCACGGATTTGTATTCTCACTGCACGAACGTGCCAGGAGGCACGTTAAAGGAAGTCTCCGGCAATCATAACATTATGCCTTATATGTTAGAAAAATAATTATCAAGTACAAATCCCCGGTACAAATCACATGGTTTAAATTAAAACTTCTATTGACCATAAAAACTAATAAAATCAGCCGGCTCTCAACACGCGATATTCAAAATTCCCGCGCCGAAATTTTCTAGTGCAATGACGTAATGGTTATTTGTCCTAAATTGTCGCCAGCCTCCATTGTATTACTGGGACGTCATTGCACTAGACAATTTCAGTGGCCCGGGAATTTGGAATATCGCGTGTTGAGACGCCGCTTTTATTCATTTTTTTGGCCAATATGAGTTTGTTTTAAATAAAACCACGTGATTCGTACTTGATAATTATTTTTCTTATAAGGCATAATGTTGTGATTGCCGGAGACTTCCTTTAAAATAGCCCCTGCTGGGAGTACAAGTGCATGTATGCAGTTTTTAACCTAAATAGACGAGAGAAAAAATCCCGCGATTGAACCAATCCTACGCACACGAATCCTACGCGACACGAACGCGTCCGCTGCAAGTAGGACGTGTAATACAGAATCGATACACTCTGGCATTTTCTAACGTCTGCTCTAATTGGTTCTCATTATCAGTGCAGTAATGATTAATGAATACTTCTTGGAGCAGTTTATGGCATGTTTACCCATTGCTCGGACACATGTCCCACCCATTGCGAATTCTGATTTGAATTGAAGTTGATCTTGAACTTTCTTCACCAACATCACAGTAATTGTATATTTACCATGTTTTTACAACCAGTGTCCAGCGCGCGCGGAATTCCAAACCCCCGGGCTAAAATTGTCCCATTTGACCTTCATACATGGCCAGCATCACAAATGTTAGTGATGAGGTAGAAAAATTGGTTAGTTTGTTCATAGACTCTAGAAAGTACACTTATAGAAATGACTTGTTCGCCTTGTTGGCGCAATTCAAAAGGAGTAAGTTTGGACAACTCAAAAATAGTGTAAAAGTTGCCAAAACAAAATTCATTTTAGTTATCCGAACTTAAAAATGCTGAAAAAGCTCAAAAAGTTCCGTCAACTAATCAACTTTGTTGGCATTACTTAAAAAGTTGGTGTAAGTCGTTGCCCGGGGTCGTTGCGTCAACTTTTCAAGTAATGCCAACTTCTGAATTCAAGTTCAGGGAACTTAGAAAAATAAACAAGGTTCAAAGAACCAATAAGTTGAGTTATTGTAACTCAACATGTAAGTTGATGTAACTCGTTCATATTAAGTTACTGGTACTTATTGTTTTGAGTTATCCCAATTTGGTACTTTGTTACTTAATTCACGTAATTGGATCATTTTCTGCACAATTAGCAGTATTCAAATATTTATTTTTGTAATCAGTGCAAAATTTTGTATACTATAGCACACCTCTAGAAAATTATGCTAACCTACTGGTTTCATTTTCTGAGTTGTAACAACTCAATAAAGTAAGTGCAAATGAGTGCGACCAACATATTAATGATATCGAGTCAGCGTTACTCAAAATTGTACGCGTTGGCATTACTCGGAAAGTTGACGCAACGACTTACATCAACTTACTGAGTATAAATGCCAACGAACAATTTCTATTAGTGTAGAGTCTATGGTTTGTTTGTTGAATATCCTTACACATCTTCCTAGCATAAATCATTGAAAATCATGTTTATGTCACGGCAGGGTTCAGTTACAACTTGGTACATTAATGTTAACATGCGCGTCTAATTCCCGTCTAATTCTAACATATAAAGAAAGACTTTGTCTAAAAAGTAACTTTGTGATAGAGAATCAATACTTAACTTCATGCAGAAAAATATTAATACATAATGCTACAACTTACCTCCACCGTTTTTATAGCAGAGATATGGAAATCGCCATACATTTCCCAAACCAACTGAAAATCCAATCAACGAAAAAATGAAATCCAAACGACCAACCCATTGGCCCCTTTCTTTCAACCCGTCACCAGTATTCGAAGACATAGTTGACAATAACCAGTGAATAGGGTTTTAATTGCGGGCAGAAGAAAATATCTTGGTATAGGAATAAACCATTTTGCGTATGGGGGGTTTCTTTTAAGGGATCGGGTAGAATCATGAGTCAGAACGTTTGCACAGTATTTTTGTTCACGGAGTGAACATTTCCCCCACTTGAACACACATCTCATATGCACAGTTTATCCCTTACATACACTGTGTCTTGAACAGCTATTGTAGCCCATCAACCCTGTGATTAAGAGGCTAGGAAATAATTCCTAATGTCTCATACCCAGGTGTGTATCCCTTTATCTAATCCTGCCCCACATGACAAGGACTTTTTAGCACATATTATCTTATGTTGAGACAATGGCAGTCAGGACTATTTATTTGCCTTTTTTCTAAGCATGTTTACTATAAGATTGAGCCATCACATGATTATAATAGGCTTTACTGATTGGTGGGTAAGGTCAATGCTATTGTTTATTTTGTGATAAGGCTGTGCATATTACTGCATATATGAAAAATACACTGCATATTTTGATACAGGCGATTTACTCAATTACTTCCAACTGACGAAATTTAGTTCCAGTTATCTACTCAGTAATGTTTGCTTATCTTAATTGGAACCCTTATAATTATTGGACCAAGGTTATTATCTGCATGGCATAATTGAATTTCAATAGGCCTATGATAGTGTATTGATTTGAAAGTTTGTATTGCAATGAGTCGTTTCTTGCTGGAGAGTTATAAGCCAGAGTCAGGATGTAGGTATCATTTATGCCTCAAATCACTAATTTATTGCAAGATCAGTGCAGAGTAGGTTAGATATGAAAATGGAAAGTTGGAACAAATTGCTATACACCTGATCCGTGAACTGTGTCTTTTTGAAGTGGTTATACAGGGTGTGAAAAAATACATAAGTTCATGTATCCCAAGTTATTTTAACTGCATATTTGGATTCCTGTGTTAAAAGGCTTTCTTAAAATATTATAATTTTCCTATCTTAGGGTGTCTCATTCTTAAGATACAACAATTTAAAGCCAACACGCACATTGACTGAAAAGCTTGGCATTAATGTGTATAGTGAAAAGGGAAGTTGTGATTCTTGTGACTTACCTTTCTGAGTGAGTACTTGAATGTGAATATTCAAGTGAATGACTGAATATGAATAATGAATGAAATAAACATTCATTAGGCTTTCAAATCAAACCATATTTTACAGCTCTAATTATTCAAAATATAATATTATATGCAATAAAAAAATATATTATAAAAATGAGCTCAGGCTTCTCAATCCTCCATAAACATTACATGGTACCCGTGTCCTCGTACCTCCACTTATTTCTTCGTTAGCTGAATTAGTGCTAATTACTTTATTTTTCTAACATTTTAAGCTTTAAAATAAGTGCTTATTTGATTTTTTTTAAAGGACATAGAGGATGTGTTCTTTCCTAATGGACTGAAACATTGAAATTGAAACATAGCATGACATACTAGTTCATGACACATGGTCATTTCCGTTTTTTACGAGTTGAACATGATTAAAATGAATATACTCATTTCCGTAATCAGATACGCCATGTATCATCGTCCCAGGAATCTATGTTATGAACTGTCATTCCCGTCTCCCCCCACCCCTCTCTATCAATAAGCGTGTTTATATATAGTATCGTATAGACTGAGTTTTGAGCACATCGTTTGAGCATCTACTGCTTCCATTCTTTCTAGGGTCTGTGGTTTGAGAAAGTTTTACTAGTCTCGATCCCAACCGGCTTGTGCTCCTTCGTCACTAGTAGCACACCGTACCCTTTTCCAGCAGTGCTATAATTTCCCATACACAAATTGTACAATGCAATATGAACAGTGACAACAGATATGTGACATACTTAATTTTGAGACAGATTGATGTTGTAAACATAGGTGAGTAAAACCAATACCCTTTTGGATTTGCAAAGGCAACTACTCTGTCCTTCACCTCACATACAAAACTAAAGCAGATCATTCTTGTTCAATTAGTAGCAGTGACAACAGATATGTACCATATTTGACTGATGTTTGAAACATGTTTGAAGTACCTAGTTGATTAAGCTAAGATACCTTAATACAAACTATTAATAATAGTTTAGGATTTTCAAAGAAAGAAAGAAAGAAAGAAAGAAAGAAAGAAAGAAAGAAAGAAAGTACCTAGTTGATTAAGCTAAGATACCCTTACAAACTATTAATAATAGTTTAGGATTTTCAAAGAAAGAAAGAAAGAAAGAAAGAAAGAAAATACAATGACCATCTACCTTGCTCCCTCAGACCCATGCAATAGATCAACTCTTGTGAAAGGTAAAGGAAATGCAGTTGGTGACAGGTTTATAGATAAACAAATTGGAGTTGATGACAAGTTTGAGACCAAGACAGATGGTTATAAGAGCACACCTCCCACTTTTACGAGCATTTTGGTGGGTGCTACTAGTTGTAAGAATATTCAGGCTCACGCCGCTCATACTCTTACTACTACTAACTTATACCATGGAAATAGGTCTACTACGTCATTCTTATTATGACAGAACACAAGCTGGCTGGAACCATGGGGACCGAGACACAGCGACCTCATCGGGTAAATAATTATAGTGTACAGGCAGGGAAACTAAACCAATACACGTTTATCTGCTATGTATGCCGCTATATAACAATATACAAAATAGAGTTGACATTTCTATTCGCTCTTAATCAATAATAACTACCCTATTATTAGTAACGACCAAACAGAATAAAAATCCTACATTGTTAAGGGGACAATAAAATACGCTATGTCGCACCGTCTCTGTAGAATTCATGAACGATTAAACCACGCGATGGCAATGAGATAATTTGAAGTAACCGCTCGCGCTCTTGTCCTTTCCAGGTAGAGTAGGGAAATTGGGCAGCCGAGTTGTGCAATAGCGTAGAGTTGTATATCTGCTATTTGATATTAAGACGATAAATCTTTGGATACCGGGATAGAAAAAGATGAATATCTCCCGTCATTTTTGCCTTCTTTAAAAACCAATTTTAAGGCTTGCACTTGAATATATAGGCTACGTATGTTGAAAGAATATGATAACCTTAAGTGCGCGTATTGAACATCAACCGTGCGTTTTGAAATCAAAAACAGACAAAATTTCAGATTCAAAATGACTGCTGCCCTCATTCGTCAACACTTGGGTTACGGAACATAACACGGTACTAGCGCAGTGTAGACCACTGGTGGAGGTAGTCTAAAAAAGATGACGTATAGGCTCACTGACATCTACAGAGGTCAGTGACCAGGCTATTGTCAAAAGCTTTAGTCGGAGGTCCCTCGGCCCATAATCTCAAGACTATTAAACAGGTCGGAACAAAATGACCATGCGTGGCTGTTGACGAACTAGTGGATTCGAATTACCATCATGGCGATTTCTGCCATGAAGATATCGGGGCGATGACATTGTGCGAGACTATACGGTACATCCTCGAAGCGGATGGTGTTAAGGAGTCATTCAAGTCCGTCATCCAACGGAAGAGGACACAAAATACCTCAAGGATCAATAAATGGTACAAGAGGATACCTTGAATATACGAACCACAATTTTTGGTAGCTCGCGGGTAGTAATCAGTTTCCAGGTCTGTAACACAGACTAAGTAATAGGACGCCTGCAGGACTATTACCGGCCACAACGCATAGAGAAACAAACGGAAATCCCGGGCGGAAATCGGACGCAACACCATATCTTCTGTCGGACTGGTGATTTCGCCACCGGATAAAATACTAGGATATTTTGCATGCAGGGTTTTCACCAAATTGTTTGTACATCACGTCCTATTTGAGCACTCTATTTGATCGTACTAAATTAAGATATATATTATATATACTGTTGTTTTTGGTTTTTTTTTATTATTATTTATATTTTGTTTTATAAGATTGTATGTAAAAATAACTGATAAATAAGGAGATTCAGTTTAACGGGGGTCCATTTTTATCATACTATTACTGTAAATAAAAAAAAGTACTCAGTGTTGAATAAAAATTGAACAGCAACAAAATGATTCAATGAAACTCGATATCAATTGGTAATCTTTGCGTGACAAAAGCAGTAAGTTTTTAGGAACACTGCAGTAATCACAACATTATACCTGATATGTTAGAAAAACAATTATCAAGCACGAATCGCGTGGTTTTATTTAAAACAAACTTATATTGACCTTAAAAACAAATAAAACAGCCGTCTCTCACCGCGCCGTTTTATATCCTTTTGCGTAAAATCCTCGCACAGTTGACTGTCCCATAAAAATACTGTGCAAAGGTGGGTGACCGACCCTTAAGTAAAAATTATTTTGAGAAACCTCACATACATGTACGGTGCAATGTCGAAAATTCGTTCCTTGTGGTACAAATTAATTTTAAACTCTGGTACAAACCTGCGCTCAATTTTACGGGGTAAGTCCGACCTATGACTTCTTCCCTCAACCCCGATCTCAAAGTTATGGAAAATCGTGATATCAGATTCAACTAGAGCATAGATGTGATTAACCTTTTCACCTGATGTTTATATGACCGAAATAATGCACCATTATCCATGTTATATCCATATGCTGAAGCCCGAGATGAAGAGTTCATCTATCTTGAAAATGTAGCCGAGCCGGTCAAAGTTAAATAGAGTTTATGATGCAGCACATTGATAAAGCCAGGAAACCGGTCAGTTGCTTATCTTTGCCTTTTGGATTCAATTTTGTCACATTAATAATGTTGAGGTGATTTCTTAAGCTTGGAGTTTTTGTTAGGTCAAACGTTTACTTTCAATTCGACTGAAATGAGGCCAACAAAAAGTGTATGTTTGGCTACATTTGACCAACCCTAATTTTGAAAAATGGGAAAAAATTTCTGTACAAAAGAATACCGAGCCTAATTTCTCGAAATCCAAAATTCTCGAAGCACTTTTATTTTAGTCTATGTTTTTGCATTCTAATTGACCAAATATATGTATTTTTAAACAAAATTTACGTAAAACCTGCTTTAACATGTAATTTTAAGCACCACAATAGCATAATATTGCAACTTACACATTATGGCAACTGTAAGTAGGCCTATATAATTTAAACAGTTAGAGATTTTACTTTATAATGTCAAAAAGAAAAGTAATCGACCGACCGACTTTTTTTTCAAACTAAGTGAGGCCAAAACATACAATTTCTTTCTTTTACTGGTTCTTTTTTTGGCCGTATGTACTGTAACATTATGAGAAACAACATTTTGATCTATCTATGCAGAAAAAAGAATTATAGACAGTAATCAGTATTAACACTTACCTCCACCGTTTTTATAGCAGAGATATGGAAATCGCCATACATTTCCCAAACCAACTGAAAATCCAATCAACGAAAAAATGAAATCCAAACGACCAACCCAATGGCCCCTTTCTTTCAACCCGTCACCAGTTTTCGAAGACATAGTTGACAATATTAATCAGCGGATAGGTTTTCAGGCCGAAGAAGTGATCTCCGTACATTTGGTCTTTTTGGTCATGTTGGTAGTAGGAATAAACCATTTAGCCTTTAGGGGTTGTTTCAATATATTGAATGAGGATTGGGTGTGTAATGTTTTTATCCATTTGAATGAAAATTTGATTATTTGTTTGCAATTTTAGCAACTTTGACTGGTTTTTTAAATGAAACGCATATAGGCGCATTATTTTGTAGCATTTTGATGATACAATTCTAGAGAAAAGGGATTCTCACCTAAGTTAAGCCCACTGCCCAAGGCTCGAACCCTCGCCGATCGTATTTTTATCTGTGGACAACCTGCATGGGCGGGCATCAGAAAAATCAGAAAAAGTTAGAGGACATCTCCCATTCACCCGTGTGTGGTTAATTGACTACGTACTAATCACAAATTCAAGGGTATAGGCCAATTGCACGTATCCACTCCTTTCTAAAGCCGTATCTTGCTAAACAAATGTATTTAGGCCAAAATATCACAATTAATATTGATTTGAATATGTTATCTTCGTAATTCTTTTACATGCAAAAAAATAAAATAAAAAATGACGGTGTGCTGCCATTCATACAACAGTTCATTCATAAAAATATCACACTCACTCGTTAGTATCGACCATAAGGTATATTCTAGCCAAATTTGGACACTATCCGGCTATTTTCCCTATAGGTACCATGTAATATTCATAACTATTGGTCATAATGCCCATATTCGGCATTTGGCAAATATACAAATATTATACACAGAAATATGTACGGTAGAAATTCCCACGCACGGAAAACAGCTAGCTCCTTTTTTGATGTTTACTGAGGTATGGCGAGTGTGGCCTTCAGCCTATTTAGCATAACAAAGGGCTAGTTCCTGATACACTGTGGAGGAAGGAAAGTGGTTATTTGCATAGTAAATACACTATTAAATCAGGGCGAGATGTAAATTGGGTGATGATGTCACAGCTCATTAAAGTTTGTCACAAGGTGTGTTGCAACTTGTTGTAATGGTGTTTTCGTAAATCCTTCGCTACGGATTCGTGAACGACGGAATAGTAGGCTATGAATCGATCAATTTAATTATAGCATTACAAAAATAGACTGCTCTAACTTTTCGGTAAAGATATATAAAATAAATTAATATATGATTTAGTTTAGGTGTTTGTAATCAACATTTTTGGATAATCCCGTTTACTGGGCACCGAGTGAGCAAATGAATTATCCTTTAGTGGCAACGAGCCCGGTGGCACTCAACTTTAAAAGTGACGGGTATGTGCCTACCGGGGTCTCGAAGTAGTGGCATATCGGTACAAAACGTTGTTTTTAAAAAAGGAGTGATTGGGTATAAACAAAATGAAAAAGGGGGTCATTGGGTATAATATTTTTTAAAGGGTGTCATCGGGAACAAAATTATGAAAAACAATGGAGCAAAAATTCTATTTCTTGTTCCAATTTCCCAAATTGGGCCAAAAAATTTTTCTTTTTAATTTTTAAAAACTAGTGTTTTTAATTTTGACTCCGGTATAAACTTTATCTCTTTAGTAGAGTCACCCCAAAACTGGTGTGAACAATGAAGTCCATCATTATATTGCTAATCAAGTACAAAATATAATTGTTGAATGAAGTCATCGTTTCTTTTAGTCTTGATCACGTGGCGATGATATTTCATTATCAAACGGTATTAATGAATATTCTTAAGTTCCTTAATCTTATCAACAGATTACGAAGGAAGCAGCTTATTAGGTCCTCATTCAAATTGCAATCACGGGCATTCGCTTTAGGATTTCAAGTCACCACAGACTTTATTCAAGAAATCACGAACAGCTCTTCCGATTTCAGCTGCAGAATCTTCTTGCAAGAAGTGCAACCCTTTCACTTTAGCCACTTGCTGATTATGCCAAAACTTGGCGAACTTCCGCAATTCCGAAATATGGTTTTGACACATCCACTCAAAGTATGCGTTGGCGATGTCGATGACGCCTTCTGGACCGTCTCCTTCAACGGGAATTTCCCGGGGCCATGTCAAAGTTGGTCGCCTATCTTCACCTGGATTTCGGAAAGCTTTTATGCGTTCATCTCGTCTTCGCTCAGTTTGCATACGATGGCTCCAGGGAGCGTCATCTCGACAAACAAATTCTGCTCAAGGACCATTATTTAAAAAGATAAATTCGGTGACATGTGTAACTTTGACAACAAAATGTACATTTGAAGTAAGTCCCATTATACAGAAAGCCAAAAAATTAGGGTCCCGGCTATGCTCACCCCTGTATATCCTAAACAAATACAAATGTGTGAAAATTGTCTGCTTGTTTTCTTTTTGACTTATTTGTCTTTGTTAAGGCACAGAATATCTGTGGTTAAGGATATACAGGAATGAACACAACTGGTACTTTGGCTTACTGCTGAGATAATTACACTTGAATGGTTGCCATTTTACACAGCAACGTAGGGTAATGTACGATATATTTGTGGTGTAAACCCGTCAAAATAAATCTTGAAAGCATTTTAAAGAGCAGCCTCATGTTGATTTCATTCCTTACTTAGTATAGAACGTTAAATATATATATATCGGTGTCATTTGTAACTTTGACATCTCATTCATCGCATTGTGAATGAAGTGTATAGTCGATAGTGCATTCATCAGTTTATAGTCATTGCTAATCAAGTACAAAATATAATTGTTGAATTGAAGTCATCGTTTCTTTCCGTCTTGATCACGTGGCGATGATATTTCATTATCAAACGGTATTTACAATATATGAAATGAATATCTTTAAGTTCCTTTAATCATGTTAATCAATGATAGCACACTATAATAGTATTGCACATTGTTCATTGTAGACTTCTACAGACGAAGCTTAAGTGTTTCAACAAATCACATATAGTACATACGATTGTCACACATTGTTCTTCTTAGCAACAAATCGCGGAGGAATCTGCTTAACATGAACCGATTTATGTTCTCCTTCTAATTACAATCACGGGCATTCGCTTTACGATTTCTAGTCACCAGCATAGACTTTACTCAAGAAATCACGAACAGCTCTTCCGATTTCAGCTGGGGAATCTTCTTGCAAGAAGTGCAACCCTTTCACTTTAGCCACTTGCTGATTAGGCCAAAATTTGGCAGCCTTCCGCAAACCCGAACTGAAGAATCCCGGTTGGCCATCAATGTACAGCTTGGGTATGTGGTTTTGACACATCCACTCAAAGTACGCGTTGGCGATGTCGATGACGTCTTCTGGACCGTCTCCTTCAACGGGAATTTCCCGGGGCCATGTCAAAGTTGGTCGCCTATCTTCACCTGGGTTTCGGAAAGCTTCGCGATATGCGTTCATCTCGTCTTCACTTAGCTTGCGCATGATGGCTCCTGGGAGCATTTTCTCGACGAAGAAATTATTCTCAAGGACCATTTGTTCTCCACGATCGCTACGAAGAGATTCGAACAGACCTCTAGCTTGTGGCTGCCATGAGTCCCATCCGGGACTGGACCGCATCAAACTCTCCATGTGAACGATGGCTTCTACACGATCTGGATGCATATGACACCAATGGAAGCCAAGTCCAGAGCCCCAATCGTGAACCACGACACTGACTTTATGCGTAAGATTGAGCGTATCGATCCAATCGCATAAGTATTTGTAGTGATCTACAAACCGGTAAGAGTGGTTTGGTCGCTTGGCAGATCTTCCCTGGCCGATCAAATCTGGTGCAAGGCATCTTGCAACCGGAGCAACATGTGGGATGATATTTCTCCAGAGAAAGGAAGAAGTTGGGTTACCGTGAAGAAATATCACAGTGTGCGGTTTGGTTTGCTGCGGATCGGAATCATAATAGCTCATGTGTAAATCCAATACTCGAACTTGTGAACATTTACTCCACCATTCTTCAGCTGCTTTGCTGAACACCCCAGAGCTCGAAGTTGGTGCCAAATTTACGCAAGCACCAGATTCAACTTGTGGATGTTGAACGTGTTGAAGAAGCAGTTGCATGCGCCTATTTGCAGCCATTTTTGACTCAGAAATCAGTTATCATATGTATGTAAAAGGTACAAAGACTCGAACGTGTTTCTCACAATGTGTGTCATTTACTTGTGAGGCCAAGCGCTAAGTGTGAACTTTGGAATAATAAAGGTTCAAATATCGTCACAAATAGAGAAGGTCAGTTGGAACATTTTGATTAAATTTAGAATACCAGAAACCTGTTGGTCCTTGAATAGTCACCAGTGCAAACAAGTGAACTTCAGATTTCGTTGTGTAAATTATACAGTCCTGTAAACATCAAAAGATTACAAACTTATGCAAGCAAGATTAACCTTTGAATATACTTGAAAATGACTATTTATATTAAAGAAGCAACTACCTGTAGCTCAAAGTCGTTCAGATTAAACAAATATTGGTCCGGGATCAATTTTACAGCAAATTGGAGACCGATATCGTCGCTTGAGAAAAAATTAGTTAATAATGCGGTGTAGGTAACCACACAACTGCACAAGGCAATCTAAGGGACAAGGATACCAACATTTAAGGCGGAGTATTTCAAATTGCAAAAAGTACAGATATTAGTAACACAACATGGATACCAAACACGTAACTTCGTTCTCTTCCATCTGCTTGCTAATTGTAACGGCTATGGCAGCTTCAAGTACAACAGAACTTCAACATCCCAATATTGTTATATTTCTTGCGGACGATATGGGGTATGGTGATCTTTCATCTTATGGACATCCGACTCAGGAATGGGGACCTATTGACGATCTCGCTAGGGAAGGCTTGAGATTTACTTCCATGTACACAGCTAGTTCGTTATGCTCGCCGAGTCGAGCTGCATTATTAACAGGTAAGGGTTTGTAGTGTGTGCTAAAACCATTCAATAAAAAACTCTTTGTATTATTTTGTAGGAATAAAAGAAAGGAAAAAGAAGAATGGTACCGTTCAATGTCATACATTCATTCGTATCTGTCGTAATAATGTAAAATTTGCCATTATTTGTCATAATATAGTTTATTAAAGTATGTTGGTAATTTGGTAAAAGTAATCTTTTTATTTGAACTCAGCAGTGTTAAACAAAATTGATTTTAGCCAAAATTTGTAAGCTATAATTTTTTTAAATTTATCAATCCCCCAAAAGTGGACATAAGAAAGTATTCTTAATTGAATTCACAGGACGTTTGCCGGTTCGTGTTGGAATGTACGGTCTTCAAATGAATTTTACTCCTCTGACACCAACGGGAATGCCACCAGAAGAGATCACCTTAGCGGAAGCGCTGAGGGACGCTGGGTATTCAACAGGGATGGTGGGCAAATGGCATCTCGGTAAATATCAACAAAATGCATCTTTTGACATATAAGATCATGGTCATCTCAGTTAAATGATTTAAATATACGAAGCACGAAGAATCATTGCAGAAGAATATACTGAAGCATTTAATTTTCCGTATAATAATATCATAACTATCGTACGATGCTTAGGGAAAAAAACACATACAACTATATATAACTAAAGCTTATCTAATCTTTCCTTTGTTATAGTGACATAAATAACTGATCTTACCTTTGCTTCGTTTAAATTGACATTAGCATATGTTGTGGGTTGGTTGTCCGAATACCCTTACTATAGTTGCAACAACATGGTTATTTTGACAATGTAAAGTTTAAGCTAGTTTAATGATAATTAATACCGAAATCTCCCTCAGTGTATGTATTTTGATGGTATTGGTAGTGTGGGAGTAGTCGTCGTTGGGCAGGAAAAACTTCCATGTGTCATTGGCCCTGAACATGTTTAAAATAAAACTGCCAACCGGCTAGGTACATTGGAGGTTTTGTTTTAAACATGTTCAGGAGCCAATGACACATAGAAGGTTTTTCCTGCCCAACGACGCAGTGTTGTTTAGTCCCCAAAAAATGTATCATTGTGATCAAATCACAGGGACCATGGTGTCTAGTGCTAATCTACACTGCTGCTCTAATGAGCTTAAATGTTATGTTTAATGACGACATAAAAAAAGAAAAAATATGATCCACCTATTGTGCCAAATTGAGGGTTGAAAACATGTGCATGATCTCATTTAATCAAACGCTATGATGAACGTTTTAAAGGTTCAAAACACCGAATTTCGAAAGCAAATTTATAATAAGTACACTAAAAGAGAAATAACGTCCGCTAAAAGTCATACTGGTGTGCAAATACTAGTTCACGCAATTAATGTGGATTTGGGAAATACGTACTCTGTTCAACATAATTATAATATTATTAGGTTTCATGACATGTCTTGGTTACGAGTATTAGGGGTGGTGCAATAATTATATGTACCCCGGGGTCAATTATAGGGGGGTGGGGGCAGGCATTTTTGGGCAGGTCGAAAGGGGGGGGGCAATCGATTTTGGCAGGTTGAAAGGGACGGGGCAAGATATTTTTGGCACCGATGTTTTGGGCGACCGTTTCTATATTATGCCCCCCCCCCACAAACAAATGGGGGGGGGGCGATTTTTGGCAAACCATTTTGAGAATTGACCACCCTGAGGGTGCACATGATTATTGCACAGACCCTTAAACATTGTCCATGATAATCAGTTTTATTGTTTCTGCATAATTCAATTTCAGGCATAAATAGTCGCACTGCAATGGATGGTGCATTTTTGCCCTATCGGAATGGCTTCGATTATGTTGGAACCAACTTACCTTACACCAATCTATGGTCATGTGACGAAAATCAGGTAAAGAAATTCATTGCTATGAACTAGATGATCAAACCCTCACTTCGAAGAGTGAGGGGTCAAGGATGGTGTGTGTGGGGGTGTGAGTGTGTGTGGGTGGGATGTGCTTGTTTGTATAAGGGGTGCGTTTGCTTTGTACTATTTCCGAGGATTCCAACATAACAACACACCGACACACCGGCGACCTCACGAGGACCTGGTATTACCGATTACAGTGTCATCGCCCCGATATCTTCATGGCAGAAATCGCCATGGTAGGTTGAATCCACCGCCACGCATGGCCATTTTGTTCCGACCTGTTTAACAGTTTTGAGACGCATAATGGGCCGAAGGACATCTGACTAAGGCTACTCACAATTGCCCGGTGATTAACCTCGCGTGTGAGTCGAGCATGGTACGTCATAGGTCATTGCTTTTAGACTACCCACGATTGGCCTATACACTGCACTATAATTCGGCACATATAAAATCAGAATTATTGTCAGTTTTTGAATTCAAGACGCAAGCTTCTTTCTCAAGACGCAAGCTAACGACTATCATATCTGTTCAACACATATATTCAAGTATAAGGAACCACATCTGGTTTCTTTAGACGAAATCATTTACGGGAGATATTCATCATTTTCTACCCCGGTATCCAAAGATTTTCGTCTGAATATCAAATCGTGAATAGCACACTTCACGTGTATCGATCCCGGGTATTGATTTTAGTATCTCTGGTGTACCAAGTAATTATTAGCCAGGCGATGTCGGTGTGCACCGAAGACATTTGGACTTTGTCATTTTCCAGGTCCTCGGAAACTATATTAGTATTGCTATCTTCTTGATCATGAGCTGTACAGTAGGCCAGTGCCAGTTGTGACGTAGCCCGCCTCCCTTGTTAGTAAGGAAGGCTCCTTTCGATCTCGTTTGACATAAATAGCTATCTTGGCCAGGATTTTTTGTGGGGGTGCTGATTTTGAAAAAGTGGACTTTTTTTCAAAAGGGGGGGTTCTGTGAAAAGTGCACTTTCTTCCCCAAATTTAGACCTTTTTTGACCAAAAAAACCTTTAAAAAAATTTTTGGATCGCTACGCTCGCAAATTCTTACATTTTTGGACTTTTTGTATACTTTTGCAAATTGGGGTGGGGGTTGTTTACCCCACACCCCACCCTGGGTAAGGGCCTGCTTGACTCCTTTCTCAAACCATCTGCTTTCGCGATTTTGACATCCTTATTGTCAAATGAATGATTTGTTATAGCATAATTCAAATATTTTTAAGTAAGTGCAAAATTCAAGTCAAATGCAACGTTCATTTTTGTAATACAAGTTGCTCATCGCTTGGAAATTTTGCACAAACAGTGGTTAAGTCTGTTTGGCGGTAAACACGATAAACGTATTTGCATGTGGGTAAATTGTTTGTAAACGGTAATGTTGATATCTTGTTGACTGTAAGTTGTTAACACAGTTTTTATTTTACGTTAATAATTAACATGATTAGTGTATAATGAACACTTACTATTATAAGTTTACATAACCAGGAGAAAAAATACAACTGTGCGGTTTAATTAATTTTGTTTGATTATTTGTTTTTTCCTTATTTTTCCTTCTTTTTTTCCAGATTCATGTACAACGTCCCAATTCTCTAGGCTGCTATCTTTATCGAAACGCCACCATTATCCAACAACCCATTGCGCACGAAAACCTGACGCGAACATTTGTGGAGGACGCTAAAACATTTATCGGGCAACACCACAAGACTCGGATAGATAAACCCTTCTTTTTGTTCATGTCTTTTGCGCACCCACATGTGAATTTGTTCAGCAATAAAAATTTCAACGGATCGTCACAAAGAGGTATTCAATACGTTATGATTAATTTTATTATTTTGTCGATTTAAAGTGCTCCAGACCCGGGCTCCAGATTCAGAGAGCTCCACAGTGCTTCAAACTTCAGATTAAGTGTTCTCTTGGCGCCTTATTAAATTAGCCTTTTCGAAGTATGGCGTACACAAAAGGAGGGCAGTCTTCAATATGGGTAAAAACCCGGCAAATTCAAAAGACTTTACCCACTTCGTGCAGCGCTATCCTATTGTGTCCGACATATCTCGAAAAGGGTAATACCATACAATCCCAGGATGTAAACTTGTCGCTTAAAAATGTTTAAAAAGTAAAATTGTCATAGCAAAAAGTTGGCACCACAGGCTGAAATTTTTCGCTATTCAATATTCATCATGACAATTTAGCCTGAGTTTCAAAAACCGATCACGCTAGGTTGATTGTCGACAGGTTTCGCACATTCGTGTTGACGGTGGTGGCAAAATAATAACTTCTCACTGTTACCATAGTAACAAAGTTATAAAAGATGTTTGTAAAATATGAGGGCAAAATTACATTAATAATGTGTGTTTTCTTTCTTTAATTTTATTATTTCAGGTGTATATGGCGACAATATTCGTGAAATGAGTTGGGGTGTTGGGGAGATTATGAGGGAGATCAAAAGACTAGGATTTGATGAAAACACATTAGTTTTATTCAGCTCTGACAATGGAGGCCAACTTGAACTGTGTAACGAAGGAGGAGATAATGGTATATTTAGAGGTAAGATTTCATATTATCCGACATTCTTGTTGCACCCAATAATTATATGAAGTATCACGTAGTAACGAACTTGTACATACTGGTTATTCTGACTTCTGGAGTACGGCATCCATGTGAAACACCAACAACAACCGAGCGAAACAAAACACACAGGCTCGTGTCTCTTACTTCCATGTTCGCGGGCACAAAATGGAAACTGTTTCTAAGGCAATGTAGGCCCTACTTTGCTGACAGCAGGGAAAAATATTAATGCATAGACTTCCCATTATTTAGTTAATAGTTGTCCGTTTGTGTATCAACTTCGTCAGCAACCTCATATCATATGCCTTCTCCTGTTATTAAGTTAATGTTTTCCACTATCAGCAAGGAAAACATTAAGGTAGGCCTATTCTTTCCTGTCTCTGGTTAACCTCACAAAATACATCAAATTCAATTAACCTTTTTCAACTAATCACAAATTCCAATTACCCAGACACACGCCCTTATACACCCCACCGAACTAACACACAATATACTCCATACTTGAGTGCAGAGAGTTACAGGAAGTCAACTGTAGGGGCCTACTCAATATATAATGTAGGCTTACTCTGTTCAGCAAGGAAAGCATCAATGTTGACTATCCTGTCTCTGGATGTCCTCATAATATATTACTCTTTAATATCAAGTTACCTTATCAAAATTATAATGCACTCGCACTGGTATTATAATGTACTCATACAAACATATCCCATCCACCCCCTCCCCACACGCACACCACCCACAGACACCATAATAGTCCCTATACCGGTAGTTTGCTAGAACTTGGCTGACATTAAAGGCTTCCTGTCATATTATCCGCAAGCGTTTTTTTTTTGTCGTTTTTATTGCCTGTTAAGATATTTAGACAGTATTTTTTATTCGTTTCTGTTTATTTGTTTGTATGTTTGTTTGTTTGTTTATAAAAGTACCGTATTTTACTAAAATGATATATGTTTTCTTATCATTTCCAGGTGGCAAAGGGAACTTTTTTGATGGAGGTCTCCGCGTACCAGGTATTGTACGATGGCCAGGGCACATCCGTCCGGGTCGGATCAATACACAAGTAATCAGTCAGATGGATATCTTCCCAACATTTGTACAACTCGCTGGAGGAAACATCCCACACGATCGCGTTATTGATGGTCAAGATGTTCGCCATCTGCTATCGTTGCAGAGTTCTTCTTATGAAGCGAAGAATCCTACGTCAAAATCAAGCAACCATGAACCACTTTTCTTTTACTGTAATGACAAACTATTTGCTGTGCGTTACGGTAATTTCAAATTCCATTACCGATCCATGCCGGTTAAAAGTAAATTTGAATATGCCGCCACATGTGGAGAAGCGGGCTTTCCTAACGACTACTACTTTGAGTGTTTATTCTGCGGATCTAGGTGCGTTCTGAAGCATGATCCACCGTTGATATACAATCTAGCCGCAGATCCGTCAGAAGCTTACTCGCTGGATCCACAACTGCATCAAGGGCTTTTGCAGGAACTTAAGAGAGTTGTTGAAGATCACGAATCGAATCTTGTAAAAGGACCTGCCCTTTTTACTTCCCTAGCCATCAGTTCAATTCCATGCTGTGATAAATCAAGTCCCGGATGTTCCTGTAACTATCCATAACATCAACATTTTAAAGTTGAAACTCTGAGTTCATATTATTTGTCTTGAGAACGATAAACAGATACTAATCCTCTATTACACAGTATTCAATGGAAAAATATGTCGTTTCAAGCAAGATTTTTTCTCGTACAGCGAAAAGACATTATTATCAATGAACATTTGTTGGGACATGAGAGAACACACCACCAGTGGGGTGGGAAAATCTCTATACAACGGGTGAATTAAGGAGAACTTTTCATCAAAACTGTAAAATAATGATAGAAAACATGTCATTTCTACACGTGGTCTGAAATTTGCATATTTTTGTCTACGAAACGTTTTAATGGAGTTATATTGGATTTTTGGTTTTGGTAAAAACGTTTTAATAACGTTAAATGTAGGGTTATATAAAGGTCTTAAAACGTTTTATATCAAAACATACTACAACAACATTTTTAAAATGTTGTCCAAATGTTATTTGTGCAAACATATTTTGTGCAAACATTTTGTACCAAATATCACCACTTAAATAACATGATGTTAGAATATTTTGCAGCAAGTTTGCAAAAAATGTTTTTGAATGTTATGAAAATGTTTTAAACCCTTAATATATAGGCCTACCCGGGAATATATACCCTTTATATAACCGACATTTAAACGTTTTCTGGCAACCTTTTCTAACCTTGAGCGAATAATGTCGAAAACGTTTTATGTTTGCTGGCAATCCCATTTCATACATGAGTACATGGTGTGCAATATTCATTGATCAACTAAACGTGAATTGCAAAATTAGAATTATCAAAAGCTATCAAACCTACTTCAAGAGCAGCTGCTAGTCCTTTTGCACGAAACAAAAGAATGTACATAGAAATCAATTGGATGGACAAGAAACCTCAAATAAAAAGCAAGTTAGTTAAAGCCTTAATTTTCGATTTCCGTCAAAGTTTAATTTTGTTGTTATAAAAATGTTGAAATAATATTAGTAATAACTGGCGAGAAGGGTTGCTGTCCATTTTAAGCTGAAATAACTAGGTAAAGTGAAAGAAACCCCACTGGTTATTTTGGCCTTTTACCATGCAGTTCTATGGGAGGACATATTATCATAATAATTTTTAAATTATGATAATATGTCGAACTTTGCTCTGTTGACCTACAAAGACAACATATTTGGCCGATTCCATTTAGGTGCAAGTTGGGACATATGTAAACATTACAAATATGCAACAAAATCAGGTTTGAAAAAAATAAACCAATTTCATATAAGATCGTGCATTATGGCTTTAATTAACATAATAGTTTGTATAATCATGAATCTACTGAAATAGTTTGTATGCAGGACATATACGTATGAAAGTCAATGTTCTTTGGTAAGTTTGTAATCAGTACCAGCAAATTGTCAACACTACTGCCCAAACCCGTATATTCATTATGAAGTTAGTCTAATGTTTAATCATTTATCCGTAATTTTCAACATGAAATGAAACTGTACCGTATTGTCCTGAAAACATTGTTTGATTTTCATTTGTTTTTGTTTCTATGTTATATTTATTTATTTGTTTTAATTTTAAAGAGTACTTAATTGAAGGAATCACTTCAAATGACAAATCAATAATCAAATATATCACCTATTTTTTTGGTAATTTGACAGTATTGAGCCAATTTGGCTTTCAGTGGGTGGATATAAATAACGCTGATGAAATTTCGGCAAGGCACAAGTGATCTGGTAAAAGGGGTCGCCATAGATAGCTAGTCGGGCATGTTTTACAGGCTGACTGGCAATTGTGTAGCCAACAATTGGCGTATTTACCCTGATCGATTTTCATTATCTAAATCAATATATTATTTAAACAATAACACTTTGATGTTTTGCAAAAGTTCATTCTACACATCATATGCTTTGAAAACTTGCTTGATTTTATTATTGTGAATGAGTTATGTACGTTTTATAAAAGTATTGTTGTTTCAGCCCTCTTTACAACACGGGACCTACAAAAGTATATCTGTGATATTTGAATTCTTCTACACACTCGCTATGAAATGATCACGCGGCAATCTACCATTCGGAAGATGTTGTGAACTAAATCACAACAGTTTAAAATAGTTGCTAACCTTAAGCTGCATGTACTTTATTTCATATATGTTTAACTTAAATGTAACTTTATTTCGGTACTATCATCGTTATTCATTATTCAGAATAATAATAAAGCAAGTATGATGTAACAGTTAAATTCAGTAAATGAAAATAAAATAACCCTGGCAAATAACCCTGGTAAGTCAATTTATATTGTATTGATCTTATTAGACTCTTATTCATATTGATATTTGCATATTTGTATGGTGCAGTGCATTGCATTGCATAATACCGTCATCGACTTTAACTCAGTGACAGTCACGGGTTCTCTTTTAAGGCATAGGCCTATCTTCATCGTGGGTCTTAAAATGGCTTCTAAAAACACATTCATTGCCATCATGATTGGCATTCTGCATATTGCGGTGCCTGCTGCCACCGCCAACCAACCCAATATTGTTATATTTCTTGCGGACGATATGGGGTATGGTGATCTTTCATCATATGGACATCCGACTCAGGAATGGGGACCGATTGATGATCTCGCTAGGGAAGGTTTGAGATTTACATCCATGTACACAGCTAGTTCGTTATGCTCACCGAGTCGTGCTGCATTATTAACAGGTTAGTATCATTCTGAATATTATTTTTTAATTTTACAATTTTACTCTATACAAACAATGGGCACGATGCATGGCTCTTTCACCCATCTGAGTTCAGCATTGTGTTTGGCAATTGTGTTATCGAGTTAAGATATACCTTAACTCGTTTATAACACCATTTCCAAACATAAATTATATAAAATACGGAAATACGGAACTCAGTTTATTAAAAATGGTCACAAATAAGGTCTGAAAAACATAAACAACATTTAGGTATATTTGTCTTAAAGCCATATTATAACATTTTCAAACAAAATAGATTAGCATTTCTTTGCCATAAAATGTTAGCTTTTACTGTCAGATCTATCCACTTTTATTTTTGAGCCGAACAACTACGGTAAAGCAAAGAAAATTGGAATTTACTACCAGCGCACATGTCGCCAATACGTTCCACTCCTTCGGTCATGTTATAGTACGACCTTTTGTTGTGTATATCACCGCCCCGCATGCCGTGAACGTACTGTGTGTTATGAACATCGTGTATGCGTTCGACTAATAATTCCATCGTAATAATAAAGCGCGGATTCCGGCGTTTTATTCAAAATCTCGGATTTTGACAAAACTACAGCACCTAGAGTCTTGATTTTTGCAGGGTATATTGGTTTAATATTAAAGTACAATCGTGTAAAAAAAAGCTTTGAAAAATTCAGTGAGGGCGTCCTCCTCAGCAAATGTTATAATATGGCTTTAAAAAGAAACATTTTCCATAATTATCGACATCAGGTAAAGGCAACCAGTGACCACTAGCCAAGCTTCGAGAAATCGGACCTAATAATGAATAATACATATTGTGCCACTCACAAAGTTAACTTACCTTTTCATACAGGTCGTTTGCCGGTCCGAATTGGAATGTATGGATATCAAATGAATTTGACTCCTTTGTCTCCAAAAGGATTACCAGATGAAGAGATCACCTTAGCCGAAGCTTTGAAGGATGTTGGGTATTCAACAGGGATGGTGGGCAAATGGCATCTGGGTAAGTGGACTCCCATCAATCCACTTGAATTCATTTATCTTAGTTTTCTTTAAAACCCATTTAATTTGTTGAGTCGAATTGTGGTACTTTGGTTGCACAGTTAGTATTATGGCCCTTTTTATGTACTTTTTTGCCCCCTTTAAAATTTGTCTTAATCCCTTTGCCCACCCTCTGAAAAAGTGCTGGCTATGCCACTTTCTGGGTGCAATAAGACATACAGATATATAGCTGCACGGCTACCGACTACAAGAAGGTGGCTTGTGGATAGTCTTCTATAGGCCTACTGGTTTCAGTGTCGGGGTGCGCACACGACGTAAAGTGATTAGAGAGGCTCATCTGGTCTGTTAATTAATCAACTATTAACAGTGGCGGCGGCAGGGATTTTTGAGGGGTATGGGGCATGGGGGGGTGCAAAGTGAATTTCAGGGGGGGAGGTAAAATCAACTAATGTTAAATAGCAGCAAAAATGATAATTTTCTAAATGTTGGTGTTTTTTTACAGGGAGGGGGAAACTGGGGAGAAGCCAGTATGAAATCCCAATTACATAATGTGTGCACTTTTTTCCATCCAGGAATAAATGGTTGGATCCCAATGGATGGTAAATATCTTCCTTATCGTAACGGATTTGATTACGTTGGAACCAATCTACCTTACACCAATCTTTGGTCATGTGACGAAAGTCAGGTAATGTTCAATCATTGCTGTTTTTAAACTATTTTGTTGAATTATAAGGGGGCTGGCATTTTCTTCGGAAGGGGGGGGGTCACAAAAATACTAGGGGAGGGTCATAGAATTTTCAGACCAAAAATAGGGGGGGTTATAATTTTTTTAACACCCAAAATAGGGGGGTTATAGAATTATTAAGGGCTGGTGACTTAAAATTTTCGCGCGCTGCGCGCGCATTCTATAACTTCGCAGTCGAAATGTGCGTACAATATATGCAAAATTTTTACACGCTCCGCGCGCCTTCTTTACACTTACAATAAAAATTTTACCGCGCTCCACACACTTTCTTCACTTTTAAGTTTTGACGCGCTCCGCGCCTTAGTTCCGGCAATGAATATTTTTCTTGAGTCTGTGTAGTTGGAAGGGGGGGGGGTCATAAAATTTTTGGCCCGCGATAGGGGGTCGTAAAATTTTTTGACCGCGATAGGGCGGGTCATAAAAAAATTGACTCCGGTCACCGACATATTTGTGACCCCCCCCCCCCTTCCGAAGAAAATGCCAGCCCCCTAAGCCAATGTCGCTTTTAAAAAGTAACCAAATATAACTGATGTATTGTTAGAATCATATAGTTATAAATCATTCAGTGATGCTAAATACTGAAACAACGCTTTGAGAAAGCCTAATTTGTTGTACCTGTAGTTAACCTCCAAATGATAGGCTCGTCCGTTCTCAGTGCAACATTAGATCCGCTTCAAATGACTTGATCCATCATGACAAGGCTGAAAGACTCTGGATCTTGGCAACTTTAAGCATGTGAAGTGAATCTAATGTTGCATTTAAAGGAGCGTTATTTTAGAGGCATGTCTACTTTAACTTGATAAAGCGAAATGTGTACCAATGACTTTGATACAATTTTCATACTTGTTGTAGTATCGTAATCAAAAGCTATCAAACATTCGCAATGAAAATCGGCAGAGCAATTCAGGGGCGTAGCAAACCCCTCGAGGCCTATGGACAAGGAGCAGTGCGGGGCCCTTTTAGCATCTCCTTTATCAGTCCCTTATTTTATTTTCGGTTTTGCTCGGGGCCCCTGAACCCACGGGACCCATGGCCTTAATTCACCCTGTCCACCCGCTTGCTATGCCCCTGCAGAGCATGCAGAGGCAGACGCAATTGAGAATGCAATATCCGAGGAAGCGGAATCTGGGCCTTCTCCACAGACACTGTACAAACTGACAGATCATTTCGGGGGAAATAAAGAGGAAATGTGTCCAGATTGGGTCCTTTCCCCTCCTCTGGCAGTGTCCTGATTGGGGCCTTCCTGCCTCCTTTAAGAGTGTCCTGATTGGGGCCTTCCTGCCTCCTTTGGGAGTGTCCTGATTGGGTCCTTTCTGCCTCCTTTGGGAGTGTCCTGATTGGAGACTTCCTGCCTCCTCTGGGAGTGTTCTGATTGGGGCCTTCCTGCCCCCTCTGGGAGTGTTCTGATTAGGGCCTTCCTGCCCCCTCTGGGAGTGTCCTGATTGGGGCCTTCCTGCCTCCTCTGGGAGTGTCCTGATTGCGGCCTTCTGCCTCCTCTGGTTACGAAATGTCTTATGTCATATAATGAGCCTTTGAGTTATACGCTTTCATGATTTATTTCTATAGAGCCACGTCGCCAAACCACAATCCTTTGGTTGCTACTTGTATCGCAACGCTACTATAATTCAACAGCCATTCTCACATGAAAATCTGACGAGAACACTTGTAGAGGATGCTAAGACTTTCATCAGGCAACATCAGACACATATTGAGAAACCGTTCTTCTTTTATATGTCATTTGCTCACGTTCATGTCAGCCTCTTCAGCAGTAAGGAATTCGATGGATCCTCCAAAAGAGGTAAAGAAAAAATCATCCACATAAGTTATACTGATTGAGTCAAAATAACATAGACGTTTCACACAGTTTATTATATCGTATGCTTATGTTCCACTTAAAAACAATAATTCGTCGCTGTTTTGGCATAGTGTCGTATGACGATTTTTGGGCAAAATGAGTTATATAAACTTTCAAAATCTATGAATGAAACTCTATATGAAAATGAAATATATTCACAAAGTTTTGAGACCTAAATGTAATTAGTTAATGAGATATGGCACTAATTAGTATGATACGACATGGTTTTTATGTAACCCCCCCTAAATCTTCATTCTGTGTTTTGGCATACAGTCGTATCATAGTCGTATCATGATGTATACGTCGCCATAGGCCACTGTGTAACTGCAGTTTCCTATTGTTTTGGCATACTGTCGTATCACATGGCGTATCATATATTTTTACATAGGTTATCAAATTGTGCATATTTTGGCATACTGCCGTATGAGTTCGCAGATTAATTACTTTTAATTAGAGAATGAATAAAAAGTTTGTATTAAGTTGAGAACAAAGACAAATATATTATTGATTATATTCTTTGATAATAATAAACATATTTTACTTTGGTGCTCTCCAGTGGGTCTTCAAAAATTGGAAAAACTTTAAATGCGATTTTCTCACAACCTCATTTTTCGTCATACGACAGTATGCCAAAACAGCGACGAATTATTGTCAGATCATTGCAAATTGAAGATGACGCTCTGTGGTAAATCTTTTTCAATACTCTTTATTTATTCACAGGCATGTATGGCGACAACATACGTGAGATGAGTTGGGGTGTTGGAGAGGTGATGTCTGAGATTAAGAGACTCGGGATGGATGACAATACATTGGTTTTATTTAGTTCTGACAATGGAGGACATAGTGAACTCTGCAACGAAGGAGGTGATAATGGCATTTTCAGAGGTAAGTATTATAGAACAATCACCATGATCACTAAGATTACGCGCGTGTATGCGTGCACGCATGTATATAGCTTGAGCCAGGATTTTAGTGTAGGAGCAAGCCGGGAGCAAAGCCACGTGTTCATCAGCATTTGTCAATTATTTGTCCCATTTTGAGTCATTTTAAGAACACTGTACTCTTTGCCGTCCCCATTTTATCCCGGGAAATTGCGGGGGGGGGTTACACCCTCCCTGGCTCCTTCCTGGCTACGCCACTACGTGCATGAATTCACAAGTTGTGGTACAAGAGGCATGGGTGATCAACGAGGCTATAGGGTTGCAGTGAATTTGAGGATGAGTGATCAATGCGGCGTTAGTGTTGCAGTGAATTTGAGGATGGGTGATCAACATGGCGAGAGTGTTGCAGTAAATTTATGAATGGGTGATCAACGAGGCGATAGCGTTGTAGTTAATTTATGGATAGGTGATCAGTGAGGCAATAGTGTTGTAGTGAATTTATGGATGGATGATCAATGAGGCAATGGTGTTGTACTGAATTTATGGATGGATGATCAATGAGGCAATAGGGTTGTGTTGTAGTGAGTTTATGGATGGATGATCAATGAGGCAATAGTGTTGTACTGAATTTATGGATGGATGATGAATGAGGCAATAGTGTTGTACTGAATTTATGGATGGATGATCAATGAGGCAATAGTGTTGTACTGAATTTATGGATGGATGATCAATGAGGCAATAGTGTTGTACTGAATTTATGGATGGGTGATCAATGAGGCAATAGTGTTGTAGTTAATTTATGGATAGGTGATCAGTGAGGCAATAGTGTTGTAGTGAATTTATGGATGGATGATCAATGAGGCAATAGTGTTGTACTGAATTTATGGATGGATGATCAATGAGGCAATAGTGTTGTACTGAATTTATGGATGGATGATCAAGGAGGCAATAGGGTTGTAGTGAATTTATGGATGGCTAATCTACGAGGCGATAGCGTTGTAGTTAGTATATGGATGGGTCATAAATGAGGCAGTAGTGTTGTAGTGAATTTATGGATGGGTGATCAATGAGGTAATAGTGTTGTAGTGAATTTATGGAAGGATGATCAATGAGGCAATAGTGTTGTAGGGAATTTGTAGATGGGTGATCAATGAGGCAATAGTGTTGAAGAGAATTTATGGATGGGTGATCAATGAGGCAATAGTGTTGTAGTGAATTTATGGATGGGTGATCAATGAGGCAATAGTGTTGTAGTGAATTTATGGATGGGTGATCAATGAGGCAATAGTGTTGTAGTGAATTTATGGATGGATGATCAATGAGGCAATAGTGTTCCAGTAAATTTATGGATGGATGATCAATGGGGCAATAGTGTTGTAGTGAATTTATGGATGGATGATCAATGAGGCAATAGTGTTGTAGTGAATATATGGAAGGATGATCAATGAGGCAATAGTTTTCCAGTAAATTTATGGATGGATGATCAATGAGGCAATACTGTTGTAGTGAATTTATGGAAGGATGATCAATGAGGCAAAAGTGTTGTAGTAAATTTATGGATGGATGATCAATGAGGCAATAGTGTTGCAGTGAATTTATGGATGGATGATCAATGAGGCAATGGGTGTTGTAGTGAATTTATGGAAGGATGATCAATGAGGCAATAGTGTTGCAGTGAATTTATGGATGGATGATCAATGAGGCAATAGTGTTGCAGTGAATTTATGGATGGATGATCAATGAGGCAATAGTGTTGTAGTGAATTTACTGGAAGGATGATCAATGAGGCAATAGTGTTCCAGTAAATTTATGGATGGATGATCAATGAGGCAATAGTGTTGTAGTGAATTTATGGAAAGATGATCAATGAGGCAATAGTGTTGTACTGCATTTATAAATGGATGATCAATGAGGCAATAGTGTTGTAGTGAATTTATGGATAGATGATCAATGAGGCAATAGTTTTCCAGTAAATTTATGGATGGATGATCAATGAGGCAATACTGTTGTAGTGAATTTATGGAAGGATGATCAATGAGGCAATAATGTTCCAGTGAATTTATGGATGGATGATCAATGAGGCAATAGTGTTGTAGTGAATTTATGGATAGATGATCAATGAGGCAATAGTTTTCCAGTAAATTTATGGATGGATGATCAATGAGGCAATACTGTTGTAGTGAATTTATGGAAGGATGATCAATGAGGCAATAATGTTCCAGTGAATTTATGGATGGATGATCAATGAGGCAATAGTGTTGTAGTGAATTTATGGATAGATGATCAATGAGGCAATAGTTTTCCAGTAAATTTATGGATGGATGATCAATGAGGCAATACTGTTGTAGTGAATTTATGGAAGGATGATCAATGAGGCAATAATGTTCCAGTGAATTTATGGATGGATGATCAATGAGGCAATAGTGTTGTAGTAAATTTATGGATGGGTGATCAATGAGGCAATAGTGTTGTAGTGAATTTATGGATGGATGATCAATGAGGCAATAGTGTTGGATGGATGATCAATGAGGCAATAGTGTTGTAGTGAATTTATGGAAGGATGATCAATGAGGCAATAGTGTTGTAGTGAATATATGGAAGGATGATCAATGAGGCAATACTGTTGTAGTGAATTTATGGATGGATGATCAATGAGGCAATAGTGTTCCAGTAAATTTATGGATGGATGATCAATGAGGCAATAGTGTTGTAATGAATTTATGGAAGGATGATAAATGAGGCAATAAAGTTGTACTGAATTTATGGATGGATGATCAATGAGGCAATAGTGTTCCAGTGAATTTATGGATGGATGATCAATGAGGCAAAACTGTTGTAGTGAATGTATGGAAGGATGATCAATGAGGCAATAGTGTTCCACTGAATTTATGGATGGATGATCAATGAGGCAAAAGTGTTGTAGTAATTTATGGATGGGTGATCAATGAGGCAATAGTGTTGCAGTGAATTTATGGATGGATGATCAATGAGGCAATGGGTGTTGTAGTGAATTTATGGAAGGATGATCAATGAGGCAATAGTGTTGTAGTAAATTTATGGATGGGTGATCAATGAGGCAATAGTGTTGCAGTGAATTTATGGATGGATGATCAATAAGGCAATAGTGTTGCAGTGAATTTATGGATGGATGATCAATGAGGCAATAGTGTTGTAGTAAATTTATGGATGGGTGATCAATGAGGCAATAGTGTTGCAGTGAATTTATGGATGGATGATCAATAAGGCAATAGTGTTGTAGTGAATTTATGGAAGGATGATCAATGAGGCAATAGTGTTGCAGTGAATTTATGGATGGATAATCAATGAGGCAATACTGTTGTAGTGAATTTATGGAAGGATGATCAATGAGGCAATAGTGTTCCAGTGAATTTATGGATGGATGATCAATGAGGCAATAGTGTTGTAGTGAATATATGGATGGGTGATCAATGAGGCAATAGTGTTGCAGTGAATATATGGAAGGATGATCAATGAGGCAATAGTGTTCCAGTAAATTTATGGACGGATGATCAATGAGGCAATAGTGTTGTAGTGAATTTATGGAAAGATGATCAATGAGGCAATAGTGTTGTACTGCATTTATGGATGGATGATCAATGAGGCAATAGTGTTGTAGTGAATTTATGGATAGATGATCAATGAGGCAATAGTTTTCCAGTAAATTTATGGATGGATGATCAATGAGGCAATACTGTTGTAGTGAATTTATGGAAGGATGATCAATGAGGCAATAATGTTCCAGTGAATTTATGGATGGATGATCAATGAGGCAATAGTGTTGTAGTGAATTTATGGATAGATGATCAATGAGGCAATAGTTTTCCAGTAAATTTATGGATGGATGATCAATGAGGCAATACTGTTGTAGTGAATTTATGGAAGGATGATCAATGAGGCAATAATGTTCCAGTGAATTTATGGATGGATGATCAATGAGGCAAAAGTGTTGTAGTAAATTTATGGATGGGTGATCAATGAGGCAATAGTGTTGTAGTGAATTTATGGATGGATGATCAATGAGGCAATAGTGTTGGATGGATGATCAATGAGGCAATAGTGTTGTAGTGAATTTATGGAAGGATGATCAATGAGGCAATAGTGTTGTAGTGAATATATGGAAGGATGATCAATAATGCAATACTGTTGTAGTGAATTTATGGATGGATGATCAATGAGGCAATAGTGTTCCAGTAAATTTATGGATGGATGATCAATGAGGCAATAGTGTTGTAATGAATTTATGGAAGGATGATAAATGAGGCAATAGAGTTGTACTGAATTTATGGATGGATGATCAATGAGGCAATAGTGTTCCAGTGAATTTATGGATGGATGATCAATGAGGCAAAACTGTTGTAGTGAATGTATGGAAGGATGATCAATGAGGCAATAGTGTTCCACTGAATTTATGGATGGATGATCAATGAGGCAAAAGTGTTGTAGTAATTTATGGATGGGTGATCAATGAGGCAATAGTGTTGCAGTGAATTTATGGATGGATGATCAATGAGGCAATGGGTGTTCCAGTAGTGAATTTATGGAAGGATGATCAATGAGGCAATAGTGTTGTAGTAAATTTATGGATGGGTGATCAATGAGGCAATAGTGTTGCAGTGAATTTATGGATGGATGATCAATAAGGCAATAGTGTTGCAGTGAATTTATGGATGGATGATCAATGAGGCAATAGTGTTGTAGTAAATTTATGGATGGGTGATCAATGAGGCAATAGTGTTGCAGTGAATTTATGGATGGGTGATCAATGAGGCAATAGTGTTGTAGTGAATTTATGGATGGATGATCAATGAGGCAATAGTGTTGGATGGATGATCAATGAGGCAATAGTGTTGTAGTGAATTTATGGAAGGATGATCAATGAGGGCAATAGTGTTGTAGTGAATATATGGAAGGATGATCAATGAGGCAATACTGTTGTAGTGAATTTATGGATGGATGATCAATGAGGCAATAGTGTTCCAGTAAATTTATGGATGGATGATCAATGAGGCAATAGTGTTGTAATGAATTTATGGAAGGATGATAAATGAGGCAATAGAGTTGTACTGAATTTATGGATGGATGATCAATGAGGCAATAGTGTTCCAGTGAATTTATGGATGGATGATCAATGAGGCAAAACTGTTGTAGTGAATGTATGGAAGGATGATCAATGAGGCAATAGTGTTCCACTGAATTTATGGATGGATGATCAATGAGGCAAAAGTGTTGTAGTAATTTATGGATGGGTGATCAATGAGGCAATAGTGTTGCAGTGAATTTATGGATGGATGATCAATGAGGCAATGGGTGTTGTAGTGAATTTATGGAAGGATGATCAATGAGGCAATAGTGTTGTAGTAAATTTATGGATGGGTGATCAATGAGGCAATAGTGTTGCAGTGAATTTATGGAAGGATGATCAATAAGGCAATAGTGTTGCAGTGAATTTATGGATGGATGATCAATGAGGCAATAGTGTTGTAGTAAATTTATGGATGGGTGATCAATGAGGCAATAGTGTTGTAGTTGAGTTTATGGATGGATGATCAATAAGGCAATAGTGTTGTAGTGAATTTATGGAAGGATGATCAATGAGGCAATAGTGTTCCAGTGAATTTATGGATGGATGATCAATGAGGCAATACTGTTGTAGTGAATTTATGGAAGGATGATCAATGAGGCAATAGTGTTCCAGTGAATTTATGGATGGATGATCAATGAGGCAATAGTGTTGTAGTGAATATATGGATGGGTGATCAATGAGGCAATAGTGCTGCAGTGAATATATGGAAGGATGATCAATGAGGCAATAGTGTTCCAGTAAATTTATGGATGGATGATCAATGAGGCAATAGTGTTGTAGTGAATTTATGGAAAGATGATCAATGAGGCAATAGTGTTGTACTGCATTTATGGATGGATGATCAATGAGGCAATCGTGTTGTAGTGAATTTATGGATAGATGATCAATGAGGCAATAGTTTTCCAGTAAATTTATGGATGGATGATCAATGAGGCAATACTGTTGTAGTGAATTTATGGAAGGATGATCAATGAGGCAATAATGTTCCAGTGAATTTATGGATGGATGATCAATGAGGCAATAGTGTTGTAGTGAATTTATGGATAGATGATCAATGAGGCAATAGTTTTCCAGTAAATTTATGGATGGATGATCAATGAGGCAAAACTGTTGTAGTGAATGTGTGGAAGGATGATCAATGAGGCAATAGTGTTCCACTGAATTTATGGATGGATGATCAATGAGGCAAAAGTGTTGTAGTAATTTATGGATGGGTGATCAATGAGGCAATAGTGTTGCAGTGAATTTATGGATGGATGATCAATGAGGCAATGGGTGTTGTAGTGAATTTATGGAAGGATGATCAATGAGGCAATAGTGTTGTAGTAAATTTATGGATGGGTGATCAATGAGGCAATAGTGTTGCAGTGAATTTATGGATGGATGATCAATAAGGCAATAGTGTTGCAGTGAATTTATGGATGTATGATCAATGAGGCAATAGTGTTGTAGTAAATTTATGGATGGGTGATCAATGAGGCAATAGTGTTGCAGTGAATTTATGGATGATCAATAACGCAATAGTGTTGTAGTGAATTTATGGAAGGATGATCAATGAGGCAATAGTGTTGCAGTGAATTTATGGATGGATGATCAATGAGGCAATACTGTTGTAGTGAATTTATGGAAGGATGATCAATGAGGCAATAGTGTTCCAGTGAATTTATGGATGGATGATCAATGAGGCAATAGTGTTGTAGTGAATATATGGATGGGTGATCAATGAGGCAATAGTGTTGTAGTGAATATATGGAAGGATGATCAATGAGGCAATAGTGTTCCAGTAAATTTATGGATGGATGATCAATGGGGCAATAGTGTTGTAGTGAATTTATGGAAGGATGATCAATGAGGCAATAGTGTTGTACTGCATTTTATGGATGGATGATCAATGAGGCAATAGTGTTGTAGTGAATTTATGGATAGATGATCAATGAGGCAATAGTTTTCCAGTAAATTTATGGATGGATGATCAATGAGGCAATACTGTTGTAGTGAATTTATGGAAGGATGATCAATGAGGCAATAGTGTTCCAGTGAATTTATGGATGGATGATCAATGAGGCAAAAGTGTTGTAGTAAATTTATGGATGGGTGATCAATGAGGCAATAGTGTTGCAGTGAGTTTATGGATGGGTGATCAAGGAGGCAATAGTGTTCCAGTGAATTTATGGATGGGTGATCAATGAGGCAATAGTGTTGTAGTGAGTTTATGGATGGATGATCAAGGAGGCAATAGGGTTGCAGTGAATTTATGGATAGATGATCAAGGAGGCAATAGTGTTGTAGTGAGTTTATGGATGGGTGATCAAGGAGGCAATAGTGTTACAGTGAGTTTATTGATGGGTGATCAAGGAGGCAATAGTGTTCCAGTGAATTTATTGATGGATGATCAATGAGGCAATAGTGTTGCAGTGAATTTATGGATGGGTGATCAAGGAGGCAATAGGGTTCCAGTGAATTTATGGAAGGATGATCAATGAGGCAATAGTGTTGTAGTGAATTTATGGATAGATGATCAAGGAGGCAATAGTGTTGCAGTGAGTTTATGGATGGGTGATCAAGGAGGCAATAGTGTTCCAGTGAATTTATGGATGGATGATCAAGGAGGCAATAGTGTTACAGTGAATTTATGGATGGATGATCAATGAGGCAATAGTGTTACAGTAAATTTATGGATGGATGATCAATGAGGCAATAGTGTTGCATGAATTTATGGATGGGTGATCAAGGAGGCAATAGGGTTCCAGTGAATTTATGGATGGATGACCAATGAGGCAATAGTGTTACAGTGAATTTATGGATAGATGATCAATGAGGCAATAGTGTTCCAGTGAATTTATGGATAGATGATCAAGGAGGCAATAGTGTATAGTGAGTTTATGGATGGGTGATCAAGGAGGCAATAGTGTTTCAGTGAATTTATGGATGGATGATCAAGGAGGCAATAGTGTTACAGTGAATTTATGGAAGGATGATCAATGAGGCAATAGTGTTGCAGTGAATTTATGGATGGGTGATCAAGGAGGCAATAGTGTTCCAGCGAATTTATGGATGGGTGATCAAGGAGGCAATAGGGTTGCAGTGAATTTATTGATGGATGATCAATGAGGCAATAGTGTTCCAGTGAATTTATGGATGGATGATCAAGGAGGCAATAGTGTTCCAGTGAATTTATGGAAGGATGATCAATGAGGCAATAGTGTTGCCGTGAATTTATTGAAGGATGATCAATGAGGCAATAGGGTTGCAGTGAATTTATGGATGGGTATTCAAGGAGGCAATAGTGTTCCAGTGAATTTATGGATGGGTGATCAAGGAGGCAATAGAGTTGCAGTGAATTTATTGATGGATGATCAATGAGGCAATAGTGTTGCAGTAAATTTATGGATGGATGATCAATGAGGCAATAGTGTTCCAGTGAATTTATGGATAGATGATCAAGGAGACAATAGTGTTGCAGTGAGTTTATGGATGGATGATCAATGAGGCAATAGTGTTGCAGTAAATTTATGGATGGATGATCAATGAGGCAATAGTGTTCCAGTGAATTTATGGATAGATGATCAAGGAGGCAATAGTGTTGCAGTGAGTTTATGGATGGATGATCAATGAGGCAATAGTGTTGCAGTGAGTTTATGGATGGTTGATCAAGGAGGCAATAGTGTTCCAGTGAATTTATGGATAGATGATCAATGAGGCAATAGTGTTCCATCGAATTTATGGAAGGATGATCAATGAGACAAAAGTGTTACAGTGAATTTATGGATGGGTGATCAAGGAGGCAATAGGGTTGCAGTGAATTTATTGATGGATGATCAATGAGGCAATAGTGTTGCAGTGAATTTATGGATGGGTGATCAAGGAGGCAATAGGGTTGCAGTGAATTTATTGATGGATGATCAAGGAGGCAATAGGGTTCCAGTGAATTTATGGAAGGGTGATCAAGGAGGCAATAGTGTTGCAGTGAATTTATGGATGGATGATCAAGGAGGCAATAGTGTTGCAGTGAATTTGTGGATGGGTGATCAATGAGGCAATAGTGTTACAGTAAATTTATGGATGGATGATCAAGGAGGCAATAGTGTACCAGTAAATTTATGGATGGATGATCAATGAGGCAATAGGGTTGCAGTGAATTTATGGATGGATGATCAATGTGGCAATAGTGTTGTACTGAATTTATGGAAGGATGATCAATGAGGCAATAGTGTTGCAGTGAATTTATTGATGGATGATCAATGAGGCAATAGTGTTCCAGTGAATTTATGGATGGATGATCAAGGAGGCAATAGTGTTCCAGTGAATTTATGGAAGGATGATCAATGAGGCAATAGTGTTGCCGTGAATTTATGGAAGGATGATCAATGAGGCAATAGGGTTGCAGTGAATTTATGGATGGGTATTCAAGGAGGCAATAGTGTTCCAGTGAATTTATGGATGGGTGATCAAGGAGGCAATAGAGTTGCAGTGAATTTATTGATGGATGATCAATGAGGCAATAGTGTTGCAGTAAATTTATGGATGGATGATCAATGAGGCAATAGTGTTCCAGTGAATTTATGGATAGATGATCAAGGAGACAATAGTGTTGCAGTGAGTTTATGGATGGATGATCAATGAGGCAATAGTGTTGCAGTAAATTTATGGATGGATGATCAATGAGGCAATAGTGTTCCAGTGAATTTATGGATAGATGATCAAGGAGGCAATAGTGTTGCAGTGAGTTTATGGATGGATGATCAATGAGGCAATAGTGTTGCAGTGAGTTTATGGATGGTTGATCAAGGAGGCAATAGTGTTCCAGTGAATTTATGGATAGATGATCAATGAGGCAATAGTGTTCTATCGAATTTATGGAAGGATGATCAATGAGACAAAAGTGTTACAGTGAATTTATGGATGGGTGATCAAGGAGGCAATAGGGTTGCAGTGAATTTATTGATGGATGATCAATGAGGCAATAGTGTTGCAGTGAATTTATGGATGGGTGATCAAGGAGGCAATAGGGTTGCAGTGAATTTATTGATGGATGATCAAGGAGGCAATAGGGTTCCAGTGAATTTATGGAAGGGTGATCAAGGAGGCAATAGTGTTGCAGTGAATTTATGGATAAATGATCAAGGAGGCAATAGTGTTGCAGTGAATTTGTGGATGGGTGATCAATGAGGCAATAGTGTTACAGTAAATTTATGGATGGATGATCAAGGAGGCAATAGTGTACCAGTAAATTTATGGATGGATGATCAATGAGGCAATAGGGTTGCAGTGAATTTATGGATGGATGATCAATGTGGCAATAGTGTTGTACTGAATTTATGGAAGGATGATCAATGAGGCAATAGTGTTGCAGTGAATTTATGGATGGGTGATCAATGAGGCAATAGGGTTGCAGTGAATTTATGGATGGGTGATCAATGAGGCAATAGTTTTCCAGTAAATTTATGGATGGGTGATCAAGGAGGCAATAGGGTTGCACTGAATTTATGGATGGGTGATCAATGAGGCAATAGTGTTGCAGTGAATTTATGGATGGGTGATCAATGAGGCAATAGGGTTGCAGTGAATTTATGGATGGGTGATCAATGAGGCAATAGGGTTGCAGTGAATTTATGGATGGCTGATCAATGAGGCAATAGGGTTGCAGTGAATTTATGGATGGGTGATCAATGAGGCAATAGTTTTCCAGTAAATTTATGGATGGATGATCAAGGAGGCAATAGTGTTTCAGTGAATTTATGGAAGGATGATCAATGAGGCAAAACTGTTGTAGTGAATGTGTGGAAGGATGATCAATGAGGCAATAGTGTTCCACTGAATTTATGGATGGATGATCAATGAGGCAAAAGTGTTGTAGTAATTTATGGATGGGTGATCAATGAGGCAATAGTGTTGCAGTGAATTTATGGATGGATGATCAATGAGGCAATGGGTGTTGTAGTGAATTTATGGAAGGATGATCAATGAGGCAATAGTGTTGTAGTAAATTTATGGATGGGTGATCAATGAGGCAATAGTGTTGCAGTGAATTTATGGATGGATGATCAATAAGGCAATAGTGTTGCAGTGAATTTATGGATGTATGATCAATGAGGCAATAGTGTTGTAGTAAATTTATGGATGGGTGATCAATGAGGCAATAGTGTTGCAGTGAATTTATGGATGATCAATAACGCAATAGTGTTGTAGTGAATTTATGGAAGGATGATCAATGAGGCAATAGTGTTGCAGTGAATTTATGGATGGATGATCAATGAGGCAATACTGTTGTAGTGAATTTATGGAAGGATGATCAATGAGGCAATAGTGTTCCAGTGAATTTATGGATGGATGATCAATGAGGCAATAGTGTTGTAGTGAATATATGGATGGGTGATCAATGAGGCAATAGTGTTGTAGTGAATATATGGAAGGATGATCAATGAGGCAATAGTGTTCCAGTAAATTTATGGATGGATGATCAATGGGGCAATAGTGTTGTAGTGAATTTATGGAAGGATGATCAATGAGGCAATAGTGTTGTACTGCATTTTATGGATGGATGATCAATGAGGCAATAGTGTTGTAGTGAATTTATGGATAGATGATCAATGAGGCAATAGTTTTCCAGTAAATTTATGGATGGATGATCAATGAGGCAATACTGTTGTAGTGAATTTATGGAAGGATGATCAATGAGGCAATAGTGTTCCAGTGAATTTATGGATGGATGATCAATGAGGCAAAAGTGTTGTAGTAAATTTATGGATGGGTGATCAATGAGGCAATAGTGTTGCAGTGAGTTTATGGATGGGTGATCAAGGAGGCAATAGTGTTCCAGTGAATTTATGGATGGGTGATCAATGAGGCAATAGTGTTGTAGTGAGTTTATGGATGGATGATCAAGGAGGCAATAGGGTTGCAGTGAATTTATGGATAGATGATCAAGGAGGCAATAGTGTTGTAGTGAGTTTATGGATGGGTGATCAAGGAGGCAATAGTGTTACAGTGAGTTTATTGATGGGTGATCAAGGAGGCAATAGTGTTCCAGTGAATTTATTGATGGATGATCAATGAGGCAATAGTGTTGCAGTGAATTTATGGATGGGTGATCAAGGAGGCAATAGGGTTCCAGTGAATTTATGGAAGGATGATCAATGAGGCAATAGTGTTGTAGTGAATTTATGGATAGATGATCAAGGAGGCAATAGTGTTGCAGTGAGTTTATGGATGGGTGATCAAGGAGGCAATAGTGTTCCAGTGAATTTATGGATGGATGATCAAGGAGGCAATAGTGTTACAGTGAATTTATGGATGGATGATCAATGAGGCAATAGTGTTACAGTAAATTTATGGATGGATGATCAATGAGGCAATAGTGTTGCATGAATTTATGGATGGGTGATCAAGGAGGCAATAGGGTTCCAGTGAATTTATGGATGGATGACCAATGAGGCAATAGTGTTACAGTGAATTTATGGATAGATGATCAATGAGGCAATAGTGTTCCAGTGAATTTATGGATAGATGATCAAGGAGGCAATAGTGTATAGTGAGTTTATGGATGGGTGATCAAGGAGGCAATAGTGTTTCAGTGAATTTATGGATGGATGATCAAGGAGGCAATAGTGTTACAGTGAATTTATGGAAGGATGATCAATGAGGCAATAGTGTTGCAGTGAATTTATGGATGGGTGATCAAGGAGGCAATAGTGTTCCAGCGAATTTATGGATGGGTGATCAAGGAGGCAATAGGGTTGCAGTGAATTTATTGATGGATGATCAATGAGGCAATAGTGTTCCAGTGAATTTATGGATGGATGATCAAGGAGGCAATAGTGTTCCAGTGAATTTATGGAAGGATGATCAATGAGGCAATAGTGTTGCCGTGAATTTATTGAAGGATGATCAATGAGGCAATAGGGTTGCAGTGAATTTATGGATGGGTATTCAAGGAGGCAATAGTGTTCCAGTGAATTTATGGATGGGTGATCAAGGAGGCAATAGAGTTGCAGTGAATTTATTGATGGATGATCAATGAGGCAATAGTGTTGCAGTAAATTTATGGATGGATGATCAATGAGGCAATAGTGTTCCAGTGAATTTATGGATAGATGATCAAGGAGACAATAGTGTTGCAGTGAGTTTATGGATGGATGATCAATGAGGCAATAGTGTTGCAGTAAATTTATGGATGGATGATCAATGAGGCAATAGTGTTCCAGTGAATTTATGGATAGATGATCAAGGAGGCAATAGTGTTGCAGTGAGTTTATGGATGGATGATCAATGAGGCAATAGTGTTGCAGTGAGTTTATGGATGGTTGATCAAGGAGGCAATAGTGTTCCAGTGAATTTATGGATAGATGATCAATGAGGCAATAGTGTTCCATCGAATTTATGGAAGGATGATCAATGAGACAAAAGTGTTACAGTGAATTTATGGATGGGTGATCAAGGAGGCAATAGGGTTGCAGTGAATTTATTGATGGATGATCAATGAGGCAATAGTGTTGCAGTGAATTTATGGATGGGTGATCAAGGAGGCAATAGGGTTGCAGTGAATTTATTGATGGATGATCAAGGAGGCAATAGGGTTCCAGTGAATTTATGGAAGGGTGATCAAGGAGGCAATAGTGTTGCAGTGAATTTATGGATGGATGATCAAGGAGGCAATAGTGTTGCAGTGAATTTGTGGATGGGTGATCAATGAGGCAATAGTGTTACAGTAAATTTATGGATGGATGATCAAGGAGGCAATAGTGTACCAGTAAATTTATGGATGGATGATCAATGAGGCAATAGGGTTGCAGTGAATTTATGGATGGATGATCAATGTGGCAATAGTGTTGTACTGAATTTATGGAAGGATGATCAATGAGGCAATAGTGTTGCAGTGAATTTATTGATGGATGATCAATGAGGCAATAGTGTTCCAGTGAATTTATGGATGGATGATCAAGGAGGCAATAGTGTTCCAGTGAATTTATGGAAGGATGATCAATGAGGCAATAGTGTTGCCGTGAATTTATGGAAGGATGATCAATGAGGCAATAGGGTTGCAGTGAATTTATGGATGGGTATTCAAGGAGGCAATAGTGTTCAAGTGAATTTATGGATGGGTGATCAAGGAGGCAATAGAGTTGCAGTGAATTTATTGATGGATGATCAATGAGGCAATAGTGTTGCAGTAAATTTATGGATGGATGATCAATGAGGCAATAGTGTTCCAGTGAATTTATGGATAGATGATCAAGGAGACAATAGTGTTGCAGTGAGTTTATGGATGGATGATCAATGAGGCAATAGTGTTGCAGTAAATTTATGGATGGATGATCAATGAGGCAATAGTGTTCCAGTGAATTTATGGATAGATGATCAAGGAGGCAATAGTGTTGCAGTGAGTTTATGGATGGATGATCAATGAGGCAATAGTGTTGCAGTGAGTTTATGGATGGTTGATCAAGGAGGCAATAGTGTTCCAGTGAATTTATGGATAGATGATCAATGAGGCAATAGTGTTCTATCGAATTTATGGAAGGATGATCAATGAGACAAAAGTGTTACAGTGAATTTATGGATGGGTGATCAAGGAGGCAATAGGGTTGCAGTGAATTTATTGATGGATGATCAATGAGGCAATAGTGTTGCAGTGAATTTATGGATGGGTGATCAAGGAGGCAATAGGGTTGCAGTGAATTTATTGATGGATGATCAAGGAGGCAATAGGGTTCCAGTGAATTTATGGAAGGGTGATCAAGGAGGCAATAGTGTTGCAGTGAATTTATGGATAAATGATCAAGGAGGCAATAGTGTTGCAGTGAATTTGTGGATGGGTGATCAATGAGGCAATAGTGTTACAGTAAATTTATGGATGGATGATCAAGGAGGCAATAGTGTACCAGTAAATTTATGGATGGATGATCAATGAGGCAATAGGGTTGCAGTGAATTTATGGATGGATGATCAATGTGGCAATAGTGTTGTACTGAATTTATGGAAGGATGATCAATGAGGCAATAGTGTTGCAGTGAATTTATGGATGGGTGATCAATGAGGCAATAGGGTTGCAGTGAATTTATGGATGGGTGATCAATGAGGCAATAGTTTTCCAGTAAATTTATGGATGGGTGATCAAGGAGGCAATAGGGTTGCACTGAATTTATGGATGGGTGATCAATGAGGCAATAGTGTTGCAGTGAATTTATGGATGGGTGATCAATGAGGCAATAGGGTTGCAGTGAATTTATGGATGGGTGATCAATGAGGCAATAGGGTTGCAGTGAATTTATGGATGGCTGATCAATGAGGCAATAGGGTTGCAGTGAATTTATGGATGGGTGATCAATGAGGCAATAGTTTTCCAGTAAATTTATGGATGGATGATCAAGGAGGCAATAGTGTTTCAGTGAATTTATGGAAGGATGATCATTGAGGCAATAGTGTTCCAGTTAATTTATGGATGGATGATCAATGAGGCAATAGTGTTCCAGTGAATTTGTGGATGGGTGATCAAGGAGGCAATAGTGTTACAGTGAATTTGTGGATGGGTGATCAAGGAGGCAATAGTGTTCCAGTGAATTTGTGGATGGATGATCAAGGAGGCAATAGTGTTGTAGTGAATTTGTGGATGGGTGATCAAGGAGGCAATAGTGTTACAGTGAATTCATGGATGGGTGATCAAGGAGGCAATAGTGTTCCACTGAATTTATGGATGGATGATCAAGGAGGCAATAGTGTTGAAGTGAATTTGTGAATGGGTGATCAAGGAGGCAATAGTGTTGTAGTGAATTTATGGATGGGCGATCAAGGAGGCAATAGTGTTACAGTGAATTAATGGATGGATGATCAATGAGGCAATAGTGTTTCAGTGAATTCATCGATGGGTGATCAAGGAGGCAATAGTGTTGTAGTGAATGTGTGGATGGGTGATCAAGGAGGCAATAGTGTTGAAGTGAATTTGTGGATGGGTGATCAACGAGGCAATAGTGTTGAAGTGAATTTGTGGATGGGTGATCAAGGAGGCAATAGTGTTTCAGTGAATTTATGGATGGATGATCAAGGAGGCAATAGTGTTCCAGTTAATTTATGGATGGATGATCAATGAGGCAATAGTGTTACAGTGAATTTGTGCATGGGTGATCAAGGAGGCAATAGTGTTTCAGTGAATTTGTGGATGGGTGATCAAGGAGGCAATAGTGTTACAGTGAATTTATGGATGGGTGATCAATGAGGCAATAGTGTTCCAGTGAATTTGTGGATGGGTGATCAAGGAGGCAATAGTGTTACAGTGAATTTATGGATGGGTGATCAATCGAGGCAATAGTGTTCCAGTGAATTAGTGGATGGGTGATCAAGGAGGCAATAGTGTTGCAGTGAATTTATGGATGGGTGATCAACGAGGCAATAGTGTTACAGTGAATTTGTGGATGGGTGATCAAGGAGGCAATAGTGTTTCAGTGAATTTGTGAATGGTTGATCAAGGAGGCAATAGTGTTTCAGTGAATTTGTGGAAGGATGATCAATGAGGCAATATAGTGTTACAGTGAATTTGTGGATGGGTGATCAAGGAGGCAATAGTGTTTTAGTGAATTCATGGATGGGTGATTAAGGAGGCAATAGTGTTTCAGTGAATTTATGGAAGGATGATCAATCGAGGCAATAGTGTTGAAGTGAATTTGTGGATGGGTGATCAAGGAGGCAATAGTGTTGAAGTGAATTTGTGGATGGGTGATCAACGAGGCAATAGTGTTGAAGTGAATTTGTGGATGGGTGATCAACGAGGCAATAGTGTTGTAGTGAATTTGTGGATGGGTGATCAAGGAGGCAATAGTGTTACAGTGAATTTGTGGATGGGTGATCAAGGAGGCAATAGTGTTTCAGTGAATTTATGCAAGGATGATCAATGAGGCAATAGTGTTGTAGTGAATTTATGGATGGGTGATCAATGAGGCAATAGTGTTCCAGTTAATTTATGGATGGGTGATCAAGGAGGCAATAGTGTTACAGTGAATTTGTGGATGGGTGATCAAGGAGGCAATAGTGTTTCAGTGAATTTGTGGATGGGTGATCAAGGAGGCAATAGTGTTACAGTGAATTTATGGATGGGTGATCAATCGAGGCAATAGTGTTCCAGTGAATTTGTGGATGGGTTATCAAGGAGGCAATAGTGTTGTAGTGAATTTGTGGATGGGTGATCAAGGAGGCAATAGTGTTTCAGTGAATTTGTGGATGGGTGATCAAGGAGGCAATAGTGTTTCAGTGAATTTGTGGATGGGTGATCAAGGAGGCAATAGTGTTTCAGTGTGAATTTGTGGATGGGTGATCAATAAGGCAATAGTGTTACAGTGAATTTATGGATGGATGATCGATGAGGCAATAGTGTTGTAGTGAATTTATGGATGGATGATCAATGAGGCAATAGTGTTGTAGTGAATTTATGGATGGATGATCAATGAGGCAATAGTGTTACAGTGAATTTGTGGATGGGTGATCAATGAGGCAATAGTGTTACAGTGAATTTGTGGATGGGTGATCAAGGAGGCAATAGTGTTTCAGTGAATTTGTGGATGGGTGATCAAGGAGGCAATAGTGTTACAGTGAATTTGTGGATGGATGATCAAGGAGGCAATAGTGTCTCAGTGAATTCATGGATGGGTGATCAAGGAGGCAATAGTGTTCCAGTGAATTTGTTGTGGATGGATGATCAATGGGCAATAGTGTTCCAGTTAATTTGTGGATGGGTGATCAAGGAGGCAATAGTGTTGCAGTGAATTTGTGGATGGGTGATCAAGGAGGCAATAGTGTTACAGTGAATTTGTGGATGGGTGATCAAGGAGGCAATAGTGTTATAGTGAATTTGTGGATGGATGATCAATGAGGCAATAGTGTTACAGTGAATTTATGGATGGATGATCAAGGAGGCAATAGTGTTGCAGTGAATTTGTGGATGGGTGATCAAGGAGGCAATAGTGTTACAGTGAATTTGTGGATGGGTGATCAAGGAGGCAATAGTGTTATAGTGAATTTGTGGATGGATGATCAATGAGGCAATAGTGTTACAGTGAATTTATGGATGGATGATCAAGGAGGCAATAGTGTTACAGTGAATTTGTGGATGGATGATCAATGAGGCAATAGTGTTTCAGTGAATTTGTGGATGGGTGATCAAGGAGGCAATAGTGTTGAAGTGAATTTGTGGAAGGATGATCAAGGAGGCAATAGTGTTGAAGTGAATTTGTGGATGGGTGATCAAGGAGGCAATAGTGTTGCAGTGAATTTATGGATGGGTGATCAATGAGGCAATAGTGTTACAGTGAATTTGTGGATGGATGATCAATGAGGCAATAGTGTTACAGTGAATCTGTGGATGGCTGATCAAGGAGGCAATAGTGTTACAGTGAATTTATGGATGGGTGATCAAGGAGGCAATAGTGTTACAGTGAATTCATGGATGGGTGATCAAGGAGGCAATAGTGTTCCAGTGAATTTATGGATGGATGATCAAGGAGGCAATAGTGTTGTAGTGAATTTATGGATGGGTGATCAAGGAGGCAATAGTGTTGTAGCGAATTTATGGATGGGTGATCAAGGAGGCAATAGTGTTCCAGTTAATTTATGGATGGGTGATCAATGAGGCAATAGTGTTGTAGTGAATTTATGGATGGGTGATCAACGAGGCAATAGTGTTACAGTGAATTTATGGATGGATGATCAATGAGGCAATAGTGTTGTAGTGACTTTATGGATGGATGATCAAGGAGGCAATAGTGTTGCAGTGAATTTATGGATGGGTGATCAATCGAGGCAATAGTGTTGTAGTGAATGTATGGATGGATGATCAATGAGGCAATAGTGTTCCAGTGAATTTATGGATGGGTGATCAAGGAGGCAATAGTGTTCCAGTGAATTTGTGGATGGGTGATCAAGGAGGCAATAGTGTTCCAGTGAATTTATGGATGGGTGATCAAGGAGGCAATAGTGTTGCAGTGAATTTGTGGATGGGTGATCAAGGAGGCAATAGTGTTCCAGTGAATTTATGGACGGGTGATCAAGGAGGCAATAGTGTTGCAGTGAATTTGTGGATGGGTGATCAATGAGGCAATAGTGTTGCAGTGAATTTATGGATGGGTGATCAAGGAGGCAATAGTGTTGTAGTGAATTTATGGATGGGTGATCAACGAGGCAATAGTGTTGTAGTGAATTTATGGATGGGTGATCACTAAGGCAATAGTGTTACAGTGAATTTGTGGATGGACGATCAATGAGGCAATAGTGTTGCAGTGAATTTATGGATGGGTGATCAACGAGGCAATAGTGTTGAAGTGAATTTATGGATGGGTGATCAACGAGGCAATAGTGCTGTAGTGAATTTATGGATGGATGATCAACGAGGCAATAGTGTTGTAGTGAATTTATGGATGGGTGATCAACGAGGCAATAGTGTTGTAGTGAATTTATGGATGGATGATCAATGAGGCAATAGTGTTGTAGTGAATTTATGGATGGGTGATCAAGGAGGCAATAGTGTTGCAGTGAATTTATGGATGGGTGATCAAGGAGGCAATAGTGTTGCAGTGAATTTATGGATGGGTGATCAAGGAGGCAATAGTGTTGCAGTGAATTTATGGATGGGTGATCAAGGAGGCAATAGTGTTCCAGTGAATTTGTGGATGGGTGATCAACGAGGCAATAGTGTTGTAGTGAATTTGTGGATGGGTGATCAACGAGGCAATAGTGTTGTAGTGAATTTGTGGTTGGGTGATCAATGAGGCAATAGTGTTACAGTGATTTTATGGATGGATGAGGCAATAGTGTTGCAGTGAATTTGTGGATGGGTGATCAAGGAGGCAATAGTGTTCCAGTGAATTTGTAGATGGGTGATCAACGAGGCAATAGTGTTGTAGTGAATTTGTGGATGGGTGATCAACGAGGCAATAGTGTTGTAGTGAATTTGTGGTTGGGTGATCAATGAGGCAATAGTGTTACAGTGATTTTATGGATGGATGAGGCAATAGTGTTGCAGTGAATTTGTGGATGGGTGATCAACGAGGCAATAGTGTTGTAGTGAATTTGTGGATGGGTGATCAATGAGGTTATAGTGTTGTAGTGAATTTATGGATGGATGATCAATAAGGCAATCGTGTTCCAGTGAATTCAAGGATGGATGATCAACGAGGCAATGTTGTTCCAGTGAATTTATGGATGGGTGATCAATGAGGCAATAGTGTTCGAGTGAATTTATGGATGGGTGATCAATGAGGCAATAGTGTTACAGTGAATTTATGGATGGGTGATCAATGAGGCAATAGTGTTCCAGTGAATTTATTGATGGATGATCAATGATGCAATAGGGTTGCAGTGAATATATGGATGGAGGATCAATGAGGCAATAGTGTTGTAGTGAGTGTATGGATCGATGATCAATGAGGCAATAGTGTTCCAGTGAATTTGTGGATGGGTGATCAACGAGGCAATAGTGTTCCAGTGAATTTGTGGATGGGTGATCAACGAGGCAATAGTGTTCCAGTGAATTTATGGATTGGTGATCAATGAGGCAATAGCGTTGCAGTGAATTTATAGATGGATGATCGATGAAGCAATAGTGTTCCAGTGAATTTATGGAAGGGTGATTAGGGATAGTTATGTAGTGAATTTGCGGATGCCACTCACTTGTGAATTCATGCATTCAGGGATGAAATAGGGACGGCAAAGAGTACAGTGTTCTTAAAAATAGGGACGGCAAAGAGTACAGTGTTCTTAAAAATAGGGACGACAAAGAGTACAATGTTCTTAAACTGATTCAAAATAGGACAAAAATGACAATGGGGACGAATCAATTTGGTGGAGAATGGCGATTGGTTACAGCAGCGGTATCATCTGACATCTCGCGTTTACATACCACGTTCACGTTCACGGTCTACGTTTACGTTCGATAACCTATACATAGAGCTACTAATAATGTTGCTTGGGTAAAGCGGTTTGCTCGATTCGAAATGCACATGGTTGCATGCAATGTACGTGTCTTGCGCAGGTACAGGTGTCGGATGCACCGACATGATGATCCGAGATAATAAGTTTCGCTTTCTCTGCGCGCTGTATTCCTGAGCTGTATCTCGCGCTTTTGGAGAAGTTCGTTCGGTGCTCGGTATATACATGATATACAAGCCTAGATCACTAAAGTCTTTGCAATAATGTAGTTAATCCAAATTTGCATTCATTTTCAATTTCAGGCGGTAAAGCCAACTATTTTGAAGGTGGACTGCGTGTTCCAGGAATCATGCGATGGCCAGGGCATATTTCTCCGGGTATAGTCTCTTCCACAGTTATAAGTCAAATGGATTTATTCCCGACATTGGTTACAATGGTCGGAGGTGAAGTTCCAATTGACCGTAAAATCGATGGTTTAAACATGCTCTCTCATTTACCGCTCAACATCTCCTCAGCGGACGACATGGAGACCACTCCGAAACCAACAGAGTTGGATATACGTCCGCTGTTCTTCTACTGCAATGATAACTTGTTCGCTGTTCGATATGGCGCCTTCAAGATCCACTACCAAACCATGCCGGTAAAAAGTCGACTTGAATACGGACAGACCGACACTTGCCTCGAAGCTGGTTTCCCAACTCAAAATTATTTCAATTGTCTATGGTGTGGATCATTTTGTGTTGAAAAACACGATCCACCATTGATATATAATGTAGAGGCGGATCCAGGGGAAACCTATCCACTGAATCCTAAATTATATGGAGATCTTCTGGCGGATTTGTCTGATGTCGTTAATAAGCATAAGGCTGGTCTGGAGCCTGGTGATCCTATTTTCAGCTCATTTGCTCCAAGTTCAATACCTTGTTGTAATCCAGATAATCCTGGATGTAGCTGTAATTATCCTTAACTGTAATTTGTAGACATTTCTAATAAGGTTACGTTTTGCATTTAAATTCGATAATTTTAAGCAATATCTTATCCGTTGCAGCAATTTGGTCATACGTCTTTTGATAAGTTGGTGAGAAGATAACAGGCGTTTAATATTTCTTAACCTATTCTAATGTATTTAGAACACTAATTTGAACATTGATTTTAAATAAATAATATTATTATTTAAAAAAAAAGTATTTACGCCAGATCAGTTTCATTCTTGTGGCGGCCGTATAGGCCTACATGGTATAGTCCTATTGGTGTGCATCATGTATTTAGTTCAGTTATTAAATTATGGACCAAGTCGTTCCATATTCTACTACAGTGGACACAATCCAATCATATAGGTCTACATAAAACCCATTATAACATTAACCCTAGAATACAGTTTCATTGCGTATATCGCGGTGAAACTCAATTTATCACCTGCAGAAAGAAAGTTTCAGGCCGGGTCAAAGGAGAGGTTTTTCCCGGGTTACTAGCTTTGGCCAATGGCGTGATTCGTTGGTGCGTTTGTGGGGTCCAATCACGGTTGTCGGTATTGCGTGCTCGACGCCATGCTTGTGTGCGAGAATGTCATTCTCTGTCGATGAAGCATTGGAGGAAGATCGGTGAAAAATTTTCTCCCACCCACCACACCCATTAATGGTGGAGGCAGGGAATATATTGATTGAAGATATTATTCATATTTAAAACAAAATCTGAAATACTTTCCAGTATTAGTAGAAGAATTATCATTGTCATAGATGATGCTTCGTGAATAGGTAGAGTGGGTATTTATTATTATTAATAGTCGAGTAACAAAGCCAACCAAGCAGATATATTCACCACAAAATGATGGCAATGTTACTCGATACTTATAGTATAATTGATACATGAAGTGCGTGAGAGGCAGTTTTTCTGTCCGAATTTTTGATATTTAATGTAATAGTGTAGTTCTTACATTAACTTAACCAATTATTTCAAAACAATCATTATTTTCTGTCAGGTAATCTTCCTGAAGAGCAATTATGGCTTCAGTAGTCTAGTGGAGCACGCTATGTATTTATATGGAAAACGAAGGTTTCAGCCAGTCAATGTTTGCTTTTTTATTGAGATCATGCTTTGATCAATTATCTTTATATTTGAAGGCCTCAGCTTTGCTAAGACCGCGGCATTTTAGTGAGCAACCGGCTCTATAGGTAATCACGAATGGAGCTCACCACGTATTTTCATACAGGGTAAAGTTGTCTCCTTAATATTTATCTGGGCTTTTATGAGTCAACTTACATGGACTCCAGGATGTCCCGGCGGAGTTCGTCATGAGGTATATTCACATCAACAAAGTTGTCTCTTGCTTGCTTTGCCCTTTTGCTACTTCTAGGTAACCACCAGAAAAGTATAGTACCAGCAATCGCTTGGTCCAATTTTTTTGCTTTTTATGAGTCAACTTAGTTGTCTCTTGCTTGCTTTGCCCTTTTGCTACTTTTAGGTATCCACCAGAAAAGTATAGTACCAGCAATCGCTTGTCCAATTTTGGGCTGCTTGTGTAATGGCTGATTCCAGTTTTCTTTGCTAACAAACATTTGGTAAATAAATTCACTGATCTTTGTCTAATGTCGACATGAGTCGCAAATGGTTGTCAACGTGTTGTTTTATTTCTGTCTGGGGATAACTACCAAGGTTTTTCATCCCATCAGATCACCTTACCCATACGGGTATGTTCCCTCCGGAAAGACTCCCCTTTTTGGATATCGCCGCTCAGAAACACCCTTGATTTCGATAAATTCAGCTCTAAAAGACTAAATTGCTCATTCCTTGCATTTCTGTTGTTGTTGTTTCTCAGTCAATTTTCAACCAGAAGCCAAGAAAGACCCTTGATTTTGACAGTTCGCAGCTCCAAAAGACCCCCCTTTTGAAAAATTATATGCTTAGTATATAACTACATTTGAACCTATATACCTATATATTTCAATCTTCCGCTCTTCTCCAGTGTGACTATGTGGTTCAATTGGCTTGAGCGTCGTGCTAGTAATGCAAAGGTCGCTGGTTCGAATCCGGCCAGATGCACTGTTGTTGTTTTTTTCAACGTTTATGTGCGCTGGATGCTCTGGGTAAAGATTAAACTTTGTTCAAAACCCTTTTTTTCTTATACGCAGCTCCAAAACAACCCCTTTTACCGGTACGCCATCAGCTCCCAGAGACACACCATCTCAAAATTCCGGGGGAACATACCCACCAAAAATGTATGATGTGCCCCGGGCACCTTACCCGGGGGTAGAACAGGATTTAGCCAAAGTAAACAAAGATAAGAGCTATTTAAGAATTCTATAGATATAGACGAATCCAAATACACGCCTTCCTACACCTGACTAGCAGCCTTTAGTTGGGTCCCCGTCGGCTACAATGCATCCAAAATGTGAAATGATTCGGCCTTGGCGGAAATTTTAAAATGCATTCCATCACCCATTTTACACCTTCCGCGAAAACACAGGTAGACAAAAGAATGATTTACAACACAATACAGTTCCATCAGTTCTGCAAATAAAAGCCACCTTACACCTAGAGAAGGTCGAGGAGGGTTAATAGAATATACAATAGAGATAATTCCGTAGGTAATCCCGTCGCATCTATTCATAAATGTACAAATGGATGAACAAAAGGACTATGCATGAATAGATGCGACAGGATTACCTCTATTGTATATATTATATTAACCCTCCTCGTCTTTGCATCTTCTCCAGGTGTTAGGCGGCTTTTATTTGCACAATCGGGCGCTCAAAACCCCAGGTTGGTGCTAGCGGGAAACCAAAGATGGCCGACCAAATCCTGACCATGACTTGGCTCGTTGGATTCGTCTATAGGCAGAAGCTTATTACCCTCTTCAACAATAGGAATATTGATTGGTTTACAAGGTGTTTGACTGGCACTAGCAAAATGAGATACATGTAGCACCAACTTGAGGTATCTATGAATACGACCTTCATGCACATTTTACACTGTAACTTGGAATACAATTTGCCGACTTTACGGCTGGTTTGTGGTGGATGGTCACCAATACAAAATCTATTTTACTGTGATATTAGAAATTATACTGTCATATTATCGACAATCGAATCGCAGCGCAAGATCAAAGATCACTGTGACAGTTATTTTTATTTATCAGTCACTTATCAACATGTGCATGATAATGATCTTCATATCAAAGTTATCAAAGTAACATTGACCTAAATTGACCTTCAGTCCAATCGAAGTATTTACATCTTTGACATACAATAGAAATATCGCATGGAAGTGTCTTCAATTGATCTATGACTGAGATTTAATTTTACGGTAGGTAGGTCTATAATAATAGTATTGAGGTATATTTTACAATAAGTAGATATTTTTACATTTTAGAGTGTAAATTAAGTATTAGTGTGATTCTTGATAATATAATGAACTTATCAGTCATAATCAAGTGTACGTGTCAGCGTTCAGCACGTTGTGTTTATTATTTGGTTGTCAGTGTTGTCTGTAGTTTGTGTATAAGCCAATTGAATGTTATTGAATATCGGTAAACTGCAGCAACGGGTAAGCAATGTTTTGTTTTACTTCGCCTGCTTTCGCAATCGGGTTGAAAAACACTCTTTTAATCCGTAGACTCAGTATGCTGAGATACATACTTATTCAAGAAGATTGACAGAATTAATGCCAACTTCTGCTTCTCAAGCTGTCGAATGAGATCTAAAATACAACACTGTCATTTTAATGTCCGGATTGTTTTTTGTTTGTTTTTTAATAGAAAAGACAGCAATTTTTATCTCCTTCAAATCTTGAAACCCGAATACAACATTCTCTTAAAAGGCTAACCTAGATATGTTACTAGCAAATTAGAATTATTATTTAACAAAAAAGGTTGACCAGAATATGGTAAAACCACATTACTAACAAAGGTATTGCACATGAAAGATTGACCAGAATATGGTAAAACGACATTAGCAAAAGTATTAATCATGAAAGATTGATCAGAATATGGTAAATCCGCATTAGCCAATGTATTTAACATGCAAGATTGACCAGAATATAGTAAAACGACATTAATAGCAAAAGTATTAAACATGAAAGATTGACCAGAATATGGTAAAACGACATTAGCAAAAGTATTAAACCATGAAAGATTGATCAGAATATGGTAAATCCGCATTAGCCAATGTATTTAACATGCAAGATTGACCAGAATATAGTAAAACGACATTAATAGCAAAAGTATTAAACATGAAAGATTGACCAGAATATGGTAAAACCACATTAGCAAAAGTATTACACCATGAAAGAGTGACCAGAATATGGTAAATCCGCATTAGCCAAGGTATTTAACATGATTGAAAGATCGACCAGAATATGGTAAAACGATATTAATAGCAAAAGTATACGAAGGATTGACCAGGATAAAACCTCATTAATAGCAAAAGTAGGCTATTGAGTATATATCCGACGATTTTTCGGGCGTCCGTCGACAAATCAATGCGTTTTCTGTTCGCCGATGAAAAAAATATTTCTGCATACAGCGCGATGGGCTTTTGCACAGTTTGGTGTGTTGGAAAAAAACACTCTTTCTCCATAGATTCGGTATGCTGACTGCCAAATTCTGCTTTTCAGCGGTTGAACGAGATCTAATATCCAACGAAGTCGATCTGATGTCATCATTAGAAAAGATAATATTTTTACCCCATCCAAATCTTGAACTCCGAATCCAACGTTCAATTTGTCGATAGTAATGGTTCGATAAGTAAAAGTTAGGGGATAAATAAAGCCAAAGATAAAGCATTTATTGCCGTCGAACTCGTTCATGCCTTTTGTTTTTTAAATATAATTCAATCCCATTTTAATTCTATCTGGCAAAACAATATAGTATATTTTTAATTTTATTAAATGATTAATAATCATTATGGTTTTCGTCATCGCCATCATCCTCCAGGAGTATTAAACCTCAAAGGTTGACCAGGATATTATAAAACGTCATTACTAGCAAAAGTATTAAACATGAAAGATTGACCAGGATATGGTAAAACGACATTACTAGCAAAAGTTTTAAACGTGTAAGGTTGACCGGGATTTGGTAAAATGGCATTACAAGTAAATGTATTAAACGTGAAAGGTTGACCGGGATATGGTAAAACGACATATAAGCAAAAATATTAAACATGGAAGGTTGACCCAGATATGGTAAAACGGCATTACAAACAAAAATATTAAAGGTGTAAGATTGATCCAGATACGGTAAAACGACATTACAAACAATATATTCAATGTGAAAGGTTGACCGGGATATAATAAAACGACATTACTAGCAAAAGTATTCAACGTGTATGATTGACCGGGACATGGTAAAACGACATTACAAGTAAAAGTGTTAAACATTACAAGCAAAAGTAGAAAACATGAAAGGTTGACCGGAACCCGGGACCGGAACATGGTAAAACTAATACATTACACGCAAAAGTTAAAACATGTAAGGTTGACCGGGATATGGTAAAACGACATTACTAGCAAAAATATTAAACGTGAAAGGTTGACCGGGGTATGGTAAAACGACATTACAAGCAAACGTATGCAATGTGAAAGGTTGACCAGGAAAGGATATGATAAAACGACATTACAAGGAAAAATATCAAACATGAAAGGTTGACCAGGTATAATAAAATGACATTAATAGCGAAAGTTTTAAACACAAACGGTTAGGCCTAGGCACTTCAGGCCTAGTCTTTCACATGGTATTTTAGTACACCATTGAGCATTACAATCATGCAAAAACCTGAAAATCCAAAAATGAGGGCGTCACTGTGGAGCAAATCATTTACTATGGCTTTAAAAAGCACTAGTATTAAGCATGAGAACTTGATTATGGAATGGTAAAACTACATTACTAGCTAAGTGTTAAACATAAACGGTTGACCAGGATATTGGTAAAAAGACAATGCATGCAAGATTGAGGTGTGACCTGTGTGTGGTAAAAACGACGTTAACGGCAAAAGTATTAACCATGAAAGGATATTGTAAAACAACATTACTAGCAAAAGTGTTATGTATGGTAAAATGACATTAATAGCAAACATATTAAACATAAAGGTCCGGATACACAAAACAAATTGGACCAGGTCGAGTGTTGGACGTTCCCTGGTCTAACTATGGAGGTTAGACCTTCGGGCTCATTTTACTCATTTCTTTTCCTCCTTGCGAAGTTCAAAACTGCGACCATCTAATATTGCTCTACATGCATTTGCCTTTAATAATATCTACAATATTATGGTATGTAAATAACAAAAAGTTCCTTCTCCGTACTGCCGTTCTGCCATAGAACTAATATCTGCGACCCACAAAAGGGTCGCGACCTCCAGTTTGGAAAACGCTAGATTATGATCTTCCTCTCTGATCGGTTATGGCGAAGGTAAATTCTGGTTTCTTTGCGGTAGCGTCATTGCGTAGTTCCCTCTTTTATTCATCAACAGGTGTCGGACTGTATCTCTGCAGGACATTGTGTATCAAAAAATTATGCTCAATCAATTTGCAGGTACGAAAGGTTGACCATTATGGATATGGTAAAACGACATTACAAGCAAAAGTATTAAACACGAAAGGTTGCCCAGGATATGGTAAAACGACATTACTAGTACAAGTTTTAAGCATGATGAAAGGTTGATCAGGATTATGGTAAAACTACATTAGAAGCAAAGTATTCAAAATCAAAGGTTGACCAGTATTGTGGTCAAATGATGACACTGCATGAAAAAGTATTAAAAATGAAAGGTTGACCAGGTGTGGTAACAGACATTACCAGCAAAGAATTAAACATTAAGGTCCGTATGCACAAAAGAGTTAGACCGGGTCTAAAGTGGTCTATAGAATTTAGTCCCAGGAGAAATTACATTTGCCTTTACATTCAAGTTATTTTGTATTATTTTTGAACTCTGCATTTAAATCTTTAACTTTGCTAGCTACTCTAGGAAGGAAACATAAGAGTCAAGGACATTCCTGATGGAACTAAATTCCACTTAGACCAGGTCTAACTTTAGACCCGGTACAACTCTTTTGTGCATACGGACCTTAAGGTTGACCAGGATATGGTAAAACGACATTGCATTCAAACCCAGCAAACACAAAACGTTTTTAAACGTTTTGTGTTTGCTGGGGTTGAATGCAATGTCGTTTTACCATTTAAAAATGTCGGGTTATATAAAGGCTTTAAATAACATTCGTTGTTTGCCAAAAATATTTTGCAACAACGTTTTCACACATTTTGAAAATGTTGTTGTAGTGTTTTTTCTTATGAAACGTTTTTAAAATGTTTTCATGACCTTTATACAGGGTGTCCCAGAAAAAATTACCGGGCGAACAAATTTGAACGTAAGTCGAGAAATAGACATCAGAATCCAAAAATCTAAACATCAGCGTGTAGCCCATCTTATTCTGCATCTTATACACCAATTTCGCTGGAATCGGTTGACTGATCGCGAAGAAATGAGCGATTACATAACGCATGTGTCAATTCACTTCATTCCAAGTTTGAAAGAAAGATCATTCAACATAATGCACACTAGTTGTTAACTGTCAATGTGCTCCATACTTTCTTCTGTGATATCCTCGTTTTTTTAAACAATCTGTTTCTTGCAAAACATTTAATTAGGTTTTGTTCAAATTTGAAAACCTGCATGATATTGAAAATGAAAGCTTGCATATAAGATGATGCTCGGTACTTGTAAATATATATTTTTCGTTAATGTTGCATAAAGAATTATTGCATAAAGAATTCCAGCTGGCTTAAAAATTTCTCACACACATTAATGTTTTTGGAATATTTCCAAGAAATTGTAATGCAAAGTTTATATCTTTTAAAACTTAAACAGTAATAATGTTTAATAATGCATGGTATCAAAAATCACACGTAAAGCTGTAAACACTTGATCATTGTTATTCTTGTCTTAAATGTTGTTTGGAAAGTTAAAATATAACATATTTGCACAACATAAAGAATTGAAGTTGGAAAGTTTCCAATTGCAGAAATAAAAGTTTTACGGACAAACTGTTATTCATCTTCAGTGAAAGCATGAATGACATAACAACGTCCGATTATAAAATAGATAATATGGACTAAATTTAATGAGATACACACACTTTAGGCAGCGGTGAGCGAGTATGAAAAAAGTGTCTGTTGATCAAACTTGGAATGAACTGAATTGATGCACACATTATGTAATCGTTCATTTCTTCGCAACCAGTCAACCGAATCAAATAAAATTTTTGTATGTGATGCACAACAAAATAAGCTATGCGCTACATTTTTGATTTTTTGATTCTGATGCCTATTTCTCGACTTACATTCAATTTTATTTGCTCGGTAATTTTTTCTGGGACACCCTGTATAACCCCATTAAATGTTATTAAAACGTTTTGACCGAAATAAATACGCGTTAATAACGCGTAACGTTTGAAAAATATATTTTGTTGGCTGGGAAGTAGCAAATTTAAAGGTTGACCAGGATATGGCAAAAGAACATTTACATGCACTACTAACGAAAGTATTTAACGTGAAAGGTTGCTGAAAAGAAAATCCAAGCATAGTTTATGGTAAAATAAATTACTATTTGAGGCTGACATAATGAAAATGATTGGTGAAATGTCATACCACTGATAGTTAAGCTGATTTTGATCTTCCTCCGTGATCGTACTTTAGATTTCACACCACCAAATAGAATCATATGGTTGTGCGCCCTTAATTTCACTTCTTAGAAATACCCATGCATTCTCAATTTAAGCATTAAAATGAGCAGAAATTTGCATAATTTTAGCCAAATTTGGATTGGTCATGATTGGTAATATTAATTCCTGCAAGTGTACCACAGATGGGAGAGATCAAATAACTTTTAATGATTTTAAGTAGCCTTTTCTTTACCGAAACACTGGCATGGTTTTGCCTGTAAAATAGGCAATTCCCAGACATCGTAGACTTCGAGGGCCAGTCGTAAAAAATAATGACGGTCACCTATATTTTTTCCCAGCCAGAGGGATCAGGCAAGGGCTGATTTCAACCATCATAGCTGTCGCTTAAAACTGAGTCGCTCCTGTGAAGAAAAAATGACGTTTTCTTAAGGCAAATTTAGCACATATCTCTATGGGACTCTGATTTGGTGGTGTGAGATCTTTAAATAACACCTTCCTATGTTCATCTGTTCATCATTGGCCTGTCGGACTGCATCGATACAGGACGCCGTGTATAAAAAAAAAAAAAAAAAAAACCAATACAATACAATAACGCTCAATCAATCTGCAGGTAGACATATGAAACTTGAAAATATTAGACACGAAAGGTTGACCGGGGTATGGTAAAACGACATTACAAGCAAAAGTATTAAACATGAAAGGTTGACCAGGATATTGTAAAACGACATTACAAGCAAAAGTATTAAACATGAAAGGTTGACCAGGATATGATAATACGACATTACAAGCAAAAGTAATAAATATAAAAGGTTGACCAGGATATGGTAAAACGACATTACAAGCAAAAGTATTAAACATGAAAGGTTGACCAGGATATTGTAAAACGACATTACAAGCAAAAGTATTAAACATGAAAGGTTGACCAGGATATGGTAAAACGACATTACTCGCAAAAGTATTAGACATGAAAGGTTGACCAGGATATGGTAAAACGACATTACAAACAAAGGTATTCAAAATAAAAGCGTCATCGCATGGTTCCGTCCTAATATGTTCAATGACCTGTCGGACTTTATATCAATCAATCAATCAATCAATCAATCAATCAATCAATCAATCAATCAATCAATCAATCAATCAATCAATCAATCAATCAGTCAGTCTTTATTTCATTCAAAATACAACAATACAATAACAGCAAAACAACACATTTGAATGAGGAGATGCTCAGAAGGCCAAAAAGGCCTGAACAATTAAGCACCCCCTTAACCTTAGCCTAAGTTTCTTAATTTGTCTAATAAAATACAATTACATACAAATACAACCCCCCACCCCACCCTCTTTCATACATTCATGTAGAACGAACTAAGCAGGAAAAAATGATGAATAAAGAACATGCAGAATATAAGTGTACGACAAATTAGGATTTAATGCTCACGTATATCGCAAAAGAAAGCTGACATTTTGTGAATATAGCATAAATGCTAAGAGATCAGTTAATTTTAATCGATTTTTTTTGTTTTGAAAGGGAGAAAAATAAAAATAAGTAAATCAAAACTAAGAGGTATTAAGTGTACATTTCCATAAGGTTTGTTTTAATTTGGGATCTAAAGAGTTTTACTGATGTAGCCGTTTTGGCGCATCTGTCAATCGAATGCCATTTTCTTGGCCCGGCGCGCCGGGGCGGTTCTTATTGTTTTGTTAGCAAACTCAGTTTTTGTAAGACAGATCTTGTAATCTTCAGCGTTTCTTGTGTGATACCTGAGGTGATTCCTCTGCTCAACGAAATAACTATTGAAGGCCTTTAGTATGTCTGCAGGACGTTGTAACTCAGCAAATTTAATCCTCAGTCAATCTGCAGGTAGACATACAGAAAAAAATCCGCTGTTCTTGTGATCTGATGGGAACTTTCTGCTGGTGTGAATGACACAATGCATCACTTCGGCAGCTCTTCCAAACACAACGATTATTAAACAAAGTAATTTTGAAAGTTTCAACGCAAACTATTATATGAAGGAAAATTTTCATTTACCTTGCAAATATTTTCGGTAACGATCTGTTACCATCCTCCGGCAGTAGTGACTGCATGGCTGATTGTCTCATTCACTCCTGGATAGTTTGGGTGTTTCTAAAAGACTTTCGTTAACGATTATGGTTAAGTATTTTTCATCAAACCATTCCACATATCAAACCGATATTTAAGAGCCTTTTGAGAGGGGAGCGGGAGGAATTGTGATACTATTGAGAACTATATACTTCTGGTTTAATCAGTCACAAATTGGTGCTGGCAAGAACTAAAGGATTCATGTAATTATGTCTTTTAATAATATCTTGATTCCAGATCAACCATGGATCATCTAGCAGTCTTACGGACACTTATTGGTATCATCTCTATTTTGTGTGTAAATCATGTACTGGTCAAATCACAAGCAGCAACCGCAACACCACCACCTTCTGGAACAACGCAAAGACCGGAATCATGTCCAATAATAACAACTCACGGTGCACCAGGCCCAGCCGGAGTACCTGGCTTTAATGGCGTTCCCGGTTATAATGGTAGCCCTGGCGGCCCTGGACCAATCGGAAGTCCAGGTTTGAAAGGAGAACGCGGAGAGCCAGGTCCATCCGTTCCTGGCTCACAAGGCCCAATAGGTGTTCCAGGTCTTCGAGGACTCCCTGGAGCTCAAGGTCCACCCGGGAAACCCGGACCACCCGGTGTTGCTGCAAGTCCGGGTGAAGCCGGATCGATTCCTTTAAATACTGGAAGACTAGAGTCTAATGCAGGACCAAGTGTAACTTTCAGGCCGGCCAAATCAGCATTTACAGCTAGTAGATCAACCAGCATCAGTGGCAATCCTGGTGATATTATTACATTTGAGAACACACTTACTAACGAAGGTGGTCATTTTGATCTGACTACTTCAAAGTTTACCTGTCAAATATCGGGAACATATGTATTTTCATATCACATTATGAGGTTTGTGTTCAATTTTAATTTCTACCGTTTATCATTTTTCTACCTCCGTTTTATACCATTACACCACCTGCGTGCGCAGCTACAGTTATCGTCCGTCCGGCGTATTTATTTTCTACAACCATAATAGGCCGCAATACACTAACTCTAACCGTAGGCATAACCGTAAAGTAATAGTAAAAGGAGGTGATGATCAAGGACGTGAGGCCGTACACGCTATCTTCAGTAGATAGTGAATAAACATGAGACATCAAAATCATACCAAAATAATTTGACGTAATGATTGGACGATAAAAATGCTACATGTTCAATCCTCGGTATATGCCCTTCAGTAGATAGCGATAAAACAAGATACATCAAAATGATACCAAATGAATTTTTTTAAACACGTTCTATCGCGTGATCAGAAAATATTCATTAATGCTGCCCTACAAAAAAAAAGGTCAAGATGATGAGAGCTGGTAAAGACTGTGAACGAAACTTAAGCTGTAGAAATTAATGAAGTTCCGCGACGTAATAAGTTTGAAATATAGAGAAAATTTGGACAAATTATACTTACGTAGTAGAAAGAGATGAAGAAGACCCGGTGGGGATACCGTAAACGTTCGCCTAATGGCGCTTTTGGATTCTTAGAAATGTGAGAGCGCCATCCTTGTAAAATCTCAACAGCATTAAGGATACGTGTATGTTAAATTGAGCAACCTGGACATAACGCCTCAGAAAAAATATCGTGACATGCCACATGACCCAATACTTTAGGTCACTAGGTTAGTTGCTAGAGCAGCAAATGTTTTGGGGTTTCTTCAGGTATTCTTTCTTAAACTGCCATTGGACTTAATTTGTAAATCGATTCATACGTTATACCTAACTCATTTTGGTAAATCTTTTTATAACATTGTAATTTCTTCATATTTTTTAAATATTCTTCAGTTCAAAATTGCACCCTTCTATTGTCTGACCGGTTAGCTCAGTCGGTAGAGGGTGCGCCTTGAATGGTGAATGGTACTGGTTCGAATCTTGATTTCTGCCCCCACTTTTATGTGAAGAAGGGTCAAGAAATGTTTTTGGATTTTGTCCCCATTTTACGAACGAATATTGTGATTTTTTTTAAATTAAATTAAATTTTAATTTTCTTATTTTTTTTTAGATAAATAGGCACTGCGAACAAACGGCAACAAAAACCGCTGACAAAATTTGCTCCACCTGCTACCTATCAATGCGTGATATATTCCACTACATTTAACAGTTAAACATGTTAAATGACCTTTAAAAAATAGAACGGCCTCAATGTTTCAAATTGTGTAACTACATTACTTAATTCATTTATGCATTATAAATGATCAGCTATTTTTTCTTTTCTTAAAAGGATCGAACCCAAGTAGATCAGACCATTGATCATAATCAGACCACGAAGTAGTTACGTAACTCCGTGATGGTATCGGAACCAAGCACTGTTTGTATGGCGATCATTACGATCAAGCTATTTTGGTATGCCTTTTTTGTGTACTGATTGTTTCGATCGTGGTTCATTACTTAAGCGGGTGATCCCGTTGACATAGTAACATTACGTAACTTCGATACCGGGCTTCGATACTGAATAGTACTGTTGTTGAGTGCACATAATATGGAAAGCCATTGGGGTATTGTATGTTCTCATTGTGTTGTGGAATCCTAGCCAGTATTCAATGATAGCTATAGAGGCCTTGCATGAAATTATCGATTGGCTCCAAACAAAGGATTTGAGCCGGTGTCCTTCACCGTAGTTATGGCGGAGTGCAGTCCATTCAATCAAATGTTGTCATCAACCTATTTGATCGTAGTGCAGGGTTATGTGTGTGAGACGAACTGTCACGGTAGATTGCAATCATGCTTTTGTTGAATGTATTTGAGTAGTCCGCCATATTTACGGGATGATACGTCACATGCAAGGCCTCTATAGAGGCCTTGCGTTTATCGATTGGCTCCAAACAAAGGATTTGAACCCGTAATCATGGCGCAGTGCAGTCCATTCAATCAAATGTTGTCATCAACCTATTTGATCGTAGTGCATTTTGTTATGTGTGTGAGACGAACTGTCGCGGTAGATGCAATCATGCTTTTGTTGAATGCATTTGAGTAGTCCGCCATATTTACGGGATGATACGTCATATGCACAGCCTCTATTCAGTTTGTTCGTTTACTCATTCAAATTTTATTTATATCATTTGAAGACTGAGCCTATTATGATATATCCTCCGTGGAACAGTTTCAAACAAATATAGCTAGGGATTATTGGGGCAGAGGTTATCTTTTGAATCCTTTTAGAGGGCTATCATTTTTTTCGGAAGGGGGTCCCAAATTTACAAAAAGTCTACGTCAATAAAATTGCGCACCCCCTATTTCGGCAACAAAAATTTTATGATCCCAAACCCCAAAATTGTATTATTGAAATCAGTCTTTTTGAATAAAATAACACACTTTCTGTGGTCATCGTGTGACTCCCTACATTTTGGTCATAAAACATTTTATGACCCCCTCCTATTATTCTTTCCAAGACTTTATGACCCCCGTATATTTGGGACCCCCCCCTTTCGAATAAAATGATATACCTCTTTATGACCACTGATGCATAGGCAAGGACACTCGCGCGAATTGAAAGACTTGTCGCACGCGACAATTCGTCTCACACACATAACAAATGCCTATACAATCAAATAGGTTCATTACAACATTTGATTGAATGGATTGAGTTACTCTAAAATGAAACGATAAAAACAAAGAATCATGAAAAAAGACACATACAAGCAGTGGCGTAGATTTCTTTTTGACATTGGGGGGATGGTGTTGAAAAAAAGTCTTGAAGAATAGTGAATCCAGGACCTTTTGGCGACAGAATAAGTTGATGTTAGAAATGCGCGCTTCGAAAAATTTTGCTATTTTGAAGCTAAATTGATGAAATATGGTGCAAAAGTGGAATAAATGCGCGCGAAGCGCGCGAAAATTTGCATTTTTGGGGCTAAAATGGGCAAATATGAGGTTAATTTGGTCAGAAACCTATATTCAGGCGTCAACATTGGGGGGATGATTGTATGGAGCATCCCCTGGCAAAATATTGGGGGGATAAATCCCCCCCATCCCCCCGGGATCTACGCCTATGCATACAAGATCAAATAATACAATTATATAAACAATGTTAAAGATAAAATCAAGAAAATAGAGAATAAAATTTCCTCAAATCAGAAAAAAAACATTGACAGACATCATAATCTGTCAGAAATTACTGCATGAGATTCGAACCATCAATCTTCTCCACAAGTTCTCTTTATCCTCGCACTATAGTCTAATGCTCTGCTCACTGGGCCACAACGTATCAGGTGAATGATTACCGCAATATCATGAACAAGTTTGTTCGATCTTGTTCATAATTGTATGTGTCGATAGGTTTCACCCTTTAACTACACGTACCCTTAATGATCAGTGATAATAGTCGGCTTTTACAGGGATGGCGCTCTCTCATTTCCATGAACTCCATAGCGCCATTAGGCGAACGTTTACGGTATAATAATTGGCCGATAAAATGTTAAACACTGTCATCTTCTGCATCATATATACAGTAAGGTACCAGTTACGTTCACACCCTGTATATCCTAAACAAAGGCAGATGTGTCATAATTGGAACCAACAGCCAATAGCTGCATCTTTTAACTCGAATTTAAGACCTCATTCGTTGACATTGTTCAAGAAATAAAGACACGAGGATCCAAAAACCCAAGGAAGATGCAAATTTAAAAGTTGCAGTTTGCCACATTGCATGCCCTATTGATTTGTACACATAGCGTTCTCGAACAAGATAACTAGCGCTGTGCTTTCATTGATTAGCACGAAAGACTAGCGTCGTGCTTTCATTGATTAGAACACAAAAGTGCAACTTTATATTTCGTATCTTCATCAGGTTTTGGACTACCATTTCTTTAATTCTCAACCAATTTCAACAAATAAGGTCTCAAATCAGAGCTAGAGTGTACAGGCATCGGCTGCTTGTATTAATTTTGACACATTTGTCTTTATTTGGGATATACAGGGGTGAACACAACTGCTACCTTAATTCTTTTGCTTACTGTAGGTAAGCCCTAAATGCTATCTTCAGTAGATAGCGACAAAATTTGAAACATCACAATTATACCAAAATACTTTCATGCGTCCTATAACCAGACATTAAAAACGTTATCTGGAGATGAAGATTCAGGACACGGTGGGGATATAATAATAATAATGCTAAACGCTAATAAATGTATGTGAATTATCTTCAGTATTATAAGCCCTAAATGCTATCTTCAGTAGATAGCGAAAAAATACTTTCCTGCGCCCTATTGATCATGCCTATACCCGACATTTAAACGTTATCAGGCGATCTTTTCTGGGATAATCTTAGTTAGAAACTGGTTATTACATTGTCAACCGTTCCACCTCATAGAAAGTTTGTTTGACATTCACAGCTTATATTGCTATATTTCAGATATAATACAAGTCCAGAAGTTGGCCTGATGTTGAACGGCAACATGGTAGTGAGTGCATACGCGAGTGGTGACACGTACGACACTGGAGGTAATCTGGTGGTACTACATCTGGATGCTGGTGATCAAATATGGCTGGCGTTTAGGAATGATGATATGGTGTACAGTGACGCCAGCAAATTTACCACCCTGTCTGGTTTTATCCTATACCCGGACCAATTACTATGACGATATACGAACTCTGTCATAGGCGTAGATCCCGGGGATGGGGGATAAATCCCCCTCAATATTTTGCTAGGGAGGATGATCCATACAATCACCCCCACCCCATTGTTGACGCTTGTTAACCTCATATTTGGCTATTTTAGCCCCAAAAGTGCCATTTTATTTCGTGCTTCGTGGGAATTTAGTCCAGTTTTGCACAATATTTCACCAGTTTAGCTTCAATATGGCAAACTTTTTTCGTGCGCTTTTGTACCATAGACTTATTCTGTCGCCAAAAGGTGCTGGATTCACTTATCTTCAAGAATTGTTTTCTAACCCCATCCCCCAATGTCAAAAAGAAATCTACGCCACTGATTATTTTGTAACAACGAACATCTAAACGTTACTTCTTCAGAAGTTGCTGTTTGAAACATTCAGATTTCAATTATATAGATCCACATAAAGGAAACAATAACATCAAGTCAACAGCAAAACTCTTGATTTGCAAAACAATATATATTGTCGTCATCGGCAAAATAAGTTCTGTCTAAACTTACTTAGTAAATGATGGAGCTAGGGTCAAAATGAACGCACTGGAAGTGAAACTTGGGTAAAAGCTAATTCTTTAGTTAGGTCTAACTGGCAATGAAAGTCAAATTTGAATATGTTTGCACTTTTGAGGGAAAATGGGCCAAAGACATGAAATTTCGCATATTTTCTTATTGTATTACGTAGTCATTAAATTTCAAGCACTCAAACTATTGCGAGTATAGGTTAAGAGCTCGCTCACAATGTTAATATTTTATGTTATTTTTGATAAATGGTTTTGAAAAAGTTTAGAAAACGCGCTAATGCATAACTTGAAATTAGTCTTTGTACAAACAAGTCTTAATTCAAGGCTGGATTGCCACAGAATACGAAAATGCCTTAAAAATGCCTGTTTTGGGCCCTGATTGACCAAATAATAAAATTTGACTTTCATTGCCAGTTAGATCTAACAAAAGGATGACGATATAGCTAGTTTCATTTTGCAAAACAGAATAATAATTAATCAAAAAAAATCAGTGCTGTATTTTTCTGTCATCGGGAGTAGTCTCCTCAGCCGCCTTTTTGATTCCATTCTGGCGTCAGAGGAGACTAGTGTACAGTAGCATTTGGTATTTATACCTCAAGTTCGGTAGTGATGTAGGTGCGTATTTCACTGGTCGCAGTATCGACCACACGCTTGTTGCACAACCACGAAAAAGCATCGACATCACTAACATCCTTGAAGCAGTGGCGTAGCCAAGGGGGAGGGGGAAGCTTTCCCCCTGTGAGAAGTCTTGCCCCTGTGAGAGGCCATTTTTGTAATTTTTAGCCCATTTTTGTCAAAGTTTTCACCCCTGGAAATTTGTCTTCCCCCACCCCCTTCTGAAAAGCCCAGGCTACACCACTGCCTTGAAGTGAACCAAATGTATGGTGAAGTGGGTGCCATATCAGAATTTACCACTTAATGTGACATGATTAGATAAATTTAAATCAGAATTATTGTAGCCTATTTGGGTATATGGAAAAATACAACACCATGGGATAGTTCAGTCTACTTTGTGTCTAATTCAGTGGTTTACATACAAAAACTAATAGAGAAACACTCATAACTCACACTTGACAAATGTCCAAATTAACTCTCCAAAAGCTTTTGTTTTTATTCATCCTGTGTTTGTACATATCCAAAAATGTGTCTAGATACTCAACAAAAAAAACGACATACCACATACAAGTTATTTGACATTCAATCTATAATATCCAAATAAACATTACATACAAATCAACCCTTGTCTTTCTCATATCATTGCAGACCTTACTTTCGATAGCTTGGGCGGTAAATTCATTCTGTAAACTCAGATAGGTGAACTTATCAACCACCACTTATGCTCAAGTTATGGATATTTTTTACAGGAGAAAGTGTTTCACACTTAGGTTAGGAAATAGGAAATTAAATAGGCATAAATGGCTAATTGATAGAATTAATTTTGCTTGTTCTTTTTGTGTAAAAAAAGGCCAAGATTAAGTGTTACACTACTTAGTTCTGTGACGTTGTGCCGATGAAGCATGAATTCAATCAATTCATACAGTTTTTCAAACACATCAAATCATGACCAAATACCCTTTCAAAAAAACAAAATGCTCTCATGAACCAAAGAAATAAACATGTTGATTGGTTGAAGAGTATGACACTTTTCTGTTATCAACAATACAAACTTTATCTTTACTTTCATGTGGATGGGATGATTTAGCAATGGGCTAACCCAGTTGAAATCCATACACCCCTATGGATGACATGACCTAAATCTTCTGACAGGGAGTGTGAGTTTCAAATGGAGTTACCTGAATGGGCGACGCCATGTAAATCCACACTCCCTGTATATGACATTTAGGTCATGTCTTCCATAGGGGGTGTATGGATTTCACCTGGAACAGCCCAATACATGGTCATGATCACTAATCCCATACTTCTTACACCCACCCTTCTCCTATGGAGTATCAAATGTACTTTGACCCTTGACATCTAAAATCCATTCCGCCATTGTGAGTAACTAAATGCGAGTGGTTTGAACCATAGCGTTATTCAAAGTATGGTTGTGTGGCAAATTCTGATATTTTCAGTAATTTTTATTTACCAACTTCAGTGGAAAGTTTACTAAATATGTTTGTATCAACTGCAACTGAAATTTACATTTCTCACAATAACGACTTATCGTATCATTTCCAAGGTTGTTGCCTCCTTAAATACTTCATTTGAAACAACTTTTAATGAAAATAATTCAAAGGACAAATGATAAAATTAAAAAGAAAAGAAAGAACCACATCATGCATGTGTTTGTGCCATACCTAACAGGATTGATGGTGAGAAAACAGGTCATAGGTCAACCAAGTTCAACAAGGAACTCAAGATATTTGACATAACATTAAAGGGAAGCAGTTTTAGCCATAATACACTACACATACACTCCTACATGGACACATTCTGTTAAATAAGATTTTTTTGAAGTTATCATAAACTTCTTATAATTACACATATTATACAAATATATTTCCCTTTATGGTCCAAATATCATCGATAAAAACAACCGATGCATTACCCATTCCTATAAAAGATGAATGGAGAGAATGACTGGATGCATATTTTCCTAAACTTCTATCTAGGAATTAATCAATTTGATTGGAGTAAAAGTTCATTGCATGCATGATGTCCCCAGAATAAGTCAACAAACAGATTGACACCAACTGCAGTTTTGTTGTTTTATAACAAATGATTGAGTCCCATCATACAATTGGATAGCATCAAACTATAAACTTTTAAAGAAGTATTTTGTGATCCTAGCATCCTCTTTATATGACATTTTCAGTAGATGTCCACAAAAAAATTTTATTCCCAAACTTTCAGTTGATTCCAATTTTGCGTTTGCGAGTTATGCATGATAATTCTGGTGTACCAGAACGTAATTCAAATTTGACCATATTTATGCTATTAAACAAATTAATCTGCCAGAAATTATTTGTACACAAACATTATGCAGCCTGAGGTTTCCAGTGGTATAAAAATCTCAATTTTTTTAGATAAGTGGAGGGGGGGATGAGGTTGTGGATCACGAAATGCTCCTTTAAGGTGATGCCATTCCAATGAGTGTTACTGAAATAATAATTAGCAACACAGCCTTTATTGTATCTGATTTGAAACCTACAAGCCATGTAGCACTATGTCCATGATATCGTCTAACCTAAAGACTAATAAAACAGACAGTGCACCACCTGGCAATCAATGAGGGTCAATCATTGCATGAAGTACACGAGACGAATAAATGGCTTTTTTTTAAAGTGCAATCTTGAAATCTTTTGCGTAAATGTACAGATACACAACACCATAAGTGATTTGTTAGAGAAGACGTGTGATTGAATGATCGGCCCTCTTGAATATGTGAGAATTCTCAATGCATATTTGCCTGTTGGAGTGCCATCTGCTTTGCTTTAATCTATGGTCTAACCATACAAGAAAACTTCATAAAGAAATCTTCACTGATTTGTGAATCCCCCAAAACCGATGAGGTAGTTTTGTGTACAATCCCATGCATATATGGCATGCATACAAAACTGCTTTGTAGAATTGGAAAATTTGCATATTACAACTGCTATCAAGGTCAGCAACAGTTTTAATACAAATTGCAAGTACATCCATTTTCAAGTCTTACAGGTGCTGATTTTAAAAACGAAGTGTATACAGGTAAAACTGACTCCAGGGTTGCAAAGCACATTATTTGGCAGCCCAATTTGGCAATTTTTAACATTGCTCCTGCACATTGCCATCCAATAGAAACCAATGGTTAGGAGAAATATTGACTCTGGACTGTCTCCCATATAAATGTACCATACACAGAACAGTAAGCGGCAAATTCTACAAGAGACAGTCAAAATCGAGGCGATTGCCTTGCCAGTATAGAAATCTTAGTTAACAGGTTACTATGAAATATATTCACCACTTACACCACCTGTCACACCTCCATGGACAACTTTAAATCACACCTCCATGGACAACTTTAAAGAGCAAACATTTTCAGCAAATTCAGCAGACTATTCAAGAGCAGACAATATATTTCACACTTCCCACAATGCATTTCTTCCCTGTACTGATTTGCTATTCAAGGCAACATGGGTTGACAGTGACAAAAAGTACCTCAATTATCGGAGCTTATCTTGCAATTGAGGACTTTGAGGTATTTCTTGTCACTATCGATCCATGCTGCACCGAATCAGTACAGGGAAGAAAGGCATTGTGGGGAGTGCAGGAAATCTTCTCTGACTCAAGAGCATTATCATAAAACAGTAACTCTTTTACAATCTTTCTTACAGATACCCAAATTGATTTCTTCCTTTGCAACAATTCTCATATTTTATATGTACCAAATTGACAATATTTTCATTACATAAACGGACATAAAACTCCTGATTTGAACTCTTCTTGAAACCTTATTTTGAGATGACATCACACATTTGTGATTCTGACACTACATGTAAAGATCCTTGTTTGCATTGGACTAGTCCAGTTGAAATCCATACACCCCCTTTGGAAGATATGACCTTAATCTTCCACAAAGAAATTCACACTCCTTGTGGAATATTAAGGCCATGCCTTCCATAGGGGGTGCTTGGATTCAACTGGGATAGCCCATTGCATACTCTAAACATTCATATCCACGCCTTGCTCAAAGAAAATGTTTAATTCAGCAGAGATTTGAAAACTATTGGGTTCTTGATTTTACCATGAATTTCCTTCCAAAACAAATTTTAGTAATCTGCTGTGCTTGCCATATTCAGTAATTTCAGGCATGAAAACTGGTTTTGGAAAAAAACACTGAAAACCATGCTTTTAACCATTTTCTGTGAATTTGATTTAGAAATAGGCTGAAAAACACTGAAAACAGTAACAAATACACTTAAATCAGCTTAAACGCTGACAATTTCATGCCTGTAATTTACTGCTTGATCAGCCATTGAAGCAAGTATCCGATTGAGTGCATACATCCCCCTTTAGCCACAGAAAGTACCCAATCAATTCACAATTTTAAGACTATTACCTAAAAAGTTGTAAATTTCCCCAAAACATGTATTGAGGCTTAACTTAACAATCAATACTTGAGAGTTCAGATGCAAAATGCGGTGTATTTGAAGACTGCCTTTTGCATTTTTGTATTAATGTTATAAATGCTACATAAAGTAGCATTAACAATAACGATATTGATTAAAAAATACACCAGGCAGCTATGGCATGTATCACGTTTTACATCCAAACTCTTTACTTCCTCACCTTTGCCAAATTCAAACAATTAGAATCAGCCATTTAAAAAATACTCCCATGGTGCAATCTTTTTCCTGACACAACGTAACTAAACAAAATAATATTTCAATTTCAGTGCCCGATTCATGATTAACAAATCAAATAGTGACGGAACAGAGCACAATACAAAAACTGTAATAATAATAATAATTATTATGATAATAATAATAAGTTTTTATAATAATAATAATAGTAACATTACTATACTACAACATACACTACCCTGATGTAATATGATTATATACAGAACATAAATAAAGACAAAAAATGCAGCACTTGCTTGGAAAGAAACAATTATTGTGCGAGTGCATAAAGCTGAAATAGCTGCCTTTAATAAAGCTGCCTTTTATTTTAAATTTTTTAGTATATTCCATGACACAAGTGCAAGAAAGTGGTATACCCCATAGTTGTATGTTATTTACATTTTGAGTGAATTTGGTGGGGCACCGATTCTTGTGATGTTTCCTGGGGCAACTGAAACATAATACCTTCTTTCTTGGGAGAGACAGGTGCTTGTGAACAAGCCTGCTCTCATATTCAAAATTCAGTACCTAGTAGTATCTAACATCAGATACTGCCTCTACATTTGGAGGCTCATAGTTTTCGATCAGTCTATTCTAAAAGCCCAGAATTTCCTGCATTATAATGTAAATTTCTACTTTCCACTTTGTAAATTGTGCAATTTTCTGAATTTTCACTTTTTTAATAAAAAGCTTTTTTTTACGATTTTTGATGCAGAGTCGACATTGTTTATTATGTTACATTTTGTTTTTTTGTGGGTTTTTGTGTGTTTTTTATTCTCTTTTCCTCAAACTTATGATTTCTGCTTTTCATCGTAATTCTGCTTTTTCGCGGAAAATCTGCAACGCGGAAAACTCTGGGCTTTAGTCTACTCCCAATGTCAAATGCATTATCTGCTTTATTAATTTGGGAGAACAGTTATCCCCATGAGAACTATCTGCCGATTGGTCAAAAAGAAGTTTTCATTATCAATTGGACCAATCAGCAACATTGTTAGAATAATTTCACCGCATTACATAAAAATTGGGGTGAATTATTTGCAAGAACCATTCTGATTGGTGATTAAAGTGAAGATGTCATGTAATTGACCAATCAGAGGCAATGTTAGATCGGCAGGTAGTGCTCAGGGGGTTAAACAAATTTGACATTTTTTTATTCAAGAAACAGATAACTAAAAGGCAGCTATTTCTGCTTCTAATGCACCTGCACAGTATAACAAGAATCAACGAAATATGGAGGTTTCAATAGCTATCTTTTATACATTGTAGCAAAATAAACTTCACAAATTTGGTTAACTCCCATCCCTACAAAATGTGTGATTTCTTGATATGTGGACTAGAAAAAACTGATAGATGACTTGGTTGACTTATCTTGCAAGTATCACCAAAGTCATTTGGAACAAATTGTTCATTTATTGTATACAAAATGATAAAACAAATTCCAACTAAACATATAATTCACATAACAATATTGTTAAATGACAAATCTTTTTGAGACAATCGTCTTGTCTCCAAGTTTTATAAATCCTAAAATATTCAATATTCATGTCCACAGATTTCTGTTGAAAACAAAAACCAAAATCATGTGGAAAAATGGTCCAGCACCCTGACAATTAGAATTATGTGACAAAATCTGATCCACTTAGATCAAAGTGGGTGAGATGGCCAAGTGGCCTAAGGTGCTGCGCTATCGACTGTCTAAGGTACTGCACTATCGACCAAGAGAATACGATCTGTTAGGGGTTCAAGCCTTGAGTCTGCCTTAGGTGAGAATTATTTTCCTCTCCCAAAATATAGCTTTCATGTGGAGATCCTGCAATTATGTACAGCTACTCACGAGAAAATAATTGCAGAATTTCTTCTCACCCACGTACACTGCTTAGCATGTTCAGGTATAGGTAGTGTATGTGCACGATGTCTCATGGTTTGGAAGTCACGTAAAGTAGTTAATCCAGTGTACATAAGAGTGGAACCTGTGCATGTTAAGTGCCAAAGAAGGGGGACCATCTCTAGTTCTGCAATCAATCCTAGGTTCTAGGATCGTGCATAGGTAAACTGTGCCTGTAAGGCCTGCATGTTAATACTCAAACATTGAGGTACAGAAAGGAAGAAAGCAAGTTAGAAATTTTGACAACCAAGTTACTGCCATTTCTAACTTGCTCAGTAGCTAAGCTTACGGATATTTTAATCCTCACATTGCTAACATACTTGGTTGTTAAGTTATGAACTTTTTTGTTCATTTTCTTATGTTTTATTTATGTTTTTAATTTTCACCTTAAATCTTAATTTCCTTTCTGTTGACTATGGTCTGATTAGATCAGATGATGTCACATATCATGATGCAGCTAAGGGTGTGTAACTTTCATTCACATTCCCCTCTTTTCCAGGAGTTGCAATAGATTTTTAAACACATTTTTTTACAGTTCATTACAGCAACATCACACTTATAAAGCCCAAAAAATATGGGCATATGAGCCACACACAACTTGGCATATGCCAACATATTCATCTGGCCAAACACCATGCTTCTCTGTTACTGTCTTCATATTAATATTCAAGTGATGTACAGAGAGCGAGAGAGTGCACCTGTAAAATGGTACCTTCCCTGCTCGACTTGATACAATTTATTGTGATGTAATTTTTTTTCAACAACAAAAACTGATGGTTAATGCATGATAAGACCATTTCTAGCAGCAAAGATCCAGAATTGTGAGTTCACCAATGAGGTGTACATTCTGATTTCAGGTCAGCAAATTTATGCTTTGAGTAATTGTTGAACTTTTTTCATCATGGTATTTGAACTGTTTTAAGTGGAATAAATTTAAGTTTAGACGTTTAATAACTCTTGGTTGGCAATAAGTAGCTCCTGGTTAATACAAAATTCACCTAAACTGGGCTCTACTTTTTAACACAGTAGAGCCATATTTCAACTATTTTGAACCTTGGGATATGCCTTGCATCACCTGCTAAAAAGTCATCCCTATGACCAGTTTGAACTATTTATGAATACATAATGTGACGGTTTCCTTACAATATGGGATTTAGGATTTGTGAAGCTAATCACTCTCAGACCCAGTCCACACAAGTATATTTTCGTCATCGTGTCATAATTACCCGATTATGACACAATTATGATAAATGAATGATGAGAGCGTCCACACGGTCAGCACCTTGTCATCGTGTCATAATAAATTCTGGTTATACACAGGCCACGGCAATTACGAAGTCCGTTGAGTAAACATAAATACAACAACGAAATGCGTACACACAGGTAATTTTCGTCGGCAATTACGACACGATCATGCTACAAACTGGCCCAATGATGGAAATTTTCATCATTCACAAATGATGATATGATTGTAATATGCCGACGACATTGAGTGGACACACAGTACTCATGGCGTAATACTATTGTAATACGATTGTAATAAATGGCGAAAAATACATTCGTGTGGACCGGGTCTCAGTTTGATTTTCTGATTTGAATAAAGGCTCCGGAACATATTATACAGTCTGACTATTCATCAAATCAATAATGTGTAGAAGAGCAGTGTAAGCAGCCTGTGTTTGGCAAACCCACTTCTGAAGACCTGTTGCTTTTAGATCATGACCCTACATAACCATCACTTTTCTTATACAGTCCACAATAGCTATCTATAAACCTCCAAAGTTGTTCTTTGGCCCTTTGATCTAAAAAAAAATGAAAATAAACTTTATAAAATTTATGTTTCATAACACAAAAGTCTATAACAACATAAAGGTGTTTGGATTCAATTATCCTTGACAATTAAAGTTGAATCAAACACCTGCTTGTAACAGTGCAAAATGTTGGTTGGGATGAGGCCCTTTTTCAGGCAATTCTTGTTTTGAAATTAGAATAAGAATTTCCTGAAAAAGGGCCTAATCCCCACCAACATTCTACACTGTTACAGTGTCATGATTCTGTCCATTGTGTTTTGAAACAACCCCCTTAAAAAAGCACCCTCTTCAGTTAGACGACACCACCGGTTTTTCATCTTGTGGCGTCGATGGCGGCTTTGTATCTCCTGAACTCCATGAGCTCTGTGTGGTTGATGTAGGTGGCTGGTTACCACTACCGCCGTCAAATTCTTCCTCATTGTCAATACCATTAGTTGGTTCAAATTGAGTGTTCTCCAACCGTGTGATGAGTCGCTCATCCTCGTCGCCGAATTCTCCACCCATTAATGATGGCTCGCCTACTACCATAACGTCCTAGTGGAAGAAAGCAAACGAACAGAATGTATCATACAGATATGTCAAAATCAGTTTTCTTTATCATGTTGTGAATGCTTTTTGATTCTCACATGCAATTCCTCATAACAACACATGCTTGTAACCATGGTAACAGTGAACAATGCAGACAAGGCTTACAGACCACATTGGTAATACATCCAGAATTCCATTGATAACAATAAAACAATGCACAGTAACCGAATGCCAAAACTAAGAAAACAAAAAAAATATTCTTTCAAATTTGTGCATGCTGCAGCGGTGATGATCTATTTACAAACTGAAGTCATTTAAAATCAAATTAAAATTTAAGCAAAATTTGATCAAACAATTTAACAATGGTAACATCTTTCTTGTTTTCCTGCTCTCTAACGTTTTCCAACACATGTTTGTATATATTCTATAAGCATTCAAATACAAATGATCTAAAAATGTTTAATTATTGACCAGGTCATACACAATTTGTATTTTACTTCAACACATTATGTTAGATATTAGTTTTTTTTAAATAACTTACCCTTGTGGAGTGGCAATAAAAACAAATCAAATACTTCAATTTATTTCACTCTTTCTTCAAGTACTATAAAAGTGAACTTTTTCATGTGATTAATTTTTCACATTTTGCCAATTTTGATCTGTTTCCATTATTTTTAAATTTGCGATTCTAAATTTTGTTACACTGACCTATACACAAAAGGAATATATTCATGAATTATTATTTTTGCGGTAGCAGCTTGGAACACTTTGGGGTACTACACCCCTAGCCAATTTTTTGCTTATTTTTGCGTTTTTTCTCAAAAATTATAGCGCATTGGTGACAAGTAAGATATGTATATTATAGGGGCAAGGACTACAACTACTGCACTGAAAATTCAGCAACTCAAGGCAAGTAGTTATTGATTTATTGATCAAATATTGGTTTCCCCTCATTTTTGACTGTAACTCCACAACTGTTGTCTGTGCTGAAATAAAATTTCCAGTGAGGCAGTTGTAGTCCTTGCCCCTATAATATACATATCTTACTTGTCACCAATGCTCTATAATTTTTGAGAAAAATGCAAAAATAAACACAAAATTGGGCAGTGTGTATTACCCCTTAAGAGCAAAAATAAATGTAAAGTGCGAAAATTTCTACTATGAAACTTTGAAAGTTTGTACCACATCTGTCATTAAAATAGGCAATAAAAGTAACTTGCTTTGTTTTTATTTTCCACTATATAATGTAGGATATTAGTTAATTAATTAAACAACTCTTCACAACAAATTTGTGTCAAACAAACTGCAACTTACAAAGTTGTAATTGTTTAAATTAATGATTAAAACAAGAATGATCAATTTACCACCACCAAAGCACACAAGCAGTGTTTGCAATTAAATGTAAACAGCAAATCAGACTTTAAAAAACAACAAATAAACACCCAAATATATTACATTTGTGCAAAAATTCACGAAAAGTGTCTTTCCCTGAAAATAATAAATATAAATCTCTTGGCAACCGATGAAAAGTTGGGCATTTTACAACTTTGATAAAATGGCTATATCCACATCATACATAATGTTATAGCTATATAAATTGAAACTATACACTTATGTATTTCTCCCAGTACAGGCTCAGATTTATATTAAGCCCCCTCTGCAACACAATACACTCTCCATTTGCAATTGGTCGTTTGCAAATTTGATTGGAAGATTATGCCATATGCCAAAGTCTTCAAATGTTGCTTTCGTTACTTTCTGATATCAACATATAAATGGACTTAGCCATATGCTGTATGTCAATGACTTGTGTCATGAAAGAACATTGACTTGTGTCATTAAAGAACATCGACTTGTGTCATTAAAGAACATCGACTTGCGTTATTAAAGACCATCGACTTGTGTCATTAAAGACCATCGACTTGTGTAATTAAAGAACATCAGCATTTCAGATACTGTTTCTTTAAAACATTCAAGAATGAATTGAGCTTCTAAGATTCTAACTTGTGTCACAGTTTCATGTTCTAACAAAAGAACTTAGAAGATTCTCCATATTTTCATAAAAAAATGCATATTTTACATCTAGAGCAAAGACAGGCCCATAGCCAGGAATTTTTGTGGGGGAAATTTCCAAAATGAGGATCTTTTACCCCCAAAATTTGCAGAGTTTATCATGAATAGTTCATCATGAAAAAGTGCAACCCTCTGTTAATTTGGGTACACTTTATTACCTCAAAAGTGGACTTTTTTGTCAATTTGAGTGGTGTGTCGCAACCCTGGCTACGGGCTTGCTTGAAGTTATTGTTGCAGATAAAAACTACACTATGGGTTTTAGGATACAAAAAATAATTGCTAAAAATGTAGACACACGGTTTTGTCCTTCTAGCGTGGATATGTGTGACATGCTGTGAACTTGGATATGTGGACGGTCAATTATGATGACCCACAGCTCGTCCCTGTAAGACCTTGTGTTAATTATTACTATTAACTTGTTAGATTCAGAAACCTCCTTCTCGGGTACTTATTTTTATTATAATATATATAGAGCTGCAGAAGTTGATACATGGTACAAAGGTCATATGTGTGCATTCCCCTATTTTTTAATACATTTCATTTTTTGTGGTAAATATAGTTAGCAAATATATATGTGTTAAATCACTCAAGTTGCTCTTCCCAGGTAGAGACCTAGAAGAAAAGGAAATGATTATATTGTGCCAGAGAATGATGAATGATTACTATCGAAATAACATGTTTGACTGAGCTTTTAAAATGTTTTTTAAACAAAATACTGATGATTATACAACTTGCTAATCAAACTGAACAGAACTATGGTATCCATGTCCAATCTGCTTGTATCTTCAAATGACTGCCTTTCTTTTGCTTTCTTTTGGAAATTTGGAGTTCCTTAATTTTGTGGTTGCTCTTATAAGGAACATAAAGGTAACCTGCTAAAGCTGACCTGCTACCAAGTTGGTAGTTTTGAAACACCCTGGCTACTGCGTTGGTGTTATTTGTTTCACACGCACCCGTTCAAGCCAGAAGTATGTCTGTATGTCCTGATAAAATAAATCAAATTTGAATTTATTGCTTTTTATGAATCATTAATTTGGACATCCCCAACAAGTGAAATAAGAATCAATTATTTTGGGGGAAATATATAGTAGCGAAGCACGGTTCTGCAAAAGAAAGGAACGCCTTTTTTGCATACCATACTTATACATGGTTCTTTCACTGGTACTTTCAGTCAAACTTGGTATTTCCATAGTACACAAATGGTATCGATTCAAATTAAGGTATTTAGCATGATATGTGTATAATCTATCCTTGAAACCAATCTAACGACTTGGGGATTCATGTTTTGTGAAAGTGATATCACAATAGTATTATGATATTCTCTGGGAGACAATCTTTTAATTATCCCATCATATACACAATTTGTACAATTCAATTTGCAAAATAAAAACATAAATTTAACTAAAACGGCAAAGAAACATAAGCTAAAAAAGCACTTTTGTGCAGCCGGCTGACTTCATGACACCACCATTTTCACTTGCTAAAATCTGTTCAATACAAAATACACCAAGGCCATTCCAAGTGCAAATAATCATTACGAACCAAAACAAACTCATACTGCTGTACAAAGTTCAACATTGTGCATTGCAACTATGCCCTACTTTTAAGAACTAAAATATGGTCAATAAGAACCAAAATATGGTCATGTTACCAACACAAACTGCTGAATTTGGACAGCTAGATATGAGAATAAACTGGTTTATAATGAATGTATTTAAATTAATATGCTCAGACATCGATACGACTGGCATTTTTTGGGCTGTGTCGCGACTACAGGAATAAATTGTGACATTGCAAACAAATATAGCCTCATCCTCAGAATGCTCAATCAAGTAGCACACATGCTCCAATTTCTCGACCGCTTCTGAATGTATTTTATTTACAGATACATTATAGGCAAGGTCGGTAAAGTTGCATAAAACGATACAAGTATCATTGGAAACCAAAGGGACAATAGCCCTGAGGATGATGCTATGCATAGTTTGCAATGTAAGGTTTACCATGGTCTCCCATTTGGGTTCAAAATCAGAATCAACAAAACTCAAAATAATAAGGTTGGGGAGGAGAGAAATACACAAATATCATGCAGCATAGGGGTGTGAACTAAGACTAGTATTAGGAGGGGGATTATACGGGGTACAAAGAAAGATGTAACATCCAGCACACACATACACACTCATCTTGTCTTGAAATTTGCCTTAAAATACAGAGTAACTTAACCATGGTTTCCTGATTTGGTGCAAAAGTTAATTGGTTATATAGGAATAATCCTGTGTAAATGTACTTTTGTACAAAATTGTAATTATTTTCTAAACAGCTCCCAAAAATAATGTGCTGTGGTTACACTGAAGAATCACCAAACTAGCTAGTTTGTACCCAAAGGGTTCCTCCCACCCCAACAGTCCAACAAATCCAAAATAATGATAATGAAAATATGCTTGCCTTGCCTTAACTGGCAGCAGCAATGTTGGAAACATTTTCAACATTTGGAAATAACAAAAAAGATGTTAAGTCATTTACATCCTTTTGAATTATTTCTGTTCTAAAACTATTCTAGAAAAAAACTCATTTAATTCACACTTCCAAACCAATTTGAATTGTGAAATTAATCCCAAATGTGTGCATGTGTAGTGCTGAAGTACATAACAAAGACACATGTGCAACCACCTTGTTCCTTCATGTCCACTTTTAACACCCGCCCTTTTAAAGCATTTCTTGTTTGTTTTATCCCAAATTATACCCCCTGTATTCAAAAATTACTTTACCTTCTTGCTCAGTTAAAATACAAATTTAGTACTTTGGTTGTGTAAGTATTTATTCAAAAAGGTCAATATATCCAGGGTTGAGAGCCAGAAAGCCTGAACTAACAAAGGAATCCTTTGTGAGTTAAGGCTTTCTGGTTCTCAACCCTTGATATGTTAATTTTCAATACCAGAAAGTCATTATTATGGGTGGGGTGCAATGTCTGTGAATGTCGCAAGTGGACATCAAGTTAGTTTAAGTGCTACACACATTTTGTTCCAGCCAATTTACAGAGAAGTGAAGAATATCGAATAGCAACGCCGGCTCACAATTCAATCTCTTGGATTCTTAATTCCATAAATGACCCAACAAATTAACCTCCGTACAGAAATTTGTAACGTTTCCATAATAATTTCCATAAATGAGCCACAAATTGCACTCCACTGATAAATTTGCAAGAAAATGTCACCTATGAATCAAAGTATATTTTCTTACACATAACTGAAAAGGCTCTTTCAACGTCACTTTGGAAATTGGAAATATGTACGGTGTTGACTTCTACATTAAGCAGGTTGCTGTTAAATATTTTCCCTTCACCTAAGTACATTCAGTATACAATTGGACATAACACGTAAGTGAATACAGCAAGTACTAGGTTTATATCACTGAACAGCATTCATGCTATAGTTTATCAGAAGAACTTTCTGTATCACCAATATATCATATCTGATCGTATACTGAACATACTACGGTGCTATTTCATAAAAGCAATTGGCAGAGCCAGCCAAAGAGAGAAAGAGTAAGAGTACAGAGTACTGTTGGGTACCTCAGAGACAGATTCATGGATCCAGGGTGGAATTGGGACCGGCTGAGGTGAGGAGGGACGGTTACGTTTGCCCTTGTGCCGTCCAACCGGTCCGTTTCTCTATGGAACGGAAAAATGGTGATAGCCAATCAATCAATCAGTCAGTCAATCAACTAATCAATCAATTAAACACTGTTTATAGGTAACGCTGTAAAGATGCAGGTTTTTGTAGTCCATGCCTGCATTATAATATTACTTAAGAAACATTAATACATGGTAACATAGAACAGGAGTACAATACATTCAATACAGACTTAATAGGTAAGTTATATAACTATTGTCTAAAAACACCATTTAATTTGGTAAGTTTGAGACATAAAACTTGTCATTAGCTCATATTCTTTCAATAGAGACATTTATGAGAATATGTAACTGGACTTTGTTTCATTTCAATATAGTTTAATACTAATAAATCAATCTGGTGACTAAGGAAAATGAACAAAAGCACACCAGAATACAACCCTGTAAATTTGATATTACGAGTAATTGTAATCTTTTTTTCATATTTGCAGGAATATTGCATTTGAGATTTTCCAATTCCTTGGATTCTACAGCTTTATCCACCAAAATCAATTTAAGATAATAACTTTTATATCATTTTGATATAATTTAAGACTAAAAAATATCACTTTCAAGTAATGTCAAAGAAAGTGTTTATAAATCTCCTACTTGAGACATTCAATGTGTACCTATTTTTCTCCCAGTCCCAAAATGTTGTGAAATGTTGAAAAATGAACTTTTGAGTCAAAGACACTTTAGGAGAATAAAAGGCAAATTATATTAAAATCTATATGTGAACAGCCTGTAACTACTTCTAGCCACTTTTAATTAATCCCCTCCCAGATCACAAATGTTATTACCACTAAATTGCATCTCTTTCTACAATGCTTCAAGCAAACTCTCTAACCACACCTATATAAAACAAATGCTGTTAGTACTAATTTGATATTAAAGCAATTAAGTTGTCACCAGGTAAGGCCAAGATCTAAAATTCTAAAATAGCAAGGGAAACTATAAGATAACGATAAGAAGCTAACTATTTGTTTCCCTCTGAGCAATTGATTTAAATTTATCATTATTAAAAGCCCCATCAGCAATTCCAAACAATAAAAGATTGTAGGTATCGATTAAAAGTGAAGGGTAAGTCAAGAAAATTCAGCAGGGGTCGAAATAAGCGATAGCCCGATGGCCATGGCAATTAAATATCCATGTAGCCCGACGGGCTATTGATACTCACTGCCTTGTTTAAGCTCCACATTCATGACTGTCATCCCATGACAACTAACAAGAGTCAGATATCATCAAGCAATCACACACAATTCATCAAAATTAATCCAGCCATGTGCATTGTATTTGGCGTTTTTGCGACGGAAAATCTCGGAAAAAAGTACAAAGCAGAATCTTGGACAACTATCCAGTACCACGACTGAACCCGATTGTTTTTTTCAGGGCTATTGAATTTCCTCCTGGGCTATCAAAAAATATGGCTAAAGAGCCCAGATGGCTATCAGGAAATGGTTCCTTATTTCTACCCCTGAAATTGTCATTGGGTATTTATACGAAAAAAATTAGCAAAATTGGAAAATGGCAATGTTGATAAATATGATGCTCCGTTTAAATGCATGTAACTCACAACTTCTGAAAAATGCACAAATCTGATTTTTGATGTTTGAGATTTTCTGATTAAGCGAATTACTGATAGTGACGTTAAGCTTCATCCTATTAACTATACAGCTACATGTACACTCCCACAACTAGCTACCCATCTAACTGTTCTAACTAACCAAATATTCTGGATTACTATAAATCATCTCATAGCAATTAATTATCTTGGCTTTACCTGGTGACAATCTTGCTTATTAATTAATAACAACATGCACTTTCATGGGAGGCTGCAGAGCTTTGATCATCTTGATTTACTTAAACAAAATTCAGGGAAATGTGTAAAAGGTGTGACTATGACTTGTAATTTCAACAAAATCAGATAAACATTTCCATGGCTCAGCGGCACAGAGACGTAAGTCCATCAGCATCTACATAGCCTAGGGTTCCCTAGCACAAAGTTATATGTCCATCAGCCATCGTACCGCTGAGTTTTACAAGAATACACTACTGCTAAGGAGATATGCCTTTGTGCCACTGACTCATGGGTTATCTAAATGCAATCACTCATATTGCAGCTAATGGACACATGTCTTTGTAGCGCTGAATAATTGATTATCTTTTGAATGAAGATAAAAAAGTGAGTACACATAATAAAAATGCCGCTCTGCACCACATCAGCTTCGAAAAATTCAATGAGATTATTCATACGAGTACACACAATCAAACTGACATGATCAAAATCACAGTTACAAAGTTAACAAGTTATTAATCTATCGGTTCTTCCGAATTCAACAGCTGGTCCCAATTACAACATGTCTGGCCCAAGATAAGGACAAACAATTTAGGGATGCAACAACAAAAATACAAGAAGTTTTCTATCTAGGGCAAACCGAGAAGTAAACAAAACCAAAATAAAAAATAGAATATATAGAAAAGAGGGGGTCATATAGTAATTTAGAGAAAGCATAACAAATACATCTGAACAAAATAAATACAATGTTCAAAAGGGAGAGCCATTTTGAACGATATAGGATAGTCAGACTGCAATTTGGTAATATTCTCAAAATGACCTTGCATAATATTTGGATTGAAAGTTGTTGGTTGTAAAAAATATCGTAACTCCATCATGATTTTTCTGAAGTGGAATTAAACTAAATCATACTGTCCTTTCTTGATAATATATTTCCAGAAATTAATGGAGTGTCACTTGCTCATATGCTGGCTGTTTATATCATCTCCCTTTAAAGTACCTTAAACAATACATAATTGGACATCACTATTTACTATTGAACCTCTTACTTGTTTTCCTGTATTTCACATCTTCTTTAGTTAGTATTTCTTTGAAGTCCTAAATTGTATATGTTAAATTATAGTACTTTTTAGACCCGGTTATAAAGATGTTGCCATGTATAGCCGATGCCAACAGCACAAATCATAACTGTAGTTAGATGCTGAATATTCAAACAGCACTAAGACTGATTGGGCTGACACCCTACTCTATTAGGAACCGACTGCAAACTACAGTTACACATAAACCTAACATGAATGAACACAGCCACATCTGGGAGAACTGAAGCAGGTGGGATTGAGTGGTGCATACCAAAGTGGTTATATTAGCAAGTCACAACTATTCAATTTTGGCTAGGACCAAACAGTTAACCTACAGATTATTTTGCCATTCCCTTCAGCAAAATACATGCAGGCCTTATATTAAGTATGCCAGGACCAGGAGCTAAAATGAGCTCCTGGTCCCAAAGATAGCTCCTGGTCCTATAGTTTGTAGTGTAAAATATTGGACACACCAGGAGCCAAAACTGGGCAACCATGGGGTAAAAAAGGCCCATGTAATATGCCTAAGGTATACTATTTTAGATGATGTATGACAATCCAATGATGGATTCACTTTAGTTTTACACTGTATTCCTTGTAGTATAGACTCTATAACATAACTTCTTTGGTACATACACATGGTGCAGGTCGTCTACCGCAGGCTCTCTCAAACAGGTTTCTGGCTGTGTAACTTGAAACAATCCTCCTAAAACTCTTGCTGTAGAAGACCTTTAAAAACTACAACTTCCAGGACAATGCATCAAACTATGATACGGATATCAGCAATCATATTGCAAGTATTGAGTAAATCCGATTAAGAGTACAGTTGCTGTAGATCAAGGAGACATTGGGTCATGAGCTGTACACAGCAACCACAACCTACACATGACAACCTGCAACTCAACTCAACATCCACCGTGTACCTAAACCTTGTTATCGACTCAAGGAACATAAATCTTTTGCACCGACCAACTTGTCATCTTGCTACCAAACTGAGGTTCGCCATTAAAACACCTCTGAAAAAGCAAATTCTTTACGTTGCATGTTTTTCTCATCGAGCCATGTATGAAAGGCATACGCATAATCAATACACACCATCCAAATGGAACTTAAAGCCATATTATAACATTTGCTGAGGAGAACGCCCTCAAAATAAAAAATAAAGGTTTTTAAACGATTGTAATGTACTTTAGTAAACAAAGAATCTCTGCAAAAATCAACACTTTAGGTGCTGTAGTTTTGTCAAAATCCGAGATTTTGAATAAACCGCCGGAATCATCGTTTTATTATTACGATAGAAATATTAGTCGAACGTGTATGCGATGTCAACACACCCCTACGTACACAGCGTGCGGGACACACACACACGTACACCCCAGAGGATCGTACCATATTACAACCGCCGGAGTAACATGCATTGGCGCTAGTAGTAAATTCCAATTTTCTTTGCTTTACCTCACTTGTTCGGCTCAAAATTAAAAGGGACATATCTGACAGTACATGCTAACATTTTATTGAAAATGAATACTAATCTATTTTTAAAGAAATGTTATAATATGGCTTTAATTTTGAGATGATTGTGCTCAGGGCCTACAAGTATAGCCACTCAATTTTCAGCAACAAAATCATAGTTTTGTTCACAACATATTCCTAATTCTGGTGCGAGTGAAGTATTATAAGTCACTTCTGTAGTCTGTTACATATTTCTGATATCCAGATTTTCTTGAACAAAGGAATTCACACCTGTAGAGAATACAATGTTACAAGACACTATGGGCCTGTTTCTTAAAGCATGGCTAGTGGTCAGGCTTCCAAGCCATCAGGCTTAAGCCCAATTAGTCCTATATAGCAGTGCTTAAAATTTTACACAGTACATCACCTAGAAAGATAAATCAATAAAATGGATCCACTTGGTAGGGCTAGCCTGCAGGCTTAGGAAGCCTGACCACTAGCCAAGCTTCGAAAAATCGGACCTAAGGGGGAAAACCAAAAGATCAATGAGCTATTCCAATTGAGTTAATCTTACAGGGTGTCACTGATCTTCTGGTTTGTTCCCTAATGCACTTCAAAATCCTTCAGAGTTTATTGCAGCACCCAAAGGTGTGTAAATGTGTCTATGTTACATAGAAGGGCTGAATGTCTGGTTAGGGATCACAGGATCAAGACCAGTCATCTTTAGCACATCGATATGTTGTGTAGTAGTGTGCATGTACACCACACTTGGGTTATGCAATCATACATTACCAGTGCATCAATGATCTCTGAAGGATTTTTAAAATTTCCTGTATCATTGATACATCTTCTAAATTCTATAATCCTTAATATTCTATAACTGAAAAAAAATATTGAAAAAATAAAGTCAAATGCTACACTTACTGTAGGAACACCATCTCCTGACATGTTGAAATTGCCCGGCGATTTCTTTTTCCCTGATCCGACGTTATTCATGTTTCCCGGTGCCATGCTGGAGGACGATTTGCGCTTCCTCTTCCGAGCTGGCGTCCGCCCCGTTTCTGATGGGGGTGCAGCACCGGCAAAAAATCACAAAGCGAAGGGAAAATCATAAAGCATTGCAGTTTCAAGTATGGTTATACCCTGAAATTTAAATATGGTGTGAAGTTCATTATCCCTTATAAACTAATAAAAGAAACACATTTGGAAAGTAGTTCTCAATCAATGAACTACAGCTGTAACACTAAGAGACAAGATTTATAATTGAAGTGTTATGGTAACTCTTAAAGCAAACAGGCATGAATAATCATGATGTTGCATACTGAACAACTGTCTGTAATCAGGCCCATAACACCCTGTAGTGAATGTTTATAGATATTTGGAAGACCTGAAAAAGAAAAGTAACTCCCCATCAATATTCAAATGACCCAAGTTATCAGATTGTGGATCATTGATCCAGTCTAAGCTGCAGGGCCATATCTCCCCCCTGTCTGTCTTAGTAGCAGCTAGGGTAATGCTGTCAGGCAGCTGAAATTTCACCAGTAGCCATCTATCTGTTGGGTAGCAATGTTATGTTTTATCCACCACAGATGCTACAAATGAATCAGTTCAGACTGTCCGAAATGTAGTATAGTATTATATAGTAACCACATACCCAACTCTGCAAACATTTCGCTTGACACTTAAAATCTCTTAATGTTTCATAATAATGATTTAGTGAATTATATAGTTACATTTCTCTGTTCCAGTTTTACAAACAAGTTTAAACACTCGTTTTCAATTCAATACATTGGGTTATTCGCGTTGAAATCCACACACCCACAATGGAAGACATGGCCTTAATCTCCCCATACAGGAGGTGAAAATATCAAATGGAGTCACCCATTCAGGTAACCTCTTTGAAATTCACACTCTCTGTGTGGACGATTAAGGTCATGTCTTCCATAGAGGGTCTATGCATGTCAACTGGAAAAGCCCATTGCTGCTGATTCTCCCATGTAAATGTGAACCAGTTCTGTGATTGTGATATTTGTGTAAGTTACATTGATCATAATTCATGCTTGAAGTGATGTGTTACTGTGCCATTCAAAACAATAGTGTGTAGTTATTGTTCTTTGAAAGATAAACTTTTCCCATTGTCTGAAATAAATTTGGTGTATTGATTATATACCCTTCAGTCATGACAACGCTGTGTCTTAGGCACACAGTTGGGCTACTTTGCAATCACGTTGCCGCTACTCAAAAAACTGTGCCGCTAATATTGAGCTACTTTGCAAGAGTCAGGTCACGGCAGTAGTTTGATGTATTTCCCTTTCAGTTTCAATTCAGCTGATTTGTAAAGGTTTTGAAGCTCCCAATTGCAATTACAAAGGGTTTTGTAACCATTTATTGAGTCACAGTGCTTTTCCGCCCAATTGGGTGATTTTGGAAATTCGAGTTAATCCACCCAAATATCCAGTATTGGGCACTGTTTTTGGACGCTTAAAAATTGGGCTACTTGAGACTCTTTTACCGTGGCCTGGTGAGCCAATGTGCTACGCCTTGGCACTGAAAAGTTTTGGCAACACTGTTACCCTCTGTGAGGTCCTGCATAACCTGCAACCACTATAAACCCTGCAAAAGTGAAAAACAGACTGTGCCATGCAAATTGTACATATTGGAATGCAAGATAAAAAGTAGAATTCCCACAACCCCGAGAGAAAGAAAACAAAAACAAAACAAGATCTGATGTGAAAAATTAATTTTAAATAGGCAGTCATCTCATGGAACAAAAAGAACATCACATGGGGTGAGGCTGGGGATTTAAGTTGAAGTTCCCCAAAACACCATGAAGATGAAAATTAAGATTATTCCCAAATCCACAGAAAAACACCCAAAAACATAAACAACCTGGAACATAAAATGTGACCCAAAACCAATGACATTGATAAAATCCAAAGATTATAATTGTAGCCAGAATTGAGAAATTGCAATGCACATGCAACTTGAATCATTGTAGTAAGCAAAATGGATATGACTTGATTCAATCAAAGAGTTTTGGCCCCAAATCAAGCAAAAAATAATCAAAAGTGAAAAACAAATGTTACGACTGACATACCGACTTTAGTTTGGGGAGGCGAGCTTCCGCCCTCATCCAGATGTGATTGCCAATGATCTAACAAATTAATAGATTAATCACAGTTATATTATTATATCAACTAATGAAGCTGGCAGTTTATGCCCATTTTTGGTTTGGGTCTTCACCCGAATCAACAAATTAAATTACAGCTAGGCAGTTCCTTAACCCCATGAAAACTACCTGCCGATTGGCCAAAATATTGTGTCCAATTTTGAGCCAATCAAGTAGGGTATTAATAAGATCATCTGCAAATGAATGTTTGACCATAAATAGTTTTAAGCCTAGTCATAATTGGCAATTGAAATGATTATTTCAAGTTATCAACCAATCAGAAATGCTGTTAGATGACCAGTAGTACCCAGGGGGGGGTTAAAAAAAAGTTGAACTACATGGGACGTTATTACTACAACAAAAATCTTTTCTATTTTCTTTGTAACATTTTGTAAAGTAAGCAAAGGATTGCAGATTTATACCTGTGTGTATCGGAATATATATTACTGCGTTTTTTTCTCGTTTTTTTTTCGGACAAAATGTTGCCAAACATGAAAATTTGCCAAACATTTGCCATTTGAAAACATTTCCCTATCATCAACTCTTTTGTTCAACTAAGTAATTTTATGTGAAAGAGTGTTCTCCCTACTAAGAAGTGTCCTGTACAACTGATACTATTTTTTGATTGCCACAAAACTAGGACAGCATTGTCTGAATCTGAAAAGAATCTGGTATGTAAATATAGCCAATCTGTATCAAACAGAATATATGCATCATAACCACTATACCTGGCATTTATAAAAAGTGTAACCCACTTCACTCTTGGAAAAAAACTGAATTTAGTCCAACTAGGTAATGTAGAACTTATATTTTATCCACTACTCTATCTTGCAACAAATTCAGAGATGAGAAATAACTGAATACCTTTATTAATTCAAACCACTTTTTGAAATGGCTTCTGATAGAAATACCCAGGAGAAATACACATAGATGTTATACAATGTTATACCAACTTTACAATAGCTTCTACATTACTTCATCTAATAACTTTTGATGAAACATTGGGACTATTCCAGTTGAAATCCATACACCCTCTACGGAAGACATGACCTTAATCATCAACACAGGGAGTGTGAATTTCAAATGGGGCTACCCGAATGGGTGACTCCACTTGAGATCTACACCACCTGTGTGGGCGATTAAGTTCATGTCTTCCACAGGAGGTGGATGGATTTCAACTGGAATAACTCATTTCACTCTTTTCCCCCCTCCCAGTGCTGCTTTCCCCCACTCACCAGGTGGCGCCACCATGCGTTGCCACTTCTGGAACAGTGTGGCCTTGAGGCAGTCTCGTGGACTCAAGTTATGCGCTTTATGCCGTGACATTAATTCCTGCATTGGTTCCAGTATTACACACAACTGCTTGAAATGTAAAGAGAATAAACAGAACATACATATGCAACAAACCGCACTGGTTAGTTCAACTTAAAAACGTCATACTTTTGTAAATTATTGAGAAGGAAATTTCTACTTTAATTACTTAACAAATATATTTGTTGTAGGAATGCTCTGACCCATCTTAAGTCATTATTCATTGTTGCTATGACCTAATGAGTATATTTACTTATTTTATGCGAGAAATTGGAAGGCAAAGAACATTTGTAGTTATTGTATTTCCCGGGTATATTTATATAGCATTAGATTTTTATCACTAATTATAATTTATTTACTGGTTTAAGTTAAAACAATAGTGGTAGTGATGGAACTTGGGTAATTATAATAATCAATACCTGATCAATTCATGTAATAAACATCATATGTTAACATTTAGTGAATTAAGCATGGATCAATACAAATTGATCACATCAGGAAATTCAAAGTAAGTATTTTCGTACATTATAAAAGAAAGAGACACATTTCTAAAGTATCGACCAAGACTGATCTTTGGAAATCCTGTTTTGTTTTCAAACTAGAAGATTATTATTTCAGGAGTTTTTAAAATAAAAAAAATTACTAAATTACTAGTAGGAAGGATTTGCAACACATCATGCACTGATTAGAAAGGTAGAGAAAAATGGATTAAAATCTTTAAGAAACCTATCTGCTTTGTCTCGCTAATAAAACAAAATCACACCACCAGTTGGAATTTGTAATAAGTTCATATACTTCTGTTGCAGTCTTTATTCATCTACGTCCAATATATGCTTAATATTAGAAACACTGATGCTTTGATGGCCAACTGTTTTCTATGGAGAAACTGTCATCATAAATCTTTGGACATAGGCAGTCTCCCTCCCCCAACATGTATGTATGTATGGGTGAGCATCCATTTCAATTCCACTATGTTTGCAAAAATCTCTGGGGTACAGAGGTTTCAAAAATGAAGTACCGGTAGTCTAGGGCATTCCACATAGTTTGCAACAGTAAATTTGCACTGTTTACATCCACTGCTTGAGCAACAAACAGTAACAGCTCACCCATCAATCAAATGTTACAAAGCATGCAATCCTGGAAATTTTATGTGAACTTGAAACTGGCGGTGTGAAAGAAAATCAAGGCCCATGAGATTTCCCTATATTAATTCATTTTAAAGCTGTAATCTCTTTTTTAATCCGTCCTAAAAACTTCTTCCTCATAATTTTCTTGAAAAGAAACAGAAGAAAGTGGGAAATACAGAAATCAATGAGGCTCTAGGTTCAAGTTTGAGGTCGAAAGTGTGCAAAAAAAATTAGATAAATAGACCTAATATTCAAATCAGAGCATAAATCAATGTTTATTAATTTTGAAGCCTTTTAATATGAAGGATATTTTAACAGTATTTATTTGATTTTGTATTTTATCTATTTATTTTATTTTGTTGGTAATTTTCAAAGCTCTAAACAGTTTGCGGTTTGTTTCATTTATGATTTCACTGGTCTACGATGAGTAAAAAACATTTAACAGGCTTTATAACTTTTGGTTTTCAAGTTAACCTTGAAGAGTGCAAAAATTAATTTAAAAAAACATGCCAAAACTTTCCACTATACAGTACAGTCTAACCTCTTTTACCCTGCACAATGGGAACCGGATAATTGAAAAGTGCTAAAACTGGCAAAAAAAGAAGATTACTCAATATGGGGGAATAACAGTGAAAGACAGCATTTGAGTGTTGTATGCAATATTAATGTCATTCTAAATGCTTCAGAGCTTGAAATTAAAGCATTAAAAAACGTTTTCCACTTTAGATCTCACAGCTGGACAACAGAGAGATCTACATAATAGTGGTCCGGATAAGAGAGGTTGGACTGAAGGGAGAAATAATTAAAAATACAGAAAAAGCATGCCCTATACAGTAAAACACTTGTTTTAATTTATAGCCTTACTTACCTTGCTGCTCATATATTAATTTTCATTGATTTATATATAGATTGCTCTTTTTTAAATATAAATTACCCCTATTTCTGTGTAAAATTTTGTCTTCAAACAAACAAACATCTTTTTATTCATTGTTTGACGAACACATAAACAATGTGATGCTTTATAAACATATGCATTATAAACGAGTAATTTGATGTCAAATTATAAGCATTTGATCTGAAAATAGACTTCAACTGTCTCATTTCTTACTACTGACTACCATTTTGATTCCAACCAGTAAACCCAGAGATAGATATATTAACGTTAAAACTGTTCTTTTAAATATGTTAAATTTGCCAATAAGTTTATACTGAGATCCCTTAGTAGGGTCTGGAGGAGTCACAACCTTGAGATGATATCAACATGTTGTTTCTGACTCCTCCAGGCTTGCCTACTAGTCAAATATATATCTTTATTCTCACTTATCATATTTCAATTTGTGTTCATCTTTTGATCTCTATAGGTAAATTTACAAATAAAGAAATAAATAAAAAAGCCATGTCTGGCACATATAAATGCCACTAAATTGTAAGCCTTAAAATTTAAAGAAGTGTTCATTTACTTGTAAGTTGGCATATAGTATAGCATAGAGACAAGCACTAAGCAGACATACACATGAGCAGGCGGGCAGGCTAACTAACAACAATCTATCGGGCAAGCAAGCAAGCTACTCTAAAGTGTTTATTTTCACTTTATCAAATTTTCACTCTACAAAAATTCCAAATATTTTCACTAAATTTTAAATTTTACTAATACCAATGTCTGTTTAAAGCCGACATATACAATAAACATAATCCGCTTGTTTTAATTTCACATATTTAGACGGTGTAAAAGAATAGCGAAATTTAACGAGGCGTGAAAATATTCCACTTTTACAGTAGCTAAGAGATGGCAAGACGGTGGGGCATTCTGACTAATGCTTTGCTCTGATTGGTTGGCTGCTTGGCTAGGTAGTTGAGATGATGCACTAATGCTAATGGCAGAAATACAAGAGGTTAACTCGGAATAAGATGAAGAAGTTGAGGGTAAGAAACAAATGCTACAGGCTACATACTAGTTAGTCTTGTCGCAGTACGATGCCATGAAGAGTTTGTAAGTAAATAGTAAAGTCTCGACATCAAAATGTTTTGTAATATTATAAATTCTCACTTGTATGATATGATGCCTTGTTTGTGAATCTAAAGATATATTTAGCAGATCCCAGGGAGGGGCTCAGGGGCATAAGCCCCTTCAAAATCCGCGAACAAAATATTGGGGTACAAAATACCAGTTCAAATTGATTTTCATCCTGGATAATGGGCTATTCCACTTGAAATTCACTCTACCCTGTGGAAGAATTTGGAAATATCTTCCATAGGGGGAGTATGTTTTTCAAATGTAACTGCTCAGGGTTGATCATTTTGAAACCCATACTCCCCCTGTATTATGATTATACCTATATCAATCACAACTAGAGTGAGAATTTCAAATGGAAGTTATCCAATTGTCTATTCTATTCAAAACTCATACTCCCTCTGTGGAAGACTTTAGCTAAATCTTTCACAGGGGTAGTGTGGATTTTGAATGGAATAACCCAATGTGGCAATTATATACCGGGATCCATCATTGGTAGAATGAAAATATGATAAAAAAGAAGCATCTAAAGAAAAATAAATACTGCAATCATATTGATAAGATAAGAGTTTTCAGTCACTTGTACCTCCTTTTGAACTTTTGGTGATGTCATTTTAATCAATTTTCTTTTTTATGTAAATTTCTGTTGAGTAATAAAATGGCAATGCAGGATTTCAGTGACAATATAAAGTATCTCATGTTCAGATTTAGAGTAAGGACTTTTTCATGTAGAATTGGTTTAAGAGAACACTAGATGAAATTCCTACAATAAAAGTGGCTGATATCTAAAGTATAGATAGAGCGCTGGGAATTTTTGGAGCCAATTAATTGGCAGCACATCTCAAAAGCAAGTTTTCTGGGCAGAATTGAGTCATAAGTTGGGCTCATGCAAAATATGAATCGATTTCAAAGTGGTGTCAGAGGCAGGAGCGATAAAATGAGAACAAGATGTGAGAATAAAGTTAAGAATTGGAGGAGAGAAATTTAGAAAAAAGAAGGAAGAAAATTAAAGAGAAAGAGAGAGAGTAAAAAAAGGAGAGAGTAGAAAAAAAAAAAAGGAAAGAAAGGTAGAGAGAGTGAGGAGGAAAGTCTTACTGCACTAATTTTCTATGGGTCTAGATGAAGCTGAAATGAAAATTATCATGCAGGGTCAACAACTACTAGCCTTTTAAAAATCAAATTGCCATAAATAAGGATCAAAATGGAATAAATTACTCAAGAAGAGCTCTCAGAGTTAACTTTAATTATTCAGTTTCCCTTATTTTGAATAAATAAGTAGCTTTCTGGATGGGAATTCATAATAAGTTAACCATATTTTGAAGCTGACATTGTATTCAAATTCAAATTGAAAATGACAAACTTTGAAATCAAGGGCATATAACGTTGCCAACTTCTAATTTAATCCGTGATTATTTGGGTCTCTCGTTTTTCTGGTAATTATTTGGGTACGCCTTCTTCCTTTCTATCTTTTTAACCTTAAAACTCTCATCTACTACACAAAAGTTTCCTTGGATGATTTCCGTACAAACTCTACCTTTTTATTTTTAACAAATTGACAAATTTAAACTATCTGATAAACCACTAATATGGCTATTAATCACAAAGAAAATTAAAAAACAACATCTTTGAAACAGAATGGTGATAGAAAGCGAGAAAGAAACTAGCCGAAATCTGCAAGCAAAATGGATAAGTAGGCAAGTAAGTTGTGGTTAGTTAGTAATATGAACAGGCATGAGAGCTGCTGCAGTCTATGAAAACAAGGCAACGGTAGAGACTATTTCACAGATTCAAATTTCAGGAGATTGTAGACTTGGCCGGCCACAATTTATTTTTCCTCTACCCATTGGGTGACAATTTAGGGGGGCTACTCAAGGGGGTTTGTTCATATATTGATTTAAAGTAGCTTGTTACAATATATGATGCGCGTGTGTGCCAATCTGCATCTTCAAGGTCTTGTTTGTGAATTTGAACTTTGTGGCACGATATTGCAGTAAAATGGGAGCATTGTGCCATTACCTCTGTGCCATTCCATCGTCTTTGCATTTGGGTCATAACCGTTTTTCGATTTATGATATAGGTTACAACACAGGTTAAGGGAAGGGTTTAGATAACTAGGTTACGACACAGGTTAAGGGAAGGGTTCAGATTTGGGTTAGTTATAATGATGAGGATTAGGGTGATGTTAGGGTTAAGGTAAGGTTATAGTATATGTGTCAGGGTTTTCATAGGTATGGGAATGTAAATAGATGGAATGGCACATGGACTGTGAGAGGACAAATTTATCATAGACTGAAAAGCCTGTCAATGTTTTAACCATTTTCAAGCCCAAATCACCCACAAAAACGACCGAATACCAGGAAAATAGCGCCCCCAATCTCCAGAATCTTTTGAAATCTGTGGTGTGCTCTAGTAACTGACTTACCCTTAAATAGTTGAGTGTGACATTAGTGAGACCTTGTCTTGTAATATTCTTGGAGAGTTGCTCTAGCATGGCAGGATCCTGAGAATGATACTGTACAATGTGAATACACAAAAACGACATACAACACATGCAATCACGTTTCACTGTAAGTCACTTGAGAAACCCCCTCTATCCATTCTAGAAGCCACAGTTTAATTATGTATTTGTTGGACATTTCACAAAACAATGCATCATAATGCTGTATGTAATATTTTGTCATGTGAAACATACAATGATGCGTTTTGTTCAATATATTTATTTCTATTCAAATTTCATTAAGAAGCGTGGAAAGCGAGCTGACAATTTGGTAATTCCATTTCAAATCCATACACCCCCTATGGAAGACATGACTTTCATCTCCCACAGAGGGTGTATGTATATTTCAAATGGAGTCACTCATTCAGACAATCCAATTTGAAATTCACACTCCCTGTGTAGAAGATTCAGGTCATGTCTTTCATAGGGGGTGTATGGATTTCAAATGAAACTGCCCATTGTTAATTACTTTCAAATCAAGTGATAAGTTTGACACAACACATTAAAATAAAGGACAAATCAACCGTGGCTTCCAGTTTAGTGACTTGAAATTTTGACTACAGATTAGAACAAATTATTTTTGATGGGGTGTTTACACGGAGCAAAGAATGGTAGTAGATTTCAAAACAAAAGTATATTCGATTTGTACACCCTCATTTGATACTTCAATAATCAAATATGAATGACTTCTAAACTACGCACACTGTAAAAATCACGATTGAAAATATGGTGACCCTGTTAACATACAAATGAAATCTACTTCAGGCTGTTAACGGTCATATTCTCAGGTTCGGGACACTAGATCGCTAAAAACCCATGCACAAAACATTTTTTGCAGCATTAATCCACTTAGAATCGTTAATTCTTCAACAAATTGTTTAGTCTATGTCACTGCAGGAGGTAAAAAAGGTTCCAAAGATCCAATTATAAAGATCTCGGCAGACTCATTCTACTCGGATTTAAAAGGGGGCAAATCCCTTCCTCACCTTGTCATGAATGTCTCATTTTTAGAAAGGTATTTATGGCACATTTTTCAATTTGTAACACACAGTATAATTGATACTACCGCCTAGTGGTTGACATTAATCATCTAATGGCATCATTAAAAAGTAATCATATCACATAAATTAAAGGAGAAATTCATTTTTGTCATTGAAATAATAGCATTTGCCGAATACCCATATATCACTTGTACCCACAATCGCATCAAAATACTATCCTTAGCGCCGTCTTTCTCTAGTATTAATTTTATTACATTTTGTAAGAGTATGAGCCACAAATAGAGTAATATTTTTTAAGAAATCATTTAGAGCAAGTGTAACATGTGATATTTTTTAAGTAAATTTTAAATGTTCTATAATATTGAACTGGACAAATTTATTAAAATTAGTTTTTTCAAAACATAAATGCAATACATTTCCTAATTAGATCTCCAAACAACACAATAGTGTTTAATACAAAATTATATTAAGTGCATGGGTTTTAAAAAAATATATAAATAAATAAATAACCAGAAATAACCTAGGCAACTAGTGTAAATTCACCTCATTTTCTTAAAATGCACACAAAACAACAACAACATGGTGATATAAATACATGAGATTAAATCCACTAACGAAATTAAAGCAGCCCGGCCAGGAAATTCAATTTGGTAATTCACAGGCAATCTACAAAATGGATATCAATATCATGATACAAATAAAGGCTTTTTAATTACTTAAATACAAACCAAGTTGGGAAATATTAACGAAATAACTTTAATCTATTTGAGTGTGTGTGTGCAGTAAGCTATAGAACATCACCCACAAGGCAATTACACAAATGAATGTCACCAATTCTCTTCTTACTCTAGACATATTAGTGTTGTATACATAGTTGACTAATTTGAACAAATGATCAGAAATTTTTATCCCTTTTCTAATTCATTGTATGTTTTCTGTGTTTTAGCAGTTTTGTGATGTGTTACAATGAAAGGGCCGTTATCTTGGCAGCGACATATTCATCTGTTCATTCGGACCGGCAAAAATACTTTAATTCCACCGTAAATCCTATAATAGAAAGGAATTATTGGTTTGGTTCTACTTCTTTTAAAATGTTCCCCATTCTATAGTAATTTCTGCCTGGCTTACACCTGCTGTAATGGCATGGTGGGTTTGAAAAACAATGCATTTTTTGGATGAAAAGCGATACATTTTTTCTCATTAATAAGCCTATCTCGTCGCAATAGCAATTACAACAAAAGCATCATGAACTGACCAGCACCTGTTCTGACCAACTGGTACTTGTGGATCGCCAATTTGGAAATGATGCGTAGCTGTCATAGGGTACCATTCATTCTAACACATCACATTTTGATGACACACATGAGAAAATAATCTCTTTCCAGCTTTAGCAAATTTAAAATTGCCTGTATTTTTTCCCTTAGGAAAACGTGCCACATTGATTTCCATTGGAATCATTAAAATGAAAGATATTTTTGCATACACTTTATCAACATTCATTCACTAAAATCCAATCTTTAAAATCCCTCTTCAACGATATTACAAAACCTACCTGCATTGCTATAACACTCCTAGGTATTAGTTCACGGTGTTGCCTGATTGCAAAATGCCATGATCGGATTCGCATCAGGTCATCAAATGTGAACTCCACAACCAGTCTACCCTCTGTGCAAACCTGTCATGTCAAAAGTCATTATAAACAATGTGTTATAATCACAATTTAATAATTTCCCCTCCATTTCCTAAGCTTACTTCATGACAAAAACTAGACAACTTGACAATAGCTTAAAGGGACATTTTGAGATTTCTGAATGGGGATCCACTTTTCTGTTGTTGTTCTCATTTTTCTTTTTTGTCAAGTTATTTTCTCCCAACCAGCAATGGTTGGTCAACAACCCAAAACAGCAAAATATACTGTAAAAGTGAAAATTTTGGCAGCATATTAATTTTTGAACAAGCAAAGAAGCAAAGTTTAAAATCGCCAAAGTGTGAAAAATTATACATGCAAAAATTATCACTTTTACAGCAACCTAAAACTGACGGGTTTTTTTTTTTTTTATAGAAAAGAAATATTTTTCAAAAATAGACAATGAAAATGTTAATCTACATTGGCATTACAGGTGTATAAGTCTTTTCTTCTTATAATTAAGGAAATGACGTCATAGAATTAGCCTAGTTCCTCTAATTGACTTATTCATGGAATAGTGTGGGAAATAATTGATAGAAGATCTATTTTAAAGAAGAAGAAAACGTAATATTAACACAGATCCTATATATTAGCAGCTATAACTGAACTACAACTGTATTATTCCTATTAACTTTCCCACTTGGTTTTGAAGTTGACATTTGTTTTAAACTGTCAGTGATTTTAGTTGATTTATTTCAGTAAAATCATTGAATGACAGCTTGACAATGAGACAGATATGGTGAATACCGATGTCATAACCTCACTGACCCAAAAGAATGCACGACATAAAAGAGTTGATGAGCCTAGTGTAAGTATGGATATGAATTTCCTTTGATGCCATTTCCTTAAAGAGCATGCAATATTTAAAATATATAAAGGACTAAACGTTTTTGGTAGAAAATAATAACTTAAATTTAGTACTAGTAGTAATACTAACTTCATTTGTTAAAATCATTCAATAAATTTTTTAAAAAAATATATATATTTATATATGCAAGTAAGAATGAAATAGAAAACATTGGAAAACACAAAGAAAATGAGACATAAATTTCAAGCAAAGAAATAACATAAAAATATTGTAAAGTTTAAAAAAAATCATAAATTTATAATTACACAACTACCCAGCGAACAATTTAAAAGATTGCACCACATCTAAAATAAATCACACTTCTGTAGCACTCTAAACCACTTAATTGCTAGAGTTTTAAAATAAAACTGAAGTGAAGAAATAAACCAAGTATGCAGATGATTTAAACCGATTAAAATGCTAATTAACATGGTCTCTTTACTTTTCAAACACGGTGACAGCGAGTAACATCCCTTGCGCTCGAGGCAAGATATCATCATTCTCAAAGGCACGGCTCAACAACCTCCATCCACTAATGATTTCCACAAAATTGACCTCATTTTGTTGAGGATGAGCTTGTGTACCCTGTATATTCAAAGGTCATTTTAACCATACAACCATATTTAGGGTTAATGAACTGTTGACTGGGAGATTAGCATGTTTAAGGCCCTAGCGTTGGATGTTTACATACAATTTTCTGCTCTATGACCATCTAGGAACCAACAAATGTACTGTAGAAAGCCAATTCACTTGAATCTTAATGACTTGGAAATCCTCATCAGCTAATATTGTTGATCATCAACTTGTTTCCAAGACGTTGTTGTGTGGGAAATAAATATCAAAATTGCCACCTCTGCGCTAATTACTACGCCTGTTCGCAAGGATATTATCTGTGACAGCTAAATTTCCCAAGAACTTTTTCTAAATTGAGGGCTAATTTCCTATGAGTTAAAATTTTCGACAAAGTTGTCAAGCATGGGTTTACATGCTACCGGTATTTGCCACCAAAGGATGAGCAAATTTAGTGATTGGCCCTGTAGGGTGGCTCCAAGTTCATTTGAGAGTACAGGTGGAAGTCATTGATTCAATTTATAGACTGTCAATAGTGTCTTCATAACTGACATCAAAAATCTGTTCACTTTGCAAACTTGGCTGTTAACAGTGAAATACTTAAAGAACTTGGCTGAACTTTTTGTAATGTCGAATAAAACAACTGAAGTAAATTCTAGGGTAAGAAAGCTGACCTTCTAATATTATGCCTTTGTATCGGGGGCATGGAATAAAAAATTTCAAATTTTAATTTCTCGACCACAAGTGCTGGAGTAAATATTGTACCATCCAAAAGGGATTTGTCAAGATATTTGTCTTTAAAATGGCATTTCTCAAACAATATAAAAATCTGGATGCTTGACAAACTTCTATACCTGCCAAGTTTCCTATTGGGAAAGAACATAATAAACAAACCAACAAACAAAAGCCCTTTTACACCTAATGTTTGATAAACGTAATGCTTTGCAAATCTGCGCTTGAATTGAGCAATTTCTACCTATGTACACGAGGTCAACACTGCTATATATAATTAATGAAATTCACTTTTACAGGTGGGTGGTCAGATTTTTTTGATTTTTTTTTTTTGAGGCTTATTATTTTTTCCAGATTTCCTTTTACAAATTTACCGTACTGCCAGCCGTCCAGTACATATTATTTTCCACAAGGTCCTATGCACACGCTTGACGTACCACGCATATACGCGATGGTTAACCCATAAACAGTATACCATTAATCTGCTTCCAAATTTTGAGTTATTTTGGGCTATTCCAGTTGAAATCCATACCCCCCTAGGCCCCTATGGAAGACATGACCGTAATCTTCCACACAGGGAGTGTGAATATATATCAAACAGGGTTACCTAAATGGGCGACTCCATAAATTTGAAATCTACAACCCCTATGTGGGAGATTAAGGTCATGTCTTCCATAGGGGTATATGGAACTGGAATAGCCCATTGCGGTTTTGATATGAGATAACATTACAAAACATTGCCCCATACGATAATACATACTTCCGGTAATGGTGGTTACAGCTTTTTTTACCACATTTTTTTCACCCCATTTAAACGAAACAAATCTCAGGCGTTAAATTTTACTGAGGTAATTAGCTCAATATTAGCTTTCTTCTGATATTAATATCTCAGATTTGATGAGTAAAATGGAAGGTGAGGCTGTAAATCTGGTCACACACCTTTAGTAAGAAACTGAAAAACTAAGTTACTCTTTGGAATCCTAACTTCCGAGCTTAACCAGTAACACACTTGCCAAGTTTAAGAAATAATTCCAAGGACCAGCACTAAGTATAAGATATTTACTAACATCAGATATTTCCTACCAAATTTGATACAAAGTATTGAAAGTACAGATTGTCTTATAAATCAGCATATTGTGTACTCAACAGAAACAACACACAACAAAACCCACACTACAGTAACAACTTCTATTACCCAATCTCACCCAAACTTGATATTAACCCATTTAATTAAGATACATCGAACCCTTAAGGTCCCTCGGTCCCCACGTAAATAAATTAATCGGAAGTCAACCTCATCAGAGCACAACTAACAACTTGAACCTTGTTGACTTTTGCTTCCACATCACCAACAAGCAGGATACAATTAAATAGCAAAATATCCTCCCAAACATAGCAAACAAGCCTATCTCATCCGAACAGTGTTTTCCTAGAGGAAGGGTGCGAAGGAAGACAACACAAGTGAGCAACGTACGTAACACACATTTTTTCCTTTGCTTCTCGTTTAGAAATCTGCTACTGCACACTGATCGATATTTACTGCTATCATTATGTAGCCAGCCGGCTGGCTGACCTAGCTGAAACTGGTGAATCTTCAATAGCTGGATAAATAAAGATGTTTTTTATATTCTTGGCAATGTTGCATACCAATTAGAAGACAAAATTCAAGCAAAGCTGAGCCTACAAATTACAAACATTGGTTTCATAAACAGCAATACATTCAAGACGAAAGAAAATTTAAATGGTTGAAAACATTTGATGAGAAAATGTGCTTTTTCATACTTATTTGTAAAATAAATTAATTTAGATTTCTCAAGAATGTTTTGAAATCTCAATTATTTTTTAAACAGTCACTTACAACTTCATCTACAAATTATAGCTACAGGTATTGTTTGACAATTGAGACTAACAATGTTGTGAACTTTGTACAACATTCCCCACACTGTCAGCCAGAGGTCAATTAAGGGGTCATTTTGTGGGAAGATGACAGCGTTCAAAATTAGTGTGTCTCCAGAAATCGTTCATTATTGTTCATTATATCATTATTACACTGTCAATGCAACATAGCTATTACAGTCTGGAGTCGATGTAATGTATGATAGAAATACTGGACCACTCAGTTTTTGCCACAAAAATTTTCTCAAAATTCCATATAATTTATTCATACAACAAACCACTGAAAAGCAGTTTTATGTTTCCTAAAAAACCACATTATTCATGCAAAATTCAAAGCAACTTTTTATTAAAAATTATTTAAGCCATTTCATTTTGATATTTTTTGAATGCATAAGAAATACTAGTTGGCTTCATTAGAAGATTTACAAAAAAAAAAAAAAGAACTATTTCATTTGTATTTCGTATTTTTATTTTGAATACATTTGCAGATTTCATTTGTAGATTTTCTCTCAGAGACCTTCAATTTATGTTTTCTTATATGGAATGTAATAATGATTTCATCTCAGATAAACAATTTTGATGATATAATTTATAGATATATTCTTTACAGAAATGCCCAATTTTATTTGTAGATTTTCTTTCAGACGCAGTTGTTGATTTGATTGGCAGATATTTGTAAAAGATATGCTTGGTTTAATGCAGATAAATTTTAAAGCAAATGGTTTATTTTTATTATTTCTAAATTTTCAACTCAATGAGAAGCAGTGTTTACTGTCTGTCTAAAAATAGGCAACAAATGCAGCATTTTTTTTCCAAATTGGACTAATTTTTGCTAAAACATATTGTAATATTTAGGCCTACCAAATGACAAATGCTGGTCCAAATCCAATTTTTTCTGGGCCAAAACTGTGACATATATATCATATATGGCCTAAATACAAATGGATCTAGATTTAAAATGGATAGATTTAACAAAAATTGCACTTTATTACCAGTTAAATCCATTTAATTGATATAAAGAACAATTCCTCTCCTACAAAGTTGCACAATTTGCAAAACTATCTAACCCAATGCGCACCATGCAAGCTAATAGTCATAAATAATTCAGAGAGGGTCGCATTCAGGTCATGTCTTAAAAGGAACACAGCTTTATATACAGGATGCAATTCTCACCCTATTACTTAGTTATAGGGATTAGAACCAGGTGGACAGGAGAACTAGGGGCTTTGGATCAAAATCAAGATATGGAGCATGGAAAATGGGTTATTTCCTAGCCCAATTTTGTGCTGAATTGGTCATTAACTATTCAGTATGTTTTATTTTGCATTGTAATCTCCCAAAATAGAGAGGGTGGTGCCCAACGGTTACAGATAGGTTGTCCGATTTAAGGGAGAGGTTCTAAAACATATTAGTGGATCAAGATAATAATTTCAGGAGATGCAAAACAGATTCTATCAGTAATTAGAGCTGTGCTGCCTGTTGAGCTTAACCCTAACCGTCCCTAACACCAAAAAACCTCAATTGAGAAAGCGTAGGCACAAGCAGGTATCCCACGTGATGCTATTGCATCATCATGCGAACAGTCATATGGGCACGGAAAGCTTGGCCGGGCAAGCTACTCCCCCGTGGCAAGGTAGGCCCGTGCACGGGCGTGGCACCCGAAGGGTCGGGGTTCGAAACCGCACCCAAGAAAAAAAGTTTTCTCTTCTCCTTCTTTCTTTCTTTCCTCCTTCTTTCCTTCCCCCTCGCCAAAAAGCAGCGAGGGCGTAAGGGTTAAACCCTGATGCTGAAAGGGCTTCTTGAAAGAAGGAAGGAATATATAACGAGAAGATGAACAAAGAATTTCTTTCCCTCTATATTCAAACCCCAGACCCCTCAAGTGCCAAGTGCTGGATCGGCGACAGGTAGCCACAGGTGTTTTGCTGGCTTGGTCAACAAAGTCAATGGTATATGACTTTGGATGATTGCAGTAGAAAAGTTCAGGCCTTGAAATAAGCCAACATTTTTGCAGGTCCTCTACTGTCTGTTCAATTAGCTTAGATTCTTGTATTTTTAAGATATTTGAAAAAATAAACAAATTTGGTCAAAGTCATCAAAGAAAAGTGTTAGCACAGCCTTAGACCCAATGTGATTTTAACTTTTCAAATTCCAAAGTTCAATTTAAAACCCCATTTCTTTTCAATTTTGCCTCATTTTAGGCAGTTACTTAGGTCCACCAAAAGGGTTCGCGACCTTTTCACAAATCGAGTGGGACGGTCCATTCTCAACTTAGGGCATAGACCCTATCCAATTTAGCAAAACTATCTGTCCACCAATCTGTCCTGCCATTTCAATTGTTATACCGTTCCGGTTATTGGATAGGGTCTATAGGTGATACCTGATGATGGTCCACCGCCACCGGTTTTTGTTGCACGAGATTATATGCACGATTACGTTTTATGCATAACATTATGCTGAGCATTATTTTTTTCCTAAACAATGATATTAAAATTATGGATTTCGTTCTTATTTCAACTGGTTTACAATGTAAATTGAATTTTGTTTAATACCATCATTCCTTCCCAAGAATATCAGCATTCGCTTGACATATTCAGATACTTTACAAGGATTGTTTTTTGTAACCTCATTGTTTTAAATAATATTTTCTTGTACAAAACTTATTTTGTTTCCAAATGTCCTTCGCATAGATTGTATTCAACAAACAAAACGGAGTAACAAATTGAAAATAAATGTATAGTTTTATAATAGGCCTATAGGCCTACACCTTCACAGACACAATAAATAAATAATTAATTAATTAATTAATTAATACGCAAGGAATGTATTTATATAAGCTGGGCCTATAATTCTGGAAAACCTTAGTTCATCTTCACATTTTTATAATAACATAATTTATTTATTTTTATTTATTACACTTTGTCACTGGTATATACAATAATTATAATATAACATCAAAATATATTGAACATGAATATTCAAAAGTACATAAACAAAACCCGAAGTAGATAAAAGTTTGCACCAATGAAAGGCAAGGACTAACAGGTGCAAAGCACATCTAGGACAGTCCCACCAAAAAACAATGAGACACCCCCTCCCCCTCCCCAATTTTTTTTTTTTTTTTTTTTTAATATGAAAAATGTTTCAATAGTGGGTTTAGGCCTACTGGCAAATATAGCTATTTAGCTGGACAATACTTCCTGATGCGGATGGTCGAATAAATACTATCTCAGCGCATCTAATTATTATGACATTCGTCCCCATTGCACTAAATGGATTGATTCAAAAAAGTTTATGGTGCCCGACGTTCTTGCTTTTTATAAAAATATCGCGGAAAAGACCAAAATTGAAAAGAAATGGGGTTTCAAATTGAACTTTGGAATTTGAAAAGTATAAATCACGTTGGGTCTAAGGCTGTGCTAACACTTTTCTTTGATGACTTTAACCATAATGTTTTATTTTTTCAAATATCTTAAAAATACAAGAATCTAAGCTAATTGAACAGACAGTAGGTCATTTGATGTAGTTGATAGGTATGTGTACAAAAAGTTGATGGCCTTCCAAAATATCCAAGAGACATTGTATATCTTAAAGGGCATTTAGCCCAAGGGCCAACAATATTTTCAGGCCTGATATTGATAAGTAGCGAGACAAGATCTGCCATTGAAAAATCCCAATGAATTCCCATAAAATACTTTACACACAATGACCTACTCTTTACCATCCAGAGGTAACCTTTGTCATTAAGATGCAGTATATTTGAGATCAAATAATACATATGTGGGGTAGTGTAGTGGTTCTGTCCTAGATTTGTACCACTGAGGTTCCGGGTTCAAGCCCCGACCGTTCCCAGATGGCTTTATGTACATTTGGTACTACATCTAAAGTAAAACTGATCTTTCTTCCTTGCGCATATTGATCTGCCTTGTGTTTCCCATACATTGGAAAATGGCGATAATGGTCTGAGTAACTGATATGCACCAATAAATCCACGCACCCAACCCAACCCAACCCTAAATCAATAAACATAAGCTAACTCAACTCCAACACTAAATCTAAAAGGCACTTCATCTAGAAATATGTCAATTGTTAACCCCATGAGAACTACCTGCTGATTGGCCAAAAAGAAGTTTTCATTATCAATTGGACCAATCAGCAACATTGTTTGAATAATTCAACACAAAAAAAAATTTGAAGTGAATTATTTGCAAAGCTCCATTCTGAATGGTGAGTCAAGTGAAAATGAACTAATGAGATATCATGTAATTGACCAATCAGAGGCAATGTTAGATCGGCAGGTAGTGCACAGGGGGGTTAATACGTAGGCTTATACTATGCGAGTATGACTCAATCTGGCAGAAACTTACAAATTAAGTGATAATTAAGCCATAAAGAAACAAGAACCGTTACATTAAGGGTGTGGATGAGGGTAATACCGGCCAACCACCAGTCAGGAGGTACAAGACAGGGTCGTGGCTTATCAGGACCCACCTCATGGTGGGAGGAACCAACTTCCCCTTCCCCCATATCGGGATGTACTTATTTCAACTGCACAAGGTGAGAATACCTTCACACGCTAATATCGTTCCAAGCACAAGCAACCAGGGACAACAGATAAAGGATTCTCATGCCCATGCTCCTTGCCAAGATTTCTTGCATGATATCAGCATCGAAAAAACTGTGTGCATTTTGGTTGATTAAAAACTCGGACGGATATGAACTGGCTTTTTTTTCATGCATGCGTCCACCGTCTACTGTAAACCATCCATCAATTTCACATAAAATTTATGCTTTTAGTTAAATAATATGTCTGATAACTTTTGCTCTCCAGTATGTTTTCACTTACTAATGGTTATAGGCAATTAGTCAATGGAATCTAATCTCATAGCAATGGAAAATGCAGGTCACAGGTTACAAGAAGAGCTGACAGTACCATCAAGTTCATCAGAATATATCTCTCTTAGGTTGTTTGTGGGGTCACATTTTGACCTTTGATCTCCAATTAACCTCTCACACAAGCACACATTAAATGGAAAGGGATATTGGTCCTTTCACATACTTGTACCTCAACTATTTGGCATTTTCCCTCAATTTTAGTTTACCTTTGTGAACATAGGTTTCCCATGATGCGTCACCATGGTGGTTTGATCACAGTCCAGCGTGATCGTTGTGTTGTGGAACGATTCCTTTGGATGCTTAAGTAGGTAGTAGAGGTCGGTCACACCGCCCTCAAACATGGTACGAAAGTAACGAGGTATCAGGGTCCTTCCAATTGCTGAGGAAAAAGAAACATTAAATGTTACTGAATTTCAGATGACTTATGGTAGCTCAAAAAGTGACAAGATACTCAAATTTTGGAAATGAACTCATTGACTGCTCGGTGCCAGAAGTGGGTAAGTGCAATAGCTGCCATGGATAGCTGCCATAGATAGCTGCCATGTGAAGATGAGTACAATATACTTAATTGTAAATTGTACTGTAAATTGCTAAATGTTCAAAGGGCAGTTATTGCACTTACCCACTTCTGGCACTGAACAGTCCATAGGTACATTCCCAAAATTTAAGTTGTTATCTGAGAAAGTAAAATTTATATTTTTGTCTTTAATGTCCACAGCTTATTTTATATGGAACTGGCTTATTTCTGGGCAACAAGCGCATCAGAGCAAACTTATCTACACACAAGCTTATTGATTTGACTGGTCCGACCTACTTTCATACAGAGATTTAATTTCACATTTATTAGCTCTAAAACAAACAGTACAATAATATAAAGGAAAACATTGAAAACTTAGATCAGTTTTCCATTATTTGCAATACACAGGGCATTCAAAATACAACAGTAAAACAATAAATTGGGCTATTCCATTTGAAATACAAACTACCCCTGTGGAAGATTGAGCTAAAGTCTTCCACAGAGGGAGTATAAGTTTTGAATCAAATAGACAAATGAATTTGAGTAACTTCCATGTTGTGGAAGACATAGGTAAAGCCATAATACAGGGGGAGTATGGGTTTCAAAATAATTAACTCTGACCAATTACACTTGAAATTCATACTCCCCCTGTGGATGATATTTCCAAAATCTTCCACAGGGGTAGTGTGAATTTTAAATGGAATAGCCCATTGCAACTTGACATGCTAAAAGACAATGTAAAGAGTAGTAGAGAGCCAGGTACCAGGCTAACCAATTAATGACTTAAAAGACAAATTCATAATTTTTTTATTTTTAATGAATATTTAATGAAACTATTGTTCCATTGTTACAGGAAGGTATGTTTCAAGCATGAATAAACATGTATCATTTAAGATGAGAAAATGGATAGTAATTTTCATCCAATAATAAATTTGAATTTTTGAGTGTGTGACAAAAAGAATATTTATCTGCATATATTCTCTTTAAGGCAGCTGTGTACTCTAGACATTGTTTCTTTTGCAAAATTGAGTTTTTTTGATGTTTGTACTTTGTTATGTTTTTTATAAATACAAGGAATGAAAATCCAGGTTTGTAAACTCCAACTGCAATATTTAAAGGATTTTATTTCACTATTCCACTCGTGTTTAAAATTGAAAAGGAAAGAAAATCTTTGTTGTACCAGCAGGGTACACGCGCGCAACATCGCATCGCTTTGCGTATCGCGCAATTTGTTGACGCATCCGCGACGCTTATCTGCATGCGTGGCGCATCTTATGGAAACACCGCAGGAAGCACTGAGTTCACAAAAACCTAGTGGTCAAATGGCTCCGTTTTAGCTGATAAAATGTGGGTTTTTCAAGTTCTTTCCCCGATTTAAATATCAAGTTATGAATGGATTTCGCTCAAACTTCTCAAGGGGCTGTGGATTTACCCAATGTTCACGTAATATAAGGTACAAAAACGAAAACTGCCGCATTCTCCTGTGAGATTCGATGAAAGTGCAAAATGTGACCACTTTAAACTTCACCGGCCATTATTTCAATGTTCATTTTCTCGGTAAAATGACGATTTAGGTACACGATAACTCAATAAATACAGCATCTATAGGTAAGCAAATATGATCATCGTAAAAAGCATGATCGACTCAAGAAAAGGTTTTCTCATTTTTTTATATTTTGGTCTATTTCCGATTTTAGGCATAATTTTGTGCAAATAGGCGTTTATGAATTTAAAAAGTTCAATTTGATGCCTTATATGGTCAATATCTCAAAAAATAAGGCCAATATCAAAAAAATAAAAAAAACGTTTTTGGAATGGAGCCTCAAGATTGAGCTAAAAACAAAATAAAATATTTTGGAAAGAGTGTTTTTTTGTTATCATGTACCTAACAAATATTGCAAAAACTAACTTTTTGTGATTTTCTTCATAATTGTTGTTTTTACCCCAAATCTGTATTTATATTAAGATTTATTGATGTCTTGCCTTCATAAAAATGTATACTTTTATATGTATTGCGCGAATAATTACAAAGTTATTGCACTTTTACTACATGCATGTCTGAGAGTACACAGCCTCCTTAAATCAACCTAACCATACTAACCCTATTCATTGCACAGGACTGAAACACCTAATGGTCAGATACATGTACTTCAAAATGATATTTCCATTAATTTGCTCAAACCAGACGTAAAAGAAATAGATTGTTGTCAAACAAAAAGTAGCCTAAAAGACGCTTAAGATCCACGATAGAAGTAGAACTCGTTTTATATTACGTATTTCACCTTACCAAATCAGACATGGTTGAAACCCACTATCTTAAAAAAAAAGCCATTTTCTATTTTATACTTAACACAAATCACTCTTCTCATACACTGTTGATCAGCTTTGTGTTGTCAACAGCCATGCCTGTTTCCCCCACGTTTTCATGATAGGGGTGGCAAAAGGAGGGGGAAAGGCAGTGCTGATGATAGATCACAAATGAGTGAAAATGACAATATTATCTGACACAAGCAGGAAGGTCAGAAAAATATTCAGGCTAAGTTTCTGAGAAGTAGCTTTCACGATGGACCACAATAGCCTCATCCCAATGGCATATTCCAATAACCTCAATTACATAATCATAGTGCAAAATTTGACTTCAAGTTGCAGAGTATGAGTTTTTGTACCCAAATCTTCAAAGGTCATTCAATGAATGTACAAATGTATTGGGGTTTAAGAACTGTGCCCCTGATAGATGAGCATGTTGTGGATCCTAGTGTTTGGAAATGACAAAATAGCAGGGCTTGAATGAAAGAGTCTTTGGGTGTAAGTAGCTGGGCTATTATATAAATTAGGTCACATTTGGAGACCTAACAGTCTGACAATTAAAACTAGGATACATTTTTAATGTCTTGGATAAAAAGTAAATTGAAGATGTATGTAGAACAAAAGGCTGGTGTTCTGTATAACTCGTTAGCCTAGTTGTTTGATCGTAATTATACATTTTGTTTTACCTGTTTTACCTTGAATTTGGCAGCCTGTGTACATCACTCCACCCAATTAGGTTAGCTTAAATAGATACGGCAACCAGCGAAATACGCACAAAACATAAAGCTTCAGAGCTACCAGGATTATGGTAGTATGGTTTTGGGGAATTTCAGACTGGACACTCCCAAATGAAGCAAACTTTCTCCAAACAGAAGAAATGTGATTTGTATTTTATTATCTCAAACATTTTGACCCTCTAGATGAGATTTTTGAAACCCTAAGGTCAACTTTTGCAGTGACTTGTTTTGATATTTGATTTTTTCTGATCGGATCATTTTTGAAAAGTACAGGGAAAAAAAGTTAACTGAAAAATGATATGATAAATATTGCAGCATGCACATTGGAAACATATCCCACATGCAGGGCTGTGAATAAAAATGTATTTCTCAGTAAGATAATTTGAATTTCACTCCGAGATAGCAAACTTTATTTCTTATGTATTTCTTATATTACATGGGAAAGCAAAATGTAAAAATATCAAAATTTCCCTCCAAATACTAAAATTTTCCCTGCAATAAGCTTCCTGGATTCATATTATTTCCAGGCCTGTCAACAAGCTAAATGTCCCATTCTTCCTACCTCGGAGGCCTTATATTATTACGTATGCCTGGACCAGGAGCCAAAATGAGCTCCTTCCTGGACTTCAAATTATTTCCAGGCCTGTCAACAAGCTAAATGTCCCATTCTTCCTACCTCGGAGGCCTTATATTATTACGTATGCCTGGACCAGGAGCCAAAATGAGCTCCTTCCTGGACTTCAAATTATTTCCAGGCCTGTCAACAAGCTAAATGTCCCATTCTTCCTACCTCGGAGGCCTTATATTATTACGTATGCCTGGACCAGGAGCCAAAATGAGCTCCTGGTCCCAAAGATGGCTCCTGGTCCTATAGTTTGCAATGTAAAATATTGGACACCAGAAGCCAAACCTGGGCAACCATGGGGTAAAAAGAACCTGGGTGCCTGCTTAATATCAGCCTTGCCGGAGGGCGGATACTTACTATATCTTTTTGGTCCATCTTCCAAACAGAATGATAATGTGAGTGTAGCGTCGTCTTCAAAGAATTCTGTTGCAAAGGCATCCCACCAAATATTGTCGCTATCTTGTTGCTGAAAAAGAAACGAAACATGATATTATAAAGTGGTTAGTGTAATCAACAAAATTGCACTCCAACAAAATAATTGATTTCTTCTAGTAGTTACATCAAGTATAAGTACTCTCGGGACTCTAATTTTCATGTTTGAGTTTTAGATTAAAACACACATGGGCTGGACTGTAAAAACGATGGCAATATCATGAACCGGTTGACATCCTGAAGATCCAATTACTTTGCCTTATTCGCTCATTGTAATGCGCTAGGGGACTCCCATTTTTCGCGTTACAAAATTGTGTTTGATTACGGAACTGCCCTAGAGAGGTGGCTTCATTCTACAGTTGTTATCAACAAAAAGTTATGTGATGATAATATCATGGGAATCATCAAATGGAACGAAATTGGTCAATTAATTTTGATACACAGGAAATGTGGGATTTAGGGGGAGAATTTTCATGGGACATTAGGGCTTATCAACTTGTTGATCCATTTCTCCAATCTGTATGTAATATATGAGGAATATTTGCTACAATTTGAATATTCCTGGAATGCATTGCTTCAATTTGCCCTATTTTGGATGTTTTCCATCCATAGTTTAATTGAATGTAATCAGTTTGAAACTAGTACAATATTCAATACAAATGCAGATTCTTGACTCTGATTGGTTTACATGTGAGACATATGACATAGAACAGTTGAACTATTATACTCTTGCGATTTCAGAACAGATTAGCAAAAAAGACTGTGAAATTCTGTTACCAAAGCCATCAAGACAGCCTCTATCAGCATGTTTCTACTGAGTAAACGGTTGAGGGTGAATTCAGGGTGATGTGAGGAATACGCAGCAACGGCCCAGCAGTAACAGATTGGGTGAAGGTGAATGCGCTGTATTGCGAGTGACTCCGTCAACCGCCTATTGAGGTGGGCAATAGTAGTGAAATATGCGGTAACATACGCAGTAGAAACAGTTTGGGTGACGATTTTGTGGGTGATACCGAAAGTTAGCCTACTACAATACCATGAATACAGTGTGAGCATTCAAAATCTGACCTTGAAGGTCATGAAAACTATTTTCTCCCTACTAAATATGTGGGTAGTGAATCGTTACCCTGCATTTACAGCGTAGTAGAAATGACCCGATAAGGTGAGAGGATTAAAATGCGTGTGAAGGTGAAAGCGTGGTAATGCGAAGTGCTTAGTATAAACATGCTGTATGAATCCTGACTTCAATACCAATGCTTCACAAATGTCATGTGCAAACTCTGCCAATTTTTAGCGAATTTTCTTACTTCTGCACACATGTTAAATTAATGTGTTGTTGATGTTTACATACGCAGCTTACACGCTACCACCATAATACAAAAAAAGTTATCATTTTGTCTTTAGAATTTCTTTTATGCATCGTAACAATAATATTAATAAAGGAAACAGAGTATTTATGAGAAAATAAACTTAAAACATTAAAAACTGAATATTTTCAGATTGTGATAAATTATCAAATTAAACATTAACCGCACGGCGGCAGTCTGGTATGCCTGAATAGTAAACAAAGTGTCAGTTTCATCAACCGGGATTTCCCCATCCAACCATTGTTACGAGCTGTTACGAAAAAATGCAAGATTTCCTGATGTTGCATAAAAATATCGCACAATTTACTTCAATTCTTAACAGGTTGGTCAATACTTCGGGGCTTTGATTACTTTTAAAATATAAAAGAATGGAAATTTCTTATTTTCATCATCAATTATTTATGATTAAATTTCGAAGTTTTGTCTGCGTCCACACATAATGCACATGACATGGACGCAAAATACTTGATCGGCCATCTGAAACTTGAGTCCAAATTTTTAAAAACGTGTCTGGATGCAAGCTAACGGGAAGCCTGGTCAGTGGTCACAGCAATAGTTTCATAAGCTTAAGCTTAAAGAAAGTTGCATAAAAAATCCCAGTTATTATTAGGTATTACGATTTTACCTGTTTTTCTCAATATTGTGCTGAAATCGATAGCCTGGTTTTGATAAGAACCAAAGGTTTCTCGCAAAAGCCCTTTGCGAAAACCTAAATCGGTTTCCGCAATTGAATGCAAATTTGAACTAATTTTTCCTAATTACAAATTGTGACATTCTGGTCTCATTTGTGTGACACAGAATTTGTCAATATCATACATGTGTTTATTGATTTTAAATCCATTGAATGATAGTTAAGAAAACATCCTTATGAACTGAATATATCTTATATATAAATATGTGGTTATTAATTTCGCTGTCTATCCACACCATGTTGTTTACAGCAAAGATGACAAGCTATGTAATGTATTATTGATCGACTCCATACAGGTCTTTTATTTTGTGTAAAATAAAATAGAGAAGGGGAAATGAGGAAATAAGTAAATGGAAAAAAATGTAGAACACGTTTGACAACAAATAAAGGATTATTTTGATGGAAAATAAAACCATACAATTTTATATTTTCAGGGTTTTTTTCAAATACAACTATTAACGAATATTGCATACATGCAACTTCAACTAAGCACAGATATATTGGCTTTAATTTCAATTTAAAGGGATGCACTTCTTCCTAATGTACGCGTAATATATATATATAAAACAGTGGGAGGAATATTTCCCCCACCCGGTCGTCTAACTGCGTGATCAAGTCTATGTGCCCACCATTCTCTATAGGCACAAATTTGTATGCAGTTCTTATTTTCGCACTTTTCGTTGTTAAATTCAGAGCTGCAAATTTAAAATCCTGCACAATTATTTTTGAACCATAAGGTTTAATATGTTCATCTTTCAACCTATCAATAGAATATACAGCAAAACTGGTTAGAAATGAAAAATTAGCGAAAAATTATTACGTCTAAAATATCTTGTTTCATGGTACCTTCCAACCATGTTTCCCTGCATCTATCTGTACTGTTAATCATGCATAGCTAAAGAAGGTCATTGTTTAGGGCTGCCATTTGCTTCATGAATAATTCATGAGTCAAGTACTAAGCCGTGGGGATCTCAACATGTTTACAAGCACTTACGTTCAGGTATTCACACGTTGGACTGGTTTTTAGCAGTTACTCAAATTCTGAGATGAATATTAGTTATTTTCATCTCAGGTCAAATTGAATATACCTTCACAATATTTTAAAGTCAAAAACAAAAATTCAATATATCTTACCAATAGGAACCTTCCATCAACAGTTACTACTTTTTAAATAGAAAGATGTTACAATTGTTTTCACCTAAAGACCCATTCAGTGATTTGCTCTACCGGGCGATCGTAAATATCACCAATATTCAGATTTTGGTACCTTTGTCATTGTCATAGATGTGCTAACATAGCCTGCAAGTAGTTCAGCTGAAAGCTGCTAGCTGTGTATTTAAGATAAAATAAGGGATTTACATGAATCTGTAATTTATATAGGCCCTACTGACAGTATATAAATTAGCTACATGTATTTGAATGGGGCTTCAACTTTGTCAATACTACTGTTTTCTTCATTTTTTGCCATATTTTTCATTTCAAAAATACCAAATGACAATTTGAATGACTTATCCTTCACTTTTAAGCAATTTACAAACAATTTCATTTTGTTTTACACTTGCGCTGGGATCACTGAATGGGACTTTAATGATCTATTAAAAGGGCATTTTGTGATCCATAGCATCATCCCCTACTCTTCTATATCACTGGAAACCTCTGGCTACATAATGTTTATGTATAAAAGATTTCTTGCAGATTAATTAGTTTAGCAAAGATATCATGAAATTTGAATTTCGGTTCGGTATACCAGAACAAAATTACAACACATTGTCTATGGAGCAGTGTAATACACGTAATCATGCATAACTCGCAAATGCAAAATCAGAATCAACTGAAATTTTGGGAATAAGCTTTTTTCGTGGATATCTACTGAAAAATGTCATAAAAAGAGAATGCTAGGATCACAAAATACTCCTTTAATTATTATTTATTATTCAGATCAAAATTTTGTGCCAATCTAAATGTTCCAAAATCAAGCAAACCAGGTCCTACATAATGTGAAAATGACCCAGCAAATGCAGATCAAATAATCTCTTTATATGGAACTGACTACTTTTGGATTTCGGATATTGTTTGTTAGTATAAACAAACACAGGGTTAACATTGTAAGTCATTTAAACCTGAATAAATTGCAAATGTATTTAGTTTCTTCACTACCTTTGTTTGCAATTTCAAAAAAAAAATTAAACATTGTATTTGTATGAATCATAGAATACATTTTAAACATAATTAGCTAAATTTGTATTTTATTAAAATTAATGCACTGGATATCAACCATTTTATGGACATTTTATGTATGGTTGAATGTTTATTGTAAATTAGGTGAAGCACATTTAAAAAAAATACAAATTAGAAATACATGTATGTGGAAGTAAATAGAGAATAAACAAAAAAACAGAAACCATTCAAATGAACAAAATAATAAATTGAATGAATGAAAGAACAACAAACAAATATTTGGAAAAAATTCTTTTAAAAAAAGTACATGTACTAGGAGCGCTTGGGACAAGAAACATGGATACAAAATCCTTATCATCTTTGCCAATTATTTGGAAAACAAACTCTCGTAGTAATTATTATCAAGCTTGTACAGAGGATATTCTTCGGAAAACAATTTGAATCCTGATAATAATATATTCTCTCTTAGTAATTATATCACCAGCTTCTACACAGGATATTCTTCCCACAGCTTTCTGCAGAAACAATGTATTCTATCATCATGATTTTTTTCCCTCCATGCGGAGCTTGTCAAAGGTCACCATAGCGCATTCAGCCCGAGGAAGCTTAGAGCGAGTCAGACTGCTTATTTCCCTCTCTCTATCCCTCCCCCTCCTCTCACTTTTTCTCCTGTCACAACATAATCTCTCTCTCACTTTCATTCTGCCACTCACTTACACTCTCTCTTAATGTCTTTGTTTTCCTTCTCTCATTTTCCTCATTAACCCCTCTCTTCTCAATCTCTCTCCTCTCCTCTCTTCTCGGTTTCTCTCACTAATCATCTCTTTCTCACAGTATCTTCCTCTCTCAAACTCTCCTCTTCTTTTCTTTCATTCCCTCTCCTGCTCTATCTCTCTCTTTATCTAATGATTCTCTCCTTATTTGCTTCAATTCTGTATCATTTTGCTCTTCTTTCTCTCATGATTTTACACAGTGTCTCTACTAATTCCCTCCTTCCTTATTTATTTATCTTAAGTCACTGTCTGTCCGTGTGTCTGTCTGTCAGTCAGTCTTTTCTCTTCTATGCACTGCACAATAAATCACAAGTCTCATTGTCTCTTACTCTCTCCTCTCCCTTTCCTCTCTTCTTTCACCCCCTCTGCTCTTATCTCTCTCTCTCTCTCTCTCTGCCTGTCTCTCTATCTAGTGTTACTTATCTACTCCCGATTCTATATAATACATGTGTATAATTTTGGTCTTCCTTCTCTCCTGTTCTTGCAAGTAGTGTAGCTCCTCATTCCCTCCATTTATAACCTTATAAGTCCCTGTCTCTCTGCCAGTCTGTCAGCGTGTCTGTCTGTCTGTCTTTTTTCCTCTTTCTCTATTTCTGCTACTTTTGAAATTTAGTTAATAATACATTAGTTTTCTAGCACTGTGCATAAATTAGAAGTTACCAAGAAATTGCACACACTTTGAGTCAATGTTTGGATGGATCTAAGCATGGCAGGAAAAAGTGGGCAATACAGGAAGCTCATTGCCTGAAATTTTTGGTTTTGACCAAAAAAATAAAGAAATACATAAGGGAAATATGTCATACTGGAGGGAAATTTGGTAAAACTGGGGGAATTTCTGGATTGCTTGCAGGGAAAAAACATTTTTTCAGCCTCTGGATCTAGGCATAATTTTGAAAATGCTACAATGTAAGCTGTAAAATAAGAACAGATTAATTAATAATTAATTATTAAATAAATTTCCAAGTATCCAGTTTAACCATCCTCCACACAAGCAAATATGTGTTTTGTGTATTTTCATGAGGCACTGAGAAAACTCTACTTATAGCAAAATATTATTCTAGATAGAAAACTTTATCGGCCCATCTGTATCACTGGTAGTGGTAGTAACATCTGTAAGACATTTTTAGCCCACACTTTTGTTTTGTCATCAAACATGGATAGAATCTCTTCAAGAAGGTAAAAGTTTTTTCACATTTCTTCCATCTGGAATCCCCCAACTCAACACAAAAGTTGGTAACCAACTATGTGGGTTACCAAATAGCGTGGAAAAGGGGTAATTTTTTTACCAGCAGAGAGGACCATGAAATTGGCTAAATAGGGGGTATTTAATTTACACTGTCCGTGAAATTTGACCATGAAATCAACTAAATAGGGAGTATTTAATTTGTACAGTCCGCGAAATTTGGATAAAAGAGGGGTACTAGGGAAAAGCTGGTAATTTTATGTTAATATTTAGTGTCATTGAGAAGGGGTGTTTGAAATTCTTAGTCATTGAAAACCACAAAAAAAGGGTTGTTTTTGGCCAATTTTTGTCCTCAATTTTGCATGAAAAAGGGGGTAAATTTGATGACAAATTATTGCAAAGGTCTTTGAAAGAATGGGTAACTCACATGGTTAGCAACTTTTTTGTTGAGTGGGAGGTGGGGTAGGCTGGATTCGTTGCCAGCGAAATGTGCCACTCTAACGAAAGTTCAATACAACTTACATGTAGGGGACAAGCAAAAAGATAATGGTCCTACATGTATGAAAAGAATGAAGTTTATGCGGGTGGGGGATTGAAATGCTTGAATATGTTAAAAGAATATGCATGTAGCAATTAGTCTAAAGATAATTTTGTATCATTCCTTTGAACATTTTTTTAATTGAAACAAATTCTGCCTGTATTATTTTCTGAAAGATTTAATTACCAAAAGTACATTTCTACATACTTTGTACCAGTTATTATCATCAAAACTTAAGCCACAATAATTACATATCTGTAGGAAATTGACTTTATTTTACAGGTACCTTTTTACTGCTGACATAGGGAACACTATCATCACTTATTTGAAGCTTTTTTCAAAACTGACTCATAAGTCATTGGGTAACAAGCTAAATTTTGAAGACAAATGGTCAGAATAACATTTCCCATTTCAAATCATATCAATTACATCTCTTCTTGGGAAATTACTAGCTCTTCAATTGTGACCAAACATTACTGAATGAGGAATATGACAGTAGTGTACCAAGTAGGAATCAAGATCCTTATTTGATGATGAGGACTACCGCTAAAGTTGAACAGATTTGGTAGCTTTCATTTAATTTTACACGGAAGTTAGGGTTAGTTTGGGGTTAGGATTAGGCTTAGGATTAGCTTATACTGGTCAAGTAATTACAGATTGACCAAAAAGTAGCTCCTGTGTGTTCTTTCTGTCAAAATATTTTACACAGGGGCTATTTTGTGAAATTGGGAGCTAAGCACCATTTTGATCCCTGGGATAAAGCAAGTTAATGTAAATCTGTCTTCATTTACCTTGCTCAAGTGTACTCTTTATCAATCAATCAATCAATCAATCAATCAATCAATCAATCAATCAATCAATCAATCAATCAATCAACTTTATTCCCACAATCAAATTCTAAAATTTCAAATCATAATCAAATGATTATGGAGGAGTAATCAAAAGGCCAATGAGGCCAGCAGTGACTGTCCCTGGAAAATAAAATATAAACTAAGCATTACTTTTGAGTAATGACTTTTGACTTTTTTTTACTTTTGAGCATCATGCCACAAGTCAGTTGATCTTGTCAATCAAATCTCATATAAAGCACGATACCAAGGCCCAAATGTTTAAAACATTTCAGAATCAAATTGTTCCTGATAGAACTTACTCAGTTCTCTAGAATTGTGATGCCCGAACAGCTAGTGCTCTCGCTGCACTATCGCACACAATGAGGTGCTAAACTCTGAGCTGACCGCCTCGCTTCCTTGTGGCTAGTAAGTTTTTGATGGAGGGAATGGGATTGACCAAAACACAAAACTAGTTTCCTTTACAGGACTTCAGTATCTTTTGGTTTCTTCCCAGGGTTCGCAGGTTTTTGCCGCAGGTGGAAAAAACCACGGTTTTAACCACAGTTTTAACCGCTTGGCAAAAACAGTTTTTGCCAGTTTTTGCCGGCAAAAATGGCAAAAACTAAAAAAGTGATTTATAATTCAGTTTTTTCATCTGAAAACAAATTATTAAGTTCCAAAAATAATTTCCTGAGTGTTACAAGACCAGATTTTGTAATTATGAGTAACATTTAAGAAATTAAATTCATGTGTTTTCATTGCTCAAATGCATTTAACCGGAATGTGGCGTATACCAAATTTAAAACTTTTTCATTTTAAGGACTTGATGAGACAAAAAATATGTTGAATGATTCATTAAAAGTTGTGTGTTACTGTTTATGAGCTTTCTGTGCTACTTTTTTAATATTTGAGTGACTATATGTGAGTTTTTGCCAGTTTCTGCCATTTTTGCCGGTTTAAATCGGGCAAAAACGGGCAAAAACAGGTTTTTGCCAGTTTTTGCCACTTTGCTGGCTAAAACCGAACCCTGTTTCTTCCCTATGCTGATCCATTTGAATATATTCAAAATATACTGATAAGGAACACACCACAAGATTAATAATGAACAAAAATAGTTTCATTTGGGAGGAAGGACTGATGGATGCCCTATGAACAAAACTTGTTTCATTTGGGTGGGAGGGAGGGATTGAGGAAGAGATGGGGAATTGAGGAAGGGATGGGCAGAGGGAGGGAAGGGGGAGGGAGGGAGGAACTAAAACTTAACAGCAATATTATTTTTACTAATTTCCCATTTCATATATAGATTAGGAGGAAGGGGTTCAACTTGCATTGGTATGCAACTGCACATATTTTACATTTATAGCTTCATCTGTCTTTTGGTTTGTTCCCTAAGCTGTTCCATTTGCAAGTAACCAATAATTCACAAAAACAGGCTAGTGGTCCAAGCCGAGTTTCTTTCCAATATTCGGTTTTGCCTGTTAAAAATAAATTAATACAATATCGCTAATGTCATGGGGGAAAAGAGGAGCAAGATGTAGATTCCTAAATGTCAACACTAAATGAATATAAAAGCATTTTCAAAAATATGGAACCACTTAACAATTTCAATTTCTAGATTTTCAGTCAATAATAAAAACATTTGATAGACTGAGTAAATCAGAGGATGTAATTACCTAAGTATAAAAAGAATAAAGGATTAAATTCTTACGAATGACATCATTAGCTAACAAGTTGAGTTTGCTAATTTAACCTTGTGGATACGTAATCCATTTAAAAAACAGGAAATACACAATGCCAAAAACAAAAATGGTTGTAAACATCTAGACCAGACATCTTTTGAACAAATTGAATTCCTAGCTTTGTACAGCTATCTCCAAAATGTAAATGCTTCACCTTTACCACCTCTACTATTTCTCCTCCATTTTCATGATTTTTTCCCCAAGTTAAACATTACAATATTTCAATTTGCATATTTTCATGAAACAAATTAAATAAAATGCATCATCTCGAGGACTTCTTCAGCTCAATCCCCAATTACACAATATATTTATAACAGAAATATATTTTCACTACTTCGAATTATATATTCTTAACCACAATTTATTGAGGTGAAAATAAAGCAATGACTTAAATTTCGCTCCGGAGGAGATGTTGAAAAGTCTGGCTCTCTTGCGCAATACATTAGAATGAAAGGGGTCAAATCTCCCGAGGCTACTCGTATGCAAAATAATCATACAAGACAATGTGAACTGAAGTCAAATACCTCACCATAATATTAAAGGAGGTAGTGGCTCTTAGGATGAATCTGTCTGTGAAGTCTATCAAGTAAAGAAGACTGGGCATGTTGGCATTTGAATCAATACTGGAATATATCAACACTGCTGAAGACGGTATGAAGGAAGAGTAGCTTGGTGCTATTTTGACTGTCTAGAAATTATCAATAATGGGCTTTTGAGTCTGCAATTCCGCCCAACCCCCTAAGTAACCCAATACCACTTGTGGCTTGAAAAGCGTTCATTGGGGACACTTGATGGACTGCAAAAAATGAGAAATCAAATTCACAAGAGTCTAACTAAAGGTTTTAAAAGGGGAGGCTGGGACCACATTAGAGCACTTGCTAAGTAAAGTTAAGGCACGGTTGTTTTGTTTTTATGCATATGAGGATGACTAGTTAAAAGCAGAACTGTTGAATTGCAAAAACTATACAAGGCGTCAGTCCATGATGGAAATTCAGGATAAGATATAAGCGAGTACATTAGCCAGTGGAGGTTATCCGCTACCTAGAGAGGATAGTAAATGCAATTTGTATTATGCCGCCGTGGATGTTTGGCCAAAACGGTGGCAGTGGTGGCAATGTACATTACAAGCGCTGACGAGTCGTACAAGCAGTCGAGCGATCATAGCCGGCTGGCTGACTGGCCGTATGGGCATGTAGGTCAGTGGTATGTCACGGGACACTGGCTGTGAGATGTGTTGTGTACATGTACTACGTAATCATAATAATGAATGCCCATTCAACACGTGTGTATGTGTGGTGAGTGGAGGACGCATAGATGAAATTGTAAAGTCACAACACCAACAGTCGTCTGCTGCATCTTTTAAAAAAATAGCCATTTTGTTTTGAAAAGTATGGATTTTTATGGATTCTTACTTGGAAAAATATCATTTGCATGAGTAAAATCACACCTGTGACCCTAATGTGGTTTTCATTACAAATGTGCAGTTAAAATAATAAAATTTGCATAAATTGAATTTTTAAAATACAGATGAAATATGTGACAAATTCTGGCATCATCAGATATATCTAAAATATTAATTATTTTAATTACTCGTGATTAATTACGCTAATTGACTTTTGATAAAAGTAAATAAACAAGACCTTACCTCTGACCTCTGCTGTAACCTCTTGTTGAGTTCGTATATTCTATAGTCGGGTTGGCTAACGAAAGGCGTATGCCTCCTGTAGAAAGGGAAAGAATTGAAGATGGGTAAGTCGGGTGGTGCTGCCATGATCCTAACATGGGACTATGTGATCTATGGTGTAGATGTTGATGATGATGATTTCGCCGCTGCCTTGGAGCTGTATGATACCCTGACTGTAATACAGCCATGTATACTGGCTACACACCACGATGCATGCACACACACACCGTCACTGCCTGCTTTTAGCTAGGAGCTTACACACACTGCCAGTACTGACTAACAAGTAACGCAGTGAGGGACGACTGTTAGCAGACTCACACACACGACCGCCAACACAGTTAGCTTGCAAGCTCTGACGAGTGGTTGGCTATGTGGTTGTGCAAGTGAAGGTTTTTTAATGATTCATATTTTATGCAGTAGGCCAGCTTTGAGAGAGAGCTCTGCTGTACCGCACTCTTTCTCTCTCTCTATCTCTCTAGAGCTGTAAAGTGAAGATGTTCCACTGTTGTGGTAGAAGTGATGTATATTCAGACTAAAAATAAAAAGCAAAATAAATCAGGCAGTGGTAGCAGCGGATTAACGCGGTGTGCATGTGTGATGCCACTAGTTTTTAAGCACAACTAAGCTTCCTCATTCCTGATTTATTTTTCGGGTAGTTGTAAATTTAGTAACGTATCGAAACGTATGGAAATGGATGGAAAAGGATGGAAATGGATGGGAAAAGGATAGGAATGGATCGAAAAGGATGAAAATGGGTCGGAATGAATCAAAATATGACTCAAATATCTCAAATGAGTACAATAAGAGCTAAAATTGGTCAAAATGTGTTTCACCCGTCGGTCAAAATGCTCAAATCACAGGACAGTGTGGCCAGTAAAAGCCGCTACAGCAGCATGAAACCACAGATACTAATGATAACATTCCAATATCTGCGATGAAACATTGGCAGATCTCAATAGGTCAAGGCCATAATGTAATATTACCACATAATACAAATTTTCAACATAATTTGTGTAATTAGATGTTCATGGCATCATACATACACCAGTTGCAAACTTTTCAAGATAATTATTGAAATATAAATCTTTTAAAATCCTTTTTTGAAGTACTGCATCATAAAAAAGTTTGGTGAAAATTGTAAAAATTGAAATAATTGTTTATTTTTCCACAATTCATTCACCAAATTGGTCTATAGATATGATATCTAAATCATATTAAATCAAATTCTAGAATTTCATGCTCAGATTAAGTTTAAACACATTTTAAGGTCTATTTGACAGGGGAATTGAAAACTCATACTAGCGATATCCTCCTACAATATGCAGGAATAGGCCTATAAAAATGTATATAAATCAAAAGTTAAAGCCATAAATGTACGATCTTTTAATTTGGTCATTTTTTTTTTCAAACCTGATTTTTTGGCATTTTAATTTTTGTAATGCTTGTCAAGTCATATGTCCCAACTTACACCTAATTGAAATCATGGAGTTTTTATTTAATGCTAATAAATAATGTCATTGAGAAAAATTAAAGTACAACTATTTATTTAATTAATTAATATCTTTTAATATTAATCTAAAATTAAAGAAGAATTGCGCTTTTTTTCTTTCTTTCTTGCGTTAATTGATTAATTAAAAGAAAATCGAGGCCTAATTGTTCTTTCTTCCTTCCATTACCATGATTACTAGTATTTGAATTTTATTTGCATGAAAAGAAAAAGCAAGAAAGAAAGAAAGAAATGCAAAAAATAGGGAAGACAGGAAAACAAATGAAGACACAGGATAAGAAAACACATTTTGATGAATTTTAGCTCTTATTGTACTCATTTCGAAATGTTCGAGTCATATTTTGATTCATTCCGACCCATTTTCATCCTTTTCGATCCGTTCCTATCCTTTTCCCATCCATTTCCACCCATTTCCATCCTTTTCCATCCATTTCCATACGTTTCGATACATTACTAAATTTACAACTACCCTTTATTTTTCTGTCTTGGCACTGCTATCTAGGCAAATTGAGGGCCAAGCTGAGGGGCAAACTCTGACCCTTAACACATTACCAACTACTCCAGCTTATACACTGCTTCATCGATCATCACATTATACACCTGTATCTTCTCTACGATGACATACAAATGACTTTGAATGATAGTACTTGTAAAAGGTACAAAATACAGAATACTACATTCAGGCTTGTATATATTGTGATCTGACTTGAGTATGCATGATTACGTTAATTTTTAAGGTGAATCGGTTGGTTTACAGCACAGCAGGGGTTCTACTGCCTCCAGGGAGTTATACAAGGGCAAAATTTTGCCTAGGTTTCTGCTCAACTGTGGAGTTCAATGCCTGATTCAATGCCACACAACATGCTCCTATACAAACACACACACACATACCACTTATATTCAATGCATTATTTTAAAACACAGAATTTTAAAATGAAACCATTTTACAATCAAATATTACAATCAAATGGTACATGTATGTGAGAACTACTTGCCCAATATTGTATGTCTTTTTGAATTTGGTTGACTCTGTCTGAACTAACAATTGGGTATTAATTTTTTTTTTAATCGAGACATTCTCACTATATCCAGATTTTGAGACAATTCTGTGAATCAAAGCAAAGATCACACTAAAATATTTGTACAAAGTTGACAAGAGTACAATTTTGAAAGTTACACACAAATTTGCATGAATCATCTGATTCCTTCACAAATATTACAATTTGATTTTAAAGACCAATGAAGTTAAGGCCAAATTCTGGTATTATTTTCAACAATGTTATATTATCGTAGTTTGTCGATGCAAGTACATGTACGTTGTATCGGAGATTTTGTAATTTTACAGGAGAAGCATAACATTTTTATGTTCAAATTTTTCTACTTATTTTTCGTTTTTGACTGTTAATTAATTATTTATTAATCAAAATTTAAAGACTTGTCAAATAGCTTAAAATGTGCACATTCATCTATGTTTTCCTAATACACAAAGTGGTATTTGCCCGGGGTTACTCCCATTGTGGCCTGTCCACCATCCGCGATAATCAACCTTTGAAAAGCACCATAAACAAGGATTTAACCCTTTGCTAAAACACACACCTTTTTTACACCTTAAACAGGGATTTTACTCCTTGCATCAAATTTCATACCCTAAATTTCATTTCAGTAAGGCCCCGTATCCATAGGCTGTTCCCTTGTGGCGTGTGCCCTTGTTCTGTGTTCACTTGTTCCCATGTGACCTGCCACACAGACAACCTATGGATACGCCACTAACAAAACAAAGGTTCGTTGTCTGTGTGGCAGGTCACATGGGAACAAGTGAACAAGGAACAAGGGCACACGCCACAAGGGAACAGCCTATAGATTTTGCTACCCTTTTTTTACAATTTTTCATGTTTTTGACACCCTAAACACGACACGCGTACAGATCGTGCCTACCCAATGAAAAACTACCCTTTTTACGCATTTTCATTATCGCGGATGGTGTACAGGCCACAATGGGAGTGAGTGACCCCCGGGGGTATTTGGTATTTGACCCCCAGACCCCTCCCGTGCCAAGCCACAGACTGGTGTTTTGCTGGCCGAGCCAAAGAAACTATTAGGGTGATTGCGTCATCGCATCACATGGGATGGATGTCTTCTGGTCAGCAGCGTAGCTGGGATTTTTTCCAGGAGGGGCATGGGCCCAAATCCACCAAATTTCCCACTGGGGAGGGGGGGCAAATAGACAATTTTTGCCAGGCTTATTGATAATAATCGTATGATATTGCATATTGTATGGATTCCCCATCTCTCTGCCCCTCGGTCTCGCCCTGGCCCCTCTTTTTTCCTCTCCTCCCCCCCCCATTTCCCTCTTTTTTTCCTTGCACTAGGGGGCGGGGGCCCAAATAGGCAATTTTTGCCAGGGGGAATTGCCCCTCCCCGGCAGCTACGCCACTGCTTCTGGTGGTTTTGCTTTGTAAGAGTTGGGGTTAAAATTCACCCAAGATATTACCTATGACGTTCTTGCACTGACCCGATGATCTCATAAGACAGTTTTACTGAGCATATCGCAGGAAAATTCAAATTATCCGTTACAGAAGAAATGGTTCATTCCATGCCATCCAGGTTGAGGTCACATACAGTTGTTTACTTTGGTTAGGCAAAAAAATAATTTGTTGTGTTGCCCTCAACCGTCCGACCCTAAATCCTGAAAAATCAGGGTCGCAATTTTTTTTTTTTTTTTGAATGATGATTTTTACAGATTTGTTCAAAAACTCAATGTTTTTCACTTAAAATTAATATTTTATTAAAGACTATTCTTTAATTGATGTCTAACAGGTACCCAGAAGTCAAAATTGACAAATGTCCCCTAATTGAAGAAGCATTATTTAATATTTTAGGGGATTTTTAAAAACTGAAGGTTTTAAAAAAAAAAAAAAAAAAAGAAAAAAAATCCACTGTCCGACCCAAATTTCCAATTTTCCCACTTGAGGGCAACACAACAATATTTTTTTTGGCCTTATTGTGTGGTTGGACCAATGGTGTCATTTGTTGCGGCGTTTTTGGTCACTGACATCATTTGAAAAAACAAACAACTCATTTTGCCTGATCATGTCCAGTCACAACGGTCTTGCCGACCAGCACTGCATGTAAATAAATGTCCTGCTTACCGGCACAAAATTGAATAAAATTACTCAAAACAATGTTCAAAATTGAGCAAATATTGAACTAAAATGAATAGAAATGCCTAAAATTAATAGCCGGCACTCAAATTTTCCTTAGATGTCACATTTTCTTTCATTTATATTGTGGTGTTGTGAGAAAAATATTATGAAGCCCTAGACTCATCTAGAATCATCAGTCAGTCTACCAACAGCTTTACACCGCTGATGACAGAGAATGGTTTCTCTGAAATATTCAGTTCAAAAAGTATTATGAAGCCCTAGACTCATATTATTTGAATATTGCAAATAACATTGTATTTGTCACAAAGGACAAAAAGGACAATGTCAACAACATCTAGAAACACTGGAGAATCATCAGTCAGTACCAACAGCTTTACACCGCTGATGACAGAGAATGGTTTCTCTGAAATATTCAGTTCAAAAAGTATTATGAAGCCCTAGACTAGAGTGGCAAGTTTTCCGTGTCACAGAAAAACTGACAAATTCACGGAATTTAAGAAAAAAACGGAAAACACCAAAATTCGCGGAAAACATGATTTTTTCAAAAATAAAAATGAAGAACAAATACTGAAATGTGAGCTTAAAATAATGAAAATGAAGTCAGTCTTCATAGATATCAGGCTTAAAACAACTAAAAAGATAATGCAAGTACCTACTTTTCACCCCGAATTTGAACACAGAATTTAAATTACATAACGGAAAATCACGGAATTTAGTATTCAAAACCACGCACGGAAAATCGCGGAATTCAGTGTTTTAAATCACGGAAAACTTGCCACTCTACCCTAGACTCATAATATTTGAATATTGCAAATAACATTGTATTTGTCACAAAGGACAAAAAGGACAATGTCAATAACATCCAGAAACACTGGAGAATCATCAGTCAGTACCAACAGCTTTACACCGCTGATGACAGAGAATGGTTTCTCTGAAATATTCGGTTCAAAAAGTGAGTGTTGTTGACCAGTTTTAAAAATATACCTTTGATGTCTATCCCCAACACATAAATCTATTCATTCGCGTAAAACTTTATGGTTTGATAGATTTCTAGTTCTACTCAAATTTGCATTTTAATTTCTTTTTTGTATTTGTTGACTTGGGCTCCTCCAAAAAATCTCTATTTTTATTAGCATAGTACAAAGTGCAAGATATGTAACATTTAGTTTAATTTATTCCCACAAAAACTTTATCTTTTACAATTCTATTTATTTCAGAATAACGAAAGGTTTTCAATACATCACATTCATGCTGCATTTAATACATGCTAAAAAATATAAATTTAACACTTTTTGGTATGATGCAAGTCATGCAACAGATGCAACTACACATAAAATACCATTAAAATAAATGTTTAAAAAAATAGCACACAATCAAAGACTAGTTTTATTTTTGCAGTAGATTTGGTATTTTTTACATGTTGTATTTTTCATCTTATTTTGTTCACTCATTATGGTATTCTCTTTCTGACATTATGGGGATGGTATGCAGTGCATATGCAACGAAGATGCATTTACTAGTCTTTAACCAAGATTGGCAATTTTTGTAAAAAGAAAAATGACCACTTTCACTTGCCTTTTGTATCCCATATCAATTCAAAAGGAACATTTGTTAACAATGAAAAAATTTTGAGCAAGAAGCTTGCTTTCTTACATATTTTTTTTTCAATAATTAAATAATATTTTCAAAAATGTTGATGCCAATAATACTGTATACCGACAGACTTGAGACTTTGGTTAAGTCTATTCTGCCTGATAGATGCTGCACAAAGGCTTCTGGTCACAGCTAGGTAGACTTGGCACAAATTCTTTAAAGAAATACAAGCTAAGCTAAGTATTGGGAAAATCACTCTTTATCAAAAAAATCCCAGTAGATAAACAAAAACATGCTCAAAAAGATTTGATTAATTAAATTCATAATGATACAACAAAATACAGAACCTTATTTATTTAATTGTACACTGTACAGAAATTTTTATAGACAATTTGTTAACAAAATTATACATTTTAATTTTTGTAAATCATTCTCTTCCACAAAACACAACAGTGCCTTGATTTGTGAAAATGCATGCAAAAACATGTAATTTGCATTTTAATGGGGAAAAATTTGAGGGAAAAAAACACACCTAGACTTAGCACTTTCATATTTAAGACTTGTGACAGTCTAAGTTAAAGGATAGAAGTCAAGCAAATCAATAGAAGAAACAACAGATATCCATGCCTGGCTAAGTCTCTTTTCTACATATCATTTAAAATGTCCGGTGGTGCGAATTCTTAAATTTACATTATTTTTTACAATTTTTGTCAGCATTGTGTTTTAAGTATATTGTTTCACATCATGATGTATAATGCATGATTTTTTTTTAATCTATCACAAAATATCCTTTCATAGCAGAGGGAAATAAAATATTTAAAAAAATAAATGTCCGCTAAGGTATCATTTTTCATTCTCTTCACAAATAAAGTTGGAGACACTTTTTTTTGCCAAAAAAGTAATTTTTAAGATTCTCATTCCTAAAACATGTTTTGATGTTTCTTTACTGTGTTTGTTTTTATTCACATTAAAGACCTACATTTCATCTTTCCCCCGCACCAAGCAAAATTTCTTTCTCCCCTACAAGCCCCGGCTAAGTGCCACTCTCAAGACCCTTCCCCTCCCCCCCCCCAAGTCCTTTTCCCATTTTGGGGACCTCCATAAAGCTTTTCCCTGTTCCAGAGACCCCCGATTGAAGCCCAGAGACTTTAGGTTCATTTTCCCTACAATTTACCAAAAACACCTTAATATAGCTTCAAATATGACTGAGCTCCAAGCATTTATTTCTGATTATTTTATGCCAAAAAAGAGCAAGACAAAAAAAGCCCCATTTTGGTTTTGGACCACAGACCCCGCATATTTTTGAAATCTAGGTACAATATTGAAAAAAGGCAGCACTGCTCCTCAGAACTTTATGAATTTACTCAATTCAGATTCACTTCAAAAATATTACAAATTTGGTGCAGTTTGTAGAATTTATATACAACTGGCAATTACGGAACCAGACATACTGAGAAACATCTTCTAAATGTTACATATTTGGCCGACTTTTCCATAATTGAAGATTATTCCTCTGCATGGTTAATTAAGTATGATTAAAATTTAATTTACACCTTTACATTTTTCCATATGTGCAATAATTTCTACTTCATATGGTTATATCCAAATGTATGCTTTTAAGGGGCATTTGATGATATTTCTTCCAAACTTATATGTACATTGTAGTATAGCTATCGTCTTTCTCCAAGAGATAGTTTGTAAGCCTTTGCATCGGGGCCTGAGATTGGAATTCCAGTTTCCTTTCTCACGAAGTAAGGGCTAAGAGTAAAATTGTACAATTGTGTTTGGGAGTGGCCTTCTCTCTTTTCTCTTTTTCCTAGCTATTTTCTTCCATTTCTTGCTTTGTTTATCAAAGCTATCTAGGCCAGCATGCATATATTAGCCTACACTGGCTATCCAGGCTTGTGCATTTGTATGAGCTTGGAACGGTCCATGGTTTTCCATGGATTAGCATGTGTTCCTCACAGACCAACCTGGGTAAACAACAAACAAAAACAAATGAATGTAATTTACAAGCAGACAGTCAGAATAATGCCCACTGATTTTCCAACCCTTAAAGACTTGACAAAAGAGGGCTCAGTGCTATTTTCTTCCTTTTTAAAGATGTAAGAATTTTATGGGGTAGTGCTAGACGTCCTCTTCTTCATAGCCAATCCATATAATTTCAATATGATACAAAGTCCGACTAAATTTCATCTCTTTTAGTGTTATAAATTATAAGATCATGCAAGTCATCAGGCCATTTGATGACCCCACTTTTCTGACCCAACTCTCACCGCCTCCTCCTAACAACATTTTAAGCAACTCTTTAATCATGGAAGTAAGAATCATACTTTAATGGATGACAAGTAAAAGGGGTCAAAGCAGAAAATATGTTTTACTTCATAAGTTATTTTAAAAATCAGATTTATTAATTTAGTGGTGGGCTATTAAATTGTAATATTTCAGTGGCTTTGGGGGAGGTTTATTTGACACAGCTTTATTTTCTGAGCAATTTGACACCAATCTTATACATGTATTTAAATCGGCCAAAAATTAGGAAGATGCCAGCCAAAAGATGGCATACCAGGGGAGGGGTAGTTTTGACCTTCATTTTCTACTTTAAAAGGGAATTTTGTCACATTAATGGTTCTGTACTTTGCTGCATTTTTGGTGTCCATTTTAAATGGTTTTACTTTTAGGTATGTCAGGAAAGGGATTTTTAGTGAAAGAACAAATTTGGTGTAGAAATTATAAATAATCATCTGTTACCCATGGAATTTGATCTCAATTGATTTTCTTTTGTTTTGTGTGTGGAAATATATATTAGGTCAAATCTTTGAACAAGTTCATTAGGAAGGTTGATATCAACTGTGAATTTTGTTCATTTTGAACAATTCCAAGTAAAAACGAAGTTGGTTTACTCACTTTTTTAGTGACGTTTCACCACTACACTAGTGGCTTCCAATCATCTGTCACGGACATTCACAAATCCGCCATCACTGATCATGTGGCCTCCACAAATCACTCCATCAATTGGGAGGACTCAAGAGTGATTGATCGTGAAGCCGACAAGACCACCAGGTGGCTGAAAGAAGCCATCTGGATCCGCCGAAAAGGACAAGACACTCTAAACAAGGACGAGGGGGCCTACTCACTCAACAACATCTTTGACCAACTCATCACGCCCTCTACAGTGCTTCCTGTTGCCTATAAAAGCAAGCAGTCAGATGTGATGAGTTGCCAGTCTGAAGAAGCCATTAGTGTAGTGGTGAAACGTCACTAAACATGTGAGTAAACCAACTTCGTTTTTACTTGGAATTGTTCAAAATGAACAAAATTCACAGAATATATTAGGTCAGCTTTGGAGCAAAGAGCATGTTTCTACTGAGCAAACGGTTGATGGTGAATTTAAGTGAATAGGGGGTGATGCCAGGAATATGCGGTAACAGGCCCAGTAGAAACAGATAGGGTGAAGGTTTGTTTTATTTCTTCTTTTGGTGAATGCACGGTGATGCGAGTGAACCTCAACGTCATCCGTCAACCACCTTTTGAGGTGGTTAATAGTGGTGAATATGTGGTAAAGTTCACAGTAGAAACAGTTCGGGTGATGATTTTGCAGGTGACACCTGAAGTTAGCCTACCGTACAATACAGCGCTAGCATTAAATGAAAGTCACAAAAACTATTTTCTGGACTTCCGCCCTACCCACTAAATAAGTGGGAGGTGAATTGTTACCCTGCATTTACAGTGCAGTAGAAACGACCCCATGATGGCGAAGAGGATAAAAATGTGGGTGAAGGTGGAGGTGCTCAAAACACGATGATAGCGAGTGTGCCAAGGCGGGGCACCTACATGTAGGCCTAAACAACTGAGGACATTATGGTTACAATCAGGATAGGGGGATGCTCAAATAAATGAGGCATACAGGCTTGTGCATTCAACATCAAACAGGGTTTTTTTTTTCCAGAATCCCTTAGATATGTTTCTATGTTCTGAAGAAAACATATAGCCAAAATCCTTAGATATGAAATCCCTTTTTTTCCCCAAAATCCTCAGATATGGATCCCTATTTTTGGCAAAAATTACCACCACAACCCTTTTATGTGATTGGAATGTCAAAACAGGTTGTTTCCTTTTTCCCCATTGCATTGACCTGTTTGGTAATTCACACCATCTCTAACTTCAGTATCAAACTAAAGACTTACAAGACAAACATCCACCCTAGCAAACACCCAATGAAATATCTCCGCAGAGAAAATTGGCGCTGACACACATAAGTCAGTGAACCATGCCTGGAGAGACGATGTTGCAAAAGTTTTGTGGTAATATTATGAAATCATCTGCATGATCAAAGTGAAGTATTAACTTTCATCACGTTCTAATATCCATCTTGTAGTAAGTCCTAGTGATCACACAAAAAACTCATCACTGGAAGAGGTTTATAATTGGTTTAGCTTCCAAGACCCTGCGTTTCTTTACACTACCAAACATAATCTATGTACGACGCATACATGAGCACTACTACTCTCTATGAAAAGTATCAATGATCACAAGTTGATACATACAAATCATACACTTCAAAGCTGCCTTGTAAGTAACTTGTGCATCAGGTGAGTAAGACTGATGATAATGCGGTCTGGTCAGCAATGATAATGTAGTAGTATTCAGCGTACAGGTTTGCTACAATTCCAGTGCTCGAAATAGCCAACATCTTCATTTGAACCCTCGCTTTTGAAATCTATGAGCCTGGCCTCAAAATAAGGTGGCCCAAGGGCCCTCAGCCCCCGAAAATCAGTGAGGGCCCACAAAAGATACATCCAGCGGGCCCAAAGCATAGGTTAAAACCAATGGCCCAAATTTCAGACCCACAAAAATTTGTGAGGGCCCTCAAACATTTAAGAACAAGGGCCCAAATGGCCCTCAGAAATTCTGGCTTATTTCGAGGCCTGCTATGGGCCCTCATCAATATCCACGTACCCAAACAATTGATATTTTAATATCACATGGGTCCACATTTGGGACACTTTGTAAAATTTCAGACTTGTAAGACTTCAAATCAAAGCAAGTAATGCCGTGGCATGAATTGATGTTGAAGCAAGCATTGAGTTATAGGACTTTGTAAGTTGTGTGTGGAGTACCAATGTGTATTGTACAGGTTCTGAACAAGAACAAGATTTCTTCATATTGTAAAGCTGTAGTAGTAAATTAAACAAATTTTGAAAAAAAAAATCAGAAATTCCATCATACACATGCACACAGTGTTCGGTAGCAAACATTGTTAAAAGTTACGGGACACAGACTCTGCCGACTAATTCCAAAAGGGAGCCTCTGAAACTCTGACGCTTCTTTTACGCAACTCTCTCACATAAACCTTGCACTGCTCCAATCCCACTAATTGGAAATTTAGTTTTGTAGATTGAGCGCAATCAGCATAAAAGCCCTTCCTTGCTAAGTCCATCTTACACATTCTCTACTTGCATGTGATCAAGTGTAATTGGATAGTACCACAATTTTAATAGTTTTAATGCATGGATTTGGTTTTTACCATGTATAGAATAAAATCCTTTTGTTAAATATATAATGTGTATTGTAATTTGTAAAGTAATTTAAATGGAAGGACTGTAAGTAAGAAAGTGGAGAAAACACTGCCGGGATAAATAGGTAAATGTCTGATTACAAAAATCTATGGAAAACACACACAAAAGAAGCTAAATGAAGTACTAAATTTTCACATGATATTTAACTTTGAAAATAAACAAACAATTTTAGAATAAATAAATTGTGTTATTTTGCTTCTTTTATTTCCCTGTTTCAATGTTATGATATCACACCACAAAGGGTCCAGGCCGCCCTATCAGACTGAACAAATACAATGTTTTCATTCACAGAACCACACTTGGTTAATCTAAATGAAATAAAAGTTGGGAATGATGGCTTATGTGTCTATTTTTTGTGATAGAGCTATGCTCTGTGAATCATGATGGTTTTCTCAATGCTAACTGTTACAATTATGAAATTTGAGGCAAATTCAATTGTGTACATAACCTAGGGTGAGTTTGCACTTAATAAACAGTACTTAAGGCGAAAATAATGTTCCCATGTCCAGTTGGATTGTAAAAACTCCAGTGGGTTGACATCATGGTCTGCAAGGTTTTAGCCAGAGAGTTGTCAATCCGTCTTTTGTCCACCCATCTTTTGCCTCCACACTTAATTGCATATCTATAAGGGTGTGTGCACAAGTATGCGATGTACGTGCTGCGGGTGTGTAGTGATGCACATGTCTACAAATCTGAATGTGGGGGTGTGCTTTAGTATTATGTGAGTGAGCATAATTTTTCTCATTGAAAAAAAATATCAAAGAATTATATGCAGTAAAAAAGAACACCTTCTGTGACTGAAATGCAAGTTGTATACAATTTACCTGTACATGAACTTTCATTATTATACACAACACATGTAGCAAACTTGTCTCTCTAATCCATGTATTCTATCAGCTATGTAGCAATGAAGGTCTCCTTTGCTACGTCACAATAACCGAATCAATGTACGGCATATTTGTCAAGCCAGAAATGAGGACTTCTTATCAAGTACTTCAGGCTTCCTGACAGGGATTTACCCAATCAAACATGGTGAGAATACAGCTGGCGTGTACGGTGACCAGCTGACTAACCGCAAACTTCAACTATGATGCTAGGTGTTAAGGCCTTGCCACAAGTTTCTAGGTGAAATCTGATGAACAGCAAAAGTGCTTGTACTCTCATGTAAATTCAATTAGATTGAATAAAGTATTATTGTACTAGGAAGTACCAGGAGAGCTACAAATGTGCTATTTAAAGCTTTTATGGGTATAATAAAAATTCCCTTTAAAAGGGAAGGCCAGCCTCAATGCAGAAGAGGTCTTGTAAATAGTTTGGGTCACCGTGAAAGGCATTTTTAGGATCACGCTTACATCCATGTTACATGACAGTTCACCAAACCATCAATGGTGAGAACATGCACACTGAAACAGCAAAAAACATTAACTCCTATAACTCCTGTCAACTCTTTAATTCATTACTCCAAATTGTTCTGTATTTTTGTCTTTACTGCTTTTTACCCATACTTATTATTAAAATCAAGAAATACACTGCAGTTGTTAGTGAAATTCGCTATGTTAACTCAACTTACATGCACGTTTTATTTTAAAATAATTTTATATTATTTCGCAATGTATAGTTTACTATAAAGTAGATAGTGGCAAGCACATGATAAAGGACTGATCATTCACTACAATCTTCACTTTTAAACTGTATTTTTTGAATGTGTTGATTGTTAGTCCGAAACTCCTGCAAAGCTATGGACATGGCATCTAACCTAGACTTGTTTTCGTGTGTTTGTGTTATATTGTCCCTCTGCCTTGCGGGTAGATCTTGGTTGGAGTTTGTCCCCAATAAATTATTTTCCAACAATTTTTTTGTATGTAACTCCAATATTGAATATCATTATCATTTGCTATATTTATCATTTACTTTGTAGGTACTAGCCTTTTTACAAATTCACATGTAAATGTTGGATTTAGGCCTCTGATTTGCTCATGCATACATGTTTTGTTTTCAAGGTTGTAGGCCTATATCCAATACTTGTTACATTTACAATACATCTTTTTCATGTAATATTTTGGAAATTGCCTAAAATGACTTAATATTCTAGATATGCCTACTGGTTATAAAATTATTTCTTATTTAATATGCATTGTATACTTTGAATTTTGCATTGGTAAATCTTGTATTTTCTCTACTTACAAGGCTTGTTTGTCTTTGTTCGTTTTTTTTTCCTAATGTATTAAATTTTGTTTTGCTTATTGTACAATTGAAACACTATGTATAGGGTGCCACGTCATCACGCTGTGCGCTTGGTGGCATCCTCATCCTCTGTTTCTCATACTTTTGTCATATAATTTAAAATGTTCCACACTGTTTTATACAAGAAAATATTATTCTGTATTATGTTAACATGTATTTTGAATGGATGAAATAAACTGAACTGAACTGAACTGAACTGAACCTACTCCATTCTGTAATAGTCTGCATTGTGTGTTTTCTCAGTCTTCAATCATTTTGTTGAATGTAATTTTATGAATCAAATAAAAAAGATAGAAATTGGCCTCACTTTAGTTATGTGTCATTTTACAGTATTTATAATTTATAAAGTAAGACAATAATTTATTTATTTTCTATAAGTGCATGTCAAAATATGGGATATATTGTTCAATATTATAGCTAGCCCTAAAAACTTTATTTTCAATCGGATTTTTCCGTTGAAAAGACAAAACTGATATTAAAGATAGCAATAATATCATCAATAACATTTTGAGTCAATTTTATCCATAAAACGATACAGGATAGGATAGATAATTACTTTGACTTCAATGTGGTCCATATAATGAAGAATTTGATTCTACAACATTATTAGATCTGTTATCAACATATCAATTATGCACTCACAGGCAACCAAACATCATGCTATGCTCAGTAGTCCACTGATATGACCTCGTGATCACCTTGTCATTTTTTTGATATGCTGATTGCTGAACAAGTTTATGTTTATATGTGTAGGCCTAACCTATGATAGCTTTTAAGTCATAATTAATTCAAACATAACTTTGGCAATACTCAATCGTTTTGTTCGTTGAAACGGCAAAACATACTTTCTTTTCCTTGCAAATCGAATTAGCAGACATCAAAAACATTTCCACCACGAGAATTAAAAAAAAAATTCATACCAATAGAAGAAGGCTACAATCTTAGCTAATCTTTAGTGTACACAAACCCCATCTCAGAATTAGGTACCAGCCCTATGGGCTGGCGAAAAGCTGTGCTTCTTTAATTCTTTAAAATTTAATTTTCAAATTTGAAACAAATTTAAGCTCTATACGGTTACAGTATTAAACCTATATTCAAGGATTGAAAATGGGCTTGTGACAAACTGGTTGATTCTCCAAATATTAATATTATGCATTCTGCACACACTAAGCTACATGTACCAATAACCAGTTGGCCCCGGTTGAACAAAAACAAACCAGTTAAAACTAGTTCAACTATGCCAGTAAAATACTAGTAAAATACTAGTTGAAATACTGGTAATTCAACTGGTTTCAACTATTTTTTTTCAACCAAGTTGAACAACCAGTTAACATAGTTTAAAGGAGGATTTCGTGATCCTAGCATCCTCTTTTTATGACATTTTTCAGTAGATATCCACGAAAAAAGCTTATTTCCAAAATTTCAGTTGATTTCGATTTTGCGTTTGCGAGTTATGCATGATTATGTGTATTACACTGCTCCATAGACAATGTGTTGTAATTTCGTTCTGGTGCACCAGAATGAAATTCAAATTTGGCGATATTTTTGCTAAACGATTTAATCTGCAAGAAATATTTGGTACATAAACATTATGTAGCCAGAGGTATCCAGTGGTGTAAAAATCTCAACTTTTTTTGGGAAAAGTGGGGGGATGAGGCTGTGGATCACGAAATGCCCCTTTAACTACATGGAGAAACCAGTTAACATACTAGTAAAAAACTACGGTAGTTGAAATATTGGTAATCCAACTGGTTTCAACTTTTTTTTTCAGCCGGGGGATTCTTCTTTCTAATTCTCAAAGATGAGTTTGACAGAATCACTCATTCCCTTACATGGTGAGATGAAATTGAGCCTAGATAATTAGTAAATTTTCCAAAAAATACCTGCATTCTATGATGTTTATATTGCTTAAATATATTGACTGCAGCAATCTTTAATTGTATTATGATCTTGCAAATTGAGCACAATTCCTTTGAAATTACAAAATTTTATATTTTGTCTTTTTTAAATTCCACAGGTTAGTCCGGGTTTTACTCAAGGTAGTATAGATCCTTGTTACAAAACATTCACTTATAAAATATCTCATAATTTTGATATTATCTATATAGGCTAATACTGATGACGCTAACCTCTTTAGAAAATTAAAAAGCATGATTAACATACATTGTAGTACGCAATCATTAAAATGCAAGTTTCAAGCAATTACTCAAATTAGAAGGACAGTGATGAAAAATTGATTGATCCCACAGGGTAATTCAAAAATAGCACATTATGTACAGGTATACAGGGTGGCTCAATAAAAGTCAACCATCAAGTATTTGCAGCCAACCATGTAAAATGCAAGTAGCCATTTTTACTTTATTTACTTTTTTCAGAATACCGTATTCTCTGTATTTTTAATTGCCCCTCCCTTACTAATACTTCCTTCCACTTTTTTCCAATGGAAATGCTAAAATAGTCAAACTTTATCCTTTAAAACAGGGGTGTGAGAGGCCACAGACCAAAAAAGAGGAAAATTACTAAAAATGCTGAAAAACAACGTAAAATCGGGGTAAAAATGCCAAATATGGGCTGAAAATAAAAGAAAACACGTAAATTTTGACAACAAAAACAGAGGAAATCAGCTGAAAAGAGGAACTCTCTCACATCCTGGCTTAACAATCACAACCACCAAATTGGATGGTCTTAAAAATACATTTATTATTGCATCCAAATCAGGCCAATTTATGCCAAACTATGAAACTATAATACTAAATTCTACTTAGTTAGCACCCCTAATATACCCCTACAGAGAATTTTTCAAGTGATAAAGTTCTGTTGAAGCGCCCAGCTCTTCAGTTTACCTTTACAACTAAATTCCACATCAAACATTTCAACAAACTTACCTTACAGTTGACATACGATTATGATGTATCCGATATACTCATTATACTGTATTTCAAATTTAAGTTCCAATTTGTTCCATAAAAGTGCCAGTGAAAATGACCAACATACGCCCGCCCGGGCGCTTATTACATAATGTAGGTCAAATACGGTCCTTGAAAACAACTGAACAAAGATGGAACTTTTTACATCAAATACATTGTGTTTCCCTACAAATCTTATGTATGTTATACTAGTAAAATCAGGAACTGAAATGTCTAGAGTGAAATTGAAAAGTCTTGTGTTCACTCTAATACGAGAGGATGGGTTGGTAATGCTCAAAGCACTTGTCTCTCACCACTCTGGCCTGAGTTCAATTCCGCATATACTGTAAGTGAGAATGGGTGCTGCTCCATGACCATCCTTGCAGATTTCTCTCAGGGTAATCCTGTTTTCAGTCTGCTTCTAAAATAAGACCTCTTCCCATGTTATAGAGCTGCGTAAATGTACTCTGCCACTAAGTGCACTTTGAGATCCACTTGGTGGACATCATAAGTCGGAAGTAATAATTTCACACAGACCGAAAGACAAACGGCAGGGTTTTTACTGTCTTACTCCATTCCATAGCATAAGACAATTATACACAATGTAGACTGTAGAGGCTATTGTGATACTTAGTATTTTGACATATTAATAAACATGCACGCATGCACACCAACGTATAGGCCTACTCTTTCTGCTAATCATCGATGGTGGACATACATTACTATGCAGATGGTGCATGTCCACTGTCCATACAATGTTGCCAATTGTCATACCATGGGCATGGATGATTTACTAGCCAACTGTGGCCTGACTCCCCCTATAGCCATAGTAGCTAACTTGACTTTTGAATGTGATTTAAGGCTTCTTGCTATGCCTTGAGGTAGGGGACAGAGCGTGGACGCCATGGCTGGGTGGTTGAGCAATAGCATCCAAATATTAGGGAGTATAATTAAGTCCATTTTGATGGCTCTCATTAGGCACACACAGAACACCCCACCACACACACTACAAATCCCCTACATGCACACACCTGACACCTCCATACAACATACATATACACTCAGAAGACTTTGCAACTCGCACCTGACAGGAAACTGTGGACGTCCTCAATTTGCTGTGTCCGCGGTTATGAATAAAATATATAAATGTCCTTGTGGAAAAGGACCCTTTTAGCTTAAAATGCAACACACACACCCCCACACCAAGTTCATCAAATTCCAAGGAAGAGGGATGCATGTAGCATAAAGTGCATACAGCATACAAAGAAACTGGGTGTCTAAATTCAAGGGCTTTCCAAAGACTGGCATAATTTCATACTGCCACATAATAAACACAGATATTGTACTTACGGTGGCACGTAGCCATGATCACGTCCATCCATTGGTACCGGCATTCCCGGCGCTGGCATGCCAAACGGGAACCTCGGTCTATCGCCTGGTCCGTCCAGGTTTGCCGGCTTGCCGATGTGGGCAAATCACAAGTGTCGGTTGAAAATTGGGTTTGCGCTTCTCCAATCAGATGTGGTTTAGTGAATGTGTCGGGTCAGAATAAGGACGACTTTGGAGTGACAAGGCACCTTGATGCACTGGCTTTGCACAGTGCCCTCGCCAAGTATTACTGAAAATTTCAAAATGAAAAAGAAAATAATTTAAAATGTGAAACATATACAATTTAGAGAGGAGAACCACCTAGGGCAAGGTGTAATGTAATTGTAAACCAAAGCACTAAACCTTTTTTAAATCTTTAGGCCAATTTTGTTTCTTGCCCCGGGCGCTACCAACCCTAGTTACGCCACTGCTTAATAATCAAGTGTTTAAACTGAGCTGTAAAGGAGAGCATGGATCCCGTTAGTGTGCGTCGTTGCGTCCAGACACATATTTTTCAAATTTGGACGTGCCGCCAATCTTTCTGCGTATTTTGCATCCATATGGATGCAACAATGTTTCACACTCAGAAGTAGTTGCTTGACAAAACTTCAAAATTAAGTCATTAATTGATGATGAAAATAAAAAAATTCCATTCTTTAATATAATAAAAGCTCCAAAATTTTGACCAACTCGCTAAGAATTTAAGTTAATTCTGCAATATTTGTTATGCAGCGTCAGGAAATCTTGCACTTTTTGTATGCTTGTAACAATGGTTTGATGGGGAAATTCCGTCTGCTGAAACCATTTATTTACTAAAGTCTTATTCAGATTTCATTTGACAGCTTAACCATCGCGTATACGCGCGCGACGTCAAGCGTGTGCATTGGACCTTGTGCAAATAATACGCGCTGGACGGCTAGCAGTACGCTTAATTTGTAAAAGGGAATCTGAATAAGACTTTACAGGCGTGCTGGACTGATGATGTGTGGTTCATGTTAAAATTATTAATCACAACCTGAAAATATTCATTTTCTCATAAATAATCTATGTTTCCTTTATATTATTGTTGCAATGAATAAAAGCAATTTTAAAGACAAAATCAAAATGATAACTTTTTTTTGTATTATTGTGGCATCACATGTTTTAGCATCAAGAACACATTAATTGAAGAAGTGCAGAAGAACGAAAATTGGCTAAAAATGAAAATGGCAGAGTTTGCGCATGTTTTTGCACCTGTTTCTGAAGTTTTCTGACCATGTTTTGGACCAAAACTGACACAGAAATCTGAAAATTTATCATAGCGACTGGAGATGGAATATTACAGCATAAATGCACTTTTATTTATTTGAACAATCAACATTTCATGAGGTGTAGACCCAGGGTATGTGTGGCAATAACTTTCCTAAACAAGGGATTGCCTTTCTGATCATGGCATACTTAATCATGAATCTGGACGAACATTTCGGTTTGGACGCAAGTTTTTGCAACTTCTAGTTGTCGGCAAACTTGTGTTTTTTTAAGCCTTAACGGGAACCCTGGCAGAGAGCAATGGGTGAGCGAGGAGAGTTGTTGGACATTAATGCCTGATAAAGGACATATTTGGGGACCGGGAATACAATAAGTGTTATTTTGATTTGGATAAAACAATACATTTCAAGGTATGAAAAGGGTGTGAGGCTGGTAACTGAAATGGCAGCAATTCTACACATCTCTAAACCGCCATATAATGTCTCCGCAATCTGTTTTCAGCAATACTTGAATAAAATTAAAAAGGCACAGAAAAGGTCCCTTTTTACATTAGTTCAAAGGAGAAAATGTGTCCAATAAAAAGTTGGTTTTTAGATTGCCCATATTATCACCATACACCATTGTTGTTGATGGCGATTTAACAATTTAAGAAATACTAGCGAAAGCAATGACAGCTGCCGGTGATTTCTTTTGCAGAACACACACATTTAGCAAAAATTGGGCAAGGCTGAGAAATAAAGCTGTGGGCCAGGGGCCGTTTAGCTCCTTACGTAAAGCCCTGAATGGCCCCTGGTTTGTATCAACGTATGTAAAAAAAGGTCTATGACCAGGGCCACCTGCATGTATTTAGTTCAAACTGGCCCTGTTTCTAATATTTGAAAGGCATAGTGGGTCGCATGTCACAAGTTGGTACCCCAAAAAAGGTGGAGGTGTTACAATTTTTCGAATGTAGGCAAATGAAAAATGTCATATTGAACCAACCACTTGTCCTATTGAGCTACTTTGGGTCTCATTTTAAAGCTTAAGAACAGGGCTAAAACTGTGTAAACTAGTACTGAAAAGTGAGTCAAACTAAATAAATGGCATCAGCTGGAATTAAAAATTGATGGGGTGGAGGAGCACGTGGATCAGGAGCACATGGATCAGGAGTACTATTAGCATAGGAAAATGTAAGATTTCCATAGTGTTGGTTTGAATAAATTATTGTATCTTCATAACCCCTTGTCATATTGAGCTTTTCAATGTCTCATTTTAGAGCCAGTTACTCAAAGAAACAAGACTGAGTTCAAGATGTATCAATTTCATATTCCATATTAGTTTCTCATTACATTTTGTACCACGGGTTGCCTCTAAATGCACAGAATGCAATCACGTGCAAAAACTGCAAAGGTCCATATCTCCTTTAATATTCACTGTATCATGATAAATGTATGTATTTTCTGAAAGGAAATTGCACAAGGAAACTAATTTTTGCATTATGAAAATGGTAGGAAGTAGTGTTGGGAAAATATGAATGATTAATTAAATTTTAATTTAAAAATATCAACTTTTTTGGCGCACCCTGTATATCGTGAACACGATTACATAAACATTTTTTGAAGGGTGAGACTGATGCATCACTATGTTGTGAACATATCCTAGCACATTGGACAAAATCCAACTTCAGACATTTGTTGTTGCGTATTTTATGTGAATAAGGTCCAATTTGAGAAAAACGCAGTTGAAAATTTTGATTTACATTGCGGCCTATGGGCTAATTAGTTATTAATTAGGCAATTACGCCAAAACGATACACATTTTTGAGGTAAAAATGGTATGAGATGTTGTAGTTTTACAATATCTATAACAGATTAAAAAATAATTTTTTTGATCATTTTGACCATGTAACACAAAATGGACCACCTCATGACACGCGACCAGTGGTGAAACATGCACTGTCTATTATTTAACTGACCAGCGGATTGGTACAAAATGCCCAGTTTAATACCAGTAGCCACTTTTGGAGATTATCAATACAGTGGCCACACTAGGGGGAATTTGCCTCCCTGCTCTCCCCCAAATATTTATCTCGCTCCAGTTTACAGTTTTAAAGGTAGAAGCCAAAAAGTGGTACATGAGTGATGTACCTCCGTGCGCAATTGTTTCAAAAGTGGGTGTGTGGGGGGGGTGTGCCATTATACATCCTTGCCCCGGGCGCCACAACCCCTAGCTACGCCACTGATCATGGATGCCATGTTTTCTGATCTGCCATCGTAGTTTGAACCCTGCTGTGTTGCCAAAACTTTTCAGCGCCAAGGAGCGACACATTGGCTCACCAGGCCGCGGTAAAGGAGTCTCAAGTAGCCCAATTTTTAAGCTTCCAAAAAAGTGCTCAATACTGGATATTTGGGCAGATTAACCTGTATTTAGAATGCAAATCACCCAATTGGGCGGAAAAGCACTTGACTTAAAAACTTCCGGTAGTTAATGGGAAGTTATGGACCGATCAATAAATGGTCACAAAACCCTTTGTAATTGAAATTCGGAGCTGACAGAGACTCAAAAACTTTAGAAATCGGTTGAATTGAAAGGAAAATACAACTACTGCCGCCAGGCCGCGACAAATCGCCTGTCCGATAGCCCGGGGCAATCAAATTTTTTGTTGGGCAACTAAAACTCTGAAGAGCTGTGCCCGATCGGGCAAGACTAAAATAAAACCTATTAAAGCTTGATGATGCAAAAAGGAGTATTTCTGTCAAACCTGGCGTGTTCACAGAAGTAAAAAAGAGTCGAAACCAAGTAGAAAACTTCTTGAAACGGCCCTCAAATTTTTCCGATGCTACATGTAGCACTCATATCCATACCAGACATGCTAATGAAATGACGTTCGTGACGTATTGGTTGTAAACTATAGTTTAGCCAATTATAGAAACTGTTTCGTGCATATATAATGAGTTTTTATGACGTCAATGACCATGTATTTGCATGTACATCGAGATTGAGACGTGTTAGTGGTTGGCAAAATACGTAAATCGCCGTGACTTTACTGACAAAATTTCATATAAAATGCACATTTTTTCCACAAGAAACAAACAGTATTGAATGCATATGAAATGTTTATTTTTATAGTGGTTTCATGAATACTCATTTATGTATCAACTTAACCGAGAAAGTATCGGCTTTCCGCAAGAATGAAACTGCCAAATTCGACGTACTTACGACTACGAGTTACATGCACTGCATGATGCGACTTTGCTGACAATTGTTGCCAGGGAATATGGGTAATTTTCGGGCAATTTCGGGCAACCAATTTTTGACTATTGCCTGCCCGATCGGGCAAGCTAAAAAATAAAATTTGTCGCGGCCTGACTGCCGCGCTAATTTCAGGCAACTAGCGGCATGGTTTTTTGAGAAGCGGCAAGTGATTGCCAAGTAGCCCAATTGTGCGTCTAAGGAGCAGGGTAGCGTTAACCCCCGATCGGGGGTGAATGACCCCCTAAATTAAAAAAATATTTACTTTTCACCCTCCATATTGGGAATGTGCAAGCTCGGGGGTGAACTCTGACCCTCTACTTTTGGACCTTACCCCCCTATCTGAAATGGCAGGGATGTGCCTCGGCCATGTTAAAAGTAGGGGGCATTCAGGTCAAATGTACAATTACAAAAATATGGGGTCATTCCACCTTGGAAATGTGAAAAATCTCATTATTTTTGGAGGAGAACACAAATACCACCTAAATTTGGGAATTAAAAGGGGGGTCATTGGGTATAGCAGGAAATAGAAAAAGGGGGTCATTGAGTACATGAATTTTTTTTAAAGGGTTTATTGGGTAATAGGTAGGACCATAACACAAAAAAGGGGGTCATTGGGTACAAGCCTGTTTGAAAAAGGGGTCTATCCCGAGGCACATGATGCATATCTGTCATGGAAGTGCCCCCCCCCCCCCGCCTTACCCCTGACTACACTGCAAAATATTTTTCACCCCCGAGATTTAATTTTCACCCCATGTATTTGGATTTTCTGCAAGCTCAGGAGTGAAAAACACGGGAAAATAACCCCAGACTTTCGGGCCTTTAATAGGCTTAATGCTAACCCTGCTAAGGAGCGGAGTTGGCAATTTGGCATCACTGTTTGCAGATTTACTTTTACAAATTAAGTGTACTGTTAACCGTCCAGCGCGCAGCGTGCAATTATTTTACACTGTCACGTGCGTTATGAAAGGAACTTACTACATGTACTACTATTTTTATACACCCATCGATGCCATTGACCATGTTGACTATTATCTATAGGCCAATGTTTAGTACCGGACAACAAGTGATCGCCGTATTGCATGCTCGGCCAAGTGAATATCATCAATATTCCAGTGACTATATACCGAAATATAATACCGATTGTGTATTCACATGCATGCATGGACCTGGTAAAGATTACGAATAATTTAATAATCTAAATTTTATTGTAAGTACCAAACACAGGTACATGGGTAAGAAGTACAAGACTAAGAAGATGTCAGATGTGTAATAAATATTCCGACAAATGGGCAAAATATTAATGTGTTAAAAACGTTGCCGACCTCTGGAGTTCAGCAACTCTATTCAATTGCGTGGCGCGGCCCATTGGCTGACCTATATCTTCAACATATTAAATGTGTAAACTACTAACTAGGTCTGGTATTTATATGTTGATACACCAAAAAAAATAGTGTATTCCCTGAACTAGGCAAGTATATACCCTGGCTTTTATTTATACAAACTCACAGTCACAGATGTCCCAGAATAAATTATGAGAGTTGTACTTAAAACTGTTGAAATGTAAGATTGTCTTATTATTATCGTTGTTATGATCTGAGATGATAAAATAAAATGAAAGTTGCTAGATAAAATTCAACAATGTTTATGCTTGTATTTTAAGCTTAAAGTTCAGTGATTTCGATCGATTATAAAATCACAGTCAAACACAGTAATATGCTATTCTTACCGGATGGGTTATGTGAAATCACAGAACGATGAAATGGACGAATTACTCATGATGAACAGATGAAATACCACCAGCACGACACTGCACTAATAACACACCATTGATGAACGATGATCGTATGCAATCTCAAGTCTATACACTTTGTATACACACACACTGCACCGGTCGTAGTAGTGTCAATGGAGCTTACTAACTATTTGCAGCACGATAAAAAAATGAAGTTAAAATTTCCCTATTGCAAACCAAAGATCAATATGTTTCCAAAAATCACCAAAATTCTTAATGTTATGAGTTTATATGATATATGTACACAATATGATAATAAATAAAATCTGGCTGCACAATTTAACATGTTTTTGGATATTTTACAGTGCTGCAAATAGACATTACATTTAGCAGTTTAGCAGGTCAATCAAGGGCAAGAGAAAGAGAACCAATGACCGCATCACTACATAATGAGCATCATACTATCGATTCGCCACCTCTACTTTTTAGTCAATACAAAGCAAGAGGATATATTTTGTGCCTTAATAATACATCTATGTGTATTTAACATTTATTTTAAAAGCTGGATTAATTTTTGCATGGCATTTATCATATTTTGACAACAAACGAAATCAAACAAAAGCGGATGTGCACAGGCGAGCAAGAAGTGTGAATTGGTCAATTAGCGAGACAGGGTGACAGGTGCAGCGCCACCAGTTTATTTGGTAGGAGTACAATTTTAGAGGGCGTTTGCAGCCCTGGAATCTCTTGCCTGCTCCTGTCTTGCTCTTGCTCTATAAAGTTGCTGAAAAGTGAATTTGAAAAAGTTTAACCTTTTTAAAAAGGTAAATCCCTTAAAAGGGGTCGGCCACCTTTGCACAGTATTTTTGTGGGGACTGAGAGCACAGACACATCAAATTGCACGTTTGCCCCCAAAAGACCAAAAAAAATGTATATCTTCAATACGAAAGGCCAACATTTTAATATGATTCACGGCTTTTCATCCCAGCTACATCAACATATTATTAGATTTATAAATTTTACTTTGAGGACTGTTAAATTTTAAAAATATCATTTTTTAAAAATTTGTCATAAAATTTGTATTATATAGCAAATTTCAAAAATCAAATTATTTGGTAGAAGAAATGTATTTATTTCATTTATTTATTCTTTCTTTCTTTAACCAGCCAGTCCCTTCATCAGTAACTGGTACTGATCTCCAAGGGGGCCCTAGAGTATTAGTGTACATGAAGTTTCTAAACTTATTTTGAAGCAAAATTATTGTGGTATCTTTTCAGGAGAGCTCAGGAGTTAGGCGCATCAATTTTCAATTGATGCTGAATTAATTGGTCAATTCGGCACCCACTAAGGGTGGCTCCCAGGGCTCGTGCCCCCCCAATAATTTAAAATCATACCAAAATATTTTTTATTACATTTTTTATATTGGTGCATTTTGTATCGAAACAAAGAGAACATACACACTTTGAACTGACCACAAAGTAGAAGGGAATACCTCAGTCCTGTTATCAAGCGAAACAAACCTTTTATCACTTCTCATAATTCTTTAATGTCTGAAGGGAAAGTGGGATGTCAGGCCAAGAAAAAACAAACTTTGTTTGTTTGTTTGCACCTCTTCAGGATGAGAGTCAGATGGTTAAAGTTTGATTTTTAAGATCATAGCCAAAACTTGCACAAACTCAGTTTAAAAAAACAATGGTGTGACTTGAGATAATTTCACTACTAGGCCTATTTCACCTCATTTTTAAATGGGAAAATTAAAATGAAAAATAAGGGTTGATGTTTTTGTCCAGTAAAAACTTGTTGCCTTTTCTAACCACACATGGGGCACAACAGATCATTTGCAATTGCAGCTCCACGCCTATGGAATGAACTGCCTAGAACTGCTAAAAATTTAACTGTGTTTAAAAAGTTGTTAAAAACCCATCTTATGTCAGAGACATTCTGTAATTCTTAAGTTATTTTCATTAATTTACTTCTAGTTTTCTTTGTCTATTGTTCAATTTTTGTTTGTTTTAGTGCTTTGAGCGCTCTTAATTGAGTGGATATGTGCCTTGTCGCTATTGCCAGTTTGTCTGAGCTCCATTTCTTCTTCTTATTATTATTTGATACAAGATTCTGCTACGATCAAAACAAAAGCTGCAAACCTACTACACAGGATTTTGTTGTGGACAAGTAGTATACAACAGCTCACTTTTTGAATGTTATAGTGTATCTGCTCTATTTAAGATTTTCGTGCAACCTTTTTGGACAGATGGTGTTAAATGTATCCACACACGCCGATCTTTTTCAATTTAACCGGTTGAGTTTGAACACACAAACAACTTTAGGTGGAGCTCATACAAATCGGGATATATCACAACGTAACTGAATCAGAAATTTACACTACTTTAAGTTTAATGAAAACAAAACACACAATTGCATTATCTTAATTCTGTATTTTTTAATTGCCTTGACAATTACAACATGTTGAATATCTGTCAGAAAAACACAAACAATAACACTTTCAATATGCAAGACTAGAACGAGTTATTTCATACTGAAAAACAAAATACCATAATACAAAAAAATTGATCGCCTATCTAATCATATTTCACAATGATCTAGTCAATAAAACTGACTTCCAAAAATGTAAACAAATAGCATTAAATACCAACATTGATTGCGATAGATTCACTGGATAAGCTTGTCAGTTCCACTTGAGTGAGGGGGTGTTCATGAATCAGCTCAGACACATCGACACCCTTCTCATTCAAATGGAACTGGCAGACATGTTAAGTGAACACATACTGTATATCCTCTAATAGTCGCCTGGGGCGTTGCATTTTCCAGAAGGGGGCATTTATTAGAGGTCATTTTTAGAACAATAATTCCTGTTAAAATCATTAAGTAAGCTTAAAACTCACGCTGAAATGACAAACTATCAAATTAGGAACAATGACTTCCGGTTCACTTCCAGGTTTACAATCAGACTTTAGCGGTTGTGTGTCCACTTTGGTAAGCTTAAGCTTACACAACATAGCATGGAAATACCAGCATTTTTGAAACATCTTTGTTGAAAAAATGGTGGAGGAGGGCGTTTAATTGAAGGGGAGACTATTCGAGGATATACGGTAATCTTGGCCACATTCTTCCCAATGTCAAACAGTGTCCAGTAAATATCAAGTTATCTAACATAATAATGTACTATGTTCTACTTTCCTGACTTGTATGTGGGTCTTGTTCCCCTTGGTATAGTTATATACATATTCAGTGCTCAATACCAAAGCTTGCTTCCTTTGGGACTGGTTTGATATTATTTACAAATGCAAATATGAAAATCAGTGTAATATTTATTCTGAGCCAAAATATACCACCCAAGAACATTAAATTGCAAAACATACTTTTACACAAAAGAAAATTTGTCTTTGATGCAAATTGAACATCAACAATGAGTTAATTACAATTCAATTCAAATTGACTTCACATGAATTCAAATTCAAAATAAATTGGTTCCATTTTTAACATTGCCAATGAGTGACTTGCAATTCAAATTCAAAATAAATTATTAATTATATTAACACAAATGACAAAATGCATCTGTTGATACAAAATTTGGTTGCAACTAAGATACAAGAAAATTGTATTATTGAATAAATACGTAGGGTAGTGAAATAGCTTGGAGCAGCAAGACTAATCTGCAAATTTGGCATTTTGAGATAAGAGTAATTTCCAGTTTTTAAAGCATATCTTCAGAAGTTCATTATTTTTAATTATGAGTTTAAGAACATACAAACTTGCTGAAACTTTTTGTAAGAAAACACTTTTTTTCAAATATATTCAACTTTTTACATTCTATTTCTCTCAAGTTAAAAAAGGTCTCATATTTCTTTTTCATTTTCCAAATTTCATCTCTTTTTATTCTTAATTTTGTAAGACTATACAAATAGCAAGTATGTTAACAAAAACATCAATTTACAAGACATGCAATTTATGTCAGATGACAGTATGGACAAATATACATGATGACGATTCCGGGAAATACAAAACAAAGACATTTAAACATGGTATGAAAATGATTTGTTGCTACAGGACCAAGGCAACTGGTCACCCTTACTTGACCAATCACCTTAATAAATAAATAGAAAACTTCCAGGGCTTAAAATATGGACAACGATGCACTTCTCATACATCTTTGTCCTATAATAATGGGTTTTTCCATTTAAAATCCACACTACCCCTGGGGAAGATTTAGCTAAAGTCATCCACAGAGGGAGAACGAGTTGAACAGAATAGACAATTGTGTAACTTCCATTTAAAATACTCACTCCAGTTGTGGAAGATATAGGTAAAGCCATAATACAGAGGGAGTATGAGTTTCAAAATGATTAACCATGACCAATTACATTTGAAAAACATACTCCCCTGTTGAAGATATTTCTAACATCTACAACAGGGGTAGTGTAGATTTCAACTGGAATAGCCTGAGGGGTGCAGTCTTTTCTCCGAATGGTTCAGTCTTTAAATGTGTCTTTTCTGCACATTGGTTTTATTGTAAATTTATTTCCTTGAAAGATATTACAGGTAAATTAAGCAATTCTTGGCCATGCTCGAATGTACCTGTTGCATCCATGTAGCCCACTAGGCATGTATGCAATGCAAGGCACGTGTATGCTTTCTTCTGTACCGCACATGTTTATTGCAACCACTAGCATTCAGAGTGTTCAAACTTAGCCAAGAATTACTTAATTTACCTAGAAATTGTTGTCCAAAAGATTATATGTCTGAAATAATTCGTAATTAAATACTAACTGCAACCAACTAAAGTGGAGGAAAATAAATATATCTCAAATTCATGATTTCTGAGACAAGACCCCGATTCATGTCCTATAACACACCCAGCAGTTAAAAATCACAGATTTATTACAGTGGATACCATTCAAATACTGTTGTAATGTAATCAAGCAAAATCAGTTGGTTGTTGCCGAATTGGTTACCACTTTTTCCACACACATTCAATGGTAGACTTCAATTTTTTTCCCAACAGGACATCAAAAACTCTGAAGAGTGGAAATACACAGGTCCTGATTTTCCTTGAAACACCAATGGAAAGTGACCAGTGGTGATCATAAGGACTTGATTTTCTTTGAAAAACTGATGGAAAGTGACCAGTGGTGAACCGGGCAAACATTCCTCGGGTGATGACAAATATTTGAAGTTGTCCTGCTCATTCATTCTGAAAATACTTCACTAGAATTTTACAGTTATTTGGCCCAATATCAGGATGAAATTTTGTCTTGAACTGGCCTTAAAGACAATGTGCATCGTACATTAACTGGAAAACTCACAGGTCACCTCGTGGACCAGCGGTAAAATCCAACCCGGCACATCTTTTGGTATAAATCAAAATTGATTTAAGCAACTAACAATGTTTGCTTGATTCCATCAATGATGTTGAGCATCATTATCCCATCCAACAGATTTGATACTTTTCTGGACCATTCGTATAATTGACACTTTCCTGTCATTGATGGGGTGATCATCGATATCATACCGTCTTGACCTCGATTTTGATATTTTATAAATCATGCGTAACCATTCTTGACATCGCTTTCGTTAGTTTATAATACATGCTATCGAAGTTCACCACATCAAAGCAGGAAATTGCCAATATAAGAATGGTCTATAAACACTCCACGAAGTAAAATAAACAATTGATGCCAAATTGATCTGTGGAATGTCAATAAAATTCCAAGCAGTTCCCCTGCATGATTTGCCCTGCTAATAACAAATCATCGCATTTGACATGTCAACATATATGTGACTCCTCGCCACAACTGAGCCGGATGTCGCCAATCATCATTTTTGAGATATTCAACCAAAATATTCTGCTTGAAATTAGCTTTAAAATGATGTATATCATGTCTATAGTACTTGACATTTAAGTAGTGAAAAATCAATAAAACAGTCAATAAATCCTTTCTTTCCTATTGTTTATTGGTAAGTTCGATGGAGCATATCTCAATAGTGGCACTGGCGACATCCGGGCTCAGTTGTGGCGAGGAGTCACATATGTTGGGGTGTGTTGGGATACACAGCTGACGAAATGCACACTTATGAATTACCATGGTAACGAGTTAACCATGTTGTTGATCATCTTCCAGGAAATCCTGGGCCTGATCTCTGCTGATGACATCAATATGGCTCACCTATATGTAGTGAGGAGAAAAACAAATACCAGCCATCTCATCATTTGAACACATTAAACAACAAAATCGCTAGTTAGTTACTCCATTCAACCATGCATTTGATATAATTAACAGAAATAAGGTACATGCCCTAAGTATCTTCCTTTTATGAGTTGCAAGTTAAATGAACTAAATCAATACGTAGATCGACATGTTTAAGGCCAGTATAAGTATAAGTATAAGTCTGACATTGTTCCGACACATCAGATGTTGTATTTTTGGTTCTCTACCAAGAGCTTTGCAGGGGCTGTCTTTTGAAAATGGGGTTAAGAGCTGTAGAATGCTCTTCTGGTCTCTTCAAGAAGAGCTTTACAAGAGCTGCTTGCACCTGTGGTCATTAAAGTTTCAAGAATTTATCGAGTCATCCAGAGGAGATATAAATCACTCAAAAAGAGCTGTAGAGGAGCAATTGCTCCCGCTCCTCTCAAAAGGTAGTTCCTGGGTTTGGTTCTTGACTGCAAATTTCTCTACAAAACATCTGTAAGACTAATATGCTGGTCTTAAACAGCGCAAACAAAGTTGCAGAAGGCTTAAGACTTGAGTCGTGAATTTATACAGAATTTTTCTGATCAGAAAAATTGTGCACTCTTAAGTTTAAAAATTTCAACTTTGAATAATGTAGACATGTGCCTTATTTCTCTAAGCTGTAACTATATCATATACGTATCCAATTCACATTACCTGTTTCTGTACCAAGGTTGGTTGGGTTAAGTTTGACATTGATACCGAGCGTGGTGTGTATGCGCATGTATGTCACACAGACAAATTCACAAAATATGTACTTTTCTTATCAGATATTACACCAAGGACATCATATTGGGCAATTTCAGTTGAAATCCATACACCCCCTATGGAAGACATGACCTTAATCTCCTACACAGGGGGTGTAGATTTCAAATGGAAATATCCATTCCGGTAATCCCATTTGAAATTCACACTCCCTGTGTGGAAAATTAAGGTCATGGTGTATAGATTTCAATTATAATAACCCATTAAAGGCTTACATTAGTTGTCCAGGGAACTTAATTACTGCCAACATGAGTTAAAAGCCAGAAGCAATTATCATGCTTTAGAAGCAGAATTAATTGACAAAAGAGAAAAAAATAAATATTGAAAAACAGTTGTCCCAGCTAGAGCTGCATTAAAACTGAAGAAATGCATCATGGAAGAAATATAGTAGCTGTGAAACGATATCACAATCACAAAGCACCCCACGGTGGGTCGATCACTATGATTGCCAATCAGTCTCTTCAACTAGCTCCCTTAAAACTTTCGTTCTTACACATAGCAAGGGAACCTTCAGGGTCAGTAGCAGAGATGACCCTTTTGTAGCAATCAACTTGAAGATCAAAAACTTGGGTAGGAGTCTACTTTGTAGAGTGGCAACAACCAACTTGGAGGTCAAGTTTATGCAGTTGTGAATGCTTCAAACTTTGTATTGTACACGGCCATACGAATCGCCCTGTCCATCGTATGACTCAAGTCCTGACCCCCGCATATTATGAACTTGTAGTGCCACTCCATTCGCTCATCGTATCATGGTGTGCTTCGTGATTAAGTAAGGGCTTCGTAGTGCGGTCTTGACTGAATTCAATCAGCCCGGTTATTATTTAGCCGTGGGTTATGTCGTCCTCCAAGAAGTCCTGGGCCTGGTCCTTGCTGATGACATCGATGTGGCTCACCTAGAAGATGGGGCAGCAAATCAGATGGTGGAAAGGTTAAGCATGCAAAGCAGTGCCAAGTACACAAGCAAAAGCAGCATCAGTATGGCAGGTTGTAACGGCATGACACAACTGGACAGTTCAAATATGAGGATCCAATTGACCTTTTCTGTAAATCCCATAAGTCTTTGCAGGTAGACCTGAGATGTCGTCATTTGACATCATGCCGATGTGCACATCTTTTAGCAAACATCGTTACTGAGCATTTCAAAACCTTGAAGTGTAGTACGCAGAAACGATGTGTGCATCGTTGTGATGACATCACAGGTCTACCCGTTAATGCTTAAGGGATTTACCGAAAAGGTGAATTACACTTGGGAGTTCTTTCAGTGGGTAATCAACCTAAACTGGTCCTGGTGGGCATATTATTAATAACAACCTTTTCCCTGTGTATCCTTCATGTAAGAGAATACCAAATAAATTCTAACTCTAATCCTAACCCTAACCTTTATCCTAACCCTAAATCCTGACCCTAACCCTAACTTTAATCCTATTAGTATTTTGTGCTCTCTTACACTAAGGATAAACCCTTTTCCCAACTTTTACAACATTGATAATGATGCAATGTGTGCCAATTTTTATTAGTCATAAAGGAAAGGCTATCAATGTTTTGAAGACCCTTCCCAAACAAAAATTATGAAATTGCTGCTGCAAATTAGAGGGATCAGTACAAGATGGCCATATCTGCAATAGCTGCCCTACAGACATTTGGCATTCTATATTGTACACATATGACACCTGGCAGCTATTGCAGATTGATCCTTCTTGCACTAACCACTATGGACCACAATGGCCTCATCCCAATAACTTCAATTAAACAATCATAGTACACAATTTGACCTTAAGTTGCAGAGTATGAGTTTTTGTACCCCGATTTTCAAATGTCATTCAATAAATGTACAAATGTATTGAGGTTAAAGAACTGTGCCCCTGGTAGATGAGCATGTTGTGGATACTAGTGAACCCATCAAAATTTCGAAAAGGTGAAGCATATATTAAGTTAGGTCACACCACCATTGATTTAGTTTGCTCTCCCACCATTTAATGATTATAAACATGTAACCCCCTTATTCCACAGGAAATATTATTTTATATAGTTTATACAAAGGTTTCCACAGTCCGAACTACATTTGTACTAACAAAATACAACTGTGATTTGGTAATTTTCAGAAGCAAGGTAAACAAATATGGCAAAAATTAATTTCTTGTGTTTAGAATCAAAGTTAAAATTTAAATCATTAATGTACCAACGCAGATGAACTTTCATGCTCTACACAATGAGTTTACTTTAAAAAGTTTCAAAATTGTCATCCAAGCGAATATGTTATCTTAAGTTTAGCTACTCCACAGTCCCACACCTCGTTCCCTTTTAAGCCTAACTTTTCAGCTATCAACTTACCTTGTTCCTAAATTTGACACCGTAGAATTTATCACAGGATTCCAAGAGCTCCGGTCTGAATGTAGTTGTGATGAACTGAGCATTGTCAGACAGTTTGTGGATCATATCTGCACAATAATGTATACAAGAGTGAAATGGTTTAAGTTACACTCATCTTTTCTTTGCGATACTTTGGTTACAACACAAATATTTCATTTAAAAACTACTAGATTGTATACTCGATTCCTCCTCTTTCATGCTCTGTAAAGACCAATAAAACTGCATCATTTTAAGCTATACTTGGGTTATTCTTTCAATAACCTTCATATAATTTTACACGAAATTAGGGTTAGGGTTAAGTTTAGGGTTAGTTTAGGGTTTGGATTAGGGTTAGGGCTAGGATAAGGGTTATGATTAGGATTAGGGTTAGGATTAGCTTACACAAAATAATTACATGAAGGATCGACCTACACTTGAACATATTAAACCATTCTTCTTTGACATGCCATAATGCAGGGATGTAAGTTGCTGTTGAAACAATCTTTTTAGCGAATGGTAACAGGGATATCACCTCCCAATTTTTTCTCCAATGACCACCCCTCTCCACCAATCCATGATTACCTACCTGCTACTGCCTTTCTATGTTGGGCATCCAAGGCTGAGTCTATTTCATCAAACAGGTAAAATGGTGCAGGATCACATTTCTGGATAGCAAAGATCAGAGTCAATGCTACCAGAGACTTCTGGCCACCAGACAGCTGCTGCATCTCACGGGTCTCACCAGCCCTGCCTGTGAACGACACCTGTTTGGTAGAAGACAATTGATTTCAAACTATTTTAAAAATTGAATTGTTTCCCAAACCAGACATACACATGATTACATCTTGAGTTTTAGGTATTTTGTCTTTTTCAAATTCCTGTTGCAGATTTTCCCTGCAGCAAAAACTCCTCGTTTTCAATTAGATTTGTACACATGGTATTTGCCATCATAGTGAATACATCATACCTACTGCTTCACGCTTGGTTTGCACACCTGTTAGCAACCCATTGCCTTTGTGTTGCGATCATTATGATCGTGGTTCCAAACACAGATAGCTTGAACCGGTTGACCTGGCAATGATTGATTTTGAAGTCTTACTATTATCAAGGTCTCTTCCAGAACAGAGTTCAGGCCAGACAAAAACAGACTCTTGTACTTGCTCTTCATAGTTCTTACCTTAATTCCAACTCCAGTAAACTGTTCTACAAGCGGGATATCAGACTGTGAAGAACCCTCGCTGTCCAGCTGAAAGAAAAGGCAAACACATCTACAATCAAGTTTTTGTTGGTAATATTTATTTAGGTTGGAGATCGATCACAAAATCAGTGCCTACATAAAAATTGATGCGAAGACTGATAATAAAGAAAGCAATTTGAACCAAACATGTAAGGATTTTTAATCCTAATTCTGACCTTAGATATTTTTCCGGCAATGATATCTGCTTTGGCATATTATATAAATTTCTAGAGTTCAGATTAAATTAAGAAATCATCTATTGGACCTTTGAGTATATTGAAATAGGCAATATGATTTATTTTTATTTAATCAATATTACTCTACTGTTGGGTTAGTTATGAACTATTAAAATCAATGCATGTACCTCCAGCCACAATACTACCCAGGATAGTAGTGTACCGATAACTCTTACGATTCATTATATTTACAGGTTACATAGAACACTTGGTTTCTAAGACCCGGTTCACACAAGAGAAATCGCTTCATTCAATGAAGATAAAAATGATGTTTTCATTCAATCATAATTGAACAATGAAGATCGAATGAAGGAATTTGTTGGCGAGAATAGGGTCCAAGATGCATGACTTACTCCCTGAGATGAGTCGCTATCTCCTTTCTTCATCACCAATGTAGCTCTACCTCCTGGTACCAGTGATGCAAATACTTCACTGAAGTACTTGGATACTTGCTTGAACGTCAGCTGAATGGCCTCATATTTACGCAATTCTAATACATTCATTAGGTCAGTGATAGCCTGGCAGGAAAAAAAATCACATGGTCAATATCATGGTAGCTTTTGTTCAAGTATTAAATCAAGTTCAACTACCATAAAGGTTTGCCTAATGGTGCTATGTGCTCCCTTGACGTAAGTGGCATTTTAGGCACAACGTAAAAGTGCCCTCCCGTAAAATTCCCACCAGAACCTTAATTCTTGTTGGGATTTCAGAGGAGGGAGCGCTTTATTTGCACATGAAATTTAGCCCAAGGCAAAGAAGCTCAAGCGCGCCATTAGGCAAATCTTGCCCTGTTTTGGTTTCAAGATAGCATATTTGTGTCAACAACTGTATTCTTAACAAACATTTTCAGTATTCTTCCAAAATTTTGTCAGTATCATTGCGCTAGTCCAGTAGAAATCCTTTGGAAGACATGAACTTAATCTCCCACACAGGGGGTATAGATTGTAAATGGAGACACCCATTCACATTCCCTGTGTGGAATAATAACATGATTAAGGTCATGTCTTCCATAGGGTGTGTATGGATTTCAACTGCAACAGCCCATTTAGTCAAATCAGTACAAAATACTAAAGATCAGTACTAATTGGCAGCAAAGTTCATTAACAATTCTTTCCCCTTATTAAATACAAGTGAGACTTGAATCCTTACTGCATGTCCCTTGTCCAGTTCTTCTTTCCTCTTGATAAGTTTCTCCTTCTGATCTGAAAAGTTGACAAACTGATCCAAGGCCTTCTTGTTCACATGGCTATACTTCTTCAGCTCCGCATTGCACTGTTCCAGTTTCTTGAATAGCTGCTTGATGGATAATTTGGTATACTTCTCAAAGGCATCACTTGGCAGCGAACCAAGCTCCCGAATCTTGTGCATACATTCCTCTTTCTGTGCACAAAGAAATACAAAGGAACATATAAAGCATTTAGGGTTTTGATATATATTTTGACATGGAAGCAGACTTTGAACAGAAGGGTGAGAGTTCATAGGACAATGTCGAAAAGATGGGTCACTAACAATGGAGAGACGGTGTATATTTTGTTTCTTTGCATTATATGTAGTTTAAGTTGTAGTGTAAGATTTTGTTCAGCACATTGGGGTCATTTGACGGAATGCACTTTATAAGCATGCCAATCATTCATTGCTTTATTCGTATGTAGATTTATACTAACTTTAATGTTCAACTTACAACACAAGGTACACAAGACATTATTATAATGATTTAAGTTGTGCAGCAGAACAACTTTAGTGACTGTAACTAAAATGTTTTTAACCATTCTTTGTCTCGGACAGTCAGTGGATAAATTGTCCTGGCTCAATTATTCTTGCATATTACAGTTAACATTTACATCAAGTACATAAATTCAACTCAAATATTTCATACTTCAAATTTGTATTTAATGAACTCAAATATTTTTTTTTTTTTCACACAGGTGTTAAAACGAGATGGGAGAAAAGCTGCATTGTGTATTATGCAAAAGTCTGTCTAGCCCACTACCCTTTCGCTAACCTATGGATTAAAAAATAGCGATTAATACAAAATGGTACCATTGCACTGTGGCTTACCTTCTTAATAAGCAAACTCTGCTTGTTGGTCATCTTCTCTAATGATTTAGTGTCGTCAGTAATCTTGTCTCCATACTCTCTCTCCTTTGCCTTCCAGTCGTCTAAGTCACCCAATTTGTTACCTTGATCACGATTCAACCCATCTAAGGTACTTTCAATGTCTACAAAATGAACAAGAAAATATCATAAATAACACTGACATTCACTTGATAGTTGTTGCTGTGTACTGTATAATGGAAAGTTTTTGCGGGGGTTTAATTTCATGCTAAAAATGTTTGCCAATAATTAATTTAACATTTTGTAAGTAGTAGTGTCTTTTCATGTTTTCATCTCTATATAACCCGATATTTAAAATGTTATTAAAACGTTTTGACTAAAACCAATATTTTAAAAACAAGTTTGTTTGTTGGGAATACACTATTTTGTTCCCCATCGCAACAATCCAATTGGCAGACTGCCCCTAGTTCTATACATAAGCCTATTGTATACAGAGTCCTCTTGGACTCTTCTATAGTTTTCGGCAAGGTTCTTCAGCGGTCTGCCAATTTGGAACTGTTTATAGCATAAACACGGAAGTGAGATTTCATTGGCTAATTGAATCATATCATCACATCTATATCAGCATCTCCTTCGCCGATCAAGCTGCGTAGCAATGCGTGACCTAGTTCTTTTTACGCGATAATCAAGTAGAGCAGTTGTGAAGGAATTTGCTGAATACTTTAGACACAACAAAGAAACATGACATACCTTCCAACCTAGCTTTGTTGGTCTCTACCGCAGTCTCCAGTGACTGCTGCTCTCGAGTGCTGTTCTCCAACTTCTGTTTGCGGTCTTCGACAGAGATTTCCTGCAGTTCCATCACCAGCTGTTCCCTCTTTCTCATCAGGTTACCTGATAACTGATTGGAAACTTTGTTCTTCAAACCCTCCAACTGGAAAAAGGAAAATTAACAAAGCATTTCTAACTTATTTTTATTCACTCATTTATAACAATTCAGCCAACAGACCAGACGAGAAGCCAACAGTGCTTGAGTACTACTCCCCATCCCACACAAATTCAGCACTAATTTTTTGAGCTGAAAAAAATATTATCAACTTCTGCCAAATGAAACAACGCTCAATCCTAGTTATGCATTTAGTTCTAACTGGAAATAAAAGTTTAATTACACTATTTGGCCAAATTTATGAATTAAGGTCCAAAAATGTGCATTTTTAGGGTGTTTTTCATATGATGTGATAATTAAGCCTAAAGACTTGTATGAAGTCTAGTTTCAATTTATGCATTCTAATTTTTGAAAAAGCATGTTTCATTCATATAACCAATCATTTAATTAAAGTAACAACATTTTCTATTATCTACAGTTAGTACTAAATGAATGATTAGGATTGAGCTATGTTTCAATTGGCATAACTTGATGATAATATTTTTTTTAATCCCAAAAAAATAGTACTATATTTTTCTGGAATGGGGAGCAAGATCAGCCTCATCAGGATGTTCACAATTGCCAGGGTGATGTTACTTTGTTTAAAGGTGGGTGTTCCAATTGCAACACAGGTGTTATCTACCTCACATTGAGGCACACCATCGAAACATTCTTAGGCACCAGGAACAAATCTGTTCGATCTTTAGGTCAACCGTTGATGCTGCTACGATGCTTGTAATTCATAAACTATTATGTAATTAATCAGAATTAATGCTAAATTTATATTGGTCAATATCATTACAGGTACTATTTTATCACAATTAACAATAGTAAATTAATTGATTTCATAAATAATAAGGATCGACCAAGCATCGATGGCCAGTCGAAAAATCAAACTAATTTGTTTCTAGTAATCTAGTACCTTATTTCAAGTTTTTGAGTTCAATTACTTTGACAGTTTGGATTCTAGAAGCAAAAATGTGCCTCGCAATGACTTCCAGGGTGCAAACTAGCACACTACCATGTTTTTGTTCATACCGCTTATACGAAACCTGATACCCAATATAATGTCTCAGCTTTCATATGTGATGACCCTGAAGACACTTATCCCTACCTTAATTCTCTCTGCAAGTGCTTCCTTGTTCTTCTGGTTTAAGCTCTTGATCTCATCATTGAGTTGATCTACCTCACGCTGATCCGCTACACTTAACTGTGACAGAAGGTCAGTACCTGCAATGCAATGACAAAATGATGTGGGATTATTTAAAATTCAATGTGCAATGTTCACTGTGAACCCAAAGAATCATTACTTCAGATTTTTAAAGCGCCAACTTGATCACAAAGAATGCAATTCTAAGTTTTTTTTAAACAAACATGCCTCAAATTACATATAAATTGTCAAAGCAATTACAAAACAGGTTTATAACACAATCGTAAGTTTGTGCAGCAATGAGGTTGATTTGTAATGATTTTGTGTTATTTGATTAAAAAGAAAAAAAAAATTATATTACTATAAACAGACAGAGCTGTGTCTAACATTACCTAATTCTTCCTCCAATGATTGGGCCGTTCCTCTCATAGCTTCCAGACTGGCCTGCAAACTAGACAGACGTTTCTCTTTGGGTGTGAGCGCCCTCTGGATGACCTGGCTTTCTTCCTTCATGATGCGCATATCACTTCGCATCTGCTCATAGATATCCCTATAAGAAATCAAGCAGTGTGATGTTAATAAATCAGTGAGCAGTTATTTCCATTTTGTCAACGCATTGACAACAGTTATCTATTAAGTAGTGCTGGCAGGTTGGTACCAAGATCGAACTTGAACCTCTCTATATCCTGGTTATTTTCAGCCCTTGGCAAAACAAACTATTCTAGCACACAAGCACAAAAGATATCACAGACTTGCGAAGATGCATGTTATATTTAGTTATAATTTAGCCATCTGGCAATGAAAAAACGTTTTACAGACCCGACCCAGATTTTGCCTTTTGGAATAAATTTTCTTTCTTAATTTTGCTAAAATCATCTGATATTTAGCTAAAATTTTGGGAAAAATTCAGAACATTTCATCAAATTCAGAACATTTCAGAACATCAAATTCTGAACATTTCATCAAATTCAGAACATTTCATCAAATTCAAAACATTTCATCAAATGTTTGGTTTTGGTTTTCTTTTCTCTTGCGCCTTGAATCCCTAGGCAAAGGCACATATAAATACTTGTTGTTATGTTATGTAAATTCTTGTCAGATTTGTCAAGCTTTCAGTGATATATTAGGGTCATTTTGGCTTCCAGAAAGGAAACAAAATCCAAACCATCCGACCTTACTTAAAAGAGATTACAGAACCATCCATTCAACCGACCTGAAAACAGACAATGTCTTAACTTTGATCAAATCTATGGAGGAAACGAGACATCTCAAAAATGGCTCTACTTACTTATTTTTCCTATTTTTGGTCTCTATCTTCTGCATGTCACTCATCATGGTAGTTATTTCAACCTCTACCCGTGAAAGTTTATCTCTCAACTCCTCGTACTCTTGCTCCTCACGAGCTAGTTTCTGTCGCAGCTCTACGATGCTGCTCTGTAGCTCCAGACGTGACTTGCGAGTGTCGTAATAACCTCCTGTGATAGCACCTTTCCTGCTTACTTGGTCACCTACAAAAGATGTGATGGTATTTGGAATATTTGTATTAAACTCATGACACACTAATGTAATATTCAGTATCTTCCTTGTACTTGGGATTCATTATCTGAACCTAAAACCCCTCGACTACAAAATATTGAATTTTCACACACCCTGTGTAGGAAGTTAAGGTCATGTCTTCAATATAGGGGATGTATGGATTTCAACTGGAATAGCTGCTTGCAAAATCTAATCTGCCCAAAAAAATCAAGTTAGGTTAAGCATTAGGGTTGGGGCATACTACATTCCACAATTACACTACTCAAACTAAGCATGTAACTATATTCAGCTAATAAAGTAGTGTTAAGTGTGACTTATGAATACATCGCGTTTTAACATAATATATCAGAGTTTCATGTGGAGCAAGGTGTTGCCTTTACCTTCCAGTGTCACGCAATCCAAGTTCTGCGTCCGTGAGAACTGTGCTGCTACCTCCATGCTGCGGCAGATTAACGTCTTACCAAACACATGTTCAAAGACAAAGTCAAAGCGTTTGTCAAACGTCAGGTTGGATACCATGGGCAGTGCATCCTACAAAGAAACAAAGTCATATAAATTGTGTTATTTACAGCAATCTCAAGTTGGTGTACCTCTCTGTGCCTGTTGCACTGCAGACAGACCTCAAATTAAGTTGTACAGAGCATCACAATTTGCCTGTTGCGATATAACCTTGGGGTGTAAATTGCAATACAGCTTTAAACGATAAGCATTCCATTGCTCCTCATACTCCTGTTTCAAACACCCTTGTCCCACATCGTAAAAAGTAGGGTGTAATATGATAACAAAAGATACTTTCAGGAATGATTCAGGACAGGCTAAATGAAACCATTAAGCAGATGAATGGATTCAGTCCTGCAGTGTGCACATCCAAATAGTAATCAGGGATGCAAGTGGGTAATATATAAATTCAATTCCTCAAAAATGACTCTGTCACCCCTTTTATAGCTCCTATTTCTGGAATTCCAGAAGACTTGATATTCCTGTGTACTTAAACATTCATGAGGAGGTAGATTTGACGATCATGATGTTTGTGTTGACTGAGATTCTTCAACCATAAGTTTTATCAGACTGAGCTAGATGCTGCGTTAACTTAACAAAACTTGAGTAAATGTGTACTTACTGGTGATTCTGGATAGTGGGTGGGCCTGACCTCCAATCTGTTGAGTGGCATGAAGGACACCTCCCCTGGTAGCTTATTCTTGTTCATTTCTGTTAAGATCTTGGTACTTATAATGTCTGTATCTACTATGTGGTAGAATAATCTGAAGAAAGAAGAAAAGGAACGTAACAAAATTGTTATAAATACAATTTTTTTTTTAAATGTCTTACTAAATAATTAAGTGAAAGGTATACACTTCAAATCTTGGCTAGCTATCAACTTTCACACACGGCCAATTGGACTTCGCAATATTTAATGCATTCGGTGTTGTTACATTCACAACATGAAACGATTCTAAATGTTTTCGTCTGCAAGCCACGCCTATTATCGGAAACAGAGAGGTGCATTGCGCCGCTCAGCGGCATGAAAGTATGCAACCAGCATTAGGTTTAGGAGGTTGAGATTGACCTTTTTCGGTAAATCCCATAAGCCTTTGTAAGTTCATGTGAGATGTCATCATTTGACGTCACACCACCTTGTAATGCACAGAATCAATGTTCACTAAACGATGTGTACATCAGCGTGACGTGTACTGACATCAAATGACAACATCTCAGGTGTACTCGGAAAGGCTAATAGCATTTATCGAAAAGGTCAATTAGCATTACGGTTTGGATGGCATCCAAAATCTTCACTGTAACAATTGATAACAACCGCATACTTTTCAAGTATCACTCTTGCTGGCTGATACATGTAATGGCTCTGGTGTATGCAGGATAAATTCCTGGTGATTAAATGCTAACAAATTTTCTGTCATATTGCAGAAAATAACTTGCTTCTTGCTGCGTTCAAGCTGGATTCTTTTTTTACAAGTTTTCAATCAAAACACCATTATAAGCTTTTTGAATACATCTTAGTGAATAGCCAGACTGACCTGCTTCCTGCTGTAACCTCTACACATGTGTTAAACCTAGATGCACATTGGAAGTTCTCAATCAGGATACCGTGATAACCCTCTAAGACATCTTTGTGAATATTTTTGTTACGGAATGTGTCCAGTACTTTCTTGATACTGTCTATACCACGGAGCACCGCCTGGAGTGAGATAAAAATTAATATTAATAAAATCTTTTTTAAAAAATTCACTTGTTTCGGTAATGCATGCACTTAAAAGAGTCAGTTACAAATTTCTCTAATAAAAGTTAATAAAAGTATAAAAGATCCACATTCTCTGCAACACATATTTTTGTTGGTGATGGCAGCAACAATATATTTTCCAATTCTCTCCTCACTGGTGGTTTTGTGGTAATTGTCTTTTTCTTAAAATTCAAAACAACATTTTCATCTTCTTGACTTGTTTTCCATTTTCTCCAGAGTGCCATCAAATTATGCCTTACAAACTTTGTAGTGCTAGTATTCTTCAATATATTTTCATATAATTTTTATTAAAAAAAATCAATGAAGTCAAACCTACCTTCCCTGTCATCGATCTTAATGTCTGTTCCTTCTTGTGAAGTTCATCCTTGGTGGTTGCTATTTCTTGCTGGATACTGTTCTCCTGCCTCCAAAGAGAACTGAGAAAGAGAAGAATTTTTTTCTTTAATTCACATTTCACACGCTAGTAATTATACATTTGGGTATTATTCTTATACGTAAGACTGACAGCTTATTTGAATTCAAGTGTTCACAAATCTAAGCAACAGTGTCGAAAGATGAAGCGTGTGCTCAGAAAATCACACAGCTGTGGTATGAACCACGGAAGGTGTAAGTCAGGCTAGAAACTTTCATCTCATTCACACTCATCAGACACTGCCAACTGAAGGAGTGACTAACAACTTCAGCAGAAGAATGCTCTGCCATGTTTGAGATCAATCAGGGTACCTGTGGGCTGTTTCACCATATATCAAATTAACTAACTACTGAGCATGCTCTCTGTAATGACTTCGTAAATAACACACTAAAACCTCAAAAAATAAATTGTTTAGATTGGCGTAACATAAAAAAATTAGGGTAGGTAGGTCGGGATTTTTAGTTCGGGATTATTTTCAGTTCTATATTTTTTTGTTGTTCTTTTTGCAAAAAAAAAGTCTAGGGTCAGGCCTACTTTTAGGGTCAATCGGGTTACGACAAGAAAACATTTTTTTTAGGCCTAAGAGCAGTGCATACAAACATTTTAAATGCAAATTTGACAGAGATGACAATAATGTTGCACAGTTTTGGCCTTTGCTGCATTAATAAGCACAGGGTACACTGTTCAGTTGGTAGTCGTTATAGCTGTAAATATTTTTTAATTGATAATATTAATATTTTAAAAATGTCTCTTATGCACACTCATCTTAACATCACTTACTTTCTCTCATTCTGCAGTTCATCTTTGCGTTTCTTCAGGTCATAATGACCGCGATTGGATGCCTCCACTGTGTCCTTCATCTGTTCTATATCAATGTTGAGTTTGGCCATGCGTGCTTCCAGCTCCTCATTCCTCTTCATATCTGTGGTGATGTCTTCTCTTTGTCGTGAAATCTAATCAAGGAAAGTGAAATTAATGACTTAATGCTCCAATAACATATACACAAGGTATGGGACAACATCGATAAAACACCTGCATGTTACATCAGTGGGTCTGGTACATTTCCTAAAGACTTGAGGTTAAAACATAATTTCTAAAAAGTAAACCCCTTACTCTATAAATTTGTTTAAAGTTCCAAATTGTTAAGATTACGTAACATCTTGACCGCTTATCATTAAAATAACTTGGGAAAAAAGTGACAAACGATAATATCTGAAAGGTCATTTCTCTCCACTTAAAATGCTCCTCAAACTCAGAGGTTCTACATACCTGTTCATCCTTGTCTTTGATGGATTTGTTGAGTGATTTGAGTTCTTTACGGATCCACTTATCTCTGTCTTCTCTCGTTGTGAACTGATTTCCACGACCCTGTTTGGCAAACAATTCTGTGCGTCTCTGCTCACAGGCTTGCAACCTGGTAAGAGCAAGCATGATTAAATATAATACCATCAGATCTCAGAATAATTAATGGTATACCTTGCGCACAAGCATAACCCTAACCCTAACCCCAACCCTAACCCTTAAAAAAATAGGTTGCGCACTGCGCAGGGTAAACCAGAATTGTACCCAGATCTCTACAGGCAACTGGTCTGTTGAGTTGGTCAAATGCCGGAAACATTTTGGCACAACATGCAAATACAATAAGTGTCAAGAATTTATGAAACACTCTATACACAGTGTTCCAAAACAATTTATGCTCATCCATTCTGCCATGGTTTCTGGGAAGTTAAATTTAACCAACAACATGATTGGGATACCGATTACTATCGTAAAAATTCAATGATTGGCATATGTGCTTACTATCGAGCACTTTTAAAACATGCAAACATGAAGAGCCCCATCCGCAAAAGGCATAAGTTTAAAGGGTTTTGAGCAAATCATCGATACACAATACACATAGTTATATAGGCACAAGTAAACCTGCAAATTTGTGTCTCAACCCCATTAGCTCAGTTGGTAAAGCACCAGACTATGGTACAATTTCATGTTTTCAAAAGCGCTTGATAGTAAACACATATGCTAACTATCAAGTTTTTACGGTATATACCTTTTCCTAAACATGCACTACGCAAATCCATTGTTGTCTTACGATTGCAAAACTAATATGGTTGGTCTGCAATGTGTTACTGAATATGATTACGGATGGATTCTTTCAGAAGGTTGTGGTAGTGCTAAGAAATTGTGACAGCATCTGATCCAACAAGGCCAAAGGAGGCAATTTTGAAAACAAAAGCTTATTATTATAATCTACATGCTCAGTACCTGAGTATGTATTGCTAACATCCCTATCATACTTGGCTGTATAGTTTTAACTTTTACAAATGCCAATTTTTATATATGTATTTTATTCCACTCTATCTTTGCCTGTACCCGAATTTCACAATTACCGCCTCTGGCTTTATAGTTGGATTGGATTGTGTCACATTTTGTGTAAGCCCTCAGCATCCGATAGTCCTTACCTTTGTGTACTCTGTTCCTCCTGTTTCTTGAGTTCCTCATACCGTGGCATCACATCCTCCAGTTCTTGCTGCTTAGCATTGATAGCCATATCTAACTTTTCAAGCTTCTCTTCCAGGACAACCTGCATCAAATCCAACCACACAACAATCCAGTTAACAACCGTTTCATTTTAAAAGCTAAAAACATAGTGGATGTCACTCAAAATTTAACAAAACTATTAACTTTGTCTGCAGAGTTTTGGCCTTGTGAAATCACTTTCAAGTTGGTGATATATTCATTTGGCACACAAATACACACAGCACTGTATGCATACAAAACAGTAATCCCAACGCCCTGACATCACTAACTGCACTAGGCCAAAATGTACTATGGAAGTGCGTTAAAATGTTGAACTTCCACATTTTGTATTCCAACTGACTTTAAATATGTTTATAATTCATTATCATCCCCTTGTCTTTGATTTTGTGCCATTTGTACGATTTTCATTCTGAAACCGTACTACAGGGTGTCCCAGAATGTTTAATAAAAATTCATACAACCAATAGTTTCCATGGTATTTCTGATATTTTACCTGACAATAAACATGGTTAAGTTAACTATATCTTTTCCTCGATGTGCAAAACACAAGATCCATCTTGCCTAAAAACATTATATCGCAAATATTAGACAATTAAACTTTGTATTGATACTGGGGTGTCTTTGAATATGATGTAATGTATGCCGCTACTAATCATTCTCAGGCACCCTGTATGGCTGCCAGAGTCTTAGCCTGAAATCAGAAACCACCCGTCCAATCTATACCAAAATTTGACCCTCAAATATAAAACAATTTGTCTATACCCATGGAAGGGTCACTGGGTTCAAATATGTCCTGATTTGGCCTTTACATGTCACTTTGAATTAGTCCCAAGTTCATATACCCTTAAAATCATCTGTTTTAGACCTATCACATCTGTAAAATCCATTAAATCTACCCGTCTAAAATTAGATTAGCACGTCTTAAAGACGGGCAGACGTATGGCTGGCTAAGACCTTGATGGCTGCTTTGTAATAAGCTTCCCTATTAATGATCACCAACTAACCTTAGCATCTACGTCACCTTTAACCTCCTCTTGTAAATCCTTCAGCACCAGCTCCAGTTTGGCACGCTTCTTGAACAGATCTTGTTTTTCATTGGACAGCTGATCTCGCTCCTCATTGGCTGCCCTTATTCGACTCTTCAGCTCTCGGCATTCTTTGTTGATGGTCTGTAAAAAGGTTGGAAAGTTTTAATATTGAAATTCTTCACCACATTTCACAAGTGCTGTTTGGAATGTTCGATCCAATTAAATACAAATTTAAAATACTGGTGTCTAATTGACTGTCAAGCAAATCACCACTACTTGTCCCAACTCCTAACTTCTATGAATGATTCCCTACTAGACAAGATCATTATTTTGCCATACCTTCAGATTTTGCTTGATCACATCACATTTTTGTTTATCATACCTTAATCCTCTTGGAGGCTTCTTCCTGTGCATCTCTCAGCTGCCTTGTCATCTCTCCACTGTTGTCTCGTTTGTTGGCAAGCTGAAATGGAAGGGGAAAGCGTTTTATTTCAAAAGAACTCATGGGAAATTGACAATCTAACAAATCAGAGAACTTTTTAACTTGCATATTGATAAGATGGATAGTACCTCTAGAATATGCACTTAAATTACAGCCTCAAAAAGGATAACACACTTTGAGGCGTAATCACCTGTTAACGTAATCAAATGGTTTTATCTCCCAGTTTATCACATCCTACAATTAACTTCTAGCCTTCTTAAGAACCAACTTACATCGTCTAATTTCTTCCTTGTGTCCATCAGTTCCTGATTATGGATTGTGTACTCCAGGGACCTAGAAAATAACAACATTGAATGAATATTTTATGTTATTACATATCATAATAATAATATAGCAAATGAAAGGTTCCCTTAGCCATCAAAATAAGCCAACTGGACAGGGCTTAAAATGCTGTTGCCAATATGGGCACATCACAATACCAGCTAATCAGTGGCACTGCGTTATCAAACAATGTATGCTTCAAATACACTAAGGGGTTTAGATAATCATTGTGAACACACACTTACAATCTGCAGCAAGTGGTGTTTACAATTTACAGACTCTAAGATATACAATCAGGTATATCATCCACGATCTGTGCTTTCTACAGTGTACGACCAAAAGAAGTAAAGGGTGTCAGACTGGAGAGGCATAGCTGCTCCCTTGCATGATAAATAAACAAATAACATACACAAATAAAACAATCAAACAAGAAATTAACACTAGAGACAAGATTACCTCCTCATTTTATCCCACTTCTGGTATTGTTTCAATTCTTCTTTCTCCTCCTCCAATGTCTGCAACCTCTCTTCAATGTATTTCAACAAGTCTTCAATCTTCTCTCTCTTGCCCTCCGTCTCCTTCAAGATGATCTGACTCTCTGACTTGCGTTCATCGTATACCCTGGTACCGGCCACTTCCCTAAGGAGCTTCAAGCGCTGAGAATCTGGTGCTGTGGCCATTTGATTGATCTGCAGCGAATTTGGAGATAAGGTTGAGAATTGATAAAGCTTCATTCAATACAAATACAATACATGATGTAGAGACTTCTAAAAAAATAAATAAAATCAGGACATTAAAGTTTGTTTGGCTTATATAAGGCGGAAATTGTTCAGCTTTTGTTACTGCATGCGTCAATAAAGTCCCAACTCACGTTCGTGTAAATTCATATAATCGTGTGCCAGTCACGCATTACGCAACGTACAACTAGTGTAAGCATTGTGCCCAACTGTGTGCATGCCATTCTATATCAATACATGGTGTTATGAGTCTTTTTTCCGCCTTATATAAACTGAACAAACTTAGTAAATCACAGAGACAACAGGAATGCTAAACAGCTCCATTGGATCCTATTGAAATGACCAGACCTTAAACGAGGCCAAAAAACGCACCCAGATTTTCCAAAAAAAACAAAAATCTATAAAAAAAAATCCTTTTTTTTCCTTTTCGATTTTTAATTTTTTTTTGTTCGCGGGTTTGGCGAGTCCTTGGACCTAACTAACATCAAGTGCTACCATCATTAAAAAAATTTGAAAAAAAAATAAATAAATAAAAAATAAAAATTTGGTTTAAAAAAAAATTTTATGGATTTAGAGAGTCCCTTGACCTAGAGTGAAGTACTGCAATCATTTGTGGTTGATTTAAAAAAAAGTTTGTATCCAAATGGGACCGATTTGTAACTTGTGTTCACTGCATACTCTATTGAAGATATAAAAATGCATTGGTTTTGTGCACAAGTCTATATCTTATATAGATTTTGAAGTGAACACAAGTTACAAATTGGTCCGATTTGGATACAAACTTGGAATTTTTTGGCAACTTTTTTCCCCGATTTTTTTTTTTTTTTTATTTTTTTAATGATGATAGCACTTGATGTTAGGTCCAGGGACTCTCCAAAACCGCGAAAACAATTTAAAAATCGCAAAAAAAAAAAAAAAAAAAAAAAAAAAAAAAAATATTTTTGTATAGATTTTTTCAAAAATGTCAAAAAAACGCATTTGGAGCCCAAATACGCAAATTGCGGCGCAAATAACGCAATTGCGTATTCTTAGCAGCCCTACCTTAAACTTAACCCACATTTCAAATATCTGGTCATTTCAAGTAGATCCAATGGTGTGTTTGGAAGCAGCAGGCATTGCACCACAAACCGATGGAGAACAATTATATTGATACAGGATGTAGTAACAAATGAATCCTATTTTAGTACTGCATGTGAAACCCTGCACAATCCAAAGGTCCGACACAACTTACCTTTCCTTGTTTGACAATGTAGTATGGATTACTGCGTGAAAACCCTGCACTCTCAAGAAGATTCATCACATCTGTCTTACTGCAATTTAAAAATATACAATACATGCATCTTAATAAATTTCCAACTGACGATGGTAGAAATCCATAATATACACAAGTATCAGTCATGAGATGGAGGTTCAATCAAAAAAGAGCAAGAGCATCAAAAAGAAGGAAAATTAATGAATCTCAAAAACTTATGTACAGGGAAGAAATAATTAAAAAGGAGGAATTCCTTTAATCAGAGGAAGAATCTCATCTCTGAGGTATGGGTTTTCATTTGAACAAGTATGAGCTACCGGTACATGTATAATAGACGACATTCACTGGTGGACACAAAAGGCATGCAGCAAGGCCTAAAAAAGGCCAGGAATGTGTGAATCCTGTTCCCAGTTTGGAGGGAAAGTTTAGGCTTGAAATAAATAAATACATTATAATAGGAAGAGGAACGCTGACTTATTTAAAGGGAACTTTAAGTTGCATTCCCATGAACTATTTTTCCATCCATGCATGCAGCCATATTTACAAGACTTTTCTAAACCATATCAAATTCAAATTCACAAATTAACAACTTACGTGACCATCTTTTTGTCCAAGAAGTACTGGTCTTTCTTTGAACCAATCACTCTTCTTAATGTCACCTCTTCTTTTTCAATCTAATTGGAGAAATGTGAAGAAATCAAATTAATCTGGAGAACTGCTGATGAATCATTCAAATTTTATGTAAGTACCTTCAAAATAATGCTTCAATTCACTGATTACGATGAATCTCTCAATACACTATCATTGCACTAAGCCAAGGCCTAGAATAAAAGATTTGTATTGACCTTTCTCACCAATCCTAAAATCTCATTTTTTTTTTCATATTTGAATTTTCATATACATGTACCCTGGGTATTTGGTATCACATTAGCGAAATGTTTTGCCTGTTTGTAATTTGTACCGCACAATTCTGATACATTTGTATAAACAAACGAGCCTGAAAAACCTGAAAATCACTATATATGTTTATCATATTTTGTGGTGAACTTGCATTTGTTTAAATTGTATGTAGCAAAATATTTTTTTAAAGTAAGCAAAATAACCAACTGACCTATTTTAAAAGTTTATAAATATTGTGGCAGGCAAACCCGACTCGGTGTATGCTCTCACAGATATTACACTCAACTCACCGGTATCCTATTATCTGAGTTGTCAAATACAATCTCCACGAATGCAGAGATGACCCTTGGCCCTGTGCCTTCATGAAGCAGGGACTGCCGCTGCTCTGGACGAAGGTTGTTAAATTCATCACTGAGTACAAACTGGATTGCTGTAAGTGATAAAACAGAAAGCTTAAGAAATTATTTGGCATTGTAAACATCTACTCTATATGAGATTTCACACAAATTGCACACTCATTATTTACTCAATTTTGGTCAAAGTCCACTTTTTAACAATAACATTCACTCAATGTTTTTCTATTACTAATCACCATCTGAAAAAGTTAATTCAGAAATATTTTATGTAAAAACTCATCTTGTTATTAAAGTTCCGGAACTTTATTCCACAACACAGTTCCATAGCAGATAAGGGCTCACAACATGTGTCATATTTTCAATATATTACACATTTTTTGTTTACTGTTTAGTAATTCTATCAATTTGACCTGCGGGTCACCATTAGAGTTTGAAATAAAAAAACCTTCCTTTTTCTTTTTTTTTTTTAAGCTCGAGTTTTCACTATAAGATACGGCAATGTTTGTGCATTTGATTTTTTTTCAACATCTTTCAGAACCCCTAAATTCTGAGCTAGTGTATGTGATTCTAACAAACTATTCCTTAACTTCTTTGAAAATCACAACTGAATTTGTTAAATTGGTTATAGAATAAATCAAAACTACTTTTACACCAACTTTATTATGCAATTTAGAAATTACAAGAAGCCAAGTCTTGCTGATTAGATTTATATATTGTTTCCATCAACTTATGAGTTTATAATACAAAGTACTGTAATAATATCAAATGAAGAAGTACTCACAATAAAAGAAGTTACTCTTGCCAGATCCATTACGCCCAACTGAAAAAGGAGAAGGGAAAATACAATGTAAACCATCTGATGAAAATACAAGAACCTGTCAAAATCTCATGTCTCTAATAAAAACATAACAATACATAGGTGTCCACAAATAAAAAAAAATAGTTCTGATGTGATGGCGAGATAAGAAAGGATGATTCTCATTAACATGCACAAATTAACAAGGACGGGAACATCAGGAAATTCAAGGTGCTAACTTTCAGGAAATCTTGATTTGAAGGGTAACTTTTGTTTTTAATTTTATAAATAAAAATTAATGGTCTTTCGAATGCAAGCTGTTCCAGTTAAAACACCAAATATGTTTTCCTGCATTGTGTGGTCAAACTGCTTTAATTTAGCTACCTCCCCAGTCCCCCCCAGAAACATTTGGTGAGAAAGCTATGTATGTTCTAGTTGCATTTTTTTATTTGAGGAAAAAAAGCTATACGCTAACGCAGGATTTTCGAGCCCCTTTTTTGCCACTTTGCAGCCAAACTGGCAGATTTTTGGCAAAAATAAAGGGGACGATCATGTATGGTTAAGCGGCAATTTGTTGGCAAATCCAATTTCGCATGTACGGATACTTAGTTTGAGACAACCTTTCTTTTGGCCTGTGGTTACTTTCTTGATGGTTACTTCCAGTGCTCATTTATAAATTTCACTGAATTTTAATGACTGATTTTCTCCAGCATTTAGGCCATATACTTACCAACAACATTATGTTTGGGACTAAAAGGCTCCACAATGGTCTGGTCCCTGTAACTACGGAAACCTTGAATGATAACCTACAAAAAACAAAACAGAATGAACCACACGTTCTCAATCAAAAAATGAGAAAATACAATTCTTAAAAGTTCTGCAATGTCATCAGTCATCCAGTAATAAACAAGCAAACTCTTGTATGGTATGTACTAGGGGTGTAAATTCACGGTTATTTGCCTAACCATTTAAAACCGTTTTTTAAAAAAAAAAAAAAAAAGTGATACCGGTAGCGGAGATTTGATGACAATGACAGAAGTTGTAGATTCGCACGTAAACACAATTTTTGCATAGCAAAATAACTGCTATGCAAAATTTGGAAATTGCTATAGAAACATGTGTTTTGCATGTACCCGTACTGTAGCACATATATACCTATGCAAAAAAGTTGACTGAATTCCACTGCGACTGTTGTCACGTGTATGCCGCTGGTGGAAACCAGCCAAACTTCAGTAAAAAACATGATCGCCGATAACCATGTGATGTGCCATAGGACTGCACAGCGATTAAGTTTGGCAAAATTTGACCTTTTGAGACAAGTTGACAAAACTTTGTGTGTGTAATAAAACTAATAAGGCCCTTCGCACTTGATTATTAGTTTCCTGTTAAAGTTTTTGAAAAAGGGATGAGGTGACTTTTAATTATTAATTATCTTTTATTTTCTTTATTTAGTTTGAACTATTACAAGCAACTATTGACTCGTTTTGACTAAAGCGGGCATTTAATTATTTTATAAGAATATTTGATTTTATAAATAAGTGAAGGTGGAGTTGTACTCTTTGTAAGTTTGTTCATTCATCATTATTGTTGATATTATTAAAGTCAGAAAATGGCAAGTAGAAGTAGTTGAAAGTTATTTTAAAGGAGAAAATTAGAAATAAAAATAAAATAATTAATTATTTTGAGATTTTCAATTTTGGACGCGGGCGGTAAACAGGAAACTAATAATCAAGTGCGAAGGGCCTAATATGATAAATTTAAAAGACAGTCTTTTAAAAGTAAGTATACAATACATGTATATCGCTTTTGGTATTTTGATCAAGGCTCCTGCTAGCTTTCAAAAACTCTGCGTCCTGTAAAACCTGGTTGTGAAATGCGCGTCCCACCACAAAATTTGGGACAAACTGGGGACAACAAATTACTCATTTTCCAGCTTTTTGCGGGAGATTCAGTGTTCAAAACAAATTAAGTCCTCTTGTCCAAAAATCATTGGGGACAACCATATTGGACTATGTTACTTATCCCCTGGACAGGACAACCACTACATGTACTTTTATCTCCAAAAATTTGACACATTTTGAGGGACAACCAAAATGTTTTGAGGACAAGTAGAATTTATGCTTCAGTTATCCTCGGGACAACCTCCATATTTTCCTTATTTCGGACACTGGTGAGATTTACTACCTAGCTAGGCGTGAGATTACCACCTGGCGTGAGACAGTGACGCTTAATGCGTGAGACTCACGGCCAATGCGTGCATGAGAGTTGACAGCCCTGCATTGCGTCCAGCAATACAAAAATGCACCTGGACGCAAGAATTCGCATCCAGCGGGCGCCTTGGTTTTGATGTTTTGGGAGACTGTGAGGGATCCCAAACAACGGGTGACGGAGCCTATTCTTGACTGTGTATTCCTTCAACATGTAGGTATGCTAGGTGAATTCAAATTTGCCATCAAACTGCATCATTTTATATATCAAATCAAAGCCCTTAGTAAACAAAGCCAAAACTGAAAACCATTTTTTCATAGCTCACTGTCTTTCCATAGCAAAGTTACATCTTGTCAAAGATTGACTTTCATCAAAAAGTTTCAGCTAGCAAAATTCCCCAAAACGGCATTTCGGGGGTGTTTCTTAGTCTCATTTATGATATCAGCTTTTTTTAATGGAACTGCTATCCAAATCCCTCTAAAATTCCATGTGCGGGTGACTTATCTTATCACCATAAAAAATCATATATTTGGGTCAAGTGAAGTATAGAAAACATATTTATGTACGTTTCCTTCTTCGGCCAGTTGTTTTAAATTTCTATGTACATGTAAATATGCATTGACATTGTCGGCAAATTTGGCTGACTAGCAAATGTGTTAACTAAGTAAGGTTTGCCTGGGTTACCTACAACATGCATGCACGCTCCGCTGCCGTACGGTACCGTAATTTAGTCTTAAGTTGGACAGATAGTAGGCCTACTGTATCATTCATGCAGTCCAGTTTTATTAGTTATACTTGTGTGGCCGAGCTGTGTTAGTTTTTATCAAATTCATGAATTTTATTTTTATGAATATGATATTTTTAATTTTATTAATAATCGAGTTAATTGCTGTTTTAGCAGTCATGGCAGTGTTTCACCTCTGTAAACATTGTACGGCAATGCCAATGGCAATGCTAATCAATTTTGGTAGCGCCTAGCTTAGATACAAGCATGACAAAGTACATATCAAAACAATACATATGCATGAACATAATTTTACACTGATATCTCTGTCATGTCTGTGGAATTCAGCAGTATTCGCAATTCCATTATGTTTTCTTACCTGTTTTATATACATCTTGACGTATTTCTAGAGTTTTTAATCTCGGCGATATAAATTACGATTACTAGTATTCCAAAATGAGATAAATCAAGCATTCGCGACGAATAAATACATGTTAATTTTTAGAATAAAATTCACAATTTTAGCTGTACACAAACCAAAAGCACCAAAATGGCGCGCTTTGCGGGAAATAGACGATTCCATTATTAAAACAGGTATAGAAGAGGAAAGGGTAGAATAACTATTATCATAATTAATTAATGATTTAATAAATATTCTATATTACTTAAAGCAAAGGTGTTTAATCCTTTAAAGTATAAGTATGTATCCAAAAGAGTTTAGAAAAATCATTGTTCCCATTTAATTTGATCTTAATGAAATAGTACACTAAAATGTATAAAAGGTCTACAACCTAAATACCATAATGAAAAATTCCCCCAATATAAATGACCTTTTTAAACCTAATTTTAGTGGATTTTTCTGTGTTTAATACAGTTATAGCTATATTTATTAATGTATTTTTAAAATTCAAGTTCTGATTCATCTTTACGAATAATAAAATCTGCACAATATCAGCTTTCAATTTTACTGGAAACAAAGAATAAGTGTACATACTTTAAATACTACTACGTGACACTCCAACATCAGGAAGGGGAATTAGCTCAAATGGTAGAGCGCTCGCTTAGCATGCGAGAGGTACCGGGATCGATACCCGGATTCTCCACAATTTTTTTTTCTTATTAATTTTTTTTCCTATTTCTTCATCATTATATACTTTCAGATTTCAGCTTTCCCTCTATTTTAATATTCACTTATTATATCATTTTGCATTTTTTTCGCCATATTTTTTGTGGGTGGTGCATGGTGGTAGGCCTACAGGGTAGTACAGGTCTATGTGGAAAGGTACCGGTACGGTATAGTTGAGGCTGATAAAAATTAAAAAGCTAAATATGTCTTTTGTATTGTAAAACCCCGTCATAATTGCTATCTTCAGAAGATAGCAAAAAAATCATCAAACATAAAAATGCAGCAATAATTTTTTGTCAAATTTTTCTGCCAAATGAAGCATAGCTCATTCCTAATCATTCGTTTAGTTCTATAACTGGAGATAAAATAAAAGTGCACTATTTTACTAATTTCTTGAAAAAAGAGCCAAAAACAAGCATTTTCGGCATCTGCCAATCGAGTCACAAAAATCACAGACTTGGAACAAGTCGAAGCATTCAAAATCTTGAGACGGTAATACCGAAATTTTGTTAGTAATTCTCACTTTTTTGTGCACTTTTGTGGTTGGTTAAAAGAATGAAACGTGTCGTTTCCAAAAATTAGTAACAATGCATAAACTGTAATAATCTTAGGCCTAGTACAAGTCTTTAGACTTGATTGTCACAGCATACGAAAAACACCCTAAAAACGCATGTTTTGGCCATTGTTTCCAAAAATTGGCCAAATATTAAAATTTAACTTTTATTGCAAGTTAGGGCTATAAGAATATAGGATTTAGATATGTTTCATTTGGCAAAACACTTTTAATATTTTTTTAATCCCAAAAAATTAGTGCTGTGTTTTTCTGGAGGGAGTAAATGCTGCTGTCTTCAGAAGATAGAAAAACAAAACACATGAAAAAATATAAATATTCTAAAAAACACCGCATAATACGTGTACGTGTTCTAACTAGGTGCGAGTTCAGAACAAAAAATAGCCAACAAACCGAATGTAATGCATTTTTTTTTTTTCATATATAAATGCTAAAATGACGAAACTGAATTACAAACGGGACTTATATAATAGCAGAAATTATCAGGAACGTGAAGGGCCATAAAAATAGAAAACAATGAACTTTACTGATTATATTAAAAAGAGATACCGGTAATGAATCACAACGCTTCGGGCTATAATAATTGGCCGATGAAACTGCTAAATGTATGAATTAACTTTTGTAGGCCTAAAAAAGCCGCATTTGCTATCTTCAGTATAGCCTATATGTTCTCTGGTAGTTGTATGCTGAAAGTGAGAAAAGAACCTCATACTCATGGTAAATGTAAAGACACAAAAATCATGTCTCTCTTGTCATATCTCTTTTAATAAACACATCTTCTCTTATATAGATAGCAAAAAAAAAATCATGAAACATACAAAATATACCAACAAAGTTTCTTAACAGTTTCCGCTGAAGAAATTAATTATATTCTTTGTAGGCTTTAAATGCTATCTTCAGAAGATACAAAAGCAACTCCATGAAAAATAAAAATAAACATCGCCTAACATGCGTTTTAGATGGGCGCGAGTTCAGTAAAAAAAAAGCCAATAGACGAAAGTGCTCAAATGACGAAGATGACAAAAAAATACAAACGGGACTTTAGCAGAGTATATATCAAGAACGTGATGGGAACAAGAAACAAAAATGCAAAACATGACTGATAGGTTTTTAGTGGAAGTAGTGGAGCTCACTTCCTGAAAATATCAAAGCTATAATTTATGCTGCCTCCGTGTTAAGTTCTATTATATGGATGTTTAAACCAAAATCCTCATTGCATTATTAATTATTAATTAAATTTATTAAGATGTGCATTAGATCCATAGACGTAGATCCCGAGGGGATGGGTCCGGGGGATAAATCCCCCAATATGTTGCCAGGGGGGTTGGTCCATACAATCATCCCCCAGTGGCGTAGCGTGGGTCATCCGATTGGGGGGGACACAGACCATGACGGGGGGGCAGCCGTTTTGGCAATTTTCTTATGGGATTTTCTAAATTTTGCAATCGATTGGGGGGGGGCCCTCCGTGCACCTATGACGCTACGCCACTGACCCCCCCCATGTTGACGCCTGTAGGCCTATATAAAAGCCTCATATTTGGTCATTGTATCCCCCAAAGCCCTTTTTTGTGCTACGCGCGAATTTATTCCAACTTTGCACAATATTTCATCAGTTTAGCTTCAAAAATGGTAAATTTTTCTTTAAAAAATAAACTTATTCTGTTGCAAAATTTTAAAAAGGTGCCGGATTCACTATATTTCAAGATTTTTTTCCCTATCCCCCGGTGTCAAGAAATCTATCTGATTTTCTTTTACCTAACTATTTTGGCGTAAAATTACCCGAAAATCTTTGTGGCAGTTGTTACTAATAACAATACACAATGTTTTTGGCAAAGACTCACAAATTTAATCGAAATTATTTTACTCACTGATCAGCCTGAATGAGACCCAATCAGGCCCATTATTTTGAATTGTGTTACTGCCCTCTATTTCATCCATGTTTTTATTAATTTAGAGGGAAGCATTATGCCATATACCAAAAATCAAATTGACTTTATAAGCTTTAAGGCTTAGGGGCGAACTAGTCCAGTCAAAGTGGGTTTTGACTCACCACTAATTGCAACAGAATTTTTTTCACTCCTATGAATGTCAGAGATGTCCCCTGAACAGCTTACAAAAAGTATACTAAAATATACTTTGTGGAAAGGTAGTTTTTGGCGGGAAAAGGTCATACAGGGGTCAAATTTCAAAATCCTCTAGTCATAAGGATTCAGAAAAAATATAGTTTGCCATACCTGTGATGTACGGTTCTTGAGTTATAGCCGAAAAGGTCAAAGGTCAAATGTTGGGTTCAACAGAGGTCAAAAAACTAAAAATTGTCTGATTTAAACCAAAATGGTCTCAAATTGTTCGGCTTGCAAACATAATTCATTTAAAGAATATTTGCACTGTTTAGGTTGTTTAATTATATGCGTAACATCAAAAACTAGGTCGGGGTCAATAGAGTTCAATGGTCAATGACCTCTTTTACCCTGCTACCTAGGTAACGAAGCATCCAAGATATGGCAAACTATTCTTATTTTGGAGTGTTTTTAAAGGATGAACCCATTGAGACCATTTTTAAGGAGATCGGAGCATTTTTTCGAAGTTGACCCACGTGGAGCTCAAAATTTGACCTTTGACCTTTTTGCTTATAACTTGAGAATGGTACATCACAGATATGACAAACTATACTTTTTCTGAATCCTTAAGACTAGAGGAATGCTTTGGTACAGTTTTTAGAAAGATTATAGCAATTTTGAAATCTGACCCCTGTATGACCTTTTCCCGCCAAAAACTCCCTTTCCACCAAGTATATTTTGGTATATTTTTGGTATGATGTTCAAGGGACATCTCTAAAATGTATAAAAGTGAAAAAAATTCTGTTGCAATTAGTGGTGGGTGACACCACTAATTTGTTTAGATTTACTGGACTAAACGTGGTGCAATAATTATGTGTACCCCCGGGGTGGTGAAATATAGGGCGGGGGGGAGATTTTAGGCAGGCCAAAAAGGGGGGCAAGCATTTTTGGCAGATCAAAAGGGGGGTCAAGCGATTTTGGCACTCGGTCGAAAGGGGGCAGGGGTGGGGGCAAGCAATTTTGGCACAGATATTTTGGGTAGGCCTACTGTTTCTATACTACGCCCTAAAAAGGCAAACATAGGAAAACATTAGGAACACGTTCAAATATGCAAAATTTCCTGCTCGCTGCGCTCGCATTAGACTATTATGATATAAAGACAATTTAACGTTTTAAATTCGGGTTCCCCAAAATCTTTCATGTGTAAGGGGGGGGGGGGGAAAGATTTTTTGGCATGTCAAAAGGGGGCGGGCAATGGCTTTTTGGCACGTCGAAAGGGGGGGGCAAGTGATTTTGGCAGACCATTTTGAGAATTCACCACCCCGGGGGACGGGGGTACACATAATTATTGCACCACCCCTTAGCTAGTAGTCAGAGTGGAATTGTGAAAAACTGTGAAGTCATCACAAGAGTAGATATCGCTAGTAGGCCTATACACCAATCCGACTTCGCCATTACTGCGGTGTCCCCGATGTAAAACTGCGGTGTCCCGAGGTCGGGGGTTCTACCCATTATTGCGTGCTACACAGAATTGTACCCGGGAATTGTACACAGTGATATTCAATACACGATCATGAGTATTGAATTACGAATTAAATCTCCCGCTCTGGTTCATCTGTGTTACCGTCAATAGAGGGCCAAATACAGTAAAGGCTTCTCGGATTGGTGTATATAGCTGCTACCCAGCAAACACAAAACGTTTTCGACATCATTCGCAAAAGGTTATAAAAGGTTGTCAGAAAACGTTTAAATGTCGGGTTATATAAAGGGTATATTCAGAGTATAAAATGTTTTCATAACCTTAAAAACATTTTTGATAATCTACTGCTCAGCAAACAAAAATGTTTTACAGAAAACGTTTAAATGTCGGGTTATATAAAGGGTATAAAAAGGTTTTAATAACATTCCAAAAACATTCATGAAAACTTTATACAAAACATTATAAACAGAATGTTATTTTGGGGTTGAAAAAATATTTTGCGAAAAATGTTTGCCCAAAATATTTTCAATAACGTTTTTATGACCTTTTATAACCCGACATTTAAATGTTATTAAAAGGTTTTGAAAAAAACATTTTTAGAACATTTCTGTGTTTGTTGGATTCAAACATTTTAACATAATGTTATTTAAGTATTGACACAATATTTGGCAAAAATGTTTGTAAAAATAGTTTACAATAACATTTTTTGAAAACATTTAAAAATATTGTCGTAGTGTGTTTTCATACAAAACGTTTTAAAACGTTATCATGACCTTTATATAACCCGACATTTTCATGTTATTAAAACGTTTTTACCTAAACCAAAAGCCAAAATATAACTTATTTAAAACGTTTTTAAAACGTTTTGTGTTTGCTGGGTAGTGACCAAAGAATGGTGAGAGTCTGGATTCACATGAGCAGACAGTTAGCCAGACTTAAATTCATCGAGAGCCAGAGAAAGAAGAAAGTTAACTTGCTTAAAAGAATTTCAAATCCAATTGCGAAATAGATTTCATATCTTGGAAGATGAACATCTCAACATAGATGACAGATGCAGCCTGATAACAAACATCATCTTAGAAGAGGCAGCATCTAACAGATGCCATCATGTAGCACCTCCGTGCAAGTAAAAGATCCAAACAGAAGACAGAGGAGGATATTGAAATCGACCAATTGAACTCAAAAGAAAGCAACTCAGGGAAAAAGATAACAAGTCAGCAAGGGAGAAAGTAGAATATGCCGAACTTGTTAAAACAACCAGAAAGACTCGAAGACAGAGAAATAGAAAGAGGAATCCAAAAACTGCGCAAAAAAGATGGTTCACCAAATTCAAATAGGGAGGAAATCCTCAAAATATGTTCAGACTTTTATCAAGAACTATAGGGTAAATTGGGGTAAATGGAACGCTTAAGCAATAAATCACTTTCTGTGGTCAGGAGGGTATCCATATATGATTTTTGTATGTTTCAATAAGTAGATAATATGTTTTTACAACTTGTTTTAACAGATAAACCCCCATTTTATGGCTTTGTTTCTTGTATCGATCCAAATAAATGCATGGTCATGGTGTTCCAGTTACCCCAACAAATTGGGGTAAATGGAACAGTGGGATGGGTAATTGGAACAAGGGGCATTATTGGCAAGGAGCCTACATTCATAGCTATATTTACATTGAAAAGACATCAGAATACTTTATTTAACATATATTTTGTGACTAAACAAAAGATTAACAAAAATAATTTTGTTTTCATGTTTTTTTATAAACATGGTAAAATACCACATAAAAATACACTTTCTTTCGGTACATAACAGAAAAAATGGTTTTCAGATTTTTTAGAAATCAATAGGAGGCCTAATCTACCATGAATTAGTTATTTGTAGTATATAATTTCATAATAATTAAACCAATTAGTAAAAAAAAATATTAACATGTCATATTATTTGAAGTCAGTCAACCGTGTTCCATTTACCCCAAGTGGATCTGTTGTGGGGTAAATGGAACACCAAACTAATTAATTAGCTAATTAGCATATTAATTTGCATAATTTCATCATTAAAATCTGCAATTTTATTGTTTAAAACATTTATGTTATTGTTGATAACAAACATATTGCCAATATTGTAAGACAACTCTCAGCACAACATTCAAATATTTAGGAATCAATACCCTTAAATTAGTAATGTTCACTGAACCGTAGCACCACTTCATGGTCAGTGACAACATTTGAGATTTTCTTCCACTCAAATACCGAGTAACCCCACGCTTGGGGTATGAAACGAAAGCAGAACGTATGGCGTTGGGGTAAATGGAACACTCGGTATGATGTTGCCCAATTTGTTTCTTGATTGAGGGAATTGTATTCTCAGCGTTCCATTTACCCCACCGTTCCATTTACCCCAATTTACCCTATAAAGACCCGGGAACTTGGCCTTTTAAGGGTGCTCCCACAATTAGTTTTAGAACCTTTTTAAAAGGTGCCAAGGTTTTTAATGTTTTTTAAAGGTTTTTTAGGTTTTTTTTAAACTTTAGGCCTAAGGTTTTTTTTAAACTTAAGGTGTTTTTTTAAAGCCTTAAAACCTTAAGGTTTTTTAAACCTTAAAAGGTTCCAAGTTGAATCTCTCAGTTTTTTTTAGAGTGACTGGCCCAGTGCAGAAGAGCTCAGAAGGTGGTCTTAAGGACTGAAAAAGTATCGTTTTGGGCTTCTTTTCCCTTTGCCCGTTTGCCCGTTTCGTTTGCCCGTTGCCCATTATTCATAACCCTTCAACACTTCAAGTATTCAATATTGAAGTTCATTTCTTTCAAGATGTTTGAAACATTTTTTAAACCTGGCAGTTGCAAACTTGAGTATTCATACTATTTATATTTCAAGGCCTTTGAAGAAGTAAAAATACCGAGATAGCACTAATCATGTGTGTACAGAGATAATTAAATACGGAACCTTTACAAAATAATTTGCCCAAATGAATTTGCCAGAAAGTGCACTGGCGCCCCCACTGGTGCTGCTAAATTGTAGGGACTGGAAAGAAAACAATCACTCAACCAAAATGGCGATTTATTGTGGGTTTGCGGTTTGTCATCTCTCTACCCGGTAGTTGGAATTTATTGTGGAATAGTACAGCAGATACCAACATTATATTGAAAATGACCGGATGGGTGCCTAGCACGTCGGCTAAATATGCAGTTGGTAAGTTGATTTAGAGATCTACCTGTAAAGTTGAGGCATTTTCTTTCAGATGAATCTGTAAGCTTATCATCATGCTTATTTATTTACACCCCTTTCGGCATGCACGTTCAGTTCGGGAAGACATCCCGTCACATCCATGCATCTGCATACATAATGATGTACATGCACTGATGTACTATCATATCATGGATGAAGATATCGTCGATTTTATACCTTGTATAATAACATCCCTGATGATAAGCTAAATTAGACAAAGTCCAAGACAAGTCATGAAGTAGACTGAATTCTAGTACTCCTACTGACTAGTACTAGTAGTAGTTAGTTCACTGCTTGCAAAATATACCATTAAATCCAGTTGCACTTGTACATGTGTAGTGCATGTAGTAATTACTAGGTATGCTAGGTGAATTTAAATTTGCCATCAAACTGCATCATTTTATATATCAAATTAAAGCCAAAACTGAAAACCATTTTTTCATAGCACTTTCCATAGCAAAGTTACATCTTGTCAAAGATTGACTTTCATCAAAAAGTTTCAGCTAGCAAAATTCCCCAAAACGGTATTTCGGGGGTGTTTCTAGATCTTAGTCTCATTATGATCTAGCAGCTTTTTTTTAATGGAAATGCTATCCAAATCCCTTTAAAATTCCATGTGCGGGTGACTTATCACCATAAAAAATCATATATTTGGGTCAAGTGAAGTATAGAAAACATATTTATGTAGGTAGGTATGTTCATAAAATTTTGAAGTTCAATATTTTTAGCTGAAAGTTCTTTCATTTGAAAGAGAATCAAATTACCTAAACAATAAGGGGTCAATTATGTTTCTAGTGCATATACTTTTGAAGTTACAGACAAAAATAGTGTCACCAAATTGTCCAAAATTTTGTGTGTGAAATTGTGACAGCAGGCACATGTACAATGTACACTACTGTATGTGACCCCAGATGACCTCCTATTCTTTACTGTAAGAAAGCTGTTTTGAGTGGTCTTGATTTGCACACAAATTGCTTTTGCGCTTTAACGAGCGTCCACTTGGTGGAACATAGATTGCACTATGTGATAGCTTATGAATCCATTATTATGCCAGTACCAACATAAGTCAACATCACTTAGGTTTTGGTTGTCAAAATAAATTTTAGTAATTTTTTCCATTGAGCCCCACAGTAAAGCCATTTTTGGACCGTACAGGCACATTCCACTTCCCTATGGACGAATAGCGCCACCTATAGTGTGTGATGTGAGCCTGACTAATGTAGGTTTCTTTCTTCGGGCACTTGTTTTAAATTTCAATGTAAAAATGCATTGACATTGCCGGCGAATTTGACTGACTAGCAAATGTGTTAACTAAGGTTTGCCTGGGTTACCTATAATTACTACAAATTTTGAATGTTTTGAGGATTTGTAACTTGTTCTCAAGTTGTAGCAGGTTCCATAGGGTGTCTTCAGCGTTAATTGTTTTCATTTTAAATGTTGCAAAATATTAAATTTGACAATAATTAACAACCTGTTTGACCTCTCCATCATACATTGCTCACCTGTGTTTTCATATCATAGTTTGTGGTGAAAAATGATTACAAATGTGTAATTTGCAAACATTTTTGGAGCTAAGTGTGTATGTGAATGCACATTAAACGCAATCAAACACATATACATATAGGACCTGTTGGAACTCCCGTCCCGGTCGGAGCTGGGAGTTTTAATTATTGGAACTGCATTAAATCATTTTATGTAGGTATGAGAGGCAAACCTCAGTTAACACATTTGCTAGTCAGCTAAAATGGCTTAAACCGGGGCCCAAACACAATATATTACATAGAAATTTAAAAGAACAGCTAGCTCAAGGAAACCTACATAAATATGTTGTCTATACTTCACTTGACCCAAATATATGATTTTTTTTGGTGATGAGACAATCGCACATGGAATTTTAGAGGCATTTTGATAGCACTTCCACATAGAAAAGCTGCTATCAATCATCATGAGACTAAGATCTAGAAACACCACCGAAATGCCTTTATATTTTATACGGTAGGCCTACCCTTTATACCAAAACTCCAAAACCCACCGTTTCTAAAAAAGCATGGTTACTGATCATTTATGGTGGTCCAGGAGGTGCAGATTTGCATCAAAAGAGAATTACATATTGAAGCTTTAGATGACCAAATATTTCATATTTCTCACTAAAACTGTCTTGACTTACTTTACAATTATTGGATATAAATATTCAAAAAATTAACAATTTGCCTGGCAATTTCCATTGCCCCAAGCACCGTTCTTGTTTGTGTTTACATTCAGAAGGCCTGTCAATAACTTTAACATACACTTCCACATGCTTTAGCTCTGCATCTAGTTGTTGATGTACACTGACCTTTGACATACTTTTTGAGAGCCTTTTCATCATTGGTCCAAATTACCTACAACCAATCACAGTAAACAATCTAAAGCCATACGGTTCCGTACTTATTATATCTATCTATAGCTAAAGTAACAAATTCTCGATCATGAGAGGATGTACCTTCTGCGTCAGCGTACTTTTCCTAGAATAACACGATCGCGCGACCTGCATGACCGAACCTTGACCTTGCCTAGCAACGACCGTGTGATTGGTTAATTCTCAAAAGCTGTGTTTGCGCCGTAAGCGCCGGTATTTGCGTAGTACACTCAATGAAAATACCTATGCGTACCCAAGTTGGCTCTCATGATCGAGAATTTAATATTTTGGCTATAGTGAGTTTTTATTCTTATCTGTAGACTGTAGACCTATATATTTAATCCAAATATATTCTACTTTATTCCATTTATTCCTTTCATTAATGTTATTTGAAGGCCTCCATTTCTATACAGTATATTCTTTTAATTTAATTTTAAATGTAGTTTCATCCCATTTTAAGTCATTAAATGATGGAAAAAGTACAATTTTCATGAATATTTATCTGCATATGAAAAGTCAAGAATCAAGATGGCGGCGCCCATGATGGATAAATCGTGTTAGATTTTTTCGTGATTGCATTGTCTTTTTATCATGTTTAAAGCAGCACATTTTATGAAAACAAAGAGAATCATAAAAATCTACAAATATATTTGTAGCATCCTTTTGGGTCATAAACTGCATCTAAAGTAAATAATCCCGCCGGGAAACATGTGGTATGTGAACAGAATTTGGAAACTTTGACGTGTGTTCTGAACAGTTTGAAGGACTCGACTTTTCCGATGATGCCAAGTCCCAATCCCCGGGCCCAATCCATGCACATTTTCATCTATATTCACCTCTGAAAGAGTTCATACATATTTAAGGGGTACTACACCCTCGATAAATTTGTGCCTATTTTTGCATTTTTCTCAAAACTAATAACACAGTGGTAACAAAAGTTATGTATATTATAGGGGCAAGGAATCCAATTACTACACTGGAATTTCAGTGACTCAAGACAAGCGGTTTGTTATTTATGATCAGAAATAAGGTACCGCTTGTTTCCTATCATATATTCTGAACCGCTTGTCTTGAGTCACTGAAATTCCAGTGTAGTAATTGGATTCCTTGCCCCTATAATATACATAACTTTTGTTCCCAGTGTGTAATTATTTTTTGAGAAAAATGCAAAAATAGTCACCAATTTACCACATGGGTGTAGTACCCCCTTAACAGGAGTTCTGAAACAATTCTTTCCACCAAACTTTTTTATTTTGAGTAAAAAGTGGCGAGAAGGTGAGCATTTCTCCCGGCATTTCTGTAAAAATAAAAACGGTCCGATCTCCTGGTACTTCAAAAATGACTCCTGGTTCCTAAGATAATTAGAGAACCAGGAGCCGCTTTTTCCAAATATGTGGCTCCTGGTCCAGACTTGCTTATTTCGAGACTTGTTTATTTAGTGTCATTTAATCAGAAATTACAGTAAGCTTTGAGATTGCAATTGTTGACTTCTAAACCCACCCTTCAGAAATGATCCACCCCTGTTATAAAATGAAAATATGTTATTTTGCTTCCCAGCGCAGTAAATCCGACCGTGGATTCTCTGCGCCCCCGAGCGCAGAATGTCCACTACCGGAAGTTCTGCGAAGGGGCGCAGGAGCTCCACTGGTGGATCACATACATAACTCCTTACTCCACTAGCCTATTTGTGAAGCTATCGGTGAGCAAAATCTTGGCTAGACTTCTCGAGAGCAACATAGGGTAGGGCTGCTACAAATACATACAATTGCATTGCAAAAAAAATGTGTTTTTTGACATTTGGGGGAAAAACAATTTTTGTCCCTATTTCTATTTTTTTCGTGGATATTAAAAAGGACTTCAAATGGAGAGCCTTGACCTAGAGTCAAGTGCTTGTTTTTGTGGTTGATTGAAATTTTGTTTTAAAAATCACCCAGAAAAGAAAAAAGTACCCCTCTGACAAAAAAATGAAAGAGAAAATCAGGAGGGCAAAGGAAAAAAGAACTGGGGCAAGGAGCCCCTTTGCTACCAAAATTCAGCCCGATCAAGGGCCATAATTACAAAATTTTTGCACAATGTAAAGATAAAGCCATTTCCATCCTGATATTGGTAAAAATAGTGTAAAATATGAAATTTTTGCCCGCACATCTTTCCCATTAAAGCCTTTTTTGAAGCTCGAAGACTTACAGTCTCAATAATATTGTATGATGCAACTGTAATTTTTTTTGTCTTTGCCACCTTCCCCAACCAAAAAAGCCGGCCACGCCCCTGGTCGTTTACATACAAACATTAATGATAAAAACATGTTTAACGAGACGCTCGGCTTCTCCTCGCCGATTGCGGTTTGTTCAATGTAAAACCATGAAGAAAAAACTGACAGTGCCAATACCAATGTGATCAGTGCAGAAGTTCAATTGATTTTTATTGGCCGTATAAAGTGGTGCCTGAGGAAATTAGCTGGCCCTAGTATGAGACCAGGCATTTTGAACAAGACTAATTTACTTCAGATTTTCAGGATAGGTGGGTCATGGTCAGAAACTCTCTCCACTTTTTTGGCTGGTGTTCAAGGTCATATACTGAGGTCAAAGGTCATTTGAGGTCAACTTGTAAATTCCTATTGCAACCCAAACTTGGGTCATAGCTGCACTACATGTATGTATGAGAACCCTCAGCTACATGTATTGGTGGTGTTCAATGTCATATACTGAGGTCAAATGTCATTTGAGGTCAACCAAAAAAAAACCCACCCAATTTACAACTTTTGGTTAAATTTGGTCTTATTGTCATATGAATAGTTTAAATCCGAATGCAACCAATCTTTGGAGCTGCATTATGGGTTCCGTCATGCATGTACTGGTGATATCCAAGGTCACATATTGAGGTCAAAGGTCATCTGAGGTTATCTTTGTTTACCATTCATTACATACAGTTTGACATTTAAAAGCTGTTAAAATATCTTCCTGAATTTAAATTGCCCCATGGTGAAGGCATCCCAATCGACATCTTGCCATGAAAACCTGCAACATTTCTAGTTTGGAATTATGAAGTGAACACAGGTTAAATCTTCTTTTTGGAAAAAAAAGTGTAATTTTTTTAGTGTGATTTTTTCCAATTTTTTTTAAAATTCAACCTTTAATTTATTGCAGCACCTTGCTTAATCTCTTCATTCATGTTTTTTACCAATTGTGTGAAGTGTACGTATATGTAACTGTTAAAAAATCATTAAAGGCAAACAATTTTCAGGCATTTAAAAATTATGGTACATGTAAACTTTGTAGGTATTTTTGTGTGGGCAGGGGAGTACCTCCAAACAACCTTCTTTTGTTTGCCTTGTTTGGGCCCCTGAAAATCTTTTTAAAAATAAAATGGTAAAGAATCCCTTTTGAAAGCACTTCCAAAGCACTAATTAGGTAGTAAACATGTATGGGCATTGATTGTACAGTCTGTATCCCAGTAAGTACAGTAAAAAGGCCCATTCAGTGATCCCAGCAAAAGTGTTAAAAATAAAAGTGTGTATAAATTGCTTTAAAGTGAAGGATAAGTTATTAAAATTGACATTAAGCACCGGCATTTTTAAATTGGACAATTTGGCAAAAACAAACAAACTAGGAAACAGCAGTACCCATTACCAAAGCTGAAGTCACATTTAAATTACCGGATTAGTACATGTAAATAATGTCTGTATGTTAAGTAGAGAAATTCCCAGGGGAGAAATTACAGATTCATGTAAAATATCTACTTTTTTCATATACAGCTTTCAGTTCGACCTAACCACTAGCAGGCTAGTACATCTACATGTATGACACCTAACAAAGGTGCCGAAATCTAAATTTTGAATTTTGCGATCCTCAGGATGAGCAGATCACTGAATTGGCCTTTCGATCCAACACAACAGGTTACCACACAAGAGTCTACACTGACACTGCAGACAGTTTAGGTGTATGGTTGTCATGCTAGGCTATTAGCAAACAGGTCAACTCACCACCCATGTAATTACACCTCTACACACCTGACAAAAACAACTTTTTACATAAATCTAAATTTTTATGCCACACTGATTTTGGGGATAATAAGCCTTAGGAGTGGTATTATGCATGAGTTGTGTTGTTACACCACTTTCTAAATAAATGTATCCCTGTTTGTGTTGACATTTTAGCTGTTTTCTGATAGAGAAAAATAATGTTGCAAGTTGTAAATACACATACAAAAAATGAACCATTTTGGTAATTTACGCATAGGCGTACTACAATAATAGTAATACACATGCTTACAACTTTAAGTGCATGTAATTGTCAGCAATTGAAAGCGAAAAAGTCACTACATATAGTCAATTCAAGCAGGATGTCAAAAATTTTCATCAGGATTCAGAACATGGTTCTTTCACATCAACTTGTTTGAACATTGTTTTGGTATAAAAACTCACTCTCTTGCCACTTGAGTTCAAATTTGAGCTATGATGATACTGTGTTATTGATGACTTTGGCATGATCATTGTGGTTAGTTATATAGTGTAAATCAATTGCCCACAAATTTGGCAAAAAGATATTTCACACAAAGATAGCAAATTTTCAACAAAGATAGCATCCAGGCCTGGAAAAATTGGGAATTCAGGAATCTCATCCCAGGAAATTTGGTAATCTGGAGGGAAATTGTATTTTGATAAAGAAATACATAAGAAATGGTGTGAAATCCTGATATGTTTGAGGGAAATTTGTCTACATTCCTGGGAAATTAAATTTTTTTCCAGCAGGCTTGACTATCAAGTTGATAGTAACATTTCCAGCAACAGCACCTTATTTGGAAAAGCAATATTGATTGTCCTACAAATATCCAAATTGTCCGAGAAATAACTTCCAGCAGATCATATTTATATTTTTGTTCTTCTTCCAAAAAAGAAGATAATAAAAGTAGAAGAAAATATTCAAGGTTAATGCAAAAAAATGTGTAATTTGATTTTCTAAATTGAATTTTTGAAGTGATCATAATTCAATATTGATTCTGTTCTTGATTATTGATTATTTGAATAAAGTGCGACAGATAACTAACTTCCTGTTAATCCTATTTTATGTTACTGACTGACTGATACATGTAGTATTTAATTAATTATTTCACAACTATATTTTTGGTAACTTGTAAGCAGGGCTGGAAAAAATAATGTTCATCACCCAAGATTTCATTCCAAGCTAGCAAAATTTTAATTTTCTTTATGTAAATTTCTTACAAGGGGAAGTAAAATTTGCCTCCAAATCCCAAAATTTCCCTGGAATTAGCTACCTGGATTCCACCTTTTTTCTAGGCCTGCTTAGTAAAGAAGCTTTCAGAATTTGGACTATTTGCTGTCATTGCAACCTGTATTCGGGTGGTGGGCAATTTTGGCTTGTCAAAGGGGGGGTAACAAAAGGGTCAATAATAATAGCATATTTTAAGAATTGTAGTTTGTGTAGTATGTACATAACTAATAACTATTGCACAGACATCCTCTAGACAGCATGGTTTGAGCTTCCTGTGTTAGTGTTACCGGACATCATCAATATTTATATATTGTAAATGTTTTATTGCAAACATTGATGATGCATGCTCACGTACATGTACGCTTTCATTTCTGCCTTGTGCAGTGTGCTTTAAGGTGGTACTACACCCCTTGATAAATGTGTGACTATTTTTGCATTTATCTCAAAAACTAATAAAACACTGGTAACAAAAGTTATGTATATTATAGGGGCAAGGAATCACAGGAATTGCAGTGACTCAAGACAAGTAGTTATTGATTTATTGATCAAATATTGGTTTTCCCTCATTTTTGACTGTAACTCCACAACTGTTGTCTGTGCTGAAATAAAATGTCCAGTGCAATAATTGTAGTCTTTGCCCACAAAATATACACATCTTACTTGTCACCAATGCGCTATAATTTTTGAGAAAAATATGCACAAAATTGGCCAGGGGTGTAGTAGTACCACCTTAACCTTAAGGCTAATGTGGCAAGATAATTATAATTTTGATGCGTTCATGCAACTTATTTGAGGTGGTGGGTTGGAAAGGGACAGAATGCACCCACATCTAAGGAAAAAAAGAAGATGAAATTGACCAAAAGTATGTATCTTCCCCCAGTCTTGTTTACATAGTTTTACAAAATATTATAGATCAAATTTGTGTAAAATTGATCAATTCTTTTGTGCATACTTTAAAGTAATTTTGGGAGCGAATCAATGGGACCACTTTGTGATAACCACTTTGAGATAGCCACTTTGTGATTTGTGATAACCACTTTGTGATTTGTGATAACCACTTTGTGATTTGTGATAACCACTTTGTGATTTGTGATAACCACTTTGTGATTTGTGATAACCACTTTGTGATAACCACTTTTTGATAACCACTTTGTGATAACCACTTTGTGATAACCACTTTGATAACCACTTTTCAGGGCCTTGATTTCGTATTGGTTTGTGAGAATCAAAACTCGTCATAGTCGCTGCACTTACTGTAGGATACAATGAACCAGTGAGAGGAGTTGATTCTCGCAACCAAATCTTATGAGAATCATTACGAGAATCGATTCTGTCATTCTCATCAAAATCTAGGCCCTGCTTTGTGATAACTACTTTGTGATATTGATAACCACTTTGTGATAACCCCTTTGAATACCACTTTGTGAATATGATTCTGCTATGTACAGTGTAATTTCAACTGGTTCTTGTGGATTTTTATACCTAGTTAAATGTAATTTATTTTGCAAGTTACATAATTTGGGAACAGAAGTGTACATACATGCAATAATTTGAGTTGTTTCAAAATTTGTACAGTGTTACACAAATATGTACATTTTATGTGGGTGTACATGTAGTCTGAACTTGAAGTCAATAATTTGTTTGAAATAGAAAGTTTGAATACATTGCAACTGTTGGGGAAGTTGTGAATGAAAAATCGTGACAACTGAAACTGGATTGGTTTCATCAATCATACATGAGTGGAAAATAGAAAACCACAGATAATACACTGCCAATGATGACAGCTATCTTATGATGACTGAAATACATTCATACACTACCAGGTGTGGCCGCAAAAGCAACATTTGGACAATTAAGGATACATAAGGCAGCTGCTGTGATATGGTTCAAACACCTCTAATGTCTTGATTGGATGTCTTGATGTCTCATCCCCCAACTTATCAAGATTTTGGCATCAGAATAAAGCTTGTATATTTTTCTCATAATCCAAGTGAAGTTTTAGGCCTGTATGAATGAAAAAGTGAATACCTCATCATCCCCTGCACACACACAAAAGTTGGATTATGTTTCTGTTTGCAAACTCTAATAGGCCCAGGTAATAGGCCTACATGTAACTAGCAGAGCATATAGATGTAGGCCTATTGCCTAATATAAATTTGGTAAAACAGTTTATGTGCCACCTCTAATGCTATTATAATATCTCCAAAGGTATTGCTATTAACATTCCAGTGGCTATTTAACTAATTATAGACTCATTAATGATGGGTCTTTTGTAAGCCTCTCAGGAACTATTCATTGTAAATTGACATACTTCAGTTAAATACTCTGTCTGATTCAATTTCCTGAAGGGTACGTGATGCCAAAATTAGAGAGCAATGACGCTGTAAAATCATATGGTGTAGGGGCTGCATAATACATTTGTTTGCACTTAGCGAATTTGGAACTATTTCACTTTTTAAAAACCTCAATTCTAAGCTTCCTTTTAAGGTGGGTGACCCGATTGACAGCCTCATCCCCCATTTTACCCCATCAAAATGCAGATTTTTGGTATCAGGTGAAAGCTCATATTTTTCTCATTAACATTTTAAAATTAGGCATTCCAAATCAGTATATTTCAGAAGAAATCATCTAAAAACTTTCAAATTTAGAGTCTTGACTGTGGACTGTGGTATCACGTTTGAGACTAATTCAACAGTTTTTTCTTCAGAAATAAACTAATTTGGAAAGTCCTCCTAATTTCAGTATGATATTTTGGCTTCTATCTTTAAAAGCATGTAAGCTACATTGATACCGATGCCACCAGTAGAACGAGAAGATTTGCCCCTTCATTTTGCATACCACTTTGTCCAATTTTTTTCTCATTTCTTCACAAAATGCAAAAATGCAAAAAAATAAATGCAATGTTCTTACCCCCTTAAATGAGAAAAATAGGGTCTTTCATTTGACATCGAAATATTACATGATTATATTGATTATCATTTTAAATAAAAACACTGTAGACTACTAGTGTCACACTGTATAAATGTCAGTAATTCCATAAGCAATTGGGTCACATTTTACAAGAAACATATATATGGTACTAGGTGTTCTTTTTGCATGAAAGCTGGAAAGGGACAACATTTTATGTTATACCTAAGTTTTAAAGAATTTTATTTTCGAAATTATAAAGTGATCTTTTAGAAAAGGAATATATTTGTGCATTGCTATTTTTGTGGTAACTGCTTGGAATGCAAAAACGTGAACCTTCAACCTTTCTACTTGAACAATTATTATCACTGCCTGCAATCTACCATACTGGTACCTTTTTACAGATCATTCTTCACATGGCTTTACAGCACATCTTCAAATGTAAATTAAATTTATACAGAGTTTATATCATTGCACTAAATTCATCATTAAAAATAACCACTGGTCATTGAATTGATCTGAATGCTGTCATAATATTATCATATTTTCACTGTTTAGCCTCTGGTAAGCAATGTTATAGGTATGATTCAATTACAATAATAACACAATTAGTTGAAAATTGTTTTTATTTGCCTAAATATTTTAGAGGGTATTAAAGTGCATTCATGACAAAATTAATTTTCTAAAAATACATTTCCCAGGCTCTTTTAGTAGTGTATGATGATATTCCTGGAAATGTATTTAAGCTAATTTGCATAAATGCTAATTAATTATGCAAATATGCAAATTAGAGGGTGGCTAGACTATAGAACATAATTATTAGAAACACACAAATTAAAAGTACCCTGACCATTCATGCACTGGAAATATGTGAAGTACTTCATATATTTAGGGGCTTATATTCATAAGTGGTGTGTGGGGTGTGAAAGTCAGGTGTAGGAGACTCAGACTGGGGTCGCTTGCCCGGATTTAAAAAAAGATTTATCACTTGCCTGATTTGAAAAAAGATTTATCAAGTTCAAAATTCACTTTGATCAAAAACCGTATTTCGTTCTAATACCTTCACCCGTGACCCCATCACTTTTCCCATGTCAAGATAAAACCCTAAATGCATGCAAAATTAGTGCAAAAACAAACCCCAAACTTAATTCTCAAATTTGCACAATATGCCAATACGGGATGACATCATAAGATAGGAGGTGAGGTGATACAACCTGTAGTTAATCGTGGAATGCCTGACTTGCTCTCATCATCGTCTTGCTATCCAATCTACTCACAACTGATTTCACTTTACATCCATTGGGTAACCAGCTCAATTTCACTCCACTAAACCACAAAGTTCACTTTATCAGCATAATGATCAGCCACCACACAGTATTCATGTGGGTGATATTTAAGCATACACATCAATCTACATGTAGTACAATGTAGATCCTTTTGAGGCAGCCAGAGGGTTTTTCCTCTTCAGGCATTCATGAACATAATAAAATAGTGTGAAGATTTTCTCTCGCCAATATAAAATCAACCTGTATATTTGCCTACATTTTGTACTTTGCATGGCATTTGACCTGGGCAAGACAGAGTCATTATTTCATTGCCCACACACACATATTGATGAAACTGTTGAATTCTGTCATCAGATCATAAAGTCATATCATCAACACCTTTGTCCTGACTCCTGATCTAAACATTCACAACCTCATAAACTTGACACTCTCCTCCTCATCATGAATGCCAAAATCTGGGCCAAAATGCACCATTTCAGTGACCTCAGTAGTGAGCTTTATCCTCACAGATCCTGGAAAGAAACTGTAGGCCTGCCTACATGTATCCAGGCATCTCTGTGATATGACATTGTTTTGTGTTGAAATTTAAAAAAGGTAAGATAAAACAGGTAGGCCTACATGTATGTATTCATCATAACTACATGTATATCTTTGCAACAAGGTACATAAATGGCAGGTCTTTTATGTATAACTGCTGCAAAATCATAGATCTGCCATTGCGTGGGACATTATGCTACAAGTAGAAACACCTTAAAACTTATCACAGTTCACCCCATTGCCTCATAAATCATACAATACACCAGGTGAATACCATTATTCAACAGAAATCAATTTTGTATCATGCAGTACATTAAAATACCTGCATACATTTGTACATTCAATGATTGATATAGGCCCTAAATTGTACATTGTGTTTATACTGGTGGAATCCAGCAATTGCATGTTTAAACCTTGGTTTACTAATTTTTATGTAGGTGGCTATCAAAAGTATCAAGTTCCCTTCAGGGCCAATGGTCACCAAGTTCTATTCATGGATTAAAATTGGAAACAATCAATTTCTATCTGAGCATATCACTCCAAAATACAGATCTCTACTTGATGATTTATGATTTGTTTTCACCAAGACACATGTCTGGTGACCTTAACCAGGTCAAGGATTGAGGCCATGGAACTAACAGAGAGCAAGGGCATGGGGTTACCACTCCCCAGGGAGGTGATAGTGGGAGGACATAGCTATTTAGCAAGGAAAAGAATTTGCTGCTGACTGCCATTAGATGATATAGGTGGTATTGGTGTTCCAATATCTGTGGTGGTATTACTATTAGGTTGAAAATTGTGTTATTTGTGGTCAAATGATGGTGGAGAGTTTTAGAGAATAAAGGTATTGTTTTAGTGGCTGTTGTGCATCTGTTGTCTCATATAACACAAGCGATATCATATGGCGAAAATAACAAGCAGAGTTGTTTTACCCCTACCCCATGTTTTACCCAAAAAATAATAATATTGCCCATGTTATAAAAGACCATAGATGCACAACAGCACAGCTGCTAAAAACAAAACCTTTATTCTCATTCTTTAACACTTAAAAATAAAAATATTAATCCTAAGTGTACCAAATTTTAATCAAATTAAATCCTTCATAATTACAAGGAATTACCTGGGCTAATTTAGAATCGATCAGTCCCGTTTTTGCTTTGCGCCTCCAATTGGTTCAAATCACGCGTACAATTATCGCGTGGACTCACACGCGCTGAACCGTGTCATATCACACCGTAAGAACCAATAAGATTGCAGGAACTTTCTCAAGTGTTTTAGAATCAGCATTAGATAATTTGTCTAGTATTATTATTGGCAGGCCTTGCATTCATTGTTTTGATTTGTCAAAAGGGCATGCAAATAATGTCTGAGTGATGCAGAAAGAAAAGTTATGTAACTAAATTGGTACTTCTGAAACCAGATCATTAGTTTATTACCACCATGCAGGTTTTGTTATCATGTATTTTTGGTTGGCTATTCGAATGAATGTCTGAGGTACCATGATTTTATGCAATGTAGGCCTAGACAGCAAAGAAAGCATATACATACTGTGCACTAATTTATCAGCCAGAACATGTCCAAATTGTTCATACCAAAGTGAAATGAATCTGAATGAATCTTAGTGTACTTCTTTTAGTGCATGTATTAATTATATTGCCATTTGTAAAGGATCACTGTAGTGCTGTCGTCGACATAAAATGTTTTTCAAAAAATATTTTTGGCCAGAAAAGCAAGTTATAGGCCCAAAATGACTTGTTATTCAAGGTTGGAAACCAGAGAAATACTGCTACTCAAAAAAAAAAAAAAATGCCAATTTTTTTACAAAGTTGATACAGTTGTATATTTTAATTACTTTTGCTTCTATTGAACAGCTAGCAATGCATTCTAATTCAATGTGTCCCTGACTGTTCAATAGAAGCAAAGGTAATCAAAATATACAAATTTATCAACTTTGTAAAAAAATTGGCATTTTTTTTTTTTTTAGCAGTATTTCTCTAAAAATATTTTTGAAAATTTAATTTTTTTTTTTTTTTTAGAATTTTTTTTTTGATGTCGACATGTCGGGATATGTGCCGATGTCGACATAAGGCATGTCGACAACGGCACTAGATCACTGTCAGTGTTAGAACATGACCATGTTCTTTTATAATATACACTTGCTTCACCTGCATGTAAAAAATAAGTGGGAAAAAGCGTAATCTTTTTAAATTAAGGTTTGTATTTTGCCCTCCAAAATCCTGTACATGTAGGCTTATAATTCTTAGCAGGCTTAGATTAGCCCAATCTATTCATTCAGTTAGTAGGATTCACAATCTTGATCATGATCTGCATTGTTGATTTATAGTGCAGCGCACAGTGTCAACACCCTATTTTTTTCATACAGCTCCATACTCCGTTGGTGATCAATTCTATTGTTGACACAGATAAAGAAAGTTTACATATGCATTGTGACATAGACGTGTGATTGAATATATTCTATACAAGCACCTGGATCATAGGTGAATGGGCTAAATGTGTTCCTTTATATAATTGTAATTCTCAAAATTAAATATATCACAATTTCAACTTACGATTTAAAAATCGTTACGCATAAAATGCAGTAAAAATATATCCAGATCAAACAGCAATGGCCGCTAATTAGTGTATTTAATTTCAAGTTAGTGTATTAAAAACAAAACCTGGGTTTTACCTGAAAACAAATCGAATTTCCTTGTAATAGCAACACCACATGGAGTACTAGAGCATGTACACAAATCGTAATAATGTGTAGAATAGAAACTTGGTGGTATCTCATATGATAGTCGTATGATGCTTAGCCTGAGTCGCTCGGCCTATCTCGAACAAAATCGCCATGCGTCGCTATTGAAAAACGAGAGGATTCGCCGTACTATCATGGCAATTTTTGACACGAAGATATAGGGATGATGACGCTGTGCAGCGACTACACATGGAGAAAGTGTCACATTGCAAATTGGGCCATTATTGCATCAGAAATATAGCCTAGTTGTCTCATAATATTAATCTTGCACTTTTTCTTTTCATTTGATTTCAGCCATCTACAACTTTGCTGCATCCGGCCCATTCGAACTACAACTCAGTGTTGGAGATGCCGTGCAAATTCTTGAAGAATGTTCAGGTAAGTTTGTCAGCAATAGAGATCCCTCATAATCACTTGCAATTAAACCTGTAAATGGACTGTTAGTCAAACTGGAAATGACAAATGCATGAATTCTGGTGGGAATTTAGGAATTCAAATCACATCAAATTGTTTGCTCCAGCAACTTAGGACTTTTTAATTACAATCTGGTCACTGACTTTAATAACAACCTTTCATGCAGAAGCTTGTTTCTGCCTGGTGCTGGTGTCCCCTAAATTTGTATTACATGACTGGATACAACCAAATGCAGAATAAATTGCACATTTTGAGACACCAATAGATCCAGATCAGGTTATTGACCTTTAACAGGGAAGTGATAGACTTATTATGAAAGTAATAAAGTTCCTTTAACTGTATAATTCCCTGTCACTGTGTCAATTTGCTAATGCAACTATTAAAGTTTTAAACAAGCAAGTTCACCTTAAAAAAACAAATTGTACAATTTAATAGAGTAGTATATCGTTAGCCTGCTACGCTAATTGCCCAAGTCATTTTTTGTTTGAGAACAAAGAACAAAAATGTTTTTTTAATTAATTTTTTTTTTTAATTAATATTTTTTTTTAATTAATGATTTTTTCATCATAAGAGCAAAAATTTTTTTTAGGGGGGTGATACCCCTTAAGCGGGCCCCTGGACCCCCGGCCATAAGCGCAAGAGTTCCATGCGCTACGCGCGCTCTGCTTCGCAATAATTTGCTACCTGGCATAGAAATTGGCCTAGCTACAACCCTGAGGCTGACGATATTAAGCCGTGTATTTTTGTCTTTCCGAACAAAGATATACTAGCGCTGAAATTGAAGTAATAAAGCATTGATTGTGTTATGCCATCATTGAGCCATAAAGCTTCCATAAGCTAGCTGATTGTCAAAAAGATGGCAAGAAGCTTAATTTTTATGAAATTATATTCATGCATGTTATTGACACCATCAAATACATCAGATTTTGACATATAACTGGGCTCCAGGTAATTACTCCAGGAAAATTTGACATAATTGCCAAACCAGCTGGGTTTTCTTTTGTGACATGATCATGTTTTGGTTTAGCACCTGAAGAATCTTTTCCTTTTAAATCCTAACCATCAAGGGTTTGTTGAGTTGGAGGTGCACCGTGTGTCCCCTCCCCACCAATCCCAGTCTAGCTTAATGAAAGGCTGAGTGCTGGCTAGGTTTTGGTGGATGCATGCACAAAGGGGGAAGGGGGACACAGCACTTTTGTCAATCAGTCGGGGGTAATGCACCGAATGTGGCAAAAATTTAATACGGCAAGCATAGCATGCTGAAAAGTTTTGAACAGTTGTGGGAATCAAGACTCGAGGCCTCCCACTTTTGAAAACCTGTAGTGTGGATGCCACTAGATTCAGTAAGGTTAGAGTTAATACATGTGTTGGTATAAAGTGTTTGAATTTTGAAATTTGACACAACGTTTTCAGATATATTTTTATTAAACGTCTAAAAATCATTTTGGGGAAAAATGATTAGTTTTCTAATTTTGATGTGTTATTTTCCAGTCTGTAATATTTTTTACTTTCCTTTATTTGCAGGGTGGTACAGAGGTTCTAAAACCAGAAACAGGACTGCAAAGGTATGTGACAGATTTACATTTTTCTTGTTTTTTTTACCAGATATAAAACCCTAATGCCCCAGACCTATTTTGACAAGGGGGAAGGAAAGAAGGGACAAAGAAAGAAAGAAGAAGAAGAGAACACTTTTTCTCTGGTGCGGTTTTGAACCAGGGACCCCTCAGGTGTCAGAGAAGCACCTAGCCATACCTTTCCTCAGGAGTCTACCTTGGCCGGCCAAGCTTTCCGTGCCCATACGACTGTTCACTTGATGACGCAATCGCATCACGTGGGATACCCGCACTTGCAGATGCTTTGTGAATTGAGGTTTTTTTTATGTTTCGTTCAGTTAGGGTTAAGATGATGTGTCTGTATTTTGAAAATGAAAATGAAAGTACCAGTCCATGGTCATTCTATAAATTGCAGGAAAACAGTAACAAATTGCAGTTTGTGTGTGTTTCAAATATGATTACTTTTTATATTTTTTAAATTTTTTGTTTCTTTTTTAAAATGCTAGGTTTTAAATTTCCTGTTTTTGTATCATATATTTATTACAGGGTATATTTCCTAAAGGTTACGTGCACATCAAGGATGCATGCGTGGAGAGCCATAGGTAAGTAGACGTGCACATGATTGCATCATGATTGACCTTTTCGGTAAATCCCATAAGCCTTTGTGAGTATACCTGAGAACTCATCATTTGATCTTGTCATTTGAGAAGTCGTCACGCTGATCTGCGCTGATGCGCACATCGTTTACCGAACATCGTCACTGCACATTTCAAGTCAGCGTGACGTCAAATGACGAGTTCTCAGGTGTACTCGCAGTGGCTTATGGGATTTACAGAAAAGGTCAATTATAGACTGTAAGAAGCACATGACTAACACCTCACATGTTTGTCAAGCTGCCCGTTGCTAGAAGTTATCTCACTCTTCCCATCATGCATTTCTTTCCTGTAATTATTTTCTATTCAGTGCAACATTGGTTGATAGTGACAGAAAATACCTTTTAATGAACAGAGCTCATCCAGATCTTGAGGTACGTCTTCACGGTCTTGTCAGTTTTGACCCATGTTGCACTTTATAGCAAGTCAGTACCAGGAAGAAATGCATATATCTTCTCTGGGAATAATATCCACAAATTGTGATGGAAACCAACCACAAAATTTCCAATTGAGACTGTCAAAATATTGGATTTGGGTCACCCTGAACAAATTCATCGCAACAAAATAATGACCCGATGTTTTGGTTGCTATTCCTGTAGGGATGTTTTGATGTTACATAATACCTGGATTCTTCCACTATCTCTTGGTTAAACATGTACATAGTGTGTCATCACTTCAAGCTCTGTTGGTATATTGAATAGTCAGTGAACTATACTTTTACAAACTGATAGTGGCCACACATATAGAAAATAGTTGCTGAATTATTTTAATTTTGATTTTTGCGTACATTTTAATTGCTCTCAATGCAGAAAGTCTGCATCAAATTATTGAAAATTAATTTCATAAACAATTTTCCTACCATTTAATCATAATTATTTGCAAGTTAAGCATTTAAGCAAAATGAGTCATTTGATTCTAAAATGAATTTTTCAGATGTTGCTGAAAGAAGATTTTTTTGTTTTATTGCTTTTAGAATCTTGTGCAAAAGTGGAAATATTCACGCTGCTTTTCCGTTCCAAGCAGCTTTGAAAAATAAAAACACGCAAATATTAATATATGTTAATAAGGAAAAATCAAAGGCAAGCAAAGTACTTAACGATTGGTAAAGTGCAAACAATAGACACTCGAAAATGACCACATTTACAGTATTCATATCTTGGGTGTTGGGAACCACAAGTCTAATTTGTTTGGGATTTTCACACATATTGTACGCTTTTAAATGGACACGATGTCGAATGGAAATTGATTTGACCAAACAAATGACTGATTTTGCTTGATTATGTGATGCAATAAGTAAGATGATCAGATATTGATCAAGTAGCATATGCATGTATGGAGCATGACCGATAAAGGGAGATGAGGTCTTGATTTTGACTGGAACTAATGATTAGGGAACAAACCAAAAGATCAATGTAGTCCTATGATGAATGAAACTAGTTTTGTTAGGACTGGAGGAAGTTAGAAATGAGGATTATATTTCTCTTAAAAAATATCAATGTTATTTTGACCCAATTCCAGTGTCATTTTATCAGATGTTATACTTCGTAGGACTTTCATTCTTTTGGTTTGTTCCTGTGCTTAAATTTCATCTTTATTTCATTTCTATTGAAGAAATTGTAATAATATGGTAATCAGGTTTCTGATTCCATTAAAAAAAAATCAAAACCATAATAATGAGATGAGTAAACTGATGGTGAAAGTCCAAATTGAATATTACCACAACCAGTATGTAAAAGCAAACTCATTTCCCTTGACATAATTATGGCATTTAGCTGAACTGAGCAGAGAGCAAAATGTTTAATGTGTCGAATGTGATGCGCTCTGCTCCTGACAACTACATGTTCATAGTTTATCCACTCCATACGTTTACTGAAAGTCATAAATGGTATTTTCTAATGGTGAGTATTTCACAGCATTATCCTACATTGGTTGTATTGTGCATTCCGCAACTGTATCTTTCCATCTCATATGCCTGTAGCAGTATTTTGGTGTGCATTTTGGGGAAATTAACATCAGTACTAATAACATTTAATGATATATTCAGGTACTAGTAATACTGACTTAGGTGGTTGGTTTGTCAGTTGGCTTTTTTTTTCTTTTCAAAATCTACCATGATGTCATTATTAAAATGATTGACTCATCTTGTTTATAACAGCTGGTATAGACATAGAAGTAGGACACTGGTTCAAAGATTTGTCTAAAATAGATCACAATTTGAAATCTATATAATTTTAATATATTCCTGAATCCTGATATGTTTGAACATTTAGTTTAAAAAATGGTGCACATGTAACTTTTTTTGTACTGCAACACCTATAATTTAAAACATGCTGCTTATTTTTAAGTTCACTAATTTCAAGTTCACTAAATACATGTAGGTTTACATCATATCCACACCTTGCAAATCACTGTAAGGATTAACATTCCAATGGGTGGGTGGGTGGGTGGGTGTGCGTGCGTTTTCACCTACGAACGAGGACACCCACTTGACATTTCACTTATAAACTACAGACACACACAAAAACGAGGACGTCCTCGTTTTTTTAGCGCTTGCAGAGGGCGCTATATAGCTCAAAATTGCATAGGGGGGTAGGTCCCCCAATGCCGGTAATATGTCGAGGTCCTCGGTTAGTCGATTAATTGTCATGTTTTCACACAAAAGTCCACGATTAGAATGTGAAAATTCAAATGTATAAGGTCCTCGGTTTTACTGTGAAAAGTTAGGTGTCCTCGTTTGGCGGTGGACATGGGTAGGGGTGTGTGTGAGTGGGGGGGGGGGGTGGGGGTGGTGGGGGAAGTGTCAGGTGTGGCTCCAAATTTAACAAAAAAGTATATTTGTCAATGGCAAAAATGTATGTACACGAGGGCTGAAGGTAATCAAAAAAGTATTTTGAGCCCTGGTGTGTATCTTCATTTGATTGTGTGTGTGTGTGCATTACACAAATTGGACCATACAATGTGCATACACTTCCGCTGCTTATCATGTCACTTTGTACAAGAGTTAGTGTAGCTAACTTTACAGACTTTTGACCATTGCTCACACTCCATATTTTCGTATCTTTTTTAGGTTTTTATTTTATCTACATTCCAGCAATTAGTGTAGCCCACTCTAATGATTTGGAAATCTAAAAAAAACCAAAAACAAACAGTACAAATTTATGTTGAAAAATGCAGAAAACTTACAAGTGTAAAAAGGCCACCATTTAGTTTTGCAAGCATCAATCTAAATATGAAAATGATATTAACAGCATAATTGTAATTTGTAATTGAAAGTCTTGGCATGTTGTTCAATGCATTTTTGTTCATTACAATACATGACTATTGCGCCTCGGTTCTAATTTTCCTGACAACAATCTACAGGAAAAGTGGACAATCTAAATTGTTGTCTTCTTATTTTCAGGGGAAACACTTTGTTTTAATCTTGTTTTGAAATTATAATAGCTTATATATAATAAATGCATATTGCTTCCTGCAAACATAGTGATTTGAAAGTCGTTAGTAAGAAGATTAAGAACGGGAAGTATCAGTGAAGAGCTATTTACCCGGACGTGGATGTGTTTGCCAAGCAAGCAAGCAAAGACAGACTGACCAGCGCAAATCATCATCTACCAGGCTTTTTAATTTGCCGCCTATTGGTCTGCATGGAGTACAGTTTTAATTTACAAGCTGGTACCATGCTTGATAAATAAGAAGTATAATGCGGTCGTTAAGAAAACAATAGAGAAGTAAAAGCGAAGACTAAATGGCTGAATGGAGATTGAGTCATGGATAGTGGAGTAATAGAGTGATGAGGCACCATAGATGGCTGAGCAAGCGGCATGGTTATAAATCAATGCTGGTATTTTAGTTGTAAATATCAGGGCAAGTGACTCAGTGGTATGAACACCATTCAGAGTGTAATCATGCTCATACAGCAGGACACAGTTCACTGACCTTTACTATGTTTCATGTAGTCATTAGGTGACCCAAGTTGTGTGGGATAAAACCATACCATGTACCGTATTTGTTCCAATAAGTGCCCATACCCCAATAAGCGCCCACCCAGGGTATTTTAATTTGCTAAAGAGCCTTAAAGGGTACCATTAATGTTGAAGTGACTGATAGACGTTGATACAGTGAAATAGCTTGAAAACTTGAAGTCCTGTGTAAACTTGCAATACATTTACTGCATCAGAAATTGAAAAGCTACTAGAATGTCTCGGGACCCTATTAGGTAGGTAAGTTTGTCTTTAATAAACGGCCCTTGCGAAAAAATTAGGTAAACCAGAAAATAAGCGCTCACCCAAAATGACTTTGTAAAGCGCCCCTGGGTGCTTATTGGAATGAATATGGTACTACTTTATTTTCAGGGTACCAATACTCTCATAGTAGGTGACATAGTTGACTGACCTTTATCTGATTTCGAGTGACCGATATATGGCCTTATTGAAATTGTGTACTGGTAGCGCAAAAGAGATATTTTAAATTTAGGCTCCAATGAACATTGCTTTGATGTAAACTTGAATGATTTATACACTGTGTGTGTGTGAATTTTTTTAACGAACCAGTCACATAACTGGAAATATATTGTGTCAGGATCAGGTGGGACATCATTAATTGATATACCGGTACATTTGATTCAATTCACCATGAGAGTAATTAATTACCAAGGTGGGAGGGAGATGATTAATTGTAACATTTGATTGAAGTGATTCAGGATGACACAAGAGGGTAATTGATGCTGAACACAATTAAAGGGGCAATTAGTGATTGACTGGACTAGAACACTGTCTGTATAATTCATCAAATTTAGATTTTGGCTTTTTAGGAACAAACACTTATACATGCACCCCTACATATCGGAGTATAGCAATCTAATTTTATAATTTTGGTCGAAATGTGACATTTTTATTTACGAAAAGTATAGAGGTAGAATTAAGTATTTACATACACACTCATATACACATGTTAGTGAGGCTATGGATTTCTGAATCCCAGTGGTTAACATACGAATGTGAGCAGCCAACACTGGGGACCACGTCGACCATCATCACCAAGCAGAATGAATTAGTTGCAACATACTAGCTATTTTGATCAAATTGAAAAAAAAAATTGTTCTGAAAATCTCTGACTGTCCCTTCAAGCCTTAGTTTGTGGTTAATTTACAATGTTAAAAGATGAACATGCATTCAATTAGAGAGGAAGAGATAAAGAGAGAGACAGACAGACAAGAAACAGACAAACATAGAGAGACAGGACAGTGTGAGAGGGAGAGATTTAAATACACTATGATGACCCAATACATGTATTTACCCATCCACCTCCATCTAGGTAACCTTCAGTTGATACATCAACGATGCAATATTCATGCTATTGTAAATACATTGACATTCATGCAACTTGATGTTTGCAAGCTAAATGCTTTGAATTCGTTTGATGATATAAATCTTAACACTCACATGTAGGTACACACATGTATGTTAATTCATACATGTAGAAACTGACTGCTGTGCTCAGCTAGGCTATTTGGATGTTGAGATGATGAGCAATTAAATGATTTGTAATAGATGTGTAATATATATTTTTCTGTCAGCCTGATAACTAATGTGACTCACCATAATAATAATGCTCACCTGGTGAACCTGCTTGTCATATGAATATGCTATACTATGAATAATCAAAATCTGGATACTTTGGTTAAAAAATGGTTTGTCTGTAGAATGTGATTCCAAACATATGGTAGCAGCTTTAAAAAGCACTTCTTAGGAAAAGACTTAAAGAAATGCAGTCTATGGTAAAATTTGTTTCATATATGTGACCAAAATGTGTGTATCCTGTATGTGTGGGGTGTATGAGAGATACTCGGGGAGTGTGTTTGTATCTACATTGGTGAGTTTTTATGTGTGTTTGTTGGTTCATCTGTTGGTAGGAGGGGGCATGTAAGGCCAAGAAAAAAAATTGTTTGCTTGCCCTCAATTGAATTTTAACAATTGGGTCGGGCGGTCGGGATTTTTTTTTTTTTTTTTTTAATTACTAGGAAACTCTAATGTTTGTATTAATTAAGGCTCAAAATATGAAAAATCAGACAATTTTGGTGTCAAAATGAATCAACTAATATTAGAAAACAACTAAAATGTTGAACACAAGCTCTAAAATACATTTTTTTTACATCTTCAGAATGCAAAAAAAAAAAAAAAAAAAAAACAACTTTTTCAGGAATTTCCAAAAATAGGGTTGGTATTCTTTTGTACAGTAAATAGAAAAAAACAACTTTTTTCTGATTTCCAAAATTAGGGTCGGTCGGTTGAGGGCAAGCAAACAACTTTTTTTTTTGGCCTAATCAGGGTCCAGGAAAACTAAATTATAAGCTTCTTTGTTCCTCAATGAAATAAAATAAACAGTGTTAATAATAATAATAGTACATTATATTTTTTATTTTTGATAATCGAAAAGAAAGATATATGATTCAACCCGACATTGCAATTAAATTTCAATCAAAATATCAAAAATTATTAAAATCAATGATAACAGCATCTGTAGATCATATTTTCATGGTACCTTTGGTCTACATGTATAAATACCATGTATATAGAAAGAGAAGTTCCGGAAGGAGTACAAAACATAAAATATTCCTCCCCAAGAAAAATGCAAAATATAATCAGTGCATGAACAGTAAAATTCATCAGACAGTCAAAAGGCTTACAAGCTTTTGCCTTCAAGAATCATCCAACATGAATTAAATGTGGCTTGTGGTATTTAGAAGTCATGACTGCAAGAACCGCAAATAGGTCAATAGCTTCCAATCAATGCCATCAATATTTTGCTTGGGTCAGAGTCAAAGCTGGTTTAATAGTATGCAGACACATTCATTTTGTAATTTTTAAAATTCCAAAAGTAACCTTTATTTGATTTTTTTTCTCTTGAAATATTGAAATATTCCTGCCTAATTTTCCCCACACATGGGATAAAACTGAGTGAATTGTTTTCAACTAATACTTCCATTTGTACTGCTCTGTGAATTGAAATCACATAGTTTGAGAAAATGCGGTATCGTGAAGAACCGAGTTCTGAGTGAAGAAGACATACACATTATACCTCATACACAGTAGGGATGCGGGAGTAAGAAAACATTAATACAACCTTTTGACCATTCCATTTCTCCATTTACAAAAACTTGAGTGCTTCCTGGTACCAGCAGTACTGTGCTATACTTTGTTCACATTGTAATAGGCAGGACTAATAACACAATGAATTGATATAGAATGATGTACATTGTCTGTGATTGTATACACATCCCAGCACAGCACCTTGATGTAAAGTGTGTTTTGCGTATTCTGTGACTGATTAAAAAGAAATTATGCAAGCGTAAGTTTAGACTTCATTTTCACTTTTATTTTTATGCCTATTACAGGCTGAACAAAGTATAGCTGCATGGAAATTAGTTTTTTAGCCAAATTAAAATGCAAAAAGCAATGCATGTTCATCTACATTGTATGTATGTTCATAATGTAGAAAACACTAAATAGACTGTAAAATAAGAAATAAGCAAAAATCTGAAATCACTACGGTGCGGACAAAATAATTATGCGAGAATGAGCAGTTTCTCAGTATTTTGTGGTGTTATCATACAGGATGGACCTATTGGTATTTGTATTGCTGATTGTGTTGAGCTGTTTGTTTTATTTAGGAACTATTTATATAGACTATTTATCTATTTTAAATTTAGGTTAAAGTAATATTTCATGGAAGAAAAAAGTACGGTACTCAATCTCAATCTCAATGGAAAGTGAGTTATTTCTCAGAAATACAGATTTTTTAATTTAGATTTTGACTACGGCCTATAATAATCAGTGTTTGGTAGTAACTATGGATGTCATTGTTTTTTATTTTGTTCTGGTTTATAGGGAATTTGAGCTGAATTTTATCTTTTAGAAGATCCTAAATGTGACTATTTTTGTATTCACTTGTACTGTAAGGGTATGTACAATGGTATTCTAATTTGAATTACAGCATTTAAACATAAAATCCTGTTCCAATGTATTTTTGACCAATGGAATGGAATGGAAAATGAAGGTATATAAAATATTTGCTCAAGTAATTCAACTCATTAGGCATACATTTATGTGGTCTAACCACTAATAACTGATTGAACCAACACACCACTAAAGATTATTTAAGTGTTGCTCAATTTGAATTCAACATATTTACTCTTTAAAAAAAAAATCCATTTTAATTATTATCAATGTCATGAAGGGCTGTACATACAGGGTGAATATGTGACCTACATGTACAAAATGATGTATATGCAGTAAGTGAATTCATAGATCTATATTGTTGGTCTTTTGATTTTGTGGTGAGGAAATTGATCATGATTCAGAGTAGATTCACGGAATCATTGAACCACGGTACATGGGGATATTAGCTCAGGGCAAAAATCATTAGCTGATCACGAGAATCAGCTGCTGCTATATTGATGACCAAAGTGTGCAAGAAAAAAATGTGACCTGTTTTTCACATAAGATTATTTGGTACCAAATATCATCCAAAAAGTCCCAATGTTATTTATGAAATGTGACATTATATTAATTATTAATTTCTTTTCTTTCTTTGTTTCTTTGTTTCTGTCTTTCTTTATCATGGTCACCATCGACCGTACTGAACAATTTCAAATTCTCAATTTAAAGGAGTTCATTTTATACTACATTGTACATGTATTTTGCGAATAATGTTGTTGCTATTTGCTAGTAACAAATTCAGGCTTGAGGCGTGATTAATGAAAACAGGGGCAAGAGCAAATAGGTCAAAAATCTATGAATTATTAATTGCATGCAAGACTTGGTGGACGTGTTGCAGGTGCTGGGATTACATGGATGGCATACATTTGTACAAACTACATGTCTTGCTGAATATTGATTTAAAAAAATCAAATCTTACAGGGGAAATGCTGGTTTTCTGATATACCGTACCAAAAATAAGGTGCTTTTTTTTATCAATTTATTTGTTGTTGTATGGGGGTGTTATGGTAAAATGATTCAAAGCACAATATGCTTATATCATGAAAATTATAGCTTTTGGAAAACAATAGTTGATTATTTCATCGCGCTTGCTTGTAAATAAATTCAGCCAGAAGAATATTTAAGATATTTTTCTGAGGAAACAAATGTGGGTTTTTTTCAATATTTTATTTATTTACACCTTTCATCATGGGATAAGTGGGATATCAGCCATATATAATTTAATTTGAATGTTGGTAAGGATTTCATCATTGAAAACAATAATGACACTTTGTGATGATGCCTCCATCATAAATACTTGATGAGAAGTTCCACATGAGATGATACTCAAATTTGATCTGCATATTTATATTTCATCGATCAACACAATTTGGCAGCAATTTGCTGTGAACCAGTAAACATGGGGTTATAAATGTGCATAGACTATATGCGAGCAGGGGAAAATAAAATGTACTACATTATGTACTGCATGACCCATCACAATGAAACATAGCAGTTTTCTGCAACACTCATAAATAAAGATAATGAAGAAAATATGTAATGGAAAAATATTGAAAATTATAAGAGTTTTGTACTGTATTTGATCACATAAAATAAATATGAATGTGCATAAATGAATATTCTAAATGCAACATCACGAGATATCATTTTATCTCAAACAAGCAGTTATTTATCGACTTGGTTAAGAAATGTAAATGTATATTTTCAAAAACAACTGTTTTGATGTGATGATGGGGTCACATTTTAATAGGGTGCCAAGACAGCTTGGGAATCAGTATTCTGTATATACATGCACATGTATATCGCTTTGGTTAAATAACACATTTTCTATGAGGTTGACAGGATTGAGGCAAATAACACAGTTCTCATATATTTCTCACTAATCCTTTTCTTTTGGGTGGCAGATATATTAACAAGTTTTATTTTCATTTTAAACTATAAAGCAGCGCTCATTTTAATGCATTAATTAATCAAATGTTAAAGATGGGTTGCCTATTAACAATTTTAACCACTGACACTTTTGATGCATTTTGCATTTGCATGAAAAAGTTTAATTTTTAATATTGATCTAATCTTCAATATATTGTATTATTACAGGCAAGACACAGACTTTGCGGATACTAGTTGGTCAGAGGAAAAACTTGAACCCAAAAATAAAAGTTGGGAGATGGGATTGTGAGTGGATAAATGAGATTACATTGACTAACATAAATCAGCAAAATACTAACCTTGTTTTACCAAATTCATTACATGTAATTAAACAAAAAGATTTCTTTTAAACATTTCAAAAGTTTGTATGTAGAAAGACCAAACAAACAAAGGAGCAAAATGCATGCATATTCAGCCCTCGAATTAAGGATCTGAAGGGGCACGGCAACTTTTTTAGGGCAAATTGAAAATTGCCTTGGATTTTCACTGAAAAGGCAAGACAGCATGGCAGTTTGTAATTATTTCAAGAGGGCATCATGGCAACTGTTGAAAATTTGAGGAGGGCACCAAGGCAATTTCTCGAAAGTGAAGAAAACACACACAAACATAGATAGATGATTTTATAATAAAGGGGCAGGGCTGGGGCACCGACGGCAACTTCATTAGAGGGCGCAGCAAGTGACTGCCTTGGGTAAAGGACATATTTTGAGGGCATTACGGCAGTGGGGATGGGCACCCACGGCAAAATGCCATGGTGCCGTGGGTTAATTCGAGGGCTGTGCATATTGCTTGGTGTGTTACATGTAGTTTGCTGATGTCATTGGCACAGCCATCTTGAAAGGGTCAATTCCATCAACAGAAATCCATTGGCATGGAAAGTGCAAGCATGAGAATTTTCCTTTGCCCATACCAGGCTGTTTTTGCATGATTTTTCAGAAAACCTGGGGAGGGAGGGGGGGGGGCACTAAAGCCCCCAAAGCCACCCCTCGGCATATCAGTGGCAGTTTAAATAAAAGCTGTGTGAAATCGGATCCGGGATCAACTCCTAATCCACACTTAAAAGTACTACATGTAGTATATGACATTGAAAAGCTATACTTAAATTGATAATAAAGTCCTGCTATTTTAAAAGCCATAATGTATGATCTTATAATATTATGAATTTTTTTTTCAAACCTGATTTTTTTGCATATTTGTAATGTTTACACATGGTCCCAACTTGCACCTAAATGGAATCAGAGCAAAATTCAAAATAAAGTCATATTATGACCTTATGTACTATGTCCTCCCATAGAACTGTTAAACAGCCAAAATAACCAGTGGATTTCTTTCACTTTACCTTGTTATATCAGCCTAAAATGGACAGCAACCCTTCCCGACGATTATTACTAATATTAATTATTATTTCAACATTTTGAATAAAGAATAACAAAATTAAAATTTGACGGAAATCATACATTAAGGCTTGAACTTGTGCAGGTATCTGTCACATATTTGGAATTGAGAGCTAGAGCTTACAGATAAAATTCTAATACTATTAGCCACTTTAATGAATACCATGCATCCTTTAAACCAAAACATTAATAACATTCTGTAAGCATTCAAGATGACACTTGCTTGGGTAATGATGTGATACTCTGGTGAACACAAATGAAGAATAAATAGTCTAGTATTCATGCTAGGATGGTGCCAGCATACCAGTTGTTCCTCCACTGGGATTGCAACATACATAATACAGTTTTAATGCATTCAGGATTAAATAGCAGAAATCTACCCAAGATCTATGTACTGATAATGAAAATCCGAAACCAGAAGTAAGTAAGTCAAAATAAACCGGGTGTGAGATGTATTTCATGTATTAGTCAATTTTTAAGCTTATCACATTTTAGGAAACACTGATATGTACCTCTACCAGAAAGCAGTTCTTCTGGGGTGAACCAAACCTGCCTGGTTATCATATTAATCAGTGACAAGGTTGACTCTGAATTTGACAGGTGCTAATTGATGCAATAACATTAAAACATTAATTAGCACCTGTCAAATTCAGCGATACCTTGTCACTGATTAATTTGATAACCAGGGAGGTTTGGTTCACCCGAGAAGACTTGCTGCTCTGGCGGGGCTTGCTCTTTAAGTTACAATACAAATCACGCAAAAGGTCGCCCTTACCTTGTGGTTGCTGTTCCAAGATTAAATTTTAATAACCACTTTACAAATGAATACCAAGCATCGTTTCTTTAAACCAAAACATAAATAACATTCTGTAAGTATTCAAGATGTCATTTGCTTGGTTTAATGATGTGATGCCGAGTTATATTACTCTGTGAATGCAGGTGAACAATAATAGGCAAGTATAACATGCCAGGATGGAGCCAGTTTCCCAGTTGTATCTCCACTGGGATTTGAACATAATCGGTACATACAAAAAAAACTATGCTATATCTAGGATTGAAAGCAGAATTATCAATTTATATCATGTTACATATTTATGTTCTTATTATGTTAGCTTTGAACTATAGCTTTTGTATGTGTGTAAATGTAAACCAGGAGGGCATGAGGGAGGTGAAGCAAGATCAACATCCAATGTTTCCTCAATGGCTGCTCTTTTAAAAAAAAAAATGTGTGTCTATTTGTTAGTTCTGATAAATTGTGTTATGTGAACTGGCCGAAGTCCTGATACTAAGATACTTTGAAGTACCGGTCATTACAAATTTGTAGATTACAGTTGACATAAGCATGCTTGTACATGTACATTGTAAAGATAAAGTAAAAACCTTTTGGAACAAAAGAGACTAAGAAAGAAAACCTTTTGGAACAAAAGAGACTAAGAAAGAAAGTGACAAAGTAACCGGGAATGAAAGATACCTGTGCAACAAATCAAGTACATTTTTTTTGTAAGCAAGATGTGTCAGTCGTCTCGAAGAAGGAGGAAAGAAAGAAATATTTTGAACCAATTTGTTTGGTTTGCTTGTTTACTAAATATGTTTGTTTAGGACCAGGACCATGTTTACAAATGTGCTTGTTTGTATCTTTATTTTTTTATAACTCACATCACCACTTGAGCAAAATGTCATCTGTAGCCTTCCAGATGATTTACACTGATTTGGTCACTTCAGCAGTATTTCCAGAATGATTGGGGATTCTAAAAATAATAATATTTGTTGACAGGATTGTTCAAAGCAATAATAATATGTACATATTGGCAATGTGGCAGCCATTGGAGATAATGTGTATTAACAGTAATACCCTTCAATGACAAGGTGAAATTCACATTGAATGTGAAGTGTAATTTATGCAATGAGCTGATACTGGTGACTGGATATCAGTCAAAAGATCATGTTCAAATCACTAGGATCCACAACATTCTCATCTATCAGGGGCACAGTTCTTTAACCCCAATACATTTGTACATTCATTGAATGACCTTTGAAGATTTGGGTACAAAAACTCATACTTGATGTCAACTTGATGTCAAATTTTATACTATGATTGTTTAATTGAGGTTATTGAACTATGCCATTAGGATGAGGCCATTGTGGTCCATAGTGAATGTACAGCTTGTAAAATAAAACCACCATTATTGATTCAGGAAAAGAGCTGGCAATGTGCTTGTGAGCATATTGGAAGTGAGGTATACGAACATGTGTGTGTGTAACAGTCCATACATTGGCAATGACACACACATCGTGCACATACAAACATGCTCCTCATACACAAACAGGTCTCAATCATCAAGAAATCATGAAATGGATGAAATCAAAATCAGATTGTTTAAGTAATTGCCCAATTGCATTTTATTTTCAGAGAGAGTAATATAATCCATACATATCAATATTCAGATCACAGGGAGCTAAAACATTAATCGTCACAGCGCTCTTGTGTAAATTTGCATTTTCCTACTTGTAATTTAAGAAGTCAGTGACTATGATCATATGTCTTGTATCAGAACATCATGTACCCAAGATTAATACATCGCGGTAAATTATAGAACTGAGAACAATTTAGATGAGTCTCATATTAGACTAATAACAAGCAGGGAACAATTCTGTGTAAACATGTATCAAATGTATTATCTGACTGATCCCTACTGGATTTTATGTATCATTTTCAATATACCGCTTTGTTGTGTTATTGTGTATATGCGTTTGGAATTCATTGGTAAGATTACAACTATTTTATGTCAATTAGTTTGCTATTAATTAATGCACAACCATTCACTCGACTAATAAGAGATTTTGAATAGTACAGTACCAGTACTGACATTTATTTCTCTCATTTCTGTGTCTAGGGATGGAGTCAGGGAAACAGTCACCCCAAAGGAGACCCCCGTAGTACATGAATTAACAACAGTGTTACGTGAATGGGGTGTCTTATGGAAGTCACTCTATGTGGTAAGTGAAATACAAGGAGATACCTAATAAATTATGTAGATGTCAAATAAGGAGATGAGATGTCGGAACTGTTAATTTAAAGATAGGTAATGAAAATGTGTATTGAAAAATGAAGAAAATAATAAGGTATTGATATTGCAGATTGGTGGCTATTTTTACGGTGTACCATCTCCGTAATTTCCCTTTTTAATTCCCCTTTTTTTTTAATTTCCTTTTTTTTTTTATTTTCTCTTTTTTTTTTTATTTCTCCTTTTTTTTAATTTCCTCTTTTTTTTTAATTTTCCCTTTTTTTTTTTATTTCCCTTTTTTTTTTTTTTTTCCCTTTTTTTTTTTTTTTTTTTTTTTTTTTTTTTTTTTTTTAATTTCCCCTTTTTTTTTTTAATTTCCCTTTTTTTTTAATTTCCACTTTTTTTTAATTTCCTTTTTTTTTAATTTCCCCCTTTTTTTATTTCCCTTTTTTTAATTCCCCTTTTTTCTCACAAAGCAGAATCTTGGCGAGGCACATACTGGTAGTTGTCCGAGAATTTGCTCGCTTCCTACTGCGTATGCTGGTCTTTACGCACTGTAGTCTTTACGTGTAGAAGCTTCCTGGGCTATATCAGTGGTGTATTACACCACTGATATAGCCCAGGAAGCGCCACTAGGTAGTGGCACGTCCCTGTATAGCCTGTGTGCTAGGGTCAGAGACTTATGTCAAGTCACGGAAAACCATAAGAATACTAGTATATAACTCGCAGTGGTTTTATCCCGTCCGTGAGGGGGGGGTGTAATTTTCCCAAAGGCGTGCCAAAAAATTGCTTGCTTCCCTTCTGGGCCTGCCAAAAAATCTTCGCCCCCTGCTTTGCACATGACAAATGTTTTAAAATTGCCATTAAAATTGCCATGTAAAGGGACGGCATATTAGAACGTTTTGCACTATTTAATAGAGCTATTTTATGACTATTATGTGACTATTTTTGCATTTTTCTCACAAACTAATAACACACTGGTAAGGAACTGCATTGGCTTCCTGTCGTCCAATGAATTGTTGTTATAACTTATGTTGATTGTATATAAATGTAATAATGATATTGCTCATGATTTATCTGAACTTCTTTCAAATTATGTTCCCACTCGTACTCTTCGATCTGGAAACATGCAACTTCTTCAAGAAACAAAATAACAGCACGTGAGTCATTTGAAATTACAGCTCCACGCCTATGGAATGAACTGCCTATATATTTTAGAACTGCTAAAAATGTAACTATGTTTAAAAAGATGTTAAAAACTCATCTTATGTCGAAGTTTACTCAGGGAAATTTGAAAATGCCACCAAAAAGTGAAAAACTGTATAAAATGTCTAACTTTTGTGTTGATTTGCAAAATAAAACAAAGAAAAGTGATTATTTAGCAGTAATCAACCATTAAACAATAGCATTAATTTTAGGCCTCACGATGCAAGGCTGCCCATAGGCCTAGTGCTTTATAGTGGACACGGAAAATCACGGAATAACACGGATTTTAAATTTTGTAACACCATGAACACGGAGAAATCGTGGCTTTAGCTATATGCCGAATAATTATATATTAGCTACTTATACAGTGGAAGGGTCTAAATATTTAATATATTATTAATAATTATTATTGTAATGTAATCTAATTCAAATTAGGCCTTCTTTAATATAAGCCTCGTGATCACTCTATATCTATTGGATTCGGATTGTTTTACTAGGTTTGGATTTAATTTTTGTCTTCACTATAGGCCAAGATCCCGGGGCCAAGATATAAAAAATAGAAAGCTATGCGAAAGCGCTATCCATGTTCAATTGGATAGCTGTGTTCAAAGATAAAGCACGGACGAAGCCTTGACTAAAGCTAATGCTCCCCGCGGTATACTAAACTGAATCCACTAGCTGCAACCATATACGCACATCAAAAAAAAAATATCGGGAAATTAAAAAAAAGGGAAATTAAAAAAAGGGGAAATTATTTCATAAAAAAAAATGCATATTCATCAAAAATTAAACTTTGTCCGATCGGGCCCAAATTTGGTGGGTGGCATCCTTGATACAAGGGGAATATAATGCGCGAAATAAAATCGAGGTCAACCAAGGTCAAAGGTCATTACGGAGGGGTCAAATTTCAAACTTTGTCCGATCGGGCTCAAATTTGGTGGGTGGAATCCTTGATACGAGGGGAATATATTCCCGAAATAAAATTGAGGTCAAGCGAGGTCAAAGGTCATTATGGAGGGGTCAAATTTCAAACTTTGTCCGATCGGGCTCAAACTTGGTGGGTGGAATCCTTGATATGAGGGGAACACGTAAAACTTAAAATCGAGGTCATCCGAGGTCAAAGGTCATCCAGGAGCTACATTTTAAACTTAATCCCTAAGCTTCCCTGGGTGGGCGCTTTATATATTGGGGCATGGGCGCTTATTGGAATGAATACGGTTGTTATCAATTAATTTATTAAATGAAAACGATTAAATAAAGAAATAAATATAAATAAAAAAAGTCATTAATTGATCAATAAATTAATAAATAAAAGAATTCATTGATTGATAAATAAACACATAAATAAGCAAATAATCAATTACCGGTAATTGTTAAATAAATACATAAACAAACAAATAAATCAAGGCAGAGAATTTTATTTCAATTTTATAATTATATACGCCAAAATATTTTCTGAATTTAGTCAAAATTAACACTCTATTGATGGTAAAAATTTTATGAAAATTTTTACGTAGGTCCTAGACTATGCCATAGTCGATTTTTGATAAATAAAACATGTTATTAATCATGATGAAAGCATTCAGTTGAACTCGAAATTATACTGATATTTATTACATCAAAATACTAGTATAAAATGGTTATGAAAAAGTTTATATAATTATAATAGTGACAGTAAAGGTAAAGTAAAGTATCGTGAGGCTTATATTATTGAATGCAACATCATGTCATTATATAAGCACTTCAATAACTGGAAGAAACTTTGGGGACCTACGTGTAATTATCCTATAAATTGCGAAAATCCAGACCGTGTATGCACGAAAAATGGCAGGTTCTATAATGTGAACCACATGTATATACCCGTATCCCGGCCCGGTATATAGGAGTATTATAGCACGCAGTAGCGGTGCAGCCATACGGCCTAGCGAAGTTCAAATCGATAATGCATGTATAATAATTGCCCATTTATCATGTCGGATTTCTCAACAATTGAGCGCTATTAATACACATTAATGTTTTTAACAAATAAAATTCCAAAATATGGTACATTTTCTCCCGCATTTTCTGCCTTTGCTTGTCACGTGGTAGGCATATGTTGAAGTTTGCACCATATGTTCAAATAATTTTCGAAACAACAATATGACAAGTGGCCGAAAGAAAAAAAGAGCTAGGCCCAAAGAGTATCCAAAGCCCTGCGCCGTGAGTTCGAACCCGCCTGCCAAACTTTATTTTACTTGGGAAATTAAAAAAAAGGAAATTCAAAAAAAAAAAGGAAATTCAAAAAAAAAGGGAAATTCAAAAAAAAAGGAAATTCAAAAAAAAAAAGGAAATTCAAAAAAAAAGGGGAAATTCAAAAAAAAAAGGAAATTCAAAAAAAAGGAAATTCAAAAAAAAGGAAATTCAAAAAAAGGAAATTCAAAAAAAAAGGAAATTCAAAAAAAAGGGAAATTCAAAAAAAAAAAGGAAATTCAAAAAAAAAAAGGAAATTCAAAAAAAAAAGGAAATTAAAAAAAAGGAAATTCAAAAAAAAAAAAGAGGGAATTAAAAAAGTGAAATTTAAAAAAAAAAGAAGGGGAAATTAAAAAAAGGGGAAATTAAAAAGGAAATTGGCGGAGATGGTATAATCGATATTTTACATCCAACACCAATGGATGACGGTCATTTTAAAACATTTAAAAGCAGTTCAAGAAAGTTGATTTTTTGGAAGATGTGAGAATTTACGGATGCATTTTTCAAAATGATTACTCAACAAGGAAATTTTTGCGAAGTGCTACAATATATTGAGCATACATGTACTTTTAAACATGTTAAAGAATATACCTCATGTGGGGAAACAAAATATTCCATGCATTAAAACTTCAACAATATACTTTGAATGACATACCAATGTGAGGTTTTAAATTATGTACAAATTAGTTTGCACCAAAGTCAGATTATTTACATGGAGAAATTGGTTTGATACAGTGGGAAAAATTATAATACAGATGCTTAAAATTCAACAAGACTCCATAAAATCAAGCGACAATTTATTCAATTCAATTCCCTTATACTCAATTCAAGTTAAATTGAGCATTAATTCTCCTCTTTTATTTCATTTCATTCAAGTTCAATTGCTTTATTTATCACACTGTACAATAGTACATCGAGTGTGAAATTGGCCAATTCCTGGCTGTCCCGTCATGTGCCGACTGTCCTGTGATAGAGGTTAACATGGTTCAGAGCATTTGAATCAGGATATCCTATATAGTGGAGATTCACTTTGTTAACCTCCGTCACATTTCTAACACATGATTTCAAGATAAAGAGGCCCTAAAATAGAATGTGTTCTCTGTACATGAAGTTCAGTGAATGTGGCCTATATTCCCCCCTCCCCCGAAGATTGGAACGTTATGAATTGCTATAATAAAAAACTATCATTTGTGTTTTAAATTTTGGTATATAAGTAATTCAAATTAATTTTTAAAGCTGCTCATTTAACCAAATTACATCAAAATCCATGTTATCAAACTTGGTCAAAAATAAGCGCCCCCCCCCCAAAAAAAAGCTGTTCCTAAAGATATTATTATCACAGATTTATTCATGGGTGAAGCACACACAAGTTAATGTCTTTAACAAGTCACCATTGCACTTTTTGATGCAATGTGTCTTCTCAAAATGGCAAGAGTCCATAATTCTGCAGCCATTAATTTTATTGTGAATTTCGAAAGTCCGTCATTAAATCTGATTTAAATATTTAAAAAAATCTGATTTTTAAAAAGAAATTTAAAAGAATCAAATATATCAGCAACCCTGGAATTCTGAAAATATATTATACCCTTCTGCTTCATTTGTAAATTTGCCCATTTTTTGATGCAATTTGAAAATATGTGTGATCAAATTTAAATTCAATTGTACATACAAAACAATTATTACATTTAACAGAAATCACCAAGTGGAGTAGGTAAATATGTGTGTGATGTATAACATGAAGCGGTATAATTATGATGCATGTTTATTGCTCTCTCTCTCTCTCTCTCTCTCTCTCTCTCTCTCTCTACACAGACACGGCAGATGGAATTGTTTGAACACATCCACAAGATGTCACAAGAATTAATTGACTGTCAACGCAAGGTGCTATCCGGCACGCTACCTGTAGATGAACTCAAAGAACAAAAGCAAATCATTACCACGAGAATAGACATGGGAAATAGGTATGTGTAATACATTGAGCTGTTCCGTTGAAAAAACACACTCCCTTGAGGAAGATTTTAGAATTCCCATCAAATTCCAGTTTAAATTATTCCAGATTTTAACGGTATGGAAGATTTTGGAATTCTAATTTTAGTTAAGCCAGAATTCAACCGGATTTTACAAATGTCAACAATTTTCAACAAGAATTTAGCATAAAACTAGTAACAAATTGCAGTTGTGTGGATTTCAATTGGAATAGCACATTGAAAACATACATGTATGTCATATTGCAACATTTGCTGAGGAGGACGCCCTCAATATTTTTCAAAATTCTGTATTTGTTTATGTTTACACATATTTTAACTTACACCTAATTTGAATCAGCCAAACTTGTTTTGTTTGTAAAATTTTTTTGTATTATTGTCATAATTACGATAAATAAATCCACAGTTAAATAATCAAGATAGAAAGTATTTTTCTTTCATTTTTGCCTCAGTATTTCAGCCTTCAATGAATAGAAAACCTTCCAAAATACCATTTTATAATTTTGGTGAAAGAATAAACCAATTTCAATTGCCTTAAATTGCATTTTGTTTATAAGTAAAATCATGAAATATTCATGACTTGATGTCTAGAACTATGCCATGTTATATAGAATAGTATTATTTTCTTGAATTAGTTATATTCAGAGTAAACATGTGGGATTTACAATGTATTATATTTATTGATCTTGCCATGAAATTTTTTGTTTTTGTGGCATAAATGTTTTCAAACTCAGTGCAAAATGTGTTTTTGCAGTATGATTAATATGATTTTAAAATGTCATTGATTATATTTGAAATGCAAATTGATATATATCTCAAGTGTGGATTTCAAGTTTTTGAACATTTTTGTTTTATGTTTTTAATACCCTGTATTTATTTGAAAATTTTTCAACCTGAAGAATAACCATTTTGTCTCGGATGTCCTTTTTTTTGAGCAGCAGGAAACCCTCTTTCAGAGATTGCACTATGCTCCATTGCACAATGCATTTGACAATTTACCAAGTAACAGTATTAGTAACTCTTGATAAAAGATACATTTCATTGTTGTTTATTCCATTTCAAAATAGAACACAAATAAGGAACACCACAACAAAGCATTTGGGTCATTGCCAACTGTATGGAAACTTTGAAATGACAGTTTGCACATGCAGTTCCCTTTACAATGCTAACTATGGAAACATAATGACAGTTTGTATACCAGTTCCCTTTACAATGTTAAAGAAACTTTTGAATAAATAAAGAAACAGAAAACTTAAAAACTTTTTTCTTTTAATTATACTGGTGCATAAACACTTCAAAAGGTTTGATTTTGGTACAGATCCTTTCCAGGGTGTGATTCTTCAGAATACACAATGTACCTGTGAGACAAACACCCACTCATCTTTTCCTTAAATTTAATGCGAATTATGATCCTAATCCTTATCCCTAATAATGAAGTTTTTTTAAGTTGATGCTATTCTTTGGTTCGCCTCAAGTTTGGTAGTGACATAGGTGCAGTTGTGAAAAAGCATTGATGTCACTCCTGAGCTTGAGGTGAACCAAAGAATATATTAACCAGCTAATCCAGCAAGAATCTGTGGATTATCTGGATTATTACCAGTTGTGTGTAGCTGTGCCAAGAATAAAGTCCCTTCCCATTTTCCATTTTAGGGATGAAAAGCATGCTTAAAAGTGTGTAGCGCTTTAAAAAAAAGTGGCCCTTTTTTATTTGTAATATAGATTTGGCCAAGCAATATGGTATATGCGATATGTGTACACCAGGTAAAAACAAGTTTGATTAGAATAAAAGTCATGCAAATGAATTGGAGTCATACAAATACATTGGAACAAAAATTGGAGTGAGATATTGAATTCTCTGATCACTACTTCAACACTTGCTACATGTATACAAATTTTGAAAATGTGGAAGTATGACCAAATTTGCATATCGAAGGTATCTTTATCAGCATTTAAGTACCTCTTTGATCTAAGAAAGCCGCTCGCTGGCTGTTTTGCTCTCGCTACAAGAGTGGTGTCATGTAAACAATGTAAACATGGATTTCATTACTAACTGATTATGCTGTTTTGTTTCTTTCATCTACACCAACACAGAAAATTAGGTCTTGATCTGGTAATACGAGATGACGAGGGCGGTATACTCAATCCAATCGAACAGAGTAGTGTACTTCTGTATAGGCTACATGAGATTGCACAAACTAGAATAGGAAAACAAGAAAAATTTGTAAGTATGAGAGGGGAAATGAGATGGCTGCATGGCTAAAAAGAGAAATCTAGCTCTCTTGGTTATTAAAAAATTCTGTAATCAGTGGCAGTGGAGGGGAATGGTCATAGGACTGTATTTGGTATTCAAGTCATTTTGTTTAATGGAAATTTAAGCTTACTCATTTGCATGGAAAATAAACCAGTATCAGGGATGAGATTTTTCCTCTGATTAGAGGAATTCCTCCTTGGGGAGATTCATTTGTTTCCTCATTTTTATGCTTCCTCTTATCAAACAACACAATCATGCTTGTGACTTTATGATGATTTTAGTTCCCAAAGTGTGTGTGTGTGGGGGAGGGGTATTTGATATTATATGTGTACCTTCATACCCAGGATTGATGCCCATGGTTGCAATATTACAAAATGATTAACCAGTGTCTTCACTTTTCTTTTCCTCCTCCTTCTCCTCCTCCCGATCAGTTGGATTCCTTCACAGGGGCCACCCAGAGGTACAAGAAACCCAGCACTGTGTACTCGTACAACCTGTTTGTTACAGTGAAGAATGTAGTATGTCGTATAGGAGAGGACGCAGATGTCCTCATGAGTTTATATGATGTTAATGAATCTCAACATATAAGGTGAGCAGCTCGTAAGGGCCAAGTCACAAAATGTCCTGTCATGATTTCTTAATTCCGCTATCAAGAAATTATAGTCTGTTGGTATGCTAGCAAAGAAGTTCAGTCTTGAATAGTTTTAGAATAAATGGTAGTGACACTTCCCCCTATCCTTATGATCTCACTTCAAATGTGCAGGCATGAGAATTTCCAGTCAAAACACTGGAACCAGACTTTGTGATGTCAAAATTGTTTTAATTTTTAGCCCATTTTCAGGTTTTTTGTCCAATTTTACGCGCTTTTCATGAATGTGTATTCTCATGCCCGAATGTGAAGAAAATCTCTAAACCACAAAATGATGCGGCTCTGACTTGAATCATTCCAAAAATTCTAGTATTAATGTGAATCCATGCTCAAATGGAATCCATATAACATAGATAATGGAAGGTGCAGATTTGTATGTCAACTGTACCATTTAGTGATCTCTTTTACACTATTTAGGGAAAGTATACATTATATTTATATATCAATTCTTGTTTTATTTCAGTGAAAATTATGTTGTAAAGTGGAGCAGTAAAGGTACCCCCATGGACCTGGATATGCTGTACAACCTCAAAACATTATTTACTGTAAGTTTGGGAGATAACATGAGTGGGGGATTCTCTATGTATAGGGTGTGTGTGTGGGGGGGTGAATTGCATGTAAGTGTGTTTAGTGTGACAGAATCAAACTGCAAATTGAGTAACTACATTAAGGCAAAGCGAAAGCAGTAGTATGTGTGTTTCTGAATTATCACATAGCTTGGCAAGTTGCTACTGTAGCAGCAGCTAAGCCAAAGATAACACAGGAATCACAGACCAAATAGGTTTGTTTATCCATTATGTAACATATGATTGCATAACAAGTATTTGTGATTAAACTATAATATGTCTACCATCTTAATGCAATTTATATTTATGTGATAATGCATGGCACAACTGTTGGCATTTTCTTTTAAAGGAAATATATTTGAGACCCTATTTTCTTATCGGTATTGATTTAAATATACTACATGTACCTCAAATCAACATCACATGCATCTACCATTTGTATAGCTTTGGATATATCTTTGCAGCAATCTGTCAAGATAATAGCCCACAGAAGATAGAAATTTATATATAAATACAAGGAAATACATGGAAAATAGCAGGGATGTGGTACAATGTAGGTGTTAAGGGGGCATGCAGGATCACTATAAATGTTTTGTATTGTATCTTTAAAAGTAATAAATGTTTCTACATTTTAAAAATATGGATCCTAAAGGATAAAAATTTGGCGCTTTTCACAAAAAGCCGTGCTATTTGGATTCCTTGCATCATTTCTCTTCTGAAAATATATACTTTTATGTACATATTATCATTACTTTTGGAGATAACACAAAACAATGTCTGAAATTTCCCGCTTTGTGATCCTGTGTGCCCCCCTTTAGATGACTATGAAATTGTGAAATGTTATCATATGTAAGTAATTGTTGTAGGAAGATTCACACAAGCTTGTGGGTTATCAGCACAGAGAGCTCAGTCTGCTGGTGCATTGACTTCATAATGTGCATAAGTGACACCTTTTAAGTATTTGCAGAATGAGTTTGAAAAGTACATTGATAGGAAACCAGAAAAATGTATATTGTACATGTCACAGGGAGACTTATTATTTGTACTTTTTCCATTTCCTTATTTTCCAGGACCTTGGTGCTAAAGACTTACAAAGAGAAAAAGTCTTCTTGGTTTGCCAAATTATTAGATTAGGTAAGATACAATATATTTTTATTGAACAAATTTGAAACACGTTGTAGCAGAATCATGGCAAATTTTGCCTGAAGTATTGTTGCTGTTTGTGGTCTTCATAACATGAAATATGTGATGAAATATAAAATGGGCTATTGTGGTTAAACACCATACACCCGTATGAAAGACATGACCTGAGTCAGGGAGTGTAGATTTCAAATGGAGTCACCCATTCAGGTAACCCCATTTGAAATTCACACTCCCTCTGCGGAAGATTAAGGTAATGTCTTCCATAGAGGGCATACAAGCCTTATTATAAGCAGACTGGAACCAGAAGCAATATGTTTTTGAACATTGCTCCTGGTTCACTAGGACATTACAAGAACCAGGAACAATTTCTGAAGAAAGAGGAGCAATTTTCAAATAGTAAACCCTTTTCTGCATATACATGCAACACAGCATACCAGCACTACTGCATCAAGTGCAAACCTGGAACCAAACCAGGAGCACTTTGTTTTAGAAAATTGCTCCTGGCTCATGCAAATTTTTCAAAGACCACAAGCAATTGGTGGTGTTACGATGGCAAATTTCCACCCCACGCCCACTTATTTCAAGGCCTGGGGCATATGGATTTCAACTGGAATAGCTCAATGAAGTACTTTATGTAGTAGGAAGATGGCAGGCAGAAAAGAAGTGAGACTAGTAAAATGAAAGTTAAAATGAAAAAATATATTAGTTTAGACTAAGTCAATCCACATGTATAAGTACATAGGATTGCAACATAGTAGTACATATATTTAGTGAACTGAAGTAGACCTAATGTATTTGTACACATCCGATGTAACATTAAAGAGTGAAAATGCTCCAAATGTGAAACCGGAATATCAATCGGTGGAACTTGATAGTGGAAAATTTCATTAGGTTTTTAGTTTTGTAATTTTTGCAATTATTATCAGCACCACACATTTAAAAAACCTATAAAAACATTTTTGGATAGGTCTTTGAAATGGTGAATAAAACAAAACACAAAACTGATTAGAACAGTTTTAACCACTAAATTATCCTTGTTAATTTGTTATACAGTATCTGACTTAATTGACCACCCCAATTAAGAAAATTACAGATTCTTTCACTTAAATTTTAACTAATTCACACAAGCAAGTAGAATTCACTTACATAAATTTTTGCAGCTCATCCTTGCACTATTTAGCTATTTTGAAGAGAAAATTATGTGATTACATAGTGAAGATTTCTCTAATAAGAATTTCAAATAAATAAACACAGCGTGATGAACGCTCTTGTTCATGCCACTCAACCATGACAACGCATCCATAGGGACGTTACCGAACTCGTACTGGAAGCAGCATATGCATGCAATTATGTGCGCATCTATAATAGCAGTTATTGAGTTATTGCCAGAAATTTCTGTCAGTGTTTGGTATAAATAATTTGTATCACCAATTACTGTTTTTATATGGTTTACTTGTTGTTATATATGCATATCGTTTACATTACTTTATAATCATCATGCTAGGGCTGTGTCCATTTGACCTCTGAAGATCCTGTGTTCTTTTAGATTTGCTGGGCCCAGGCAACCCTTGTTTGGTTGCAATGTTTAATCTGGTGCATTCTCATATTGAATTATTGCTATTTGCAAATTACCTCATATAGTGCACACAATTTTGAGAGAGTTTTTGCTAGCCTATCCGTTTGGATCTATTTTGTTGTTGAAGTATTGCATTTTATGTAAAAAACAAAACAAAATGAGAGTTCTTACAATGTTGTCAGTAAGGCATAGTCAGGAAAAGACACACTTCTTAACACAGAATACTTAGTAGTAAAATAATAACTAGTTATTTATACAACTGCACAATTTCTTTTATCAATACATTAATGGATATTTTGTTGACAATTACAGGGAGAATGGAGCTGAAAGAGGGAGGAGGGGATAGTAAGAAATCCACGATGGGTTTAAAGAGGCCCTTTGGGGTCGCTGCCATGGAGATTACAGACATATTGTCTGGCAAAATAGACACCGATGAAGATAAACAGTACTTTCTACCATTTCAACAGTAAGTCAGTTTGAAATAATTTGTTCATAAAATGTAAGTAAGTTACATTCCAATAGTCAGGCCAAGAATAAAAAAAATATTTGACCGCCGCCACTTTTCTGAGTAAGGTTGATTGGTCATTTGTAAAATTGTTTTTAAGTTTTCTCTTTAGAAATCATAACAATAAAGCTGTTGTAATTAACTTAACAGAATGCATAAATAAGGTGTGATTTGTAATATATTACTATTATATTACCGTATTCGTTCCAATAAGCGCCCATACCCCAATAAGCGCCCACCCAGCGACTTTGCAACAAACACAATATGAAATTATTAACCGCCCATCCAATGTTGTCAAAATACTTCCAGTAAGCTTACCTGTCGAAAGTGATTTTACATGCGTGCATGAGGGAAATTGAGCATCAAAAGTATCCAAAATGTTCACCAAAATTAAATTATGACGCTATTTCATAGTGTGCAGATGTATAGATATTAAAAATTCTTCACAATAACCACCTGCAAATGCCTTTAAAAGGCCAAGTTTGAGCTAATTCTGTCTCAAATTCGTATTTTTTTTGCCGGCGCGGCAGCGGCCATCTTTATAGTGCGTCAATATAATATTAAATTGAGACACATATGAGGGCGCACTAACTGAGAGTAACTAAATACTTTCAGACGGTGATTGATGACTAAAAACCAGGTAAAAAATAAAGGCCCACCCAAAATGACTTTGTTAAGCGCCCTGGGCACTTATTGGAATGAATACGGTACCTTATCTATGTTTTAAACCAGGTAAGAAGCAAGAAGATATTGAAGAAACATTGTTTTGGTTATTCAGAATGTCCAAATTCTACAGGATAAAATTGGGGTCAATATTGTTTTGCACAGTAACTTTTTTCTTGGTTTACAAAATTAGGGACGGTCAGAGGAAGACAAGCAAACACTTTCCCACTAAGAATAAGAATAGCTGTATATTTCAAGGCCTATGACTTTATTTTGTGGCATGTCTCCGAATCAGTGGAAGAAACTCTACTTGGAACCTTACTAATATTTTTCCACTAAGTATGGTTGGGATCATTTGGTCGCGCCACCAAATATGACCATGCATCCCCCTTTCTCCAACAACTTCATTGGCTGCCAGTCAAGGAGCGCATAGCTTTTAAGATCTTGCTGTGTGTGTTTAAGGCCATCAATGATATTGCACCAGCCTATTTGTCATCGCTCCTGACTTTGTATTCTCCTGCCCGTGGGGATTGCGCTCATCCACCGGCGTCACTGCGTCTGGAATTACCAAAATACACAGCAGAACTCTCAAATCAGCCGCTGACAAAACATTCTTTTTTACAGCACCATCCATGTGGAACAGCCTGCCTCAAACCTTAAGATCCACCGGCTCACTTCCAGTCTTCAAAACGGGCCTCAAATCCCACCTTTTTCCACAATAATTGTTCTTGCATTGTATCATGTTGCTTTTTTGCTTCATTTTTCTTATTGTTATGTTTTTTATGTATATTGTTTCATGCGCTGTGATCACCTGAAATGGCGCTTTATAAAAGCCTGTGTATTATTATTATTATTATTATTGCATAAAAGTTTCTAAACATTTTAATGCTTGCATCCTTTCACATAGATGTCAATAGTAGAGTCTTGTTACAAAAAATGTTGGCATTTTTATAGTGCTTTTCAATTTATTCAAAGCTCTTTACATTTATTCTGCTAGGATATATTACACCATGTGGCTGCCAACAACAATGGTGCTGATATGACTATCCCTAGCAGCTCCCCATTGTACACCTGGGTGGAATGAATCAAATAGGATTAAGTGCCTTGCCCAAGGACACAACATATTGGCTGCAATTTGACTTGAACCCACAACCTTGTCATCATTAGTCTCGGCACTTAACCGCTAGGTCATTTTGCTTCATTGCCCAATTAGCCAAAATTTCCAAGCCCACACTAAAATAGGTTGTTGTAATTTCCAATACAGAAGATACGGGAATGGGTCTTTGATGACCACCTTCAGGTTGAGAAATGAAGGCATTAATTTTGTACTGTAACTTTTTTGCAGGTGCTCAAGCGATGAATCTTTAGAGGCTTTAGTCAAGAGGTTTGTTGTTGCCAAGGAGATCAATCATAAAGGACAAGGTATATGGGCTGCTCTTAAACTACTACCTGGAGAAGTTAAACAGGTAAGAATGATGTCAGTAAATGGACTGATGATCTCACAATGTAAAAAGAGTCTTTTTATGTTGTATATTAGTTATTTATTTATTGGCCTTCTTCCCACTTAATACACTTCACATTTGGTTTTTGTGAGGCCCGTACACAGGATTTAGGGGGCTGATTTTGAAAAGGGGGTGGGCAATTTTGTGAAAAGTGAACTTTCTTCCCAAAATTTGGACCTTTTTTGTCCAAAAAAGTGTAAAAACCCTAATTTTGTGATATTTTCTGACTTTTTGTATACTTTTGCAAATTGGGGGTGGGGGCTGCGCCCCTACTCTTGTATTTTTTTGTAGTTTCTGTTATGTGAATTGGAAATAACACTGATTTGAATTTAATGTAATTGTATGGTTTGCACCCTGAAGTGAATCCACAGAGATATGTGCTGTATTAACCATCATACTGATTAACAATAATTATGAAAACAAGATGGTTGGCCATTGGTTGATGGTGATCATCAAGCGCATAGAAGGGGCTGAGACTTCACCTCCTCTATGCGCCCGATGATTACCATTACCTACCCGAAATTCTGAACAATTAAAAAACATACTATAGAATGATTGCGCTGTAACAATAGATTTTGATGATTATGATTATAGTGGTTCTCTTGGTCCATACACTAAGCTTTCCTGTGTGACATGATCTGTATAACTAATTCTAGGGTAGGTATTTTAGCTTGAAGACACTGATGAAACAATTAATATATACCACATGTTGCCCTTTATGTTACATTATAGATTCGCAATGAATACCCTCATCTTGTGGATCAGAAAACAGCCATTGCAAGGAAGATGGGATTCCCTGAAGTCATTATGCCAGGTAAATATAAAATCGTTTTTTGTTACAAGAATACAAATTCCTTGCAACTTCAAAACTACATAGTCCATAATACAAGAAATATTTATATAATACACCAAAGAGATGACACTGAAGACTCTGGACTCCCGAATAGTTCCGTACATACGCAATAGTAAACCACTACATTTTAATGTCACGATGGGCATCAAAATTATTTATCAAAAAAGCTTGCAATAATAAGCTTGATCCATACAAAGGTATACCCATGAAGTGGTTTACGCACATTATACAAACACGGCAGAGTCAGGAATCTGTAAAATAGAGTAAATTTATTGCATCAGCATTTGTAGTGTAAATGTGATACATTTCTATTTTGCCTTATTTTATTCTATAGGTGATGTACGCAATGATGTGTATGTGACTTTGATTCAGGGAGAGTTTGACAGGGGCAGTAGGCCTAAACCAAAGAATGTAGAGGTTGGAATCTCAGTCTGTGATCAAGATAGCAATGTTATCAAGGTAGGCATGGACGGACACATTGATAATATGTGATGTGATCAAGCAAAATGAGTAGGATGTCGGGAATATTGATTTTGAGATATAACCAATAATAGCATTCAACTTCTTTTGTATTTTTTTGTTCTGAGCAACACTAAAATGACCATATCTCTGGAACCGTAAGTCTAATTATGAAAGAGTTTTCAGCAAAATAAAGCTCTGTGAATGGCTCATATACTGATCGACATCAGACTCATTTTGCTTGATCACATCACATATTTGTAAACTTTAAAATCAAAATAAAATGTAAGTTGTCAGTTTGGCTTGGGATGTTGGTTCTGGTGTTTTCTTCTTGTTTGACTGCCTCCCACGCTAAATGGGGGAAGTCTCTATCTCTATCATCCTTCTTGAACTTCATCACATATTTTGCCATTTCCTTTTGTTAGGATGTGATTTACACAGCAGCAGGGGAACATGCCAGCAGCAGCTACCAATCAGTTGTGTACTATCAAGTCAAGTCACCAAAGTTTAATGAAACAGTAAAGGTATGTCATTGTTTTCTAACCAGTGTTAAAGGATTATTGGCATTCACTAATCATGGACTGAATTTAAAACAATAAACTACATTGTATTTTAGAGAAGAAGTTGAATTTATTCAATTGGTTGATTTTGAATGTTAATTATTGAACCGTAAAACACATCCTTATTTGTTTGAACAGGAGGCAGAACCATGCACACTACAGATGAGGTCAATCAAATGTTGAAGTTATGTGGATGAAACAGAAGCATTATCAGAAATATGCATTATCAGATCTGTGGTAGTAAGGTTTCACTCTGAATGCTGTATGTCATTATTTTGGCATAGTGAAAGTGAAATTTTGGTGCAAGAAAATTGCCATTTTAAATAAAAACATTTCATTGTACATGCTTGCCAAACTTTTTGGAGAGACTAAATTAGCTCATTCTTCCATATTTTCATGATTCCAATTTTGTACAGGTTGCAATACCCATAGAGCAGTTCTGCCATGCTAACACACATCTCAGGTTTAGCTTTAAACATCGCTCAGCAACAGAGGGTAAGTTGGTATTCTGTGGAAGACCTTGGCTTGTTTGTAAAAACACAGGTACAAGCCGATCATATTGCATTTAAAGTATAGAAATCAGTGAAGGAGCCGGGGGGGGGGCTGCCTCCCACAGAAATTTTCATGGATAAAATGGGGACGGCAAAGAGAAAAATGTTACTAAAATGACTAAAAATGGGACAAAAATGGGGACAAAAATTTGGCTTTTCCTCCTCGCACTAAAATCCTGGATGCGCTACTGACAGAAATATTGCAGAATTTGTAAAACTGTTGTTTCTTAATTCTTTATGTGAATACACAAAAGATGAATGTTTTTATGGGCCATTCACATATCATTATTGTGTTCATATCATATAATTTTGAAGATTCTTACACTAATGAAGCATTCGGAAACCCAGCCAGGGTGGTGATTTGGGGTTGTGAGCTCAAGACGATTGTTCAGTCACAAGATCACTCAGGATTGAACATGGGACATGTGACACAATGTTGACAAGCCAGTGGTTCAACTTCAGCTAATGGGGTTGTGTACCTAAATAAAAAAAATTGGTAACCCGCAATTGAGCATATCAGTAATTCCAGAAAGCCTTTACGTTTAAAACCAAGATTACATCAAGCTACGTGTTTACACTGAGCACTCTGTATTTTTACCCGGTATTACCTGGTAACCCACAATCCGATTCAGGCAACAACCAGCACGTTTCTACTGATGTTTAAAATAAGGGTTGTGGTGTGTACCGGAAGTACTGAAAATATTTTCCTGACCCCCAAAGCTGCTTTTAAGGTTACGATGTGATACATAAAAATGTGTCACACCACATGGTCTACCTCATGAGGTGGATCATGGTTGCCGGGTGTCCACACCGCATCACTTTGAACTGATCTGTTTCCACTCAGCACATTAACAGGTAACACTCTAAACTAAACCACATTACCCGCCAACCGTTCCCCAGTAGAAACATGCAGATTGTTGATACGAATACCATCAGTGTGCATTTTTAACCAATCAAATGTGTGCATCAATCCCCATAGTATTTCAGAATTTACCAAAAAGGTGAAATGTAAGGAGATTATTTGATGGGAAGCAGATTGAAATTGTTCTAACTTTTTATCAGTTTCGTGGGCTGGCTTCTGGGCCTGCCCTTCTTGAGAAACTCAAAAGAGATAAATGACTCAAGTGTCAGTGGCAGAATGAAGGTCAAGGTTATTCTGGACCAGTACTCCAGATTTAATTTCAGTGGTGTCAAAAGCACAATATTACTGATATAAACAATAATGACCATCTGGGTAGCAAATTCACTCATACTCAAAGTTTAAAGAGGGTGGGCTGGGTGGCCAGGGGGCTTGGGCAGTAATACCAATGCCGCGCCTTAGGCGCACAATTCGGCTACTTGACGATCACTTGCCGCCCACTAAAAAAACAGTGCTGCTACTTGCCTAAATTAATTGGGCTACTTTTTCCAGTGTCAGGCCGCGGCAGTAATTTGATATATTTTCCTTTCAATTTAGCCGATTTGTAAAGGTTTTGAGTCTCTGAAGCTCTTAATTTCAAGTACAAAGGGTTTTTTGACCATTTATTGATCGGTCAGTAACTTCCCATTTTATATATCCACCGGAAGTTTTCAAGTCAAGTGCTTTTCCGCCCAATTGGGTGATTTGCAGTCTAAATTTGGATCAATCCGCCCAAATATCCAATATTGAGCGCATTTTTGGAAGCTTAAAAATTGGGCTACTTGAGATTCCTTTACCGCGGCCTGGCGAGTCAATGTGGTGCGCCTTGATGCTGATAAGTTTTGGCAACACTGGGCTTGGGTCCTATCAGTCCAGTATGATATTTTTTAGCATACCATACCCATATGTGTTGTGAACAAGCAAAATCAGTCTGAAGTTGTGCATATTTAATTTTCAGTTTATTATATAATTGCATCAATCATTTGTAAAGCTACATTTTGCAGAAAACCCCATTGAAATTGAACATTTAGTCCAAAGATATGAACAGTTGAAGTGTTTCCAAAACAAAAGGCAACAAAAGAAATTATTTCCTTTGTTTGGCTATATCTGAAAATCAATATTTCCGACTTCGGAGTGATTTTGCTTGATCACATCACATAATTATCTTAGTTGTGATACATGTATGGCAAAAACGAATTGTATTGTTTCTAGACTGTAAAATTGTGTTTCTAGAATAATTCATTTTTGACACCATGGAATATATATACAGTATATAGTTCAAGACTAATTGGCACTGTGTAATGTGTCACAAAGCATAGTAATATGACACAAGTCATTTATCTCTTTTGAGTTTCTCCAGAAGGGCAGGTGTAGAAAACCAGCCCAGTAAAACAGTAAAAATAGGATATTCCAGTGTTCCATGATACAATTTGCTGCCATGTTTGGTATTGGGCTTTATTAAGAATTTTAATAAAATTTCGGGAAGTGGGAAGGGCGAATGGAATTAGTGTTTGGTGGTACATCTCATTTGACCTATTTGAGAGACAGGTTTCGTATTAGAGTGAGAGATGATGAGATAAACGCAGTAGATGGTGTTTCAGACCCCCTCCCCGTATTTTTTGACAATTTTGGGGTCCTAACAATGCGACAGCGGATAATGGTAAACCATCTCTCCCATTGTTTGTGAGCAACGACCCAACATTGCCCTTTTGAACTGTCACCCTCAAGTGTGCAAAGCTCCATAACTCCAGTGCATCAAAACTGATACTGGGTATCTCATAATGAGTAATTTACTTGATTCCACTGTATTTGTTTGTGTATTTTTTTATTGATTAATGGTTTGAGTAATTTTAATGGATTTTAGTAATAGTTTTTATCAGTGGTTGGGAGGAGTCTCAAAAATGGCATTAGGTAAAGAAAGATATTGCAAACTTCATTTTACATATGCTTGAAGCAATTTATGAATCAAGTATTTTTCATTTGCCATACTTACATCAGACCACAAGGAAACAAAATCAGGTTAGAGAATTGTAACTTAAAATTTGGTTATATTCAACACTTAATTTATGTGAATATTTTTTTTACTACAGTAATTTCTTAAATTCACATTAGTCAATGCACAGTATAGTGTAGCTCACATTTCATGCACAATTTTATACAAGGAATGGATTTTAAACTGACATACATTGCCCCATCCTAATCTAGTCTGGAAAGAATGAATGGTGGCACCTGGGAGGTGCAGATTTAATTTTTTACATGCTCATTTCCCATTTATACCTCTTTTGCCAATGTAAACTTTTATGTCTGAAATTTATGATTATTTATGATACGAAGTTTTTTGAGATTTGCTCCCTGGTTGAAATGTAAATTCTTCCCCTATCTTTACAATCTTCCAAAAAATAGTATAAATTCTGGTGTCACAGCTGACTAGATCCAGTTATAGTCCATTTGGCTTCCTCAAGACATTGACATTAGGGCTCAACCGATCGGACCTGATATTTTCGATATCAGTATTGGATTGGATCCTGGGGATCGGATATTGATAAAAAAAATTAAAAATTTTTTAATGCTATATCAGTTGAGCCCTAATTGACATCAGTACTTTTTCGCAGTCAATTCACACGTATACAGATGTTTTAATACTACATTCAATCCAACACACATTGATATCCCTGCCTCATGGAAACCAAATGCATTATTATAGCTGAGCAATGAAGATTTAAGTTTATGATTCATTCCTTACATCACAGCTTGTAAAAGAAAGGGTATTGGAAGTGAACTCGGGGTGTTTTGTTTTAGGGTGTAAAGCAGGTAAATGTGTAAAATGTTGGGCTATCTGTTGCACCACAGATTGGACTTTCTATTCACTGCTTATCTGTTAGGTGGTGTGCACAATATCTTATGGGAATCACAGGGATACAAATTTCTAGGAAGTTTAAAGTGTTCAGGAAATGAAATTGTGTTTCAGGAACTGCATTATTTAATGGAAATCATGAATTTGGACTACCATATTTTCAGGATTTACCAGGATACTAGCATTTGTATTGCTTTGGAGGTGTTGGTGGTTTTATGACAATTTGTTTTTTAAATACAACTCATTTATCAATTGAGATCAATCTCATTCACATTTGAAGGCAGTATGCCTATGGTATCTGCTTTCATATTGTAGTAATTGGTATTGCACAGTAAAGATACAGTTTCAATGTTAATGTTATTAATATTTCAAATCAAACTGAAATGCTCCTAATGTTTGAGTAGATAGTGAAAAAGTAGTTGTATGAAGTGAAGTGTGGGTGTACAGATAATTCATAGAGAAGTATACATAGCATAACAAATAACATTAAGATGAAGTGATATCGATATAAGCCAATATTCTGAGTCCAGATATTTTGGCAATTTGAGGCAAAAGGGACATGCAGCGATTGTTAATTTTGTGGTTACTCAATCTAGGCCCCTTATGGGCATTGCATTATTGAATATTTTGTGTGTTTTTAATTTTGTGGTTATGGCTGGATCAGCGAACTTTAAAATAAAATACAATATTCATAAAAATGACCACTCCTACAGTATCTAAAGAATTACACAATGTTTATCGTTCTTTATACATTGTTTTATGTGTGTTGTTAATGTTTTGTGTGAATTTTGAAAAATTGTGTTTGGGAAAATTTGGTTCGGGTGTACTATGGTTTGGTTTGGAAGTTCAGTAAAATGAACAATTCTCATAAATTATCAATATTGTAAGAAAATCTGCAACAAATATCTGATGTAGACCTTTTCTCAGCTTCATATTTATATAATATTGAATGGCTTTGAGTGTGATACAAGAATATATTGACGAGATAGAAAAATATTGCAGTCGAAGACGAGTGCAATATTTTTTTATTTATTTTTATACTTTTTTGTATTTCATTTAAATTTTCCATTCCATATTATTATTATTATTTATATCAGGCTTTTGCTATGCGGTAAAATGAATTTAAGCTTACCTAGCCACGGGTTTAACCAATGTGTATTGTAATGTAAGCTTACCTTTTGACCTTCTTGTTTTCTGCTCTTTACTCTCCAAAGACAATTTCGGAATAATTATATATAGGTTTATTTGTAGGCCTAGATGTGGATTATATTTCCTAAGGTTATCATCATCCAGAATTGTCGCGAATTAAGTTTGTAATTTTACTTGTTTATATATAGGCCTACTGTAAGAAATCTCCTGTGAGCCGTTACGGTGTCTGTATTGTTGTACTGTTGTATCATGACGAGTGTTGGTGCTGTCACCATAGTAACGCGCGACGCGTACGCGTTACGCGTACAATATTAAAAAAAATATTGTAAAGCATCCGGGTATTTTGCAAATATTGTACAATATACAGTTTTATTGTATCGCTCAAAAGCCTGATATAAATAATAATATGCATTATTCTCTGTGTATCGGACTACATCTCACTTTGGCCCATCTTATATAAGCAACATTTTTATGGAGCTGTTCTATATGTGTAGTAGGATTCCTGCTAAGCTTAGCATTTGACAATACTGTCAAAAAAGTGTATTATGGGAAGATGGAAAAAGGTTTACTATGTCGGAATCTGTTGTATGTAGTCAAGCAGACAAAGTTGGTTGAGTTACATGCTAACAAGCAAAGCCCAAAGGACTGATTTCAGATTTAGAATATTAACAAACTGACAAAAATGTAAAAGAGACTATGAATGACAACTCCCTTCTGCTTGCTTATAGGCACCAGAAACAAATTTGTTCAATCTTTGGATCGACCATTGATGCTGCTTCAATGCTTGTTATTAATGAACGAATGACTAATTAATCAGAATTAATGATAGATTTATATTTGCCAATATCGTTACAGGCACAAATCACTATTTTATCACAGTTAACAATAGTAAATAAATTGATTGAACTCATTTGTTTCTATCGCCTTATATATCACATTTTGTTGTTCCAGTAGGTGTTTGGTGTTTCCTCTCTGCACATATGCTAAATTGTATTCTATCGATGCAGACATTCAATAACCTTCTTTCTTCCATCATCATTCCCATCCATTCTTACAGCCAAAGACAGGCAGGAGAAAGTGTTTGCTATAGCCTACCTTCGTCTGATGACAGATATCGGTACGACCATCACCAATGGACATCATGAACTACTGGTCTATAAGGTAAACTACAGAGTCCTGCAGAGTGCATGGGTAGGGTTATTTTCTCTTGATTTCTATTCTCTGTCTGCTTCTGCCATCCGTGTGTGCGTCATCTGTCATCATACATAGTGTAGAGGAATGTCAGCCTAAATATGGTATTGCATGCTTAGAATGCTCTGAATGCAAACTAGATAGGATTGCAACATTTATGGTTATGCACAAGGTACTTACCTGAAATTTATTATTATTATACAATGTGGAATAGCCTCTGACTAAGAGAGCCTCAATATAGCAACAATGTGACCTGTTACCATGAAATGAGCGTAAAGTCGCAAGTTGGTAGTTTCGAGATGTCCTGGCTGCTGCGTTGGTATTCTTTGTTTCACAGGCACCTGATCAGGCTAATAGTACATCTGTATGTTCTTTGTGAATGGGGACACATTGGGCCATTTACAAAGGACATACTACTGGCTTGTACAGGTGCACAGCAAACAAAGAACATCAACTCAGTCTGCCAGGATGCCTTGATACTAACAACTTGCGACTTTACGCTCATTTCGTTGTAGCAGGTCACATTATGTAAAGCTATGGAAAAACTGCCATAGTAGATGGTTACAAAATGCGGACTAAAATAGTATACCTCCATTTATTTATTTATTTTTATGGCAAATGCCCAAAATTAAGTGAGACTTTGCACGTAATGTGTGTGTACCATTTGGCGTGTGTAATTGCCACTACACATTACAAGCAGATCAGTAACGTAACGTGCAAGCACTGCTTTTATAGGAATCAGTAGTCTGCTGGGTATAATGGGTTAACCCATTTGAAGTCCACACTCCCTCTGTGGAAGATCTTGGAAATATCTTCCACAACACAAGGATAGTATGAATTTCAAATGGAATTAGCACATTATCCAACTCTATTTGAAACTCACCTACTCTGCAGAAGATTTAGGTTGAATCTTTCTCAGAGGGAGTATGAAATTCAAATGGGAGCTGCCTAATGTGTTCATTCCATTTGAAATTCATACACACCTTGTGGAAGATATTTCCCAAATCTTCCACATTTGTAATGTGGATTTTAAATGGAATCACCCAAGCAATACGGAGACTCAACGTTTCCATTTATAATCAACATGCAAACATCAAACGCACAAAGTGAAGGCACTCTTCAGCTATTAAATAATATTTCAAGTTGGGTAATGGGTATCATTCAAATTCTTGTAATTCAGAGCATTTTAAGTGTGTAGTGTCATCAGTACCACCAGCTTATTTTGGCAGCATCAACAGTAATAATAGCAGGCAGACCGGTAGCAGTAGTAGGTATGGCTGGTAGGATTTATTGTCACAGTTACTTTTATTGCTTTACTGCATATAACTGTAGATCTTAAATGTACTGTATATAATTTGGTTCATCTCAAGTTTGGTAGTGATGTCATTGCTTTTTCGCGGTTACGCCGCAAGCGTGCCAACAAACCGCCTCTGTACGCGTGCGTGTACACTCAGCACATTTAACTTTATGCAAAAAATATGCACATATGTCACTACCGAACTTGGGGTGAACCAAATTATAGCTTGAAATTTTTTGGAGGTTTTCGCAGTTAATTCAGAACCGCAAATTTCAAAGCTCACAAAAATAATTTTTAATAGGCTTTAATGTATAACTGTTTGTAATCACAAATTTAAGAAACCCTAAAATTGGTGTGAACAGTTCAAATGACAAAAAATTAATACCGTGAAAATATGTGTACATCCATATCAAAACGATGCACTTGTCGGTTGCTACATGTGTCTCATTTCACATAACTAGGAATAAATACCAGACTCATCTCAAGTGGAAGTCACTTCAAATCATCCCCAAGTTACATGGTTAAGGAATGTTCTCTGTATTCCTAACCATGTGACTTGGGGATGATTTGAAATGACCTCCACTTGAGATGAGTCTGGTTTTTATTTCAAACTATTTTGTGAAATAAGACACATGTAGCAGCCGACAAGTGCATCCTTTTGATATGGATGTACACATATCAAGAATTACAGTAGTTAACAGAGTCCCTTTTTCTTTATTTTTAAATTTGAAAAAGTTTAATTAAAAAAAAAATCATTCTCCATATTAGAAATCTACTAATAAGTACTTGGCAGTTGAAGTATAACTACTATTATAATTGCATTGTTCAGAATCATAGTATGTACAAAGAGTATAGAAGCCTCAATTGTTATTTTGCTTTGTTAGAAGCAGTTTAGATTTTATTTTCAGGCCTTTCTCAAGTCATTAATTTGTAGATTACAAGATATGCTCAAAAAAGCTTTATTGTGTGAACATTCTGCCATAAATGATTTCAATGCTTTGGTATTATCTATTTACTGGATACACCCACCCACCAGTTCCATTTGAGTGGGAGGGGTATTAAGTTTCATCCCATAGATATTGTTTGTGTTGATGCATCAACACCCCTCTCACTCAAGTGGAACTGGTGGGTGGGTGTATTCAGTGAATAGATACCAGTTGTTTTAATTTCATTTTTCATGGATGATGTTTTGTATAATTGAATACAAACCACAAATGGGCAATGGGCTAACCCATTTAAAGTCCATACAACCACTGCGGAAGATTTTCAAAAAAAAAAAAAAAAATACTATGGAGAGTATGAATTTCAAATGGAATTAAGTACATTTAACTCTATTTGAAACTCACCCTCCCTCTGTTGAAAATTCAGACTGAATTGTTCTCAGAGGGTGTATGAAATTCAAATGGAGCTGTGTAATGTATTCATTGCATTTAGAATTGGGCTATTCCAGTTGAAATCCACACTACCCCTGTGGAAGATTTTGTCTTCCACAGGGCCCTGTATAATGGATTTACCTATATCTTTCACAACTGGAGTGACAATTGCAAATGGAAGTTACCCAACTGTCTATTCTATTTGAAACTCATACTCCCTCTGTGGAAGACTTTAGCTAAATCTTCTACAGGGGTAGTGTGGATTTTAAATGGAATAGCCCATTCGTACTACCCCTGTGGAAAATATTTCTAACATCTACCACAGAGGTAGTGTGGATTCTCAATGGAATAGCCCAATATCACTCATGACTTACATTTTTCAGGGGCATATTGAGCAAACACATTCTACTCTTTTATTGTTCAGTTTATTTGGTGTCATAGGGTTTGTAGTATTGAATCAATATCACCAGAAGCTTACATTATCTTTAGAATAATTAAGGCATATTGTAAATGTTAGTTGATGTAGAGTACCACTTTAGCCTTCAACCAGTGGTTTGTGCTTTGTCCTGCATTTCAGGATATCACTGGCATGAAATCATGTCATTTGTAACAATTTAAGTATAATTGCTGGTGAACAGTTCAATTGATTTTCACACAATATTGTGCATATATTAAAATAAGCAAACAAAATAATATTAAAAAACACACCGACAAGTGCTGGAATGAGTTAAGTTACCAGACTTTCAAAACATAAATTCAAAATCATGACCTCTGTACTTTGCTTCACTTCAAATTTGCAAGTGGCATTGGTGCATTTGCAGATGTACCTATACTTCGCCCAAAAAGTATCCGAACACTTTAAACAAAAGCCATTTCTTAAAGACACTAAAACTAAATTACAAAATAAAATAGTACATATATAGAGCATTTTGTTCTGCGTATTTTGATACCTTATTCGGTATGATACAACTATATTTTCCTAACTTAAAGCAATTTGAATAAAAAAGGAGCTTTTCAAAAGTGACAAATATTTGAATTGACATTTCTCTTATATATATTGATCACCTCTGAGTGAGCGTTCATTTGTTAGGCTTTATTGAACGCCTCGAAGGAGGAAATATCTCAATTTGTCACTTTTGAATAAGGTATCAAAGTACACAGAACAAAATTCTCCATATATCGACTACATTATTTTGCATTATTTAGATTTAGTGTCTTTAAGATATGGCTTTTATTTTAAGTGTTCAGCTTCTTTTTGAGTGCAGTATATTTGCACCGCAAGCATGCCCACAAACAAAGTTCGGTGTTGATGTCAATGCTTTTTCGAGGTGCAATTAACTTTACACGTGCTATTTGATATTGTAACTAGCTAAATACACACCCACATCACTCAATACCAAACTTGAGTTGAACCAATTTATACCAAATTCCAGGTGAAACAGAATATTAAGGTATATTGTATTACACCAGTATGCTGATGCACTAGTTTACTGAATGAATTGCAAGGATGTAGTTTCAGTAGCATTTATCTGATAATGTTAAAATTAGAAAGATATTTAATCTGCATGTTAGTTCCAAATAAAGCATGTTTATTTTGTTTTAGATGCCCAAAACATTAAACTTGATATCGTTACTGCTTGGCATAATAAATTTACAGTGGATAAATGTACAAATAGATTTAATACGATATAAATGAAAAGTGTATTGGATAATATTTTGTTATTAACATAGGCTTATTCCAAACAGTTTCTATGTAACAGCCATATTTTCTTGTTAAAGTCATGTTGTAACATTTCCATAAAAAACAGATTAGTATTTCGTTTTCATAAAATGTTAGATTTTACTGTCAGATATGTCTCCTTTTAATTTTGAGGCGAACACCTGAGGTAAAGCAAAGAAAATTGGAATTAAGTATCAGCGCCGATGTCGCCAATGCGTTTCACTCCGTCTGTCGTGCTACAGCACGGCCCTTTGATGTGTCTATATAGCTGTCCCACACGCCATGTATGTATTGTGTTATGAACATCATGTACGCGTTTGACTAATATTTCCATCGTAATAATTAAACAACCGTTCCAGCGCTTTATCCTAAATCTCAGATTTTGACAATACTACAGCATCTAAAGTCTTCATTTTGCAGGGGATGTTAGTTTATAATTACATTACAATCGTGTAAAAACAGAATTTTGAAAAATATTACAATATGGCTTTAAGTCTGATATTTTCATTATGTATTCTAGGAAGTTTAGTAAGAAAACTTTGATGAAATATTATTACATCCTGTAAGATTCATTTGATACCATAGCATCTTTGAATACTTTTCAAACTGGAATCCAATGTTCACCTTTCAGGTTGATAAATCCCAAGAGCACATCAAGGCTTACCTCGGCTTGCCAGCGACCAGATCAGACATGGAGAGGAGGGGGAGTCATGAGAGGAGATTATCAGGTAGCAGAGACAATGTCCAACATAAAGGCCTAGTACTAAGTTCCAAAGAAAGCCTTACTATATCAACAGTAGTGTGCTCAACTAAACTCACACAGAATGGTAAGTAGATCTATCCCACTTCTCTCTGATCTTGATGTCCGAATTGGGAGCATGGGTGTGTAGCACAAGCATTGAGCGCATCAGCGCGAAATCTATACCATAGATTAATAACGCATAGATTGGAATATTGCATGCTTGTGCCCTCTAAGCCAACTTGAATTCGGCTGACGCCGGTTCCTGGCGACATTGCTCATCTGAGCATACACAGAGCGCTCAACTTGCCAGCGCTTACGTGCAAACTCTATTTTATGTATGCTCACGCTAATTACTTTAAGCCATACAATGATATTAGATACTAAATGTAATTGAGAATAATATTATATAATGTAATAATGAATATTCATACACTCCTAGATAGTGAGAACCAATCAGAGCCTCCGTTAGTAAATTACTAGCCGTGCATAAATGTTGTACAATTGCACGGGCGCGCACTCCGTGTAGTACGTGCAGTGCTTTCGGACGCGTTCATTTTACTTGCGGGTTGTTGCATTTATATTTGCCTGCATTTTCCAAATTTTTAGTGACAATTTTGTTATAAAAATGCAAAAATACTGAGATGTTGATGCACCTAATGCACTCCCCCCTTCGGGGCTCGTGCATTGGACGCATCAACATCTCAGAACGCGTGCATTATTTTGTACAATTTCACTCTCAACAAGTGATACGCATGTATTAACCTATAAATATTATCAACTAGAAATGTCCATATATTTTCAGAAGACTAATAATTACAGCATGTTTTATTTCACTAACTAGTTGACCTGCTGGGTTTATTGAAATGGAAGACGGATCGTCTGAACATCAAAGTCAGTCTGGAGTCTCTTATGAAGGTGGATGGAGAAGAAGTAGTTAAGGTATGAATGTTAGGATAGTATTTTACTGATGTAAGTATGAGTGGACCAACATTGATTTCAATTGCTGGGTTTGCAGAACCATTTGGTGAGAGTCAGGGAGCAAAGCCACTGTTGAGGTTGCTGCCAGATCTTATTTGGATAGTTTCCCTTACCTCTCCTGAACTAGTGCTCTTTGTGGTCAAGAATGTGCACCCCATCCTAATCAATGCTCCTTCACATTATGCTGACCCAGAGGGAAGTGGGATGTACATGTTCATTCAGACTTGTTGTTATATGATAATTCTTATACCGGTTTTGGGAGTAAAACAAGTCTTTGGATGTAAATGAGTAACTAGGAACGTTAAACTTGGTGAAGCACAAACACAAAAAGATAATCAAGTTAACCATGTTACTACCTATTTACAGAATATGTTTTTGCAATCATCCACTTCAAAAATATAGTAAAACTCAGACAACAAGAAACTAGTTCTTGTCTGACGTTCAACTAGCCACAGCCTGTGAATTGTTAGTAGCACTTAAAATCATCTGTGCCTTCATCGGAGAAAAGAAATCACAGAAAATGGCGAACAATGTTGGTACTTAAACAAGGCATAACTAAACTTTTATATAGGTTTTTTTTCTCATTGTAACCACTTGATGAATATAAAGAGTTCAGATGCAAAATACCTATTTCGAACATTTTGAATTAGGACCACCAACATTTGCTCTATAATGCTAGCTGTAAATTGACACCATACTTTAAAAATTCCAAGATAAAGGTTTGGAACTATGATCAAAAGTAACACATATTTTCCATGTATTTGCCTGTATCTTAAATTGAGAAAAATGGATGTATTAGTTTTTGCATCTAAACATGTCATAAGCATTTTTTATCAACTGTTCAATGCTTTTATTTATCACAGTTTTTACAAGATACCCTTGATGCATTGTTTGGTATCATGACAGAGAGTCCTCATTCAGATGAGTATGATGAGCCAGTCTTTAATGCCTTGGTAAGTTGTTTCTCTGTTCTATATATTTATCTACACATTTGTAGTGTATATTCTTGCAAGGAAATCTGTGTGTACAACCTTCTCATATTGACATTATTTTTTGTATATAATCATACAGCTTGAGTCAGTTTTTTTCTGAAATGGCATTGAACAGAATGAAAATAAGGCCTATAAATTATTTGTATTGCCATTTTCGACGACCCTAAAATATTAATAAATACGGTTGCATATTTGAATTTTCATATAGTAGGTATAAAATGTTTTGCCTATTTGTAATTTGTATCACGCAGGCTCTCAATATATTACAAAAAAGAGTCTGATAAAATTATTAATTTTTGTTTATCATCATATTTTATGGTGAACTTGCATTTTTGTGGCAAAATACTTTGGCGCTTTAAAAGCAATTTAAACTCCCTATTTCTTAGGCGTACAGATGATGATAGATTTGTACCACCCATTACCATACAATTTGTGTATAAGTTTTAAAGAATGTTCAAATTTAGAGCAATAGATTTTTTTAAACAACAGATTAATCCTGGTTATTCAAGATCAGGTTGCCCGATAAGCTTTTATATGTCATTTGAATCTACAATCCTCCAAATTCATTGTATTTCATGTATATTTGACTAATTGAACCATAATGTGTTATACTCTGTTGTAGATATTCATCATTGGTTTGATAGCTGATAGGAAATACCAGCAATTCAGGCCTGTGCTAGACACATACATCAGGGAACACTATAGTGTCACATTTGCTGACCTGTAAGTAGCCTATATGAAAGCTAGTATCTTTTGTTCATGGCGTAAACATGAAGTCAGGTTCTGATTGGCTAGTTGAAACATGTCATCATCACATCAGCACCTCATTCGCCGATCAATCTGTGTAGGATCGTGTGATGCAATCGTGATTTTACGCGATCGGTCGGCCAGTATGTTAGATCTTTGTAAAATACTGTAAATATATACTTTGTTCAACTCTCTGCTATATAGTAAACAAGCATAGAACTGTGGAACTACTAGATAGTACTTTTTGTATATTTTTATTAATTCTGATCTGAGTGCGAGTAGTCAAATGTGCATCATTTTGCATAGATTCATTACAAGGCAGTGGCAGCAATTGGCACCCAAAATACCACCTCAGTTGTGACTATATGCAGTGTGAACTACTGTTTTTTAATGTTTGCATGAATTCTTTGTATCATATTCTTGCTGCCTATATCATCAAAGATAGAAAAACAATTGTTGGAATGTAATTTAATAATATTGCAGATAGCCGTTGGAAATATCCCATTAGGTTAAACTTGAGTAAAGTGCCATAGTGCCGAGTACCAGCATACTACTGACACTGGCACAGACAATCGCCAAGTAGTGGATGAAAAGTTTTAATTTTATTGTTCTCTTCTCCAGTCGGCAAATATACCACATTAATGTTCTGTTAAAGGTCATACTAATTGCTTCTGCTGCTAAATCACTTGCACGTCATCATCAATGTGTAAGGCAGGGGTTCCCATCTGTACACACCAGTGGAGGGATAATGTGGGTCACAAGTGGTGTGCATTTCACAAAGAGATAAGACCCAAAGAGTGCTGACTCTACCATGTTTGTGTTTTGCTCATGGAGGGCAAACTAGTGTACCTCGAGATATGTCATCAGCCGCCCGCTAAATTTCGATTTAAAGTATGTGCTTGTTTGGGTTGTGCAATTATGCACTGTGCCATAACACATGTCAAGTGCTATATGCGCGCAAACCTTTGTAGCGCTCAAGTTGAAGACTATTGCCGATTAATGCAGGAGGTACACTATTTTGATCACCATGTGTGACAAACCAAAAAGGGGATTTACCATAGTGTTATGCACTTGCAATTCTGAGTTGGTACTCTCTTGGTCTAATCCCTTTGGTATGTTCTGTAAAAGGTTGGGAACCCCTAGTGTAAATTGGCAATTCCAGTTGAAATCCATACACCCCCTATGGAAGATATGACCTTAATCTCCTACACATGGGGTGTAGATTTCAAATGGAATCATCCATTCAGGTAACCCCATGTGAAATTCGCACTCCCTGTGTGGGCGATTAAGGTCATGCCTTCCATAGGGGGTGTATGGATTTCTACTCGAATAACCCAACGTTTTCTCAGTAGTGATAGTATTCCATGTGGTCTGGGTAGATTCATTCCATATGTGTGGCAGTTAATATATCATGATTAGATTGTCTCTATAGTGTATTGAATCTCTTTATTACAGTGCAGCGGTGAGAGAAATGTCTCACACCAAGTTTCCTGTAGTTATCACCAGGTAAAACAAAGTCTTGTAGTATGGTGTGTGGTGCTACCATTATATAGTATTAACCCCCTGAGCACTACCTGCCGATCTAACACTGCCTCTGATTGGTCAATTACATGATATCTTCATTTTAATCACCAATCAGAATGGAGTTTTGCAAATAATTCACCCCCATTTTTTTTGCGTGGTGACATTATTTTAACAATGTTGCTGATTGGTCCAATTGATAATGAAAACTCCCTTTTGACCAATAGGCAGGTAGTTCTCATAGGGTTAAGCGGACTGTACAAGATGTGTTCTAATATGTAAAGTGTGATCGGTATCATTTGTTTCAGACCTTTTTTGCATGTTGAATCATTTTTGAGATTATAATTAAAACTTTGTGTTAATGAATTAGTGCATATCACTATCTAACTTGAAGAAATACTGCAAAAAGGATGTATTATTCAAGCAGTTACCCAAAGCGCTATTTCACACATGTGCTAGTATACATAGTGTGATGGTTGAAATAATAATTTATTTCAAAAATGGATTGTTCCATTTCACAAGACGGTATGTCAAGTGAAATGGAACAACCTATTGATTTTATGTCTACCATAACACAATTTCAAGACGGGAATATTTGTTTTATATCACTCATACATAAATTCTACAACTTTTCAAGAAAATTTTGATGCTCCTTTATCAGCACAGCAATAAATTTTGCCGAGACATAATCATATTTTCAATAAACTACCCACAACTAAATTGGTGAGTCTGAAAAGGCAGCTCATGCGTAAGTCATGCTTGGAAACAGTCTCTTCCCTGCACCAGCATCCTACGCCTGGGTATGGTGTAAATGGTTAAAACCTATGTGCAGCATAAGTATCGTTAGTTAGGTCAAATTTATGAAACAGCGATGCTTGATAGTAAAAATATTGATTGGTATACATACAACCAATGAACTGTCTAGAATTATTGAGTGATATAACACACACATAACAGCATGATTTAGATTAGAACAGACGATTCCATAAGAGACTGAAATATCATTGGTTACTGTTAGAACACATCCTTGTATGAGAGGCATATGGCCCACACCTGATACACCTATTCATGGCATGGACAGACACAAGGGGTCAGCTTGAGCACTAATAACTGACTTGATCAATTCAACATAGTATGAAATCTCTAAATATTGATATGTACCTGCTCCTCTTGATCACAAAATTGTATCAATTATGCCTGGTTTCATGCTTAAAGCCTTAATGTACGATTTGCTTCCAATTTAAAATTTGTTATTATATACTCAAAATGCTGAAATAATGCTAGTAATAATTATCGGGAAGGGTTTCTGTCCATTTTGAGTTGAAATAACAAGGTAAAGTGAACATGGTGAAAGAAACCCTGCTGGTTATTTTGGCCGTTTAACATGCAGTTCTATAGGAGGACATAATGTCATAATTCTTGAATAATGACATTATGTCGAACTTTGCTCTGTTGACCTACAAACACAACAAACTTGGCTGATTCCATTTAGGTGCAAGTTGGGACATGTGTAAACATTACAAATATGCCAAAAAAATCAGGTTTGAAAAAAATTAACCAATTTCATATTATAAGATGATAGTACATTATTGCTTTAACATTTTGATCAATTTGCCCTTCAACTCATAGGACCAGCTGCTATGATTTACAACTTGCCCAGTAGCATATTTTTAACTGGCCCAGATATTTAAAAAATATTTTCAATATCTTTCAAGTTTTCTAAGTTTTCAAATTTACAACTGGACACCTGAGTCTGTAATAATTTTTTTAATAAATAGCCCAATATGTGTGAATTGGGACAGTTCTCTACTGTATACCGCAGCTTAGAGGTATGAAAAAAACTATTTAAAAAACCTTTCAGGGTGTCAAACATTTGAAATAAAATTCTGGAATTTCCTAAATTAGGGTTGATATTCTTTTGTACAGTTAAAAAACCAAAAAAAACTTATGTCCAATTTTGCCAGATTCAGGTTGGTCGGATGAGGACAATTAAACAACTTTTTTTTGCCTAATTTTGATTTCAAGTTGAGCTGTTGCATCCATATTTTGATGATTTCATCTTCATTTATTACCCACAGGTTTGATAAGTGTGAATCTAATTCAACAAAAACAATCTCATCCACAGCTTGTTTTAACATACCCAAATAGTATCCAAACACATGTAGGTGATGGAGATGCAAGCTGTGAAAGAGGTTATGTGAATGCAGATTAAAATTCCAAAACCTCACCAGAAATCCCTCTCTTGAGTCATACATTTCTTTGCATCCAAACTGAACTTACACATTTTAATTTTATTTCAAATTCATCAGGCTAATATGAAGTACAAAAAATTAATAACAATAGTTACGGTTTCCATTAAACAGTCCTCTACAATTTTGGGATTGTGTATTTGGGTTTTATTTAGGGATGAACCAAACTCCTCTGTGTAATGTTCCTAAGTATGTTTACCTTCCTAGCATAAGCGGGTACCCATTTATATACCTGGGTGGAGAGATGCAAATTGAGGTTAAATGCCTTGGTGAAGGATAAAACATGCATATCACAAGCCATTTGGATCATTACCTATTGTTAAATGCAGCCAATAGAAATAGAGCTTTTGGCAATCAAAAACAATTGCTTTGCAAAGCAATGTGTTGTTTTCATTTCTCAACTTAGGGTGCCCAAAGTAACTCGCTGCTTTCATAATGACCCCAATGGCAAAACAAATGAGTTGCTTTGAGGAAAAGTCATGTGTTGTTTTTGAATGCAATATGTTGTCAAAAGCTCTATTGCTATTGGCTGTCTTAACAATGCGTTGCTTTCTAAAGCAACGCATTGTTGGAACACGTAATTACCCCACTGGCTTGTGATACATGTATGACTGCGCCAGGGCTCAAACCCATGATATTATGAATATGAGGCTCATGCTCTACTGCTGCTGCACAGTGTTTAAAAGTGTACAGAATAATAGTATAGATATCTAAATTTACAATGAAACACAGGGGTCTGCATTATGTAAATTTGTTTCCTGAGCCATGTTTTATAATTTGAGATGGTCATTGCTTGTTTGTATTCATTGAGTGTTTTCTGATCTGAAATATCCCACTGTTTGTATTATTGCATTCATAGTATGTTGTTTTGAACATTTTGATTCTGTTACCTTAAATTAAGTAGTATTCATTTCCCTACCAATGTAAGAATGCTTTCTATGTTTAAATCTCTACCATATTCAGTACAGATACTGCACATTCATTTAGTATGAATTTTGGATGAGAATTAGTTGTTTTTTAAAAACTTTTTTGGATTGTGTTTGTGATTAAAACAAAGTTTATGATTTTGATTCGATTCAGTTTATTGAAAAATAAACAGCTTCCCTGCAAATACGGTAAACATGTCACAAAATTCAAACACAAAGATAATCAGTGCAATAAAGAAAAGATTAGGTATTTCAATGTATTCCTGAGTTGATGATCGCACAGAACATATTCCTATTTTAAAATGCAATTTTAACTCTTACAAGGGCCAAATAAATACCTTTATGCTTAGGATTTCAACAGCAACAAGCATATGCATTTTTAGACACATTTGTATTATATACAATATTATACTGTATTTAAATATCATTCATCATGGTTGCTTATGGAAACTAGTATGCTTATTGTGCAAAAGGGAGAGGTTGAAGAAAGGTATGATTATTGATGGATTGGTGTAATAAAATTCAATTATATCTTGATAGACTCAAAGGTGGTTATGACAAAATCAGAACTTCCTGAACTGCATTAACTGTTTTGGGAAGACTCATTGAAAGGTAGTTGTAAAGCATTTAAGAATGGGTAACTGTTGTACTAAAACATCTAGAAGAAGGTTTAATCTTAAACACCAAACCTAACTCTTTCTCTAGACCCTAACCTTAAAGTAACCCTTACCCTAACCCTAACCATGCTAACCCTAAACCTCTTTCTAGAAGTTGTACTACATTGCACCATGATTTCAATTCAGGCTCTGCAGCAATTTGGTTGTGAGATTGCAATCTAAGCAAATTTATGATCAGGTTATGCTTATTTGTCAGCTGTGGCATTTTAGAGTGCCCTTGCCCCTCAAGTATGATGTAGGATTCTAGAAATGACTTCAACCTATTATCACAAAGATGGTTTTACATCCCTAGTATCCATCCAACCAAACTCATCTTACCTTGGATTTGGAACTTACAGTGGGTTTGTTCAGTGCTTCAGAAGTTTCCTTAACTGGTACATACTTTGCTTTGGTAGTGTTCTCTTTGCTTATGCACAGTGCCATGCTTGAATGGAACATGTATTGTACCTTTTAGTTTGCTGATGCTAATATTAGAACAATGCCTTGTCCATACTCAGGAGAGATACATTGTACCAGAATCTGTAGGGTTCTCTAAATTCAAACAATACAACTTGTGATGTATCTCCAGTCTGTGTGAGATTAGTCCAGATTTATACGAAAAGTATGAAATACGTTAGTTAGCTTGATTATACCAATACGTTAGTTAGCTTGATTATACCAAAGAGGAATGATTTATATTGTAATTGTGCACTGCTTTAGTTAAGTTAGAGATAATATTGAACATAGATGCTAGCACTATTATTACGACAAACTTGCTTGTGTGATTGTTACACACACTCTGTTTCTTAATCAGTTGAATAAGTAGGACTAATCTTGGATCATGTGATTAGATTGAAGAAGCTTATTTATAGCAGCATTCAGTTTCCTGTTGTTTAAGATGCACCTTATGACGACCCCATGTCTGCGACACTAGTCATGACTGCACACATATCCACATGTGCTTACACTCATTGAATGCAGTGCAACACTTCTTTGAATTTATAGTATTTAGATTTAGATGCTTAATTAAATATTAGCTTTTATAATCTTTTTTATGAGCATGCACAGATTTTAAATATTCTAACATTTTTAGATATCACACCAAACTTCACAGTCATATTTCAGTAAAATAAAAGCTTGCTACATTTTGTAATAATAATTGAGATAAAAAGTTGTCCAAAAATGTCTTATCGGTAACAATATGTCTATAGCACACAACAGAAATTCAACTAACGTTGAAAAATTAGTATATTTCAATAAACTCCAGGAAATATTTGAAGAACATTTTATACATACACCTTACAAAACACTGTTAGGATGGAGGTGTAGAAGTCTTCCTATTGCTGAACTCTTATAAGACTTACTTGCTGTTGCACTTGAAAAAATATTGTATAAACATACCAAAGTCACAAATATGTATAAAGGATTATGAACTGGACAGTATGTTATGCAAGATCTTAAGCACTGCATATTTATAGGCTTGTATATCCATTTTCACAGCTGTAAATGAAGTCATCATAATTTAATATTCCATTCAAGCTGGGGTAGTGCATGCAGGAAACTACAGGTTACACACCACCACTTCTAACCTCATCATCAGAATGCATCAAGAATTCCCTCCCATGATTTGTAACACTGTGGTGATATCTTCTTGATGGTATGAGTCTACACATTTATATTGATGTCATATGTTTTGTGTCTATTGCAGCAAACTGATGAGAGTACTGAAGAATTACATGGACAATGCCGGTGAGAAAGGAACCCAGGAACTACTACTGAAATCACTCAAAGCCCTCGAATACATCTTCAGATTTGTTATTCGTTCAAGGGAGTTATTCATAGGGTAAGTAACAACTAAAAGACATCTCCTATTTGAAACACATCCCCAATCCAACCCTCTCCGCAATATCTACTGCTCTTCATAGGAGATGCATTTTACACAATTAGACCCTTTGGTATATGAGGAACCTCATGATCATTGGGTGCCACAAAGCCCTTAACTGTCTGAATACCTCCCCTTGAAACTTAAAAATGTGGGGATTGGGACAACACATAGGGTACCACCACCTTAACCACCCATCTGGGGTTAGTTTTAATAGGGTAAACATGTTGCACACGATCATTTTGAACAACTAGATGTCTCTGTTAGAGGGGATTTATTGGCAAGCTTTGTATCTACTCTTGGTATCCAAAATAAACTTGCATATATGCAGTACCCAACACTCGGTGACGCTGTGCTAGACCTTCCATTTGCTTTGTAGTCATCAAGACACTAGTGATGTGCACTTTAATTCCTTTAAAACCCCAATCAATTAGGTGGATGTTTTATATGATAAGTTTGGATTAAGATGAGTAGGTGTGTCGAAGAAGTGGTTAAGTGTCAGGAAGTTGATGGTACTGCTTCAGGGCTTCAATACTGTCTACTGCTTATAATGTAATAATGAATTACATGTAATGATAAACAAAAAACAAGACAAAAGGAAAAATAAATGATGACAATGGATGGGAAAGTATGCTTATAATCTGCACTTTGGAATAATACAGCATTTTACATTTCAATAAATCCATCAAACATTCCTTATGTATTTCAGGCAGTAGATTGAAAAATTCCTATATGTAGACAATTTACAACTTGTTTCTGTAATGTAATTATGCTCATTCCCATATACTTATAAAATATTAACATTTCGAAGTGAAGTTTTGACATTTTGAAGTGAAGTTTTGACAAAGTGTGGGTTTTACATGGATGGGTATATAAAATGTGCTTGTGTCGTGTTTTTCAGCTTATATGGTGATACCAAAGGAAGAGTTCAATTTGAATCCTCTATACGGGATGTATTCCTGTCTCTCAAATGGCTTATGACGTATACACAGGATATCATGGTATTATGTCAGGTAAGTTGGATGAGACTAGTACCTTTAAGGGACATTATATAGAGTACTGTATTCAATCTCATTAGCTCCCTGTGGGCTTAGTAAGCAAGTCATATGAAGGGGCACTTATTGTTGGTTATGATATGGAAGTCCAACTAGACATTATTTTCTACTTCAAGAATTTTAACAATTGGATCTGTAGCACAAATTGGTATAGCCATTGTAACTCAACAACAGGGATGACTGCCTCTTCTGGTGCATAAAATTAATTTTTTGTTCTGAAACCTTGCCTACTTTTGTCGAAAATGTACACTATGATTATCTTGTGTGCTGTAACTGCAACAAAATTGCATTTGACCATTCTTAACACCCATGTGATCTTATTATGATTTGATATTTTACTCGGATTTCATACTAAAGTACACTGAAAAAGGGGTGTAAGTTAAAAAAAATCCACAGAGGCCACTAATTAGGAATATGGGTATTTGTATATAATTATATGATGCAATCAAGCTAAATGAGTCTGGTGTCAATAAAAATCTAAATTCAGTTTTCAGTTTTATCAAATGAGCCATTCTTAAAGCTTTTTTTTGCTGAAAACCCTGTTATAATTAGAATTTTGGTTCATTGATATGGCCATTTTAGTATTGCTCAGAAAAATTAAATACAAAAGAAGTTGAATACTATTATTGGCTATATGTGATGCGATCAAGCAAAATCAGTCGGAACTCAGAAATATTGATTTTGAGATATAGCCAAACAAATGAAATATTTATTTTTGTTTCCTATTGTTTTAGAAACTCTTTAATTGCTCATATCTTTGGAAATGGTTGTTCAATTTCAATGGGGTTTTCTGCAAAATCCAGCTTTGTAAATGCTTGTTACTATCCTGTAAGAAACTGAAAATTTAATATTTCTGAGTTCCGACTGATTTTTCTTGATCGTGTCACATATCTCAAAAATCGATATTCCTGACATCGGACTCATTTTGCTTGATCACATCACATTATGTCGTCATAGGAAATCATGTTAGGTAGGACGTGTATGACGTATATATTTAGACTGCAACATTATTCATAGAACATTACAGCTGATGCATGGAATGGATATGCAAACATGATATGCATCTGGTGTACACAGCTTGTATCAATCTTGTCTGTCTGGCTTACAAAATGTTTGCAAACTCTTCCTGGTTTGGTTACTGCTTGGTAACCAGATGTAGGATCTATTGTCTCTGAGTATTTATGTTAAGGTAGCTTTATAGATTGCTGATATCATTTGAAGACAATATTTTGAGATAGGTTTCGACAATATGTGGCTGTGTCTTCCTCACATCTGTGCTGTGCATGTGTTGATGTATTGGCTATATTATTATTAGCGTTCAAATAAAGAAGATATAAGAAGCATGTGAATTGGGCTTCAAACAATTAGTGACATTGATGCAATATAGTTGTATATGCATAAAAGCTGCCTTATGTTGAGGATTTTATTACATTACATTACATTACATTACAGGCATTTATATAGCGCATCTACATCAAGAACGATGCGCTGATTGGAAACACAATTAGAAACAATAGGAACAATGAAATAAAAAGACAATTAATGGCTAGTTGCAATGCAGAATACATAAACTATATAATTGAAATGGTTTTTGAAACAGTTTAACTACATCAGCAATTACTATCTGCTGCTGCTAACCACATAGGCCTACTGTTTCAACCATTTTGAATTTTGAGTGTGATTTATTTGGTTAAATATAATGTGGTGATGAATTGGATTGAAATGTAAGTTAGAATATATAGGATTTGTCCATGCAATTTCACGATTGTAAGATGCCAGTTTTATGCTTATGCTGTGACATGGAAATTTCTGCATTTCCATCACTTTTTCTTTTAAAAAAGATGGGTCGTTTATTAGAGGGGATCGTCAATTCAAGAGAATACAGCAGTTACTGATCTCATTACAGTTTCTATTCCTTGTAGGAGGAGGCAAGACTGGGGGTGACTAGCTAGGAGTACAGTAAAGCTGCTGTATGCCATGAGATGGCAAACAGCAGCTATCATTTATGTGGTTGTGTGCTCTCAATAGTCAACATGTGTTCTGTGGTTTAGATTTACTACTATTCCATTCATAGAGCGTCGTATAGGAAATGACTTGCATAATCAAATTAAGCTAATAGTTAGCATAATCAAATTAAGCTAATAGTTAATGGTCTATGTATAGCCTGTCTTGCATCTTGGCTAGCTCTGTAAGAAGAGAGAGATCCGTACATTTCCTAAGTAGGTGGTCTAGTTTGAGACATGCTCTTAATAATCAGGTCAATCTATTAAATATCGATCAGGTATCCTGATAGGGTAAATTGAGATAAAGGATCAGAAAATTCTCAGCTTTGGAATGTCATGCATCGACTTAAGGAAAAAATCAAGGTAAACAGTTTCTTTGTAAAGTTTTTAAACAATTGGCATTGAAGTGAATTCTTTTTTTGGAGATGTGAAACTTTGCCTTATCTGTTTTTACTTCATTTCTTGTTTATTTATTTATCTTTGTTTGTTTGTTTAATTGTTTTTTCTTGTGATTGTGTTTAAATACTGTAAAAGTGGTTCATTTCGCTTGTGTAAATTTTTGCGCTTTGGCAATTTTAACCATTTCACCGGTTTTTAAATTCATGATTGTGAGTTTTCTTACGTAGACCTATACATAAAAAGAACATATTCACATGTTTTTATTTTCGTGGTAGCTGCATTGAGAGCGAAAAGCACGAAAATTAAGGTACCGCGAAAACATCCACTTTTACAGTAGTGTATTTTTTTGAGTATATGTTGTGGAGTAAGCAGGTAACAGCCAAACCAGTGTGGTTTGGTACAGAGCAAATACAAGACTTTATTTCACTTGCAGCATTCAACGAAGGAGCAGTCATTGGTAGAACTACTGAACATTGGTACTAGCAAAACTACGTGTCCTTATTATTGCCTTTATTTTTTTATCTCATCCCAATTTCAGGGTGCTGCTATGAAGTATATCCCACATGTGATCACAGACACCATGACTCAATTCAGTCCAGTGGAGCTAGCTCAGTTACTCAAGGAGTTCTTACAAGCCTTACCTCCGGAGAGACTTGTCAAACAAAAACTTGATTGTATCAAGGATCTTGTACATAGTGATATCTACAAGAAAAGAGGTAGGTTTCACACTTCTATACTTGTAGTTGTCTTCATAATAAGAGCACCATGACTTAGACCTTGCAAATGGGGATGGTACATTCCAATTTCTCACTCTTACTGTGGGCGATTTATGTATTAACCTTGGACATTATGTGTAAATGTGAAACTGAACATATCAACTGGGGACTGTATTTATGACAAAATCTGATATTTTTAATAAAACAATGTCCCATTGTTAGATTCATACGGTCAAAATTATTAGTCAAATGCATATGCATTGTTCACAAACTGCCTACATGGCATACGGAATGGTCATAAAACATCAACAGGACTGACCTTATTCATGATCGAAGTAGTGACAAGCATTGGAAACATGGCTGCTGGAATTAAACTGCGATTTTCTTTGACTTAGCTTTACCTGTTTCAGCTCAAAAGGAGATGTATCTGACAGTAAAAACTGACATTGTGTAAAAAAGAAATACAAACCCACTTTATGGAAATGTTACAATATGGCTTTAATCAATGATAACCAATTGCATTGTGATATTGCATTCATCACAGAATGTCGTACAGTACTTACACCAATGATTACTATGCAAGTCAAGCAGCTGATGGATAAGAGAGAAGAGATGAAGACTTGTGCAGACGTCTTGACGGAACTATTAGATATATTACATCATAAAGATATGGTGAGTAGCAAATATGACTAGTACAATGTCAAGAGGTCAAATCATGATTTATAATTGTATGATTATTGCAAGAGCTTGTGTATTCCATTTGAAATGTAAGAACAGGTGTTTAGAAATTCCATTTGCTGAGCTAATTAAAGCAACAATTATAGGGGAATCATGTGTTTTGTCAGTTAGCTTCCAAGTGCTTTCAGACAAACCTTTTAGACAAAGGTGCTTTACTATGCTTGCCTCTCAGCATGTAGGTCCTGTGAGATCTATCCATTGTTACTTCATCCAGTGCCATTCTGCCCCTTTTCTGTTGTGTCTAAGTCATTTTGTATGATAAAAGGTTTTTGTGATAAGGTTTCAAGCTAGGATTAGTTAAGATTAGGGTTACATGCCACTTCACCCTGTGTCATTTCATTTTTCCCACTTTGTTATGATTTTGCAATCATTTTGGGTTTAGGGTTATTGTCAGAGTTTAGATTTGGGTTAGAATTGTACTTTGTTTGTCTTATAATTGGTGAAAATTATTAAGTTTTTGTTACTGCACACATCAATAAGTCCCTATTTATGCGTAAATTAATATAAGCATGTGCTAGTCACACATTACAAAACGTGCAACTAGTGTGGATGCTGCGCCCAACTGTATCCACGCCATTCTATATCAATACACAATGTTATGAGTCTTGTTTTTTACCAATAATAAGCCGAACAAAGTATTTTGCAAGTATTAGGATAATTAGTGTTAACTTATGGGTAAGGCTAGCAGATAAGAGGTCAAAGTGTCTACAGACATGAGCATCAACAGCATTAATTAATGAGATGTATCAAATGACATAAAAATGGTGTTTTAAGCACTATTGAAAGAAAACTGAGACCTTTCTTTTCTTTTCCTGTTTGTATAATCAAAAATTGTATATGTTATCCACAGTGTTCGAAATATGCCTCAAAAAGTTACAGGCCAGCTGGGCCTGTAACTCTGAAAAGTTACAGGCCCGGTTGAAAAGTTGCCGGCCAAAACTTTTTAGAGCTTCTAAACGGAAAATTAAGCCGGGAAACATCAACATATTTCCGTCAATGACAAGTTACAACAAGTTCAATAGTGACGTTTTAAGCCAAGGAATTATTTGTCATACGTTTTTTAAATGAACTGTAAATTATAATTAGGCATATACATTTGATATTGATAAAAAGATAACATTTGTTTTAATTCTGAACAGATAACTAAGGACGTATAGAATACTATGTGTTTAGTTTTACCCCAGTTTTTGGGAATTTGTCCTAGCTGTAAGTTTGTAACTAACGGAGAAGTTACAGAGTTTAAACTAAAGTGGCAACTGCTGCCAGTACGTCCATCGTAGCCCCTCCCCGGTACTCATGCATAAGGTATACAAAGATGTGCCCCTCTTATATCATGTCTATAACGGGTCGATTTTTTTTTGTTTTTTGCAAAAAGAAATTCCTAAAAATGGGACCTTCCGATTTGAGAAAAATCCTCAACATAGGTCCTGATTTAAGAAAAATTGGTTTAAAAAGTCAAATCATCCGCTTTTTAGGCAAAAAGTCAAACATGGCTCCCAATTTGCGAAATAAAATGGTCAAAAACTGCCAAAGTTGTCGTTTTTTTAGGTAAAACAAATCCCTAAGTTTGGGTTTCAGACTCCCAGCAGCACGCCACACCCCCTGTCAAAATGTAATTCGAGTACCTCCCTCGGAATCGTAACTTCTTCTAATCACCATATAAATCCACATCACTGATGTCAGAGTCCGACTTGGGCTGTTCAAAACGGGCATCTCGTTACTACAAATCAAGTGTGATATAAATACGTTGGCACTATTATAATACACAGAATAGAACTTAGGTTGTTTCTGGCAAGATCACGATTTTTTAAAATCGAAATTAAATTAATTTTATACCGTGCTTCCTAGTTGGTTTAATAACAGATTGAAGGTGCATTCATGAATCATGTGTTTGAACATTTAAAAACCTCATACTTTGACCTTTAAAAAGTTACCGGCCAGCCGGGCCGGCAACTAGACTTCCAGTCAGAAAAGTTACCGGCCAGGCCAAAAAGTTACAGGCCAATGGCCGGCTGACCGGCCCTATTTCGAACGCTGGTTATCCATCGCTCAAATGTTGTTTTTGCTTCCTTTCAGGGTTCAACTCACAGTGATATATCAGAAGTGATGCATACTTTACTAAGGACTGTCATACAGTCGGTGGTCTACATGTATTTAGATGACGATACAGGTCTTATAGTAAGTAAAATCACTGAATTTTATTCAGTCATTACACAAAAACCTTTAATTGGAATTGTCTTTAAACTTCCATCAAAGTTGTTTATTGACAAAATTAAAACAGGGAAAATATTATGACACAACATCCAATGGGGGAGTAACACAAAACATAAACAAAGTTAAAGTGTGACAAGTTGGAACAGATTTTCCCTGTTTTTATATTTATTGACAGTTAACTTTTCAATCAATTTGTTTTTGCTGATCTGGTAATTGTGAACAACAGGTATTCAAACTTGCACAAAGATTTGTATGATTATTGATATAGGGTTATCGAGCTTTAATTTACATCCCTTAGCCTATATGACCCTTTCTGGTCCATTGATGCCAAAGGCGGCAAATTTGAAATGGAGATAAAGGCAAAAATATGGAGTAAAAAACAATAAAATACAAAAGAAAATAGACGTCACAAAACTTCATAACTTCATAACCAAGTAACTTAATCTACTTTTTTTATGTGTGCTCTTTATTTTCACAGGGGAGATATGTGTCCTGCATGGTGTCCATACTAAGACAGATGACAGAATACCACTACTCTGAGTACATCAATGCCTTCTCAACTAGGGTAGATCTAGTGGATTTCCTTATGGAGATATTTCTAGTATTCAAAGATCTTATCGCAAAAGGAGTGTACCCATCAGATTGGATGACTATGATAATGCAACAAAACAGGTGAGCTTAGTAGCTGGCTTGAAAGTGACATCAAACACAAAAAATTATGTGATTCATTGGTTGATTGATTGAGAAAGTGAGCAAGCAAGCGACCGTGAGCAAGTGTGATGACTCAGTGATCAACTGAGTGAAACACTGAGTCTGAGTGAGTGAATAAATAAAAATGTTGGCATTTATACAGCACCTTTCATGTATATCAAAGCATTTTACTTTTATTCCGCTGTCATTAGAATATGTCAGCTGCCATACAATACCCAAGGCATGTTCATTCCTTTGGGTATTGCTCAATGGGCAATATCCATAACAGCTCCCCATTTCACCCCTGGGTAGAGAGGCAAGTGAGGTATAAGTGCCTTGCCGAAGTGCACAACACAATGGCTTCGTCGGGGCTCGAACTTGCAATTTTCCAATTGCGAGGCAGAGCCCATATCGCTGTGCCACCATGCTCCCATTATGAGTTGGCTCAATCAATAAGGCGTTAAGACTTCAGTGCATTGGTGCGTAATAATGCCATTTCGAGCTATTGTGCAGTTCAGCCAACTTAGTTCCTGGGCAAGGAACTAAATGCTTATTGTCATGGTTACTTGTACGAGAACTTGGATAGATGATCCTGGCTGTGATAGTTTATTGTGGTATGTATAGGTTGTGCGCATCTTAGATGCAAGCTTCTGAATGTTTCTAAATGGTATACATGGTGTGTCTTGGACCATGGTCAGCAAATTCCTCTGTGCTGAAGCTTGTGGGTTGTTGCCTGTGTGTAGTGCACTATAAATCAATGCTCTTTTTTGTATTTTTGTGAGCGAGCGATAAGCGAGGAAGGAAGAGAGCAAGTTGATTTTTCTTCTTAACCTCACTAAACCCTTCAAAGCCTACATCAGGGTGGCTCCCCTTCAGCTAGGCAGGGCAACACATGGAGTGGATTAGGTTGAAAGGGTTATTAGAATCGTCATTAAATTATTTCACCCCATTACAATGTGAAATATCTTCTGTCAAAATAAATACTATTTCATACTTTGTTCTCCCTATCTAGTGTGATTCTATTTGCCATGAAGCAATTTGCCAAGGTGCTCAACAGATCCTTTGTTCGGATTGAGGAATTTGAGTTCCAGCTGTGGAACAATTTCTTCCATCTGGCCGTAGCCTTTGTTACCCAGGATGCATTGCAGCTGGAAAACTTCAGTCCAGGGAAAAGGGCAAAGATTCTAGAAAGGTAAGTTGTGATGAGTACATTGAAGTACAGATAGAAGGAATTTGTAATAAATGAAAGAATATTTAATATTTGTTACTTGTAGCTTGCAATTATTAACCCAATTTGCCATGTAATTGGGCTATTCCAGTTGAAATCCATACACCCCTTATAGAAGACATAGCCTTAATCTTCCACACAAAGAGTGAATTTCAAATGAGGTTACTTGAATGGGTGACTCCATTTGAATTCTACACCCCCTGTGTGGGAGATTAAGGCCATGTTTCTGTAGGGCGTGTATGGCTTTCAATTGGAATAGCCCAAAGCAAGGACTTCATATGTGCACACAGACAAGCAACAACTGTCATTTGCATTGCTACAATGAACCTGGTTTATTAAAATACAACAGGTCTATGTTAATGTTATAGGAACAACTTGGGATGGACTATTGCTCCCCAGGAATGCAATAAGAGAAAATCAACATTATGTGCTGGTTGTGTGGCACAAAGTGTGCATTTTGCATGAAGCAATAATTCAACTCTACTTCACAAAGGATGTTCATTTACCCACACAATCAATATTCTTTCACTCAATCAATTTTGATGGCATAGTGAGGTATAAGCTAAGACCTTCAATATTTCTTGTTTTCCAACAGATACGGTGACATGAGAAGAGAAGTGGGTTTTGAAATTATCCGTACCATGTGGAATTACCTGGGCAAGAACAAGATCAAATTTATCCCAGAGATGGTGGGTCCATTCATAGAGGTCACACTCATCCCAGAGACAGAACTCAGGAGAGCTACAATACCTATCTTTTTTGATATGATGCAGTGTGAATTCCAAATCAAAGGAAACTTCAATGCGGTAAGTGATATGAATGGGACCAGCTTATTGATTAGATTTAGTCACACATCATTTAGCAACCAGAGTACATGAACAGATTTGGATTGATTAAGTTTGTTTAAGACTAGTTAGAGTAATTAGCTGTTGTGAAGTGGTCAAATCGTGATATCCTGTGAATAGTAATGACTTCTGGCGAAAATTACTTTGAAGCGGGATTAATGAAGAATTCAAATATATTAAACCATTGCTGTGACGTCAGTCTATTCAATAAACTGTAGATTATTTTCATTTAATCAACACTTTTCTGCACCGAATCTACAGTTAAGTGTGGATTCGCGTACAGAGAAGTGTGGATTCGCATACTAAACATGTAATCTACAGTTTATTAAATAGAATTACGGCTGTTTCTAAATTAAGTGATAGGAAAAGGAACATTATCATGAACAAATAAAATAAAATGAACGACATTCAAAAATTATGAAACCATTTTACACTAAAAAATACAATGAATACCGTGGTATTTTATTTGTACATGCGCTGATCTTACGTTTTCCAAAATTGTATAGCCTACCGAGCTTTTGTATAGGCCTGCAAACATGACAAAATTGTTTTGTAAAATAACAACGCAAATTTTGCATTTTGAGTGTAACTTGGCCATTACACTTTCATTTGTGTCATAAATCTATTATTCCACCAAGATTTGCATAGGCCTGTGCAGGGACTGGCATTTGAAATTTTCAGGAGAGCATTAAATAGCTTTTCTGGGCCATCAGGAGAGCTGTTCGGAGCAAATAGAATGTAGGGACAGAATGGTTCACTAAGGAGAGCTAAAACACTCTCCAATATCAGATTAAAGGAGAGCATTAGGAGAGTAATTGCTCTTGCTCGCCTCAAAAGGCAGTCGCTGCCTATATGTTCTGTTTTTTCTACTTATTTTAATTTAATTTTTTTCTTTTATGTTCTTTTTTCTTTTTCTTCCTTTTCATTTCAGTCGCTTACATGTTTTTTATTTAGGAAACTTTGCTGCATAATACACATTCTCTATCAATGCATTTAGGCCTATTTATTTGATTATTTATTTGTTTGTTTTGCACATGTTTAGTAATGATAAAAGCCACCGTAGATCTATTTTCTGTTTACTTTTTATTAGTCTTTAGTGTACAAACTGCATTTTGTTTCATCTGGTGGTATTTTGGCACGCTTGAATATTTACTTATATCGATCAGTAGGCCTATCCGATAATTAAATATTACAATGTTAGCATAGTTATAGGGACACTCCATTTGATTTCCAGGGGGCTGGAAGTTGAGGTCAAAGCTTTTTTCCGTGTTGAAGGCGGCGAAGTTTTGTTGTGGGTTTTTGTTTGTTTGTTTGTTTGTTTGTTTGTTTGTTTGTTTGTTTGTTTGTTTGTTTTTTGCTGCTGAAATTCAGGGACAGTAGGTATTATTAATAGGACCAACCAAATAAAACAAATTCTTCCTCTTTTTACGCATTTAAAATGGACATTATGCCTACCTTTGCTCGGCTAAATGTAGAATCTTTCCCTTTTCGAAAGACATCTTCAAAACAAATCCCATGAATCAACAATATATCCTTTGAATGATTCCATCGAAAAATTGCAATTATCCAAATTGCTATGAATACGGGATGCATTTCAACGAAGATAACAAATAATTTCCATAATTGCATGGTTGTTCCTAAACCGAATACTCGATTTACGGAAGAAGAGTTTCATTGCTTTGTATCCTTTCTTCTGAATATTTTCCATACTTTCTATGGCAAATAACTGCAAATCATCATGAAGATAGAACATCCTTCATCTTCAATAAAATCGTGTGTAGTAATATACAGAACACAGCACAGGTCTAGCTATCTTCAGGTGTAACACTGCAATGATTTTGTTATTGGCCATTTGATATGAACCCGTGACTATTATGGCAATTTTCCCTTGTTATGCAAAATAGAGACCTATAAACGCATCTACTTCAGTACTATACCAGAGAGTTGATATTCTTGAGAGGGCACTCTATTCACGTGGTTTCTTTTCCAACGCTAAAAGATCATGAATTTTGGTGGTTTGCAAATAAAAAGTGTCCGCACTATCGATTGATTACGTAACTGTTATGAATAATTTATTAGGTTTTTCAATGCAATCGCCTCGACCCATTAATACATATTATCTGTATTATCAAAGTACTTGGAATAGCAATCCGGTGAGTTCACTGAACTACGCCCTAATACTGATGGCGTTTTAATGGCGTTTAATGGCGCTAATCCTCTCCATACACAGATGAACAAATACAATAGATGAAGGTCAACACGTATGACCTCCTATGTGACATGTTATATGTGATGTACAAAAACCTGAATATCATAAAGATCAGTATTCGTTTGTGCATATGAACTGCACATTTACGTTGCTAGATATTACTCATTATATATAATGACAAATATTGGTATTATGACAATACGGTATATATACATTGTATATAAAACGACTAGTAGATCCTACTATCATGGCGTCAGGTCAATGTTCATCATACCCGTATGTTTCTTAAAATTCATTCATATTTGAGACAAATTGCTGTGCCAATTTTATTGGTGCACAAGTAGATCCGTGTTTTTTTAAATTTAAATTTCCTTTTAATGAAAGAATTAAGGTTTTCCACTGCACGGTGGCCACAAGGGTGATACTAATTTTAATGCTATATTTTCAAAACGAATACGTGCTCCCGGTTGGCTCTATAGCGATTTCACAGAAAAGGTATTTCTAGTGCAATGCAGCGTCGGACTCTAGCTGAGAGCGTAGCCTAAGTCATCCGGACTCCAAAAAGGGCTCTCCATACACAAATGCACACACACAAAGGAGGGTAGTCTCCTCCGTGACCGGCTTGATTTCGATGGAGCGGAACCAAATTGGCTGCGGAGGAGACGGGTCATTTTTCCATGCAAATTTTTCAGTGTCAGCCGCCTGACTATACATCAGAAGTGCATGGTATAAACAACTATTGATTGTCTAATTATGTACGAATCTACAGATATAGAAATTACAGGTGTGAGATACTTGGTAAATGTAATATATCAATAATACGAATCAACAGATAAAGAAATTACAATGGGACAATGTAACGTTTGCTTTTTCCATTTATTATTACTAGTAACTTACGAATCCACAGTTTAAGAAAATATTTTAACAACTTAAAAGTTGTTAGTATAAAGCAATGGTTTAAGTCAGAGAATACACTCAAAACTGTTGATTCTTGAAAATAATCCACTCGGCTAACGCCTCGTGGATTATTATTCAAGAATCAACAGTTCTTCGTGTATTCTCCTTAACATAGTTACACTTTTGTAGGTCTTGTGGTTCTTGAGTTATGATGTAAAGAGTTTTGAAACAAAACATCTTCATAAAAACGACACATATCTCAGGAACCACAATACATTAACCAATTTTTGAAATTGCATGTTTTGCATTCCGTACCCATTCAAATCTTCAAGGTGTAACTTTCCATTAACAATGAAAATTGATTTTTTGGAGTTGAACGATCATGGCTATTCCGACACGCCTTAAGAAGTTAAGGTATGAAGTTTGAAACTTATTTCAAGTCCAGTTGTAGTATGTCCAATGTGACTAAAGCACAATGCAATTCAAATTAATCCAACATAGACGTACCGTATTTCGTCAAATAAACGCCCCCGGGGGCGTTACATTTTCCCAAGGGGGGGGCGTTTATTTACACTTCAATTTTAGAATGATAAAAAACGCTAAAATGATGAAATATGAACTAGAAACACTGACTTCTGGCTCACTTCCGGGTTTCCAATCCAGATTTTCGCCAATTATTGACGCTATTATCGACCATGTGGGGAATTTGGTAAGCTTACTACACAAGATGGCATGGAAATATCGACATTTTGAAACATCTTGGTTGAAAAAAAGTGGTGGGGGCGTTTATTTGAGGGGGGGGCGACTATTTGACGAAATACGGTATGCTATGGACAGCAGTTTTACATCATTTTTTTCCAATTTACTTAAAATGTCACTTTGTTTTTCAGTTTGAGCATGAGATAATCAGTCAGTTAGATGCTCTGGTAGAAGGCGGTAAAGGGGACGATAGCTACAGAGAACTCTTCAAACAAATGTAAGTAGACATCAGTTTGAGCATGAGATAATCAGTCAGTTAGATGCTCTGGTAGAAGGCGGTAAAGGGGACGATAGCTACAGAGAACTCTTCAAACAAATGTAAGTAGACATCAGTTTGAGCATGAGATAATCAGTCAGTTAGATGCTCTGGTAGAACTGTTGCATTTTTAATAGATGTGAGTGTAAAACTAAAGCAATGAGTCCTAATAGTTCCAGTGATGAGTTGGTTAAATAAAGGTAAAATGCTTTATATCTATCATACCCAGTGGCAACGTTTTAGCTTTACAATTACAGGAGCCAACTGCTATTAAGCGGTTGTCTCCTGTAATTGTGAAGCTAAAAATATCGAGAACTTAAAAGTTCTCAATATTTTTCACAATCATAGGTATTCCCTCTGTCTCAGATAGGTCACAAAATAAAATTTTCTTAAATAATTGTGATTTCTTCTCTTTATCACCAGCATGGGGGACTTCTGTCAGCAGCATCAATTCCTATGCAAGGATGGTTTACACTTTGTCAATCTAGTATCCAAGGCTTTAACACGATTACTAGACTATAGGGCTATTATACATGAGGAGAGCAAGGAGAATAGAATGAGTTGTACTGTCAACTTATTGGTAAGATGTTCTATAATATCTACAATGCCAGAGAAATACAGCACTAATATTTTAGGATGAAAAAAATGCCCTGTTTTGCCAAATGAAACATAGTGAAATCCTAATCCTTTAGTTAGTAATAATTGGCAATAAATATCATAATTTTATTGTTTTTGTAATTGGAGAGAAAATAGGCCAAAAATATGCAGACATAAAAACTGAGAAAAATCTTTTACTGAACCTATGTGAGAAAAATAATACTGCCCTCTATAGCTAAAACGTTTTGTTACCCGGGCTGTTTTTTAGCAAAGATAGATATGGTGTAACTCTACACGTCCATAACTATAACTCAAAAATTATGAAATTGTGGGATATCATCAGGTTCATGCATGGGGCCACAGAATTAGTCTTGTATTGTCATTTAGATCTAACCAGGAGATTAAGATTTAGCTGTTGTAAAAGATTCACTCAGTTAAGTTGATCAGGACCTCTGCTAGTTTAATATTGTAATTATACCATAGCTAATTCTAGCATACTGATCCACTACTTTATACTGTTTTGATAAGTTTGAGTAACCCTTGCATCCATAATATGTCTTAATTTTTTGCAGAATTTCTACAAGGACATAGATCGTCAGGATATGTATGTGAGGTACCTGTACAAGTTATGTGACCTTCATCTGGATTGTGATAACTACACAGAGGCTGCATTTGCTTTACAACTACATGCTGACAGATTAAAAGTAAGTCAACACAGTGGGTTTTTTTTTAAATAAAGGAGACTATCGTTAACACAGTTAAAAAGAAATCGTTCTCACCCAAACAAGTTGATTGACTGATAAGTGACTTGACTGTACAAAGTGCTCAGTTGAAAGTTTAAAAGATCAAAAATAATGAGGAGGAGATAAGCTTCATTATGCATAAAATTGAAAAATAAGCTTTAATAAGATTATGGCAAATTTGATCATGAAGTTGAAAAGCAATGAAATTTATTTGTAATTTTTCTTTTGACCATTGGATATTGAACCAAAACAGTTTCTTGTTTCTGAAATGTTTTAAATCTAAAGTATTTTCCATGAATAATCAATTGTTTGACCTGATTGAATTATTTCTTGCACACAGTGGTCGAACCAGCCTTTGATGCAACACAATTATAGATATCCAGATTCTAGAACGGAGAGGGAGCTCAAGATTGCACTGTTTTCTGATGTCATGGAGTACTTTGACAAAGGAAAGGTTAGTACTGGCCTAAACCCCTAGAATGGGTCTTTGAATTAATACAACTCTCTGTTATATACTAAAATCACCAAACCTGATTGTAAACCAAACTGACCCTACCAAATCTTACACCTGTGGTGTTTCCATTCATTGGGGCAAGGGGTATCAGCACATGAGGCATGTCCACCTATCCATCTCAAGTAGTTTCGGTTACAGGTTTAATCAGAGATTTTCTATGCAAAATATATCAGATTGCTTTCATGTCTGCTTCAATAGCATATATATCGAGGGGTCAGTGACACAAAGACGTAACTCCATTTTGTGCGAAAATGAGATTTTGATATAAAAATTTTCAGAAACATTAAAATCAATATGCGTGTTCCAAAAAATGTCTGAATTTTGATGAATTTTAGGGAGTTCTGGTTCAGCAAATTTGCTGATAATCCTTCTATGTCATACTTGTATCACCAGAATGTAAAAAGAGGCATTGGATCTAACATGATTTTGCATAATTTTCAGCTAATGGTATGCCATTATGACTAATCTCAAACTCACTTCTGCATTTAAAAAATTATCTGTGTCGGTAACAAAAGTATAAGGTCAAAGTAAAGACTTATTATGTGGTAAATTTGTGTTTAAAATTGTTGATTTGCACTACTACTTGAGGTGGCTAATTATTATTTGGTATATTATATTTGCTTCAGTTATGGGAGAAAGCTATAGCATTGTGTAAAGAACTGGGCAACCAATATGAAAAGGAGATATTCAACTACACCGAGCTCAGCAAATTACTGGTAAGCAATTTTAACAGTTTTTGTTAAAAATAAGATTTATTATCTGAGTGGTTTGTGTTTTGGTATACATCTGTGATTATGATATAGATAGGCTGAATTTTATACATAATCACCAAGCAATGAATATAAATACAGTGGTAAAAGTGTTTGATTTTGCTTTTTCTTGTTTGTGAAACCTAAAACTTGGATAGTTAGATCTCGGATACTTGTGAAATAACCAATCTTCAATGTACAGGCAGTTGAGTAATATACAGGCAGTTGAGTAATATACAGGCAGTTGAGTAATATACAGGCAGTTGAGTAATATACAGGCAGTTGAGTAATATACAGGCAGTTGAGTAATATACAGGCAGTTGAGTAATATACAGGCAGTTGAGTAATATACAGGCAGTTGAGTAATATACAGGCAGTTGAGTAATATACAGGCAGTTGAGTAATATACAGGCAGTTGAGTAATATACAGGCAGTTGAGTAATATACAGGCAGTTGAGTGTAAAACCTGAACATCTTTGGGTCGCTGGTGTACCTGAAAAGGGAAAATACTTTTGTAGTAAATTCATATTGCACAATGTTTGTTTTCCCAGCAAAGACAATCTCACTACTACGATAACATCATGCAGAACCCTAGACCAGCACCTGAGTATTTCAAAGTTTTCTACATTGGTCGTGCCTTCCCATCATTCCTCAGGGTGAGTTACAACCACAGACTTCTACAGACTATGTATCAACAGTCAAAGTCCCCCTGCATTGTATGCTGTGAATGCTCGCATGAGGGCCTAATGTTTGATCGTGCTGTGTCTAACAATCACGCCTGTGTTGTGTGCCTAGCGTTGCGTGCCTTCGCGATTACGCGATTGACCGTAAAAATATGCAGTAAGTGCGTAGCAGTTTTGCTTGACGCATTTCATGGAACAATCTGCCCTCATTATTGGGTGATGCCGAGACATTGACTGCTTGTCTTTTTCGTCTATGGTTACAACATATGTACCAGTCAGTGTTTCAGCTAAAGTCGTATGGAGGGCGCAGGACTTGGCAGAATTTGGCGGAAAGCCTGTCAGGAAGACAAAGGAAAAGAGAGACATTTGACCATTTATCAAAAAACTCAATAAATGTTTTAGTACAACACTGTAAAGAATCAAATAACAGAAATCATTGCAAACGATTCGCTGTAGAAATGCTTGTAGTGCAGGGCGATATAGTCAAAAATTGTATTCATCTATTGCTATGGTAGTTAATCCGATTATGATGTCACTTCTACAGCAAATACTATGATCATTGTCGTTCTCTTTTAAGAGAATATAAAATATGTGTTATATACTGCTAATACCATTGCGCTCTTTGTCTTTGAACAGAATAAGATGTTCATCTATCGAGGCAAGGACTACGAGAGATTAGCTGACTTTGTAGCGAGATTACAACAGCAGTTCCCTGCTGCAACATTGATGAATAGAACCACACAACCAGATAAAGCTGTCTTGGAATCAGAATCACAAAGTATCCTTGTAGTGATAACACAGTTTCAGGTGTATGTTGTGTCATTTAAAGAGGGTGCCCCCTTCCTAATATCAAAGTGTGAAATATTGAGGTTTGAAGATATATGTGACATGACATGATCAAGGGGAATGAGTCACATGTCTGCAATTTTTAATTAGAAGTTCGTTATGCAAACCCCATCAAAATCGAACTTCTGGTTAGCAAATTATGGACAATTTATCAGTGACTGAAAGCAATACAAAAAAAAATTTGAACACTGTTTGCCAATATCTCAAAAACAATATTAGCAACATCTGACTCATTTCCCTTGATCATGTCACATATGATTTTGACCCATGTATCATTCATAGAGTACTTATATGCATATGCTTGTCTGGTATCAAAAATGTTTGAAAAACTTCTGCATGTGGGGAGATTGTGATTTTTTTGTTGGCATTGAGTCCAATATAATTATACCAAATGACCTTGAATGAACCACCAGTGTATCTGAAGTTAACTTGAAATGTATAATAAATGACTGAACACAAATACATGTTTGCCATTCCTTGACCATAGCTCATTACAGTATTACAAATAGTCCCTGTGCAACCCTTAAGAGAAGACAAAAGAGAGTTCAGAGGCAAGATGATCAGTGACCAAATCTTGAGGTAAGCTTTAAACAGACAACAGGAATGAATTTCCTGCATTGATTGTGTATTATATGTGTATTCAAATCCTAGTATTCTTGTGGGTGAGATAAGAGACTCTTATTTCAAGCCGAATAGGATGAAATGTTATCATATTTATCATATTCATATTCCATTTATTCCTTAAAATCAATAGTTAGATGTAAAAACAGTGTAGGAACAGACCTGTCCAATAGGAAAAAAAATTTGGACAGCACTCAATTTAATTTGGTTTTTAAAGACGAAAATATGCACAAATTGTAATATTTTCAATAAAAGTTAAAAGTCTGATGTTTCTTTTGAAGTAGTTGGAGGCAAGTGTTAGGTTTGGTTTTATTAGAGATAATCAACCACTCTTAAACATGCTAGCCAGTGTCAGCTAGAATTTGAGGTTTCCCCGTCATTAGAATAAAGTTGCCTGTCCCAATTTCCCCGATTTTGTACAGCCTATTAGGGGTTTGATAAGTTCAAATATGTTTTGCTGTGACCTTGTTTTCGAAGTTCAATAGACTTTCTCAAAAGATGTAATTATAATGCAGCATCTATAGTCTTGTTTCATCTAAAGTAAAGAGTAACGCCATGTTGAATTTTGCAGTGGCAGATTTGAATTGCGCTGGCTAACCTTATCCCGTGGGCGCTATACACATGTGTAGAAGGGCGATCTGCACTTCGCTGACGACGGAGCCACGTAAACGCACTGATTCAAATCTGCCACTGCAAAATCACATGGCGTTACTCATAACTTGAAACGAGACACACTAAACCATTTTTCACACTAATGTGGCAGTAACGTCAGTGCACATTTCATTAGCCGCAGCTTCAAGTAGCTAGTGGATGCTCAAAGCTCTGGCGTACGGATGCACACGCTTAAAGACGCCACATAGATGTGCGCGAAACAGCTGCTTCAACGCGTTGACGTCACTGCCACATCAAGGTGAAAAATATTATATAAGACATTGGTGCTAGCACCTGCGAAGACCTCACTAAACATTTTAATGATTAGAAACATAAATGCTCATTCATACCGTTTTGTACACAGCTACTATTCAGTGAATGAGGTGCAGAAGTTTACCTACTCAAGACCATTTCATAAAGGCAAGAAAGACAAGGACAATGAGTTCAAGACAATGTGGATAGAAAGAACATACTTCAGTACTGCTTACAAACTACCGGGGATCCTTAGATGGTTTGAAGTCACTAGCTATAGTACGGTAAGTGTTTGCCTATATGGGCGTGTAACATGGATATGAAAAGTTTGCTTTACCCAGAAATATAAGGGCTCATATTGAAATACCCTACCACGTTTTCACACAGAAAGAAGGCAGGATTCCCTCGCTAAGCGCCGCCTCAGGAAAGCTCGGTCATAAAACGGATGGATTATATGCATCAGTGATACACCCTGCCTTTTGAAGTGGTCCATGACGAATGGGAAGATTTAACTTGTGACTACGGCTCATCGCACAACCCAGGAAAGCGCGCTCCTAATTTAAGTGGCTAATTGCAGTGTTATAATCACACAGGATTTTAACAAAAGAAGGCTAGCACAGGAAAGCTGCAGGATGGCGCACACCTTCCTGTGTAAGGGAATTTCAATATGAGCCCTAATTGAACAAATTCATCAGGATCGGTAGAATAAAGTCAATTAAAAGGTTTTTACTTCTGGTCCAATAAATTGCACTTACTGTGTACGTTTCGATAACCACTCTGTTATCTGAATGAAAATGTGATTGGATGACTCAGTAGCAATCTTCATTCAGTGTTTACAAATATAACAGAGACGAGAGTGGTTATCGAAATGTACACAGTAAGTGCAATTTATTGGATCAGAAATAAGAACCTTTTGATTGACCCAGAAATGTAAGTTTCCAAGCTTTTGTAGGTTATAGGGCTTTTTTGCCAACTTTTTTATTAAAAAACTTTTTTTAAGGTAATAAAATAAATATAATAAAATAAGGTTATATTAAAAATATGTAAAAGTCATGTTCAGGGCTATTTGGTCAGCGTTCATGCTCTTCCCTATTTAACAGTTGTGACTTATACCAATACTTACCTCATTTACTAATCTGTTTGGCACCAATTTATGTTCAAAATGCTTGTATTTTGTTTTGTCTCCAGGAGGAACTCAGTCCCATCCGCAATGCCATAGAGAATATGGAGGATGTGAATCGTAAACTGAAGCAGATGATATTAAGACATCAAGAAGATGATAATCTACCTATCAATCCACTAAGCTTACAACTCAATGGAGTCATAGATTCTGCTGTCATGGGAGGACCAGCTATGTATGAAAAGGTAGGTGAAGCAGTTGTTACTTTAAAAAAATGCATCTTGGAGTTGTTATGAAGGTATGAATAGCAGTTATTAGTCAATGAATGTGTCTTGGAGTTGTTTTTGTTTTATTTGTGCATTTCTCTCGCCAAAAAAAAACCCCAAAACACACAAATCAAAACACCTTAATCAGTTATCATTATGGTGTATTACACAATCATCATTTTGTGCAATCTATACTATACCTTGCAACATGAATGTTCAGATTATTTTCCATGTAGCGAGCAATGTATGAGACTGTTTGACCTTTGCTTGTTCAATGAAATTTCTTACGAGGCATGCATTTGTTATCATAGCGTGAATTGGAACATTTTGATGACCAATACTCATCATTTTTTTGTGATTATGGAAAAAGTGATCACATTCAGAACATCCATATAAATAGCTTAACCCAAACAAGACACAATACTGCATGATATATCCAATGTGCTTGCATGCATCCCATGTGATGCGATGACCCAATCACCTAAAGTCATATACGCACGGTTTCATTGACCGGGCCAGTGAAACACCCATGGTTACTGGTCGCCGACTTAGTGCATGGCATGTAAGGGGTCTCGGCTGGGTCAAATCTTAACCCAAACAAGACACAATACTGCATGATATATCCAATGTGCTTGCATGCATCCCATGTGATGTGATGACCCAATCACCTAAAGTCATATACGCACGGTTTCATTGACCGGGCCAGTGAAACACCCATGGTTACTGGTCGCCGACTTAGTGCATGGCATGTAAGGGGTCTTGGCTGGGTCAAATCTTGACCAAAACACACAACTTCTTCATTCATCTTCTCTCTATTCCTTTTCTCCTCTCCATTTGCCAAAAAGCACTTACGGTGTTAGGTTTAATGTGTTGGGAATTTTTTAACTTGATCCAGTGGTGTATTCCAAGTAGATCCAATATTGTATTTGGAAGTAAACATCAAAATTCCTTTTGAAAAATTGCCTGAAACCAAATTATTTGTTCAAGCTTATTCTCTGCATATGTTTATCTCTCACAGGCATTTTGTATAGAACAGTATGGAACTGATAATCCAGAAGACAGTATACACATACAGAGGCTCAAGGAACTCTTTGCTGAACAGGTAAATACATATTTTAAGCTCACAAGTAAGGGTACATTGTCAGTTTTCTGAAACATGCAATATATTTGAATTTTATTTAAGATACTATAGTCTGTCTGCCTTCATTGAGGCAGTCATTTAGATATTGTTTTTATTGTATCTCTTAACTTAATGAAGTATATAAAAGTACACATTTTCAGAAAGGAAGAATCCAACTAGCATAAAAGATTCCTACAAAAATGAGCAGTTTATTTCACTTTAGTTGCATATTTTGAACCATTCTGCATATTTCCACACACACAAACCTATATGATGGTTTGGTTTAGTTTGTTAGGAAATATGAATTGCTTTTTTCAACAGTTTAAGGCCAAAAAAGTTTGTCTCCGAAACCTTTCGTCAGACAGCTATGTGCCATGCAGTTTAATTTATTTATTTTTGGCGAGGGGGAATCTATGCATAATTTACTTTTATTGCATTTTCAGCCCATTTTTTTGCTGCTTAGCTGCCAAATTGTCCATTTTTTTTAAAACTAAAAAAAAATGATTGCGTATAGCTTTGCAGCAAATCCAATTTCATATACCTATGCTTGTGGGTCTCTGAGACAAACATTTTTTTGTTGGGGGGCAAAGTTGCAACTTTAAAAAAAACACATTATGACAAGTAAAAGTTTTGCATGTGGACAATTCATGTGTTGAATGAAACCAGAAGAAAACATAGATGAAATACAATTTGAACATATTTTTTGTGCAGATTCCACTTGTAGAAATTGGCTTGGCAATACATCACAACAAGATCACAGAAGGTTTGAAGCCATTCCAACAGAAGATGGAAGATATGTTTGTGAAGAGGAAAGAGATGGTAGAAGAGAGATATGGCAAGAAGGTTAGTAATGTGTCACAGTCAGAATTATACAAGAACTAAAGTATGGGTCATATGGAATCAATTCAAAGTGCTCTTTTCAGAGCCACCAATTGTGTAGTAGGCTACTTTGATTGAGCTTGTCTTTGAATTTGATTATGTATAGCTATTGTCATGCCAACCTATGCACAGTGGTGCCACTACAGTCTTGAGCTTCCCCCCTTCCACCACCACTACTTACCACCCCCGTCAAAATAATAAATCATGACAATTTAGGCGCAAGCTATATGACACTTTTAGGCACATTTCTGGAAATGAACTTGCCCCCTAGGAAAGTATTTCTGGCACCGCCACTGCGTAGGCTGTGTATAGATGAGGATTTACCTTCATGGAAACCTTGTTAGAGTTTTATTTTCAAAGATTTCAAAGCTAATCCTGTCAAAAGCTTGACAGTTTCATACTAATCCAAAAGCAAACCAAGTATATCCCACATTGGCTACGTGTATTTGTTTCACTTTGAATTAATTTTTTTTACATGTTTACTTCACAGTTACTTGAGGACATTGCTATTTGTCCCAACGACAGACTAATCCAGAACTTTGCTAAGAGATTATCAAGACCAGGCACATTTTCTGGCAGACCCTTGTCAGCGATGTCAAGTTCATCAGGGTCATCGGGAACAGAGTCTAGGAGTAGTATGATATCTAACCCGGACTCACTGTAAGTAATAACTCAAGAATAAGAATTATGTGCCACTGTCACATGTCAATGTTGAAATATTTTGACTTCCCAATTAAATAAACTATGTTAAACAATGTACCTAATTAATCTGTCTGCAATTAGAGTTCAACACAAAGAGGCGGCGTATTCATGTGTATATTTGTTTGTGTGAATGTCATTGCTTTGTCTCAAGCAATAGCAGTATATAATTAACATGGCATGGGAGTTAAAGTATCATGACATATTGGAGATGAGCACAGCAACCAAATTTATACCTTAGAGACAGTACCTAGTGATGGGTGAAATCAGCCCTTGCCTGATTCTTTTGACTGGGAAAAATAATAGTTTGACTATCATTTTTCCGATTACTAGACACTGGAGACCATGATAGTTTCCTGACAGAAAAGGAAATAAAAAGGTTTTATTAAAATAAACTACTCAATATCTTATATATGGTATACTTACACACTAGAAACCATAATTGATACCAAGTTTAGCCAGCATTATGCCAATTGTTGTTGTTACACAATCCACCCATTTACACTGACAGTGAAATACTATTTGCCAGACAGGGTCCGACCAGATTACTATTTTGTGGTGTGTCATGTCAATTGGTTCTATATCATTTTATCCCCCCAGTGTAACTACCTCCAGTAAATCATCAAAAGACAAAACCAAGGACAAAGAAAGCAAGGACAAAACTAAGGAAAAGGAGAGCAAGGACAAACTGAAGGAGAAGGATAGCAAGGATAGTCCAGCCAAAGTACAAGCTAAAAGGAACAGTAAAGATTTCTCACATTCTCAAGATGAATTAGATGCAATTAGTGCCCCACCCAAGGAAGCCGCCAAGCCAATAATCTTGGATGAAAAGGTGAGTTAAATGGTGGATAAGATGCTAGGGTTTGGACTACTGGTGCCAACATAATTTTTATGGTATATGCAGTGTTTGTGTGTGAAAATACTTTCTGACTTGATTTTTGGAAGATGTGACCTTAATCTTGCACACAGGGGGTGTGAATTTCAAATGGGTTTACCTATTTAAAATTTACTTCCCTTGTTTTGGAGATTAAGGTCATGTCTTCCATAGGGGGTGTATGGATTTCAACTGGAATTGCCCAGTGTTACTTTTCTTCAATTGTGTGTCAATGAACAGACTTATAGATTTGATGCTTTTAGCTTTAGCTAGATAAATCCAATAGAGGCCGTCAGCCTTTCACCGTCTTGTGGGTACAAATGATATGTGTGTTAATGCGTCGGACACTACGCGCAGGACGCAGCTTGCCACGCAGCTGTTACCACGCATCGATACCGTGATTTTGTTGTTCACGCATGGAGATCGAACGACCATCACAGCTTGTACCCACAAGATGGTGGCATATGACATCACGCTGACGGCCTCTATTAGTTGCAGCAAGTTTTCAGAGTATACGTGTAGGAATGCAAGTAAATAGACCATTATATTGGCTACAAAATATGAGTGTGATATCACAACATCGAATTTGATGAATAGCAACATGATAGGAAGAGTTAAATGACTGACATATCATGAGCATTGGGATACAACTAATTAGGTCTATCAAAAGAAAACAATACATGGGAAAATAGTCCTTATTAGAGCAAGGTTCAGATGAACCACGATGACCCAATTACAAGGAAATAAGCTAATGAAACATAGATGTAAACAGGTGTTTAGGTGTCCCAAGTATCATAATACAACCTTATCCCAATGCAATGCCATATGATACAAATGAAGTAACACTTTAAGCAGTAGCTGTAAGGATTAATGCATGAGTGTCAATTAATAGTTACTAATCAAATATATTGTCACCATCAGTTTGAAAAAGACACGGAGATGTCGTGTCGAAAGCTCACATAAGTGAACAATTGTAGTTGTGTGTATCGGTTTAAACTTGACCAATAAATATATTGTATTCATTTACTTTGCAGCTTTCCAGTGCCAGACCATTGAGAAAGAATATGAAGAAAGCCAACCATTCCCCATTACCTAGACCAATGAAAGCTGTCAATATGCGTAAGTTGAACAAAATCAAATGTGTTGCAAATTTTTGAAAACAAAAATTAAACCAGATAATTGATAAGAAATGTCATATACTCAGAAAGGTGGGACAGTCTTTCTGTGATCACACTTTTGAATATAGCCATCTTCCAATGAAAATAACTTTGCTTTACTCACTTTTAAGCCATTTTTAAACCCAAGTCAACCTCCTAAACTTTAATTCACCACAAGTTTGGTAGTGACGCAGTATCGAATCACAGAGTACACATATGCGTACAAGGGTGGTTTGTTGACATGCTTGCGGCGCAGTTACGAAAAAGCATTAACGATACTACTGAACTTGAGGTGAACCAAAGTATAGTATTACTATTATCAGGTGCAGCTGCTCAAGTCATTGACCAGCAGTAGAGAGGTAACCGTATTTGCCGGAACGGGTTAGGGTTAGGGCTTCTGGCAAATACTCCCAGTCATGTATCATAATCCTTCATTTGGTTTGTTATTGCAGCCACTAAGACTTCCTCAGGAGATGTGCCACCATTATTGCCACCCAAGCAAGCTTACAGTGACTATTCTAACTTGCCAAGTATGAATGTTGCACCGAAGAAGCCACCCATGGTTGCACCTAAGAAACCACCCAAAACTATACAGGTCTTGCCAAATAAGGGAGAGGTAAGTGATTAGGAGAATTGTTGGGTGTTTTCTAGCACCCAAAACCACTAAGAGAGCACCCAAAATTATATAGGTCTTGCCAAATAAGGGAGAGGTAAGTGATTAGGAAAACTGTTAGGTGTTCTGTAGCACCCAAAACCACTAGGAAGATGTACTTACTGGATCTGTGAATCATGCAAAGATTTACTGTCAATTGAGGAAGGATATCTTCTTAAAAGCACCCAAAACGTAGAAAAGCATAAAGGTATGCTAAATATGGACAAAGGAAGTGTTTTAAATACACTGAAATACAAACTAAGCCATACAGGTATTTGCAAATAAAAATCTTGGTGCTTTTAAATGCATTTAAGAAACCATCCAGAAACATATAGGTCTTGTTGAATATGAAAAAAGGTTTTGTCAAAAACGGTTCAAATATCAATTGATCAGCAACATTGTGGAAAAGGTTTGTATATGCTATTTTAATGAAAAATAAATTCAAGATATCACCCAAAAAAATTAGCTCATATAGAGGTCTTTCTTACATGATTATATTGATTGACTTCAAACAAAGGATTCAAACAGCATCCCGTCCCGTACTGTCTATTCTAAAAACTATGGTGCCCATTTTTAAATATTTCTGTTGAATAAACTGGTGTGTATATTAGAATATTGGTATGCATCTGTTGAACAGAATTGGGCATTCAGCTATAAATAATGGTGGATATGTAACATGCAGGAGCACAACAAGTATAAACATAACATTTTTAAAGATTTTTTTTATAATACTACTGCACAGTTGAAAATCACCTAGATAAGCATCAAAACACTATTATTTACTCTTCAACATGTTTTTGTTATCTTTGGTTGTACAGGCTCCACCACTTCCTGCCAAAGAAGGTCCTGTCACCGCAACACCTCCAATGACGAGAAAATATTCCAATTCATCCAGTATAGCCTCCAATGCTAGCTCCGAAGATCATCTTGCCTGAAATGAATGTAACCCTAATTTATACTGTGATATTTATAACAAATATATGGTTTTTTTTTATTTTTTTTTTAACCGTTCTGTCTGAAATTAGTAGAAATGTGTAATTGTCGTTATAGATGAGATAGGATGAAATGTTTTACAGCAATAGATGACAAAATGTTGAGCTGTTTCTTGGTAATGTAACAAAAACATCCAATAATATGACTATCTGTAACACTTTTACCATGTACCTTGACATTATGTCCCATCATGCACTATTCCAGGAAGTTGCAGACGCTTATCTCCATGTACGAGATTGAATGCGGCAGTGGAAATTCAATATTAGGATATTCTCTGGCAGAAGCGCTCCCTGGAATAGCGCATTTGTGGGATAAAGGGAAAAGGCTCCGTTGTTTAAAAACTGGTCTAATTGCAAAATCTTAATAAAAAAATATTTTTTTGTAATATTTGATCATTGTATAGATATGTATATGTATTTCTTATCAATACAATAATTTATGTGCATTGTATTTTAATTTTGTATGAATATAGTAGGGCATGTGTGCTGTTATATAAAGAAAAAAAGCTTTTATGCAAAATGGGCTATTCAGGTTGAAATCCATACACCGCCTATTGAAGACACCACCATAATCTTCCACACAGGGAGTGTTATTTTCAAATGGGATTACCTGAATGGGTGATTCCAGTTAAATCTACACCCCCTGTGTGGGAGAGAAAAGTCACATCTTCTATAGAAGGTGTATGGCTTTCAATTGATATAGCCCAATTCAAATTTCCTTCCAATTTTTATATCTCCCAATTGCGCTTTTCTATCACCGTAGAACAAAATCAGAAGATCTGTTACATGCATATTTTTGTGTCAACGATTCAAACAGTAGAGAGTTGAAAAATGGTATCTGTATTCAGATGGACTTGCATGATCCTTGGATTGGATTGGTCTTTTAGTTTTTACAGCGTTATTTACAGATCTCAAGTTAAACTGTATCAGGTCGCAATGTGCCTGTTGCGATACAAGTTACAATGGGGTGTAAAATTGTGATGCAACTTTTTATAAATGATAAGCATTCTCTTGCACCTCATGCTCTTGTTTTTAAAAGATATTGCATCTAAACATCAAAAGTAGGATGCAGTTGGAAAAGTTGAACATGTTAAGGCCGGGTTATCAGGAGTTGGTGTCCACTTATTGGCACCTTTTACTTGTGGAAAATACCCATTCCATGTGTTCTGACCAAATTAATGAGGTTTTTCCCTTTTGAGTCTGTAAAGTGTGAGCACATGTGGCAGTAAAATGATATGTATCAAACCAAAATCTCTCTGCAGACACTGGTATAGAAGTAAAGTGACTTTAAACCATGTAGCATATGTGGATGTCTTTAGCATCTTTGTTCCCATTTGATATTTATATCAACTTCATGTTTTATGAAATTCAATACAGGTGCTATTGTGTACAATGTTCTGTGTAACTCAAATGTCTTTGTGATTATGTTGCATTGATAATGCTCATTGTGACAAGTTTCACAAGGTGATTTTCAGTTTTCATCATCAATTTTGAACAAGACTAGTAAGCATATTAACTGTTTTATGTCAGATATTCCCAGCAATATAAAGTATGGTTGGAAATCTGGTGTAATCATTAAACCAGGCAAAGTTTTTTAGTATTTATATGTTATTTAGCCCTTACTTGTTTTATGTGATCTTGTGATTTACAAACTTTGGCCCAGTTTCACAAAGACCTCCATTGCATTGTAAATGTCTACTAATTATTCTTTTGGTTCAGCCACTTACAGTCAAAAATAAATCTATGTGAAATTGACCCTTGAACTCATAAATTATTTGTCTATACTGTACAAATGTATGTGTATGTGATCATGCCTTTCTAATTGTAATGTTAGCCTTCTCAAAGTAGCACTTTCCAAGTGTGTATATTCCTGTTGTTGTATCGTACTACTTATGTATATTTCTTCATCTTAATCATTCTCTTTTAGGCTGTAAATTGTGATAATTTTTATACGCAACATGAATCATCGTAGCGATTTTGAACGTTTTTTGATATTATGATAGTGATCAAACGATGTAAATAAATATTGTGCAACAATAGGGCTTTCATATTCCTAAGATAGTTACGCAGGCCCAATATATGTAAAGCTACCATATATATGTATCTTCTTTGTATTGTTATTGTTATCCACCTTACATACATTCTTAATGCTATTGTTTTGATGCTGGTCATTGTTTAAATGGTGTGGTGGCGATACAATACAGTGTAAAATACCCTATCCTTAAAGTCATGGCATTTTAAAATGGGGAGGGGTTCTGTTGTGCTCGGCTAATTCAACAAACCCTTCAGATTTTGTACCTATTGTGGAATGATTGTTTGTTGATAAGGGACGTATACATGCTGGAAAGATTTTATCATTGTGTCGTTTTGTGATTTAAAACCAACTTGCTCTGTAAACTGTAAGATAATTGTTTTTTTAATGAGAATTGTGATCTTTTTTTGCTGTTTATGGCACATAAAATGCAAAACGAAGGAGAACGATACCACCATGTTAATTGTTGAACATAATGTGACAGTATTTTGTATTTGTTTGAACATTGATTATGGTATGCAATGCATGATGATGGGTAATTGTAATGACTATCATGTTAACCATATATTCTTTTTTTATGGTGTAATATGTTTAAGGTGCTAAAATGTTTTTACCACTTTTTAAATGATAATGACGAAATGTGTTTGCACTTGATGTTACAAATTGTAAGTTCCAGAGGATACTTTTTCAAAACTTAACGATGCTCATTTCGTTTGGTGTATTGACTGATGTGTAGCTTGATATATCGATAGGAATGTCCAGTGCCTGTGCCCCGAGTGTTTTGGCTGATGCCAGAACAGTGTTTGAACCATGCAAACTCACTGTATGATCATAGCGTACAGAGATATGTCAGCATTGTAGCGTTTGCATGCTTTACTGAACACTTGCTTTACTTAAAGTTTGCTAATGCGTCAAACATTTACCAGATTTTTCAAAGATTCTCATGGGCTAAGTCCTGCCTTCCAGGGTATGGACTGGGACTGATGCTTAAGACCCATGCTATATGACACATTCCATCGTTCTCACATGATAATCAGGGGGCACACACATCAAGTTAGGCACCTGGAATTGAGATGAACTTTGCGAGCTTTGGAAGAGCAATCTGTTCAGATTTATTACTGCAGAATGTTATACACAGTGAATAACATATCAAGAACAATGAGAAATTTTGTATGGCATATTGGTATTAAAACGAAAGATGTTTGTATAGGACGAAATATTATATACACTGTCAAATATATAAAATGTATGGATGTTACTATTTGGATGGTTTTGTGATTTGTAATATTGGAAGAGAGCAGATGCAAAATGCGATATACACTATAGCTGCCTTGAGTTTTATTAGTTTATTGTTATTTTATATGTGACCTGCCCCCATGAAATGAGACCCCTGGCTGCTGAATTGATGTTTATTGTTTGACATGTACCTGTACATGCCAAAAGTATGTCTTTGTGAATGGAACATTCTGTATGCCAGTGATGTTTCCTATGTTAATGAGGTACAACATGCACAAAAGGGCATTCAGAAAGTACAAACTACTGGTTTGTACATGTGTGCAGCAAACAAAGAACATCAACACAGCAGCCAGGAGGGCTCAAAACTACCAATTTGAGACTTTACACTCATTTTGTGGGAGCAGATCACATCATTTTAATAGGCATATGTTTTGGTTGTTTTAATTGACACAAACATTTAATGTTGTATCCTCTCTGATTAATACCGTCCTAATTAGTTAATTACAAAGGCATCTCATAACATAGAATAACAAAATCAATACCAAAAGTACACAAGGCAGGCTTGGATGTATCGCATCTGTATCTGAACTCATTTGAAAGTTGTCATCAAAAGAATGCTTGAGAATGTGTAGATAATTATGACCTTTAGTTACAGTGCAGAATGGATGCACTTTTTGTTGTCATATGGAGAGTGCAGTTGTTGCACATATTGACTAAATGCCCGGGCTAACTGCACTCTGGGCATGCCAACCATGTAGTGCATTCACTCCATTACAGTAACTAAAGGTTGTATACATTGTGCTATATGGGCATTACATGCAGAATGGTATTTTTTGCACACAAAAGCACTGCTTTAAAATAAGGTTAGAAAAAAGCAATATGTTTCTGAAATCAGCATGTAATTATAAGTGATGCTTTTTTATAATTTTTTATGTCAATGCTAATGAAGGCATTAACAGCAGTTATCTAGTGCTAGGTAGCGCTGACGGGTTAGTGCCAAGACAGTGGTTTACTTCCTGCTTGAAGCTCTACTGGTTAGACATAATATGATCCGGACAGGCATTCCAAAAACACTTTGCAATGGTACAACATTTGTTCAGTGTTATGTCATATACCGTCTACCATTACCATACTCCTTATCAAAACTCTTGAAGTATACAAATATTCACAATGCATAATCAAGATCATCTTTTATAAAAAAAAGAGAAAAAAGAAACTATTACTAAGAGTTCCAATTTTGACCTTGTGAATAGATGGAGGAAAAAAAGCCTGTTTTCTCTATGGTAACCAATCGTGATCTGGACCATAATTTGTAGCCAAAATACAAATGTACAGAGTAATTAAGCTACTATTTAATTGTACTTTTGATTAGCATCAAATAGGAGAAGCTATGTCCCACCTAATTGGTAACAAAATCAAGCAGACACATGGCATTTTCCCCACCCCCTCCAAGTAAAAATATTTGAAAATGCCCATTGAAAAATGGCTGATGCCCACTGAATTGGGTTTGGCATCCAAATTAAGCCAAGTACAATGGTACAATTTTAATCAATCTTGTTTATACATGAGGTGACCAGCAATAAATTATGACCACTTCAATGTTCGCATTGTCCTTTTGGGTGCCAGTTTGTTCAGAACAGGTCCTCAACAATATATGACGGGAGCGCATACTGCTGGACCTGTGACACCATTGTGTACCAACTGTTTGGTCATGATGTCACCTATCACATCATCTCGGCCCTTCTAAGTAAAAACACTATCTGCAATCTGCTTTGTTAATTCCTTACAGATACCACTTTTACTTTTGGGAGCAGAAACATCAACAAATATTCAAAATATTTGCCTCCCTGATGAAAATGCAGTATTTACTACAGTCAGTCTACTCTGAAGTAAAAAGTACCGACGCGGACGCACACATTGTGCCGACTTTGAAGGCACGCATACCCCAGCAGAGACGCAGCACTGCTTACGCGCTGAATACGCGAGCGTTGCCACTTTGTACTTCAGAGTGGACAAACTGTATACGTTACTGCATTATGACTTTTTGAGCAAATTGATTTAAAAAACAGCCGCCTCTCAAGTAACAAGGCAGTATCTGATTGGTAAACTGTAGAATATACTGCCTTTTACTTTGGGAGCAGACAAAATTTAATATTTGTGTCCTTGATAAAGGCACAGTATCTGTTATGTTGTTTACTTGAAGATACTGCATTTTAACCTTGTGAGCAGACTATTTAAAACACCTGTCTCCCATGGTAAGAAGGCAGTACATGCTTTTTAATTCCTAACAGATGCCACCTTTACTTTGGGAGCAATATTTGTTTCTGAGATAAAACTTCAGGATCCGCTGTGTTGTGTACTTGAAGCATAGCATAGAGACTGTATTTTGATCTTGTGAGCAATCTGATTTAAAAACATTTGTCTCTTAAGTTAAAACACTGAATCTGCTTTGAGCAGGCCGATTCAAAAATATTTGCCTCCCTGATGAAGCTGCACTATCTGCTACGTTGTTTTGTTAAATATACTGTATTTTGGCCTCGTGAGCAGAGTGATTTATAAACACCTGTATCCCAAGTAATATGGTGGTACCTGTAGTGTGTTGTGTTCATAGATACTACATGATTACATGAGAGAGTAGATCTATTAATAGATAGTATACTGTAAAGCATGAAAATTTCACAAATTGTACGAGTGACACGGATTTGCCAAATTATTTATGTTCACAAATGTCTCTTTTTCCTATACGACTTTAAGAAATTGTACTAATTTCATGAAAATTACATGCTACAAATGATGATTCTTTTCAAGTCGTTAGAATTTTGTGCCATAAAAATAGTATGCTTTACAGTATATCAATCTGTAATGTGATGAGACCCACCTATTTGTTGCTAATCAATCTCTTTATAATATAATCTTTGAAAGTGTAGTATTTGAACTATTGTATATAGAATAGCATAGCATAGTACTGATTTAATATTATTATTATTATTATAGATTATTATATGACTTATTATAGATTGACTCCAATCTTTCTTCTGTAGCTATATATTGTACATGAGATTATTTTTATATTTAATTTGAACGTTTATCAAATCAGAAATTACTTTTTGCTTATCTGTATTGCATAATTTTGTCATGTTTGAACATTCTCTTATTAATTAATTCCATGTTTTTCAGTTCCAGGTTTATTAATTTTTTTAAATTTTGGATTCTATTTTTATTATTTTTTCAATTTGGTTATTTTTTTGAACATCAGAAATAATATTGCCATTGCACATTAATAGACTAGTATCCAAGACGTCATTAATCAATCCGTTTTGGAAACCGGCATGCAAGTCCTTCATGTGCAGGGGCCAGGGCGTACGCAAGTGTCATAATTTCAATAAATAGGATAAAAATAAGAATTTTAAATAGCATGTTTTTTGGATTCATCAATAAAGTGTTTAACAAAGGGTTGCCAAAGTAGATAAATATGGTATAGTTAAATCTCAGGGACCATAAGTCCACTTTGGTGAGGTATTACAATATATACCGTAAAATTCCGTCTACAAGCATATATATGCCTCTAAACGAGGTTTCTTTTGACACAAGAGACAAGAGGCAGACACTCTCAACAAAAACGTTATTTGGAGTTTGAACAACTATATTACTGATAAAGGCGGCTGTACAAACATGTATATTTGACCAATCTATTGCAATGTTTTTGAGAAGGGTATTGGCCTTTCATATCTTTCGTTAAAAAAAACCCCTCGTTTAGAGATGGAATTCTACGGTATATTATAGCCTGTAAATGGGCATTTATGATAAATATGATAAATTGGCCAAAAAAATCTTATCACTACCTAGCGACCACATCTAAAATTAATTGTGTGTGTTACACACATAGCACCTATATTCTCCATAGGGAGAGAAAGTACTCTGTAAAACATTGACTTTAATCGCTTTCTGTGGGATAGGCATCTCATTTAAATTGCCACTAAACGATGGCTACATGAGGCCATTAAAAAATTGAATAATTTCAATTTAATTATGATTTGTGAATGTCGTGAAGTCATAAATTCTTACTGACTTGCACTGAAACATGAGTGACCAGAATGAAACACTAGTATTGTTCAAAGAATCTAAAATATTTACCAGGAGGGAATGGCCATGCTTGTACAGTTCTTCCATGAAATTGTGTGTTAACTGTGTTTCTTTTTTCCAAATAGAAATGTAATTTTTGGAAGTTTACAACATAAAAGATAAAAACATTATGTATGTTTGTTTATTATATGATATAGAGTTTTAAAGAAAAGAAAATACAGTTTCATGGTTTGTGCAATTTTTGAGATGATATTTTTTTGGAGTGCTCAAAATTTTAATTATGGCAAAAATTAACCCTTGCCTAAAAAACACATAAGCCTTGATTTAAAATAAAAATAAAAGTGACATGTCTGGTACCAATTTTGCTGTGAATTAACATGTTTACAAATCAGATGTGGCCTTTTTTGATTATAATTATCTGACTATTGATGGTTTTAAACATCCACAATTCTTTCTGATGTAACTGGTTTCTAAACTTGAAAAAATGAGGCGGCTTATATAATTCAGATATTGCAGGGGTATAAGATCGTGACCGGTAATAGATCCCTGCCAAGTCCTGATTTGTTCACTCTCTCAATTAATTATACCGTATTTCCTCGAATAGTCGCCCCCCCCCTCAAATAAACACCCCCACCACTTTTTTCAACCAAGATGTTTAAAAAATGCCGATATTTTCATGCTTTCTTGTGTAGTAAGCTTACCAAGTTGCTCACATGGTCGATAACAACGTCAATAATCAGCGAAAATCATGGTCGGAAACCCGGAAGTGAACCAGAAGTGAACCAGAAGTCATAGTTTGTCAATTCAGCGCGAGTTTTAAGCTTATTTAATGATTTTAACGGAATTATCGTTCTAAAATGACCTCAAATGAATGCCCCCGTTTGAAAATGCAACGCTCGAGGCGTTTATTCGAGGAAATAAGGTATGTCAGTTTCTAATTGCCCAAGCTTCAGAAAAGTGGTTTCTAAACTTGGTATATTTTCAATTGGCTTCATGATTCATTCATTGCAAATGTAACTAATGACCTCATAAAAAAAGTAACACAGCCGTTATAAACGCGCCTATAGCTTCAGAACTATTTATCATATTGACAACATTTTGACATAAAAAGGAGGATGGTTTATCTGTTTTATCAGGTTAAGACCTAAGTTCACAGATGAAGAAGCGAGCAAAAACAAACGAGGCTGTGATAGTTTTATCATGATTCTATGTATTATCAACTGATTTGACAGAGACCCACTTACATTATAGCTCAAAACTCAATTTTTTATGCAATGTGTCCATTTATTAATGACACATTTTATTTACAGGTATTTTATGTCTTATGCATATTATATATAATTGATTTATTTATAATGTACACATTTTTTGGTTACACAAAGCCTTTTTTATGCCAGTAACTATGGTAACTATGCTTGTACTAGAGTCTGAAACAAATAGTTCTGATCTGTTAATTATGCCATACAATGACCAATGTATTGTAAATACCACCATTGTGTGGTTAATTTGTTTAATATGGAAATAAACATATTGTTAGGTTTGACAAATTAAAATCTTTAAATTCATCATGTAGTTATGATATGTCTTGATTTTAATTTTAACTTACTAAAATAGCAAGCAGCGTCTCATAATTGTTTATGTGGCATGTTTTAAGTGCACGGTGGCTTACAATTTGGGTGCACAGTGGTAGCTTTTAGTTTTATTCATGACTGGTCTTGTGTGTCGGAATTCTGACATCTCGGTGCCAAAATGTGAAAAAGAATTGCTGGGATTTTTGCAATGTCATCAATTCGGCAAGCTGTCTAAACTGCGGAACTCGATCTACAATGATAGGCAGTCATTCATATGTTGGCCATTTGATGACTATCATTTGAATCATTCAATTAGGCCCTATACATCCTCCGTTTAGCAGTTTCAGAAAAAAGCTAAGGATTACTGGGGCAGTGGTTAGTTATAGTCAAGGATACTTGAAAGACTTGTGGATTGTGACAATGAAAATCAAAGGGCACGGTGCACAAATTTTGTGTACGAATGCTATACATGTTATTTGCCGTAGAGGTGATGATATAACGGGATAAACTACCATAGCAATAGGTTAAAGAATTTTTTTAAATGCCCTGCACTTTAAGCAGGTTGCACTCATCACCTGTGTATGTTTGCAATCATAGATTGAATACAATACAGCTCTTTTCAAATATACTTATCTTACAGGTACGAGTGATCAGCATGATATGTAAATTTTATAGAATTACAATCCAGGTCTTTATCCCTGTTTTTGACATCTATGGTTCAATGCAGAGATTCTGTGTGAACGTATTAGTGCAGCGCAATATATTAAAAAATTGTTTTAACCTATTGCTATGGTAGTTAATCCTGGTACATCATCACTTCTATGGCGAATATGCCTCTTAAGCGCAACAACTGCAAGCCGTCATATTTTCTGCAAAAGGTACAAAGTGCATGAAACAGAGCAGCAGGGTTTTCTTTAACGCACAAAACACGCATATTTACGCGTTCATACACTTTTCTGACTCCTTCAAATCCATAGTCCCAAAGTCCAATGCGTACAAAATCTTGAAAACGTACGCGTTCAGATATTGCAAGATTTGAATAGAGAAACACCCGATGCTTACTTACTTGCTTAAGTCGAGTGTTGTCCTCGAACTGTGATGGCCCTCCATATCTTCCTGTCTTGCATTGCTGTTACCATGTCAGTAGATTCAAGTCCTGTGTCTTGTCTTAGGATGTCGACAAATGTTAGGTCGGGTCTTCCTTGTTTTCTTTTCCCATGCTTTGGAATCCAGTGCACCAATTTAGATACAGGTTCTGTCTTGCTTCTGTAGCAGTGGCCAGCAAACCGTGTCCTTCTTTCCCTGATCTTGTCCGATAACTTTGGGAGGTCACCATACAGCTCTTTGTTTGTCATATGCTGCTTCCAGTGGACATTACGCATTGCCCTCAACAGTCTGGTGTAACAGCCATCCAGCTCCTTTGCCAGTTTGGAAGTGACTGTCCATGCCTCACACCCATAAAGCAGCACTGATTCAACTGTTGCTGTAAATAGGCGTTGCTTGAACCTTGTTGAGAGAGATGACTTCCAGATCTTAGCCATCCCATTACAAGCTCTCCAGGCTGCTGCTTTTCGGATTTTAACATCCTTTTCTGAGCTCTGCATCCATGCCCCAAGGTACTTGAAATTTGTGACCTCCTCAATCTGTGTTCCACTGTTTGTGAGACCTTTGCTGTGGTTAAATGCCATGAACTTCGTTTTGCCAGCATTCATTCTCAGTCCGACCTTTCCTACTGATGTTTCTACCTGGCTGAGCAGCTTGCTTGATCTATTTCCTCTGACAATAATGCTATGTCATCGGCAAAATCGAAGTAAGTGACAACCTCTGGACCAACACGCCTACTTTTTCTTCTTTCTAGTTGAAATCCAAGTTCCTCTTCCTTACCCTCAGGGCATAATCCAGTACCACTACAAACAGATATGGAGCAGGGTTTTCTTTAAGCATTTTGCTGAAAGGGTATTTTCAAATTTTTTGACCCTTTCAATTGTGAATTTTTCCTCTGAAGGAGTCAAAAACATTGCCCAAGGGGTATTTTTATAATATTATGTTTGAAGACATTTTAAAAAATGTGTGTTTTTGGAGCCATAGGCGTAGATCCGGAGGGGGTGGGGGTGGGGTGGGGTGGGGTGGGTTCTCCCCCAATATTTTGCTAGGGGGATGGTCCATACAATCATCGCCCAATGTTGACGCCTGAATGTGGGTTTCTGACCAAATTAACCTCATATTTGGCCATTTTAGCCCCAAAAGTGCAAACTTTTGCGCGCTTCGCGCGAATTTATTCCACTTTTGCACCATATTTCAACAGTTTAGCTTCAAAATGGCAAAATTGTTTATACCATAAACTTATTCTTTCTACAAAAGGTGCTGGATTCACTATACTTCAAGACATTTTTTTCCCCCCCCCCCAGTCAAAAAGAAATCTACGCCACTGTTTGGAGCAGTGGCGGATCTAGAAACAGTCAGAAGGGGGGACAATTTAGAAGAAAATAATAATTTAAAATGCCCCCCCGAGAAGTAAGAAACTTTTGCAAAATGAAGACCTAATTGAAGCAATTTGGTGGATCATTTTGGCAATATTAATGTGTAAAATTTTATTTAAAAAAAACCCGAACATTTGTGAAATGAGCAGTCCATGGAGTATTTCGTGGACGGCAAGTTTTCCCTATTATGGTAGACCTATAAATTGTGTTAAACATAAATTGGCAAATGTCGAAAGCAGAAGTAAAAGTGGCCATTTGTTTATCAACTACGCAGGGTGATGTTCCCCCCTTAGAACTTGGAAAATTTTGCAAAATGAAGATCTAATTGAAGCAATTTGGTGGACCAATTTGGTACTATTACTGTGTAAAATTTAAATTGTGAAATGACGGTCCATAAAGCCTTTCGTTGTCACGTTTTCCCCCATTAGACTTATAAATTGTGTTAAACATAGGGCCTAAATTAGCAAATGTCGAAAGCAGAAGCGAAAATGGTCACTTGTTTATCCACTACGCATGGGGTGTCTGGGGGGGATGTTCCCCCATGAGAGGGAAAATTTTGCAAAATTAAAGTCCAATTGAAGACATATTTGGTGCATCATTTAAACAGAAAAAGGACCCGAACCCAATTTGCAAGATTGACACCATACAATTTTAGAGACTCGCAATCACTAAAACATACTAGTACATGGATCGATGCTGACAAAATGTGATGGGCCCTACATATCGGGAGTAGGTCCTAAATGCCAAAAGCCGAGGATAAATGCACAATATCGGGTGTTTGGTGGTGGGTGACATAAATGTCACAGGTTTAAGTGATGCGTCTAGTGCATATAGTTGTAGTTGTAGATGTAGTTGTAGCTGCTGTTTCCCTATCCTTCATTCCTACCCTTTCTACTTTACTTTTACTTTTATAACTTCGCTTCTTGCTTGCTTGCTTGAAACACTCCTATGCTGCAAATCAATTCAACTTGCCGCTGGCTAGCCGTAAGGCGAAAAGGGAAGTAAAGTATGTAAGTCTTCTCTTGCCAGTACATAGCCTCTCCTTACTCAAGACCCCTGTACGACCTCCTCGTTGGTCACTACCGAGCAACTGGTATCTTGCGATACCAGGCAGACATGCAGGGGATCTGGGAGCAGCAAAGGGCCCCAAAGGTGTGATACGCAGGCCCACCGGCGCGTGGACACGCCTTGGTTACACTCCAACCTTTGCCCCAACTATGGGTCAAATAGTTAAGGTAGTTCACTACCTTAGGCGAACTGGGATCCTATCTCTAATAATCGGCAAGAGGGCGTGATGGGCACATCCTTGATACGGCCAGTGAACACAAACAGGGAGTCCAGGGACCTGTGCAGATTGCTATCTCTGGTTGGAGACGGAGATCACAATAGCAAAGGGCGGACGAAAATGACAGAAAGACTGCTCCAATACCAAACCATACTGTAGGAGCTGCGACCACAGTATTAATAGCAATAGAAAAACTATGATGGCACAACTTAATAACACTAGGGTTAGAGTCCCTAATTCTGATTTTGGTTCTCCTGGTGCAGACATCGATTTGCCAAAATCAAATGACGTCTTGCCTCAAAATCCTCATGGAAGGACAAGCCTGATGGAGATGCCTGCAGGAGGAGAAAATTTGTTGGGTGCAGGAAAATAGTTAATGTATCAACCATGAATGTAAGAACCATCAGAGAGCAGCGATGCAGAGAAGAACTTGCTTCCAATCTGATCAAATACGACATTACTTTCTTTGATATTTTCTACAAGAATTATTCTCTCAATCATGCCCATGCATGGAAGAACAAGCCGTTTGAAGTGACAACAGTTAGGTGATTCTTGGCAACATTGCCAATAAAGTGTCGAACATTTCCTTGTGTTTTTCTTCGACAACCATTGACGGCAACATATTTGTTCCATCCACTGCGGTTGGACACAAACAGTTTATCCTGATCTTCTTTGCCAGAACAGTGGGATTACTAAAACTCTACAAAAATTATTGCAAACGTGTTATGCTTAATTTCAGGGATGTGATTCTTCAGGAATTTCCTGATTTCAGTATTTTTGTGGCCATAATTTAGGCAATTTTATTGATTTTCAGCCCGTTTTGGTGTATTTTAGCTCAGTTTCACGCTGTTTTTCAGGATTGTCGACCACTTTTAGGATATTTCACAAGCTTGGAATCATACCCTGTAATTTGATGGTATATTCCATCTTCACTGCAGCGCCTACTGAAATAGCGAAGGCCAAGTGTATTACATTAAAAAATTAAGGCATGCAGAAAATATAAAATTGGCAATCATGACAGAACGGACATGTTAGATGCCCGGGCCGAGGGACTGGGATTAGTGGGATATAGGGGAGTACTTTGTTGAAAGGAGGCTACGGGAATGTGCGGCAGCGTAACTTTGGAAATAAATAAAAAAAAATCATAAAAATGGAAATTATAAATTGTTGTGTAATTCAGTTTATCTCCATATTACACAATGTGCTGCAGTTTGCACCCAAAACCGGGACCCAAAAGAGGGTGTTAAACAATCATCAAATTTAGTTGATATCGGTCATCAAATTCTGGAGACAAATTTAAATTATCACATGCACATATGTATATTTGTTAAATATTCAAATACTTGGTGGTGGCGCTATTACAGTAATCATGGTACAGTACGTGGGTGGATGACTCTGATTGGTTTGTGTTGAGGTAATGAGCTATTAGAAATGATGTAATATGCCATACGGGATGATTATTCTGGAAGGGTAACAAATTATTATACGTAGCCTGGATGACTAAATGATTGGAGGAGCAGTTTAGAGTTACAAGAGAGAACTAGTTAGCCACAATTGGTACAAAAGTTACCATAATTGAAGCATGATGATGCAGTCATGTCTACAGTAGAATTCACCACGACCTTTGCAGGACTTAATCCCCATTAAAAGCTATTAAACCAAGATAACACTCATTGAAAACAGCTCAACTGATTAAATCAGATCTTCTCTGGTTAAATCCACACTACCTGTGTAATGAGCAATGAGCTGGTATTATAGTTTCAGTTGGGTGAACGATTATAAAGCGAACGCAAGGTAACAATAATGTGTGGGTTTTTGTTTACGAAATGAGACAATAGCCTGCTTATTGTTAACCAGCGTTCTTGAAAATGAGAAGCATAATGGTTTGCAGACTTAACACGTTTTGGAAATAATTTCTTCATATTTTTTGGTGTTATCTGTCGTTTACGAACTTCCTAAAACACAAAAGTTCGAATATTTCCAAACACCTAAATTAGCTAAAAATTTAGGACATGTTACAAAACTATATTTTCTAGAATTTCAGAGAATACTTTAAATATTGGCCGGTTATTTTTCACACAGTGACGTTAACTAGGCAATGTCCTATTACCTATAACATACACTAAAACACCAAAGTGCGAATATTTCCAAACACCTAAATTAGCTAAAAATTTAGGACATGTTACAAAACTATATTTTCTAGAATTTCAGAGAATACTTTAAATATTGGCCGGTTATTTTTCACACAGTGACGTTAAATAGGCAATTGCCTATGATCCTGTGTCATATGATAAGGATAATGAACTGAGTGCAATGCATTCGTCAAGATAATCGCACGCGCCGTGGAGTTATTGCATTTAGCTTGAGAGCCGATAGGCTCGAAAGCTAAATGCAATAACTCCATGGCAAGTGCAATTATCTTGACGAATGCATTTGCACGAGTACATTATCCGTCATACACTTTGAGTGTAGGCCTATTAAAACAATAGGCAATATTAATTGCTGCATTCATTATATTAGTTTTAATATTAGGAAAATATCTTACATTTTAAAAACACCGTCAGGACATTGACCAGCTACGTAGCATTTAACTGGTAAAGAAAATCAATCCCTGTAATCAATGGTATCGATTGCGCCATACGTCATACTTAGGTAACTTATTCACGCATGGTTTAATTGACTTGACTTTATGTTGTGATCATTTAATATCGTGGTTTCGAACACAGAGAGCACTGAACCAGTTGGAAACGATCGATTTAGATGTCAGACTAGTACTACGGTGAATATCAACTGGACTTTATAGCTCTATAATTTGAACTACTTATATTAAAACACACGACATTGGGATTTAACAATTTGTTCAGTATTATCATAGGCCTTCAAACACATGTGTTTGAAGGCCTATGGTATTATAAAGCATGATCATGATATTATGCGCTAGTGTGTGTTTCCAGGCCCGGCTATGTTATTTTAGATATAGGCCTACATGTATTTCATTTGTAAAATGCTGAATATTTTGCAATGGTGTCATCTTGTATAATTATGATCCACCTGTTTTTGGCCCTTTTTAATTAATAGAAGCTCGATTATTCTCATTTGATGTTTGATTTATTTGAGGTCATTAATCAAAAAAATTATGACAATGATATTTGCAAGGGTGCAACTCTACTAGTCTTATTACAAGACTGCCCTATCCCAACCCTAAACCCTAATCCTAAACTCCGTAAACGAGGACTGGACTCAAGTCTAGCGAGTTGCACCTTATTCGGTAATTGTACACTATTATAGAACACCGTTTGTAACTATACCATTTTAACACCACAGAATGTATATTCGTACTTTTTTGTTGGTATATATATCTAACAGACAATTATATAGTTATGTGATCTCTGTGTCTAAAGCGCCACCTAACTCTACTTTATGGTTATGTGAAAGTAGTATTTCTAGTATTTGAGCGTGCACGTATTATCTAGAATCTATTGTTTAGCGTGCAGGTTTTAGATAATGCATTGTTTAGCGTGCAGGTTTATATAATTTGGGTTGTGAAGGGTAGTTCGCGAAAATAATGCACGGGAGAAGAATACATAACGATGAATAGAAACGGGCACTAGAAGTGTATACTGGGGTACTCACAAAGGTGGCTTTGTTACATTTTGATGTGCAGCTTGGATTTCAACACACAGTCTCTTGAGTATTCCTTCACTTAGAAGATTCAATTAGGTCTTAAATTGAGGCTAATTTATTCTATATTACTCATGTTTTTAACCTGTTTTAAAATAATTTTTAATTATTTTCTTATGACGTTTGGCATGAAATGTGCCAAGGGTGGCTGAGGATTAGGGGGAGGAGGAGGATTGGGGGAGGGATTCGTATCGTAAATATGATCTAAAACCCCCATTAAAAATTTAAATCTAAAAAAAAAATGTCTAAATGAATTCCCAGACATCTAAACCAAGTAAATAAATACAGAAGGTCATTTAAAAGACTAATACTTGCTCAGAATGATTGTAAATGTGAAAAAAGAGGTGGGGTTAAATCCCACCTACTTTGTGATTGTTTTTGCCCGCACTCTCTCATTTTTTAACCGATTTCCACACAAAAAAAGGTGTCAAAATGCTCAGGAAGATGAACCACTTCAAATGAGACGTGTAGGTAAAATGTTTGAACCATTTAATAAAGATTAAAATGTCATTCACCGTCGGCACTCAAGCTCGCCGTAGGACGCACTGGTCTGATAGATCATTCCTATCCCTATTATAGCCTAAATCTGACATTAACATGGCTCGCCTTCTTGACTAGAAATGTTCAGCATTTTGGATAAGTCTATTCACTTCAATATTTGTCGCTCACAAATCTGCGAATTCATTCACCCTCCGTCAATGTACTAATTCGTGAATGCAACATTTTCAGCTTCACTGCAGAGGCTCAAAACTACCCCAGCAAAATTTTAATCGCTGAACATAATCTGCCCAATGTCCGATTTGGCGAGAGTTTTAAAAGCACGGGCCCTCAACAAAACAAGATACGCGTGAAATGTTTGGTGTGATGTCACATGTCCATTAAAAAGACCGCCTATTCCACTATTGCTGTTCTTGTCTTTATATCATTCCTTCTATTTTATCAAGTTTTTAGCACTTTAAAGTCACTGGAAATATGTTGGCACATCTGGAAAACATTATTATATAGCCTACATTTTAAAAAAGATGTTGATGTTAAGGACCCAAACAGGCTTTTTTTTTTAAAGTGGATCAAGAATATTCGATGTAATATATTTACGCATACTCTATTTCTATTTCAAGTAATGTTTAAGTTCTAACGAATGTTTGATGATGTAAAATCGATAATATATTTCTACCAGATATTCTACGTAACATATTATCGATTTCACATCTTTATTTTACACCTCATTTGTGAACATTGAGCAAGAATTGACGGAGATTGAGGGTCATAATATCTTTTATCGTACAGCTCAAATGACGACATGGACGAAGGATATCACGGCAATGATCATTTCATGAACTTATACTTTCTGTGCTGTACAATGCCCATTGACAATCTCGTCAAGGGCGACTTTTGATTTGGACGATAATGGACTTTCTGGCCCTAAATCTCTTAAAGAAGAGGTGCTGGGACTTTGGCAATGCCATCAATTCGGCAAACCGTCATAATATCAGCAAAAGGTACGAAATAGAGCAGAAGAGAAATCCATGCAAGACGGGTGCAAAATGATGCTCAAAAGCCGCTTATATACCATTAATTTGAATGTCCCTACCCCAATACTTGTAATTCTTGGTTTCTGACCTATATATATCATGACTTTTTTGTGATTTCTTGTTCAGTGTTGTAAGCTATTATTGGGAGGGGTGAAGCCTCATGCATTCTTTATAGTTTGGACCCTTCATTGCATGTCTTGAATAATACAAGGTTTGGTAAATCATATCAAGTTCATATATTGAACCAGAAGGGATTGATCACGTTTCATCTTATCCATGTAATGTACTTATTTCAAGTTTGTAATCACAGAATGTTTTCATTTTTATTTGTCGGCACTTGGTGGTGTAGCAGAATCATGGAACCTAGCATCTGTTTGCATTCCAAGAACTTCTTTCCTAAACCTAGCACTGCTGTCTTCTACCAGTACGATGTCCTTGTCACTAGCAGGAATGAACAAAGATTGTCCATTGTGGTCTTCTTCTATTGCTTTCAGGAAAGCCTTAGCGACGTCATCTGTCCTGATGGGGGAAAAGACCAAAACAACTGCGAATGTTAAGTAGGCAAAGTGTGTAAAACAGTGAAACCCAACGGTGATAAATATAGATTGAATGGGCTATCCCAGTAGAAAACCATATGGGTGGGAGAGACGGTCATGTCTTACATAGGGGGTATATGGATTTCAACTGAAATGAGGGTCCATAATCCGTGGTTTGTGACTTGCAACATTTTGGAGTGTGTTGTTGCTGTCTTGATCTTCCTACAGATGACATTGCACCTCAAGTAAGGTACAATTTCCATTAAAGAAGTGAACAATTTAAGCCCGGTAATTTGAGAGCAAGTTTAGAATAGTGGTTGCCCCAAGCCACGTCCATAATACTCATTACTAATCATAACCATAATGCTAATGTCAACCTGACAATTGTTTAATCCTACCCCTAATCCCAGCCTTAAACCCTACCCTTCGTCTTTTAGACTGGCAGATATAATATTAAGGCTTGCCGCGTTTACTTTCAATTCCGTGGACAGCCGTGCACACTGTACTTGCAGTATGTCCAGCACCACCTGAGAGATACTGAAGGGATGCTGCAGCCTAACAAAATTGTTTCGCTAGCTCAAGATCGCAAAAGTTGGAGAAAGCTTGTAGTCACATGCTCCGCAGTCGTCTGATGATGACGAAGAATTACTTTAGGTGTAACAATTCAAAATGTATAATATTGACTTGAGTTAAAACCATAATCTGGTTTAAACTAATCACACTTCAGTAATATAGCTGAGCCATTCCATGTCAACTCCAGGGATGTGCACCGCAGCACCTCTTCAATTTTTTTCCTTTTCTGTGTGGTGGTAGATATTGATGAGAAAGTAAAATCCTGCAAATTTGAGCTTCATACTCCATTTCGTTTTCCCGTGGCATCAATTTGAAATTTAGGGGGGTCAGCGTAAAAAATGTGTCGCAACGCGAAAGACGATGTTTGGAGGAACCCCCAACAACTTTGAAAAGTATGTATTCTGCGGTACCTTTTTGTGTAGAATTCAAATCTGGCATCAGAAAACTTGTGACTTCTTTACTTTAAAAGATATAGGGCCCTCAAAATGCAACTTCGTCCATCAGGACCAACTTCGGGGGTCAGAACTCCAAAAGTAAAAATAATTTTTGGTCCATTTTTTTGCCAGTCAGAGCCCTTTGGTAGGACAATACTCCTATCCCATATTGAGCCTATTAGAATACTTTTAGCTGAGATATTACCCATGCAAAACTCCAATTGTACATTTTTTGTACATTTTGACCCCCCTGAAAACCAATGTCAGACATTTTGAGTTGACCATCAATGCTCATAGAGGTATGCTAGAAAATGATTTTCAGCAAATTTTGAGGATGACTTTGACCAACTCAACCCATTTTGTTGATGTTGGGTTGAAATATGAGTAGGCCAATCAACTAACTGATGTTTTTAAAGCAAAGTCATCGAGTCCAAGCCAATATCTCTCAGAAATGTTGTCCAAGAACATATCTTCAACATACCTGAAGTTGATGGTGGCGCAAATTGTCTGACATTGGTTATCAGGGGGGGTCAAATGTACAAAAATGTACAATTGGAGTTTTGCATGGGTAATATCTCAGCTAAAAGTATTCTAATAGGCTCAATATGAGATAAGAGTAATCTCCTACCAAAGGGCTCTGACTGGCAAAAAATGGACAAAAAAATATTTTTACTTTTGGAGTTCTGACCCCCCGAAGTTGGTCCTGGATGGACGAAGTTGCATTTTGAGGGCCCTGTATCTTTTAGAGTAAAGGAGTCATAAGTTTTCTGATGCCAGATTTGAATTATACACAAAAAAGTACCCCAGGATACATACTTTGTCAAAGTTGTTGGGGTTCCCTTTATACATTTATGGACCTCCAAACATCGTCTTTCGCGTTTGACACATTTTTTACGCTGACCCCCTAAATTTCAAATTGATGCCACGGGAAAACGAAATGGAGTATGAAGCTCAAATTTTCAGGATTTTACTTTCTCTTCATTATCTACCACCTCTCATAAAATGATATAATTTGTAGAGGTGCTGCGGTGCACACCCCTGGAGTTGACATGGAATGGCTCAGCTTACAAATTTCAGACAGTTTAAGAATTATTCCCTCAATTATTCCCAATTTGCTCAAATACTCACGTGATTCTCGGCACATTTGCAATTAAAGGGTCAAACATTTCCTTGTATTTTTCTTCGACAACGGTTGACGGCAACAAATTCGTTCCATCCACTGCGGTTGGACACAAACAATTTATCCTAATCTTCTTTGCCAGAACAGTGGGATCAAAACTCTACAAAAATGATTGCAAACGTGTTTTTGATTTAATTGCTGGGGTATGATTCTTCAGGATTATTCCTGATTTCAGGACTTTTGTAGCCAACATTTACGCAATTTATTGATTTTCAGCAGTTTTGGGGGGTATTTTAGCTCAATTTCACCTTGTTTTTCAGGAATTGCGATTACTTTCAGGATATTTCACAAGTTTTGAATCATACCCTGTAATTTGATGGCATATTCCATCTTCACTGCAGCGCCTATTGAAATGGCGAAGGCCAAGTGTATTACAGTATTTTACTTGAGAAATCGGCAACAGGACACTTACATTCAAAAATCAAGGCATGCAGAAAATATAAAATTCACAGTCATGACAGAAATGTTAGATGCCCGAGCCTGGGGACTGGAATATGTGGGGGAGGTTACGGGGATGTGCGGCAGATTTGAGTGCATTTTTAGGCTTTTTGGTGTAACTTTGGAGTACAATTTTTATTAAAGTGCTTTAGAGACGGGTACATTTTCAAATTTTCTCCAAAAATTTGACAAACTGCAGCTTATTGATTGCTTTTTAGCAAAATATTTTGTCAATTTCAAAATGAAGTACACATCTGGGACTCAGGGGGAAGGGGGATAATGGTCTATCAGGTTTGACAGAATAAATTTGGAGACAAAACCATGTTGTAGAAAATGTGCGTGAAAAGAGATTTTTATTTGATTGATAAAGGGTTTTTTTTTTCAGATCCAATTAAAATGATACTACTCACTCAGAAATATTCCAATTCCTACCAAGAATCTTGTTCACTCTGGTACTGGTGTTGCTAGATGTTTTTAGCGCCGGCAACACTTCTGTCTGGTTTTGATGACGTCACCAAACTTTCTTGTTGCCGAGTATTTATGACCTGGTCATAAATTTTGTCCAGTCGGTAGGCCCCCTCGTCTTTATTCATAGCGTCTTTTCCTCTAGTCCTGATCCAGATTGCTTCCTTTAGCCAGCGTGTAGTTTTGTCGGATTCTTGATCAATAACCTGAGCCTCCTCCTATCCAATTACGTGGTTTTGGTTGGCAACATGTTCGGCAATGGCAGATTTGTGAATTTCTGAAGCAGATGCTTTTCGTTGTGACCGGGTGAAGCTCTTGGCGCTTACTTTTTCGCTTTCTGACTTGTGTTCTGTTAATCTTGTCACAAACAAGCGGCCTGTTTCCCCGATGTAAGTTTTGGGGCAGTTCTGACAAAGTATCTCGTAGATCACTTCTGCTGATTGTAATGGGTCGCGCTTGTCTTTCGGGTGAACTAACATGTTACGTATCGTGCGGTGGGGTTTCATACTGGTGGAAAAGCCATGTTTTTTAAAAACTCTGGAAACCCTCTCGCAGAGTCCCTCCACGTATGGGACGACCACAATACCTTTACTCCTCTCCTTGCTGTCTTTGGGGGGCTTTTTCTTGGGTTTCGGATGCTCTTTGTCCGCTTTTACTTTGTTGATGAACCACCCATACAGGGTAACCGCGTCTAGCGAGGGCTTGTTTAATGTGCGACTCCTCATTTTTCTGGTCTTCCGTCTCAGTTACAATAGTGTCCTTTCTATCAAGCAATGTTCTTACAACGCCTAGCTTCTGATGTAGTGGGTGGTGAGAATTGAATTGCAAATATTGATCGGTATGAGTTGGTTTGCGATAAATACTCGGCAACAAGAATGTTTGGTGACGTCATCAAAACCAGACAGAAGTATTGCCGGTGCTAAAAACATCTAGAAACACCATTACCAGAGTGAACAAGATTCCTGATAGGAATTAAAATCCGGGATTGAATAGTAGAAAGTGAGTAGTATCATTTTAATTGGATCTGAAAAAGAACCATTATCAATCAAATGAACTATGAACGATCCTGATGAATCTGTTTCAAGAAGAATTATTTATATTTTGCATTACACAATGTGCTGCAGTTTGCACCCAAACCGTGAACTTACCGCCATATTTCTTGAATATGCAATAACGGCTGCCTTAGATGTCGCGTACATAGGCGCCAATGGGACCAACGCCAAACCTGCAAATTGTTATTGATAAAAGTTAGTGTTTTCCCGATCCCTTGCGACAAGACTTGCTACTTAGTAGATGTCTTCATCATTGTACTTTAGTTTACTTTTTCCCGATGTTTCGCATAGAATAACTTAAAGCCATAATGTGTGATTTGCCTAAAGAATATATTTTTAAATGTTAGTTTTCACTGATCACATTGTTCCCTTTTAATTTCGAGCCAAACAAATGAAATAAAACGAAGAAAATTGCTATTTCACACCAGTGCCTACAATGCGTGTATTAGCTCGCCGATCGTATTATCATCATGATTATTGGCGCAGCTTCACGTAGTTGGATCGACCAAACAAGACGTAAGACGAATAGCGAAATTCACAGTTTATACGTCAAGACGTAAGACGAATATCGATATGCACACAGTTTATACGTCACTCTCCAATGATTCAACGATAAACACGCACGCGATGTGTTTAGCCACCGGTGAACTCGGAATAAAACCGGTGATCTCCGGATTTATTATAAAACCTTTAATTTTACTGAGCACATCAGGCTTAGTTTTTCACAAGAAAATGTTTGCAATAATTGGGGTTTGTAAATACCTGCCACAGACGCAATGTTAATAATCACTCCGCTTTCTTCTAAATTGTCAATAGCGAGTTGAGTCCCATATATAACTCCGTTCTGAAACATTCGCAGAGATATATGAGCAAATCAATTATTAACATATTATTAAGATTTGTTTACTGATGCCTAAATATTCACAGATCATGCCAAAATCATTCACAGGAATTTTTGAAATAGGGTTGTGAGCTATAAATAGTATAATTGCCTTGTCAAATAGTCCTTACTAGCAATTGATGGATTGAGGTGGTTCCCCCAATTGACCTTTAGCGCTAACCCGGTTGTCCCATATGTGTAGTGACCCAATATTGAACTTTCAATTTTCCTATCTAGCACATATCTTCCCCTAATTCCAGTACGAGTAACTGTTTGCCTATATGTGCATATACAAGCATGTATTGCAAAATATATCAATATCTATATTTGTTTGTTTGTTTGTTTGTTTGTTTGTATATTCTAAGATTTTGAAAGGTTCCGTTTACCCATTCATACTTAACACAGTGCAATAAACTTACTATAAACGTCTAGAATTGTTATTTTACACACAAGTTTGCATCATACTAGATGTGAAAACATAATAACTATATAAATAGTAACTTATTTATTCATTTCATTTTTTTATTACTATATTTATTCATAAAACTCTTATTCTATGTGTAATATTGAAACACTTCCCACTCACAATATTGGCGCAAATTTTGGAGGCAAATTCAACTGACCCAAGCATTCATTGCCTGTTGATAACACATTAACAGCCTACTTGCTTTGCTCCCCATTCATCGAAAATAAAAATGCATCTAATATAGGTGCAAATAGTATCTAGGAAAATCATTTGATAATTTCACAGTGGCTCCGGAACCGGGGGGTCTGGGGGTGGGGGCCGGCCCCTCAATCATTTTGGTGAGGGGGCCCAAGTACCCTAGAGGTCCCCCCAATAATCTGAGGAAAATTCATAATTTTAGGGTAAAATTCATATTTTTAGCATCAGATTCATAATTTTAGGATATAATTCCAGGGCCGGATTTACCTTTTTGGGGACCCTGGGCCAGGTCAGAATTTGGAGGCCCCCAAACTCACAATGAGGGAGGCATGTGCACTCATGCAAGTGGCCAAGTTTAGGTTTACTTTCGGTTACGAGCATATTTTGTTCCGATTTTACTCCCGGATTTTACTAGGATGTTTGCGAGTGAAGCGCGCGAAAAATGTCAATTTCAGACTATTTTAGCCCAAAGATGAAGGTGAATTTTGCTATGTAATCCGCTATAGTGCGCGTGAAGCGTGGAAAATATTTTGCAAAATTACCATATTTTGGTCCAAAACATGGTGCTTTGGAGCTAAAAAGGAACATGCACAAGGCAATTTTGGGGGCCCTGGGCCCGGGCCCATCTGGCCTAATGGTAAATCCGGCCCTGTATAATTCAAAATGTAAGGTACAATTCATGTAAAAATGTATGCATTTTGAAAGCTTCCGCGCTATGCGTGGGATGCCTCCCGCACACCCACCCCTTCCGCATTTCGCGCCACGGAGAAGGCCAGAAAATTTGCCCCCCCCATATTCAAAATCTTCCGGAGCCTCTGCTTCATGTGGATAAAAGCTTCATATCTCGCTTCTAAGGGAACAAACCAAAATATCGATGACGTTCTTTAAACATAAACTGGTTTCGTCTCTCAGCCGACCCCCTCCCGCCCTGCCAGAAACGTATAAATCTTGAAAATTTTGGGTCGCGCATTTAAAAGTATAGAAGAGTACATAAAGTATATAATGAATAATAATTATAGAAGGGTATATAAAGTATATAATGGGTTACCCTACCCTACATGTACTATCGCTGTGATGGGTAAATAAAAGAATGCCTACTTATTTTCTAACACTTTCTCAAACTTGATAACATATATAACACCACTCAACACAAACATAAACATTTTTTTTTAAATCAGGCTATCGGGTCTGATGGGGGGGGGGGGCACAAGCCGTTTTTCGGCAATTTTTCTATGGGATTTTTAAAATGTTCAGATCGATTGGGGAGCACGTGCTCCCCACCCCGTGCCCTTATGACGCTACGCCACTGTCTGGGTTCCCGTTTTGTCTACCGTTTTCGAGATTACCCGAAGGACTAAAAACAACCGGGACTCCAAAACAAGCATCCACTATAATACATATCAGATTTAGCATGTCTCTTTGGGACACCATTTTCGAGAATACTCTAGTGCAAATCTTGAAAACGGGGGCCCACAAAACAAGAAAAATTGACCCAAAACTACCACCCCTAATTTGGGGTTTCTGGGTTTGTTTTTTTTTATCCGAGCCTGGGCCTAGTTTGTGGACACCCGTTACCCGCGGGTACACCATGAATGGAACCATGAATGATGACACGCTTTTAAAATGTTCGCATACATGTCAATACTGATACAAAATAGCTCAAAATGTCAACATTTTGTCAAAATATTTATTATTGCAATACTTTTATTAGTATACTAGGCGGTTACCCATATTTGGCGGTTCTCGGCTGTTGGTGACTGTACCCACCAAGTTTCATGCCCATATGACAGTTTTTACTAATTTGACCTCAGATGACCTCTGGTTACCCCAAAATGACCTTCCAAAATTTTGGCTCTAAATGTTGTCTGTACCCACCAAGTTTCATGCCCATATGACAGTTTTTAGTAATTTGACCTCAGATGACCCCTGGGTGACCTCGGATGACCCCAAAATGACCTTCCAAAATGTTGCTTCTAAATGTTGTCTGTACCTACCAAGTTTCATGCCCATACAACAGTTTTTAGTAATTTGACCTCATATGACCCCTGGGAGGGGCCCCGGGTCAATAACGGTTTATAATGTTTGTTTTTGATTTAAAAAAAAATCAACATTTTGATGCGGAAAAGCAAACAAATATATTGACATATTCTTCATCAGATCGATGGTTTTTTTACAAATGTAATCGAGTATACCCCCCCCCCCCATAAACGAAACTAGTTTCGTTTATAGGACGTCATCGATCTTTTAGTTTGTTCCCTAAGTTGTACGGTTCATATATGTGATGCGATCAAGCAAAATCAGTCGGAACTCGCAAATATTGATTTTGAGATATAGCCAAACAAAGGTAATATTTCATTTTCTTTCCTATTGTTTTGGAAACTCTGTGATTGCTCATATCTTTGGAACTGGTTGTTCAAATTCAATGGAGTTTTCTGACAAATGCAGCTTTGTGAATGATTTTTACTATTTTGTAAGAAACTGAAAATTTAATATTTCCGAGTTCCGACTGATTTTGCTTGATCGCATCACATATTGGCACTACATAGGAAAATTCAAGTTGAATACTCATCAATTAAAGTGTAAGTATATATCTATTTATTAATTAATTTACTTTATTTATTTATTTATTTATTTATTTACTTTATTTATTTATTTATTTATTTATTTATTTATTTATTTATTTATTTATTTATTTATTTATTTATTTATTTATTTATTTATTTATTTCACGAAGCAATATTATGATAACTTTATACATGCATCGGTTTAGAGTGATCAATGTCAAGCTCGTTGCTTGGGGGTTGCGTAATAACTGAGCCCTGGTGGGAGAGTAAAATTGGGGGGGGGTCAAGAAATATTTGACAAGCCGAAGGGGAGGCAAATTTGGCAAGCCGAGGGGGGATTTTTGACACATTTTCATGGTGTGCTTTTTAAATAAAACGCTCTAAAAATGCTTATAGGAAAACAGTACGGAAACGCTTTAATATGCAAATTTTCCGGATGAGGTACAATGGGCAAATGTGAGTATGAATTTAGTGCAGTGTGTGAATGGACATGCATTATATGCTACATTATATATTTTTATTTAAATCATGTAACCGTTTCAGTTATCGTATTCAAATTATTATTTTTATTTAAAAAAATGTCATTTCTTTAAAAAAAAAATTGTTGTTGTATTATGTAGTTTTAAGTACTTGTATAATTATTTTGTGTACTTAAACTATAGTATTTTGTTGTCATGTCTTCATCGCCAAAAGCACCTTTACCAATTAAGTTACTCTGAACTAGTAAATATTGGTTACATTAATTAATATATGTATTATTTATTTGTCAATTTTTTTGACTGAATCTTGCAAAGTATCCTATGAAATAGTGCACTTTGGCAAGATGTGAACAAATTGTGATAATTAAACCAAGTTTATAATGGGATCGAAGTTAATGCATAACAAGTACTTTTGAAAAGTAAAATAGATTTCAGCATTTTGTATTATTTGGGACAAAAACATTAAGGGTAGGCTACATTGTACGCTGAACGATTTTCAGTTTGTATTGTTGTTTAGTATATTATTTCATTGGTACTAATAAGACCTAGCAATATTTTAAGTGGATCTGACCAAAAAGCCAAACAACAAGTTTTAAATTTGTAGGACATGTGGTTCTTGTCTCGTGTGTTATGATGCAAAGAGTGATAAACGTTTTCATTAATCCACACATTTCTCAAAAAAGACTATATATTTGAAAATATTTCTCAAAAAAGACTATATATTTGAAATTACTACCCTTAATTTTTTTTAATAAAATGTTAATATTTTAGTATTTTGAACGTATCAATCCATAATTTTAATATTATTTTAAATCTCAAACTAGTAAATGCAGGAGTAAATGCAACTGAAATGTTCCTCATCCAAATTCCAAACTATTCTGTACAAGTACAGGGCAGCCTGTATTAATGGCTTTGCACTTGTGCTGAACTTCAGAGTAAGCTCTAGGATCAGAAGGTCAAGCAAGTTGGTCCAAACCACCAGATAACGACTTTGGGGATTTACCGATGGGTAATGCAGAGGAGTAGAAGTGTTTATTGATGACTGTAGCTACAGCTACAGTCAATTTTCAAAAATTCCTGTGAACAAAATTGTCATGTAAATGAGCAAACATTTCTCTTTGACCATCTTTATCATGTTCACCGGTCATTCGGTCATTTCAACAAAAAAGTTATTTTATTTTATGTATTTCGGCTTCCCGAAATGCCGCCATTCCTGCCTATGGCTTCTATTTTTAACTCCGAGGACTGATGTTACTTCATTTGTTTCAATCGTAACACTTACAATGTTAACTTCAAACATCTTTTCCCAGTTGACTTCGTTCCAGAATCCAGCGTTATTGCATACTATGTGTAGTGCCCCGTATTTGGACTTCGCCAAATCAAAACCGGCTGAAAAAAAGAAAAAGAAAGGAAAACAACAACACCAAAATTAATTGAATGTTTTGCATGACTGATGTTGCTTCACAGTTATTTCAAACAGTTGTGTAGACTTCAGATGTCTGTTTGTGCAATTTTCACCTTTCATTTGTTCTTTTTTGGTCACGTCACATTTTTGGAACACCACTTTGCCATTGCCATATTTCTCTTCGAATTCCTTCTGTGTACTCTGCCCATTGTCTTCATTCACGTCTAGGATAACAACACCCTGCAGAAATGAAGAGAGATTATTGTGAAATTATCAGGCCTATATTAAGGGATCAAGAATGAGCGTTTATGGCGTTTCGACAGTATTTTTGGTGGGACATGAGAGCACCTCAGACGTATCAAATTGCATTCTGAATACGAAGCATGTCTTTCTGATATCAAATAATTTTCATTTTTTGAAATTCACGATATAATACAAATTTTATGACAAATTATTAAAATTTGATATTTTTCAAATTGTTGATATATAATAGTCATCGAAGTAAATTTTATAAATTTAATGATATATTCTAAAAAGTGTATGAAGCTGGGAGGAAAAGCCGACGATCAATTGAAAATTTTGACCTTTTATATTGAAGATATGGATTTTTTCCCCAAAAAGACCTATTTTTTTTTGGTGTTTTGGGGAAAAAATCCATATCTTCAATACGAAAGGTCAAAATTTTCAATTGATCGTCGGCTTTTCATCCCACCTACATACACTTTAAGTATAAATCATCAGATTTATAAAGTTTACTTCAAGTACTGTTAAATATCAAAATATCAATTTTTAATGATTTGCCATAAAATGTGTATTACATTGCGAATTTCAAAAAATCAAAATTATTTGATATCAGAAGGACATTCTTCGTATTCAGAATGCAATTTGATATGTCTGATGTGCTCTAATGTCCCACAATAAATACTGTCCAAACGTTCATACCCCTTCCCTTAACGGTTAGGTCTTGATCTGTAGTTGCGATACACACACTGACCAAAAGTCTTGCAACATCGCTAAAAAAGAAAATATTATTTGGACATTCATCCAATATCCTGTCGATTTCACACTGCGTACTATTCACGGCAATGTCCTTTTCAGGAATAAAGTAAGACTTGATCTAGCTAGTCGATGGACATGATGGAAGGAAAGGCGACTGCATGCGCATATACAATGGTGTAATAAGGGAAATCCGTTTGAACGCAGGGACGAAGAAACGTTAGTCCATATGGGTATGTCCATTATGGTTTACTTGGTTTCTGCAAGGTATCAGGAACATGGTTATGGGAGAGGGTTGCACCAACTTGCACGAAAGTGGTGCCGTAGGACGTAAATAACAGTAAGAGATATACTAAAATGCAGTAAACCTTTGACGAGCGCGTATTGTAAGGATACATTGCGTATTTACTGCGTTGCACGCACTTGTCTCTGATTGGCTGCTAAGGCGATATGTTGTTGCTGAGTGGAAATTTATGAATGAACTGTGCGCCGTACGCGTTGTTCGCGCCGAATTTGCAACATCACGGCAGTCGCGCTCGTCAAAGGTTTGCTGCATTTGACTATAACCGGCGTTCTTCAAAAGTTGGGGATTCATGACTTTGAATTGTAATCATTATGATTACTTGGCTACTACTTAAAGGTGATAATGACATTAATTTTACAATGAATTGTGTGTTTAAAAACATTATAATAAACACACAAAATATGTTTCGATGTGATTCAAGGTCATCCGATGTCGTAGCCACGTGACCTATCTCTCTTCTGAGTCCCCCAGACCTCGAAGACCTTCGTCGTCTAAGGCTGGTAATTTCTACTTGACACTTCTATGAATCATTCTCCCACCACCATTTTCCTGATACCTTGCAGAGAGCAATAATTGAACCATTTGACGTTTAGTGTAAAGGCATCTGGCCTTGCGTTCAAACGAATTTCCTTTACTCTACCATTCATTAGCTACCATTGTAAGCACTGGAATATTAAGCACACTATCGTCTCTTTATTTCGGATATTTGGGAGCACGAGACAGGGACTTAAACCGAGGCTATGTCTAATAACCATCAAGTTTCTGAAAGTAATTGTACATATACTCTATATTTGAATATATCCATTGGAGAAAATCATTAAGGGATCTAAAATGAGCGTTTATTGCGTTTCGACAGTATTTTTTTGTGGGACATGAGAGCACCTCAGACCTATCGAATTGCATTCTGAATACGAAGCATGTCTTTCTGATATCAAATAATTTTCTTTTTTTGAAAATCACAATATAATACAAATTTTATGACAGATTATAAAAATTTGATATTTTTCAAATTTTTGATATATAACAGTCCTCGAAGTAAATTATATATATCTAATGACATATTCTTAAAGTGTATGTAGCAGGGAGGAAAAGCCGACAGTCAATTGAAAATTTTGACCTTTCATATTGAAGATATGGATTTTTTTCCCAAAAAGACCTAATTTTTTTTTTGTGTTTTGGGGAAAAAATCCATATCTTCAATACGAAAGGTCAACATTTTCAATTGATCGTCGGCTTTTCATCCCACCTACATACACTTTAAGTATAAATCATCAGATTTAAAAAGTTTACTTCAAGTACTGTTAAATATCAAAAATATCAATTTTAATGATTTGCCATAAAATGTGTATTAAATTGCGAATTTCAAAAAATCAAAATTATTTGATATCAGAATGACATTCTTCGTATTCAGAATGCAATTCGATATGTCTGATGTGCTCTAATATCCCACAATAAATACTGTCCAAACGTTCATACCCCAGCCCTTAAGCATGTCGATATACGGGAATCTACCGCGATTTTAACGCTGAGATTGTGCTTGAAATTTAGTCGAGCTACATCTGATAATATAAACGGGCGTCAAACGTGCCTAATTGTTTTACCTTAGCTCCTTTTTGTAGCAGATTCTCAGTCAACTTCTTGCCAATTCCGTATGCTCCACCGGTGATTAATCCAACCTTCCCTTTGATGTCCATGATGATGTAGGCTATACCGTATGAAAGAAGGTCTCAGTATGGATCCGTTATGTTCTCACGTCCTTACAGTAATCACAGTAATCACAGTGTTTTTTATTGTACTTAATTGAACTACGTGCTGTAGTATTTACATACACGTGACTATCATTTTGATGACCTTAAATTCAGCTTAGATTATATATGGTATCTTCTGATACTGGCATACAGATAACAATAGCTAACAATGAACTTTTGCAGGATATAAGATAAAACTGTGTTATTGGAAAAGAAATATAAAGCTCAAACGTCATTGACCGTTTGCATTAGCACTCAAGCTCGCCGGGACGCACTGATTTGGTCGGATGGATCATTATCCCTATATACATAATATAGCATACATCTGAAATTAATACGCCTAAAACCTCCTTTTTGTCTAGAAATGTTTAGCAAGTCGTTATTTTGAATAAGTGTATTCAGCGCAATGTTTGTCGCTCACAAACCTGCGAAATTCATTAACCCATCGTCAGTGTAACTCGTGAATGCAACATTTTAACCAAATTCACTGCAGAGGCTTAAAGGCCGCTATAAATATCTGGAAAACACATTAAAGTTGGGAGCTGTACAAAGTTTGGTGGTATAGAGGTGAACATTGACTTGATTATATTTTAAGCCTACTTAATTGGGTTGTCCTTGAAAGTTTGCCTGGTCAACTGGATCCCCCTTTAACTATATAACAGGGGCTACTTTAGAACAAAAAGGTCACTGCACGTTAGCAAACGTAAAATATTAAAGATCAGCCAGCGAGATTGTGGGGAAGGGGTTGCTGTAGTTGGGGGGTGCCTCCCTCTAGTTTTGTAAATTTTTAAAAATCAGGCGTTCAAATCACGCATTTTATTGACTCGTTTTTACGTTAATGGCACATCAGACATACCAAATTGCATTCTGATTACGAGGTATTTCTGATATCAAATAATTTAGATTTTTTGAAATTTGCGATATAATACTAATTTTATGACAAATTATTAGAAAATGATTTTTTGAAATTTAACAGTCATCGTAGTAAATTTTATAAATCTAATGATATGCACTTAAAGTGTATGTAGCTTTCCCCAACATTTGGGTGACAAATGTATATCTTCAATACAAAAGGTCAAAATTTTTATATGATGGATTTAAGTACATATCACTGTTCTCCTCCATCTTACTCATTAGCTTATTTGGTCGAGCATCGGTCCAGTGATCCGAAGGGCCCAGGTTCAAATGCTGGAAGGTCAGTGAAATTTTCTCACCGGCTGTCAAAATTGAATATAATATAATTTGTGTAATTAGCAGAGAAAATAAATGGGAACTTCTTTGATATATCTATTATCGTTTATATATACTATAAATAATAGGGGTCCAATAATTTACCCTTGTGGTACACCTCAACGTATATTTTAAAACCTAAAATTTAATAGCATAATTCATTTACAATTTTTCCAAATGTTGACGTACTATCATCGTAAGGACAACTTTTTGTTGTTTCTTGTTAGCATGGTTAGGTTTTATATAAAATGTCAATCCACTTATTGAAAATACACGTACACGTCTGGTTCACTAGTGTTCGGTTAACGGTATTAGGTTTTATGAAATGTTAATCAGAAAAGAGTTGGTTTGGGTTATTTAGAAGGGTAATTCATTTATTTTTAATTACCCTGCAGCTCCATGAAAGTGCACACCATGGTTCACTAAATGTCATTAAATTTATGGTATTATGTTAATCATAATGCAAAAACGAATACAAACTCTGCAAAAAATGCATAAAATGCCAACAGGTGCCTACAATTGCACGAAATTAATTTCTGTAAAAATGTAATAATAATTTAAAAGAATGTTTGGATTTACTTAAAAGGGTATGTTCATATGGAAAGGTTTGGCTATAAAACGATTCTCTTATGAACCATCTATGCACAGTTTCCACCTCGATACACTTGAGCACACGATTTCGCCCAAGCGCTATCAAGCATTCAAGCAGTGAATTGTCTCAACACGGTTGAGTGCATAGCATCATAAGAGCTGTGTGAGGTTCTAGCTGGTGACTAGTGGAAAATAGGCATCTGTTATTGGTTTTTGTCAAAACATCAAGTGTTCCCTTTATCCAATCAGGAACGCAGCGATGCTGAACATCGCCTCATATTCAAACTTAATACCATTAAACCATACGGACTCAACTTCAAATTTGACTCTTTTTAACTTTGCATTTTGTACTATTTTCCCCCACATCATTTCCATTTGTTTTCTAGTCACGTGTCACGTTAAGATAATCGCATATTCGACTATTTCCAATTTCGTCTTTATATGATTCCTTCTATTTCACCATGTATCACTTTACAGTCATAACCTTTAATTGAAAAAAAATATGGAATACGTTGGCTTCACATTATAAAGGACTGGAAAACTCATTCAACAACAAGTAATGTACATTTAGCCTTTAAAAATTGTGCAACCGTGTTTTGCTGGAAAACATTATTAAATACGCTTTGCATTGATTTGCATTTATACATTTCTAGAAGATGTTGATATTATGATAGTGATCAAATGATGTAAATAAATATTATGCCGCAAAAGGGCTTTTATTTTTCTCAGAAAGCAGACCCAATTATGTAAAGCTACTGTATAAGACCCAATACATACATGTAAATTGTGTACCATTTTTATGATTTTGTTATCCAGACCACAATTCCATTCATTTTATTGACATTATTTAATGCTGGTCATTGTTTTAAATATTGTGGTGGCGATACAATACATCGAAATTATCACATGTCTAAATGTTGTGTCATTTTTAATGGGCATGGGCTCTCTCATGACGTACCCATTAGGTACACTCTTAGAAATATTTTACTCAACTTGAGTAAAAAGGTCACAACTCAACAAAATGAGTAAAACATTTCTCAAATTGAGAAAACAATACCCAACATTCAGCTCATTTTAATAGCTATTACCCTCAATGTTGGGTAATATTTATCAATATGAGCTCAATGTTGAGTAATTTTTTACTCATTTGTTGAGTTGTGACCTATATGCGCTCAATGTTAAGTATTATTTTACTCATTTGTTGAGTTGTGACCTTTTTACTCAATGTTATATAGGCACCTACAATCCCGCGCGAAAAGCTTGGGACAGTTTGTTGATTTTACGCATCCCCACTCCCCTTATTCAATGTTGAAGTACAACATTAATATCATAAATATGACCATATCTCCTAAACGCGTTTTTCGATTTTGATCATTCTTTCAGCTATGAATAGATTAATAAATTTGCCATCTTTTTATATACTCGGTTTTATAAACTTGTCAATCCTTTTATTTTTAATATAAAGATATAATGCCAATTCACGTTATCAATATTAGGACAGTTTGTTTATTTCACGCATCCCCGCTCCCCTTATTCAATGCATCCCCGCTCCCCTTATTCAATGTTGAATGGTGAAAAATAGTGGAAAGTGGTTGAGCTCAATCTGTGCTCCAACATTGTTTCGGGGGCGAGGGGGAGAGGAGTAAACAAATACATAACATGACCTATGAAACCTATCATGTATTTTCAGCGTCATGTTCAATTCACAGGAATTTGATCTTTCAAACATCATCTGTCCCAACGATTTTCGCACAAGATTGTAGGTACTATAAAGAAACCCACATGGGCCAATCAGTGGTTCATATGATAGGAATAACAAGAGTAGGTGTACAGTAAAGCATCAGACACATAGATGCTTTTGCATTATGCTCTTGAAGGATGGTGCGCCGTTGTCAGGTACGTCTCCGACTACTCCATCTGCTCTAGCCACTTGGCATCTTTGATTGAGATGTGTGATGTACTTTCTTCCTCTTCGCTCACGCCTATGATTCCGGGATTTTCTTTTGGAGTGGTGGCGCTAGCACTCATCCAAGAGAGTTAGGCGTATTCCATCACACTGCAAACTGGAGCCTTGAAAACAGTTGCTCTGGCTCTGACATCACGTTTATTTCCAGCTCCTCCTTCTCAGCCAGTTTGGTGGTACCAAAAAAGAAGATCTAGCTTGGTTTGATTCCTCTTTCTTGATCTTGTCATTGCCTTACATTTCTATGGCTCGAAGGTCACCTATATCTCCGTCGTATCATGCTCAATTTTTTACAAATGAGGTGTCATATCAATTAAGAAATACTGATTAATATTAATTAAGAAAGGTACTAAATAGACAGAAGAGAAATCCATGGAAGACGGGTGCAAAATGATGCTCAAAAGCCGCTTATATAGTTGAATATGCATACCAGTAAAATGTAATTTTAGAAATACTAGAGGCTCAATACCTACTCCCAATATTGGGATGAGGGAGCAAACATTTCATAATTTATTGGACCAGGGGGTTAAGCCTCTTGTATTCTTTATAGTTTGAACCCTTCCGCATTGCATATCTTGTATAATACAAAATTGTTTTTTATATCGTGCAGGTAAACGTAGTAGATAGGTTTGGTAAATCATATCATGTTAAATTGTGGGATAGGCTTTTACGACGGGAATTCATAACAATTAGTGGGTTTTAGCGGGTTCGCCGTCGGACAAGTTTAGAACTGTCAAGCTTTCGTCAGGAGTAGCTCTGACTTCTTCAGGACAAAGTACCTAAGAATGAGACATGTAGACCGCCCCTTGTCTACTGATGACTCTGAAAAGAGTCGTTCACTGAAGACTGCCCCTTGTCAACAGAGAACAAGCAGATCTCGCCTATCTGCTAATATAAAGGTTTTGGTGGCTCTAAAAAGAGTCGTTCACTGAAGACTGCCCCTTGTCAACAGAGAACAAGCAGATCTCGCCTATCTGCTAATATAAAGGTTTTTGGTGGCTCTGAAAAGATCCGTTCAATGAAGACTGCCCCTTGTCTACAGAGAACTAGCAGATCTCGCCTATCTGCTAATATAAAGGTTTTGGTGGCTCTGAAAAGAGCCGTTTGCTGAAGACTGCCCCTTGTCAACAGAAACAAGCAACAGAAACCCTAATCTGTTTTGGCTCACATACTTTCATGTAATCAAATTCTACTTTCTTTGACAGTTATTAACGAATTATTCCTCCAATTATTCCCAACATGGAAGAACAAACCGTTTGAAGTGGTTGAAGTTTGCTATTTGCTCAAATACTCACGTGATTTTTGGCACTGTTGCCACAAGATTATTGAACTCTTCCTTGTGTTTTTCTTCCACAACCATTGACGGCAACATATTTGTTCCATCCACTGCGGTTGGACACAAACAGTTTATCCTAATCTTCTTTGCAAGCGCCGTGGGATCAAGATTCTACAAAAATGATTGCAAATGTGTTTTGATTTAATTTGATGACACATTCCAACTTCACTGCAGCGTACTACTGAAATAGTGAAGGTTAAATTAGTACTTTCCAGTATATTTTTATTCTACCAAATAACACAAAAGAAGCCCCGAAGATTGTTTTCAACACATTATTGACTAGATCAATGTTGAAATTGCCCATCTCGCTCTCTTTCCCTTTAATCTTTCTCATCCTCTCTGAGAACCTCTTGAGCCGAGCTCTTGAGATATATCCACCATATTATTTTCAATTTAAATATTTTACTGTTTTCATGCAGTGAGTACGAGAAATTATACAGAAACTGTTGGCATTTATAAAGCGCAAGATTTATATTGCACAAGACAATTGTGTTGCAGTTTGCACTCGAAATAGAGGGTATTTGTAAGTTTTACAATAATCAATTTGTCGTTGACGTCAGTCGTCAGCTTCTGGAGACAAATTTAAATTCTGACATGCACAATATGTTTACTGGATCACTCTGCAGCGTGCAGGGCGGGGGGTGATTTTAAAATACGTGTTATACGTATTATGCAGTTTGAGACCCTATTGCATAATGTTCATTCAGCCATTTTTCAAATTGTATTACATTGTAAAATAGTGTGAACTTACCGCCATATTCCTTGAATATCCAATCACGGCTACCTTAGTTGTTGCATACATAGGAGCCAATGATATCCATTGCAAGCCTGCAAATTGATTTAAAAATAAAAGACATTTACTCCAACGTGTTAACTGGGTTTTCTATTGGGACGAACTGTTCCCAGCAGCAGAGGTTTATTTGGTATTCATTGTACTTTCCGACGTTTCGCGTGGAATAACTTTAAATTTCTACGGCAATTTTATCTGAGTTGGTCCATAGATTTTAAAATCTATGGTTGATTGCATAGGATAAAAAGATAGAGGAACATCAATCACTACATCGGGGGTAAGACGATAGGAACATTAATCTGATTGTTTATCTCAACGTCTCAATGAGTCAGGCCCCCTCCTCCTCCCAAAAAAAGGATAGTAGAGAAGATAAGAGAAAGGTAGAAAAGGAGAAAAAGAGAAGAGAAAAGGGAGAAAAATAGAAGTTAAATTGCACGTAATTAAATAGGCCCTTGCCTAAAAAACCGCAGTCAGTTCAATAAGCGGAAGTACAAAATATAGACCTGTGATTATTTTAGGCATTGCTTGACAGTGTCAAAATTGTCAAACTCATGCATAATCTTTCAATTTGGTGGTATCAGTCTGTCTTATTTTTACCATTTTACAGCAGTCAAAACAATGAGACCATTTTTGATCCTGGATCCGCTACTGACAATTACTGATACAGATGTGTAAAAGCAGAGAAGATGTAAGGAAAAGGAGATAGATCCAGCTATCCTCAAACAAAATATGTATGTTGCCGCTCATTCAAAAGCAATCACGCTATTTAAGTTTAACAATAAAATACAACAAAGGGGTTCGAACCCATGATGGGTGTGATACACAAGTTGCTACTTACTAGTTTTAGGGAAAGGTCAGTGTCTGTATACCATCATACTATGCATACCATGCATGCAGACCCTATAATCCAGTTTTATTTGAAATAAAATATGACCGAAGTTCCATTGTAAATTATAATTTCTGACGCTTGTTGACACTTTCAAACTGTACGATTTATGATACAGACTATTTTCAACTATCAAAATATCTTTATTAGATTTGCAGGAAATGACAGGAAAATACATAAAACAATAAAATAAAGATGATCAACAATCATCTCTTTTCTAACAAAATCCTAAAACACTCTCCCTAAATAATTAATATATGTTCCAAAATCATGAAATGGGCGGATTTTGTGGGAATTTTTACAAAACTACATTTCTTTCTTGTATATAGTATCCATGGGTATCCCATCAGAGCAACAGGTACTTAACACACACGTGTCATACTTTCAAGGAATTCTCTATAGAAACATTGGAAATATTTCCAATTCCGGAGTGAAAATTAATCAAACGTGGTCGGCAACACACATCACATCAACATGATCAAAAGCTACTTTCAAGTAGATTGTGTAACTACTTGAGAATAAAGGACTATGAATAGATGCGACAGGATTATACCTACTGGATTATCTCAAGGATATACTTCTGTTCTCCCTCCTTTTCTTACATCTTCTCTGGTAATAAGCAATACGCCGTAGAAGTGACGTCATAATTGGATTAACTACTGTAGCAATAGATGAATACAATATTTGAATAGACCGCCCTGCACTACAAGCAGATTGCACTAATCACCTGTGTATGTCAGCAAACATAGATTGAATACAATACCGCTCTTTTCAAAAATACTTATCTTACAGGTGCGAGTGATCAGCCTTTCTTTAACATCTATGGTTCAATGAATCGGTACCCCGTGAACCATACTGCAGTTACTGTCCGTTTTCCTATACACAATACACAGTGCTCTCACCATTGACGCGCGACCTTTACAAATAGTGTATGTTAGAAGTATATTGCATTTGCCTAGTTAACATCACTGTGTGAAAAATAACCGGCCAATATTTAAACTATTCTCCAAACTTCTAGCAAATATATTTCTCTAACATGACTTAAAATTACAGCTAGGTTAGATGTTCAGAAATAGTCGCACTTTCGTAGAATATGAGTGAGGGCAAAGTATAGCTAGCTCATAGCTAGCCAACTCCCCATGTTAATTGAATGGAGATTTGACCGAAAATATTGAGCTATATTGGTAACGGACCGCTCCGTTCTGAAGGATGCCACAAAAAAACGGTACAAGCTACATTTAAACTATTCTATGAAATTCTAGAAAATATAGTTTTGTAACATGTCCTAAATTTTTAGCTAATTTAGGTGTTTGGAAATAGTCGCACTTTTGTGTTTTAGGAAGGATATGTAAACACGACAGATAACACCAAAAATATGAAGAAATTATTTCCAAACTGTGTTAAGTCAACAATCATTATGTTGCTCATTTTCAAGAATGCTGGTTAACAAAAAGCAGGCCATTGTCTCATTTCGTGAACAAAGGTCCACATACCATTGTTTCCTTGCGTTTCCTTTATAATCAGTTACCCAACTGAAGCTGTGTTATAGCACCTCATAGCGATACCGCACATATAAAACACCGGGATAAAACAGACACATGTGCACAACCAGAGAAGATCCGATTTAATCAGTTGAGCTGTTTCAATGAGTGTTATCTTGGTTTAATAGCTTTTAATGGGGTTTAAGTCCTGCAAAGGTCGAGATGAATTCTACTGTAGACATGACTGCATCATGCGTTGTAGTGCAGGGCGGTATAGTCAAAATTGTATTCATCTATTGCTATTGCCATGGTAGTTAATCCGATTAACTACGTCACTTCTACGGCGTATAGAGTACTACTCAAATGCATTCAACAAAAGCATGATTGCAATCTTACCGCAACAGTTCGTCTCACAAACATAACAAATGCACTACGATCAAATAGGTTGATACACTGCGCCATGATTACGGGGAAGGACACCGGTTCAAATCCTTTGTTTTGAGCAAATCAATAATTTCACGCACAACCTCTACAATTTGGTTTTGTAAATACCTGCTGAAGAAGCAACGTTAGCAATCACCCCGTTTTCTTCTAAATTGTCAATAGCGAGTTGAGTGCCATATATAACTCCATTCGGAAACATTCACAGAGAAAAAACATCAATTATTAAAATAAATATTACCTTACATTACCTACATATTCGCAGCTAAATGAGTCAACCTTTAACTCTGACCGTCTTTATCATCCCGGCAAACACAAAACGTTTTCGACATCTTTCGCAAAAGGTTAGAAAAGGTTGCCAGAAAACGTTTAAATGTCGGGTTATATAAAAGGTATATAAAGGGTATATAACAGTTTCATAACATTCAAAAACATTTTTGATAACTTACTGCAAATATTCTAACATAACGCTATTTAAGTGTTGATCAAAATATTTGGCAAAAGTGTTTGCAGAAAATATTTTTCAATAACATTTTAAAAACATTAAACAAATATTTTTGTAGTGTTTTTCATACAAAACGTTTTAAAACGTTTTCATTACCTTTATATAGCCCGACAATTGTCGTCTATACGCAATTCGGTTATTTTAATATAAATAATGTTAGTGTTATTTCGGCGTGCCAAAATGCCGGCATTTCTGCATTTTCAAAATCCGACATTTCCTGCACTTATGCATTTAGTGGACATGCTTTGATCGTAACACAGTACTTACAATGTTAACTTCAAACATCTTTTCCAAGTGTATTTCGTTCCAGAATGCAGCATTATTGCATACTATGTGTAGTGCCCCGTATTTGGACTTCGCCAAGTCAAAACCAGCTGAAGACAAAAGCGAAAAGAAAGGAAAACAACAACAACAAAGTTAATTAAATGCGTTGCCCGACTGATGTTGCTTCTTAGTTATTTCAAACAGTCGTGTAAACCTCAAGATGTATAAGAGTATTTTAGTCAGTATACGAGGGTTGGTCAATAATATCCCGCAACCATTATTTATCTCCGCTCATGCATGACTTAGATGACTGTTACTTACGATCAATAAAGTTTGTACCTTTGTTTTTCAAAACGCACAACAATTAGTATCAGAGTACCTTTAATTACGTAATCTCATTTGCATAAAGTCATTGCTATATGTACACTGACAATTGTCAACATTGGCGAGAAATTTGAATTGGCTTTGAGGAACGTGTAATAAAAAGAAGCAGAAGTAAGGACCAATACAAGCCTTATTTTTTGTATGAGGTAATCTGAGTATATTCAGTTGATAATTGTGAAAGAAGAAATGTATCCGTCAACAGTTGAGGAAAGGGACCGTCTTTGAACTTCACCAAAAATAGGCCTATAACAACAAGCAAAAATGGTGTGAAAATCGCGAAAAAGAGCCCACACGGCAGAAGAAAGAATCCAAATTATCTCCAAAATAAAACAAAACCAAACATGGTTATTGGTATGGTATTAGAGATCATAGTCAGGACAATAGAATTTGTTGCAACAAAAATAGAAATATGCGCATGCGTTGATGGCATGCATGATTGAAAGTACCAAAAATGTATGAAAAAAGTAAAAATTCATCAAAAACGCGCTAAAAATATGACTAATACAAGGTTTGCGGAACAGTAGCTGTGTGAGTGAATTGCTATATACCAAGTCTTATGCTAAAATTAGACACACCTTTCGAAATTCAAATTTCTTATTCAATCCAGAGCCTCTCTATGGTGTGCTACTTTAATTACAAAAACAAGACCTTTTGAAATTAAGGGTTCATTAAGAAAGAAATGTGTATGGTTTCACCACTGGGACCTCCCTTTTTTATAATCAGTAGATACCCAATCAAACCAGGTACCATTGGTTAAATTTTGTCATCGATTAATCTTTCTATCTCTTATTATGTAAAGAACAATGGGTGATAAAGCCTACTCAAAATTGGAGATATTCAACACGATTTCTTTTCTTTAATAAAAATGGTATATGTCTAAAAAGAGTCCAGCATCATGCCTATGTTATCGGTCTATAAAGCTGCAAAAACCGTGCCAGATGCTATACTTTTATTCTCGAGATATTTGGAATTATGTAACAATACCTCAATTTGGTGCGAGATTTTCTTGACTACTTTTCACCATAATTCAGGCAGTGCCCATACGCTATTGTGTTTATGCTAATGCCATTACGTAATCAAGCATTCAGCATCGCTAATACATATTCGTTTTGAAAGACAAAAGTACAAACTTGAATTTAGCGTAAGTAACAGCCATCCAAGTCATGCATGAGCGGAGATACACCATAATTGCGGGAACTTATTGACCAGCCCTCGTATGTAATTGTTACCTTTCATTTGTTCTTTCTTGGCCACGTCACATTTTTGGAACACCACTTTGCCACTGCCATATTTCTCTTCGAATTCCTTCTGTGTACTCTCCCCGTTACCTTCATTCACGTCTAGGATGACAACACCCTATAGAAACAATTGAATACATTAGTGGATTGCTGGATTGCAAAAGATGTTGATGAGAAATATAAAGAACACGGATTTGCTTTAGATCAGGCCCGGGAAACTTACGGCCCTCGGGCTACATGCCGCCCGCCGGCGAATTTTGTGCGGCCCGCGAGACTCTAAAACGCAAAAGTACATGGTCAAACGAGTCCTGTACGTTGCGATGTAATCGCTATTTTTTCCTAATTATTATTTCAATGTTAAAAATGTTCTACACAAAATTTAACGGACTATTGCTCAGAACAGACAAATATCAAAATGTCACTGCTAACCATTACCAAATACCTGTACACAATATTTATATAAAGGTGTCCATGGATACTTGGTTTATGAAAAGAAACATGAATAATATCCTTTGTATTTTTGCAATGCTCCAATGATTGTCATGGTGAATGAGTTCTGTATAGCTAAGAATCAAGTTCATTACAGGTAGATAGACTTAGGACTGTTACGATTAAAAATATGGAACGACTTTCTCTACAAATTTTGTGCAGTCATCAAAAGTTTCAACATTATAATAGTCTCAGTTCATAACCATAGATTTGGACCAAGGATTATTATAGCCCTATAAGCAAATATGCAAAAATTAACTTACATAGTTACAAAATTAATTCACACAAATAGGTAGAAAAATGAATTAGTGTCAAGTTGTGTAGACCTATATAATTACATAGCGGGATTTTAACGTTGAAGATTGTGCTTGATTTTTAGTGACTACGGCTGATAGATACATGTCAAACGGGCGTCAAACGTGCCTATTTTCGTTACCTTTGCTCCTTTTTGCAGCAGATTCTCCGTCAATTTCTTGCCAATTCCGTATGCTCCACCGGTGATTAATCCAACCTTCCCTTTGATGTCCATGATGATGTATATCGTATGAAAAAAAAATGAAAAATCCGTTACTGTAGGATGTATTCTCACCGCACCGTGTTGTCGCACTGTGGTGTCGTCGCTTGTTGAACATGAATTGACGTATACATATGCCTATTTGAATTGAATGAAGCGGGATACATGACAATAATGACATGCAGATAGCAATGAACTCTTTTAGCAGGATACGGGATAAAACTGTCCTATTGGAAAAACTGTGATGTCATTCATCGTACTCAAGCTCACCAGTTTAGAACACATCCGATGGATCCGAACCCCGGCGGAGGGTTTACTCGACTTAATAGCCTTTTTGTAGCCTAAATCTGAAAATAATTATTTTGGCTAAATGTGATGCGATCAAGCAAAATCAGTCGGAACTCGGCAATAATAAATTTTCAGTTTCTTACAGAATAGTAAAAAGCATTTACATAGCTGGAGTTTGCAGAAAACCCCATTGAAATTAAACAACCAGTTCCAAAGATATGAGCAATTAAAGAGTTTCCAAAACAATAAGAAACAAAAGGAAACATTTCCTTTGTTTGGCTATGTCTCAAAATCAATATTTCCGAGTTCCGACTGATTTTGCTTGATCGCATCACAAATATCCTTCTTGTCAAGAAATGTTTAGCAAGTCGATATAGTTCACTGATCATTTCGGATAAGCCTAACAAACCTACGAATTCATTCACCCACCAGCACACACCGACATCGCCCGGTTAATAATTACATTATACAACCAGAGACACTGAAATGAATACATGGGATCGATACACGTAAATGTGCTATGCACGATTGATATTCAGACGATAAATCTTTGGATACCGGGGTGGAAAATGATGAATATCTCCCGTAAATGATTTCGTATAAAGAAACCAGATGTGGTTCCTTGCACTTGAATATATATTTTGAACAGATATGATAGTCGTTAGTTTGCGCTTTGAGAGAGTAGCTTGCGTCTTGAGCTGAAAAAGTGACCAAAATTCAAGATTTTAAATAGCGCAGCGTAGACCCTCGTGGAGGTAGTCTCGGGCCAGACTGTATGTGGCTATCACGAACATACAGGATCGACGAGTGTCAGACCGACTGACACAAACTGGCTGTGTAGGAGACTATCGTAGAGGCAGTCTATAAGCAGATGACAATGGCGAATGTATGCTCGCTGACCGTACAGAGGTCAGTCACAGGCTAATGTCATTAGCCTTAGTCGGATGTCCTTCAGCCCACTATGCATTTAAAAACTATTAAACAGGTGGGAACACAATGGCCATTCGTGGCTGTGGATTCAACCTACCATGGCGTTTTCTGCCATGAAGATATCGGGGCGATGACACTGTGCACCATAACTCGTGAATGCAACATGTTCAGATACTGCACAGGCTCAAAAATTTATCCCAGCAAAACATTATAATTGCTGAACACAATCTGCACAGTATTCTTATTTGGCGCGGTTTTTAAAACCACGGACTCTCAGCAAAACATGACGCGAGTGCATACTGAAGGACAAAGAACAATGCAAACTGCTGAATAAACGTTTCGTATGACGTCAATTGTCACTTTAAAAATTGTCCATTACATATTCCGCTGTTTCTGTTTTTCACTTCATATTTACATATTATTCGATCATTATATTATTTTATCGTGTTTATAGCACTTTTAAGTCATGACTTTCTTTGAAAAAAACCCTGGAAATATATAGTTGGCTTCATATTGCAAACGGCTGGAAAACTTGGTTTTGCAGTGCAAGGATTGGAAATACAGTAATACATAAGTCTGTTTAGAATAGATACCATGCTTTAAGCTGCACATTTGGATAATTTCATTAAATACGCATTGTATTGATATGAAAGTGCATTTATACATTTTTGAAAGATGTTGATATTATAATAGTAATCAAATGATATAAATACATGTTGTGCAGCGAAAAAGCTTTCAAATTCCTCAGATAGTTAAGCAATCCCAATATTATGTAAAGCTACTGTGTATCCCTTTTTATGATATTGTTATCCAGGCCACCTTCCATGCATTCATAATGTCATAGTTTCAATGCCATGGTCATTGGTGGTGGCGATATACCCGGGCTATATAATTATACAGAGTAAATTATCCCATGTCTAAAAGTTATTGCATTTATGGACAGGGGCTCAGATGTGAGCTACCTTTCAACCCACCCATCAGGTATCTACTACACCCAGCACAGAAAGTAACTTCTCAGTTTTGTAAGGGATGAAATCAAAATTCGACCAGCAGTTGATTAGCGGTTCCGTCCGGTTGCTATTGTTAAACAATGACAACCGGTCGAGTTTTGATTTCATCCCTAAGTCGTTTAATAATAAAACAAAAATCCGAAGTAAACATTTTTATACGGGATTTGTCTTCTTTAATTTAACACCTCATTTGTGATAAAAGTGTTTGTTGTCAAGTTGTACTTGAACATGAACGAGGGATATCACGACACGGGTTGTATCCTGGAAAATGATCATTTCATGAACTCATACTTTCTGTGCTGTGCAAGGTCCATTTACAATGTCGTCAACGAACACTTTTGATTTGGATGATAATGGACTTCCTGGCCCTAAATCCCCGTCGTATCATGCTCAATATTAACGAATGGGGTGTCATAATGGTAATGCCATCAATTCGGCAAGTCGTGGTGCAAGACGGGTGCAAAATGATGCTTAAAAGCCGCTTATATAGTTGAATATGCATACCAGTAAATTTTAAAGTTAGAAATGTTAGAGGCTCAATACCTACTCCCAATATTTCTAAGTCTGTGTTTCTTGTTCGGTGTGGCAAGCAATTATTGGGAGGGAGCAAAAATTTCATAATTTATTGGTCCAGGGGTGAAGCATCATTCGTTATAGTGTGAACCCTTCCGCATTGCATGTCTTATATAATACAAAATTATCATGCAGGTAGGTACATATTATAGTACATATATAGGTTTGGTAAATCATATCAAATTCATATTGAATCAGATGGGATTGATCACGTGTCATCTTATCTATGCAATGTACTTGTTTATTTTTATTTGGCGGCACTTAGTGGTGTAGCAAGAGCATGGAAGGCAGCATCTGTTTCCATTCCAAGAACTTCTTTCCTAAATCTAGCATTGCTGTCTTCTACCAGTACGATATCATTGTCACCATCGGGAATGAAGATGGCTTGACCATTATGGTCTTCTTCTATGGCTTTCAGGAAGGCCTTGGCGACGTCATCTGTCCTGATGAGGAAAATGACCAAAACAAAACATAACAGTGAATGTCAAGTAGGCATGTTTTAATTGATAATTCAGTTCAATATGTGTGAAACACTGAAAACCCAATATGTATGAATGCAGCTTGAATGGGCTAGTCCAGTCCATGACCTTAATCGTGGGAGATGAAGGTCATGCTGGTCATGTCTTCCATTGGGGGTGTAGGCCAGCGAAGTTTCTATATGAAAGCACAGAGCGGGCAACAATTATTCGCGATACTCGGCGATATTTTGATGAAGTATACATGAATGCCTTCGCGCGAAATTGCGAATTAATTTTTTCATCACAGCTTCTCGCGAAGTGGCGAAGTGGAGTATACATCGGACTTTATCCGTGGTTTGTGACACGTGTAGGATGCAATTTAGCGGTACAAGTTAAAAAAGTAATTTGGATGCCAGAGAACGGTCCATATGGAGATTACAGATCGACTTCTCCATCAAAAGAAGTGCACTCCTTGACAACAAGGTAATAGTGGTTGCCACAACCCCCCCTCCCCTGGCGCTCATAAATCATAAAGCTACTTTGAATTTTTCATTTTCAATTCTAACCTAATAACACCCTTAAAACCTAACCCTGATCACTTTGGCTGATATCGACATGAGTTAACTCAAATCTCTCTTTCATGTAATATAGTTGACCAATTCCAGAATTATATCAAATTCTACATCCTTGGACAGTTTATGCGAGAATTATTCCTCATTATTGCCAACAAAGAAGAACTAATGTTTAAAGTGGTTGAAGTGGCGCGTGGCGAAAGTTTGTTATTTGCTCAAATACTCACGTAATTTTTGGCGCCGCTGCCACAAAATCATTGAACCTTTCCTGGTGTTTTTCTTCGACAACGATTGACGGCAACAAATTTGTTCCATCTACTCCGACTGGACACAAACAGTTTATCCTGATTTTCTTTGACAGAGCAGTGGGATCAAAACTCTACAAAAAGATTGTAAACGTGTTTTGATTTAATTTGATGACATTATTCCAACTTCAATGTAACGTACTATTTTTTATAGAGGCCGCATCGGTCTATCTGCTCTAGTTAAGCTTTTCGTGCATCATTTTAGACAAAGGTGCCAGCCGGGTTAGAATTAATCATTAGAGTCTCATCTTGCTGTTGAACCCGGCCTGTAAAGTGACGTGAGCTGAGATATTTGGGTTGAAAATGCAGTTTTTGTGATTTTTTTAAAACCCAAAATGCCAATTATTAAAACAGATATAACTTTGAAAAGTAAAATAAGTATGAACTTCATATTTGCTGTGAGGAATACATGTCACATGTATTAAGCAATATTTGTTAACAAAAAAAATTATCTTTATATATTGATGCAATATTTTGGGTGAAATGCATGATTTTAATGTTTTTATTATTACAGCGCGCTAACAAAATGCGTCATAGGGGCAATTGTAATTACGAGCTTATATCCCCGCTAATATATATCATACCATCTTGGAGCCGTATTTATCGCAGTCCCCTTAGCAGCCACTCTATACACACAAACAATGTTTGTATTGAGGGACGGAACCACAGTAGCTGCCAAAGAGACTAAATTCAACTTGTTTCTTTCATATGGTAAGCCTAAAAGGCATTTTCATTAATTTCGTATCATGATTTCAAGTATCCAATTACTTGCACCCAATGCATATAAGTAAACAGTAATAAAATCAAAATCAAGATAGTTGGGTTATTTGTTCTAAGCACGTACTTTTAAACAAATCAGATGCAAAGTTCAAGACAATAACGGGTCCCCTCCGTAGAGGCCGCCCCAAAATATACAATTACCACATGGCCAATTTTTCATAAAAACGGAAATTACATACTGTCATGTAATCTAGTTTATCTCCATATTGCACAAGCAAATAATTGTGCGCAGTTTCCTCTTGAAAAAGAGGATGTTTTTAAACTTTACAGCCTGACTTTACATCAAATTTCGTTACATTATTCATCAACTTCTGGATCACTCTTAGCTTGTGGGGTGGGGGTTGACTGGAAACATAGAAGTGTTAAAAATACTTAAGGTGATTTTAAAATAAGTATCTGCATTTTTAGTCCATATTGTATGTTTATTCAGCCATCTTTCAATGTTTATTAAATGGTAATATGTCGTGAGCTTACCGCCATATTTCTTGAATATCCAATCACAGCTACCTTAGTTGTTGAATACATAGGCCCCAATGGTACCAACGACAAACCTGCAAATTGTTTTGAAAGACAGTGTTTACTCCAACGTTTTAACTGCGTTTTCAATTGCGACGAACTTCTCCGCTGCGATTTTCTGTTCTCAGTAGCTGCGATTTTCCGCTGAAAAGATTTCAGAGGTTTATTCGGTATGTTCGATATTCATTGTATTTCCCGACGTTTAGCGTGGAAGTACTAATTTCCACGGCAAGTTTAGCTGAGTTGGTCCACCATGGGTGGTCTATCATGGATGGTACATAGATTTTAAAATCTATGGTTGGTTGCATAGGAAATAAAAGACAGAGGTACATCAATCACTACATCGGGGTACGACACGTGTGATTGGTTATCTCAGCGTCATACATGATGCAGGTCAGCTCTCCTCCTCCCTCACCAAAAAAAGGAGGAGAGGAGAGGAGAGGAGAGGAGAGGAGAGGAGAGGAGAGCAGAGCAGAGCAGAGCAGAGCAGAGCAGAGCAGAGCAGAGCAGAGCAGAGCAGAGCAGAGCAGAGCAGAGCAGAGCAGAGCAGAGCAGAGCAGAGCAGAGCAGAGCAGAGCAGAGCAGAGCAGAGCAGAGCAGAGCAGAGCAGAGGAGAGCAGAGAAGAGAAGAGAAGAGCAGAGCAGAGAAGAGAAGAGAAGAGAAGAGAAGAGAAGAGAAGAGAAGAGAAGAGAAGAGAAGAGAAGAGAGAAGAGAAGAGAAGAGAAGAGAGAAGAGAAGAGAAGAGAAGAGAAGAGAAGAGAAGAGAAGAGAAGAGAAGAGAAGAGAAGAGAAGAGAAGAGAAGAGAAGAGAAGAGAAGAGAGAGAGAAGAGAAGAGAAGAGAAGAGAAGAGAAGAGAAGAGAAGAGAAGAGAAGAGAAGAGAAGAGAAGAGGGTCAGTCGGAAGTATATGCCTGTGATTATTTTAGGCATTTCTTCAATAATAATATTATAATACTCGCAAATTTGCCCGCCAAATGGCTGCAATTGGGCCTTAATGTTGCAAAATTTGTATAAAAGATATTTACAAAAGTCTTCAATTGAGCCTTCATTTCGCAAAAGTTTCTCACTTCTGAGTGCCCTCATACACCCTCGGTGTAGCGCAAGCGCGACAGTGGCCGATTCGCAGCCATTTTGTAAAAAGTTGTCATTAATTTTTGTCTCAAATTGCCCCCCGCCCGACTGCTCTAGATCTGCCACTGACATGAGAATGGTGGAAGTGTAACTTCCATCAACCTATAGTTTCCAGAGCTGTGGTAGGACCCCGGGGTATAATTGAAGACCGAATTAAAAAGACTAGTTTGCAAAGGCGCGGTGTGATTGGTTGCGCAGTACGGCATTTTTGGTCTGGTTGACAGGACGTCATACGCAAACTAGTCTCTTTAATTCGGTCTTCAATTATAGGACGATGGTTGGTATAACTCCTGGATCTGAACTTGTTTCATTGAAGGCAGGTTACCTACAAAACTCATACCCAGCAAACACAAAATAAATCTAGACCTATATAGAAGGGAATGGACGCGGTCCCTCGTAAAATTTGCAAACGCATCCATAATCAGCCAATTTGGTGGTACCTGTCTGTATTTTGTACCATGTTTACAGTCAGTCAAAACAATGCGCCCATTTTCAGTGATTTTTGATCCTGGATCCACCACCTACAATGACCGATACAGATGTGTAAAAGCAATAATTTGGTTTTGTATATACCTGCTGCAGATGCAACGTTCACAATCACTCCATTTTCTTCTAAATTGTCAATAGCAAGTTGAGTGCCATATATAGCTCCATTCTGAATCATTCACAGAGAAAATGGTCAATTATTAAAATTAATATATTAACCTACACTACTTATTCGCAGCTAAATGAGTCAACCTTTTTCTGTGACCGTCTTTATTATATTCATCTTTCTTTCCTCCCCTCCCCTTTCTCCCTCCCCTCCCCATCACTCTTTCTCCCTCTCTTACTCTCTCCCGTACCATTTGTTTGAAGATTTCCTTACATATTTTACTTAATGCCAAATAGATTTTGCACTTTCCGCATTTATCAGTGTCGTACTGTTGGCGGGCCGAATTTATGTGCCGAAAAATTCCGGCAATTGTCGTCTTGACAAGCGAAATACAAAATAATAAGTGAAAGTGCAAAACATCATGCATCAAAAGTAGTATAGATATTTATTCAAGAGAGTTGTCGCACTTTGTTTATTTCAACAATAATGTTATTTTATTTCGGCGTGCCGAAATGCCGGCATTTCTGCTTTTTTTGAAATCCAACGATTTCGGCACTTATGCATTTAGTGGACGTGTTTCGAACGTAAAACCAGTACTTACAATGTTAACTTCAAACATCTTTTCCCAGTTTATTTCGTTCCAGTATCCAGCGTTATTGCATACTATGTGTAGTGCCCCGTATTTGGACTTTGCCAAGTCAAAACCGGCTGAAGACAAAAGGAAGGAAAACAACAACAACAAAGTTAATGAAAATGCGTTGCCCGACTGATGTTGCTTCTTAGTTGTTTGAAACAGTCGTATAAACATCAAGATGTATAATAGTGATTTTGTCAGTATTATTATGTAATTTTCACCTTTCATTTGTTCTTTGTTGGCCACGTCACATTTTTGGAACACTACTTTGCCACTTCCATATTTCTCTTCGAATTCCTTTTGCGTACTCTGCCCATTGTCTTCATTCACGTCAAGGATAACAACACCCTATTATTGAGTACATAAGTGGGACAAGGGCCCAAAATGAGTTATCATATTAAGACCTGTACCGTTGTCATTGAAACATATATCATTTCACATGTATGTTATCATCATCATGGTAATATTAATGTATGTTCATGTAGCGGTACTAAAGATCCCCTGAAGATGGATAGAGTCTGTCTCTAAAACTTTTCCAAATAATAAGATTTTTGTTAATATAAAAGGTTGGGCCCTTCTTCCACTTAGCTATTCAATTATTTATATCAAAAAAAAATATATGTAAATATTTACGGTTAAGTCGCAATTCTATTTTTATGCACACACTGGCCAAAAGTATTGTAATATCGCTTAAGGAAAAGAACTTGAATGTAAGGGAACAACCCCAAAGTTCGATGAATTCCTATAAACGAAAGTCCTTTCGTGGGCGGGCGGGGGGGTCAATAAGTCCGATTACGTTGGTAGAAAGTAGTTAAAAACATCGGCCAAAGTTCAACGTTGACGCTCCTCAGTACTTCAAAGTGGTTTTAAATCAGGTAAATAAATAATTATTATAATAATATTTGAAATATAGGCCTATGTCTGCACGATTTACTGCTTTACTGTATTAAAAAATGTACTTTTATTTGACTGAAAAAGCACACATCAAACATAAACAGAAATGTATATAAATATAAATAAAAGAGAAAATCTTGTGAACTTCTGAAGTGCAAGGTCAAAATAATTATTACTGAACATATTCACCAGGACTGGTATTGAAACATAATAGCACATCAATGCTATTTCTAGTCAATAAAACAGTACTCACTGTGGACGTTTCGAAGTCTACTAGACTCCTTTTTCTACACTATATTGTATATCAGGAGGCAAGACACCACCATGAATAGAGACGAAGGGCAATACAATCACAGTCATGTTTTGACGATCTTCTTCGAAAAAGAACTGGCTACCAGACCGCGTTGCTGAGCAACCAGCATCAGTTGTAAACAGAATCGTCACAACAACAATAGTTTAGAAAAACGAGTCACGTCGAAACGTGTGACAGCACCTCAGACGTATCGAATTGCATTCTGAATACGAAGCATGTCTTTCTGATATCAAATAATTATCATTTTTTTGAAATTCACGATATAATACAAATTTTATGACAAATTATTAAAATTTGATATTTTTCAAATTTTTGATATATAACAGTTCTCGAAATAAATTTTATAAATCTAATGATATATTCTTAAAGTGTATGTAGCTGGGAGGAAAAGCCGACGATCAATTGAAAATTTTGACCTTTTATATTGAAGATATGGATTTTTTCCCCAAAAAGACCTATTTTTTTTTTTTTTTTTTGGAAAAAAAATCCATATCTTCAATACGAAAGTTCAAAATTTTCAATTGATCGTCGGCTTTTCATCCCACCTACATACACTTTAATTATAAATCATCAGATTTATAAAGTTTACTTCAAGTACTGTTAAATATCAAAAATATCAATTTTTAATGATTTGTCATAAAATGTGTATTACATTGCAAATTTCAAAAAATATAAATTATTTGATATCAGAAGGATATTCTTCGTATTCAGAATGCAATTCGATATGTCTGATGTGCTCTAATGTCCCACAATAAATACTGTCCAAACGTTCATACCCTTCCCTTAACTGAACTATAAATAAGAATAATCTGCCATTAAATTAAAACTTAACTTATAAATTAATTTACATAGTTTACAAAATTAAACCAGACAAATAGGTAGAAAATTTAATTATTTTTACTTCAAAATCGTCTGGAAATACCTGTAATAGGGTTCATTGTAAATAAAAATGTGCAGCCCGTGCAGTTTTTCATTGGTTATTTCTGGACCGGCAAGTTCAAAAAGTTGCATATCCCTGCATTGCACATCCCTAAGATGAATGAAGAGTGAGACTCTCAAAATGACAGATTAACAAATACGTTCACATCCAAGACTGATAATTTCTTCTACCCGACAACTTCTCCCCCGGGCTTCTCCCACCACCATTTTTCTTAATACCTCACAGAAACCAATTAATCCATCTGGAGACGTTTGGAGACATGAACTTACATGTTTGATAACCGTCAAGTTTCAAGTTTTTTAATTATCTACACTCTGCAGTCGAAGTCCATATTTTGAAGTATTGCAAACGATCGGCTTCTGCAATATAGCACTTGATATACATTATCCTACACCCAACCTACGGCTGAGAATACACGTCAAACAGGTGTCAAACGTGCCTAATCTTTACCTTCGCTCCTTTTTGCAGCAGATTTTCCGTCAATTTCTTGCCAATTCCGTATGCTCCACCGGTGATTAATCCAACCTTCCCCTCGATGTCCATGATGATGTCGTATGAACAAATCAATAAGGACTATTGATCCGTTTATACTATATACTGGATTCTCACTGCACTGTGGACGTCCTTACAGTAACCGTGACGGGATCACTTGTTCAATACTGTTATCACTTGTTTTCCGCTTTTTGCACATGACTTGTTGAACCTGAATTATTGATATACTCACATAATTCAGGTTCAACAAGTCAAATAATGCGACGTAGTATTTACATGTATTTGAGAATAAATGAAGCTTAGATTATGGTATTTTCTGATACATGACAATAATGACATGCAGATAGCAATGAACTGTTTTTGTAGGATACGGGATAAAACCACCGTGGGATAAAACTGTCATATTGGAAAAACTGTGATGTCATTCATCGTACTGAAGCTGACCAGTTTAGAACACACCAGATGGATCCGAACCCCGGTGGAGGGTTTACTCGGCTTAGCCCTATTTGTAGCCTAAATCTGAAATAAATTATTTTGGCTAAAATGTCCTTCTTGACAAGAAATGTTTAGCAAGTCGATATAGTTCACTGATCATTTCGGATAAGCATTTTCAGTGCAATAAATTTGTCGCCAACAAATCAGTGAATTCATTCACCCACCATCAACCCAACTCGTGAATGCAACATGTTCAGATTCACTGCATAGGCTCAAAAATTTATCCCAGCAAAACAGTAATTGCTGAACACAATCTGCACAGTATTCTTATTTGGCGCGGTTTTTAAAAGCACGGGCTCTCAGCAAAACATGACGCGCGTGCATACTGCCGGGCAAAGAACAATAAAGACTGCCGAACAAACGTTTCGTATGACGTCAAATGTCAGTTTAAAATTGTCTATCACATATTCCACGGCTTCTGTTTTTCACTTCATCTTGTTACTATTATTCATTCTATTTAAAGCAATATTATAACATTTGCTGAGGAGGACGCCCTCACTGATTTTTTTAAAATTCATTTTTTACAAGATTATATTGTACTTTATTAAACCAACATACCCTGCAATAATCAAGACTCTAGGTGCTGTAGTTTTGTCAAAATCCGAGATTTTGTATAAAACGATGGAATCGGCGTTTTATTATTACGATGGAATTATTAGTCGAACGCATACACGATGTTCATAACACACAGTACGTACACGGCGTGCGGGACGGTGATCTACACAACAAAGGGTCGTACCATAACATGACCGAAGGAGTGGTACGTATTGGCGACATTTATGCGCTGGTAGTAAATTCAATTTTCTTTGCTTTGCCGTAGTTGTTCGGCTCAAAAATAAAAGGGATATATCTGACAGTAAAACTAACATTTTATGGCAAAGAAATGCTAATCTATTTTGTATGAAAATGTTATAATATGGCTTTAAGTCATGACTGTCTTTGAAAAAAAACTGGAAATATATAGTTGGCTTCATATTGCAAACGGGTGGGAAAGCTTCGTTTGGCAGTGCAAGGATTGGAAGACAAACAAGCAAGCAAGTAAACAAACAAAAAGAAATATATTTGTGACCTTGAATTTTCAAACTACTGGACCTCAAAGACTGTCAACTTTGTTCATCCCATTTCCAGAATAGCGCCACTTGTGATTTTACCTAGAAACTGGCACGGCGGCTTGAGAAATACATTAAAAATCTGAATAAAAACACAAGAGTCTTTCTCAATCTTGGCAGACTTGGATTCAAGCCTACATATAATACCTGGCACATTTTTTACAAAATCTGCCCCATTTCTTTGATTTTTGATATTGATTTATAGAGACATTATTTGGTGATGTGAAATCTTATCGTACAAATCAAAATTTGTACTTTGAACAATGAACGAGAGATATCACGGCACGGGTGGTATCCCGGGCTGATATCCTGAGTAATGATTATTACATCAACTCATCCTTTCTGTACGATGGCCATTGACAATCCCGTCACTTTTGATTAGGACGAATAATGGACTTCCTGGTCCTAAGTCTTCCGTCATATCATACTCAATTTTCGCAAATGATATTTCATATTAAAGAAGAATTGCTGGGACTTTAGCAATGCCATCAATTCGGCAAACCGTCATCATTTCAAAGGTACAAAATACAGCAGAAAATAAATCCATTGAAGACGGGTGCAAAATGATGTTCAAAAGCCCCTTAATGCGCTTATAATATATATAGATGCTAGAGGCTCAATCCCTACTCCCAATATTTCTAAGTCTTAATTGGTTTCTTGTTCAGTGTGGCAAGCAATTATTGGGAGGGAGCAAACATTTCATAATTTATTGGTCCGGGGGTGAAGCCTCATGCATTCTTTATAGTTTGAACCCTTCATTACATATGTTGTATTTGAATACAAATTTTTTTTTTTCATGAAGGCACACGTGGCACATAGTTTGGGTAAATCATATCAAGTTTGAACCAGAAGGGATTGATCACGTTTCATCTTATCCATGTATAAATGTACTTATTTCACAGAATGTTGTCATTTTTATTTGTCGGCACTTGGTGGCGTAGCAATAGCATGGAAGCCAGCATCTGTTTCCATTCCAAGAACTTCTTTCCTAAATCTAGCATTGCTGTCTTCTGCCAGTACGATGTCTTTGTCACCAGCGGGAATGAACAAAGCTTGTCCTTTGTGGTCTTCTTCTATGGCTTTTAAGAAGGCTTTGGCGACATCATCTGTCCTGATGGGGGAAATGACCAAAACGAAACAGTGAAAGGATAACAGATGATAGAAGAACGATAACCCGTATTGAAATGAACAGACTGATATTTATAGTCTAATCCCTGAAAATGGAATGAACGACATTTACCTTAACGTTCCCTCTGAGGTGATATTTAAGAAATAAAGGGTAATGCGGTTTCCTTCACACCCAAAAAATGTATCCGAATGCAGTAAAACATAATTCCATTAAATAATGGTTGAGGCGTAACCGAACCCATGAAATAATGGATGGGGCGTAACCGAACCCATGAAATAATGGGTAAGGCGTAACCGAACCCATTAAATAATGGGTGGGGTGTAACCGAACCCATTATATAATGGGTGAGGCGTAACCGAACCCATTAAATAATGGGTAAGGCGGGCGTAACCGAACCCATTAAATAATGTGTGAGGTGTAACCGAACCCATTAATAATGTGTGAGGTGTAACCGAACCCATTCTGTAAACGTTTTTACTGCCGAGGGCATATTATCTCGGTGTAAAAGATAATATATGCATGGTCGTTTGGAAATCGCAAGCTCTCTATTAAACCTTTTAGGGGTAAAATTTCCAAACGGCTCGCCAAAAATCGCTTGCCCCCCCTCTCGGCCCGCCAAAAATCGCTTGCCCCCCCCTCTCGGCCCGCAAAAAAATCTTTGCCCCCCCCCTTTGAACATGCCAAATTTTGGGATCCCAATTTGCAAACTTTAAATGGTCTATATGTATGTTGCGAGCGCAGCGAGCAGGAAAATTTGCATATTTAAGCGTTTCCGTACTGTTTTCTTAAGCCTTTTAGAGCGTTTTATTAAAAGGCGCCCCGTGAATGTGTGCCAAAAATCGCTTGCCCCCCCTCTCGGCTTGCCAAAATTGCTTGCCCCCCCTTTTGGCTCGCCAAAATTTCTTGCCCCCCAATTTTACCCTCCCCCAGGGCTCATAATTATTGCACAGCCCCTAAATGAAACTGACTTAACACAACATCATTATCAAACTTCTTTTAATGTGGTGTATATTAGGAATTCAACAGTTATTGTAAACTCACTTTTTTAGGAGTTTTTGGAGAATCATTAACCGGTTATTTCTAACATGGAGCAATATTTCAAATTTGGTAAAGGTTTTATTAACTTCTCTATTGATACTCACGTTATTCGGGGCCACATTGCCATGAAAGCGGTGAAGATTTCCTTATGTTTTTCTTCAACAATAGTTGATGGTAACAAATTCGTCCCATCCACTGCGCTTGGACACAAACAGTTTATCCTGATCTTCTTTGCCAGAGTAGTCGGATCAAAATGCTACAAAATCGATTTAAAATAACATGTTTCGACTTCACTGTAGCCCAGTATTGAAAATATATGCGTATATACATGCCAGTATTAATATTAGGAAGTAAAATCAAGGCATTTTGAATGTATTGTATCAGGGCAGTCATGACAGGATGTAACAGATGCTGACATTGATTTTTGATAATGGTCTAGTAAGTTTGGCAGAATCATAAGACAAATCGCCGGAAGACAAATTCAGGTTTGTAGGGAATGCGTGAAAAAGGTTATTTTGTAACACATAAATACATAGCCCGTCAAAAGACTACTTGTTTGAAATTGTTTAACTTGAGACCCTCTTGAGAGCCACCTTGGATAGGTCAAGAAGGGTATCACGTAATTGTAAAATAACGAAAGCGAGGTCATGAAGGGTATCACGTGATTTTTACAATAACGAAAGAGAGGAGAAGAAGGTAGTGATATCGATATTCATCCATCAACGACAGGAAAGTGCCAATTATAGGGAATGGTATTTTGCACAATGTCCATTTATATTTATCATGTTTATATCTACCGCCAGTCAGTGGTACTAGCTTTGAAGTTCAACGTATTCAGCGTAAGCTTAACGTTTCTTGTGTGTGTACATACTTTTACGCGCGCGATCAAAGTGGCGCATATGTACACGCAAGAAACAATGCTAAGCTAACGCAGCACACGCTGAACACGCTATAGTGCCGCTGACTGGAGGCAGATATGTAGACTATCAATGTCGATTAAACTGCAGCAGGAAACTTACCGCCATATTTCTTGAATATCCAATCACTGCTACCTTAGTTGTCGCGTACATAGGAGCCAATGGTACCAACCCCAAACCTGCAAATTGTTATTAAAGTCAAAAGTCAGTGTTTACTCCCAACGTTTTACTGCGCTTTCCATTCATTTTTTTTTTGTTCTTTGACATTTCGCGAATTTCTTTTTGCCCGCAATGAACTTTGAAATTAGCATCACGTTTGTCGTAACCATGGTAACGGAACATTAATTATGTGAGTTTGCATGATCTGATTGGTTATTTCAACTCAGAGATATCAACTTTGATGGAATTACAGATGTGCAAAAAGGAATTATATACAATAATTTGGTTTGGGAAATACCTGCAACAGACGCAATGTTAATAATCACTCCGCTTTCTTCTAAATTGTCAATAGCGAGTTGAGTGCCATATATAACTCCATTCTGAAACGATCGCAGAGAAATATAGTCAATAATAATAATTTGAAATATTTACTTATGCCTAGATTATATTCATTCACAACTAAGTGAGCGAACAATTCTCTTTTCTTCTCCTGGACTCTTTCTTTGTTTGTCCCCTCTATCTTTTACCCGGGTTTTGTTGTTAAAGAATCTCGTATAAAGTACTATACAAACCAATTTGGATTGTGCACTTGCCGCATATTCATCATTAGTTTTATGTGCCGTTCTGAAGCTTGCCAAATATATGGCGCTGACAAAATCCCAGCATTCGCTGTGTATTTACGATCAAAATACAAAACGCAAGCATCAAACAAATTATACAACAAACAATGCATATTTATGCAAGAGAGCCGCGATTCGAGCATTTCAACAATAATTTCCATTTTATTTCAGCGTGCCGAAAATGCCAACATTTCCGCTGGGTATGTTGTCAAATGCCGGCATGTTTAACCGCAGCACCGATGGCCGATGCATTTGGGTAAGAGTATTTCGATGGTAACACTTACAATGTTTACTTCAAACATCTTTTCCCAGTTGACTTCGTTCCAGAATCCAGCGTTATTGCATACTATGTGTAGTGCCCCGTATTTGGACTTCGCCAATTCAAAACCGGCTGAAGACAAAAGCCAAAAGAAAGAAAACAACAACAACAACATCATTAATTAAATGCTTCAATTTTTCACATATGCAGTAATGTAGGCTTGAGATGTATACATACACGAGTATTTAGTCTGTAAAATATTAGTGTATAACATAGGCTTGTATCCCGGCGGATGGGAATAAGCAAAGTGTGTCGAGGCTTCTGGGTTTATGCCTTTGCGTAGCACCCTATCAAAACCACTGCGTTTTACCGGTTTTTTATTGTCACCTTTCATTTGTTCTTTTTTGGTCACGTCACATTTTTGGAACACCACTTTGCCACTGCCATATTTCTCTTCTAATTCCTTCTGTGTGCTCTGCCCATTGTCTTCATTCACGTCGAGGATAACAACACCCTATAGAAATGAAGAGAGGAAACGTTATTTGAAATTATCAGTTTTATGTTTATGGTTATGTCTTGATGCATATAGTCGCGATTTTCTCTTTAAATTGTAATATAGTTTTTGTGTATAAATTATTTTTATACTTTTATTCCGCCAAGCTAGCTGGAAGCAAAATTATCATATAGTTTTATTCCCTTTATTTTTGTTTTGTTGATATAATAAAGTACTAGCGTATTTTATGTTGTCACTCTTTTCCTTTGAAATTCTCAACTTTGATAAAGCAGTGAGGCATATACCTTAAAATGTGGTTTGTGTCGTTATGGGGGAGGGCACTCAATATACATGATATAATGAGGTTTGCATTAATATATGCGGACCTTAATACCCCATATTTGTCCTATTTGCCCCTTAAAGATTGTTTTTTTGTAAAATAAAATCATCACCAAAGGACCCCCTTTTCGCAACCAAAGATCGCCATTTTTGAGCATTGCCCCTTGAAAGACCCGTTTTTCACACAAGTTTGCCTTGCCTTCATGTTGAAAGTTCCGGCCGCACATTAATGCATATGTCACTTTATTATTCGAGCATCTCCACCGGGTTGTTATCAGTAATTTTTATTTTTCATTTGAGTCAATGACTTTATTGGCTTTCAGTCCAAGGGTTGTATCTACTTATAGCCTTGGTTGATATAAACTCTGTGATATCTATAATAATACGATTAAGTAGGTAACATGGTTATATATAACTGTCAAAATGTTAATGTCAATGCAAACCCACGTTTGGTGAAAGTGTCACATGAGTCTTCTCTATATTTCCTATAATAGATCACGAGTCAGGGACTTATCGGTATGTCTAATAACCGCCAAGTTTCTCAAACAAATATTCCCTAGAAGCTCATATAGTCCATATTTGGAGTGTAAACGATCAGTTTCTGTAATATTAAAAGGGCATTTCGTGATCCACAGCCTCATCCCCCCACTTTTCTCAAAAAATGTTGAGATTTTTATATCACTGGAAACCTCTGGCTACATAATGTTTATGTACAAAATATTTCTTGCAGATTAATTCGTTTAGCAAAGATATCGTGAAATTTGAATTTCGTTCTGGTGCACCAGAACGAAATTACAACGTATTGTCCATGGAGCACTGTAATACACATAATCATGCATAACTCGCAAACGCAATATAGGAATCAACTGAAATTTTGGGAATATGCTTTTTTCGTGGATATGTACTGAAAAATGTCATAAAAAGAGGATGCTAGGATCACGAAATACTCCTTTAAGTTGTATTCCCAATCCTATATAGGACGAACCATGATTTCAGCGGTTATTTATACCGTGATTTTAACGATGAAGATGATAGTGCTTAAAGATAACTACGGCTGATAATTGTAACATCAAACGTGCCTGTTTTAATTACCTTTGCTCCTTTTTGCAGCAGATTCTCCGTCAATTTCTTTCCAATTCCGTATGCTCCACCGGTGATTAATCCAACCTTCCCTTTGATGTCCATGCTGATGTAGGCTATACCGTATGAAGGAAGGTCTATATATCTATACTATTCTCACCACACTGGATTCTAACTGGGATTCACACGTCCTTACAGATAGTAATCACGGAACTTGGACTACGTCCATTATGTATTTAAGTATGAACCTTAGATCCAGCTTTGATAGTATCTTCCGATACTGGCATGCAGATAGCAATGAACTTTTTCTGTGCTTATTTATTGAATAATTCTAATTTGGGATTTATCGGAGTAAAATCTCGACTACGGACATTGCATTTTGTGCAGGCAACTTGCCCAGGGACTTTGCCCGGGAACATTAAAGGTCCGTGACCCGATCGACAGCCTCACCCACATTTGTAATCATCAAAAATGATATCATTGTATCAGAAGAAAGCTCATATCTTTCTCATTACCCCAGTGACATTTAATGCCCGAGATATGTTTCATTAAAATGGTGTGAACAAAAACGTAATGATTTGTGGTTACCACACCGGAAGTGTAAGTACTATAATATGGGATATTGTTATAAACCCTTCTGCTTCCCATATCAAAACCACTGCAGCAATGCAACTCAAAAAACTCAATATATATCAGTGACCTTGAGCTGTCAGTCATACACGGCATTTTATTTCGATTCAATCCAACCACAAGAACAAAGAGAGAGTTTAACTTTCGCACCAACCCATAGCGCCGCAAACTCCGCATATAAACATCTACCAAAAGTAATTATCCCCTTTAGATAATGGTCATTATTCATAAACAGTTGATCGTATGCCAAATTTGGAATATGCAGTTGAAAGAAAATCTATTGCTGCGCATTATGACATCTCATTTGTTGCAATGGTCCCAATATTGATATCGCAGCGTACATTTAAACGCAAGATTTGAAAGTTGCAGCAAAGTCCTATTGCCTTGTATTCAGTGTCCATGGAAGAAAATGAAGAAAATATTTTCTGCGCTCATTGGATTAATCTTCTTGTTTCGTGAATTTAGAGTAAGTCAACATGAAATAATCAATACAAATGTAATTTTACTTAATCCAATTATTTGTAGAAAATCGCCGAAAAATTTCGGGACAAAAACCCGTTCTTTTAGATTTTCTCCAAAACTGAGTATTTTTGCTCAAATTTGACCTCACAGATGGATTCATCAAGTCATTTCCATTCTAAATATGTATACTTGATTTACTTTAGACCAACAATTTAGAAGTTATGAAATTTAGATGTTGTCCCCTTTAACAATGAGCCGGTGCACAGCGTCATCATCCCTACCGGTATATCTTCGTGTCAAAAATTGTCGTGATAGTACAGAAGGCGAATCCACTCGTTTTTCAAAAGTTACGCATGGCGATTTTGTTCGAGATAGGCCGAGCGACTCAGGCTAAGCATACCATTTACACGATATGAGATACCACAGAGTTTCTATTCTACACCTTTTTACGATTTGTGCATGCTCACTGCTCAGTATCCCATATGTTTCCATTACAAGAATATTCGATTTGTTGTCAGGTAAAACCCAGGTTTTGTTTTCAATACACTAACTGGAAATTCAATACACTCAGCGGCGATTGCTGTTTTCTTTAAACGAATATATTTTACTGCATTTTCACCGTAACGATTTTTAAATTGTACATTAAAAATGTGATACATTCAACTGTTTGAGAATTATAATCATGTAAAAGGAACACACATAGCCCATTCAGCTCAGATCCACATGCTGTATAGAATATTAAATCACAAGTCTATATTGCAATGCACTATATGCAACTTTCTTTATCTGCGTCAATAATAGAATATTGATTTAAATAGAATTTAATACATCTCTATATTTTTTCTAGCGATCGATTTCTAGCCAATCAGATAGGACTCCCTTTCTTGCGTTCGGTGATATACCAATCGCCTATCGCTCACCAACGGAGTATTAAGCTGCAGGGGAAAATATTTATGATACAGGGTGTCGACACTGTGCGGTGTGCTGGCCATCATTTTCATTTTGATCGTGTCTGGGGCTCTTACTCGTCTTTTATCTTATCTTAACTAAACTCTGGGCTTGTGAGCATATGTTTACATACTCTGTCCTGGCTCTATTATATTCAAGCTAGGTCTCAGGAGTTTGGAGGCATTTCCAACGTCTCCACTTCCACCATTCTGGGAGGTTAACTTAGGAGTACACAGATCTTTGTGGTATTTGTCACATTGTCACAAGTAGCCTCACGTGTGTCTTTCCTGAGCAAGGTGTTATTAAATACTAATGACGGGGCAGTGATCGCATGTGCCTGGGCCATGTACTTAATTTTTAATCACAGTATTGTCATTTTCATTTGTCGGCACTTGGTGGTGTACCAATTTTTATTTATTTATTTATAACATTCAGCGAAACGCCAGGCTAAACCCAATATTGACAAGCAATAAATTGAAGAGATGCCTATACATGAATAACATCAAAAACAAACATAGAGAATAAATAAAAACACAAAAAGGTACCAAAACATGCCAAACAGACAAAAGAAGCAAAAGGAAATAGCTGGGAAAATACACAAAGATACTGGCTACAAGAGGTGGGATTGGACAGCCAATTTGAAGGCCTGAAGGGATGTGGACTTGACGATGGCTTCCGGGAGGTAATTCCAAAGCGAGGGAGCATATGGATAAAATGATCTTAGAAAGAGTCAGGCGGCAAAAAGGGGGATCAACAGCACAGGAATTTAAGTGACGCAGGGTAGGACGAAGATGGGGTCTGAAGGGGTTTGGAGAAGAGCACAGACTGTGGAAGATTTTATATAGATGACAAAGGGTGGCTACGTCACGGCGCTTAGAGAGGGTTAGTAAATCAGTCTCCTGGAGAAGCTCATCATGCGATAACTTCCATTGCTGAAGTATAACACGGCAGGCAAACCGCTGCGTGGACTGCGACCCGATTTGTCAGTGTTTTGTTGAGAGGATGCCAGGTTGTACAGCCGTATTCGAGGATGGGACGAACTAAAGCAAAGTATAAAGTGCGGCGAGTATTGATAGGAGCCGAGTGGAAGGACCTGTGGATGAAGCCCAAGATTTTGCGGGCCTTTTTACAAATGAGGTCAACATGGATGTTCCAGGAGAGATTATCAGTGAGGTGGATGCCAAGAAATTTAGCAGATGATACCCGCTCAATTATCTGATTGTTGAGAGTGAGGGTCACATCTGGGAATGGATCTTTCTTGGTAGAGATGATCATAAGCTTGGTTTTGGATGCATTTGCAGTGAGATGATTAAGAGTGAACCAGTTATGAATAGAATTAATATCAGACTGGAAGTCAACCAAGTCAGACGTATCGTTGATGGGCTTGAAGAGAGTGGTATCATCTGCATAGAGCTATTTAAGGAAAACGTGGTAAGACACAGATCGTTGACATAAATGAGAAAAAGAAGAGGCCCCAGGACAGAACCCTGGGGAACACCAGAAAGGACAGGGACAGGATGGGAATCAACGCCACGGATGGCAACCAGCTGCGTTCTACAGGAAAGGTAAGACCTAAACCATGACAGCAACGGTCCGGCAACACCGGCGGCTCTAAGTTTGAGAAGCAGAGGGCGATGTGACACACGGTCAAAAGCCTTGGACAGATCGAATAGTGCCGTGGCGATGCTTCTGCGTCCTTCCAGGTGGCCATACCATTCATGGAGGGCAGTAGTGAGAGCATCCGTGGTAGAGGACTTAGACAGAAACCCAAACTGTCTGTCAGTTAAGATATTGTTGGAGCTGAGATGATGGAGGACATGGCCATGGATGACCTTTTCAAGAAGTTTACTGCAGATGGGTTGAAGAGAGATGGGTCTATAATTGGAAGCAGCGTGAGGGTCGCCAGACTTAAAGACTGGAATGACTCTAGAAAGCTTCCAGGCATCTGGTATGCGGCCGGTAGTTATACTTAAATTGAAAATGTCAGACAAGATTGGACACACAGTATAAGCAGTTCTCTTGAGCATTAAGCTGGTGATACCATCGACTCCAGCAGCTGAGGTGTTGTCAAGCTTCCTGATGAGAGATTGAATGTCTGCACTGGAACAGCTGCAATGCGAGATGTAAAAAGAGCAGTTATACAAAGGAAGAGGGGAATCAAGAACCTCAGAGGCATTAAAGCACTCCGAGAAGAATTGGCAGAAAATGGTGGCTATATCAGCTGAAGTGGTAGCAGTAGTACCATTATGATTAACTGTGTCAGGGATAGTAGATTTTCCAGAACGGGACTTGCAGTAGCCCCAGAAGCGTTTACTTGGAGATGCGTTGTCCAGAAGACTGTCAAAGAAAACCATTTTGGCATGTTTAAGTTTGTCAGATAGCTTGTTACGAATGCATTTGTACTGAGTATAAGTTACTTCATTCAAAGATTTTTTCCACTTTCTATACAAAGTATGTTTTTTCCTACACATTTTACGCAACTCACTATTAAGCCAGGGAGGATCCTTGGCTTTACACTTGACAGATTTCTTAGGCACACATTGATTAATGACATACATAAAAAATGAGTGAAAGTCATCCCAGGCATGATTTACATCCTCGCCTTCCACAAGATGAAAATTTGAAAGCATCACATTGGCTTTAGCCCAATCAGCTTTGTTATATTGCCAGATGGTACGGCGGACTAAGCCAGGTTTAGATTGCTGGATGCTGAGCTTGCATTGAAGCACTGAATGATGACATGCACCAAGGGGAGATAGATAATCAACCTGGGTGACCAAATTAGGATCATTGGTATATATATGATCAAGAAGGGACGAAACAGTATTGGATCTGTGAAAAGTTGGTTGAGTAATGAACTGATATAAGTTATGATCATACATAAAATCACTTATGTCATCATAAAGATAGTGAGCTTTCTCTAGTAGATTGACATTAAAGTCGCCCATAACGATAATCTTAGGTTCAGAACCATCAGGGCATCTTGAACTTGAAGCAAGAGCAATACTATTATTTAATTGGGGAAGAGTATTTTTGTTACGGTATGGTGGGCGATAGTAGCAACAGATCTTGAGGTAACATCTTTCCATTTGACAATCAACCCACACCATCTCACAGCTTTGAGATGTTAAGCATGGAAGCCTGGGCATGGAAGTCAGCATCTGTTTTCATTCCAAGAACTTCTTTCCTAAATTTAGCATTGTTGTCTTCTGCCAGTACTATGTTCTTATCAATAGCAGGAATGAACAAAGCTTGTCCATTGTGGTCTTCTTCTATGGCTTTCAGGAAAGCCTTGGCAACATCATCTGTCCTGATAAGGAAAAAGACCCAAATAAGATAGTGAATAAATGGCATATAACTTGGATTTGTTCGAAGCTATACAATGTAGGTAATATTTTAATTGATAATTCGGATCGATGTGTGTGAAATCACAGTCAATGAAAACTGATTTATTGGAGTAGGTTCTTCGATATTAACCCGTTGTTTGTACTTTGCAACCTTTTGGGGAACTCTGTTGTTATCATCGTCATCCTTCAAAATGGCATAGTATGGGTGCAATTTGGTGACACAAGTTACACACAATTTGGATGTATATGTATGTATGCCTGAGAATGACCCATATCGACTGCTCAGTGCCAATCGAGCTCAATTTTGCCTAGTTTACTTTCAATTCCATGAAGAATTGCTTTGGGGTAAATATTTCATAATGCATGATATCGAGTTAAGGTTAGCAACTTTTTAAAACTGTTGCGATTTGGTAGTTTACAGCGCCTTGCGAATGGAAGTGAGCATTGGCAAAAATTGCATTGATCATTTCATTTAAATATCACAGATATACTTTTGTAGGTTCTGTGGTTCTTGAGTTATGTTGTAAAGAGTGCTGAAACAACAACACTTTTGTAAAACGTAAACACTCATTCACAACAATAAATCAAGCAAGTTGTCAAAGTATATGATTTGTAGAATGAACTTTTGCAAAACATCAAAGTGTTGGTTGAACAAATTCAATGACAACTTCAGAGTCTGACCTGTAAATATGCCATCTTGGATTGACCCGAGATTGCTACGTCCGCACGCTAAGTGCAAAGTGTTGTTTTTCAACAATATATTGATTTAGACAAGGAAAATCGACCTTTTTGGCTGCTTCGACCAATAATACTTGGTCAACCCTTAAAACTCAAACCGTATCATCATATGCGTCTTACTTTGACAGTAACTTCCACGATTTGTTTCCGACCTAGAAGACTGCAATCCGCGTGGTTAAAATGTGTTATGTATTCTAATACTCACGTTATTCGTGGCCAAACTGCCATCCAATCACTAAAGATTTCCTTGTGTTTTTCTTCGACAACGGTTGATGGTAACAAATTCGTGCCATCCACTGCGCTTGGACACAAACAGTTTATCCTAATCTTCTTTACTAGAGCAGTCGGATCAAAATGCTACAGAAATGATTCATACACATGATTTAAAATTCGCCGTAGCCTACTATTATTGAAATGTTCAAGGCTTAACAGGTCCTAATTAAGAAGAAAAGGCATACTGAATATATTTGAAAAGAGGGTAGTCATGGGTGATGACATCAGGGCGAGATGATATTAATTTTTGATAATGGTCTGCTAAATTTGACTGAAGAATAAAAGGGTTTTTTTAAGGAAATACGGAAATAAGATGTTATTTTGTAACTGAAATAGCCAGTCAATAGTTCACTTATTTATGGGTTAACTTCAGAGTCTGACCTGTAAATATGCCATCTTGGATTGACCCGAGATTGCTACGTCCGCACGCTAAGTGCAAGTTATTAGTAGGGTTCTAAATAAAGGTGCCGGATACGTGCTGTCAATATCGATCAAATATCGAGGCCTAAAAAAATCAAATATAGGCCCTAACCTCGTGTCAGACATGTTAAAGTAGGGTTCCAAGGGCCGGGACAAGGGCTAATGTTTTCTAGTCAGAAACGAGTCTCCGTGAACTTACCGCCATATTTCTTGAATATCCAATCACTGCTACCTTAGTTGTCGCGTACAAAGGAGCCAAGGGCAACAACGCCAAACCTGCAAATTATTATAAAAGTCATCGTTTACTCCGACGTTTTTATTCCGTTTTTCATTGCGACAAACGTTTGCCTTTTCTATTTTTCTCCGGAAAGATTATAAAGGTTTGTTCGTGCGTTTTTATTCTTCTCTCCGTATGCAGAATAACTGTAAGATTGCCATGCCATCTCGTTTGTCGCAATGTAAAAACACCAGGAGACACAACATGCTCATCTATCTTTGCAAATTTGGGTACAAAACCTTATACTCTGTAACTTGAAGTCAAATTTTACCCTATTATTATTTAATTGAGGTTATTGAACTATGCCATTGGGATGAGGCTATTGTGGTCCATAGTCAAAAATATATGAGAGGACTGAGATACACCGAAGTGTAATTTTCCGTCTAGCGATTTAAAGGTTTATAGGGCGATATGCGACAATGGTCTACTGGGTTATCTCAACTCCCGGGTCTCAACTTAATTATCACTGAACTCCGGTCACATTATAAACTTCCATTTTTATTAACAATATTGTACCTTTATGGTGAAAATGAAAAATGAAGTGAAGCGAAATTGTAGCGGATCAATCGAAGAGAGTAGGTGCGGCCCTTCGTAAAATTGGCAAACCCGTCGACATGTATAATCAGCCACTTGACCATGTTTACGAGTGTCCAAGCCACCTAACCATTATTCATTTCATGATCCGCAACAGATATGTAAAAGGAAATGTTTGCAGTAAGTCAGTTTTGTAAATACCTGCCACAGACGCAACGTTAACGATGACTCCGTTTTCTTCTAAATTATCAATAGCGAGTTGAGTCCCATATATAACTCCATTCTGAAACGTTCGCAGAGGTTATAGTCAATATATTAAGATTTGTTTACTAAAAAGTACCGATAATTCGATAATAAGCATATATGCCTATTAACGAGCGCTTTGGAAAACATGCAAATTTGAAGAGCGCCATCCACGAAGGGTTTTGAGCAAAGTTATATAATGAACAAGTAGACCTGCAAATTTATGGGTTAAGAAGAGCGGAGAGAGCGCGAGTTCGAGACTCGTCGTATGTTTTTTACCTTGCTTTATTTTGTTTTTTGTTTTTTTGAGTTTCAGGAATCGGATATCAACGTTTTCTTAGTATTTTTGTGGGGCCTGAGAGCACATCAGACACACTAGATGTCACCGGACATGCCAAATACATGCATTGGGTAAAAAATAAACGTGTTTCGATGGTAACACTTACTATGTTAACTTCAAACATCTTTTCCCAGTTTACTTCGTTAAAGAATCCGGCGTTATTGCATACTATGTGTAGTGCCCCGTATTTGGACTTCGCCAATTCAAAACCGGCTGGTGATAAAAGCACAAAATAATAATAATAATAATAATAATAATAATAATAATAATAATAATAATAATAATAATAATAATAATAATAATAATAATAATAATAATAATAATAATAATAATAATAATAATAATAATAATAATACTACTACTACTACTACTACTACTACTACTACTACTACTACTACTACTACTACTACTACTACCACTACCACTACCACTACCACTACCACTACCACTACCACTACTACTACTACTACTACTACTACTACTAAAATTAATTAATTAATTAATGAAAAAAAAAAAAAATTAATAAGGAAAACAATAACAAAATTAAGTAAATGAATCGGTCCCTGATGTTCTTGTAGTTCTAATGTGTGTGTATTTCACCTTTCATTTGTTCTTTTTTGGTCACGTCACATTTTTGGAACACCACTTTACCACTGCCATATTTCTCTTCGAATTCCTTCTGTGTACTCTGTCCATTGTCTTCATTCACGTCGAGGATAACAACACCCTGTAGAAATCAAAAGAGAAAGGTATTTGAAATTATTACGCTTAGTATATTTAATTACGTGACAATCCTAGTAGTAGTAGTATGCAGTCGCGATTTGACTACTTCCCTCCACTGACGCGTCGGGAAGTAGTCAAATCATCCTACCTCGGGACGGGACCAGTTGTTATACCCGCATGCGAAGCATGGACGGGTATATTGCCATCCTTGGGTTTCATCTCCTTATCTATGCCTGTGGAACAGGGCATAGATATTCTCCTTATGCTCTTTAGTCTTCTCCGTTTCCTTCTTCTCCTTTTCCTCCTTCTCACTCTTCACATTGACAGGGCTATCTCCAAAACTACAAGGACCCCAGGGCTCATATTTGGCACACTTATTGGCCCTACCCTGTAGATGTGCCTTTTGCCCATTTTGGCCCCATAGGCCAAAGGCCACGGGCCCCAGGGGCCCAAATGTAAAAATACAAAGCATGCCATTTCTCATCAAATAAAGCAGCCTCAGGGCCCTGAGTTGGTGCACTGATAGCCCCAGGGGTACTCTATATTTACAGGTATACATGAGCCCCATATGTCATATATTTTGGGCCCCACGGCCCCAAATGTTAAAATAAGGGGCAACAGGTTGACAAGGTTAGCTGTAAAACTACAAGGGCACTAGGGCTCACATGTGGCACACGTATGGGCCCGAACTTGTAGATATGCATTTTGCCAATTTTGGCCCCAAATTAATAAGGCTAGGGGCCCCAGAGGCCCAAATGTTAAAACAAAGGGCCGGCCGTTTCTCAGCAAATAAAGTAGCTACAGCGCTCAGATTTGGTACACTAATTGATCTTTAGCATTATATTTTTATATGAATATAATAGCCCCATATGTCACATAATATGGGTCCAGGGCTCCAATTGTTAAAACATAGGGCAGATGCAATTAAAGGGGTATTCCTTGATTTTCAATTTAATATTTTAGTCAGTATACTGATAGCCCTTTTAGAATCAAACATATTCCGGATTAAAGGTGTCATGGTAGGTTAAGGACCGAGGGGGTGGGGGGTGTTAGGGTGATGGAACAGCCATTAAAGGGACACTCCACTTTGGGATTAAAGGGGTATTCAGATTTTTTGATTTTTTTTTTTTTTTTTTTTTTTGTATGGAATATGTTTGTTGCATTATTTAAGGAGGAGCGCCCTCAAGCGTTTACACAGCAAATGCAATTAAAGGGGTATTTTTTGATTTTTAATTAATTTATTTATTTTAATTTTTTTCGTTGGTATACTGATAGCCCTTTTAGAATATGGGGTGTCATGATGGATTAAGAGTGTCATGGTGGGTTAAGGGGTTAGGGTGGGAAACACAGGCATAGATATTCGTGTTTGGTCAAACACAACTGTGCCATCTAGTTCTCCTTCTCCTTCATCAAACACATCATTCTGTCAAGGCTAGCGCTAAAACTACAAAGGCCCTGGGGCCCATATGTGAAAGTACACTTATGGGCCCTACCCGTAGAAGTGCCTTTTGCCCATCTTGGCCCCAGAGGTCAAAGGTCACGGGCCCCAGGGGCCCAAATGTGAAAATACAAAGCACGCCATTTCTCATCAAATGAAGCAGCCTCAGGGCCCTGAGTTGGTACACTGATAGCCCTAGGGTACTCTATATATACAAATATACAAGAGCCCCATATGTTATATATTATGGGCCCCAGGGGCCCATATGTTAAAATATGGTGCAACAAATTGATAAGCCTAGCTCTATAAGTATAAGATGACCAGGGCTCATATGTGGCATATGTATGGGCCCTAAGATGTAAATGTGCCTTTTGCCCATTTTGGCCCCATATGTACAAGGCTAGGGGCCCCAGGGGCCTAAATGTTAAAACAAAGGGCCGGCCGTTTCTCAGCAAATAAAGTAGCTACAGGGTTCAGATTTGGTACACAGATAGGTCTTTAGTATTATATTGTCATATGTATATATAACCCCCATATGTCACATAATATGGGCCCCAGGGCCCCAAAAGCTAAAACTTTGGGCCGGTCGTTACTCAGTAAATAAAGCAGATACAGTGCCCAGCTTCAGTTTTCTGATAGTACTTGAGAATTATACTTCAACATATGTACATGAGCCCCATAAGTCAAATATTATGGGCCCCAGGGCCCCAAATGTTAAATCAAAGGGCCGGCCGTTTCTCATCAAATAAAGCAGCTTCAGGGCTCAGAGTTTGTACACAGATTGCACCTGAGAATTATATAGTTATATGTGCATATGAGCCCCATATGTCACATAATATGGGCCCAGGGCCCCAAACGCTAAAACATAGGGCAGGCCGTTACTCAGTAAATAAAGCAGCTACACTGTCCAGCTTGAGTCTACTGATAGCACTTGAGAATTATACTTCAACATAATTATGTACATGGGCCTCATAAGTCAAATATTATGGGCCCCAGGGCCCCAAATGTTAAAACAAAGGGCGGGCCGTTTCTCATCAAAGAAATCAGCTTCCGGGCTCAGAATTTGTACACAGATAGCACCTGAGAGTTATATTTTTACTAACACCCACACACCCATCCACCCTACACACGTAGGACTAAACAGACAGATCGTACGTTTTATATCATTATTGGAAATACCAGCGTGAAGCGTTAAGCCTGTTCCAGTTAAATTACATACCCATTGGCTGTTCCATTTAATTTACATACTCCCTCTGAAATGTCCCCCAAAAGGCTGTTCCGTTTAATTTACATACTCCCTCTGAAATGGCTGTTCCATTTAATTTACATACTCCCTCTGGAATAGTTTCCCCCTAATCATATTGCATAGCCTCACTGTGAGTAAGAGAGACTGACAACAGCAACTTATGGAGAGTAAGAGAGACGACTCCCCTGGGAGGGGACTTTATACAATTTCTTTATTTTAAGTGCTACGACAGTGCAACCTACATCCAATTAAAGCTTGTGACCTGGACTGTCACTTTTTACACATTTTCTGCCCAATTGGACGACTTTTTACAATTTCTTTATTTTAAGTCCTTAGAAATAAGGACTATAAGTTTGGCTACACCGATAACACGCGGGTATAGCCGTATTTGTGTACAAATATATAGCCTTCTAGTTTTGACTACTTCCCCTCAAAACATGTTGTATTTGTATACTATGGGGCATTGCCTGACACGTTTTTGCTCTCATATCAAAACCGCTGGAGCAGAATATCCCGGCAGAATATGACAAACTGACCATCCACCTTTAACCTATGGTAGTAATATTAACGTTTACCTTAGCTCCGTTTTGGAGAAGATTTTCCGTCAATTTCTTTCCAATTCCATATGCTCCACCGGTGATTAATCCTACCTTTCCTTTGATGTCCATGATGTCAATAAAACACTAAAATCAGGCCGGTGTAAGTCAATCTTGTTGAAATACGTGTGTCTGTACGCATGCCTATGAAGCTATGATCCAGTGATATTACAGATAGCAAGGTGCTTTTTTTGATAGGCTTATGGGATTAAAAAAAAAAGTTGCTTTTGGAAAGGCTGATATATTATGTAGAGTAAACGGTAGGTAATCTGCAGGATAACCTAGCTCGAAATACTCTATCTACAATTACAGGTTTACATTTACAACCTGACACTTTTTACTGTATTTTTTGTATAGAAAACCATTAGGCAAAATAGAACAGAAAGGCAGTCATTGCGTAAAGCGTAAGCGTATTATTATATTCATGACTTAAGCTAGGCGACCTCGGTGTTCATGTTACTATTCACCATATTCATTCAAGTGATCGAGGTTTGAATGGTAGAGATCACAGGGGTGACACTCACTCATCAGTGCTCGGTCATGTGCATGGCAAAATCACCCGTCCATTTATTCTCCTCCGCAGCCAGTTAGGTTCCGCTCCCGACGCCGCATTGTACCAGAAATACCTTTTTAAAGCATTAAATTAGTATCACCCCGGCGACCCCGTGCACTGGAAAACAAGAATTTGTTACTTAAAAAGAAACGAAAATACAAAAAAATAATAATAATAATAATAATAACCGCAAGGTTAAACTATTTTTGTATTTTGAATCCTTCCAGCAAACACAAAACGTTTTCGACATCATTCGCAAAAGGTTATAAAAGGTTGTCAGAAAACGTTTAAATGTCGGGTTATATAAAGGGTATATTAAGAGTATAAAACGTTTTCATACCCTTAAAACACATTTTTTGATAATCTACTGCTTAGCAAACAAAAATGTTTTACAGAAAACGTTTAAATGTCGGGTTATATAAAAGGTATAAAAACGTTTTAATAACATTCCAAAAACATTCTTGAAAACTTGATACAAAACATTCTAAACAGAATGTTATTTTGGGGTTGAAAAATATTTTGAGAAAAATGTTTGCCCAAAATATTTTCAATAACGTTTTAATAACGTTTTCATGACCTTTATATAACCCGACATTTAAATGTTATTAAAAGGTTTTGAAAAAAACATTTTAACAACATTTATGTGTTTGCTGAGTTTAAATATTTTAACATAATGTTATTTAAGTATTGACACAATATTTGGCAAAAATGTTTGCAAAAATAGTTTACAATAACATTTTTGAAAACATTTAAAAATATTGTTGTAGTGTGTTTTCATACAAAACGTTTTGAAACGTTACCATGACCTTTGTATAACCCGACATTTTAATGTTATTAAAACGTTTTTACCTAAACCAAAAGCCAAAATATAACTTATTTAAAACGTTTTTAAAACGTTTTTGTGTTTGCTGGGTTACGACCAGATGAATATAGTGTGAACAAATTTTAGGGACTCAGTTGAATTTTTGGTGCAGAGTCAAAGTTGACTCTGGAAGATATTATTAATACGATTTATGACACCGCATCTTTAGATAAGGCCTATATTTTAAGAAACATAGTTGATGTGGCTAGACCATGTAAAGTTTGAATCAAATAAAACACCAAAATATTTGAATTTGTCAACCTTTTCAATGGTTTGATCACAATAACTTAATATCGTCAAATTTAGAAAGAACATTCCATGTACCAAATATCATAAATTTAGTCTTCTTGGTAGAGTGTTTTTTATTAAACCAATAAGCAAAATTATTCATATTATTTTTGTTGTTGGGATGCAGTTTCTGAAGAACAAAGAAGGGTAGTATCATCAGCATAAATGACAGATTTACCGGATTCACTTTGTGGTAAAGTATTCAAGTTACAAAAATTATGAAGAGAAGTACTGAGTCCTAAGATAGACCCTTGAGGGATACCTATGTTAACATGATTAAAATCAGAAAGAATTGAGTTCAGGCCCATTCAGTGATCCCAGCGAAAGTGTAAAAAAAATAAAATTGTTTATAAATTGCTTAAAAGTGAAGGATAAGTCATTCAAATTGTCATTTTGTATTTTTGAAATGGAAATCCGGCAAAAACGAAGAAAACAGCAGTATTGACGAAGTTGAAGCTCCATTCAAATACTTAAAGCTAGTTTATATACTGTCAGTATATAAATTGCAGATTCATGTAATTCCTTATTACATACGTACATACAATATTTCTATAGCGCTTTTTTCGCAGTTCAAAGCGCTTCACAGAACAAAGAAAAACAAATGAAATTAGGCCTACAACAATTCAAAAAGGTGGGTTTTAAGATGCCTTTTAAAGATCTGCAGTGACGGGGCCTCTTAATTGTCTTAAATACATGGCTTTTGGCTGAACCACTAGCAGGCTATGTTTTTATATCTGAATTTTGATGAATTTTACGATCATCCGGATGCCAGTGAGCAAATCACTGGATGGACCATTAATATTTACACATTGATTTAAATAAATAAATTTTAAATAACAAAAATAAATGAATAACTCTTAATGATCTTAACCATTCAAGTTCTACAGTGTCAAATGTTTTCTTCAAGTCAAGAAAAATAGCGCCTATGGCACGACAATGATTCATATTTTTCAAAATATAATCTTGAACATCAAGTAAAATGGTTGCACAAGAATGATTAGGACGAAAACCAGATTTACTTGGGGAAAGAATGCCTTTGACACTGAGATAGTCATAAAGTTGATTATGAATTATATATTTTTTGAAATAATAGGTCAAAATTAAATATGATCTTAGCAAAGGTTACATTAAGGTGGGTCAGAGGGAAGCATAACCTATATTGTTGTTTGCACTCAAATATTGCGACAAATAAAGCTGACACACAAAAGGAATGGCATGCGTTATATAAAGGAGATATAAATGCTTGATATAAGTGCCATTGATTGTATTGATATAGACGAATCCAACGAGCCAAGTCATGGTCAGGATTTGGTCGGCCATTATTGGGTCCCCGGCGCACCAAGTTTGTGTTGTTACTGCCCAATTGGGTGGATTAAAGCCGCTTAAAAAATCGATGTTATATTGTATTGTGTTTTAAACTTTCATCATTCTTTTGTCTACGTGTAACACCGGTGATGGAATGCATTTTCAGGTGAGATATACTCAGCGGGGACCCAACCATGGCTGCCACTGAGGTGTAGGAATGCGTGATATTGGATTCGTCTATACATGATTTTCCTCAGTGGGAGGATAACGCCCAAAACATTCGTTTTGGTATCCCGGTTTGGTATACTTTTGGACAGTGGTGGCGTAGATGTCTTCTTTGGGGTGAGAATTTGGAAGTAACTGGTACAAATAAGCGCGAAATGTTTCGCCATATTGAAGTTTAATTGTTGAAATAATGTTGAAATATATGCAAGTATTGGCTTCTTTGACTTGCACACAGTTTTTAAGTTAAATGGGCCAAACTTTTAAAAAAAGCCTCCCTGTCACCCCCCTGGCCGTAAGTGATTATAATCGTTACCATCAAATGACACATCTGTTCAAGAGCTACAATGCATGATTTTCTTTCATGAATATCCATGACGTCAAATGAATATTCATAAGAAACATTGGAATTATTCATAAGGTACATTTAAATATTACTTTAAAATATTAGAATATTCATATAGTATAATTTTATTTGAATATTCACAAAGTACATTTGAATATATGAAGAGGTACATTAGAATATTCATAAAGTACATTTGAATATTCGTTGGGTACATATGAATACTCATTAGGTACATTTGAACACAATAGGTACATTTGAATACTAGTATTCATTAGGTACATTAGAATATTCATTAGGTGCATTTAAATATTCATTAGGTATATTTGAATATTCATTAGGTACATTAGAATATTCATTAGGTGCATTTTAATATTCATTAGGTGCATTTAAATATTCATTAGGTATATTTGAATATTCATTAGGTAATTTTAATATTCATAAGGTATGTTTGAATATTCATAAGGTATGTTTGAAAATTCATTGGGCGTAAATATTAGACGGGTGAAGTAACGTGTTAGGTAATTTTAGGTATATGAATGAGACCACTGTGTCTCCTTCCATTTTCTTTATTAGAACTCCGAATTTTCTTAAATCTACATTTGATACACCCTATATATTTTATTTCAGTTTAGTTCTGAGTATTTGAAATATAGCAGTATATTGCATTTCATTACAATTTAATTACAAGTATTGAAAAGGTAAATAGTTTAATACATTTAATATATTTAATACACCCTATATATCTTGTTTTAAGTTCTGAGTATTTGAAATATATCAAAATGTTGCATTTCATTACAACTTAATTACAAGTAATGAAAGGGTCAATAGTTTAAATAATGGTTATAGGAATCATGAACAGATTCTGAGTTGAATAAACCTAAATAAATGCTTTGATTTTTAAACATGTTTCTGGACAGACACATGTATAACCTTGTTGAATTCTGTGACTGATAAAAATCCATCACATGTTCCGATTTTAAACACGATTGATCGACTATTATTGTACATTTGACTTCCTCGACACATTAGTAATCGCGCGTGTGTATCACGGACGCAAAGTGACTGAGCTGCGCCTTACACCGCCTTAAGGAAACCAAAATGGACTTATTATCTATATACATATACTATCTCAATTCCAGTGAATTTGGCAGACGAACTTAATAGGGTATGATCTACTTTTGTTGAAATGACACATTGACGATTATTAGCAGGATATCACAGAGTCCTCTACTACAATATTTAAAACAATGCGTCATGACCGTGTATTAAAACGGTTTTATACGCACTCTCTGAATACTTTCCGTACGTAAACAACATCCAAACAATATCTCAAATTCTCTGGTGAAATGTTTTTAACAATATAATAGAATGCAACTTTTGATGATTCACAAAACATGTTGATTACACCTGGTTCGGCAAGTCACATTTAAGACATCGTCAATGGAGCCAAATAGACGTCATCTTTGTGTGTTATATGTAATTAGCCTGAAAAAAAAAGACGCAGGTATAATTAGTTAATATTATAAAGGTTTAGAAATTTGACAAACTTATTTAAACTTTAAATCAATTATGTAGTAGAAAACGTATTGTATCAATAAAGTACAGCTTTGAAGAGATTCATCTGGATTGTCTATATAAATTATTACTAGAGTTCTCATAACAAATCGACCTTACTGGCTGGTTGCTTCTTCTTGACTGAGCTGTATCCAGTATTAGCACTAGCTATGAACAATGAGGGGGCGCAGCTTATTTTCTCAGTCATGCATACAACCAGCTTATCCAAGAAAAATCAACTGGCAACACTATAAGACAGCAAGTGCTAGTAACAGCTCAGTCAGGAAGAAGCAACCAGCCAGGTTGCGAAACGACACTACTAATTGTGAGTACCTGGATTTGTTATGAGAACTCTAGTAATAATAAAATAAGTACAGCTTATTCAAAAAGATAGGACCCTAACAAACAAAATGTCCTATTTCCATTCATGCCATTATATCTTCTTAATCACAAGATAACAAAGTGGGAATATTTTATTAACATCTGTTTTTTCTGTTTCTAACAGGTCTATCTTGATGGAATGTTTAAAGTTTTCGGGGGGTTAATTTTAGGTGGGGGGGCAAAATCAACAAATTTTGCACAAAATTAACAAATTTGTATGAACAATTGGGGAAATGGTAGTTTTACTTTTTCCTCCAAAGGTTGACTACCAACGTCAATGAAATTTGTGAAAGCTAAGAATGTCCACTTTACTTTAATGTCCACTTTTCTAAGTTGCAGAAAAATACATCGCTGAAAATAATCACGGTTACGTAACACGTATTTTTCTAATCATTAAGGCAGGAGGATTTTTGTGACCGGGATTACACTTCGCTTTTACTCTTATTACTTTTTCAGTAAACAACTTACCCACGAATTCAGACCCCAATAATCCGTTCCAGTATTTTGTGGCGCAAGAGTCTGTTACGAACAAGTAATGATAATAATAAGCGTATAATGGAATCCCATCGTTAACAGCGTAAAAAAGCAGCAAGTTTAAAAAGCCCCCATCTCTGCTCACTTTTTGAAACTTAGTCCCATTTGTAATATGTAATGATTTAACTTTAATCAATTTAAAACATTTCCAGAAGCGTTATGTATTTTCATAGTCGAGGATAGTGACCATTAACGACCCAGTATAAGCGTGAAGTTGTGTACTAATGTAATTTTTAACAACCAGGAGTGTGTAGATTCAGAATCAATCGGGAGCCAAAATGGCACCCTTGCGCAAATTTAGTTATTGAGGCCAAAGATCACACAAAAGGATAACAATTTAAAATGCTTAAATGAAGATATAAATTAGCAGAAATATTTCTTTGGGTCCTAAGGATTTAAAAAAGTCGATGGTCATATATCTCTAGAATGCCTAAATAACAAAATTGTACACCTGATTACTAAAATACAAAAGAGACCTCTTTAGCTCTCTTGGTAAAATATGCATACTTACATGTACATAAGCTTGGGAAGTTTGTGCATTCCAATACACGTTTGGTAGTTGGTTAGGTTGATTTGCATATGCTGAAGCCATATTCACCCTTTGAGCATTCAATTGACGGGACCTTCTTACACGGTGACAGAAAAGTAATCCAACTGGTATGGCTACTAGGAGTACGATGAGGACAATGCCAAGACCAATGATACCAGCTACTGAAAAATCTGAAGATCAAAATAAGTGACTTAATCATGAATAAGAACCAAAATGTTACACCACCTGTTCAAGTTTTGGATTTTAATTTGTTTGAAAAATCAAAGGTAGACATTCATCACAAACTATTTATTTAAATGTCCGAAATGTAAGTTAATTTGAGCAGAATTTGTCATAAACTGACATGTCCTTACCCAGAGAAAAGAAAAACCACATATCGCACACTAGCACATTTAAACATGAAATTACAACGACTTCATAACATGCACAGATGTCAGAGAAAAATCTCCCGACATAATTGCCTGTGCAGGAATTTGAACCCCAGGTCTTCGGATATCGATAGCGAGACTGACTCTCTAACCACTGAGCTCCGTATACTGTCACTGATGAATAGGTCTGGTACTTATGGAACATATTAATTTTTCGAAAAATTAAGATAAACAACATTTCCCACTTTCTTCTCCCAAAGAAATTTCTTGAGTAAATATTTCCTGGATTCCCCATTTTCAGCCACGGACATATATGTCCGCACAGTTATGACAATCGTATCATAAATAGTCCTTCAAGAAAGACCTCAGCCGAGATCGACGGTCTTCTTGAGGGATCACTCAAAATATCGTGGGAAAACTTACCATCGTCATCTTTATCTTTCCCTCCAGCGCGAATCTCAGAACACTCATTCTCGGACACATCATCATCGCAACTTTATGCACGAAATATTGAAGTTAAAAAAATCAAAACATAATTATGTAACTTTTTTTTTTTTTTGCAAAGGATTTGATTAGTGTTTTTACAAAGCGCTAAAGATTACTTAGATTAATAATCCTCACGTTGTCACGGCTCTTCTTTTCATTTGATAGGTGCCATTTCCAAAAGGTGACGTGGTTGCGATATTTAGGTTGCAAAATTGTTATTGTTTATGAATTTCCCATTGGGCGACGAAAAAAAAAATGTAATAAAGGATAGTACGGTATATTCATTGAATAATCAGAATGACATGTATGAAATCATATCATAGACTTTCATGATAGAATACTTACACACAAACGCTGACAGAATTAATGGGTTCAGGACGACACTCCATATTTTCTTGACAATAATCTGCAGGACATAGTTCTTCATAACAAAAATATAAATGAGTTTATGTAATGTTGAAAAAATTAATAAACAATTTAAATAATAGCAAAAACTTGATAATTACAGGCGACAACAATTATGACGCTATAGTAGTTTTTCCAGTTCCGGCATCTCCTCAGAAAAAACATTTCCAAAAATATTTGGGTTTTGTTTGGGTGGGGGTGTGTGGGGACTGGGGGTGTGTGTGTTTGATTTCTTAGGCACCCGAACCCCACCCACCCAATACATACACCCCCATCCACGTTCACCCCACATACGCGAAATACTCTTCCCTACACACACCCCATCCCATGTCAAAAACACAAGCACAGTATAAATACGAATTCACACAGGGAAAACTAGACAATGTAAATATAAACAAAGCTATAAATTGCACATTTGGTATTCTGGAGCATTTATTTTTTGCTCACTTACAAACGCGACGTTTTGCCTATGGACAATACACACCTGTTATGATAACTGTGAAAAACGGATCAACTTTGATATTAGTTCCCGCCAGAATTCCTCTTGGTGTGGTGCTCCTTTGTATGGCATCTAGCACATCCTGTGAACCCGATGTTGTTTGCTCATTCAAGAGAACTTCAAACTCGACTCTTATGCTCCCCATTCTTATTGCTCTAATCTTGACTTCAAGGAACCCAGTAACACCAAAGCGAAGAATATTTGACAGCTGAAGATATAAAAGGGATACTTGGTTTAACAAGTGGAGTTATACATACCGGCATACATTATATTTACATATGATCAGTATACATACTTATGAACAGTATACATTACATTTACTAATAACTAGAAAAGGAATAGCTAGTCGAGATTTGTTGCGAATATTGCTAAAATGCCTGCAGTGTTTGGAAAACTACCGACTACACAAAATACTTACAACCCTAATGAGAGTGTCTTCCAATGTAGCAAATCGTCTCGATCCTGGATACATTAAAGTGTCCTCGTATAAAATCGGCATCTGCTCGATCTCCAAAATGGACATTTCGGCAATAATTACTCGTGAGGCTAAGGGAAAATCATTTAAAGATTATATTCCACTTCCATCATTATGGTTTTCAAAACATGAAAGAGTAAGGTTCGTATATAACAAACTTTTATAATGTTATAATTTCTTTTAATGTATTTTCACCTAACAAACATTGGTCTCCAGTGGTAAAATATCCAAAAGCACATCTACACATATAACTAGCCATAGTTTCGATGCAACGGAACTCTTCGCTTCCACACAGGTTTGGTGTTAGACAATCATTGGTAGCTGAAAAATATGAGAAAATAAGAAGGGGAAATACCAAAGATTATAATTCACAATTCTTACATGGAGACATCTCATAATTAAGAGAGATGAAGTCATGACTCCACGCAAGCCATGTCTGAGCTGCAAGTCGAGACATTTGAAGTAAAACTTGTCTCAGTTCAGCATAATTAAGTGGTTAGACGTGTCTTCAGCAAAGACACATGTGTTTATTTTTGTTTCAGTTTTCTAATGTTGAAGACAAGTCTTCCGATGCTTCCAGTTTGCGGTATCTCGCAAGTGGAAGGCTAGTGACAAATCTCGTCACGTTCTTTGAAACTGTTGAGTACTAGTTCTTGGTTTCTCTGTTTTTGCTCTCTGTAGAGTACACATTATAAATAGTTGTAAATCATTAATAATAGTAATAATAATAATAATAATAATAATAATAATAATAATAATAATAATAATAATAATAATAATAATAATAATAATAATAATAATAATAATAATAATAATAATAATAATAATAATAATAATAATAATAATAATAATAATAATAATAATAATAATAATAATAATAATAATAAATAATATCTATTTACAAGATTCTATTGCCAAAAGTTATTAACACACCACATTGCAGCTTACCTAAAAGTTCGCACCGGTCACCGGTAAATATAAATGGACATGTACATTTGTGAAGCTCGTTGCAAACTCCCCTGTTCAAACATGGCGGCGAACAGACAGCTTATCATTGCAAGATAAAAAAAAATAACGAAAGGTTACATTTATGTTGTTGTGAATACATGTTCGTATTATATAATATTAATGACGAGTAAACAAATGTTACGATAATTAGCTGACTTACTTTGAGTACATGTAGTACCGGTGTAGTTAGGTGTACACGAGCATGTGTTTGGTGCAATACATGTACCTCCATTATTACATGACGGGGTGCACACAGCTGTGTGTTTCGGATGTAAAACAACAAAGATAGATAGTGTTAACTCTTTGTGTGTTGTATCGTTCCAAGCCGACATATTTGACCCGTATTCAGCCTTAATGTTCGGCATTTTAGCTAAAAACTGAGACCAGAGACATATTTTGGAATATTTTTTTTAAATAGAAAATCAAGCAATATCAAATTTTGACTCATGTGTTAACTTTGACTTTGGAATTCCAAGATTGCCCATATGGTTCCAATTGGGTATCCATTTCTCTACATGCATTAAGACGGTCATTTAAAGCTCTGTGGGAAGATACATTATAGCTTTAAGAAATCTTCCCTTTTCTTCTTTTTTCTCTTCATAAAGAATTGGTAGACTAAATAATTACTTTATTTTCTATTACAATTTAAAACACATTCTTGAATCACACTTACGTAATTGGCACCTGTTGCCTTGGTAGCCTTTTGCACAGTCGCATGTGCTGAACGCAGTACATTTCCCGCCATTTTCACATGGTGGAGTACAGCTATCTGTACGACATAAAACGGAGTGTATACAAAGTGAATTAACAGAACAAACGGGAAGTATATATGCATAATGAAAACGTAATGACTTAAGCAAATTGTAGATCTAGCCTTTCCGCTCATTTTAGTAATACCATTTTACTTCAGGATTTTACCCGGGAGAGCCGACCATCAACAATTACTACATGGACGGTGGTGAGACCCACCATATCGACTTCTAACTTGGTAGTCACTTCCTGTCATATTTAGGTGAAAAACTTTTTAACCGAAAATCAATTTTGCCTATAATTTATTACATGGCGAGGGCGCACTCACTTTATGACGTAATAGGGACATTGTGTGGGAAAGGTTTGCACTTTTGGTATCACTGGATAGCTTACGTGTTGCAATAACCTAATACTCACCTTTTTCACAATATCGTCCATAGAATGCAGGAGAGCTACACGTACATGTATCCACATCGGTGCATTCACCACCGTTCTCACAGGGAACGGAACATAATTCTGATAAGAAAGAGTATATTAAAAAGTTAAATCAAATTGAAGATATTTCGCCTTTATTTCCTTTAAAATGTTTCTCGATTGGACAAAATGACGATAGCAACAGCAATAATCATAATCATCATTGAGCCTCTGCTCGGAAATATGAGATCAAGCAAAACCAGTCGGAAGGCCGAAATACTGATTTTGAGATTCAAACAATGGAAATGATTTCCATTTTTTCCTATTGTTTTTGAAACCCTTTAGCTGCTCATATCTTAGGAACCATTTTCCCATTTCAAAGGGGTTTCTGCAAAATGTAGCTTTGCAAATGCTTAATACATCAAAGTGAAAAATGAAAACTGAATATGCCCGGCTTTAGACTGATTTTGCTAGATCACTCCACATATATGAAAGTGATAAGAGTATTGTGGGACAAGTTCTCTTACTATCATCACTTTCAATGTTCACAACAGCTTCGTCTCGAGATCCGACATGCTCCGGTGTACTACTTTGCAACACAACAGAGAATTGCTCCGACTCTTCGTAGGTGTCGTCATTACGGATTGATATTTCTATGTATGCCGTGTTGAAATCCTGCTCAAAGACTACTGTTCCTCTTCTGCTGATGTAATCTTCCGGCGATTTAGCAGAACCGTCCATTGTCAAGAAATCTGGCGGGTAAAACACATATTTATATCGTTACAAAGAAGTGCACCACACATCTAGAAACTATTTATCATCACTATAACTTATCAAGAGTAAACTTAGAATTAAATTTGGTCCCGGGAATTTGGTCCATGCGATTATTTATTACGAAACGGTATTTCAACAAACTTACTGACTTCCGTGCGTCCCATATATCCAACCTTCTGGACAGTCAGTTGTACAGACGCGGTATTTTCAGATACACTATATGCAATTTCTCTGAAGAAATGTTCAACTAAAATGAAACGCAATAATATTTTAACGTTAAAAGCAAACATACTCAATATATTGCCAGATATATTACTGGACAAATCACAAGTACAAATATTATTGACAATTTAAAAAGGAGCTGGCAATAGAAGATCAAGTGCTCGGATTTAGCCCCAACTTACATTTTAAAACTACTTGAACCTCATTTTCCATGTTCAAAATTGTTTACTAGTTTATTTAGAGATAATTTATTTTACTAGTTTGCGGTCAGCAGTCCATGAGTGCACCCACCCTCGTCGTCTTCTATAAAGACTGTTGCCATATCAGGCATTCCGATGTCACTATTTACTGCGTCAAATAGTCGGATTTCAAAGCTTTCTAAGTCTTCTTTCACATCATCATCTTTGATGTAGATAAATCGAGGTATTTCCTCAACACCTTCGTCAAAATAGAGGAGTTCTGTATGTGCTTGAAAATCGGTAGCTGATGAAGCTTTTCCTGCTGAAGTAGACTCCGTTGCTAGCCCTGAACAAATGATATGAATTGGAAACGTTACATACAGAGAAATTATTGGTCTTCTTATTGATTACCTTAAGAACAAACGTGAATCAATACCTTACACGCCTGCATAATCAATCAATTAGCCAATAATCATGGCAATGTGATCCGTGATTCCGTTCCATCAAAAATAAAACAATGAAACAATGAAAAATTTGCACCTTTTCCAAATTCCAGATTGTTAAAGAACAGTTGAAAAGGTACCCTTTCTCTAATCCAGTTTTCTGAAATTTGTGACCCAAACCTAAGAGAAACCTGAAAATGCTACCCACAAAATCTGCCACACCCACCGCTAGCAACCCCCGATTAGATGCCGACAAAGTTAATGAACCGATTTCAGAACCTCACTTCCATATTCATGCAAATACCGTATAATGTTTTACTTACTAACACTACCGGCAACTCGTGTATCCCCTGTCCTTCTTATGGTAACGATGATAGAATTTTCATTTTCCAAAACCAGATGCACAGATTTATCAAGTACAAACATAGATGGACCTTCAAGACAAAAAATGACATGGACAAAATATGGTTTCAATATAAACGTACGAACATAAATAAACATACTTGGCATCCTAGCCAGAAAAAAAATGCATTACGATTAACAGCTGATAAACAAAAGAGAAAAGGGAAAGAAAAGAGGAAGCCAAAATAGGAAAAACAGAGAAGAGGAGAGAAGCGTGGGAAAACGATCTGAGCAATGAGGCTGCTTACTCCCCTACTTACTTTTAACGTTTAGCTTTTTTCTTCTCATAAATTACAAAACTAGCTACACACACGAGATGTGTTTCTCATTTACCGATAACAGGTATCTCAAGACACGAAGGCACACGTCCAAACCATTGTCCTGTTTGCTGGCATACACGTGTTTCCATCCCCATCAGCATAAACCCTTCATCACACATATATGTAACCATTCCTCCTACGCTTGTTCTGGTGAAGTAGAAGCCACCATTCGTTGGGGCCACCAAGGAGCTGCAAATAACAACTGAAATACAAATCAATGCAACAAATTGAGTTTTGAAATAAATATCTACTTCATCTACTATGTTACTTTATCTACTATATCCTACTATGCAAGGCTTGCAAATTATGATCCAACATTTCCTAGATTCGATGGCTCTGAAAAGAGCCTTACTAGTCCATAAATACAAAACTGCGTGTTTACGATGATTTATATCCTTAATAACTCTTGTGAATGTTTTGTTTGCTTTATATTATGCACCTCCTAGACATGCTAGAGGGCAGCATCTGTCAGAAATTCAAACATTGCATGCACAGGTCAGTAATTCGTGCGGTTCTACTAGCGTGAAGACAAACACAAATTTGGCAAAATTTTTTAGAGCCTCTTTAATACGAAGTATACCCGTTACTCACACCAGTGACCACTAATCATGCTAATGTGAAAAAGAAAAAGACACTGGATAATCAACAGATATATGCAGTGTCAATTTATATTCTTAACAGACTTTTGATGCCGTGGGAGGGCCGAGATATGTACAAACGTTTTTCTATCCTGTATACAAGTTTCTGGTTCGCACACGAACTACCCGTATGCTTTTTCTGATATCTCACACGAACATTAGGTATTACAGACAACGGTGATTTATACTTGTTTGTCTGAAGCTTCAATTTGTGCTATTTAATCAAAATTCAAGAATTCGGTAATATATTCTAAAATATACTTACCACCCATAGACGCTTCAATAATAATATCTTGTTCTTCAAAAGACGCCTTTGACGCTAAAGCAACTTCCATGTCACCAGTTGCTTGAAAATCAAATATACACCACTCGTTTCCGTCACAAGCTGCGATTACGTCATCTGGTAAAACGTTAGGGTTGGTTGGTGGTGAGAACACGGGTACAAAGGCTTCATCTTTGTAGCTGTCTGGGCCATTTGGTAGTGCATAGTAAAATAGAGAATCTGAAGCCTCAATTTGCCCTGTTTGGATTGATCATGTCATAATAATTAGCCTATTTTACTGAGTACATACCCTATTATACTTTCCCAAGATTAAACAGTAATAATAGTTATATTATTTTACTAAACAAAGGTTAGACTATCCCATATACTCTCCCGTATCATACCTATCACAGCACTTATGAATAAATGAATGAATGAAAAACAGTTTTATAAAGCGCAAAATACAATCAAGTCCCAAAGCGCTAAAACAAGAAAACTTGACATACAAAATGCAATGTAGAACAATGAAATTTAAACTGCAGTACAGAAAGATTTTAAAATGCATGAGAAATCAACAATAACACAGTTGAAACAGATGGGCCATTAAAACAGATTTGAACCGTGGTCATGACAGAGTCCGGTAGCTTGTTCCAAAGTTCAGCAGAAGAGAACGTGAAATGAAAGTGCAACGTCCTTAAGATAAAGTTGATGCTGGTGCACAAACAAGAGAAGAAATTGAAGATAAATGCAACAAATTGTGCCCATCTAATTTATCTTTAATAATGACCTCTTTAAACAGTTAAAGATATATTTTGTGCCACTGTCAATGGAAAGCACGGCGCTAGTACGAATCGTAGGGCATACAATGGAGCAAACTGCAACTTTTGAATTTGTATCCAATTCTTCCATTTTTATTTTGGACCGTCGTGCCTCTATTTCTGCGGATGAACATATTAAACTGGTACCTTAATTCTTTTGTGCACTGTACTTCATATTACTTACATGTTTGTCCAAACTGGGAATGAATATCTTCCGTAGAATAATCTGAATCTACTATAGTTCCCGACGGAGTCAAGAAATCATCGTCTGGGTTGTCATTCCAAGTTCCAAACAGACCTTCCGTGTGACCTTTGAAAGACTCAGGACCGAGAAATAACAACGACATAACACGGTTGGCTCCAGTAGTGGTCCTAAGCTGCAGTGATACACCACCGTCAAACAGAACTATGACACCAGATTCTGCAATGTTGGGACTACTAATGGATACTCCTGTGACAGAAACACGATAAAAAGATGTCAGTGGACTGGCCGGAGTAAAAGTTTGAAAAATCCCATTGAAAATTGCCAAGAACGGTTTTTGTACCCTCTCAGTCAAACTCAGTTCCCTTAAATCGGATGTTTCTGTGTCTCTAACATGTCTAGGTCTATAGTAATCAATTATATGAATTAATAGGAACTTTTATACTATTCCGTTTGGAAGACTATGCTGCACACTCGAGCTACAAACACTAATGCTGTACTCAAATTTATTCGGAAACATGCCAACTATACAAACCTTTTAAACTCCACCAATTATTCTCTTCCAAATTCAATCTGTTCCAGTCTTCTTGTCCTTGTTCTCTCACCCAGACATCTAACAAGCGTCTTGAGTTTAGCTCCACATGAACAATATCTGAGGAGCCGTACTGTGCGACCACAGCAACGAAAACAGTGACAGGAAAATCGGCTGAAAAAATATAAGAAATATTATTTATCTTAAACCTGAGCAACAATCTATAATCTACCGAGTCCCTTATCTCGAGCAAGAACGCTATACAAATTGCAATAAATATACCGATATTCGAATCATAATGTCCTTGCAATCTTCATTATTCAAATAAAGAATAAAACGTGTTGATATTCACTATTTGGAAGAGTGTTGGTTCGAGCTTGAAGTATAACATTGTCCATTCCAGATCCAGGGTCGGTTTTCATCATCCAATACTCTCCTTTCCCATTAAAGGTATAGGATTTCCCGTCCATAGTCAAAAAATGTGGATCACCACCTCCAACACCTGTCAAGTATTTTTGGAAAAATGTCATTGGAATCTTTGGTGCTCAGAATTTAAGTTGCTATAAACTGAAAATGTGCAATATGTTTTACGTTTACAATAGGCCTAATGGAAATAAAATAAAACATGGTAAAGAATCACAGTTACCCTTAATGCTGTTACACATTTTCATAATTTCAAGTCATTTTAGAAATTTCATGACCATTATGACATACCTGGCGTGGGAGCGACATATGAAGAACAATCAGTTGACGAAGGTCGTAAGTCTTCGTAAGATTGGCAATTAGTGGCATGAAACACACAACACTGAAGTCTTGGTTCTAAATCATTCAAAAAGTGTGAAAGGTATGGAACCGTTTGTGGACTATTGTAAGGTGCTACCCCTGCGTGGTGGTTCCGATGGGCAAAACCTCCTCCAGTCGTCAACACGGGGTCATTTAAGTTGATAATATTGTTATTAGAGTCGTAGCAACACTCTTGTCCTCCCCCAGATGCACTATAACAAACCAGTATAGATTGTAAAGACCATTAGTTCCAAGGAAAACAAATTAGTTTAGCATTTACCATTTACACCCTGTAGATTGGTTGTTTACCGCTTTCAAATTTGTATTTAAGACATTGTTCATCCCAATTTTGAGGCTTAGCCCTACTCTTTTGGATCTGGTAAATTCAGTCACGGTATATGTTTGACGTACATATATTAAGAAGCCTCATTAAACGGAACTACATCGTGATCTACATGAATCAATTTGGCACCAATTTGCCACCAAAAGACATTTTGAAAAAGACTTTAGAACATTAGACATGGTTAAAGATCATTATCAATGTTATTTTTTTACCTTGGCATCGTTGCCCTCACACAATGAACAGCATCTGCATATAATCCAGCACAGTTATTGTCAGCCATGTTGCACTCCGGATGTGGATGATATCTGCCAAAGTCTACCAAGGCTTGGTTAAGATCACATGGGCATGCTGGCGTGTTCATCAAAAATTCTGACCCACCCAAATTGGCCTCAATCGATATCCAACCACTTCTACGTGCAACACACCAGGTAGATGATGGTGGAAATAGCCAATTAAGGGAATGAACGTCACTCCATAAAGCAGCAGGGCTGGTGAACAAAATGAGTGAAATATACAAAATGTCATCTCGTCAGCAATATATATTTCATTAAAATATAAGGTGCTTCGAGCCTTCGATACTAATACAACCAAAATATAATTCAAGTTCAATATAATTGCAATAAAGATACAAAAACAAACACTATACAACATTTCTGATGTATTTTTTCATAATCTAATCGGCCGGCGAGGAAAAATCGCCCTAATTCTGGGTTATATCATAGCCCTTGTTATACTTACTTCAAAAGGCTCACCGGGTTACTATCGTAAACCTTAATGATACCAACACGGGGAGAGGTAATCCCGGACGTAAGCATGGATGGCAAAATTGAAAATGTTAGTTCACCGGGCAAAAACGACACAGTGGTTGCATAAGTCCATATCTCAGTCAATGCGACATCAGTAGATGTTTCAGAGTATCCATAAATGGATACGTTAACGTTTTCAACTCTCCCTGAAAACTTTCCATTGTCATCCCATGTGATTTTGTTATTTTCTTTAGATGTCCATTCAATATTTCCACCAAGGTCCCTTGTCACGGTTGTATCAATTTGTTCAACACTCACTATAAATTTAAAAATCAATGTAGGGACCTACATAGAATACAGGGTGTCTAAAAGAGTTAGCTGAGTCTTAACTAAATATTTTAGACAGTCTGTATATAAGTTGCGATTTCTTACGCTTTGGTGTTTACGCCCATCTGCTATTCAAAATCACGTCAAGTGTAAAGAGATCGTAACATCCCTGCTAGTATACGGGCAACCGGGCGGGCAATCTGTTCAAGGCCTTCTCGGTATCAGCAGTGGAGGCGCCAGGCATTTTGGGGCGGAGGGGGGGTTGGCATGGGGAAGTGAATTTCAGGGGTCAAAATCAACCAATTTTGCGCAAAATTGCCGCAAAAGTTTGGAAATTTCGTAATTTTGGGTTTTTACTGGGGGGGACAGGGTGGCCAAGAGTTCTGACGGTGGGGGGGGGGGCATACCACTGGGTATCAGTCCCGGTATAAATACAATTTTGAATGGTAAATGGCTTATTTTTTGCAATGTTACTATTTATAGCTCCGTTGGACGTGTCAATGTGTTCTGTAAAATATCTACCTATTGCTACCTATGCTTTAAATAATATGCATGAAAAATTATGTATTGTGTGACCAAAACTAAAAATTTTGAGTGTTAAGATAAAATTACAATACCGTCAACATTTGGTACCTGCAGTAAAGTACGCCTGAAATTCATACGTTCCGCTTCCATCCACGGAAATTTCCACAAGAATACGTCCTGTTTTGAAAAATGTCGGTGAAACACACAACACGTTGTTGCCATCGTTTTCTCCTTGGACTACTTCAGTACCGTCAAATCGGCATTGGGGATTTGTTGAGGGTTGTGAACTACTACATGATCCCCCTATGCCAGAAAATGTCAAGATGTCACCGCCTAACATAGATCCAAAGCTTGGGGAAACCCTTAAAACTGTCCCCGCAAGCGGATACTCTATAGATATGTGATTAATCGAAAATAAAATAAACAAAAAGTACATCGAAACATGCTTATATTATGTTTTGAGTAACGTTCTAGGAAAATTAAGAGACCAATCGAATATTTATGATCAATTCAGTGAGGCAAACATTTTTGTAATATTTGCTTAAAGCCTATTCAGTGATCCCAGAGAAATGTTTATAAATTGCCTAAGAGTGAAGGATAAGTCATTAAAATTATTATATCAAAATCATTATACTCTGATCAGCTCTTAATCGGCGGGACTCATAACATCGTGGATTGATATAGAATTGCGTATAAACAGCTTGGCGCACCATCTACGCGAACCGCGATTTGTGTATTGCTTGACTGACGCGCGCTTTTGTTCATTTACGCAGGCGTAAGTTGGGACTTCATTGACTCGCGCAGTAACAAAAACCGAATAATACTCGCCTATTACGAGCTGTCCATAGTATACAGTAAGCAAAAGAAATAAGGTAGCAGTTAAAGAAACGGTGATCCAAAACCTAATGAAGATACGAAATAAAAAGTTGCACTTTTGTGTTCTGATCAATGAACGCACGACGCTAGTTTTTCGTGCTAATCAATGAAAGTACGGCGGTAGTTCTCTTGTTCGCGAACGCTTTGTGTACAAATCAATAGGGCATACAATGTGGTAAACTGCAACTTTTAAATTTGCATCTTCCTTGTGTTTTTGGATCGTCGTGTCTTTATTTCTTGAACAATGTCAACGAATGAGTTCTTAAATTCGAGCTAAAAGATGCAGCTATTGGCTGTTGGTTCCAATTATGACATATCTGCCTTTGTTTAGGATATACAGGGGTGAGCGTAACTGGTACCTTAATTATTTGGCTTACTGTATGTATTTCTGCTTTAAAAAAAACTAGCTCAAAGACAATAATATTGCTCAAATACAATATTGATCACAGACACTATTGCTCAAAGACAATATTGTTCAAGGTTGCGCCGCAGGCTTACAAAGAAACAATGGTGCTCTAACATTTGCAAACAAGCTTAAACTATAAATTAGCCCCCGATATATATAGGAGAGGGTCTGAAGAATGAGGGAAATTATGGGGTAAAGAGTTAGCTTAAATTGAATATTGCTCAAAGATGATATTGTTCAAGGTTGCGCAGCAGGCTTACAAAGAAACAATGTTGCTCCAAAACAATTGCAAACAAGCTCAAACTATAAGTTAGCCCCCGATATAGGACAGGGTCTGAAGAATGAGGGAAATTATGGGGTAAAAGAGTCAAAAAAGTAAAAAGTCTCTGTTATAGACAGCCAGCCACCCTTAAGATTAATCTTGATAAATAATAATAAAAGATAACCTTAATGTTAAAACCTTAAGTAACCTTAATGTAACAACCTTAAAATGTATAATGTAACAGATAGTGCTATATCACTGCACTAATGTGCTTAATATTAGCATTTAAAGACTGTTGTACAGTGCTTAATATTAGCACTATATTGAAGTATATACTCGGTTGAATAAACACATGGTGTAGCGCAATCGTGAATATTATTAATGTACCTGGTGTTATGAGTTCCATGACCACTCAATACAGGAGAAATTTTGGCTGTTTTGGGATGTTTGGGTGACAACCATTAGGCGTCCCCCTTAAAAATCACGGTCATCCTGATATGTTTTTATGGCTTCAGCAAAGTCTACAGAGGTTAAATGTGACGTGGTATATCGAAAAGAAACACGTTTGGGCAGGATCGTAAATGGAGAAATAGCCAAAAAAAAAAAAGGGGTGATTGTTTCACAATTTGGGTTTGTTGCAAATTTGTGATGTTAATAATGTTTAAAATATTGTCTGATAGTTTCAGAACGGAATATAACTGGCATCTTTTATTTTTTCAGACATTTTTTAAGATATTGAAAATTATAATTATTGTCATTAATATTTTTAAAGGCCGATATCACAGTTTCCAATTTTATAATATACCATAACTTACTAACATAATATTTTCGCTTAGGAATGTCTGATTGCATTGGGCAAAACGGCGTTGTGGAGCAAAATATCTCTTTATTTAAGATATGTAAAACACTCAAAATTGTTAACCTTCCCAAAAGTGGCTCTTTATGGATAATTTATTTGTGGATATAGTGTTGGAAATCGGGAAAAGTAGGGATTTTGAAATTGCGAATGTAATATGTGAAGCAGTTTGAAAGCGTGAGGAAGTGGCGGAAGTGGTTAGTTTAGGTTCTGGGCGGTGGGGTTTACGAGCGAGACCGTAAATTTTTCTGGCCAACAAAGGGAATGTTTGGAGTGCAAGAAATCTGTTTAGCGTGAGCCAATTTCTGAAGGGGGCTCTTTGAGTATGTAAAGAGGTACATTTTTATATTGTAGGACTCTAAATTAAAGTGGGCTCTTCTAGAATATTGTAGGACTCTGAATTAAAGTGGGCTCTTCTAGAATTTTTAGACTTGAATTTGTATATTATAGGATTCTAAATTTTTCTATTCTAGTTTTAAGACTTAAATTTTTATATTATATGACTCTAAATTTTTCTGTCCTAAATCATGACATATATGCTCTTTTTGATATACCATGTCACAAATATAATTGGCCCATTCCAGCATGTCCAGCCGTTGATGGAGTTTGGGCTCGGCTAACTCTAACATCCAGGCCGGAATTAGCGACGAAAGGCTACACAATCGTCCTCGTTTCCAGTTTGCAGGCTACACAATCGTCCTCGCTTTCAATTTTCCGCTTCGCTAATTCCGGTTTGATTGGAGTTAGCCGAGCCAAAACGCCAAAACATGCCTTGGATTTGAATTTGAAACAGGATGCTTTGTTAGTGGTTGTAATTTTCACGTATGAATAGGTTTGAAACTTTGTCCACAGAGCTAGGAGGTTTATATTTTACCAGACACATCTGTTATTTATACTAAGATATTTGAAAGAAACTAAGAAGAAGAAACCAGGAAGAAGATTAATTATCTTTATGTAACTTATTTTTGCGTCACAAGATGAACTTGTGTTTTTGTATATTTACTGTACCTGAACCACAGCATGGTTTACAACGTATGTCTTCTGGATCATCTGCAAAAAATATAGTGTTAATTGAAACAGATACACTCCAAAAAAGTAGTTTTTAATTGCAATATTAAATAGCGTCCCCGTAATAACATCTAACGATTTCTAGGAAGGCGCGAAATCGAGCCGCTTTCGCGGCGAATAGTAGAGGCTGTAATTTTCTTCAGAAGGGGGGGGTCAAAAATATAAATTATTTTTTACCCTAAAAGGCTTTTAAGGGCAAATTTTTTGCTCGCTATACGCGCATTCTTTAGACCTACACTTACGAGTTACAATATAAAATGTGTGCACGGAAGGGAATCATAAAATTTCAAAGCAAGATATGATATCGCCGCGCTTGTTGAGAGCTGCACGGAATGCAGAATCGGTAAAAGAGAACTTCCTATAAATTTATGGAACGTGAAAGGCAAACTGTCTACAGATTCGGAGGGTTCGTGTTTCATGAGAAACCCGGTATCAACTAAATTGTTATTAAGGGCTTACTAACCATGCACATATACGGGAGGGATTTTTGGGGCGCGGGGTAAAAGCAGGGGGTGGCAAAAAAGAAGGGACGGCAGAAGAAGAAGGGGCGGTGGGTGTAGGTAGTGGGTGGTGTGGACGGGGCTCTGGATTTTTCGTCTCTTTATGCAATTCTTTATTTAATGAGATATAAGAAAGACATTTAAAAGTATACAGAAGTTCTTATATTATAGCTTATAATTTTAATCACCTTGGTAAAAGGTTATTATAAAGGGTCTTTGAAGTTCTGCACCAGGCGCAACTTCGACAGCCTCAGGTGGCAGTCCATCAAATTTGTTCTTGCGAAACAAAGTGGTCCATTCCCAATTACCCCAATACACGTCGTTTCCATATATTCCAACGCCCAAAATTGAAGCCTGGCGACCGACAGGTGCTTCGTAAAAAGTATTCAGGCCAGTACCGTCAAACTTGATACTCTCGACTGTATCCCTAAAGAAATCGCTGAAATACAGTTTTTGTTCTGCAAATGAAATAGTGAGAATAAAAGTATGTAATGTTTTTTAATAATTATCACCCGTCCGCATTTCGATTCCGACCTTCAGGCCTATAACTACATGTATGATAACTTTGTAGAAAAATAATGCCAACTTCCAATTTTATTTTCAGTGGTGTGACTTATACTTTTTTTGTACGTAGATGAGTAAATAGGAGCGTTTACTAAAACAGGAACAATTACTGAACAGGTAGAATCATTAAAAAGGTCAATTTTATCTAAACCGGTCCCTTCTTACATTTTTAGCTTCTTTCTTTCTTTCTTTCTTTTCAGTTTTGTCTAAATGGGCCTATTTTGTTCCCATTTTTGTTTTAAATATTTGCTGCTTAGCTTGTGATTTTTCGTTTCCATGTTATTTATTTATTTATTTAACCCCGTTCAGATTATTTTTTTAATCTGTACATTCTTACATTTCCCTTTTAGCTTTTTTATTTTTATTTGCTGCTTAGCTTGTGATTTCCCGTTTCCATGTTATTTATTCAATTTTGTTCTCATTATTTTAGCTTCCTTTTTAGGTGCGAACAGCACCTCATGCATTAACCCTCCAGTTCGTTCGTTCGCAACAAACGTTGATTCATACTTTCATGCGACGTGTCGCTGTGCGGTCGCTCGGCGTAGCGCATGCGCATTGCATACAAACGGATACGATCAAGGCTTGTTGTTGGATGATAGACCATGCCGATAATCATACCGCGGAACTTGGCATGTTGCCTATGTGGATCGGCGCTAAGTCAGGTACCGCGCACACCGCGTGACAAACTCAAAAATAGCGCAAATAGCGTGGCGTACACAAAAGAAACCAGTGTTTTGTATGCTGTGAATTCTCGCATATTCATGAGGGCCGATTGTTCCATCGTGCCGTGTCTAACAATAACGCCAGCGTTGCGTGCCTTCACTTATGTACGTAAAGTGTATGTAACTGAGATGAAAAGCGACGATCAATTGAAATTTTGACCTTTCGTATTGATGATATAGATTTTTTCCCAAAAACACCAAAAAATGAAGGTCTTATTGGGAAGAAAAAATGTATATCTTCAATATGAAAGGTCAAAATGTTCAATTGATCATCGGCTTTTCATCCCAGTTACAAGTACATATCATTAGATTTATAAAGTCTTCGAAGACTCTTAAATATCAAAAATATCAAATTTTAATAATTTGCCATAAAATTTGTATTATATCGCGAATTTCAAAAAAGCAAAATTATTTGATATCAGAAGGGCATTCCTCGTATTCAGAATGCAATTCGATATGCTCTCAGGTCCCATAGAAATACTGTGCAAAGGTGGGTGACCGACATCTTAACATTATGTTAAAATAATAATAATAACCATGTAAGATTGGGCGGACATGGGTTGCTGACATCAAGTTTTTTTTCAGGAATTTCTTGTTTATCGTTGAACTTACCTGCAAAATCGATTTCGATACCTGAAAGATAGCCATTCATTTCACGGCCACGGATTAAAAGAGTCTCCACGCTCGATTCACCAATATCTACATCCATCTTCTCAATTTTACCTCCGTAGGAATCGGTCCAGAAAAGATACCTTATATAATTCAAGCAAACAAAATATATCATTTTATTCATCTTTGAAGATTTTTTGACCCAACGTTAAATCTATTGTTTTATGTACCATATATAACTGTATAATATACCCTGAAGTGAAGTGATTCATCACATATGATAACATTCATCTACTCAATTATTCATGTTATTTGTGTAGTTTGTTATCTGTTTGCAATATTGGCAACATACTCTCTCAAAGACCTGTTGGAAAAATATAAGAACTTGTTATTGTAATGTTTTATACTTTATAATAAGGGCATGATACCAGCTAATCTGTGACATGCGCACATTACGAACACATTATACGGACCTTGGCTGGCGACATGGGGGGAAACAATAGATATGTATATTCAGCTTTATTTGCATGATACAACCTCTAGCCCCACACATTTGAGAAACTAACTCTTAAAGCCATATTATAACATTTCTGTAAAAATAGATTAGTATTTATTTTCCATAAAATGTTAGCTTTTACTGTCAGATATGCCCCCTTTTAATTTTGAGCCGAACAAGTGAGGTAAAGCATAGAAAATTGGAATTTACTATAGCGCCCGTGCATGTTACTCCCGCGGTTATAATACGGTACGATCCTCGGGGTGTGTGTGTATGTGTATCCCGCACGCCGTGTACGTACTGTGCATACGTGTTCTAATATTTCCATCGTAATAATAAAACGCCGGTTCCATCGTTTTATTCAAAATCTCGGATTTTTGGCAAAACTCTAGCACCTTAAGTCTTGATTTTTGCAGAGTATCTTTATTGACTAAAGTACATTACAATCGTGTAAAAACAAGAATTTAAAATTTTTTGAGGGCGTTCTCCTCAGCAAATGTTATAATATGGCTTTAAGTATATTTAGTTATAGTAATACAAGTCATTTCTAACGGACGAACCAAGTCTGAATATGACGCGAGACTACGAGCGACACAGAAATGACATTTTGAACACTTTAGCTGAGAATGTGCTCATAATATTATTTGGAAACAAAAGTTATTTCAACAACATAGGCACATTCTTTCTATATAGGAGTTTGAATCATGTATCTGAAATAGCATCAACAATGGTCAGCTGGTTCATATACACACTAGCACAGCCAGTTTTCCCGATTGTACATGTACCAATATTTTTCCTTAATGTACCCTAATATTCCTTTTCGATCATGGGGTATCCTCTTTGTAGAGTACCAACCACTGACTAATACAGCATCAGGAACAACAAGGAAAAAATCATGACAAACAAGGAAATCTGTTTTTTAGAACCCTTTTATTGCCAACCATGTTTTTCCTTGTCATTCCAATTTGATCGGTCGAGGTCACAAATGATATTTATAATTGTGACCATTCATGCTTAAAGTTAAGTAAACCCAATTTCACAACTCCTCTTTAATATCCACTTATTTTGTAATCCTTTATGAGGAAGTTTCAGAAATTATCAGGAGTGGTGAATGTTTGTTCAGCATTAGTGTTTTTCTGATCATACTGAATCAGGAACCATCAGGAACAACAATGAACAAAGTGGACTACCATGACCTCCCAGGCATATCAATGAATAAAATTGGTACAACCAGGAATCTTGCTGTGCTAGTGAAAGTAAAAAATAAAAAACGGTCATGACTAAAACAATCATGGAAGGGTTAAACCGTTTTTGATGTACTTAGGCTAAATTTAAAATTAATATAAATTTATTTTTTGATGGATCACAATTTTTTTCAATTTTTTTACTCAAAAAATGTCTTTGATTTCAGCTGCCTCGGATACAACACCCTTGCAGGAAAATAGCTTTGTCAAATCAATCAGGTCTATTCATTTAAATCTTTAATCATAACAAAGAAAAGCATTAATTTTCTCCATCTATATGAAGATCTTATAAGAATTGTAACAATTCTTATGTTTTTCTTTATTTTTTTAAATTCCCTAAATTTTGACAGTTTTTGATTTTATTTGCCCACTTAGGAAGAAGCTATGGCTACCAAACTTTCAGGGATGGTAAATAAGCTTAATATCAAAATTCTCTCGCCAGGATTTTTGGATAAAGTGTTCAATTTTTGAAAATTCCATTTTTTATTTTAGGGAATTTTAGAAACAGTAGTAGCTTAAAATAAAAACACTTAATTGGAAAAAGCTGACGAGGAAATTTAGATATTAATCTTACTTACCATTCCTCAAAGGTTGGTAACCATAGCACCTCCTAAATGGGCAAATAAAATCCTAGAATTTAGGTAATTTAGTGTTTCTATAAAAAATCAAAAAACATAAAAAAGTACCAACATTCTTTTTAAATATAACACTAAATTAGAAAATAAACTTAGTTTGTATTATTCTGTGATATTTTGGCAGCAAAATGAAACTTAAAACATTTATATACAACTGCTATAAAGGAGAGAAAAATCAGTTTTAATAAAATCTTTGTTTTAAAAAATGTGGCTATTTTGAGAAATTGGCAAAGTGCCAAAAATCCTTCCCTTCAATGGGATTTTGAGATGACAAAAAATTGCGTAAGTCAAAAACGCTTTTTTGGAAAAAATTAAAACTTGGCAAGTAAGGTTTTTCCATCAAAACACACATCCTATATCATTATCAAGGAGTTCTGTGGGACACCGTAGCCGATAAAGACAGCTTATAGTTTTTTATTGTTATAGAGTGAATCATCCGACCCTCTAATTAAATGTAAGCAAAAACGTGCGCACCCTTAAACGTTGGCAGTGGCGTAGATTTCTTTTTGACATGGGGGATGGGGTTGGAAATAAATTCTTGAGTATAGTGATGATAGTGAATCCAGCACCTTTTGGTGACAGAATAAGTTTATGGTACAAATGCGCGCGAAAAATCGAATACATTTTGTCATATTGAAGCTATATGATGAAATATAGTGCAAAAGTGGAACAAATTAATACAAGCATTAAAAAATGGGCACTTTGGGGCTAAAATGGCCAAATATAAGGTTATTTTTAGTCAGAAACCCACATACAGACGTCAACATTAGGAGGGATTGTATGGACCAAAATATTGGGGGGATTTATCCCCATCCCCCTGGATCTACGCCTATGAACGTTGGTGATTATAAAAGAGCGCATTTTTACGTACCTGTCATAGGGATCAAACGCCATTCCATAGGTGTATTTCATTCCATGGGATGGCGTGATAATTTGAGTTCTCCCACTTCCATCCCAATTCGACTTCTCAATAACAGTAACATATCGTTCTCTATCTGCATAACTGGGACCTTCACGGTTTATATCATTGTGTACCCAGTACATCACGGTCTTTTCTACATCGATGACAAGCTCAGCGGGATCTAATAAAATAAACCGATTTAAGAGTCGAATATAAGTATCAGAATGAAAACGTGTATGAAAAAGATAGCTCTCGAAAACTGCAATTGAAGTTAAAAATAACACAAAACCGATGGGGATTGAAACCAGGAACTCACGGTTTCCGGTCAAGAGCTTTTCCCTGTACCACGCGTATATCTTCAGTTGTCCATCAGATGTCAAGTGCCCCGACATTCCGTCCAACCTAGACCTTGCGGCCCATACACGTTCAATTATATTAGGCAATATCAAATACTCTAGATACAAAATCTACCAGGAAATCTGTACCATAAACTAATCAATGGCTAATATAGTTATATACCCCTAAATTAAACATACCAGACGGTCTATATGAATTTCGGAATATTCCTAACAAAGAAAAAGCACTTTTAATCCTTCGTTTCTGCGATTCATGGAAGCCGCCATGATAGCTGCTTGCGAGTCCTTTCTGCCACAAGCGGTATAGTGTAACCTTTCACACAGACCCGCGGCGAGCGTGTATTGCTATGGCATTCGCGACCCCCACAGCGAATTTTGGTTTTTAGTGCTGTTTTTACTTTTCGTTCTCAAAAGACATTGTTGATCATAAATATTACTTAAAATACATTTTTTTATGTTCTTCTGTAGTTTTATGGGTAAAAATTGTCGCGTTTTCTTTTGAACGAATGTTGAATCTGAACTTTGGTAGTATTCGCTTCGTGTCACCAAAGTTCACGAGGGACGTGGCTCGTGGCACGGATTTCGCTGGTTTCAAAATAATAATAATAAGCGTAATAAAATACATCGGGTATCAATATGGCCGCCACCATGGATTACAAACATGTCGCTGATTGTCGTAAGGAATTAAGAATTTCTCCTTTATTTGGACGTATATAAGCTTGGGACTTTTATTGTTTGTCGTTTTTATTATTACTGCAACTATATAACCATTGATTAGTTTATGGTACAGATTTCCTTTAACATGATTAATGATCGTCTGTATAGTGCTCAGCATGCTCAGTAGATTTTGTATCTGGGGTCTTTGATATTGCCCAATAAAATTGAACGTGTATGAGCTGCATAAGTCAGAGCCCCCATGATATGACAGAATTCCAGTGATCGCTGATATGAAGTGTATTGCCTTTCCCTTGCCCCTTCCTATATACACCATTGTTCACCTCGTGTCAGAGGGTGAGATACTCGTATAGCAGGGCTCAGAAACTGAGCTTGCTCAACCGAGCACAAAGGCCGGCCTTGAAGACTAAGAAGAGAAGAAGCCTGATACATACTGACTGACAAATCGAAATTGAAATACATTGGACTGTCAATCTATACTATAGTTTGTCATTGTTTCTGAGACATATCTCATCAATATTTAAAAAGAATGATAAATTAAAAACGAGACATAAAGGCTTCCACCTGTGGGTATAAGATAAATGCCAGACATACCTGTGTATATCATTTGTATGAGAGGATCGCAAGTAGAATTGTCCAAAAAATCTCATATGCAAAGGAAACGCACACAAACTGATATTGTATAATTTAAAAGCATTAACCAAAAATCGTAGGAATCGAATCAGTGCAAAATTAGTCACGATTTGCGGTCAAGTGATACACTGGGCGCCACATGGAAGTTACAATAAAATCACATTGACTTTCTCAGTGTGTTGTTCATACGATTACGTATAAGGTCATTTAAAATGCTCTGCTCAAAGCTTTGTAAATTCGGTACTGTGTGCAACTTATAAGAAACATGGGCGTCAACCAACTCAGCGCTACATCAGTTCACTTTTACTACACACATACAGAGATCTCTACTCGTTGGCATCCGTCAGTCTTCGCAGATTATGGAGTAGCGCCGTCTGAGGTGGTTGGAAAGCATCGTCTTGTGTGGCTGAATAGACCAATGCGAGACTTGCAGATTTTGTTGCAGACCTGGCATCTGAAGACTGATGCATCTGGTAGGGTTGGTTTGAATGTTTCACACTGACTGACTTTGCGCCTTGCTCGTTTTTCATCAGCAGCTTTCTGGATGACGTCTTCTCCCCTTTTCAGGCCGTCAGAGAGATGTTGCCTCCAAGTTTTTCTGTCACTAGCAGCAGATTCCCAGGTGACCCAGTCCATGTCAAGTGCTTTCAAGTCACGCTTATAGACATCCTTGAAGCGGAGTAGCGGTCGACCCTTTCTTCTGTGTCCTGAAGATAGCTCTCCGTAGAGGAGATCCTTGGGAATGCGACCATCTTCCATTCGACTGACATGTCCTAGCCATCGAAGGCGACGTTGACGTAGTAGCGTATACATTGATGGGATACCCGCCTTAGACATGACTTCATTGTTTGTGACCTTGTCTTTCCAGGAGATTCCAAGAATGCGGCGTAGACATCTCAGGTGAAATACTTGCAGCTTCCGTTCTTGTGGAGAGTAGGTTGTCCATGATTCACTACCATAGAGGAGCGTGCTGATTACACATGCCTTAATTGTAGACCGCCATCTTTGTTGTATTGGTGAGCTGCTTGTTCTCCCATACTTTCTTAGATAACCTGGAGAGAGTAGAGGCCGCCTTGCCGATCCTTTTGTTGAGCTCAGCGTCCAGAGATAGATTGTCTGTGGCAGTAGAGCCTAGATAGGTGAATTGGTGAACTACCTCAAGTTGCTGATCACTGATGTGGATTGATGGTGGAGCTATAGTGCCCTGTCCCATGACTTGAGTCTTCTTCAGACTTATGGTTAGGCTGAAGAGGTCGCAAGCTGATGCGAAGTGATCCATCAGTTTCTGTAGCTCAACTTCAGAGTGGGCAGCTATCGCAGCATCATCAGCGAATAGCATGTCTCTAATCAGCACCTCCCTTATCTTGGTCTTGGCCTTCAAGCGTGCAATGTTAAAGAGTTTACCGTCAGATCGTGAGTGAAGGTACACTCCCTCTGTGGTTGACTCGAAGGAGTGCTTGAGTAGCAGTGCAAAGAAAATGCCAAACAGTGTTGGTGCGAGTACACAGCCTTGTTTTACTCCACTTTTGACACCAAATTCTTCAGACATTGAGCCATCGAACTGAACAGTACTCATCATCCCATCATGGAAAGAACGAATTATGCTGAGGAGTTTAGGTGGACAGCCAATCAGAGGAAGCATCTTGAATAGACCGTCCCTGCTAACAAGATCAAACGCTTTAGTCAAATCAATGAATGCCAGGTAAAGGGGGTTTTGCTGCTCTCTGCATTTTTCTTGCAGTTGCCGTAGCGAGAAGATCATGTCAATTGTTGATCTCTTGGAGCGGAACCCGCACTGTGACTCTGGATATATTCTGTCAGCCAGCTTTTGTAGATGCAGTAGAACTATGCGAGCAAACAGCTTTCCGACTATGCTAAGCAATGAGATGCCCCGGTAGTTGTTGCAGGGCACAGTATAATATAATATTTCTTCGTGTTAGAAATTGCTATGACAGTAGGGCGAATCCACCAGTTGTTCAACAGCACGGCATGGCGATTTTGTTCCGCCGTGATTTAATAGTTTCGAGATAAAGCAAAGTATAACATACCACCTGTACCTGTACAAACACCACCTGTACGATAGATTCATAACGTTTCTTTTTCACTACGCATATACGCATGCTCCGCTACTGAAATCACGATCTGCGTATATGGTCATTACTCTCTTTAACGTTACTAACTAAGAAAACTGATTCGATTTTTTTGTCAGATTCAAGACGCAAGCGGGGAATTCAATACGCAGAGTAAAGGTTATCATATTCTTTCAACACATATATCAAGTGCAAGCCTTACAATTGGTTTTTACAGGGAGTAAAAATAATTGGATATATTCAGAGTTTTGAGAAAAAGACATTCACGGATCTAAGCATCAATATCAAAAGGATCTGACACTACCATATGAATGATATGATAGTACCATGCACAACTCGGGTAGCCCTTTCAAACACACGTGCTGACAGCATTGGCTTCTAATGGCTATAGAATATATTTAAAGCACAAGGTTAACAATTGAATATATGAATACAAAAGCCACCTAAGTCCATACTTTGGCCAAATTAAGTTAAGCATGGGAAATTGTTGCTATACATAGGCCTGTCATATGCATGAAAGAACAACTCAAATTCATTCTCTGTGTCTATTGGGCATGTGAAAAATAGCATGCATGAAAGAATCACCCAATTCCATGATTTGAGTCTTGTAACACATTGATTGAAATCCAGTATGTATAAAAGTCCACTTGTAACACATTCATTGCTAGAGAATGACTTTTGAACAAAAAATGGGTTTAATAAAGGAAAGTGTGTGGTTTATATTACATGGCAGAATGCTTATCAACATTATACATACCTGTGTGCTTTATTTTGTATTATCTTACTAGTGGTAATCTCATTCTAACATTGTTGTCTTTGTATATGATTCAAAAAAACCACCTAAGTCCAAAATTTAAAATGAACCCCACGAAGTCCCTGAAATGCTAATCGTCATACCTAATACAGGTTAATCCACTCATTTGCACGTACAACTTACCATATTGACCAGGTAAATATAACTGAAGGAATTAAAATGATACACGGGTTTTTCTCTCAAAATAACTTTGCATGGACTTAGGTGGCTTTTGTATTCATGTATTCAATTGTATAGTACTAGCGGTCACCCGTCTTTCGCGGTCAGGGTCTTTCGCGGTTGGTAAATTTTTTACATTTTGTGTACATGTAAATGTTTTATTTAATGTGATTAATGGTATGAGAGGAGATGATCATTTAGAACTTAGAAGTATAATATTTAGTATCTTTTCCATATAAATCAATGGTTTGAAATTGTAATTTGATCATGTCTTGCCCCTGTGGGATGCTGGTCGCTCTGATATTTAAGATTTTTATGCATTTGTTTCTACAGTACTTTTTTGCCCATTTTGGACAAATGTGTTGTACCTTTTAGCTAATTTTTTTATCATTTTCATCCAAGTTTGTCCACCACCTTGAAATGTACCTTGCTGCCCCCGCCTCCTGCAAAAGTCCTGGCTACATCACTGAGCAGATGAACACAATTTTATTCACATCCCTCTTGGCCCGCTGTGGCCTGCTAGCTGATCTGATATTTTAGATTTCTATGCATTTGTTGTACTTTTTATTTGTTAGCCCATTTTGGATAAATTTGTCGTACTCTTTAGCCCATTTGTGACAATCCCCCCCCCCATGAAATTTGCCTCGCCCCCCCCTCTCTCTCTCTCTCGCTCTGAAAAAGTCCTGGCTACACCACTGTGCAGCTGAAACAATTTTATTCACATTTCCTTACACTCTACATGTATTTCATATAAGTTATGATCATACCTGATCATACATTTATGCTGATAACATTAAACATAGCACTACCACAAAGCAGAGTAGGCCTATTCATGGTGTGGTTTGGCAACCCTGATTAATTTGTCCTTCAAAAGTTTCACTTTAACTATAGGTTCTCCATAAAAACACAGAATACATGCTTATGTTGATCAATTAGTTGAATAAACAATAGATGTTAATTGTTAATTGAGTTTCTACTGTGTCATGTAATAGTTGCTTCTAGTGTATCATGTAATAGTTGAGACTACAGGCATAATATCCTCACACCGATGACAGGATAGATAGAAGGCCTAATTCAGGCTATGTCAACATTAGTGTATTGTGTTGGCGTTAGCATGCAGGTGCGCTGCCATTGCCTTTGCCCTGCCTTTGAAACTAATTAACATAATTTGACACCCTTAACGTAAACAAAAACAAAATTGGACGTTTTATTGGGGTGCGGACAACTTTACTCTACGAAACGCAAAAATCCGTTTTCGGAAATAATGTAAAACGTAGAAGTTTTTAGCCTTACAAATTCGCCAAACTCAGTAATTTATTATAGATAACGGAGCCAGTGAAACACTATACATGCTAGACCAACTTCTTTATTGTCTGCGTGACCGCGACAACAATAGAACATTGATTCTGTTAAATCATGGATATCAATCGCCCGTCGCTCACCAACGGAGTATAGGCCTATTATAGTTCAGTATATTTTGTAAAAAAGAATTATTTACCTGCTGTGGACGGTGTGTGGGGTCCCGTTGCAACCATGGCTCTAAAGTAAGAACTCTTGAGTAAACAACGCCCTTAAGGGGTGGGGTATGAGCGTTTCGTTTGGACAGTATTTTTTGTGGGACATAAGAGCACATCGGACATATCGAATTGCATTCTGAATACGAAGAATGTCCTTCTGATATCATATAATTTTGATATTTTGAAATTCGCGGTATAATACACATTTTATGGCAAATGATTAATAATTGATATTTAACAGTCCTCGAAGTTAATTGCATAAATCTAATGATATGTACTTAAAGTGTTTGTAGCTGGGATGAAAAGCAGATGATTAATTGAAAAGTTTTGTCCTTTCGTATCGAAGATATGGATTTTTTCCCAAAAAAAACACCCAAAACAAATTAGGTCTTTTGGGGGGAAGAATATCTTCAATGCGAAAGGTCAACATTTTCAATTGATCGTCGGCTTTTCATCCCAGCTACATACACTTTAAAGCCAAATTATAACATTTGCTGAATCAAAATATTATTTTTGGCACGATTGTTATGTTATTTAGTAAACTAACATACCCTGCAAAAATCAAGACTTGAGGTGCTGTAGTTTTGTCAAAATCCGAGATTTTGAATAAACCGTCTTAATAAGACGGTTTATTATTACAATGGAAATATTAGTCGAACGCGTACACGATGTACCTAACACAGTTTGTACATGGCGTGCGGGCAGTCCGACGATGACGTATCAAAAGAACCGACACGACTCACGTTCGAATGAGTGGTTCGCATTGGCGACATATGCGCTGGTATTAAATATCGATTTTCTCTGTATTGCTTCGTCTGTTTGAGCCCCCCGGGGTTGAGCCCAAATTAAAAGAGGACATCTGACAGTGAAAACTAACATTTTATAGGGGAACGGCGGGTATACCGGTAATCCCGAACGCGGGGTAATCCCGAACGGTGATATTGTAGCCAACCTGAGAAAGGTGACGCTATCACACAACTCTTCAGTAAACATGGTAAAAGCTACTACAAAGATACATTCACACAATGCACATCTGGGTAATTCTCACAACATATTAAAAACGAAATTAGACATTTTTGACTTTTATCGTCAGATCGGTTTTCGGATGCGTAGGGGTGGATTGTCATTAATAAGACATGTGGAAGATTGCTTAAAGATATGACGTGACCATATCCTGTTGACATTAATAGCTTATCAGTCATTGTCAGTACACGCAAGAAAAAGTAATACATGAGTGGTGGGGTAATCCCGAACGGCTATAGAAAACAGTAATGATACCGTGTGCGGGGTAATCGCGAACAGCCGTCATGAGTGTGATGTTTTTTTTATCTGCATTGATCTAACAGTGCTATATGTATCATGAGCTGGATATGAACTAACCTGTCACCGAGGTTCTAGAAATAAATTAAAAGTTATAATCAAAACGTCAATTACTTTAACACTCCAAATCGATTCTTCAATGAGCTTTCCCAGTACCGTTTGGGATTACCCTCAGATCGCGGGGTAATCCCGGGATCCCGAACGACGCCATTTTCTTTATTTCATCATATCTTCTAATTAATTAAGGTTGAGTTAATGAGATCATCATCATCATCATTATCATCAGTCGGCTGAGGAGCAGGCGACTACAAGCTTTCTCCAACTATTGCGATCTTGGGCAAGCGAAACAATTTTGTTTGGCTGCAGCATCCCCCAGGAGGTGCTGGACATACTGTAAGTACAGTGTGCGCGGCCGTCCCGGTTTCCTCTTCCCATGTGGTGGAACATAAAGGGCATATTCTTTCACAGGCTCGTCGTCTTCAAGACGTAGTATATGGCCGAGAAATTTGACTCTGGCAACCAGTGGATTGGTGTTGGTCAGATTGAAGATGGTTTCATTTGGAATCCGATCCACACGCTTGATGTTTAACATGACTCTCTAGCAAGATGTTGCAAAGGCATTGATCTTGTTTTCCATGTCCTTGGTGATTACCCATGACTTGCACCCGTACAGAAAGACAGTAACACAAGTTGTCTCAAACAGCTTGATTTTTGTTTCGATCAGCAAAATCCAGGTCATTCAGCATCCTAGCAGGATATCTGCTTGACCGACGTGGGTAGGTAACAATTCCAGCGTGAATTCCAGAAGTTGATTTCTTCAGAAGGTAGTCTACTAGGATAATAGAGAGATTGCGAAGAGGCGTTCACTGCAAACGCCATACGGGATACGGATTACGGCATTATGCGGTACAACGTGATAATGCCGTTCACATCCAAACTAGCCTCCTACACAGCCAGTTTGTGTCCTAACGCTCGTCGTTCGTAGTATGTTTGTGATAGCCGCATAGAGTCTGAACCAAGACTACATGTAAAAGCTCATGGTGGCGCTATACTGAGACAAATATATCTAAAGATATAGGGAGCACACATTGATTCACCTTGGGTGCATCGAACCAGAGAAGATTATCAGATTATCTTCTCTCATCAAACCCACTTTCCTCGGTAGGCCCTATTGATATGCAAATACGACTGGCTGTAGCCTATCATAGACCGTGAAGAGATGGACGGTCGTCTGGATAGTGATTCTATAGAAATTTCACATTATGCTGAAACCATGTACGTCTCACTCGCACCTGTTGGATTAGCGTGTTTGAAAGAAGCGGCATTCAATCGAAGTATACACGTTGTCTCTGACACAGTTACGACTGCAATGTAAACTCTGTTGTCGCAAAACAATTATAGTTACAAGAAAGGAAACGGTAAAAAACCCTTATTTGCTGCAGTTTCAAGTTAATTAAATAAATACATAATTATATTCACCGTTTCGAATTTATCTAACACTACCTGTTACTCTGGCATTGAATGAGTTTCAATTTGCGTTTAGCCTTGGTCTCAACGTCACACTTACACGGATGCTCCGAGCGCAAAATTCAGTTGGATTGCGACTGATAATGCAATTGAGTGGACGAGAGTTGGGTTATTGACCTTTTGTACGGTAAATCGATTCAATGGCAGGTTTGAAGACTATCTTGCCTTTGTGTTTGTGCGAGACGATCATAGCTTCAAAGGATATGCCGCAGATGACCGTCCATCTATAATTGCTCTGAGCATTCAGTCCAGATTAGCGATATTTGTGTTTTGAGAGCTATTGGAAAATGAGTATCTACCAAAACGCGTTTCAAACGTAAAAAGGGGCCAAGTTTAAAAAATCTTTCCTGTGTGGCTTTTCACCCTTTTTAAAACTTGGTCCCATTCAGTAAAGTGGTACCGTAATAACATGAAGAATGAGTCCTAATTTCTACATGCAACAATTAGGTTTAAGACTGTTCGAAAGCGGTGCAATATGACGTAGGCTATGTATTATCAAAAACATTTGAAGGTTTATGTTTCATTATATTGCGTGTTCATAAAGAGTAGTAGAGTATTATATATACTTAGCAAATTGACTGTCTGTCAACCTGTTACATATTATAGGCCCTACATCTGTACATAAGGCGCAGGATCGCACAAGACGATGAAGAATTTAACAAAGTGAGTATTTGCTACTTTTGCTTAAATCAAAATACATTATAACGTCTTTACGGAAAAACTTCAATCAAGCACGAACATTAATTAATTTACTCTACAAAATGAACACTGACAACTAAGAAAACAAACAAGTAGCCTAAAGATGACTTCGTATGGGTCTTTAGAAACTTTCATAAATGGGACCAAGTTTAAAAAAGGGTGAAAAGCCACACAGGAAAGATTTTTAAAACTTGGCCCCTTTTTACGTTTTGAAACGTGTTTTGGTAGATATTAATTCTAAAAGATATTGCGCGGTAAGTGGTTCTTTGTAGCCATGCGAGGCGAAGTAGTTGGATATCCATATTTCGCGGTTAATGGTTCTTTGTAGCCCTGCGGGGCAAACTAGTTGGATATCCATATTTCGCGATGAGTGGTTTTTTGAAGCTTCGAGGGGCAAACTAGTTGGATATCCATATTTCGCGGTTAGCAGTTCGTGGGGCAAACTTGTTGGATATCCATATTTCGCGGTTTGTGGTTCTTTGTAGCCCTGCGGGCAAACTAGTTGGATATCTATATTTCGCGGTGAGTGGTTTTTTACAGCTTCGAGGGGCAAACTAGTTGGATATCCATATTTCGCGGTTAGCAGTTTTTTGTAGCCCTGCGGGGGCCTATGTTCGATATCCTCATTGCGCGGTTAGTGGTTTTTAAACGACCTGTAACCACCCCAATCAGCTGCATGGGGTAAAAGAATTATTTAAAAAAAGAATAGCTGAACCCTATAGTTCAGCCAGGGACTGGAAACGACATATTGATGACTATATATAGAGTGTATTCAATAAACCCAAGCGGAACGAGAGCTGCTAAGTAACCGCTATCCTAACCATAAACACATGCATTATCAGACAACGAGTGTTCCATTTCCTCATAGCTTCTCACGTTGTACACACGTCAGTCGAATTTGGCGGTGTTGGTTTGTTAGCCCTCCCAGTTAGAACATCGTTCACTTTGTGATGATATCATTTCAAGAGGTCACTTCCCGATTAACATGATTAAGCTAAACAGCCCATGGAAGAATTGTATGCATGATCATTGAGCAACCACATCAATGATGTAGTAATGAATACCCTCTATTGCTATCGGATTACTTTTTACGACCTTCGATTACATTGGAGTAGCAACGAGGACACGGTGTTTGATTTCACTCACATAAGGCTGCGTTCACATAGAAGTATACGGTATACGGTATTCGCTATACGAAATACGCTCATTCGATCAGGCTGAGTTCATATAGGCGTATACTATGTGAACTCAGCCTGATCGAATGAGCGTATTTCGTATAGTGAATAGCGAGTAGGTCAGTTTACCAATTTTCTTCGTCTAATTAAATGCTTGTAACTTTACTTCTTGAGGTCACATTGCATCCAATGAGGTGTCATAATGTGCAGAATTATATATTGCATCTATTAAAACAAATGCATTTACCCACATATATGGTTTAGTATTAAAAATTGGGACGGTATACGCTGCACTAAAATCGAACTATAAAAAATTCCCACTATACTATACTATACTATACGCAGGTATAGGGCCTTTTCGAATAGTGCCCTCTTACAATGTATGTGACCCGGTACTATGAAATTACCTTGCTCGATTTAAGCTATACGCGTACATCTGCAAAACGTGCACCGCATACCCAAATAGTTTACTTCTATGTGATCGTAGCCTTATGTGACCCGGTACTATGAAATTGCCTTGCTCGATTTCAGCTATACGCGTGCACCTGCAAAACGTGCACCGTATAGCCGAATAGTATACTTCTATGTGAACGCAGCCTAATAGATCAATATTGACCTTCATCCAGCAAGGATCAGCCAAGCACTACAGTGGCCAAGCACGAAAGGTTTCTTGTTATCTCTTCAAGTATTTTTACCTTAGGTCTATAATCATAATGCAGGTCTAAATCCCGGGCCTAAATTAAGTGTACTGTTCGAGTAGGAGGATTTGTTTGATATTATTCTTGATTTTGAATAATATTATAGTACCTGTTTGTTTCCATATCGGTTATTAAAATTACAATTCACCACATACACATTCCAGTTTGCGAGATGTTTATAATGAATAAATGAATAGGTGTTATTATTTCGAATTATAATTATTTAGGGAGAGTGTTTTAGGATTTTGTTAGAAAAGGGATGATTGTTGATCATGTTTATTTTATTGTTGTATGTATTTTCCTGTCATTTCCTGCAAACCTAATAAAGATATTTTGATAATTGAAAATAGTCTGTATCATAAATCGTAGAGGTTGAAAGAGTCAACAAGCGTCAGAAATTATAATTTGCCATGGAACTTCGGTCATATTTTCATTTGAAATATAACTGGATGTTAGGGTCTGCATGCATGGTATGCATAGTATGATGATATACAGACACTGACCTTTCCCTAAAACTATTAAGCAGCAAGTTGTGTATCACACCCACCATTGGTTCGAACCCCTTTATTGTATTTTATTGTTAAACCTGAATAGCGTGATTACTTTTGAATGAGCGGCAGCACACATATTTTTTTCCTCACATCTTCTCTGTAGTACAAAGCTGTCTTTTTATCTAGTGTTTACAGTCAGCTACCTGCACAACCGATTCTTTTGTTCTGCAAGGCTCACTCAGTCATTTAATGAGGCAATACAAACGATCGAAATTGGTGTTGAAATGAGCAAAATTTTGAGTTACACCTTTTCAGTGTAAAATTTTTTTCTCAGCCAAATGAAAAGCAATAATTTTCATTTTTTCAGTAAATGGCTGGAAAAACTATAATGCTTGATACTGATTTTTTTTAAAAATCCTGGTGTTAAACTTAGGCCTGAAATTCAGTCATTTAGTGTAAGATATTCGATTTTTATAGGCTTCAGCTCGGCCCGCGAGCTTTTTCTTGGATCAACCTTTTAGCTTTTCAAAGTAATATAGTTCGCTAATGAAGGATTTTCCCCAACTTTCTAAAGCACATCACCGTGAGCTATATATCATAGTTTTGTCAGAATTTCCGTTTTGATTTCACCATCTTTCACTGTCGGCTGAAAAAATTTCTAAATCAACACGTGAAATCTAAAGGCTAGTACTAGCATTGTGGATCGATATCCCTGGGTTTAATAGGAATACCGACATGGCTATAGTGTTGCCAGAACTTCAATATAGCAAAGAAATTCCCAGACCTATAGCGCTCCTACTGAGCATGTTTAACCAGAACACCCAATTGGGGATTTAATCGCTGGTCGGGCAATTTGCTTTCAATGAAAAATTGACCTGGATAACAACAAAGGAAATATCGACTATTTCAGCTGGTTGCTCTCGAGATAAAAGTACTCACCATTGCCTACTTTTACTTAGTTTGACATTTTCGGACCATGAATGGAAAAAGGGTAAAACAAAAACGGAAATTCTGACAAAACTATAACATATAGACCCACACGATGTGCTTTACAGAGGTGGGAAATATCTTTCTTTAGCAAACTATGTTAGTTTGAGACGCTAAAACATGAATTCCGTAAAAAGCTCGCAGGCGAATTCAAGAAATATAAAAATCAAAATATCACACTAAAAGACACAATTTGATGCTTAATTTTAACACCAGGATTTAAAAAAATGTATATTCAAGCACCAAGTTTTTAACTGACATTACTGAAGAAAAAAAAATATTGCTTTATATTTGACCGAGAAAATTAATTTCATAGCAAAAAGGTGTATCTCTGAATTGTGCTGATTTTTACATGTATCGATCGACTTTTAGCGCGACTAAGCATTTCTAAAGAATTGGTTGTCCAGGCGGCAGACTGTTTAGACAATGTTTACTCAACCATTGCTATCAATGGATGTTGCCATTTTTGACGATTTCTAACTTTTGAAATGCCCAAAATGAATCAATAAAACCGTGTATAAGATATTTGCGGGGATATTTGGGCGCGATTACAAAAAATTAGAAAATAAATGGGCACTTCTGGGTTGGGTATCTAGAGGCCCTGCATGAAATTATTGATTGGCTCCAAACAAAGAATTTGAACCGGTGTCCTTCACCGTAGTTATGGCGGAGTACAGTCCATTCAATCAAATGTTGTCATCAACCTATTTGATCGTAGTGCAGGGTTATGTGTGTTAGACGAACTGTCACGGTAGATTGCAATCATGCTTTTGTTGAATGCATTTGAGTAGTCTGCCATATTTACGGGATGATACGTCACATGCAATGCCTCTATAGATTCTATAGAATTTAAGTATGATATATTTTCGATGGTAATATATTTTCACTTTCAAAGTTTGTAGTTTTCATAATTGCAATTTCTGAATATTATATAAAAAGCGGGAATAAGTCTATAAATGTAAGTGTATGGGATCATTTTGAATGTTAATAAATGCGAAACGCCGGCGGTAGACACCTGCAAGATCAGGGATTGCCGCGATTCTTGCAGTAGCTTTTATGAATAGAATACAATAGTGGATACAATAGCGGAACAATAGAGCTCTCTTACGGGTAAATAAACCTCGTCGCGTTTTGCTAAATTTCACTTCTTCTTTTTCATGAACTAACCGTTATTTCATTAAGTAACCGTTATTTTTTAAAACTTGGCAAAACCTCGACGCGAGGTTTTTAATAGGCCTATGTTCACACGTGTATGATATTTGTCTAAATAACCTAAACAGAGTTTGGTGTTGGATGCCTAGGAAGTCGTTATGGTGTACGAGTATATATTCGAATAAAAAGAAACAAACTCCATTATCATATAAATAGTACCCTGTTTACCTTTTAAAGCAAAATGAAAATAGATAATCCAATGTGCCTAGTTCGATTACTACCCAGCAAACACAAATATATTACAGAACACGTTAAATGTCGGGTTAAAGGGTATTTGGGGGTCAAGGGTATAAAAGGTTTTAACATTCAAAAAACATTTTGTTCAAAACTTGTTGGAAAACATTCTAACACAATAGACTTAAGTACACAAAATGTTTACCGAATGATATTTTACTATAACATTTTGAATTTTGGTTTAAAATGTTTTAAAAAATTTAGTCACTTCTTCTTGTCTATACTTCGTCAAATTGTAACCCCCAAAATGGATTATATTACATGTCGGACTCTACTTGTTCTATTTGGATACTTTGATTTGCTTCATAACACGACAAACATAACAATTTTCTGCATTTTATAATGCGGTAATTCCACGATTGACCAATTCACAATAGATTTCACCCTCTAGAGGGCATACTAACCGATTTTCGACTAATGTAGCTTGCCGTTGGCGTTCCCGTATCACGTTTCACGTAACTTTCGCAATCTCTCTAATGAATAGGAATGATGTCAACTCATCACACAGGGGCACTCCAGTTGTTACTTGGAAAGGCTCTGAGATACTTCCATCTACCATAACGGCACTATTGGAGTCCTTGAAGAGCACCTGGATGGCATTTACCACAACCTTTGGTATTCCATAATGCCGCAGCACTGAAAACATGACAGACCTGTTGATTGAGTCGAAGGCTTTTTTGAAGTCCACAAAAGTGACTGTCAAGGGAAGTTGGTACTCCTTGAAGCCTTCCATGATCCTCCTCAAAATGTGTATATTTTTAATGAGAACGTGCTTATAATTAGAGTATTACCCACTCTTAATATTGGTATGGTTTATTTTATCTTACGTTGAATTTGGGGAGCTGCACAGATAATTGGTGGATGTTACAATCTAACTGCGGATAGGTCTGCGCCTGAGGTTCGGCTGCAAGCCTAGATGATGCGATCTGATTGTGATGATTCACCATGGCATCGAAATTACAGCGCTTTGAATCCTTCAAGTACTGGCTGGAAAAAGGCGCTATATAAATCCGATTTTTTTTTTTATTATTATTTTTTTAATGTGTAGTAATAGGCTTAAATGAAAAGGTGTTCGGGATTACCCAATTCTCCCCTACCAATTTTCTATTTCTAATATGGAAATATTATAATATGGCTTTAAGTACATTATCATTATATTGATTAAGTTTATGCGAGGATTGTTACGTATAATATCAAAAATTTATAAAATATCAAATTTTAATTTGTCATTGTATTATATTGCGGTTTTTTTTTTAAATCAAAATTATTTGATATCAGAAGGACATTCTTCGTATTCAGAATGCAATTTGATATGTCTGATGTGTTCTCATGTTCCACAAAAATACTCTCCAAACCCTCATTCCAGAGCCCTTGATTATAACGTATTATAAGCTTATAATTATTACTTAAAACTGCAGTACAGAATAAGAATACAATAGTTTGTTTCACTTACAGACAAGATCAGCCCCCGGATCATCATCAGATACTAATGTCTCCACATTCGTGTTACTAATGCCTGCTCGTTTGATTGTGCTTCCTGGGTACCCCACTTCAGTCCAATACATTTTCCCGTCAAATGGGTTGTAATCAATGCCAAAAGGAATTCCAGTGGTAGGATATCGACATAGGTTTACCGGTGGACCCACCCATTTACCACCAGTCGTAGGGTTATCTCCTACATTTTCAAAGTCGAGTAAGAACATCGCATCACCAGGTTGAAAGAGTTGTTCTGTGATGTGGAGAAAAAGGGTAAAGATAATGTACATATCAATGAAATCGTACATGAAAAGTTTGTAAATATTCAGATTCACCTTCAGATTATATTAATTCAAATCAAATGCGTAATTTAAAAAGGAAGACGCACAGTGCAATAACTGCATGCTTTAATTTTTTCTTCTATTGTATTATTATAGGCAATACCCTACAAATCAAAGACGAATTTTGATCATTATTTTGGATGTATTATCCTACATTCGAGGTAATTTGATACCCTCTCAGTGGAGGCAGGTGCCCCCCTGACAAAGGCAAAGGAACAGAAAGAGAAAAAAAGCCGGGAAAAAGCCCGTTTCCCACCAAATTTCACCTCGATCATGGGCCAAAATAGTGTAAAATACCAAATTTGTTTCGTCTTTAAACCCCCCCCCCCCCATTTTTTTTTAACGGGAAGAATGTTTTGTCCCCCTCCCCGACCAACTTGTCTCTTGGCGAATAAATTCATTTTAAGTATTAAACTTACCTGACTGACTCAAATCAGCATACAAAAGCAAAATGATAAGTGTTCTGAAATATCCATAATGCAGCCTGTTTGCCTTTTCGTTTGTAGACCTAAATGAACATTCAACAGCCATGGTAATCTGTAATTGACATTTGACACAAACCTGTGACACACACATATGTAACTCTGACCCCCAGTTTATTCATGACCTCTTCCGAAGAAAATGTCAGTCCCTACAGTGACAAAGTATAAAGTATACTGACAGAAATGTTTTTACCCTTATGAAACCCAAAGTGACCTTCGCCATTATGAAATGCACATGCAATACTTGTTTTATTACTATTCGTTATTATTTCCATAATAGAGAGATTGCGATGTCCCATACGCAGCACGTGGACCGTACGTTTTAACGTACGTTTTTACGTATGGAATGCAGATACCTATTCTGGATCTTACTGTCCGTGATTTTAATTTATAAGATCTTTCATCTTCATCTGACCATTTGCAACGTCTTTTACACACCATAAGGGTCGCCTGCGTTAATCCTGATATTTTTAACAGTATCGGTTTGTTTTACCAAACAACTAGCCACATTCTTTCCCTAGGCTTCACAACAACCGCAGATAACATTAGAACGACTGTGTTGGCATAAGTCATGCGTTGTTGTAAGAAGTTGCATTGTTACCAATGTTTTCTGTGTTCTTCATAAGAAAAAAATATTAAGAACTTACCTAAAACGTCTTAAGTAGTCTATACATACCTATTCCGGTTCGACTACATTCCAAAATGCCCGATCTTTGTTTTATATTGGCAAACATTTGATGGCGAGAATATTGCAAAACTGAACACTTCCCCAAGTCACACGTTATGAATGGCCAAGTGGACCAAAAAACGTGTAAGATTATACGTGTAACCTTACACGTGTAAGATGGCATCTTACACGTGTAAGATTGCATCTTATACGTCTTAGAATCTAGCGGGATGCTTAAATTGACGAATCAAATATAAAGAACCCATATTTAAACTACAAACAACCTATCATCTTACGCGTATTCATGTTCGACCAATGAAAACTCGCCATAGCATTTCTTATACGCGTAAGAATGGCCTATTAGGGATGGACGGTATTCCGATTTGACCGGTACGACGAGTGTGGAATAATCTCAGCCTCAATATCGATTTGCACCGCGGTAGTTTTCGCAAACGTCATTATTTTACCATCACCTTTTGAAATTTAATTAATATGAGTATTAATTGACTCCAGATAACTGAAAAAAGTAGCAAAAAGGTGAGATAAATCGGGATGTGACCATGGCAGACCAACAGTCGGAACAATTCCTGTCAGAGATTCGTCATAAAATACAGGACATTGTAGTACTTATACAAATTAAGAAAATGCCTCGTTTAAGATTTTGGTGACGAGCTCTCCTTATCCTCGGTACGCCGCCAATAATATCACGTATTGTCCATCACTAAAATTCAAATCTTACACGTATAAGAAGTCGTGGGTGTTACAAATCACAAAACGTCTTTACATATTATTGGTTGAAGTTTGTTACGCCTGAGATGATTGGTTGTTTGTGATTTCTTACTCTGTGATTCGTCAATTTAAACACGTATAAGATGCAATCTTACGCGTATAAGATACAACCTTACACGTGTAAGATGCAATCTTACACGTGTAACCTTACACGTTTATCTTACGCGTTTTTTGGACCACTTGGCCATTCATACGACACTGTCATAGCTTGTCGTTTCGATTCTGACGGAATACCAACCACTATGCCTTGACTTGACGGTATTGGAATTCCTACATGCTTTTCACATTGATTGCTTTAAAACAAAGGATTCGAACCAACGCCCTCGATCCTATTGTTACTGTATTCAAAAGTCTTGAGTTCTGTGGACTAAACTCCTTTTAAAATCAGAGGTACTGACATGAATTTAATCAAATTTGATCAATCGACCAGTACATAGTGCAGTTATGCTGCACAGCAAACATGATTCGACCTGTGCAGTACATAAACCTGGTTAACAGGAAATTACTCCAGCAAAATCAATCGATAAAGTCTAGCCCATCCTCCACATTGAATGGTGGACTGCACTTATGCCCAAATATGGCACTTGCCAATCAATAATCAACCACTTGAAATCCCCTGACTGGATCCACTGACTAAAGTTATGGGAGTTGTTTTTGCTGTTATCTGTCATTTACATATCAGGGAGGTACGAACATTTGCAGATGCCCCACCTACTCAGTTTTTAGCGTACATGTAATGTACACATTATTCTTAATTGACAGCAAGTACAAAAATTATCCGTCAAGTGGTTTAGCTTTAATGCCCTTCGGAAGAGAGCGTTCCACAAGTGAGTGATAGTCACTAAAAGTTGCATTCGATTTACACAGGGAATTTTGCAGGCCATGCCGTGCCCTTCCTTACTAAAACACCAAAGTGCGAATATTTCCAAACATCTAAATTAGCTACAAATTTAGGACATGTTACAAAACTATATTTTCTAGAATTTCAGAGAGTACAAAAAATATTGGCCGGTTATTTTTCACACGGTAATGGCCTATACCTCTAACATACACTGTTTGTATAGGTCACACGTCAATGGTGAGAGAACTGTGTATTGTGTATAGGGAAATGAACAGTAACTGCAGTATGGGCTGAACTAAGTTTTGCGTATAAAAACGTATCATTTTTATTTACATTAGATCAATGAATGGGAAATGAATGAGAAAGTTTGTTATCGGTGAGTTGTAAAGTACTTTGCAGATATTAGACTGCTGTGGTGTCATGTTGGAAGTCGTTGATTAGAGGCGACGAGAAGGAGGTCCCTAACTCTAACCATGACTTCCTCTAACCCTAATCCTAATCCTAACCATGACCTTCTTCTCATCGCCCCTAAATTGTTTACCTGTCATGTTGGTGTATATGGGGCCGTGTGATGTGTGTTTGTGTCACAATTGTGTTTCGGAACCGTTTTTATATGACTGTCTGTTTCATGTTGTTTTTCAATAGGTTTGTTGGTTTAGTTTATTACTATGTAGAGCTCTGAGATAAAATATTGTGCGTTTATTTTTAATTTTATCCCATTATTTCGGCTTAAAATGGATATAAACCGTTTTTCACTGTACTGATATTATTTCTTCATTTTTGGCAGGGCCGGTAGTTTACACTTAACACAAATAACCATACGGGTATGTTCCCCGAAAAGACCCCCCCATTTTTTTTTTTCTTTTCTTTTTTTTATAGATTTCGCAGCTCCAAAAGACCCTAAATTTGGCCCTTGATTTTGACAATTCACCTCCAGAAGACTCCTAAATTTTATATTCCTTACATTTCTGTTTTTAGAGGCGATTTTTAACCCCTTTTTACCGGTATGCCGTTAGCTCCCAAAATAATAACAAAATTAAAATTTGCCAGAAATCGATTGCTGAAACAGTTGCGCCTGAAAGCATCTCAAGTCCCGCTGCCCTACAAAATGTTGAATAAATTTGACACAATTCGGGTCAAATTTAACGGATCTTCTGGTCGAACTTGACTAAAAATCCCCAATCAGGTGCAGTCTTATAGTTTACTATAGGAACAAAGCCCAATAACAAAGTCAACTTCAACGAGATTGTTTAAGAGTGTACGGTATCGTCAGTCAAAATTATTTGAATGGTTCCATGAGGAAGTATACTTAAAAAATACACCTTTCAACATATCAGTACAAACTATTGTATCCACAGTCTGTATTTGAACAACAGGTCTATGACAATGCGTTCCACAATTACGCATGGCTTAATCATGCGTCCTATTCGACTGCAGATGAGACCCGATGCAATAAATTAAATACTGGAACAGTATAACAATTGAAGTTGCGGCCATGTTGGGGACAGTTCTAAGATGACAGAGGGACAGGTCTCTAGTTCGAGTCATTCGGTTTATACTTTATATTCGACGTCAATAATTCGATGCAACAGATGTTCAGTATTCAATATATTTCCATTCTAATTATATTTACAGTCATTTTAGACGAATGTTTGTTAATTTAAAATCGATAATATAATATTTCAAGCAGATATTCAACATCAAATATTAATTTTCCGTTGGCAAGCACTCATAATTAAATTAAAAAGACTAGTTTGCGTATAGACTTCTCCGTAGTCCACTTGCCAATTGTGCACTACTCTGGCTATTACATTTAAGCTTAAAACTCTGATTTAATTAATGAGTGCACAATTGATAGATTTTCACAACTGATCTTTTCAGTCACCGTACGCCCTCTGTTTGTTAGCTTCCCAAGTGGACTACTGACTTTGCCTTGAGAGTTAGGCCAATTTCTGGCCTAACTAAAATTGGTGATGATGTAATGCATCTTTAAAAATGAATCTGGCTTGTGATTGGTCGCCCAGATCTCGTTATTGTTTAAATCCTCCCGACGCGTACTGGTACCATTATAACTATACATGGTACACAACTATCTAGGGAATGCGGCGCTTTTGTGCTGGTGGATGAACGTATGCATCTAGCGCGTATTGTACCACCATGCTTAGTCTTGTGGTTATATTTTATTGATAAACAAGTATGATTGACAGTGTGTGAGTCCCGGGGTAAAGTTCTGCTTAAAAGTGAAAGTCCATAGTCGGTTTTTCGGATAATAAACTGGCAGATTCTAAAATTAGAATTGTTCAGTATTGAAGTGTCATTATAATTATGCCATTATGATATGTAGCATTCAATAATATAAGCCTACGTAGGGCTTATACTTTACTTTTACTGTCACAAATATAATTATATAGCCTAAACTTTTTCATAACCATTTGCATTATACTAGTATTTTGATGTAGGCCTACTAAATATCAGTATAATTTCGAGTTCAACTGAATGCGTTCATCATGATTAATAACATTTTTATTTATCAAAAATCGACTATGGCATAGTCTAGTTTGCGTATGACGTACTGTCAACCAGACCAAAAATGCTGTACTGCGCAGGTCAGCAACCAATCACAATGCGCTTTTTCCTTGACGTCAGACGCAAACTAGTCTTTTAATTCGGTGTTCAATTATAAGAAGATAGAAATTAATTGAAATAGATTGAATAACGAATACTTGTTGCACAAAACTACACTTTGAATATGTGGAGTATAAATCGGCCCTAATAATACTTTTTAAATTATGAAATCTAAATAAAAGTAATTCCATATAGAGATGAAAAAAAAAAAAACTATAGGCTTGTGTAATTGTAATTAAAAAAGATTTTTTGTTAATATGTTTCAAACACTACTGTATAGAGAATAGAATTCAACTTTGAACTTACATTTTTGCATATGTCTTAGTGCATATTGTTCCGATTATGCATGTAGTCTTGCGAATTGCGTTGAAATATGACAATTAGACGTCTAGACATGTTAGAACAGTTGGTCGTATAAATGAACACGAACATTGCAGACTTTTATGATTCCCATTATCATTATTATGCTTATTGATTATGTGTATGTGTCTTGTCTGATCGTCAATTCAAAATGCTTTTCTTTCAAGCAAGTTTGTAGGTGAAAGGTAAAAATGCTATTCACTGTCATGATTGTGGATTAGTGCTTATTTAATCAGGTGGAAAAGTCAATCATTCGTAATAATTTGAAGTTCTCCAACCATGGACACCGAATTAATTTCACAATCATGACAATACAAAATAATAAACAAATCTGCTTCCTGAAACGACGTACCTGATGCAGTGTTGCCAAAACTTTTCAGTACCAAGGAGCGGCGAATTAGCTCGCCAGGCCGCGGTTAATGACTTTCAAGTGAGATCAATTTGTACATGTTGTAAGAACTAAAAGAAAAGGAAACATCGGATAATTGGGCGGTTTTACCCGAATTTAGTAGAACGTAAATCACCCGATTTGGCGGAACCTGAGCACTTTACTTCCAGTACTTTATGGGTAGTACCGATAAAGATACAGATAATTGCAATTTGGACTCATAAACCTTTAAATACATAAAATTACTGACGCGGCCTGACACATGCAAAAGTAGTCCAATTTTAGGCAAAGTGATTGCCAAGTAGCCCAATTGGGCGCCTAAGGCTCACTGTACATAACATTGGGACCTATGCGTAGCTATAAAGCAGATATTGCGAAATGTGTTTAATGTTATCCATCCTGTTATTCATTTTTACCCGTGTTTTTCCCACTCAAAGAAAATCATTTTGTTTATTTCTGTTCACTTCTAGTTCTTTCATAATCATGATAATTGTAGACTAGAATAATGTATAAAAGACTTATATATATTATATTTATATATAAATATTTAACCTTTACCATGCTTACTTCTCTGTTCTAAGTGATTTTTTATAGTATAATATGGGTGCAATGTACAATTTACGTTTTAAAAAGGTTCCAACAGGTTAATAATTGTCTATCTTCATGACCTTTATTTTTTCAGACGGTGAAAAGTAATTTCCTAATATTTTTAAATAGTGACTTAAAATTAAACGTATATTTACCATTTATATTCTTGTCTTATTTCATAAGCAGAAGCGTCGATATATATCATAAACAATAGTGCAGAAAGAGGACAAAGGCTACAATGAAAGTTATGGAAGATGGCATTTAAGGTTATTAATTATTTTAAACTGTTGTGATTTGGTAGTTCACAGCATCTTACGAATGGTAGTGAGCTTTGGCAAAAACTGCATTGCTCAATTCATAGCGAGTGTGTAGAAGAATTAAAATATCACAGATATACTTTTATAGGTGCTGCGGTTCTTGAGTTACGTTGTAAAGAGGGCTGAAACAACAACACTTTTGTAAAACATACATAATTCATTAACAATAATAAATTAAGCAAGTTTGCAAAGTATACGATTTGTAGAATTATCTTTTGCAAAACATCAAGGTGTTATTTTTCTATAATATATTGATCTAGATAATGAAAGTCGATTTTAGGTTGCTTCGACCAACAATACCTCGTCTACCCTTAAATGAATAACATGGCTGATTTCTAATAAATTGATGTTCAATGAGACCAAACGCGAGGTCATTCACACATCCCATCTCGCTTCCACTTCCAGATGACTTTTATATATCTCGACTAGATCATTGTTGCAACAAGCTTGTATTAGTTCTTGCACTAATGTTTGGTACACGGTGATTAAACCACTGGCTACCCGTCCATTCGAGATAAAATTCAGAGATATACGAGGAAGAATCACAGGCTCTGCTTACCATTGTACCTTTTCCACATCGTGTTGTATTTTATCCCTGTTACGAGTCGTACTGACACAAGGCCAAAATTACCTTTTACCCAAATTCACACGAATGCACAACACAAATACACTGTTTGATTAAGTTAACAAAATCTAAGTCTTTAATTGAAAGTAAAATATGATTGGCACAATATATGACAACAAATGCACATACAATACAATAAAATATAATCACTCTTTTAACTAATCAGTACTTAGCCAGCATTCTTCATCTTGAGGGTAATAGAGTTCTTGCAGTGTTCTGGACGGCTGATGTATATATCCTTATTCCCTTGTCCTGCGAAAATCAGCGAAATCCATTGTACACTTGCATTTATAAATATCCTTGCGTATAAAATCCTTGAACAGAAATGGTGCTGCTTTCTCCAAACAGTTTTGGTGCTGCTTTCTCCAAAACTCCTTGCGCATGCAGTTCTCCAAACACTTTACTCCTTGCGCCGTTCTCCAAACACTCAACTCCTTGCGCCGTTATCCTAACACTTAACTCCTTGCGCAGATCTCCAAACACTTTTAACTGTTAAAACTCCTCCAGGAAACAGGTTTCTTTAACACTACTTCACTTGACAGATGAGTCGTTTATAAACCAGACTCCAGCAAGTCTCTTAAAATCTCCTTTGTTGCTGTATTAAAATAGCTCTTTATTGGCTATGCAAACTGGTTCAAATGTACCTCTTTTTGAAGCACAGCAATGACAACACGTAGAAAGTTGACCAACTCTCATGTTATTCTGCAAGGAACAAACTCAATCTTCCACCTTTTTATACTTCTAAAACCATATGATCTATTAATAGACTATTTTGTCATTCACTTCCTGGGGAATTTCCAAAATGATGTCATCACATCCAATTCTTGGGGATTCCCCAATTAACACTAAGCAATGCACTATGATTGAGCAAAACATGAATGTTCTGGAATAATAGGGATTTTCCCAGATTATTAATATCTCTGATTGAGTTTGTTTACAGTAACCGAAGGGGTTTTCCCTAAAATATGTCACAACACACAAACTCTTGGCTTTCCCCCTTTCTCATATCGCTCATGATTTTAATTGTAAACAAAGAAAAATAATTAAATTAAATTACTCAGGGCACATCACAACCCAAACAAACATCACATACACAAATCCATCTCAATATGTGACTTGACCTTGACCGTGGTGAAGTTTGAAAAATAGCTTCAAAATCGAAATTGTAGCATCCATTTTTCCCCTTCCCTCAAGATGTGGGTGATAGCGGATATTTGTAATGAGTGAATTGTGTCTGTTGTAATGCAAGATCAAGCACAATTATCAATAGTATTATCATCATATCCTATGTTTTTAAAAAATGCTGATATTCATCTGATCCTTTAATTCTTTTGAGGAGTGTGGATGCTAACTCAAAAATCACCCAATAGCGTCCTGTACTACACTGCAAAAACTCCGGTGTTGAATATGCAACACCGAGCTGGTGTTGAAGCTTCTGGTGTTAATTTACGGCGTTAGATTGTTAGATTAACACCACGGTGGTGTCAATACAAAATCTGAAATGTGCACTGCATGGACTTTTTTGTAGATTAATTTTTAAGTGATCTATTATTTGGGTGAAAAGTAACAGAAGCAACAGAAACAATTCACGCTCATTGATTAAGATGTTAACAATGATTAAAGATGATAATTTCAACACCCGTACCAGTGTCACCTCTCAGAACACCGCCGCAGTGTTAAATATGTTCCATCAACACCCAGTGGTGTAAAATTTACACCACAGTGGTGTTGAATATAAGAAATTCAGGCAAAATCAACACCCAGTAAGTGTAGGTGTAAGTGTAAGTGTAAGACAGTAAGTGTAGGTGTAAGTGCAAGTCAGTAAGTGTAAGTGTAAGACAGTAAGTGTAAGTGTAAGACAGTAAGTGTAAGTGTAAGACAGTAAGTGTAAGACAGTAAGTGTAGGTGTAAGTGTAAGACAGTAAGTGTAAGTGTAAGACAGTAAGTGTAAGACAGTAAGTGTAGGTGTAAGTGTAAGACAGTAAGTGTAAGTGTAAGTGTAAGACAGTAAGTGTAAGTGTAAGACAGTAAGTGTAAGTGTAAGACAGTAAGTGTAAGTGTAAGTGTAAGACAGTAAGTGTAAGTGTAAGACAGTAAATGTAGGTGTAAGTGCAAGACAGTAAGTGTAAGTGTAAGACAGTAAGTGTATGTGTAAGTGTAAGACAATAAGTGTAAGTGTAAGACAGTAAGTGTAAGTGTAAGTGTAAGACAGTAAGTGTAGGTGTAAGTGTAAGACAATAAGTGTAGGTGTAAGTGTAAGACAATAAATGTAGGTGTAAGTGTAAGACAATAAATGTAGGTGTAAGTGTAAGTGTAAGACAGTAAGTGTAGGTGTAAGTGTAAGACAGTAAGTGTAAGTGTAAGTGTAAGACAATAAGTGTAAGTGTAAGTGTAAGTGTAAGTGTAAGACAGTAAGTGTAGGTGTAAGTGTAAGACAGTAAGTGTAAGTGTAAGTGTAAGTGTAAGACAATAAGTGTAAGTGTAAGTGTAAGACAATAAGTGTAGGTGTAAGTGTAAGACAATAAATGTAGGTGTAAGTGTAAGTGTAAGACAGTAAGTGTAGGTGTAAGTGTAAGACAGTAAGTGTAAGTGTAAGACAATAAGTGTAGGTGTAAGTGTAAGACAATAAATGTAGGTGTAAGTGTAAGTGTAAGACAGTAAGTGTAGGTGTAAGTGTAAGACAGTAAGTGTAAGTGAAAGTGTAAGACAATAAGTGTAGGTGTAAGTGTAAGACAATAAGTGTAAGTGTAAGTGTAAGACAGTAAGTGGGGGTGTAAGTGTAAGTGTAAGACAATAAGTGTAGGTGTAAGTGTAAGACAGTAAGTGTAGGTGTAAGTGTAAGACAGTAAGTGTAGGTGTAAGTGTAAGACAGTAAGTGTAAGTGTAAGTGTAAGACAGTAAGTGTAAGTGTAAGACAGTAAGTGTAAGTGTAAGACAGTAAGTGTAAGTGTAAGACAGTAAGTGTAAGACAGTAAGTGTAGGTGTAAGTGTAAGACAGTAAGTGTAAGTGTAAGTGTAAGACAGTAAGTGTAAGTGTAAGACAGTAAGTGTAAGTGTAAGACAGTAAATGTAGGTGTAAGTGTAAGTGTAAGACAATAAGTGTAAGTGTAAGACAGTAAGTGTAGGTGTAAGTGTAAGACAGTAAGTGTAAGTGTAAGACAGTAAGTGTAAGTGTAAGACAGTAAGTGTAAGTGTAAGTGTACGACAGTAAGTGTAAGACAGTAAGTGTAAGTGTAAGTGTAAGACAATAAGTGTAAGTGTAAGACAGTAAGTGTAGGTGTAAGTGTAAGACAATAAGTGTAAGTGTAAGTGTAAGACAGTAAGTGTAGGTGTAAGTGTAAGACAATAAGTGTAAGTGTAAGTGTAAGACAGTAAGTGTAAGACAGTAAGTGTAAGTGTAAGTGTAAGACAGTAAGTGTAAGACAGTAAGTGTAGGTGTAAGTGTAAGACATGTGTAAGTGTAAGTGTAAGTGTAAGACAGTAAGTGTAAGTGTAAGACAGTAAGTGTAGGTGTAAGTGTAAGACAGTAAGTGTAAGTGTAAGCCAGTAAGTGTAGGTGTAAGTGTAAGACAGTAAGTGGGGGTGTAAGTGTAAGACAGTAAGTGTATGTGTAAGTTTAAGACAGTAAGTGTAGGTGTAAGTGTAAGACAGTAAGTGGGGGTGTAAGTGTAAGACAGTAAGTGTATGTGTAAGTGTAAGACAGTAAGTGTAGGTGTAAGTGTAAGACAGTAAAGAGTAGGTGTAAGTGTAAGACAATAAGTGTAAGTGTAAGACAGTAAGTGTAGGTATAAGTGTAAGACAGTAAGTGTAAGTGTAAGCCAGTAAGTGTAGGTGTAAGTGTAAGACAGTAAGTGTAAGTGTAAGACAGTAAGTGTAGGTGTAAGTGTAAGACAGCAAGTGTATGTGTAAGTGTAAGACAGTAAGTGTAGGTGTAAGTGTAAGACAGTAAAGAGTAAGGTGTAAGTGTAAGACAATAAGTGTAAGTGTAAGACAGTAAGTGTAGGTATAAGTGTAAGACAGTAAGTGTAAGTGTAAGCCAGTAAGTGTAGGTGTAAGTGTAAGACAGTAAGTGTAAGTGTAAGACAGTAAGTGTAGGTGTAAGTGTAAGACAGCAAGTGTAAGTGTAAGACAGCAAGTGTAAGTGTAAGACAGTAAGTGTAAGTGTAAGACAGCAAGTGTAAGTGTAAGACAGTAAGTGTAAGTGTAAGACAGCAAGTGTAAGTGTAAGTGTAAGACAGCAAGTGTAAGTGTAAGACAGTAAGTGTAAGTGTAAGACAGCAAGTGTAAGTGTAAGAGACAGCAAGTGTAAGTGTAAGACAGTAAGTGTAAGTGTAAGACAGCAAGTGTAAGTGTAAGACAGTAAGTGTAAGTGTAAGACAGCAAGTGTAAGTGTAAGACAGCAAGTGTAAGTGTAAGTGTAAGACAGTAAGTGTAGGTGTAAGACAGTAAGTGTAAGTGTAAGACAGCAAGTGTAAGTGTAAGACAGTAAGTGTAAGTGTAAGACAGCAAGTGTAAGTGTAAGTGTAAGACAGCAAGTGTAAGTGTAAGACAGTAAGTGTAAGTGTAAGACACCCAGGGGAGGGGGAAGACAGTAAGTGTAAGTGTAAGACAGCAAGTGTAAGTGTAAGACAGCAAGTGTAAGTGTAAGACAGCAAGTGTAAGTGTAAGACAGCAAGTGTAAGTGTAAGTGTAAGACAGCAAGTGTAAGTGTAAGACAGTAAGTGTAAGTGTAAGACAGCAAGTGTAAGTGTAAGACAGTAAGTGTAAGTGTAAGACAGTAAGTGTAAGTGTAAGACAGCAAGTGTAAGTGTAAGTGTAAGACAGCAAGTGTAAGTGTAAGACAGTAAGTGTAAGTGTAAGACACCCAGGGGAGGGGGAAGACAGTAAGTGTAAGTGTAAGACAGCAAGTGTAAGTGTAAGACAGCAAGTGTAAGTGTAAGACAGCAAGTGTAAGTGTAAGTGTAAGACAGCAAGTGTAAGTGTAAGACAGCAAGTGTAAGTGTAAGACAGCAAGTGTAAGTGTAAGACAGTAAGTGTAAGTGTAAGACAGCAAGTGTAAGTGTAAGACAGCAAGTGTAAGTGTAAGTGTAAGACAGCAAGTGTAAGTGTAAGTGTAAGACAGTAAGTGTAAGTGTAAGACAGTAAGTGTAAGTGTAAGACAGTAAATGTAAGACAGCAAGTGTAAGTGTAAGACAGTAAGTGTAAGTGTAAGACAGTAAGTGTAAGTGTAAGACAGCAAGTGTAAGTGTAAGACAGTAAGTGTAAGTGTAAGACAGCAAGTGTAAGTGTAAGACAGCAAGTGTAAGTGTAAGTGTAAGACAGTAAGTGTAAGTGTAAGACAGTAAGTGTAAGTGTAAGTGCAAGACAATAAGTGTAGGTGTAAGACAGTAAGTGTAAATGTAAGTGTAAGACAATAAGTGTAAGTGTAAGACAGTAAGTGTAAGTGTAAGTGTAAGACAGTAAGTGTAGGTGTAAGTGTAAGTGTAAGACAAGAAGTGTAAGTGTAAGACAGCAAGTGTAAGTGTAAGACAGCAAGTGTAAGTGTAAGACAGTAAATGTAAGACAGCAAGTGTAAGTGTAAGACAGTAAGTGTAAGTGTAAGACAGCAAGTGTAAGTGTAAGTGTAAGACAGCAAGTGTAAGTGTAAGACAGTAAGTGTAAGTGTAAGACAGCAAGTGTAAGTGTAAATGTAAGACAGCAAGTGTAAGTGTAAGACAGTAAGTGTAAGTGTAAGTGCAAGACAATAAGTGTAGGTGTAAGACAGTAAGTGTAAGTGTAAGTGTAAGACAATAAGTGTAAGTGTAAGACAGTAAGTGTAAGTGTAAGTGTAAGACAGTAAGTGTAGGTGTAAGTGTAAGTGTAAGTGTAAGACAAGAAGTGTAAGTGTAAGACAGTAAGTGTAGGTGTAAGTGTAAGACAGTAAGTGTAGGTGTAAGTGTAAGACAGTAAATGTAAGTGTAAGACAGTAAGTGTAGGTGTAAGTGTAAGTGTAAGACAAGAAGTGTAAGTGTAAGACAGTAAGTGTAGGTGTAAGTGTAAGACAGTAAGTGTAAGTGTAAGTGTAAGACAGTAAGTGTAGGTGTAAGTGTAAGACAAGAAGTGTAAGTGTAAGACAGTAAGTGTAGGTGTAAGTGTAAGACAGTAAATGTAGGTGTAAGTGTAAGACAGTAAGTGCAGGTGTAAGTGTAAGTGTAAGACAGTAAGTGGGGGTGTAAGTGTAAGTGTAAGTGTAAGTGTAAGTGTAAGTGTAAGTGTAAGTGGGGGTGTCTTGCTAACCGTCCAGTGCGTATTATTTTGCACAAGATCCTATGCATACGTTTGACGCCGTGCGTGTATACGTGATGTTTAACGCTTAAGGGGGAAGGCAGGATCACCATATGCGGGGAATTTTAGACATTGTTTTGTAATGATGATAAGTACATAAAAGTATACATTTTTATAAATGAAGAAAGAATTAAAAAAATTGAGATAACCAGTTCTAGTTCTGTGTCTTTAGAACACAAATATATAATTATTGTCAATTTGGATATTTAGGGTAAGTTGTTATGGTGGACCGAAAGAAATTGGCATGGAAAATCAAATTTGGCGCTTTTCTCAAAAGCAGCTAATTTGTGTAATTTTCCACTTTGAGTGATCCTGTGTGCCACATTAAAAGGAACCTTGCAAAAGATTAATTAATTATTAATTTTTTGAAATTTTCTTTTGGGGGGCTGGTTTTAGGGGGGGTTGAAGAAATTGTCTGAGGAGTTAAGTTAGCAAAGCAACTCATTTGGGCGGGGTTGAACCACCAAACTCACGTTCAATTCTGTTGTTCTTTTTTTACTATGTTTTCCCCACTCAAAGAAAACAATTGTAACTGTTTCAATTCACTTCTCTAGTTCTTTCATAATTTTTGACTAGAATGTATAAAATTTACATTTAATATATAACCTTTCCCATAATGTAAAATTTATACATTCTAGTCTATAATTATGAAAGAATTATAGTGTTATATATTGTAGCTAAAAGAGATTTTCTTGGGAGTATATTTCAAATACATGTAGTACTGTATAAAAGTAGAAAAGAATAATATACATGTAGAAACCAGAGTAGTAAAAATTAACTTTGTACTTACATTTTTGGATAATTGTTAGTGCATATTGTCCTAATTATGCATAGTCTGCGAATTGCTTTTACATAATATTATGATGATCAGGACGATTGTACCATGAAAATTGCAGCTAGGCCTTTATGATTCCCATTTATACTGATATGTGTAGGCGTATATCTCGTCTGATCATTAATTTTAAATAGACTTCTTTCAAGCAAGTTTGTAGGTGAAAGGTAAAAATGCTTTTCATTGTCATGATTACAGGTTAATGCTTACTCAATCAGGTGGATCAGGTTAATGCTTACTCAATCAGGTGGATCAGGTTAATGCTTATTCAATCAAGTATATATCATTAATAATATATCAAGTTCTCCAACCGTAGCACCAGTGTGGTCTTTGGGGAGGGGGTGGGTGTGGGTGGTAAAGTATTTGACATATTCAGTGGTATATCAGGGCAGTTGTCTGAGGGGGCAAAGAAAATTATTTATTTATAATTTTATAAATTTGTTATAAATTGTGATTTTTTTTTTCAATTTTCCACTATTTTAGCAAAACATTAAGGTGACATTTTGTGTTTACCCAGGCCAATTATTAATTTTTTGAAATTTTCTTTTGGGTTCTGGTTATAGGGGGGGGTTGAAGAGATTTTCTGAGGAGTTGAGTTAGCAAACCAACTCATTTGGGCGGGGTTGAGCCCCCAACCTCACGTTCAATTCTGTTGGGTTTTTTTACCATGTTTTTCCCACTCAAAGAAAACAATTGTAACTGTTTCAGTTCACTTTAGTTCTTTCATAATTATTGACTATAGAATGTATACAATTTACATTTAATATGTAACCTTTCCCATGATGTAAAATTTATACATTCTGGTCTATAATTATGAAAGAACTAGAAGTGAACAGTATAATCAGCTCTCAGGTACACTGTACACATTATCATACAGACATGGTACCAACAAGCATCAAGCATAAACATTTTTTGTCTATACTTTCATAACCTTAGCTTGTCAAACATTATTTTTCAGACGGTGAAAAATTAATTGAGTAAGATCTTAAAATAGTGATTTAGATTTAACGTGTGTATCATTAACTATTCTTGTCTTATTTTACAAGCCGAAGCGTCGATATAAACTGCTCAAATAAAGAAAGTCCGCAGTCATGTAATCCGTTCTACATCAAAACCTGATTTTGTTATGACAATTTGATTGATAAAGTCGTGTGCAGAATCTTGTTAGCTCCAATTTGATACCACATTCGGTACCCAGAACTCTAAATTCACAGAGATTGATACCTGTATATGAAATTTGGTGCATTTTCAAAAGTTGCAAATTAAAAACGGAGCACGCGGATCTGTAGGTGAATGGCAGAGTACGACCATTAACATAGCCCGAAACAACCGCTTGGTCATATCGATCGCATCGTGCCCTAGTATTCATCAGTAAAGCACTGTAACAATACATGCATTTTAAATTAACAATTGAATAAAGCGCGCACTTCGGATAGTCGACATGGGTTCATCGTGGGCAAACAAGCTTGACCACATTGCCACGCTAAGCAATTTCGACCTCGTGTATCGTTTTGATTTGCAACTTTTGAAAATGCACCAAATGCCATAAACTGGTATCAATCCTTGTTACTGTTGAGTGTTTGGTAGTAAATTTGGTATCAAATTAGAGCTAACAAGATCCTGCACACGACCGTATCAATCAAATTGCCATAACAAAGTCAGGTTTTGAAGTAGGACGAGTTACATGACTGCGGACTTTCTTTATTTGAGCAGTTTACATTATAAACAATAGTGCAGAAAGAGGACAACCTTTATATACACTATTCTCGAAAGGGCACTATACCCTGAAAGTTGTGGAAGAAACATGTATTTTGAATGAGAGCTCTGAAACTGACTTTAACTTAAATAAGGTTGATTTTTGCGTTATTTTAATTTCTTTTTTCTTTTCAAACAAACTTTCTAACATTACTTTAAGTCCTTCATACCTCACTCGACTCCAACTCCAGTTTTTTTTAGTCCCAATATGTCCAACTTTCTGGATATTTTATAATTCTCTCCACTCAACTTGCGCGCATTTCATTTTCACATTTGAAAAAAAACCGCCTACAAACATGATTTTTTATAGAGAATAAACATCTTTAAAGTAAAGGTAAAATGATTAAAAAAAATAATAACAACAAATAATGTTTCTTTTCCTTAAACAAGACCAAGGACAATGACAATTTGGGTGCTCCATTTTATTTCAATGCCAATGAGGTTAAGAAAATAGCAGTTGTTCCAAATCTACCTTACACAGTGTGGGCTGACATTCAAATGTTAGATGTTTCTTGGACAAACATTAAAATTGGGAATCGCTATAAAATGTGTCATAAAAACAAAACGGTAAATGCTAATTCCTTGGGTTTTTTCACACAAGATCACTAATGGATATATCATTTAAAAAATGTTTTAAAACCTAAAAGGTTCAAATCGGTTCTTAAGGGGGTACTACACCCCTGTTCAATTTTGTGCCTATTTTTGCATTTTTCTCAAAAAATTATAGCCCATTGGTGACAAGTAAGATATGTATATTATAGGGGCAAGGACTACAACTACTGCACTGGAAATTTTATTTCGGCACAGACAGCAGTTGTGGAGTTGCAGTCAAAAATGAGGGAAAACCAGTATTTGATCAATAAATCTATAACTACTTGCCTTGAGTTACTGAATTTTCAGAGCAATAGTTGTAGTCCTTGCCCCTACAACAAGCATATCTTAATTGTCACCAATGCGCTATAATTTTTGAGAAAAATGCAAAAATAGGCACAAAATTGACCAGGGGTGTAGTACCCCCTTAAATAAAATGAATTCTTTTCTCTATTGCACTTTTTTTTTATTACTCACCCTGTATTTAATGGAATAAGGAAAAAAACAAAGAGATATAATTAATCAACGAACAATTGAATGCGCCAATGGAATGAATGAACGAATAGATTCATGAAACGAAATATATAGGTACGAAATGCAAAAAAAGTATTTGGTTAAGAAAATGTAACATTTACACGGTAATTGTATCCATTTCATGTTTCAATAAACACTTCTCAAAACAAACCATTAAATAACTAATGTGAGGTCTCGACTTCGTCATTGGTCTTCATGAAAAGTAAACATTAATGAATACGTAAAACAAACTTTCACGTGAGGTTGTATAGTGCAAATAAATGAATCAATTAAAACCATATACGGTACTGTTTGCTTTTCAATCACTTAATGTATTTGATTATAAGTTAAGTTAGCTCTTTTAAAACAGCAACGTAACCGATACACAGCTATACAAGAGTCACTTGGGTTGTGGAACGAGCGAGACGATGACTTACTTGTACTTATCATTTTAAAAATAATTACAACTTAAATCATTTGGGCCCGGCATTTGGGAAACATACAACTTTTGATATCAGCTCCCGTTGTTCTTGGATCTATACGTAATCGAGCTTAATCGGCTGTTACTATTTTTCTTTGAGTTGTAGTCTAAATTTTCCAGTGGCTGGTACGTTATTCATCATGATTTTAGATGCTTAACCCTGGGAGCAGATGATGATGGTATTACTGCTACACACAATACCAGGACATCTCATCATGGACAACAACAGTGACAAACTTTGTAATACGACTTTGAACTACAAAGATGTTAATGAATGTTAAAAACGCGTAAGGCGTTGAGGTAAACAAAAAGAATATGTGATTGCGTACACATGCTTACACTTGAAAACATAACATCAAGCAACTCCAGGGAAACTTATAACCTACAAAGTTACAGAAATATCCATCAAATCGTAGATGTGCTGTCATTATTCAATGTTATGAGTTCTAAACCAACTTGCAACATACGGTTTGATATCATTTTCAGCGGTCACCCTGAGTTTGATTTTTGAAGCGATATCATAAACTTTACTTTAAATGGGATCGGAATACATTAATATCAGTGAACCTCCATGCTGACTCGCTACATGTAGATTGGAACTGGTGATTGGTGCATCAGCCCGATCACGATCCAGAGGTCCCTAATTCAAATCCTGGAGAGCCATTTCCAGCGGCTGTCATTTCTAAATTGACATTCTGTTTAAGTTTGATCTCTCAATATCAACCATGACGTCCGTGCACTGGAATGGCGAAGATGAAGAAGAAAGGAGAGCTGAGATGAGCTTGAAGACTGGCTTAAGAAATAATGCCGAGAAAGCGCGTCTTGGTATAGTCTTACGACAACTTGAGAAAACTTCAAAAAATACAGAAAATATTATCGAGCGTTATAAAAAAAAACTCCGTCAGGACTTGATTGATTTCGAAGCGCAGAAAAATGCTATGAGATCACGACATTGTAGTTTCTCACGACTTAATTCGGAACACGAAAAAGACGGGCAGGCTCATAGAGACATGATGAAAATATTATCTCAACGTGGAAGGTACTTTTATTCCTTAAAAACGCAGGTCAATATTCGTCGAGATTTTATGAATAATTACAATCCTAGGTTTGAGAAGGCTAAGAAACTGCTTGTTCCAGCAAGAAGGGAATCAATGGAAGCGATGGAAAGAGGAAATGCGACATTTCCACCTGTCGTTGAAGATTACTATGATACTGTGAATACAACAGCACGAAGGTCCACGGATTCTAGGAAGACTTCAGATGGTATAATATTTCCAAGGATGTGAATAACTTGCTTAAAGGCCATAATATACAATATGCTATCTGTCAAATTTAAATTTCTTTATTAATTATTCAGGCTCCAATAACAACAACAAAACCTGAAATTATTTTTTTGAAGATATTTAGGCATATAGCAGTCGCAATGTGCGATCTAAAGTCGCTAGTAATCAAAGTTCAAATGCTGGTAGCATTTCACAATCGTTACAACAAGTAGCCTTAAGGGATGGGGTATGAACGTTTGGACAGTATTAATGCGGGACATTGGAGCACATCAGACATATCGAATTGCGTTCTGAATACGAAGAATGTCCTGATGATATCAAATAATTTGATTTTTTGAAATTCGCAATGTAATATACATTTTATGGCAAATGATTAAAAATTGATATTTAACAGTACTCGAAGTAAACTTTATAAATCTGATGATTTATACTTAAAGTGTACAGGCTGAGTCAAAAAGAAGTAAACTCATGTTTGAGGGGCTGCAACTCGAGATCTGCAAATAATCTGCTAAAAATATAAATACCACTGGAAAGAGCAAATTCTATACGTCTAAATAAAAAAAAGAATTGTTGAAATTGCTCACAGCAAACTAAAGTTATACTCATTTGAATACAACCACCCATTTTTGTAGCTGCACACGGTTGATTGATTTTCATCCATTTCAATCTCGACGAATCAGCAAAGTGCTAACAGGATTTATTGTTGAAAAGACAACTTTTGCTTTTAATTAATATTCAACAAAGTCCATTACGGTACTATAGTTTGTAGGGATACCAATTCAAGTCTTTATGAACGATCCAGCAGAAGCTTGATTGGGGAATGTTGGGTAAAGGATTGAGCTGATCTTTGGTCTTGCTGTAACGCATGTCTAACTCTAGCAATGGTCACGTGATCTAGCAGTTCGTGGTCTGCCTGAAGCTTCCGGCTGTCTGTTCCTTAGTGTCCCATGCACATTGAGCTTGTTCACATTTTTATATACTGCTACCTTACTAGACTATGCCATAGTCGATTTTTGATAAATAAAAATGTTTTTAATCATGATGAACGCATTCAGTTGAACTCGAAATTATACTGATATTTAGTACATCAAAATACTAGTATAAAATGGTTATGAAAAAGTTTAGGCTATATAATTATATTTGTGACAGTAAAAGTAAAGTATAGGCCCTACGTAGGCTTATATTATTGAATGCAACATATCATAATGGCATAATTATAATGACACTTCAATACTGAACAATTCTAATTTTAGAATCTGCCAGTTTATTATCCGAAAAACCGACTATGGACTTTCACTTTTAAGCAGAACTTTACCCCGGGACTCACACACTGTCAATCATACTTGTTTATCAATAAAATCTAACCACAAGACTAAGCATGGTGGTACAATACGCGCTAGATGCATACGTTCATCCACCAGCACTTAAAAGCGCAGCATTCCCTAGATAATTGTGTACCATGTATAGTTATAATGGTACCAGTACGCGTCGGGAGGATTTAAACAATAACGAGATCTGGGCGACCAATCACAAGCCAGATTCATTTTTAAAGATGCATTACATCATCACCAATTTTAGTTAGGCCAGAAATTGGCCTAACTCTCAATCCAAAGTCAGTAGTCCACTTGGGAAGCTAACAAAGAGAGGGCGTACGGTGACTGAAAAGATCAGTTGTGAAAATCTATCAATTGTGCACTCATTAATTAAATCAGAGTTTTAAGCTTAAATGTAATAGCCAGAGTAGTGCACAATTGGCAAGTGGACTACGGAGAAGTCTACTACCTTACATGAAACCCGGTTAGCTGTAGGAAATTGGAGACGAAAAAGACGCTGAACTTCAGTGGGACTCTTACTTCGTCGACAGAAACGTGCGCTCCCGTGCGGTAAATTGTGGTGCCATGTTGTCATTTGGCCCGTTGTATTATAATGTAGTGCAATGAGGTAAAATTCATATTGAAAAGAGCCCTTTAACATGTAGGAATTATTGATCGAAACCACACCTGCCACAGAACTTTATTTGCATTTGAATATCGCGCCTTACCAATCAATATAAGAGGTATGCCCCTGCTTGGGAAGTGAAACCGTGTGCAGCTACAAAAATGGTTGGTTGTATTGAAATGAGTATAACTCGAGTTTGCTGTCTGCAATTGCAACAATTCCTTTTTTATTTAGACGTGTAGAATTTGCTCTTTCCAGTGGTATTTTCATTTTAGCAGATTCCTTGCATATCTTGAGTTACAACCCTCAAACATGAGTTTACTTTTTTGATTTCAGCCTGTATGTAGGTGGATTAAAATCCTGACGATCAATTGAAAATTTTGACCTTTCGTATTGAAGATATGGATTTTTTTTCTCAAAACACCAAATAAAAGTAGGTCTTTTTGGGGAAAAAATCCATATCTTTAATATGAAAGGTCAAAATTTTCAATTGATCGTCGGCTTTTCCTCCCAGCTACATACACTTTAAGAATATATCATTTGATTTATAACATTTAATTCGAGGACTGTTATAATATATCAAAAATGTGAAAAATATCAAATTTTAATAATTTGTCATAAAATTTGTATTATATCGTGAATTTCAAAAAATGAAAATTATTTGATATCAGAAAGACATTCTTCGTATTCAGAATGCAATTCGATATGTCTGATGTGCTCTCATGTGCTCTCATGTCCCACAAAAAATACTGTCGAAACGCTCAAAACGCTCATTCCAGATCCCTTAAAGTTATAATAGATGTTGTAATTTATCAGCACTATTTTGGATAAAGCATTCAAACTAGATAGAGAGAATGATTTGGAACGGAATTATTATAAAAAACAAAGCGCCCTCTATTGATAGAATGAGCCCTCTGTTTATCACTTTAATTTCTTTGGTAAGAATATTAATCCAAAATGCACTTTAGATCACCACATTCAAACATGACACCAATTTAAAACTCAGTTTTATAATATATTTGATAATTTTGAGGGCTTTCATTTGAAGTGCCCTCTAGCGGGGTTGTATATTCTGTCATGGGATCAAATCTTTTCTTTTTAACAAGATTTGGATCAAATCTTTTCCACTTGCTGTATCACATTGTAAGATCAATAATTGCGTAATTTTCAAAGAGTTGATTAGCTATTTTCATGGTTTTCATAAACAGCGCCCTCTAGTGACCGGGTTTTTAGATTGCAATGCAGGTCAAGGGTAACCGATTGATTTGATGGTACTACGCACACAAAAATATGTGAAAGGTTTGGATTACTATTAGACGAAAGATATTTGCTGAAATAATCATCTCTTTGCTCCTTAGAATTCTCGATATATGGCATTTTCAGTATTTTTGGGAGCCATTTTGAAAAGCGCCTTCTAGTGGTCAAATGCTAAGTACCCATGCCAGATAAGATGAATGCAGATTAAAGACAGATTACAAAATCATGCAATGAAATATCAAGTGGCACTTTGATTTGTCTTCATCTAAGTCATTACAACACTATAATACCATATACTGATATCAATCTTTGTCAATTTAGAGCAATTTGGTAGCAAATGTCACGGTAGTATCCAATTGGTGCTAACAAGATTCTGCACACGACCGTATCAATCAAATTGTCATAACATGCGCATGTTTAGATGTATTTCTTAAATTTCTACTTTGTGTGCACGATTGTAATAATGCGTATGAAGAGGACAATAAATTTTATAGTGCTACTGATACATTTACACATAATAAATTAACTTCGATGCATTAATTGATTTTGATGAATAGCAGCCTTGCCACAAACCAGATCAGTGACTGACAGCGTTTTAATTTAAGGGGGGTAAACAATTTTTGCGCCAATTTTATATAGAAAAATATAACAGGTGTTACACCCCAATTAACACGACCGCCTAGAGCTGTTGCCCTGTTGACGGTCGAAAAGGTATAGTTTCATTAACTTTCCATAATTTTTCGCCATCTTTCCTTCATAATTATTCTTGCCGCCCATATTATAGGTCCCGCCCATTTTCTTTAGTTATTCTTTTTGCCGCCCCTTTATCTGCCGCCGCCCCTTCTTTTTTGCCGCCCCCTGCTTTAACCCCTGGGGACTCTGCGCCTCCAAAGCCCAAAAAAAAAAAAAAATATTCAGGCAGACATAATTGAAAAGATCACTGTTATACCTCATACACTGCTGGCGGTGATGAAGAAGGTCACAAATCCAGGGAATAATATTTCTGCGCACACCCAATTGAATGATCTTATATGATGGGTTTTTTTTATCACTGATATCATTAAGTACCCAGCCTGAAACAAAGTGTTCGGCAAAACCCCGGTTCCGGCACTCCTGGTATCCACGGATACTCATGCTCGTCGGAAATTTCGCGAAATTAGGGGGTAGCAATAAAGAAACAAGATTCGCGAAATACAATTATTAAAAACGGGGGTAATTTTTCATACACTTGTTCGAATTGAAAAAAGGAAAATCACATGAATAAATCATTGTGGTATAGTTTCTGTATTCAGTTTCATTATTCCGTTTTGCGCACATTACATTATAGCTCACATAAATGATATGATGCATACAACAGCGGGTGCCGCGCGCCGTGCGTTAATTTATGCGTTTCCATCAAAAGGGTGTATATTAAAAATATTGTTCGCGTTTTAGCGAAAAAAGCAGGATTGTAGAAGGGTACAAATTTCGCGAAATCGCTAAAAACAGGGGTATTTTCATCCTGAAAAGTTCGCGAAATGAGATTTAAAAGCGGGTGTTTTCAATGTTCGCCAGACGAGCATGAGTACCGCGGATACACTGAGTGCCGGAACCGGAGAAAAAACTAGCAGTATGACTCGGCTTGGATCGTATATCGGGAGCTGCTGCGCCATTTTTAAATTGCTTACGCCGGGCCTGCCAATTTAGCATGACGTAGCCAGTGGGTACTTTCTCTTGATGTACTCCGGAAAGCTGCCGCCAATCAGAGGAGTCGCTGTTTCTGCTCGATTGCCGGGTTTGCTAGGAACGACGAGTGTTAGGAACGACAGATACCGGCTGTGACGGAGACTATGCTGATATGCCTGGACTGCTGACAAATAAAATTATCAGAGAATTTGATTAACTCAAATATGTGTGTATTTATTTGTTTGTTTTGCACCACCATGACCTCTGTGTCGATAATATTTTGCTACCAAGTGTACGTGTGAATTTGTAAAACCAGATATAAAAAGCACCCGAGCTGTAAACATGGATTTCTCCGCCAATTCACCAGCCCTTTGGAGTGTATCTGAAAAGTGGTTCAATTCATATTTTGCGCTCGTGTTGATCTTAACTGTACTGATAGTGTACTTCTTGAGAAAGCGTTTCCAGGAAGGCCCGGATATTCCAGTCCCTTGGGATCTCCCTTTAGTTGGTAGCTTTCCATGGATTATCTGGTCACTTTACCGTTCTGGTACACCATTGTATGAATTTACACGGCAACTGAAATATGTTTACGGAAACGTTTATGGGTTGAATTTCTGTGGTCAGCTGGTGGTAATGATGAACGAATTTGAAGCGATTAAGACAGTTTTTGATAGCCCGCATGTGGTTGCTCGGCCTACTTTAACTTTCGAAAACCCCAATTTAGGATTTGAAGGTAAGACAGTATCACAAACATAAATATCTTAATAAGGTGATATTTATCGTTTTTGTGACCGTGAGAGCAGAGAAAGCCGAGACTTAGGTCCGTATGCACAAAAGAATTACCGTGTCTAAAGTTAGACCAGGTCTAACTGGAATTTAGTTCCATCAAGAATGGTCTGTTACTCTTATTTAAAAAAGTGGCTAGCAAATTCTAAAGATTTTATTGCCATGTTCAAATATAATACAGAATAACTAAAGCAAATTTAAAGGAAAATATACTTTCTCCTGACTAAATTCCACTTAGACCAGGTCTAACTTTAGACCCGGTCTAACTCTTTTGTGCATACGGACGTAAGGGTCGATAACGGTTCTGTGAGATAATTAGAATATAATGAGCCCCATGTTCTTCACAAAAGTATGGGCTAACTTTAGGAGGGGGTAAATCCATAATATAGGAATCGCTATCAAACTGGCCATCTTAAGGTGGTACTACACCCCTTGATGAATTTGTGACTTTTTTGCATTTTTCTCAAAAAATAATAACGCTGGTTACAAATTAAAAGTTATGTATAGGGGCAAGGAATCCAGTTACCATGGAATTTCAATAACTCAAGACAAGCGGTACGTTATTTAAGATAAGAAAAGAGGTACCACCAGCATGTACCATAATACAATGTTAATATAATGAACCACTTGGCTTGAATTTAAAGGATCAGACTTTTGGCCTTGGCAATCATTTTAACCCTGTGTAAATCTCATTGACCTTGATGATTGTACACGGCAGCGCAACTTCATAGGTAAAGCATCCATTACGTTTTGTTACCTAGACTCAGATTTGATCATGTCTCACCAAATCGACGGTAATAACTCTTGTAGTGAGGGATCAACATTTAACCACAAATTGCCCAAGGCAAACCTCACTTCCTGGGAACCAAATACGTACCACACAAGGTCATTTTTATATAACTCATTGACCCATTTGTGTTATACCTCTAGCTATAATGACATCCTTGTGACCTAGTCAACTCATTGACAGATACGAACCTCAGGAGGGAATTCAATTTTTGATCAATTCTCTGCAGGTAGTGAATACTGAATAGACTATGCCATAGTCGAATTTTATTAAAAATATGTTATTATTAGTCATGAACCCATTTCGTTGAACTCAAAATTATACTGATGTTTATTAAAATTAAAGTATTCAATAGTAAAATGGTCATAAAGAGTTAAAAATATCAGATAATTAGTGACAATAAAAGTAATTGAATGCAACATTATCTTGCATAATTATAATCATGATAATGGCTCACTTTAATACTGAACAATTCTGATTTTGGAATCTACCAGTTTATTGATAGCGAACCCCGAAAATCCGACTATGGACTTTGAATTTTAAGCAGAACTTTACCCCGGGACTTTGCTCTCTAAAAACACACAGTCAAGCATATTTGTTTATCAGTCCATTAACCACAAGTACTAAGCATGGTAAAGTACAAGACGCGCTAGATGTTTGATGAGAGATTAAATTTCGCGTCAACACAAAAGCGCCGCAAATACCACAGATAGTTGTGTACGGTGTAGTTAATGGTAATGGCGCGGACCCGGAAGATTTAAACAATAGCGAGATATGGGCGACCAATCACAAGGCAGATCAATTTAAAGATGCATTACATCATGGCCAATTTTAGTTAGGCCAGAAATTGGACTAACACTCCATAGAGTCCCGTGTTAAAAATCTTAACCGCAAGGCAAAGTCAGTAGTCCACTTGGGAAGCTAACAGAGGGAGTGCGGTGACTGAAAATATCAGATACAGATGTGAAAATCTATCAGTTGCACACAAATCAATATAAATCAGAGTTTTATGCTTAAATGTAATGGTCAGAGTATGCAAAATGGGCAAGTGGACTACGGAGAAGTCTAGGTAATGAAACGTAATGTCAAACAATAATGAGTTGCTAAAATTGCTCATTTGTGACCATCCATCACAAAAAGCTCGTAAAGTCGGCAAATTGTATTTCGAGTTACAGTGTAAAATATTCATAGAGGTTGTATTCATATGTCCCTAATATTTGTCCGCCATGTTTCTCATTTTAGTCCAGTCAAACACCAATCTTTAATACTATTGTTGAAGAGGATAATAAGCTTATACTTATGTATAGCATTTAATTTATTTTATTATTTAGTAAAAAGCTTAAGTCTTTGGCTAAATCCTGTTCAGTTCAAGTGGTGGGTTAACCAACAATTAACAATGAGAGGACATTCCTGAACCTCGTTCAGTTGGGGATGATTTGAAGTGACCGCCAATTATGACCATTTGATATTTAATACCAGCAATGTGGAAAAAAAATAACGTAGTGCCAAAATAATGTACCCTTTTACTGAAAGAGCAACGTTTAACAAGTTATATCTCCGCTTCTGGATATCGTTTGAAGTCAAATGATATATCATTGTAAAGCTTATGATATATATTTTCTAAACACGGAAGAAAACAGATTTGACCAGGGGCCGACTTTACGAGCGTTTCGACCTGGACGGTCACATTTATGCGTCCTGCCGGACTCTGAAACACATAAACTGAAGAGATAAGATAAAAAGTGTTAATATAAAGTGTATTGTATAGGGCCTGCCCAAACTCAAAATGTCCATCTCTTTAAAAAATACTGTCTTTGCGCAATAATCCTGGTGGAAGAGGCGCAAACTAGTCTCTTTAATTATGCCTTTGATTCAATAGATAATAGGTATAATGTTCAAAGTATACATGAGAAACAAATAATACTAACGCCATGACCTATGTGTCGATAATCTTGATATGTAAAACCAGATATTTATAGACATAGGCCTAAAGCCCAGGACAGAACAGTACTTGTAGGCTTACACGACACCGGTCCCGAGCTAAACATGGCTTTCTCCATTTTACTTGCCCTTTCCTGTGTATTTGAAAAGTGGTTCAATTCATATTTTGCGCTCGTGTTGATCTTAACTGTACTGATAGTGTACTTCTTGAGAAAGCGTTTCCAGGAAGGCCCGGATATTCCAGTCCCTTGGGATCTCCCTTTAGTTGGTAGCTTTCCATGGATTCTCTGGTCACTTTACCGTTCTGGTACACCATTGTATGAATTTACACGGCAACTGAAATACGTTTACGGAAACGTTTATGGGTTGAATTTCTGTGGTCAGCTGGTGGTAATGATGAACGAATTTGAAGCGATTAAGACAGTTTTTGATAGTCCGCATGTGGTTGCTCGGCCTTCTTTAACTTTCGAAAACCCTAATGAAGGATCAGAAGGTAAGACAATCAAAAATGTAATTAGTATATCTTAATAAGGTGATAAAAGAGAGTTTGCGAAATGCAGTTCGAAACCACAAACATTAACGTCTACTCTAGAGGATTATGTATTCAAAACCACTCTGCCATTTAAGCAGCTCGAAGTCGAAGTCAACGCGGAAATCTATAGCTTGCCGTGAATTATGTTGAAAATACGTCAATTTAAGAATAATAGTTTTGCATATTTCCTCACTTATAGACTACATAATTTACCTCTTAATATATAGTTAATCAAAACAGCTGAAGATTAATAAATCTTGCTGTTATAACATAATTACGCTGTTTTATGTATGTTTTAATTTACCTCTTATGTATTATCTAGTTAATAGACCAATTATTGGAAATCTAATTTGGTTTGGGTAAAAAACATGACACATGTTGCTGAAAATTATTGAATGAATTAGATAGGGTTACGGTAAAATGAATATCAAACTGCTCGTCTTAATTATGTGGTCTTGTCACAATGATAAAAACAAAAGTATTATTTATTTTATAGTAAAATTAGTTCTACCATCATTAGCTATCATTACTCCAATCCGTAATTCATATTAAACTGCATGCATAGATATCGAAACTACTCAAACAAATGAAAGGATCAGTCTTTTGGCCCTGGCAATTTTAAACCTTTTATGAAGCTCATTGACCTTGAATATTGTACACTGCAGCGCAACTTCATGCTATAGTAAAGCATCAAACAATATGAGTTGCTACAATTGCTTTTATGCATCCCAGTCAGCCGGACTCTGAAACACATAAACTGAAAAAGTGTTAAAGTGTATTGTATATGTCTGCGCAATAATCCTGGTGGTATATAGAGACTCAGTTGTGAGGCTGTTCGAAGACTGACGTTGCCAGAGCTGTTCAACTAGTTGAGGATGGAATGATTCAGACAAGTGGCTGAAAGAATGGGAGTGGCTCAGAGCGTCACTAGAAGGGTTGTGCACCAGGCACAGGGAGACTGGCTAGTTCCATATGACAGCTGCTCAAGGTCACCCGAAGGCCCCAACCCGGTCAGGACCGTAGCTTAGAACTACTTGGGAATTCGTACCCTCAGGAATTGGTTCCACACCGGGGTTCCACATAGCGGTCCTACTAGCTCCTACTGACTGTTACAATGCACACATAATACCACAAGAGTGCAAGCCAAGTCGTGACCCGTGAGACCAGCCGCACACGTCTTTACAATACTGGTCTCTGTGCCAGAAGATCAGACGTGCGTACGTGATCTGTTTGTAACACCTCACAGAGCCGGACTTTACTTAATGCCAATGCTTATGTGGACTGCATGGCAGCTAAGACACTGCACTCATATCATCTTTACCGACGAGTCCAGAATTTGAGTCTCGACTAATGATAGACGTGCACTCTTGTGTCAATGTGGAAGGCAGCAGTTCGACCGCTGTTTGGAACCGTTTCCTGAAGATAAGATTTTTACCGGTTATGGTCCTGGGCAGGAGTTGTGACCATTGGGAAACCTTCACTAGCTCTTTTGGTACTCGTCAGTGTCCCTATACCTCTGTATAACTTTGCTAATGACATTTGCGCCACTTTCCATTCGTTTTATAGTCACTTGCCTCTCAGTCATATAGGTATCAAACACGTTTAGAATTTCATAATGAAAAAGTGGTCCAGAATGATTTCGATAGTGACTATTAAATATGGTTAACCATGGTTACACATCCCTTTTTTGAAGCTCATGTATTTTTACACGTTTCCCCCAAATGAGAATTCCGTAATTAATATATGGCAAGACAAGTCAGAGTCCCGGGTCAGAGTACAATAATAGCGTATGCGAACCCCGTTCTGATATGTAAAATTAGGTTTGCTGATAATGCCAATATATGCTCAATAAGTATTCCTTATTCCTCTAATATCTCTGTACAGGGCTGGTTCTTGCAAGTGGGGACGTATGGAGCCAACAGCGAAAATTGACACAAAGGGCTTTCCGCAGCTTTGGAGTTGGAAAGAAATCATTTGAAGAGAACATTGTCTTAGAAAGTCAATCCCTTATTGCGGAAATGGACAATCTCAAAGGTAGCGTGTTTGAAGCTCGGAATATCCTTATCAATGCTGTAAGCAACATTCTAAGCGCTGTCATTTTTGGAAAGCGTTTTGATTACAACGATGAGAAATTTCTTTATTTTCAAACGTTGGCTGGAAAACAATCGGAATTAGGTAATAAAGTTTTACCTGAGCTTATCATACCCTTTCTGCGTTACTTCAGATCCAAAGGCAGACAAGCACTTGAGAAAAACAGGCAAGAATTACATGCATTTTTAGATAGCATCATTCGCGAACATCAAGTTGATTTTGATGCAAACCATCTTCGAGACTACATCGACATATACCTCAATGAACTACAGTTACAAAAAGACGGAACAACCAGCAATTTGGATGAACAAAACATGATGAATACAATTGCTCAACTTTTCTCTGCTGGAACTGATAATCCTGCTGGAGTTCTTCAATGGGGACTCGCCTACATGGTAGCATACCCTCACATTCAGTCTCGAATCCAGAAAGAAATCGATCAAGTTGTCGGTCGAGATCGATTACCCAAGATTTCCGATGAGCACTCATTACCGTACACTTGCGCAGCATTACATGAAATTCAACGCATGTCGGCTCGAAGTCGTCTTGGCTTTCCACATCTGTGTACCAAGACAATTTCTACTTGTGGTGTCACCATTCCTGAAGGCGCTATGGTTCTCTCCAATATTTGGGCGGTTCATATGGACCCGGATGTTTGGTCGCACCCAAGCACTTTCAAACCTGAACGGTTTTTAGATCAGAATGGAGAAGTTTGTCAGCCAGAGGAGTTAATACCGTTTAGTGTAGGTGAGTATAGATCTGCTCTTAAACATTTTTTTGAAGTATCCGTGGGGGAAAAGGTTTCTAATCAGTGGGTTGGACCTCAAAGCCCATGTGAGGTTGAGAGACTATTAATAAACCAGGTGTGACATAGGGCAGCGAGCGTTCAAAACTTGGTTGAAAGCCTTGCTTTAATTTCTAATAATTTGTATGTGTATCCCAAATGTGTATGGTGGTGCGAATATGGTGGACGTACATGGCTGAACTGACTGATCTTAGCAGTTGAATAATTAATATCGCACAATAGGCCATGGTGGCTAATTTCCCACCTGATCATAGTCTGTGCTACAAACCGAGTACCTATATTACAAATAGGGAGCAAATGGGGACTGTGTCGCTAAAATATCGTCAATTTCCACTTGTTTAGAGGAAGGGGTTGGCCAGCAGCTCCTTAGGTCCTGAAGAGGCTGATTTGGGCTGGCGAAATGGAAGTCGCCGATTCGGATCGTCGCACATACCTTGGCAGTGCGTCGCGGACCTGTAAATGCAACTGTTAATCTTGGCTTTTAATCTCTAACCACTTGTTTCATCATTAGTGCCAAATTTTGCAGGAAATTAATTATAAAGTACAATAAAAAAAATTGTTAGAATTTTAGTAAAAGAATTATTTTAGAATGAAATTTTGGTAGTAATGCTATTCCCCCTATTAATTCCAGGTCGTCGTATTTGTTTGGGAGATAAGTTAGCCAGGATGGAACTGTTTATCATCTTCAGCCATCTTCTTCATCAGTTTACATTTGAGCCATCGGAGCCTACTGAAGACCGGGCATCTCTAGACCCCGGAATAGGAATGGATCCTAAGTATCCCAAACTCCGAGCAATCAAACGGGAATGAAACATTCTTATAAACTTCTTCTCCATTATTATTCTTTTGTCCAAACTAAAGACTGCACAAAAAGTAACGCAGCTGTTATAAATACGCCTATAGCTTCAGAACTAATAATTGTTTACACAATATTGAAACATAGAAAATTAAGGATAATTTATTTACACACATTTTGATACCCCATTCGTCCAATTTTGTTCATTATTATGTTTTGATGGATCCAAGTTGTGATAATATTGGATCCAAAACATAATAATGATAAAATTGGATGCTTTACGCCCAATATTTATTGGTCTCGCTATGAGTTGTAAATGATATTGGACTCGACTACGTCTCGTCCAATATTTTAAAACTCATAGCTTGACCAATAAATATGGGCTCAACCGATCCAATTTTATATCAATATTAACAACACAGCAGTGTTTTGAAAGACAAATGTCCGAATGTAAAAGTTGCAGCTATTTGTATTGATTTAAAGTCAGCGCGAAGATAATGGAGGGTTTTACGTGCCACAATGCTGCGTAATAACCATTTGAACGCTGTAAACTGCAACTTTTAAATTCGGGTATTTTTGTTTCAAAATATTGTGAAAACAATTATTAGTTCTGAAGCTATAGGCGTATTTATAACAGCTGCGTTTCTTTTTGTGTAGACTTTAGTTCTTCGTAACACGGAACGTCATTTTACCCAATATTTCTTTGTATTTTTGTTAACAAGAACTTTTGCAAATTATATATTGATAATGCTGATGAATAATTTGGAGCAATTTACTAAATATTTGAACAAATACCCAGATGATTTGATGTTTGAGTACTAGACTGGTATTAGTCGCAATTAGTAAGATACCAACAATTGATTTTGAACAATGGTGACTAATTTGCATAAAATCATCAAATTATGGAAATTGTCTGTCCATTTCTTCCTTTTGTGGTGGTTTTTCGTTAACAAAGTCTAATACTTTGTCTACAGAATTGAAGAAGCAAGTATCTATATTTTTTATTTAGCAGAAGACTTGTATTTAGATCTCATTATCTAACTCATAAAAAGCTCTTTGGTGTCTGTCCATGACTTCCTTTTGTCATGGTAGCCTAGGCCATCAGTATTCGTTTTTGCTCATCATCCTGTTGTTTCGTCTTTTTTTACACAGAAATGAATAGTAAATTTGTAACATATTAACAAATAATAAAGGCCTCCGTCACCAAATTTTGAAAAAAGTTTTACTTGGCCTTATTAATAATTCGCGCGATTCACAATACAATGCGCCGCCAACGGTTGCTCTTGCTAGTCCAAACTTTGACCTTTAGGGTCGATATCGCCTTCCTAGCCACCATTGGGTTTTTACGTGAGTGTGATAATAATAATACTGAAAACAGCTTCACAAAGGATTCCGTGTGATCAATAGATCGAAAATGGATATACTACAATTATTGTAAACTTCTGTAAGTGTACATTCGCGTGAACGTAATTATATTGACATTTACACACACAATGACATGTTCCCGTGTTGAATTCGTATTACGCGGGCTTTGGATGTCGACATTTACCCACGATACACTGCGTATTTCGGCCTTTCCCCAGCTACCGCTGGAGGCGCATCGTATTGTGAATCGACCGAATTGCTATCAGATTGATATCTTTGTTTATCAAAACACTTTGATGTATGTAAATATGTTTTATCGTAAGATGCACTTTGCATTATCGTTATAAGTATAATAAATAATTATTTTCATACATATTATTATATAATAATTATAATATATATAACGACCTATTATTATATACATGTATGCAATGCACATTTTATTATTTTTATACAGTTTATTATTATTATTAGTAGTAGTAGTAGTAGTAGTAGTAGTAGTGGTAGTAGTAGTAGTAGTAGTAGTAGTAGTAGTAGTAGTAGTAGTAGTAGTAGTAGTAGTAGTAGTAGTAGTAGTAGTAGATACATTTTGTGACTATTTTTGCATTTTTCTCAAAAAATAATAAAACACTGGTAACAAAAGTTATGTATAATTATTATAGGGGATAATTATAATTATACAAGAATAATTATTATTGGATTTGTTGCGAATTTGTGATGTTATTAATGTTTAAAATATTGTCTGAGAGTTTCAGACCGGAATATAACTGGCATCTTGTATTTTTTGAGACATTTTTCAAGGTAATTCCTACTCTCAACATTGTCAATAATATTTTTAAAGGCCAATATCTCAATTTCCAATTTTATAATACCATAACTTACGAACTCAATATCTTCACTTAAGAATATCCGATTTCTTTGGGAAAAACGGCATTGTGGAGCAAAATATCTTTATATTTAAGATATGTAAAAACTTCAAAATTGATAACCTGCCCACAAGTGTCTCCTTTTGACATGACACGTCATATATAATGAACCACTTGTCTTGAATCACTGAAATAAATTTCAGTGAAGTAATTGGATTCCGTGCTTTTTATACAAAACTGTTGTTACCAGTGATAGTTATTTATTGAGAAAAATGCAAAATTAGTCCCACCTTAATAGGCAGTATTTAAATTGTTAAATAATGCCTTTTAAGCTTAAGGGAACTGGAATGAGCGTTTTGAGCGTTTCGACAGCATTTTTTGTGGGATATGAGAGCACATCAGACCTATCGAATTGCATTCTGAATACGAAGAATGTCTTTCTGATATCAAATAATTTCATTTTATGAAATTCACGATATAATACAAATTTTATGACAAATTATTAAAATTTGATATTTTTCACATTTTGGAGATATAACAGTCCTCGAAGTAAATTTTATAAATTTAATGATATAGTCTTAAAGTGTATGTAGCTGGGAGGAAAAGCCGACGATCAATTGAAAATTTCGACCTTTCATATTGAATATATGGATTTTTTTCCCAAAAAGACCTAATTTTTTTGGTGTTTTGGGAAAAAAAATCCATATCTTCAATACGAAAGGTCAACATTTTGAATTGATCGTCGGCTTTTCATCCCACCTACATACACTTTAGGTAGAAATCATCAGATTTATAAAGTTTACTTCGAGTACTGTTAAATATCAAAAATATCAATTTTAATGATTTGCCATAAAATGTGTATTACATTGCGAATTTCAAAAATCTAAATTATTTGATATCAGAAGGCCATTCTTCGTATTCAGAATGCAATTCGATATGTCTGATGTGCTCTAATGTCCCACAATAAATACTGTCCAAACGTTCATACCCCTTCCTTAAGCAAAAAATTTAATCCGAAAAGTTAGATATGTACAATTACGTCATGTGGAGTCGCAAAAATGATATGTATGATAAGGTTTTGATGTGCTTATAAATTGGGACTGTTTAAAACTTAATACCGGGTACCAGATTCCTTTACGTTATTCGAAATATGTGACCGTCCACCACGAATGAGCCGTAAATGTCCTCAATTGTATTCTGAGTTACAGTGTAAAATGGGCATGAAGGTCATATTCATAGGTATTTCAATTTGGTGCTACGTGTATCCCATTAAATGAGGTACACGTAGCACCAAATTGAGGTACCTATGAATACGACCTTAATTCCCCTTTTACACTGTACCTTAGAATCCAATTACGGCCATTTACGGCTCATTCGTGGTGGAACGGTCACATATAGGCCGAAATTGTGACGCACGAGTATACTACGTAGGCTAAACAAGGTCAAGTTAAACCCCAGGTTAATCCAACCTGATAGGCAGTGGCGTAGCCAGGATTTTGGAACCGAGGGGGCACAACTTGTAAATGTACCGACGGAAGTTGTGATTTGTTGACCCAAAAATTTTTTTGCATGGTTTGAAAACTGAAGAGCAAAAAAAAAAATCATCATTTTGTTATAATTCTCCCCTTTTTTCTGTCACCCTAGGTAAAAAATTGTCTATTGTTAAAACCCATTTTTTTTTCACCAACGCCTTCCGTCTACCGACGGCCTTACATGAACCGACGGCCATGGCGAGGTGTGTTGCTAATCTTCGAGTATCGAGTTTCGAGTTCGAGTATCGAGTTTCGAGTTGCAATTTTCGAGTATCGAGTTGCAATTTTCGAGTATCGAGTTGCAATTGTCGAGTATCGAGTTGCGATTGTCGAGTATCGAGTTGAAATCTTCGAGTATCGAGTTGCAATTTTCGAGTATCGAGTTGAAATCTTCGAGTATCGAGTTGCAATTTTCGAGTATCGAGTTGAAATCTTCGAGTATCGAGTTGCAATTTTCGAGTATCGAGTTGAAATCTTCGAGTATCGAGTTCAATTTTCGAGTATCGAGTTGCAATTTTAATTTTCAATCTGCTTTTGAAGTAGGCTATAGGATGTCCCCTCTCAGCCTCCTCTCCGACATGAAGAGAAAGCACAAATGTTTAACCCTTCTCTATCCAATTTGTTATTACGTTCTCCACGGAATTCGTAAAAGCCCCGGTAAAAGCACACTAGTTGTTCATAAAAAGGGGTAGGCCTACTAGTGGATAGGTATTAACCTCGGGGGTATATTTACTATATATGAAAGGCAAAATACTTCAGATCAATTTAGATTAACCTTTGGCCTAAATAATATGTGTTTACCACTTTGATTAAGGGCCGCATGTGCGACAAATGCATCATTTGCAACAGAAAAGTTTAACTCGAACTTCGTTCATTTGAGCGCATTTCGAGTAACAAACTCGAAAACTTGCAAAATGAGCGTATTTCGAGTAACAAACTCGAAAACCTGCAAAATGATCAATATTCGAGTGAAATCCATATTTACTATATATGAAAGGCAAAATACTTCAGATCAATCTAGATCAACCTTTGGCCTAATAAAATGTGTTTACCACTTTGATTAAGGGCCGCATGTGCGACAAATGCATCATTTGCAACAGAAAAGTTTAACTCGAACTTCGTTCATTTGAGCGCATTTCGAGTAACAAACTCGAAAACCTGCAAAAGAGCGTAGTTCGAGTTAGAAACTCGAAAACCTACAAAATGATCAATATTCGAGTGAAATCCATATTTACTATATATGAAAGGCAAAATACTTCAGATCAATCTAGATCAACCTTTGGCCTAATAAAATGTGTTTACCACTTTGATTAAGGGTCGCATGTGCGACAAATGCATCATTGCAACAGAAAAGTTTAACTCGAACTTCGTTCATTTGAGCGCATTTCGAGTAACAAACTCGAAAACCTGCAAAATGAGCGGTAGTTCGAGTTAGAAACTCGAAAACCTACAAAATGATCAATATTCGAGTGAAATCCATATTTACTATATATGAAAGGCAAAATACTTCAGATCAATCTAGATGCACACATTTTGGCACTTTCAATTTTGGCCACCTGTATACTCCTATACAAACGTTACCTTTTTATGTCATTTCAAGGTCATGTGAAAAAAGATACATTTTGGCAGACAGAATATTTGGAATCAATATACCCCAAATGACAAAACAAAGGTGGTTGCCAGCTTTTACGCGGATATATAAACATTATAACAAGCTCTTACATCATTCAAATGACAAGCGCTAAAGGCAGACTTTTTACCGGCCATTTTGAAGGACACATGATCAAAATAGATTTTGAAAAATAAAATATTTGCATTCAGCACATCCAAAATAACAAATTAGAGGTGGTTGCTAGCTTTTACATGGATTGAAACATTATAACACTTACATATTTTACATCTATCAAACGACAAATGTGTGCATCCAGCATATCAAATTAATCCGCATTCTCCAAGGATTCCAGAAATGCATTTCTTTTCTCAATAAGACCGATGGTTTTCAAGATAGGGGGTTTTAAAGGCCAGAAGTCTTGTACAGGGGTCAGAAAATAAAAATGCTCGGATTTTCTTCAAAATGGTCGCAAAATGTTCCTCTTGTCATTTGGGATAAGAAAAAGAATAGTTTGCACAACGTCTGATGTCCAGTTCTTAAGATATGGGGCGCCAACTAGAAATCGCTATTAGCCAGAGAAGGGCGGCCACGATTTCTTGGAATTTAAATCCCGTTGCCGTTTTCCCATTCGATTAGGCCTACATGTGATTTTCTAAATTCCCCCCGAAATTCACCAAAATCACATATGTTGTGAAAAAAAATATTGCGATTCATTATCTGCAGGAGTTCAACTTTGGACTCCAGTCTAAGTAGGTTTTTCAGCCCGTTTTCAGTCGACCCAATGCGGAAGTCAATGCGGAAATTCTGAGGATTTTATGACGATGTGTTTAGGCACGATCGAGTCCCACCACCACTGCTATTAGCCTCAGTTGTTATGATGGTGACAAGTGGAATCGTGATCGATACACCATGAAGGAGGCATCCAAGGTGTCCCAAACTATTCTTTTTCTTATACCAAATGACAAGACGAACATTTTGCGACCATTTTGAAGAAAATCCGAGCAACTTTAATTTCTGACCCCTGTACAAGACCTCTGACCTTTAAAGGACCCTATCTTGAGAACCATAGGTCGCATTGAGAAAAGAAATGCATTTCTGAAAACCTTGGAGTACCGGAAGTAATTTGATATGCTGCATACTGACATTTTGACTCTTTTAATTTTTCACCCTATTTACCCGTGTACAAACTTTACCCCCTTATATCAAGGTCATGTGGGAAAGAAACATTTTGGCAGACAATAGATTCGGAATCTCTATACCCAAAAGGACAAAATAAAGGTGGTTGCCAGCCTTTACGCGAATTTGCGTCTAGCTGAACGATTTTTCCATTTTCGCACCAGACTATACGTTTTCAACGATCAGATCGCGAAGTACTGTAGTCTAAATCCCAGTCGTCGAAAAAAGTAAAACTTTGCGGCAGCCGCCTGCTTGACGATATCAAAATAAAAATGCTTGACGAGAAAAAAATTCGACAAATGACTCCAAAATATAGGAACTGTATACAAGTACTAAATTTAGAATACGATGATATGATCATGGTTGTGTTGTTAGTGTCTAAGTAGGCCTATATATGTTTTCGGAATAGTACATTTGTCGCGCATATTTAGGCAAATTAATCTAAATTGATCTGAAGTAGGCCTATGTTGCCTTTCATATATAGTAAATATGGATGAGACTCGAATATTAATCATTTTGCATGTTTCAGTTTGAAACTCGAGTAGGCTCATATCAGCGCTTATTTCGTAGGTTTTCGAGTTTGTTACTCGAAATGCGCTCAAATGAACGAAATTCGAGTTAAACTTTCCTGTTGCAAATGATACATTTTTAGGCATGCGGCCCTTATTAACCCTCGTCCTACCAAGCCTTTTTTTTTTACTACGTATCTTACCATAGGGGGGTTACCACCCCTCGGGAATTCGTTATAAAGCACCCCACACTTACGAAAGTGGTACTAGTGGTTAGCTATGACCCTCCTCTAAACATTGATACCCAACAAGTACCAACATTCCCCATAGCCTAGAAGTTATGACGTCATAATGAAGCCCGCCCTCGAAAAATCATGATATATCAGAATACACACAAAAGTATAGGAAAATTGAAATTTTGCTAATTTTTTTTAGAAAAATGCTATTTTGATAAGGGTTTTCTGTAGAATATTGTGGGAAATGACAATTCTAAGCTACATACCAAATTAGAAGTCAGTAGTACTTCAAATATTTATGTAAGAGCAGTACAAATATGCCCAGGTGGCAACCACCCCCCCCCCGTACCCGCCATCTTTGACGAGCTACCCTACCCCGGGGAAGGTGGTACCCCGGGTTTTTATGTCAAAATAAGCGCAAAGGATGAAAGGACAACTACCTAGAAGCCGTAGGTCCCATTCGTTTGCGTTTTTATGCGACGGGGAACAATCCGTTAGGGGGGGTGGTAACCACCCCCCCCCCCCCCTTGGTAGGACGAGGGTTAATCAAAGTGGTAAACACATATTATTTAGCCCAAAGGTTAATCTAGATTGATCTGAAGTACTTTACCTTTCATATAGTAAATATGGATTTCACTCGAATATTGATCATTTTGCAGGTTTTCGAGTTTTTTACTCGAAGTACGCTCATTTTGCAGGTTTTCGAGTTTGTTACTCGAAATGCGCTCAAATGAACGAAGTTCGAGTTAAACTTTCCTGTTGCAAATGACCCTTAATTAAAGTGGTAAACACATATTATTAGGCCAAAGGTTAATCTAGATTGATCTGAAGTATTTTGCCTTTCATATACAGTAAATATGGATTTCACTCGAATATTGGTTATTTTGTAAGTTTTGGAGTTTTGAACTCGAAGTACGCTCATTTTGCAGGTTTTCGAGTTTGTTACTCGAAATGCGCTCAAATGAACGAAGTTCGAGTTAAACTTTTCTGTTGCAAATGATGCATTTGTCGCACATGCGACCCTTAATCAAAGTGGTAAACACATTTTATTAGGCCAAAGGTTGATCTAGATTGATCTGAAGTATTTTGCCTTTCATATATAGTAAATATGGATTTCACTCGAATATTGATCATTTTGCAGGTTTTCGAGTTTGTTACTCGAAGTACGCTCATTTTGCAAGTTTTCGAGTTTGTTACTCGAAATGCGCTCAAATGAACGAAGTTCGAGTTAAACTTTTCTGTTGCAAATGATGCATTTGTCGCACATGCGACCCTTAATCAAAGTGGTAACACATTTTATTAGGCCAAAGGTTGATCTAGATTGATCTGAAGTATTTTGCCTTTCATTATAGTAAATATGGATTTCACTCGAATATTGATCATTTTGCAGGTTTTCGAGTTTGTTACTCGAAGTACGCTCATTTTGCAAGTTTTCGAGTTTGTTACTCGAAATGCGCTCAAATGAACGAAGTTCGAGTTAAACTTTTCTGTTGCAAATGATGCATTTGTCGCACATGCGGCCCTTAATCAAAGTGGTAAACACATATTATTAGGCCAAAGGTTAAGGGATCTAAAATGAGCGTTTATTGCGTTTCGACAGTATTTTTTATGGGACATGAGGGCACCTCGGACCTATCGAATTGCATTCTGAATACGAAGCATGTCTTTCTGATATCAAATAATTTTCATTTTTGAAAATCACAATATAATACAAATTTTATGACAAATTATAAAAATTTGATATTTTTCAAATTTTGATATATAACAGTCCTCGAAGTAAGTTATGTAAATCTAATGATATATTCTTAAAGTGTATGTAGCAGGAGGAAAAGCCGACGGTCAATTGAAAATTTTGACCTTTCATATTGAAGATATGGATTTTTTTTTCCAAAAGACCTAATTTTTTTTGGTTTTTTGGGGAAAAAATCCATATCTTCAATACGAAAGGTCAACATTTTCAATTGATCGTCGGCTTTTCATCCCACCTACATACACTTTATGTATAAATCATCAGATTTATAAAGTTTACTTCAAGTACTGTTAAATATCAAAAATATCAATTTTTAATGATTTGCCATAAAATGTGTATTAAATTAAGAATTTCAAAAAATCAAAATTATTTCATATCAGAATGACATTCTTCGTATTCAGAATGCAATTCGATATGTCTGATGTGCTCTGATGTCCCAAAATAAATACTGTCCAAACGTTCATACCCCAGCCCTTAATCTAGATTGATCTGAAGTATTTTGCCTTTCATATATAGTAAATATGGATTTCACTCGAATATTGATCATTTTGTAGGTTTTCGAGTTTCTAACTCGAAATACGCTCTTTTGGCAGGTTTTCGAGTTTGTTACTCGAAATGCGCTCAAATGAACGAAGTTCGAGTTAAACTTTTCTGTTGCAAATGATGCATTTGTCGCACATGCGGCCCTTAATCAAAGTGGTAAACACATATTATTAGGCCAAAGGTTAATCTAGATTGATCTGAAGTATTTTGCCTTTCATATATAGTAAATATGGATTTCACTCGAATATTGATCATTTTGTAGGTTTTCGAGTTTCTAACTCGAACTACCGCTCATTTTGCAGGTTTTCGAGTTTGTTACTCGAAATGCGCTCAAATGAACGAAGTTCGAGTTAAACTTTTCTGTTGCAAATGATGCATTTGTCGCACATGCGACCCTTAATCAAAGTGGTAAACACATTTTATTAGGCCAAAGGTTGATCTAGATTGATCTGAAGTATTTTGCCTTTCATATATAGTAAATATGGATTTCACTCGAATATTGATCATTTTGTAGGTTTTCGAGTTTCTAACTCGAACTACGCTCAGGTTTTCGAGTTTGTTACTCGAAATGCGCTCAAATGAACGAAGTTCGAGTTAAACTTTTCTGTTGCAAATGATGCATTTGTCGCACATGCGGCCCTTAATCAAAGTGGTAAACACATTTTATTAGGCCAAAGGTTGATCTAGATTGATCTGAAGTATTTTGCCTTTCATATATAGTAAATATGGATTTCACTCGAATATTGATCATTTTGCAGGTTTTCGAGTTTGTTACTCGAAGTACGCTCATTTTGCAAGTTTTCGAGTTTGTTACTCGAAATGCGCTCAAATGAACGAAGTTCGAGTTAAACTTTTCTGTTGCAAATGATGCATTTGTCGCACATGCGGCCCTTAATCAAAGTGGTAAACACATATTATTTAGGCCAAAGGTTAATCTAAATTGATCTGAAGTATTTTGCCTTTCATATATAGTAAATATACCCCCGAGGTTAATACCTATCCACTAGTAGGCCTACCCCTTTTATGTACAACTAGTGTGCTTTTTCCGGGGCTTTTACGAATTCCGTGGAGAACGTAATAACAAATTGGATAGAGAAGGGTTAAACATTTGTGCTTTCTCTCTTCATGTCGGAGAGGGACATCCTATAGCCTACTTCAAAAGCAGATTGAAAATTAAAATTGCAACTCGATACTCGAAAATTGAACTCGATACTCGAAGATTTCAACTCGATACTCGAAAATTGCAACTCGATACTCGAAGATTTCAACTCGATACTCGAAAATTGCAACTCGATACTCGAAGATTTCAACTCGATACTCGAAAATTGCAACTCGATACTCGAAGATTTCAACTCGATACTCGACAATCGCAACTCGATACTCGACAATTGCAACTCGATACTCGAAAATTGCAACTCGATACTCGAAAAGTGCAACTCGAAACTCGATACTCGAACTCGAAACTCGATACTCGAAGATTAGCAACACACCTCGCCATGGCCGTCGGTTCATGTAAGGCCGTCGGTAGACGGAAGGCGTTGGTGAAAAAAATGGGTTTTAACAATAGACAATTTTTACCTAGGGTGACAGAAAAAAGGGGAGAATTATAACAAAATGATGATTTTTTTTTTTTGCTCTTCAGTTTTTCAAACCATGCAAAAACATTTTTGGGTCAACAAATCACAACTTCCGTCGGTACATTTACAAGTTGTGCCCCCTCGGTTCCAAAATCCTGGCTACGCCACTGCCTATCAGGTTGGATTAACCTGGGGTTTAACTTGACCTTGTTTAGCCTACGTAGTATACTCGTGCGTCACAATTTCGGCCTATATGTGACCGTCCACCACGAATGAGCCGTAAATGTCCTCAATTGTATTCTGAGTTACAGTGTAAATGGGCATGAAGGTCGTATTCATAGGTACCTCAATTTGGTGCTACGTGTACCTCATTTAATGGGATACACGTAGCACCAAATTGAAATACCTATGAATATGACCTTCATGCCCATTTTACACTGTAACTCAGAATACAATTGAGGACATTTACGGCTCATTCGTGGTGGACGGTCACATATTTCGAATAACGTAAAGGAATCTGGTACCCGGTATTAAGTTTTAAACAGTCCCAATTTATAAGCACATCAAAACCTTATCATACATATCATTTTTGCGACTCCACATGACGTAATTGTACATATCTAACTTTTCGGATTAAATTTTTTGCTTAAGGAAGGGGTATGAACGTTTGGACAGTATTTATTGTGGGACATTAGAGCACATCAGACATATCGAATTGCATTCTGAATACGAAGAATGGCCTTCTGATATCAAATAATTTAGATTTTTGAAATTCGCAATGTAATACACATTTTATGGCAAATCATTAAAATTGATATTTTGATATTTAACAGTACTTGAAGTAAACTTTATAAATCTGATGATTTCTACCTAAAGTGTATGTAGGTGGGATGAAAAGCCGACGATCAATTCAAAATGTTGACCTTTCGTATTGAAGATATGGATTTTTTTTCCCAAAACACAAAAAAGTTGAGATTTTTACACCACTGGATACCTCTGGCTACATAATGTTTATGTACCAAATATTTCTTGCAGATTAATTCGTTTATCAAAAATATCGCCAAATTTGAATTTCGTTCTGGTGCACCAGAACGAAATTACAACACATTGTCTATGGAGCAGTGTAATACACATAATCATGCATAACTCGCAAACGCAAAATCGGAATCAACTGAAATTTTGGAAATAAGCTTTTTTCGTGGATATCTACTGAAAAATGTCATAAAAAGAGGATGCTAGGATCACGAAATCCTCCTTTAAATAGTAAACAACTGTTGATATTATGCAACAATGTTTGTTGCCGTGTACGTGAGATAAGAAGACACTTTTCAGTTGCAGATTTTATCCATTCAGATCTCTCACTAAAATTCAGGTCTCGTCAGCACTGACAATGGGTGTTCATTTCTGAAGCCAAAATGCAGATTTTAATATCTTAAAAGAGCATCGGGCTTGAGATTGGAATTCCAGTTTCCTTTCTCACGATGTAAGGGCTAAGAGTAAAATAATGTACAATTGTGTTTGGGAGTGTATGTGGCCTTCTCTCCTTTCTCCTTTTCCTTGCTATTTTCTTCCATTTCTTGCTTTGTTTATCAAAGCTATCTAGGCCAGCATGCATTTTATTAGCCTACACTAATTTTTGCTTTTTTTTAGTATAAGCTTGGACCAGTCCAAGGATTTCCCATGGATTAGCATGTGTCGCTCACGGACCAACCTGGTTAAACAAGACATGATTCAGGCTGTCAACCTTTAAGTTAAAGGTGGGTAACCTGATTGACAGCCTCATTCCCAACTTTACCCATCAAAATGCGGATTTTGGTTTCAGGTGAAAGCTCATATTTTTCTCATTCTCATTAACATATTGAAATTAGGCATTCCAAATCGGTATATTTCCCAAGAAATCATCAAAAAACTGTCGGATTAGTCTCAATTGTGGTATACCACGTTTTAGACTAATTCAGCAGTTTTTTGATGATATCTTTGGAAATACAACTATTTGGAACTCCTATTTCAGTATGTTAATGAGTCGAAAAAATAGGATCTTTCCTTTGATATCAATTTATTACATGATCATGATGATTATCATTATAAAAACACTGTAGACTACTAGTTTTACCCTGTATCAAATGTCAATAATTCCATAAGGAATTAGTCGCATTTACAAGCAACATTTACATATTCGTTTTGCTCTGTGGGCCTAAAACACATCAAATTTGGCTGATGATTCCATTTAGGTGAAGTTGGGACATGTGTAAACATTACAACTTTTATATTTTATTATATAGTATAATCAAAATCAAATTTCATATTAGTACATATGGTTTTAACACACAACTTAAAACTTGACAACGATCAAGATATACTACATTTTTGATTATTTATTAAATGTTGCAATTATCAAAATAACAGAAACAATAGCATAAAAACAACAATAACAGGATCATCAACACTTATCATACTCATCTTCAAGTAACAACTGTAAAAAAAACACTGCCAGAAGGCTTTTACAATTAATAAAATACAGAATTTTTTACTTTTTATCTCAATATTCTCCAGTTAAACAGGCTTTTATGTTGGATTGTCATGTGTTTAAAAAAACCCCAATCAGCTCCATAAAAGTAGGATTTGCAAATTGGGAAATTCCCAGAAATACTGCGAAGAAAAAAACCCAAGGGGGATTAATGTCAAATTGATGTTGTTTTGACCTATTTTGCATCCATGGGAAATAATTTAAATTGAACAGGTATACTTTATTTCACTTCTTTGGCTCAATAATAACAGCAGATCATATATGTGACCGTCCAGGTCGAAACGCTCGTAAAGTCGGCCCCCGGTCAAATTTGTTTTCTTCCGTGTTTAGAAAATATATATCATAAGCTTTACAATGATATATCATTTGACTTCAAACGATATCCAGAAGCGGAGTTATAACTTGTTAAACTTTGCTCCCTCAGTAAAAGGGTACATTATTTTGGCACTACATTATTTCTTTTTTCCACATTGCTGGTATTAAATATCAAATGGTCATAATTGGCGGTCACTTCAAATCATCCCCCAACTGAATGAGGTTCAGGAATGTCCTCTCATTGTTAATTGTTGGTTAACCCACCACCTGACCAGGATTTAGCCAAAGCAAACAAAGGCTTTTTACTAAAGCTATACATAAGTATACACTTATTATCCCCTTCAACAATAGGATTAAAGATTGGTATTTGACTGGACTAAAATGAGAAACATGTCGGACAAATATTAGGGACATATGAATACAACCTCTATATGCATATTTTGCACTGTAACTCAAAATACAATTTGCCGACTTTACGAGCGGTTTGAGATGGATGGTCACATATAGAAAGATTTTAACTCCTGGTCTCAATACAAAAATATTTACCTCAGCAATCTTCAGTTAACACTACATCCTTCGTCAGCAGAATGGGCCAATGGCACACTCTTGAAGTGTGACATAATGATCCAGTCATAGAACTTTGAAACTTGTAACACCCTCCATCACTTCAAGAGTACTCAATCGGGTCGTTCCGCTGACGATGGCTGTAGTAGTAACAGCTGAGAATTACAGAAGTAAATTTTTTCGTATTGAGATCAACGGTTAAAATATTTATTACCAATAGAGGTAGTCATTGTGACATCAACACCGCCATCTTGTGGGTCCGGAGTGCCTTGTTGCTGAGATCACCGCGTTGACGCTTGACTGAAGAGGTGCATCACGCGCTGCGACTTCCGCGTAATCGGGGGCGTAATGTCTAACGCATGACATGCAGAACGGCAGTACCCACAAGATGGCGGATCCTGTGGAAAAGGCTGACAGCCTCTATACAGATGAACTTTCATGCTAACACCAGATCCCATTTGCCCAACTATCATTCAATGTAAACACCATCATCCCTGGCACAAGATAAATGACTTTATTCTGTATAAAATAATTTATGTATGTATGGGTTTTAGTTAATAGGCAGAAGTATAAATTTGATTTTGAACCAAGATTTTAAAAATGCGAGTTACGAGTAGTATTTCTTACAAAATTGCCTTGGTAATATAAATTGATTGCCAGTAAATAAGGGAATTTTCCATTCAGTATTTCCCACTATATACCAGCCATCCTTGCACAAAAGAACAGCATAACTACCCTGTTGATCCTAGTAAGACTGATGCCCTCAGTCCTTAATGTTCTGATAAGCATATGTAACACAAATGATATGAGCAGTTGGTACACCATGAAGGATGCAGTCTAGATCCTAGTCAGACTTGGTTACTTCTAACAAGGCTCTCAACCTTTATTGTCTCTCTCTACCCAGGTGTATAATGGGTACTGGCATAATATTAATATTATACTGGGAAGGTAAAAACATTGTGCAGGAGGAGTGGTGAATCCCCCACAACAAAATATTTCAGAGGATTCTGGCCCAAATACCATGAAAAAAGAGATGGGCACTTTGGCACTTGAGGATTGCTCCTGTATTTGAGTAATTGCTCCGACATGACTCTACCTTAACTTTCATATGAATCATATCATTGTACCCAGGGGTACTGACTAGTGGGGCAGGTAAACAATTGAAGTGACCAGCCTGACAGCAACTTATACCTGCCTGGCATACTGGATTCTCTTTACAGGGATTATCACTGATTTGCCAATTCATCAAAATTCAGACTTATGCATTTTTAGAACAAGCATGGATGAGTTAATTGAAACTGGCAAACGACAAACGTGAAAGCAATCTCATACAGACATTCTGACATCAAAATGAAGAAAGAAGAAAAGTATGTCCATACTTTTATTATTTATGTTTTTGTAAACCATGGTTGTTATCCATATGCCTTCCTCAAGGCAGTAAAGTAGAATCAAATTTTGAGATTTTCTCAAGAACTGCTCATTTTTGCAGGAATCTGTTATGCTAGTTGGATTCCTTGCATCATTTCCTTTCTGAAAATGTATACTTTTATATTCTTCTCATCATTACATTTAGAGATACAATAAAAAACAATATCTAAATTACTGACTTGAGGTAGGTATATGGACTATTATGCACACTAGCAGTCAACATTGTGGATTGCAATTTAAACAACAGAGGGAATTATTTGCAATGTTTACAAAATAGGCATGAGATTTTATGATCTACTTGGTCTATATAGAATTTCTGATTGTCTGGTGGTGCTGTTAGACAAAATATATTGCACAGAAAATCCCAGTTACCCGCCTCTCTGGTAAGTAAATGTTTACATCAGCCATTGGATGTCAGGTGGGTGTAAAGTCTGGTATTAACCCTGATATTATGGAGACTTTTGAGCCTCATTACAGCTAAATTGTTGGTCCTAAGTATAAAAAAGTATACATATGTCAGATATGTAAAAATGTTCTGTTTAAATTTGGAGAAAATGATGAAAACATGGTTTTAACCCATTAAGTTTGTGGTCAATATAAAAAATATTTTTGAAGTAAAATTTTGTTTCTTACTGATTTTCAAAAGCTTGATATAAAGTTCTATAAAACCATTTTTCATTTGCTAGAATTTATTTGACAAACTTTAGAAATATTCACAGTGTTTTTGTTTACCATTTTCTCCAAAACTATTTGATTCTTCAGGTCCATTGTTGTATTTTCTTACAAAACCACTCCGCTTTCAAGGTAAAACCATTCCGCTTTGAAGACTCAAACTTCAATATCAATAAGTTAGCTCTTTGGCTATTTAATACACATGTACTATGTTCTCATACAAGGCCTTAACGTTCACTACTGCTCAACTGTTAGCTATTTGGTTCTTCAGGTCCCATGTAGTATTTTCTAATGTAAGCTGTGTTCTGTACTTGAAATGTCAGCGATACATCAAGGCACCTGTACAGAGAGACACACATGACAACAAAGAATATGTTATACAACTATCAATTATTATAGTTTAATAATTGTGCATCAGTTAAAGCCATATTATAACATTTGCTGAGGAGAACGCCCTCAAAAAAATTTTTAATTCAGGTTTTTACACGATTGTTATGTACTTTAGTAAACAAAGATTCTCTGCAAAAATCAAGACTTTAGGTGCTGTAGTTTTGTCAAAATCCGAGATTTTGAATAAACCGCCGGAACCGTTGTTTTATTATTACGATAGAAATATTAGTCGAACGCGTATGCGATGTCAACACAGTACTACGTCCACGGCGTGCGGGACACACACACCAGAGGATCGTACCATATTACAACCGCCGCAGTAACATGCATTGGCGCTAGTAGTAAATTCCAATTTTCTTTGCTTTACCTCACTTGTTCGGCTCAAAATTAAAAGGGGACATATCTGACAGTAAATGCTAACATTTTATTGAAAATGAATACTAATCTATTTTTAAAGAAATGTTATAATATGGCTTTAATTGGAGGGCATTGTGAAAAATCTAAACATTTTGCCTTTAGAATCAAGGAATATCCCAAAGTAAAATGCAGTAGCTCACCTCATGATTATCCTCCAGAGTGATTGTTACAATGTGCGAGGCAGGTAAGCAAGGGGGGACAATTTTTTGGTCAAAAATGTGATTTTTGGTCAAAAATGTGATTTTTGGTCAAAATTTTAATTTTCTCGATTATATTCTGTAACCGCCTAAAAGTGGGGTCGTTAAATGGTGTTACGATATCTATACACTACATGTATGGTGATCGTGGACTGCAAGCTGATGCAGAGACCTCCCTGTTCAGGTGAAATTGGTCGCCAATATCCAGAATAATTGGTTTTTAAAAATGTGTATAAAGTATAGGATGGCAGATTCTCAAAGCATAATAATGGTTGAAATCTGCCAATGCCTTGCGGAGCTAGAGCTCATTGCCAGAAAGAAAGAAAGAATTGGCAAAAGACAGAACACAGCGAATTTGCAAATTCGCTGTGTAATAATTTGGAATTAAATCAAGTCAGAGTCAGAGAACTCCGATACCCCATTAGCTGATTCCTCTCCAGTATATCCACTAAAGCATCTGCGCTCAAGGATAAGGGCTATATACATGACAAGAATTTTATGCATTTGGTGTATGCAGCCAAAGGATGTGAAACATCCTAACCACAATGCATCATGGTATCTCATCAGCCAAGAACGTGCTTGGAAGTGATTCAAACAACATACATACTATGTTACTGTAGGGCATTGACATAAGAGATTGCATTCTGATGCTGACTGATGCCATACCTGTCCCATTCGCAGCTGAAATAAAATACCATCAGAAGTGCTGGCTCAAATATATCAACATCAGCTGAACCATGGAAGGTGCCTTCATCTACAAAATGTCCCACTGAGAGAGGCACTACAGTACTTGTTCTTCAAGCATGTCCGAGAAGTTATATTGGAGGAGCATGAGGTATGAACCCTGCAAGGGCTGCTTTGTGATTACAAAGCCAATGTGATTAATTCTGGCTACCCAAGAAACGACTAAAATTAAGTTACATCAAGAATACACTGTGCCGAGAGTTTGGAAGTAAAATTGGATTTCATTCCCAGTCAAATCGAAATATGAGACTAAGTGAGCTCATATTCGACACCTCGGCTGGTGGTACATATGTTGAAGCAGTTATGTACTCCATTGGTGTCAATGAGCAGCTGATGAGGAATGTAGCCATTCGCCTGAGGAATCATTTACGTCTTATGCAAAACAGTACCCTGGCCTCCATAGGTAGTAGAGCTGGAGAAAGGAGGAACAACTCTGTGACCTAATTCCACAGAGGAGTAAGATAAGACAGAGCGCGTACCACCAGTCAAAGTCTCCGCCTCATCCGATAATGAGGGCCGATTGTTCCATGAAATGCGACAGGCGAGACTGCTACGCAATTACCGCGTATTTTCATGGTCTATTGCGTAATCGCGAAAGCACGCAACGCTCTATCGCGATAGGCACGCAGCGCTGGCGTGATTGTTTGACACAGCACGATCGAACAATCGGCCCTCATGAATATGCGAGAACTGCACCATACAATACACGGGGACTTTGACTGGTGGTACGCGCTCTGTCTTATCTTACTCCTCTGTGCCTAATTCATACAGCTTCTAACATGGTTGAAGACACCAGGGAAAAACAATGTTGATTTAAGTCCAAAATCCCTCCTTAACTTCACTCCTGACATACTGTACATACTGTACATTACTGGCCTCCTCGTTTGTAGTGAGCTCATGTAGCGTCATGCTGAGACTTATGCTGCATGATGTCCGGCGGCAAGTTAATGGATAAAATAAAATAAATTCACAAAGATGAAGTAGGCTATAGGCTATATAAATATTTTGGGAGTAATTATTGGTCATTGACTCTTTTGTTTTGTTTCTTATGTTTGTTTTTTATTAACTTAACTTGGTTTTTATTACTCAAATACTTTTGATCAGATGTGCACGTTTAAACATATTTATACTTTACTTAAACAAGAAATCCTTTAAAAAGTACCAATTTCACACCAAATGTATCAACAAATTATTGACACAATTTGTGTGCCAGTTTAAACAATTTGATCACATTTCAGACAATTTGTGTAGAAAATCTCAATTTAGTGTTAAATGAGACCGTTTTTGCATGACATTTTTTTGGATTATTTGAAAGTTTTTACAGGCTGTAATTTTTGAAATCATCATTGTATTATGCATTTTATCGTTTATTATGCATATATTATTCTTTTTAAATAAATCCAAGTAAGGTAAATCATCCACAGTAAAGTGCTCAACCAAGAAGGGAGCTGGAATACATTTAAAATAGACTTGGTGATTTATTAAAGCATTATTTACAATATTGTTTCATGCAAGCCAGCGAAGCAAGACCTACACTCGTCAGAATATGCTTATCACTGAAACTGATTTCTATTTCTGTGTGAATGCTCACGATTTGAGTGGCATTGGTCAAGTTTGCAACGCGATCACCGGCGTAAAAGCTTGACTAGTGCTAGCAATCTTTAGACAGTTTAATTGGCATACATTTACAGTCAAAAATGGTTACATAACATAAGCAATTCAAGTTCATGAAGACAGTCAATACTTGATATATTGATCAGTTGTAGTTGATTAAGAGATGCTTCTTCCTGTGTCTACAAGTGTTTATTAGCTCATTCCTTTTGTTCAGTGAAAGAGATGGGGTTTAAATATGATGAAGTATTTTCCTCTAGACAAAGTCTGCATAGTTTGTTGGTAGTTGAATAGGCCTTAGCCCGACTGATTAATTTCCATTCAACTGAATGGAAATTTTCTTATCCATTAATTACCAAAAACTATGCAGATGTTGTTAGAGGAAAAATTTGTCACTGTTAAAAGTCACTCTTACTGAACAAAAGCGTGTTTTTAAACACTTTAGACACAGGAAGTCAATATATGTTAATCAATACAATGATGAATTATCAAGTCGATTGACTGTCTTCTGGTGAACTTTATACTGGAAGCTAAACAATTGCCTTGGAGGGACAGTAAAGTTTCACTTAAACTGTTAAAGATTAGCACCATCTGGTTCCTTGGGTTCTGCTTTGTGCAAAATTGATCTGTTGTGTGAAGTTATGATTTGTTTTACATTGGTCATGAAACAGAAATCAGTGAAACTTGACTGTCCTCTCAAGGACGAAAGTGTGTTTGCTTCAGTATAATTTGCATGAAACAATATTGTAAATAATGCTTTAATAAATCACCAAGTCTATTTTAAATGTATTATTCTTTTTATCTTTATCATGTATTTTTCTTTTTGTATTATTCTTTGTATCATGTATTGAGTGAAAAGATTATAATAAATCTATCTAATAAAATAAATCTATCTGCTGTATGCAACTGCATTGATATCTAGCTACATTAGCTAATTAAAATAATGTATCTTTTAGCATAAACAAACAGCATGATTTTCACCAAGACAGACCCGATTACAGAGAAGATGATGAGAATGAACAGTTTTTATCGTTCATGACACCTTTTTCAAGCTTGGTACCTCTTCAAGCTAGGCTTGATTGATCGTTATGGTTTACGCTAAATATTCATAGATGTATTACAAGAGGCACTCAATCATTGAAATGTTTCTTCAGAGCTCAGAACTGTAATGTGACAGTGTAATGTAATCCCATGTAAACATTCAATCCTATAATAGTATGTACAGTGTAATGTTTTTTTCACTGTATAAACATTTCCCTTGTAGCCCAGTATCATTTGCTTTAAGCTAGACATTGTATATAGTTGATTGCTGGTTACTTCTACAGGATGCCTTGAGCCAGTCAACATGTAAACCTTCAATACGATAGGACACAAATTCCGAAGCTGTTACAAAAATCCAAGCAGGGGAATTGTCCATTAAAAATGCCAGTGAAATATATGGCATTCCATACTCATAAGTATGAGTATAATCATACTCATATATTCCATAAGAGGTTGTGTAACTGGGCGACTAGAAGTAAATTTCAATCCAGGAGCTGATGCAGCTCTCACTTTTGAAGAAGAGGAAAGGTTAAAAGACTATCTAACTGCTTGCTTAGAGTTGGGGGTTGGGAAAACTAGAAAACAAGTCAAAGAGATTGCTTATATGATCATTTATAGGGATCCCAGCAGAAGCCATCACGCTGAAAAGTGGTTGCAAAAGAGGAGTGCCGGGAAAGATTGGTATTATGTGTTTATGGCCAAACGTAAGGAACTAAGCTTGAGAACCTCCAAGAAATTGAGTAAATGTAGGGCCCGGATGAGTAGCAAATCAGTTCTTACCAACTCCTATAACATGATTGAACCACATTTGAAAGATACAAATCCACAGTTCATATGGAATTGCAACAAATGTGGTGTGCCTTTAGACTTTCACCCGCGAAAGATTGTGGCAAATAATGTTCAACCAAACTCAATAGTCATTCTCTTGTTACACTGCCATAAAAGCCATGAAACCCTTTATACTCTGGAGTTGGCTTCCATAAATCACATTCAGATCATATGCTTGCCACGCAATACAACACAAATTCTCCAACCTTTGAAGGTGTCCTTTTTCAAATCATTGAAAGCCAAATGGAACCAAGTCAACAAAGACATCTGTAGAACGTAACAGACAGCTGCATAGACAGGAAAGAAACAGTTGCCAACGGCTTTATCCGGTATTGGTATTTCCCCTTCTCTCGAATGACTCTACAAAATATTTTGAAGGACATAGATCTCAGCCCTGCTCAGTGTTTAAATTGGCTATATAATATGCAGCAGAAAGTCAGGCCCAGTACAGCAGCTACAGGAGCAGGAATTCTTTTTATGGTAAGCCTCAATGTAAGATAGAAAATAGAATATGAAAACAAGAATCAGACCATGTCCCTCTAATTACAAAGAAGAATCGTCACAGTTGATTCAAGAAAGTGGAGGTGGGTGTGATGGGGCTCTTTTCCATATTGTTATTACAGTGAGCCACAAGATGTCAGCTAAACTTTGTAAGTCAGCGCATGAAAAGCAGCCAGCGTGGCCAACTGCCCCGTCTTTGTCAATGAGTTGGGATGAATGCTGGCTGCCCTGGATGTCTTATGAATACAGTGAGTGATAATTATTTATTGTGCTTTATGTCTTGGCCAATATTGGGGAAACAAAAGACAATGCTGCCGACCTGTCTTAATCAAAGAACTAACCAACTTAAATCTGACGTTGTCACATGACGTTGTTGACAACAACTCGTCATGTGACACTCATCAAGATCAATAACATCAGTTTGAAAAAAGGCTTAGCGACCGCAAGCCGAAAGCTCACGTAAGTGAACATTTTTGTTGTGAGAAGAGTCATAAATTCATCAATATAACTTAAATCTGACCTTTTTTGCACTTGTCCTGGAGTTAGTACTATATTTCCTGATATTTCTGTGTCTTGTTCCACAGCTACAGGCTCATCAAGATACATCACTGTCTGCTTCCAATGAGTTGTGCTACAAAAAGAGGACAAAATAAATTAAATCATCAAAAATCAGACAAGAATGTAACAACATTTTATATAAACATAAACATAACACAATAAACTTCATATAACAGTTTGTTGATTGATGGTTGTAACAGAACTGGATCAAATCCTTGAATAAGATGAACAGGACTGTTAGATATCATACTATTGGTGGATTCCAATAATCTATTCACATTTTAGATGTTTCGTTTTCTGATCAGGATACTTCATCAGTAATGTACCGATCTAGCTGCTGCACTTTCTGATCAATCAGCTACTGCAAGGAACAGGACACTCTGGGGATGAGGGTGGGAAATTTGCCAGAGGAGGCACAGCGGCTAGATTAATGCATTACTGATGAAGTCTTCCAATCGGAAGATGAAATGTCTAAAACATACATGTGTAAATTATTGGACTTGTAAAACAGAATTTACCAATAGTTCAGAACTGGTTCAAGTGGAGTACCTAGTTTACTAGAATTTGTTCCACCTGTATTTTTTACAGGGATTAGCATCAATTGAAGGGCTTGTTAACTCTACTACGTAGTGGGTGTGGACGAGAGGGGGTAATACCGATATTTCCCTAAAACTGATAAGACAATTTTCCTCTATAAGATAAGTTGATTTTTGGTTGTTACTAGAGAGAGGCAAAGCTCCCACAGCTGGCACTGCTACAGTTCTGCACACCAACCTGTTCTCCCTGTCAGATAAATTAGTGTTGTAAAGATATACTTACTGTTTGTCTGGTGCAGTGGATATATGAACTGATTCTTTCCCAGGAATATTAAATGTCACAGTAAACCAGGAGACAAAGCCACAGAGAGGTAATGAACCAAAGCATTTGAAGTTGAACTTGCCCTGAAATGCAAGAAGAGGTCAATGTGAGCTGTGCTATATCAAATCAATTGAAGGCATACTATCCAGAAGGTGTGTTCAGACCAAAATCATTTATCTGGAATGTAGGCTTATACAGGTTAAGCCGAGTTGATCGGTTAATTGTTCATACCGCCACCGCACCACTCCAACCTTTCAGAATGTAGTACTATGCCTGGTTTGCTTTTGTCATATAGTAAGTTAATTCTGCCATTTCAGTTTAGGTTATCACCAAACGATAATCATCATTCAGTCCAATTTAGCAATAATAATGTTGGAGTTTTAGAGCACGATTTTGGAATCAGAGTTGTTCACATGTGTAGTATGTCATTTATTTCGATACCTGGAATGGAGTTTAGCATCGGATAGCAGCGATACAAAAAAGCCAATAAAGACTTTATAAAACCCAATTCTATTTGTTCAGGTGTTATATTTGTCTTCAGGTATATTTGTTTCTGATCTTAAACCGCTGGAAACAATTCCCTCAACATGGAGTGATATTTTGACATAGATTGAGTCTTAAAACAGTCAACCTTTACTTATCGATCATGATCTTATTTAAGTTCTGCGGTGTTGCTAGATGGATGTTTAGTTTTGCTATCTGGCAGCTTTAGACATACATGTAGATCAACTATTGGATTACTTACCATGACTTTGTTTAAGTCCTGCAGTGTAGCTAGATGGATATTTATTTTTGCTATCTGGCAGCTTTCTCCTATTAAATCTGAACCTATAACTTCCTCTAATTGCACTTGACCTACAACACAATGAGAAAAAAGAATTACTCACAAAAATGGTCTCCAAATCTACATGTACCATATCTCACTACATCCACTGCTATGAATGTCCTTAAAGGTGGATGGTATAATTTGTTCATGTGTTTTGTCACCAAAATAATCCAAATCCAAATTTTCAGTTCAAAAATTTATTGCTCCAGCGGTTTGCATATTAGAAGCAAACAATGGTCCATTAGAACAGTACGTGTGATAGACCAAAATAAGGGTCACATCCCTTTAGGCAACAATTTTTTTGTTCATACCATGTAAAGGAAACCTAATATTTTACTGGGATGACACTGTCAATTGGGTCACCAACCTTTAAACCAAATGGTGATGAATAATACTTAACATATTCCACTGTATTATGACAATCATAGATGGTGAAAACTACATTTTGAGCTAGTCAGGCTGGTAAGTTCCCAAAAAGTATTTTTAACTCTTTAACAAATGTGTATGAGTCTCGGGTGCATAGTGACTTTGAACTTCGCAGAAGCCTGATTGGTTAATTTTTTTACTGCATCATACACTTGTGGGATACACTGTGCTTTCAAATGTACATATTGTGTCAAATTAAATGTAGCACCAGTACAGTGAAGTCCTACAGAAATTTGACTAGTTCAATTTCCTCAATATGATGCCGCCACAATATAATCTACACAGAAAGTTTCCAAAGCATTTGATTAATTTTCCTGCATGTTCTTGTTGAACTATTTGATCTTCAGATTTCCCGACACAGTACTTGAAATTAAATATACAAAAAGATGGAATACTTACCAAATGTACACTTTCTAGCATGACCTTTTAAGCATGACATGTCTACTCCATACATCTTCTTGGTTTCATCCCAAAATTCTATTCTGAATTGATGAAATAATTAACAGAATGGAAAATATTATTGTTCCAATTCCTCACTCTATCATAGACAGTTGAAAAAGAATTCAAATGTTTGTGAACCAGCATATCATGGATAAGTGGTAATTTTCGCAAAGGATTTATTTGTCGCAAGTAGAGGTTAGGTTGTGAATTTAACAATACACAAATGTGAAATTTTGTCATATACCAACATTGTTAATGGCATGAATTTCTGACAAAGTTCCCCTTTGTTGGAAATCACACCAATTTTTTTATGTGAAAGTAAGTTACCACTTATACACTACATGAAACAATTCCACCCATGCATTTTAAGGTCAGTGTTAGCCTTGGAATTATGGAACCCTTTTGGCCTCATTACTGCTAACAATTGTTAGTCTGAAGTGTATAAAAGTCTACATATGGCTTCAAAAATTTGACAAATCCACCTGTGATATCAGATTTAGGTATAAATGTTGATAAATTTTTTAATGCATTCAACAAATTGTCTCTAAAATTAGTTTGTTAACATAATTTGTTAAGATTCTTGCAAAAAAAATGCGTCAACACGTTGACATCACTACCACATCAGAGTGAAAAATGGTATCGGAACTTTTGCTTATATAGATTGTTAAGTGTTGTACAGTGTACATGGATGTACACCAGGCACAAAAAGAAACTCGTCAGTTATATTCATCCCTGCTGTTCAATAACTTGATAATTTTGGATTATTCTGAAATATACATTTTGTTAATTGGCCTTTGCTTTCTCATTTGACACCCTGTTCGTGAAAAACGAACAAGAATTGACCAAGATATGCACCTCCAAAGCCTCCAACCCCAAAAAGAAAAGTTGCATTTTCAACGGGTTTCAATGGGAACGCGTCGTTGTATTGCACACAAGCACCACGGGCCAAACAATAAAGCACACAGTGTAACAGGCACAATTGAATCGTTAAAATTGCAACGTTTGAGAGTTTGGAGGCGCATATCTTGGTCAATTCTTGCTCAATGTTCACGAACAGGTGTCAAATGAGAAAGAAAAGTCCCATTAACAAAATGTATATTTCAGAATAATCCAAAATTATCAAGTTATTTAACAGCAAGGATGAATATAACTGATGAGTTTCTTTTTGTGCCTGGTGTATATGAGGTCACCATGAGCTAGTAGCTTGGACCATGATAAGTTTTAGGTTTATTTTATAGAAGAATGTCATGAAACTATTCCAAATCTATTTGCAAAATATTGGACAAAGTGTGTTACCTTTCTTTGTAGATGTCTTCATTTGTAATAGGTGCTAGATATAGTGTAGCTACACCTGGAAGTATTATACCACCCTGTGATAACAACAACAAACATTCATGTAAGGGAGAAAAGTTTCAAGCTTCACAGCACTTTTACAAAAAGACATGTTTCACTGCGAAGCTATCATTTTATATTCTCATAGAATTTCAATAGTACTTTGGCTCATCCATTCTTTTTGGAAGTTTAACTACTGTATTCAGCTAAATCTGACTCCGATACAGTATGTGAAACAAAAAATGTTAAAAATCCAACATAGAACATAATTACCTAATTAATATCTCACTAATTGGACCATATTTAGTTTTGAAATTTAGTGAGTTTGCAGTACCGTATTCGTTCCATTAAACGCCCATACCCCATAAGCGCCCACCCAGCGACTTTACTACACATGATCCTCTATCATTATGTGCAGGATCCATGCATGCAACTACTCGTGTATCAAACACAGCCATCAACACACAAAGTCCATAACATGGCCCATTTTTAACATATGTAATTATGTAAACAATATAAAAAATAAGAGCCCACTCAAAATGACTTTGTTGAGCGCCCTGGGTGGAATGGAATGAATACGGTACATAACAATACAAATAAATATGCCACATATCTCTAAAAAGAGAAAAAATGTGAGATACAACAGGATGCGATGCGAGCTACGAATTAACAGACCTCATAGGTCAGAAACGAGTCTCCAGTATTTCTACTTGAAAGAATTGGGGCCCGAGCACTGATGTAGACCTCAGCATCGCTAGATGCAGATGGATTACTGACTTGGAACATGCCGTTTTGAAGGATTATGTCCGACACAGCATTTTATTTCAAGCATATGGCCTTATTTTGCAGCATTGCTCCAAAACAGTGGAAGAAACTCTACTTGGAACCTTGCTATCACAGGTACATTGTATGTATGTCTATTTACTTACCAATTTTAACCACTTGTTTCTTGCAAGGATGACAGAATTCAGCATTGATTCATATAAGAGAAAATGTCCCTACAAAATAATAATATCCAAGAAAATCAAATCATAGAATAGAGTCCTACATGTACTTGAAGATTTTATGCAAGTGAATGGCTAGCTCATGGTCCATACTCCAAAATTAGGCACATTCCTCATAAACTGGAAGCCGGAATCCTTTATAATGCATTTTTATGCAATTTTTGATCTAGTAACACCATCCAATAAGCGCTGACACCCACGATTGACAAGCTTACAATTCACCCATCAAAATCTTACACTCATGCACACACCTCAACACATAGACTTATATATAACAAAAAGCTTTATGTTTCACTCTTAAGGTTCGTTCATACTACCACCGCATTTGCGATGCGTTGCTTTGCGATGCGGTGCGTTGTCGCACCGCATCTACTGCATTGCGATATCGCAATAAGTTACATACATTTTAACCTGGAAATGTGACGAGTTGCGTTGAGTTGCGGCAAAAGTAATCGATATATCGGCATCGCAAAGCAACGCATCGCAAATGAGGTGGTAGTATGAACGAACCTTTATACTGTACAGAGGGATATTTGTGATTTATCATGTATCAATTTAGTGGGTGTTTAAATTCACATTCACATTCACATTAATACTATGTGTAATAAATATTTATGCAGGGTTCAAAAATTGCGGTTTCCTGTCCAACCGCAAAAAATAAACCCACACAAAAGTATTTGCCATTGTGACTTACCATCCATTCACTAACTATTACATCAACTCTCTCTGGTACTGTTACTTCCTGAAAAAATAAAATAAAACAGATAATACTAAACACTCTCTATTACAGTGAAGGACTTTCATTCGTAAGTGGTGCAGATATCCCTTGGGCTGCACCCTGAGGGATTTCCTCTGTTTCAAAGGCTAAATGTTTAGATTTTTCACAATGCCTGACATATAACTGATGCGAAGTTATTAACTGAATTCATAACTGCCATTTTATAACTCCTCACACAACCAAATCTCAAGATTTTATTCTCTGATTGAGTTTCCACTATATATGTGCATCAGCAAAACAGAGGGGAAGCACTATTGCAAAACTGTGTTAGTAATTCAACAAACCTCTACTTTTCCATGTATGACCGTTATTTTGTTACTCAGCCCATTAGCCTCCACCACTTTCTTGGCTTGTTCTGCCATTTGACTGGCTTCAATTGCATAGACTGTAATTAAAGTGATAAAGAATAAGGTTAACGAATAAGATGGGCATACTCCTAATTATACTTGCAAAACTTACGTTTTGTAATAACATTTGAATGGCAGTAAATCACTGTTTGAAACCAAACCATAACTGTTGATCATGTTAAGTTTCAGACAAGTTTTCCATCACTAAAAACTTTCTGAAAGGATTCAAAGTAGGGTTCTTAAATTGTGCCAGACACATTAATCCAGAATGACAATGGATATTTTATGGAAGGGCCAGGAAAGTTGAGAAAGACAACTGGAAGGGGCAAAGGGGCTTATCCTCTTTTTTGAAGTGTTTTATTGGAAGTTTATATTTGATTTTCATTTCTGTACAAGGAAGGTAATTTCTGGTTTTTAGGTGCTTTTTTTTTTTTTTTTTTGGTTTAGGTTTCTACAACTTCCACAAACCAAAACCTCATGAACACATTGAGGTAGTTCAGCCCCATTTCGTAATAGACTCATATCTATTTTCTGAACTCTTTTATCCTGGTGCTAACCCTGTAGTACCTAAGACTACACCCAATTCCATATTTTTTAAAATTATTATTCAAAAAAATTATCCTGTTTTGTCAAATGAAGAAACAAAGCTAAATCCTAATCCTTTAGTTAGTTCTAACTGACAATACAAGTCAAATCTTATCATTTGGTCAAAAAATATCAGGGTGTTTTTGTATGCTGTGACAATCAACCCAAAGATATTTACAAAGACTAATTTCATGTTATACATTCTAAATTTGGGAAAATAGATTATCTAACCTCTTTTCTAATCAATTATCAAAATTAGCATATGATATTCAAATTATGAGTAAACTTCTGGCCCTATGTTCAAGATTTTGAATGCTTCATCTTAAGACTTCTTCCAAGTCTTTGAATTTCTTTCATGACTGTAATTGTAAGAAAACATTTTGGCCAATCCCCCCCCCCCCATTAGTATCACTTAAGGGTTATGATTTAGCTATGTTTCATTCGGCAAAACAGGAGAATATTTTATTAATCCTAAAAAAGTAGTGCAACATAGCATAACATAACATTTTGTCTCTGAAATCTCACAACAAATTCCAATCAATTACATTTCAACTCAAATACTTACAATTAGCCCTTGTACATCTAATTATTTATCATTGAAAGATCTTCATAAATGGTTTGATGAAACAAGTTAACTTAAGCTTTATGAACCATCTGCTTACCTTTCTTGGCTCCAGCTTGTGCACAAAAACAACTTAATATTCCTGAAAAGAAAAAGAAAACACTGATAAAAAAAATACTCAAACAATCATGCACTTTAGGCTAAAAAGGAAGCATTCAGTTCTCAAGAAAGAACATGTTTGTTGTCACTTCAATTTATCAATTTTTGTGAACTTATGAGCATGCATTAAATTAACCCTGACACTCCCAAATACTATGGGATATATCCACTGTGCATGCATGTATCCCACGTAATGCAGTGATGCAATCACCCTAAGTCATATATATGCACGGTGTTGTTGGTCAGGCCAGGGAAACACTTGTGGCTACCAGTCCCGACCTAGTGCTTGGCATGCGAGGGGTCTTGGGTTTGCATCCTGACCAAAACAAACAACTTCTTTGTTCACCTTCTCTCTCTTTCTCTCCTTCCTTCTATCCTTTCCAGGGCCCAAAAAGCACTTGGGCATTAGGGTTAATTAACCTTTGTAGGGAAATATGTTAAATTTGGTGTCAAAACAATTGTTTGAAGTTTTTTCTATGCAAAGATACCTTCATGTTTGCTGTCGGTTGCCGAATACTTGAGTTGTGAACGTTTAACAATGGTAAAGGGACTTTTGGGACACCCTGTATGTAACACTTACCGGTGCCAGCTCCAACATCAAGAACCACTTTACCAGCTATCCTATTCACACTTTTTAAAATAGCCATTCTGTAGAAAAAAATCACTATCTATTATTTCAGAACACACATTGTATATGTAGAAAAACATCACAAGTTGTGGTTGTTCAGGAAATGAACATAAGGCTGGTGCATAAAGGGTTTAACCATGTAGGATTTCACAATAGAGAGTTCCCGTGTTTTGGGTTACCCGCCATCTTGGAGGGAAACCTAAACTCCGTTTACAATTTTCAGAATACCAACACTCAAGCAATAATTAGCAAATGTTATTTTGTAGAATGTAGCACCAATAGGGTCATTGACCAAATCAAAGGAATGAGGAATACGGCGGTGCGAATCACGTTATAAACACTATTGTAGTCCGTTCCGCTTGAAAACATGGGAACTCTCTATTACTTGCTCATCTGTATTATTACCTTATCACATTGCAGTTAAAGCCATAATATAGCATTTCTGTCAAATTGCAATACCGTTATTCTTTCACAAAAATGAAAAACTATAATATTACTAATAACTGTCGGGAGGGTTTCTATCCATTAAAAATAATGATGTAACATGAAAGAAAAACCATTTTAATACTACTATCTTGACTTTTCAAATGTTTAGTTCTATAGATTAAGATTTATAAGATTTATTATGATAAAATAATAATACAAAATTGCTCTGATTTCCTACAAATACAGCAACTGCATGGTCCCAATTATGTGTAAGTTGGAACGTGTGCAAACATTAAAAATATTCCAAATTATCAGGTTTAAAAAAGGCATATGAATGTTGTATGAGACACAATAACTGAATTACCAAATTCTTATTGTTGCCGACCCCAGAGGTACACTGCTGCACAGCTACTTAGTGGCTACTCTAGAGTACCAGTGCAGTTCCAATCTGTAGATTCATACGTGTGCACTCTAGTCTCTAGAGTACCAATGGAGTAGCTGGACAGCAATGTACCTCTGGGGTGGTAGCAATAGGAATCAAGTAGTGTATGTAATGTAAGCTGTTAATCCAATCCATCAACTCACCTGTATGTGTTAGTCCTTACAGTGTCTCTAATCATGTCCTCATGTATTCCTATATCACCATAAGATCTACACAATAAAATAAAAATGTTAATAATTTGCTTATAATTACTCAATTAACATTTGTATGACAATCAGTAAAGTGCATGCATGGGCAAAGATCAAGTAGATGGGTTTCTTATGCTTTTGACATTATTGTCACTATCAGCATATATATAATATGTCCAAAAAGATCCAAAAATTTTGAAATATTTGTTGTTTGCCATTATTTCCAAACCACTGGCAGTACCAGAAAGGAGGGCACTGATGAGTCATTTGCCCCTGTCCTGCCACTCATCCTCCATTCTGGGGAAAAAACGCCCAATTATAGGAAAATGTTAACATTTTTCTTCCCCTTCTTTTTATTAAGATACTGCTGCTGTATATTGGGATAATCCCTGCAGTTCAAACTACTCATTTCATCATGTTTGAATGGTGAAAAATTTTAATCTGTTAATGTTTTCAACTCTGCTAAAAATTGATTCAAACATATATCATAATAACAAGACAAGACTAGCCTTTCAACAAGGCTTTGATTGGAGCACCGTAGTGGGAGCGCTATCTATCTTATTCGGCGCTCCCTGTCATGCTCCCCCAGGATCGTGAGGTCTTTGACAAAGACTAAGACAAGACACGACTGTTAGGTAACCCTGATCTAAATGTGGCTTTCAAATTTATCAATAAATAATGAATGCGCTAAAGGGTAGGGTTATGTCAGACATACTCACTTAAAGTAGGAATCATCCTCATCAAACTGTGAACAAACTCTGAAATGTGACAAACAAAAATGTCAAAATGAGTCAAAACATGATTAAATGAGTGGAGGAGAGCATGAATGAATAAATGAATGAACAAATGAATCAATCCAATGATCGAGCGATCCACAAAAGAGAATGAATGAATGAATGAAGGAATGAAGGAATGAAGGAAGGAAGGAAGGAAGGAAGGAAGGAAGGAAGGAAGGAAGGAAGGAAGGAAGGAAGGAAGAAAGGAAGGAAGGGAGGGAGGGAAGAACAAATCAATGGGTCAATGAATGAATGAATCAATCAATCCTATCAATTAATTTTGGTGGTGTTTGCATCAAATTTGCTACATTCAGAGATTTTCCTTTGTCCGTTCTGCAACTGAACGGGATTATTTTGAAACTTTAAAGGCCCATTCAGTGATTTGCTCATCCGGACAATCGTAAAAATCATCAAAATTCAAATTTGTCATTGTCATTGTTGTGCTAACTTAGCCTGCTACTGGTTCAGTCGAAAGCCGTGTATTTGAGACAAAATAAGGCATTAGCTACATGTATTTGAATGGGGCTTCAACGTTGTCAAAACTGCAGTTTTCTTTGTTTTTTGCCAAATTTTTCATTTCAAAGATACCAAATGACAATTTGAATGACTTATCCTTCACTTTTAAGCAATTTGTAAACAATTATAATTTTTTTACACTTTCGCTGGGATCACTGAATGGGACTTTAAAATGCTCACAAAATCATAAAACAAACAAACAAGTTTGGTAATAAATAATATTATTACAATCAAAAAACTTTTGGGATTCGACAATGAATCCCACTAACTTACCTTCAAATGAATTCAATATGGTAAGAATGTTAATTAATACTGGTTGACTAATGCCATAACAAACAGTTTTCCTATAAGCAGGTATTTCAAGTACTAAATGAATGCTGGGTTGAACACAAAGTGAGGGCACATTCAGTGCCCGGATTCAGAGTTAATTTCTTTTCTGAAATTAACTTAAATTTGTGTTTCATCTAAGGAGGTAAGTATTTTTGCTCTATAACCTGCATTAAATTTGAATTTCTGTACTTCTAATCACAAATATCAACATTTTTGGCTTTTGCATCAAATTCTATCCCTGCAGTTTTAAAAGAAGAATCCGATTATATCAGCTGGGACAAGGATCGCCATTAATGTTGCTACAAAAACTTGAATCTTGCCCTTGTGCCCTAAATCGTTACCATACAGAACAATGGAATAAGTGACTTGTTCGTGTGCAAACATAAGGGGACTGGTCAGGATGGAGGTTATTATTCTTGGCCTGAATTAATCAATGCATGAAGTGAATGAATCAATGAATCAGCTGCAGTCACTTATTATGAAACTCCTAGACAGTGAGAACCAATCAGAGCAAACGTAAGTAAATTACTAGCTGTGCATATATATTGTATAATTGCACAGGCACGACTCCGCGTAGTACACACAGCGGCAGCGCTTTCGGACGCATTCACTTTTCTTGTAGGTGGATGCATTTATATTTACTTGCATTTTCTAAAATTTTTAGTCACAATTTTGTATCCCTTGTTGCTCAAGAAAGTGTACAAAATAATGCACTTGTACTGAGATGTTGATGAGTCTAATGCACTCCCCCCTTCGGGGCTTGTGAATATATTAGACTAGAGTGGCAAGTTTTCCGTGATTTAAAACACTGAATTCCGTGATTTTCTGTGCGTGGTTTTAAATACTAAATTCTGTGATTTTCTGTGATGTAATTTCAATTCCGTGTTCACATTGGGGGTAAAAAGAAGTTACTTGTATTATCTCTTCATTATTTTAACCTCACACCTCATTATTTTTTCTTCATTTTTATTCTTCTCAAGGAAAAAACATGTTTTTCTGTGTTTTCCGTTTTTTACTTAAATTCTGTGAATTTGTCCGTTTTTCTGTGACACAGAAAACTTGTCACTCTACATTAGACGCATCAACATCTCGGTACGTGTGCATCATTTTGTACAATTTCACTCCCAACAAGTGATACGGATTTATTAACCTATGACTTACCGTTTAGCTTCCGGCTCCTCCTCTTCTTCCTCTTTAGCAATGGTGTCTCCAGTGTCTCCAGTAGCATCCTGGTCCTCATCAGGAGCATCAATTGCACTGCTTTCAGCTGCTGCTCGTTCTACACTACCATCAATACCAATATTCAGCCTACTGTTCTTGCCACGTGGCCTTCCTTTTTTGGTCTCGTGAAATGCTTCTGTGATCATTGATAACATTTCTATCCTTTGGGCATTCTCTACATGAGAAAGAATGGTATCAAATTGAAATGAATAGAGCAGCATTTAAGGGGGTACTACACCTCTTGATAAATTTGTGACTATTTTTGCATTTTTCTCCAAAAATAATAACACATTGGTAACAAAAGTTATGTATATTATAGGGGCACGGAATCCAGTTACTACCCTGGAATTTCAGTGACAAGCGGTACATTATTTATGATACAAAAAGAAGTACCGCTAGAATGTACCTCTTTTCTTAACATATATAATGAACCACTTGTCTTGAATCACTGAAATTTCAGAGTAGTAATTGGATTCCTTATAATATACATAACTTTTGTTACCAATGTGTTATTATTTTTTGAGAAAAATGCAAAATTAGTCACAAAATTTATCAGGGGGTATTGATTTATGACTTAAACATAACGTTGGTCGCACCACACACTATTCTATTTGAGGCAACATGCTTTTTGAGAAAATCACGATTGAAAATTCTGTTGTTGGATTTGGCTTCATATTTTTTTGGATTTGGCTTCATATTTTTTTCAACAGAATTACAGAGTATATATAAAGAAGATACTTGGAACATTTTTTGATGATCCATCTTTCAAGGAAAATAGCTCTGTATGTGAAACAATTCTATTTTACTCAGTCGCTATATTATGCTACAGTCTTGCTAGGTTTTTCTTTATACCTATTATAGATCTCTATGTGATGTATGTATTGGTTACAAATGTAAATAAGCTCTGAATAGATTAATATGTTATGCATTGTTTCACCGTATAGATCTGTATGTGATATACATCTTATCTGGATATACGTACTAATGAATGGGTAAAAGTAGCTCACATCATTGAATAGCACTTTATGTGAAACACAAAATTTTTAAAAACAGCAAATAGACCAAAATCAAAGTTTGATATCTCATTTTAAATCATAAAAATAGAGGTATGTAAGTTGTTGGATTTGAAGAGCTCAATAACATATTGCTACACACCAATTTTCTCAAAAAAAGTCAAAAATCTTGAATAGAATAGTATGTGATGTGAGCGACGATAAGTGCTCTATAGTGTTTCAATGTTTTCAACAATCTTGCAAGGACTACAGAACTTTTTGATGCTTTCAGTAGTGCTAAAGGAAGTCATCTAATAACACAGAAATGTGTTTAAAAAAAACCATAGATCTAACTATCCTACTTTTTTTATCTAGCCTACAATCTTTTTTGCCTTGTTGAAATATTTGAATTACCTTTCTTTGCTGTCAGGTCAACAGGTTTGGGTTCATCAGGTTCTGGAAACAATGTCGGCATGTAACCATCTAGGCCAGGGAAGGGTGATTTCTGGCCTAAAGATAAGGTCACATCATTAGTTAATTTAAAGTCACACCATTCCTTTACAGTATAATAATAGTTAAGGTGAATGGTGATAAAATCTTAAGCTTGCTGGTTGCATGGAGAAAAATCCAGAAATACATTACTACACGTATAATACAACTTGTACTTTCGCCTCATAACATAGAATTAAGATGGGAGTCCAGACTCCTCTTGGTTACTCCTTCATGTAATTATACACGGAATTAGGGTTAGGGTTAGGGTTAGTTTAGGGTTAGGATTAGGGTTAGGGTTAGGATTAGCTTACACGAAATAATTACATGAAGGATCAACCCATCTCCTAAACTCTGCACTACCAGGTTCCTATTGCTGCTGACCCCAGATGTACACTCTTGCCAAACTACATGGCGCTAGAGTACCAGCGCAGAACCACTCCAGTACCAGTGTGTGTACTGAACATGTGATTCTAATGTGTGTGTATATTAGAGTAGGCCTACCCAAAAGGGTACTCTCAAGTACTAGTGCAGCAGCAGCAGTGTATATCCAGGGGTAGCAGCAATAGGATTCTGGTAGTGTAGATGTAAAAACACTGCATGCTTTTGAACTTATTTAATTTTTTGTTAAAACTGTTTTTACATGTATTATGAAATGTAAACATTTTTATCACCCCCCCCCCCCAAAAAAAACCCTGCTATATCCGACCTAATTAACGCCCCCAGCACTTAAGGTGGTACTACACCCCTTGATAAATTTGTGATTATTTTTGCATTTTTCTCAAAAAATAATAACACACTGGTAACAAAAGTTATATTATAGGGGCAAGGAATCCAGTTACTACACTGGAATTTCAGTGACTCAAGACAAGTGGTATGTTATTTATGATAAGAAAAGAGGTATCGCTAGAATGTACCGCATTTCTTTTCCTTCACGCAACTTCAAACTCGCACCGACAGCTACAAATTTTCAAATGTCCCATGGACAGTAAGAGTCTGGAATGATCTACCCCATACCATAACTGATATTGGCAACCTGATCAGTTTAAAGAGGCACTTCATAAATACTTCAGAACTAAGGAAGCAAACCCAAGAGACTAATTTCATCCTATGCATGCACAAAATTCCTGCTTGTTTATCCTCCACGTGGAATGTTAAGCAGTAACCTAGAAGAAGGAGAAGAATGAAAAGGGCTGCTTGCTTTACCAGTTGTCACTTTAAAAATTTTGTAAGGGGGCATCTATTCGGGGATGAGTGCCAAATAATAAAACTGCCAATTATGTCAAATACGGTAATTTTATTACGATATGCAGGTCAGGTTGAATGCACATAATTTTGAAACACAAATACCACTGTGGCTTGTCATCCTCAACCAATAGTCACGTTTTCCTTAATATTTATCATGTTTGCAGATGTATTCATCGTTTCTGGTCTTAAAAATGTGACACTAGAAATGGGCAACTTACCATTCTTAAAGTGTTTGATACAGATTCTGCCATATTTATGTGGATCCCACTCATCTTTGGTGGGGTATCTACGGAAATAAGACACATACAGGGACTAGTGTTAGATATGCCCAAATTCAAAGGCCATTTGGGACTTAGGTCTGCAAATCTTACCCTCTTCAAACAAGTTTTTTGCCAAACAAATTTCCCTTTTTGGACTAATAATTTTTGAAAAATACCCGCATTCAAGCCATAATGTACTATGATTTCCATCAAATTTTCTTCACTAAAATGCTTAATATAACAGTCAGGAAAGGTTTCTGTCCATTTTAAGATGAATAAACAAGGTAAAATGAAAGAAATGCCACTGACTATTTTGGCAGCTTAACATGGAGTTCTATGTCTATAGGGGACGTCAAAATGTCTGAATACATCATCATGTCAAAACTGCTCTGTTGACCTGACGAACACAACAACTTTGGCTGATTCGTTAGGACATGTGTAAACACAAAAATATGCCCAAAAAAATCAAGTTTGAAAAAAAATTAACAAATTTCATAAGATCATATATTATGACTTTCTAGAATCCAGAAAACCATTTTTTTTTTAAAGTTAGGGGCCCTACTTTCCTGGTCACAAAAAAACACCACATTTCACTCATGTTTTTGGTCATTTATGTGTACAGTGCCAGTTGATTTCTTGAGCGGCCCCTCCCAGCTATTTTCCAATTCCAACAAAACAGACAAAAATGATGGCTAAAATTATAGCGACTTACTTTTGTTTAATGCTATCCTTGAGATGGGGCCACACAGCATCTTTCCATAACCTTCCTTGTAATGTCTTGGGAAAGACAAAATGGGTTTCTGCAGATTTACAGCCTCTAATCACACACGCTCGTACTCTCGGCATCTACACGTATGGGTGAAAATGTATTTACAGGTATTTTGATAAATGAACAGCAAATTAGGCCATGATGTAGGCCTACACATACTGTACTAAATTTATTTAAGGCGTGCAAGATATGTAAATCTGGCTTCTACATGTATTGCAATGATCCACAAGGGTAACCATGACTGTCAACACTCATGCAATTTTTTTTCAGAAATCTTGCGTAAACAATGTACAAATTAAATAATCGCCCACCCAACCAAGGCCAAGATGACTTTGCTTTGTTAAGCGCCCTGGGCGCTTATTGGAACGAATACGGTAGTTTTTCTAACACTTGTTCGCAAAATTGAAAAAGGGTGCTTTTCATTTACGAATCATTTGTACATCCGTTCGGTGCACATATGGTGCTGGGCATAGGCCTATGTATTCTACACATATTTCAACTGAATCACCCTATCATGAACAGACAAACCAATTTTGTTTCGCTCTGCCTGACCAATGTGTGCACGAGCAATCACGTATTTATAAAGACTACGTCCATACGATTCTAATCAATACTTTATGAAAAATATCATCATATGAAATGAGCTGTGTAGGTAAGTACAATGAGTACATTTTGTAAATAAGCTTAAACTTGTCAACAAACACAATGAAATTGAAACACAATGAATTGATCACACACATGAACATCACAACTAGACGTTCGCCTTTCGTATCTCTTTCCTTGTTGGAAAGGTATAACGTTGAGGAGATAGGAACATGTACAGAAGATCCGGGACCTACTCTGCCATGTTTGGCTGAGTAACGGTACATGAACACGGTCTTTTGTGCCTATGTAAATTAGTCATTGTGTAAAGCTGTGTTTATACCCAGACCATGCAGACTGAATCATTGTCGCTAACTACACAAGTTATGTGTGCAATTTTAGAGAACGTTGACCGACAGGGTGTCAATATAGGCCTATACGTGTCGCTTTTGAAAAACAGCGAATCATGCGCATGCTCAGCAGGCAAATACGACGGCGATTTAGTACACTGACCATGCGTGCGATTCAGGTTTCTCCAAAAGCGATTGAGTATAAATGCATCTTTAGAAATGACCGGCGATTGTGTGTTCTCAAGTGGGTTTTATCATGTTAATTAGTGACCTCGATCAAGCATTGAAATGCTGTCATTTTTTGTACTGGATCGTTCAAGCATCTCCAACAAATTTTTCAATGTAAGTGCCTCTGGCCCTAGTAGAAGTAAAAACAGATACTATGGCCAGAGTTCTAGGGCTAATCACAACACAAATTTAAAATCACCAGCTGCCATGCTGAGCCGGGGAATATTGTATTTAACTTGAAATGATTCTTACAATGTTTTATGAATTGTTGGCACCTTTCAAATCCCAATCAAATTTGGTTCACAGCACTATTAAAGATGATTTTTTATGATGAAGAAAATTCTGTCACTGCAAGTGCAAGAAAACAACACATACACATGTATGACCTCTATCAAATTAGTCGGTTTCGTCTATAATTTTAGAGGGGTATGGTGAGTAAAGTGAAGTCTATCAAAATTGCATACAGTATATTTCTAGTATTAAATCAATAAATATAGAACAAATTTCAACAAATAAATTAAATTATATTTTAAGTTGATATCGATAATTGAGAAAAAGCCTTTTAAAATATTATTCCTCTTCAAAATGATTTTGCAATCCCTAAATCTTATATGGTATAACCCAACTTGCCTATCTAGGTCAAGGGTCACTGACCTGAGTTTCTGCCACGAAGCCAGTTGAGATTGGTAAACATTGGAAGTGAATGTTGCAATCGCTTGATTTTTGCTTAGAAATTTGAAGTCAAAGAAGAAAATAGGTTCGGAAAATCGTCAAAGACGGTAAGTCTGAGAAATTTTCTATTGAGAGATTGATTGTAATGTTATATAAATCTTTGAATGTAGCATTTGAGTAAAAAGTTTTAAGCTTACTCACATGCTCAGTCAGACCAAAGTAATTCTACTTTAGTTCAATTCAGTAGTTGGTCAGACTTTGGATTTTATTTATAATTTAGGGTTCATTCTTTTAGTACAGGGAACCCATACCGTAGTAGCTCTGCATAAATTAAATAGGGCAGCACCAATACGTAAATGTCATACTGATAAATGACCTGTATGTGTCTGTTTCGCCCAGTATTTTAAGTTTGCGTGCGTGTTGCGAACTCAACTATAAATCAAATTCAGTAAATTGACGAGCACGTACATCGCATATTTACTGCGTTGGACGCACTTGTCTCTGATTGGCTGCTGAGGCAATCTGCTGTTGCCGAGTGGAAATTGATGAATGAACTGTGCGCCGTACGCGTTGTTAGCTCAGAATTTACAACATCGCGATAGTCGCACTCGTCAAAGGTTTGCTGCATTTGATTATAGGGTTCATTCATATATTTTCATGACTAAACGGTGAATATGCAAGCAGGGCTAGCGGGCCCCGAGGGCATACATGTAAACAACCGTTTAGACAGTCATGAAAATATATGAATGAACCCCGTTCATACATACATGTACCAGAACATTTTGTGATTCTTAATTTCATCAAAATAATAGCAAAAAATAACAAGTAACATTATTTAAAAAAAACCCATGATTTTCCTTCATTTTCCCTACCCCGCGATCTGAACGTCCGGGACACCGGGCATAAATGCTGTTTATGCCCGACTCTCGACCAATCACATGCGCTGTTTGTTACATGGCGTGTGACATGTATGAACCTGTGAATATAAATCGGAAAATAAAATGAACATGATCATGAATGCATAGATTCGATTCATGTAGCCGGTATATAAACTCGTATTCATGTATTTTTAATTAAATGTAATTTTAAAATAAACTATGAAACTATGAAAAAAAAAGTACATCGTATGTGTGAGTAAGGCCCGTCCAATTGTAAGCCGTATTAAACTCACACATACGATGGGTGTCATGGTGTATATGAACGATTTATACGATATGATTATCTGCCTTCCATCATGTCCATGTTCAGCTTTGGACTTGGCACTGACAATGACTGAACTGTGTTACAGCATCGAGCTAAGGAGAACCCATAAATGTATGAACCCAGTTCCCTATCATGTACTACTATGTCTATTATCATTATGAGTCGATACTGAGCTTTCAAAATTACTATAATTCCAAATCCAAATCTGTTCCACTACTAGCATGACCAGTTTAAAAGTCCCGCTGACCCTGGGGCTGACCCTATGCCTGCCACTTCCACATACTTGTGCATAATACGGAAGGTCGATTTGTGCCCATAAATGTTTAGGCCTATGTTAAACTGTATGTTATACAAATTGTACAGCTATCATTTCTACCCTATGACGAACCGACATACCTGTAAATCAAATAGCCCACAAAAAACTGGTCATCGCTGGTATTTTTCATGAAGAAAACGACACTTTTTTACCGAACATGTCCAAAACACGCCAGCTGACGTACAAGCCTCCCCACGCATGTACATAAACAAGCCGTGTTCATTGTTTAATTGTCACCTGCAGCTGTTCGCAAGAAAACTTTCTGCATAAAATTACCTGGGGTCGTTATCAGGCCTGAGACACACTGGCGCTTAGTTTGAGGACAGTCACTATGAGTTACTAATGTCGGCACATGCAGAAAATGCGTGATGGGTCGCCATTTTGTGACTCGTGCAAACTAACACAAACAAATTATTGGACTTAATAATCTTTTCAAGTTTTAATAAAACGTGCATCTATCATGATAATATTACATTTTATTATTTTATTATTTGAATTACATAAGCTATGTCAATTTTGTGTCCATGTTAATTTTTATATGGATTTACCTGTGTTGATTTTAAACTGTTGTGAACGTGGAGCTACGCAAATTGGCAGGCGATTACCCACCATGCAATGCGAATACACGGAAACGATCCAGTTTAGGATGCATCGCAGTTCCTGTTGTGTAAAGTGTAAACCAGGCGTAAACCGCCCATCCAACCTGATCGTGTGCACAGGATTTGTGCTGGAGGCCACTTAATGCGCACAACCAATGCGCAGAAGAAGACCTTGATACTAGGCGGAGCTTACGTTTCACAAGAATGATTGACAGCTGTGAGTAAGTGAAATTCTGTTCTGTGATTGGTTCAAAAATATGGTTCTCGATAAATGAATATATTATCCATGGCTTCAAAATTAGGAACTGCTTTCTTCCACAGAGCCCTATATAGGGCTCTATGGTCTCTACTCATCATACACGATCGAGAAGATCTGGCTAGCGATTTACGCTTGCCAATCAGGCTAGCTATTTGTATGGGCGTGGCCTCTCATCCTTTTTATTATCTCTGGTCTTGTCACGCTGGTAGATTCGCCCACCTGTGATTACTGACCTGGATCTGACAGAAGATTGTGGAATTTACGATTTTCAGCAGCAGGATTTTATGAAACTGCCAATATTTGCAAGTATTCTGAAGGATCGGTAATAATTAAAATATTTTTCATGGTGTCGGTAGTGCAAGTTGAAGTTAGTGAATTTGTGGATTTGTATGTTATGTGCAAGAGTGTTTTCAGGAAGCGTAAATAGGCAGGCCGTTATGCTAAGCTCTCCATGTTATATGCAAGTTCGGCGACGAACTGGACACATCACACGGTAGTGTGATGTGTCCAGCCTGGATATAGGCTGACCCCTGCAAGTATTATTAATTACGATCCGATCAGAAACAAGACATAAATTCACCGTAACTTTGGAAGGAAATGAGGGAATTCGATCAGGTTTTCGCTAGTGATAATCAACTTGAACTTGGAAACACAATGACGCAATCAAAGAACATGTGATCTATGCATAAGGGCACTTAAATAGTAAATACCATCCATTTCCGGTACAGGTCACCAGGGGGTCGGTTTGCGTGACACTGTCAATGAATAAATGATCGATGAGCTGCTGTAGCGGAGTTGCATAACGATGATATTACATTGCACATACCCACTACTCGGTCTGTCAAAGGGGACACTCTTGCGAAATCCCTATTGGTTTGTAGTACAGGGCCTTCCAGTTCAAGTCAAGTTTTTTCAGTAGGCCTACAGAAAATACCAATTTGTCTTTTCTGTGGTAATCATTTAAAGTCGATTTCCCTGATAAGAAATTGAACTTCTGGAATTGTTTTGTCATCTTGATGACGTACGTGTATCTGTATCATCAAGAGCAAAGTTTGCGAAGTTTTAAGCACTCACACTTTGTGAATACATTTTTGGGTCTATACATGTACCTGTTGTGAGTGACTTTGTTTACTTCCTAATTTCCAATGCTTTTAAATCACATATCATGCTTCCCTGATTTCAATGCAATAATGATTAGCACATCTAGTATGTAACTTGTAATTAGACAATTGTTTGCTCAGGGCGCTTATTAAAACTATGAAATTAAAGTTACAATGAAATTCACACACAGAACATTCAAAATAGAGTATCATCTGAAATCAAAATCATAATTCTAAACAGGAAGGTTTATAAAGTTTATTCAGATATTTGATGGGATTTAGTCATACAGGTGCATTGATTTGACAGTTGTCACTCAAAAAAATTGACAAAGGGCGTTTATCAGGGGAGGTGTGGCTGGGACTCTAACGTCAAATATGATATATCACCTTGTACTTTTTTTGATTAAGACTAGCTGTGACTTTTAAATTAGCACCCTGGGTAAAGTGCAACTTGAAAGTTGAATACATTGTAAGTTATCTGAAGGTCCTATTTAATATGCTCATATTATAGGCCTGTAATATGCTTCCACACTAGAGCAACTCATGTACTCAATTGTTTGTTTTAGACCTTTCAATCATTGGTAAGTCATTGCACACTGACAGTACAATAAATAACTGTAGAGTAATTTGGTGGCTGAAACACTAGTGTAAACAAAGCACTATTTATTTATGGCCAGCGAATCACTGATAACCACACAATACTATGTAAACTTTTAACACTAACTAATCACAATGTCAAATCTTGACCCTGGAATATTGATAATACATACATTACCCTTGTCCTGTCCACGTAAGCAATCTGTAATGTTACTGAATACGACAGTATAGTAGAACATGAGGTAAGGAAGAGCAACATTTTAACTGTAAACTTGTGATTTTTTTTCAAACATTATGTAATAAGACTAGATTTTGATATATATATTTCTAATGAAGCAAGTGTGTTATGTGTCATACCAATTTGTTACAAAGTTATACATATTCATGAAAGTGCTTTCAAGAGTTTTTTTTGTAAAAATGATTGCTATAGGTAGGGGGGTCACATCATTCTTTTATCTACAATATAAATGTTTGGCATTAAGTTTTTCAGAAGCATCTTGCAAAATGATGAAGATAGCAATTTAAATGGTTCAAATTGGATAAAGCGTTTTCGAAGTTACGCCAATTTAAAAGTTCGAAAAAATGGCTGTTTTTCAGCATGATTTTGATAAAAACGCATGTTTTCGGCTAATATGGCATGTTTGAAGACTAAAAAAATCAAAATTATATGCTTCCCATGTCCCATTTTCACTTAAAGTTGCTGTATAACTGAGTCTTTCAACATAGATATGTCAAGAGGTACATCATTTGCTTCAGTTTTTGAAAAAGATTACTCCAAATATGGACTAAAACACCAAAATCAAGGATAAATCCGACTCTCATTTTAACCCCTTGCAGAATAAAATTGCAGATTTACGACAATCTCAGATTAAAAATATGAATTGTGAATGGCTGCATTTACACTAAGCCAACTCTAACCCTTGGGTTGAAACACAAAAACAACAACAAAAGCTTCATGTGCATCAAAATATTGTGAGAAATTGCCTCCAAAGTGGGAAAAATCTAGAAAATCAAGGAAATTGCCGATCAATGTAAAAAAGTGCTACAGAATGAAACAGCAAGTTACGGACACCCTCGGAATAAAAATATCAACTTTGTACATCCATATTCAAGGTAAAACAACTCTAGGACTTCAAGTTGGACCACTGCAGTAGATAAAAACAACAAGTTGGTCATAATATGTTGATAACTACACTCCAGAAATGGAAAAGTATGAAAACTTCACAAGTAAGGTCAACAATTTCTATGGGAAAATACACAGGAAAATGGCCAAAAAACAAATGTTTCAATATATTGCCATTTTTAACCCAACATCCTAGAAATTTCTTGTTTACGCCAAAAGAAAGATATTTTTGTGGAGATTCAGGAAAAAGGAGTCTCAATTTGATTGCACATGTGGCACACAGTAGGGTAACTCATCATCTACAGTCATCATATCAAAATTTCACCCTTGGACAGCGTTTCCTATGGGAAAATACACACGTTTCGGGCAAAAAAACATCAAATTTTCAAATTTATCGTGAGAAAAAACAAGTTGTGCCAAAATAAAGATACATTTCTCATGGTTCAGAAAAAGTAACTTTAAAATTCACTACATCGTTGGCACCAGGTCGAAAAACTCACTTTCTAAAGGCAATTTCTTAATTTCTTCTGCGTATCCAGACACTGTTCTTTGCTGATAAATAATCTGGTGCTTTCACAGAGCGCCGTGTAAAATTCAAAAGGTCAATAGACCTAAAAATATTTTTTGTAACTACACATATACTAAATAAATATTTGAAAATGTTTAGGTCTCTATGAAGAAAACAATTTGATATTTTTTTATGCTCAAAACATGCCATTGTTCATTTATGGGTCGTATGCAGACACCTAATGAGCTAATGTGTGACCCCCCTACTATAGGACACAGGATGTGCTGAATTGTAAAGATAACATAAAAATGTTTATACTGCTGTCAAAATTGAATTTGTATATTGGTAGTTGAAAATATTAATCTAGCTGCTATGGTAAATGAACATTGAATTTGATAGCAATTATGAAATATGTGTTGCATATACTTGATCATAAACACTCTTGACAACTCTGGGCTCATACTAGTCGAAAATATGTTTATGGAGATGTGCGGTAGATTGGGGGTGCATTTTAGACCCAGGCATATTTTCATCCATTTTGGTTTATTTATTGGTAAGTTTTCTAAAAAATTGCCATGTTTTTCATTGTTTTCCAGCAAATTTTTCAGAATCCCAGTCACACATCCCCACCAAAACCAAAGTTGAGACCCTGCGGGCCTTTGTCATACATTTCGTACATGCATTGCAGTGTCATGGCGGTACACTACAGTTAATAATATAAAGAGACTGCTTTCAGGTGCGACTTGCACATATGTTACTCTCCTATTTACTTTTTGTAAATTATTTCAAATTATGCAATAAAGTATAAAATATTATAATTGTAAAGTTATAGAATTTATGTGTGAGTGATAAAATGAATTTGGTTAAATTTGGAAGTATATAATCACAAGATGAATAATAGATTTTTCAAGTTCAATCACCATGGCTTATTGCAGAGATGCTCTCAAAATATTGAGTTATTTTGGTCCACTCTATGTGACAGCTAAATAACTTGTCAGGGTTAAAACTGATTTTTTTAATGTAAGGAATATAGTCCAATATATATGAATATGTAGCATTATTCTAATAAAATGGGCTATTCCAGATGTATTCCGCACCCCCCCTATGGAAGACATTTAAAAAAAATACAATTCCAGCTGGAATTGAGATGTGTCTAGAATTCCAGCAGTCATTTTTAGCAAAGATTCCGGCTGGAGGGTATGGAAGACATTGAGATTAGGTGAAATTCCGGCTGCTAAAATAAACGAAAAAACAAGAGTGGGGATTGTGAAAGGCCATGAAGTGCCTATGGAAGACATTCACATTTCTTAATATTCTGGCTGGAAAATGGTCAAAAATGCTCCAATTCCAGCAGAATCTTCACTTATGATCACCATCTCGATTAACCTATGAAAGACATTTACTTGAATTCTGGCTGGAAACAAAAATGTTCTAATTCCAGCTGGAACCCTATGGAAGACATTTACATTTACGTGAATTCGCTAGCCATATTAGACATATTACCACAATTCCGCAGTGTCTTCCATGGGTTTTCCTGACATGTGAATTCGCTGTCAATTTAGCCCGAATTCGGAAGTGTCTTCCATAGGGGGGTGCGGAATACATCTGAATAGCCCAATGCAGCTAAAATGTCCCCACAAGGCTGATGTCTCCATAAGGGCTGTCACAACTTACAAATTTTGTCCCCACAAGGTATATCCACACAATCACACGAAACAAAGCTAACAAATCTGGAAGACAGAAAAAACAAGATATGCCCATTTAAGACCAAATGGTTAGTCAGTTAGTAAGCTAGTAACTAAAGTAAGCTAGTAACATAGGGGGGGGCTTTGAAAAAAAAATTACGAGGATGTGCCACGCAGACTTTCGGATGCTGACTTTCTCTATGCTGTTTTTCGCACCCATCAGTATACCAATTTTTCACAAAAAGCACCCAAATTTGCCCTAATTGGGCGCTTTTAGGGGCACTTTTTCCCAAATGCGCATTGGTCTCCACTGAAAACCCACCCATCGATATACCAAAATTGCTGAAAAGGTACCCCAAAACCGTGGCACATCCCCGTATACCTTCAACCAGGTCCCACTCCTGGGTCCCACTATGCGGTCCACCAAAAACTTGTGAAATACCAGTGTTTAAATGCAACATGTGGTTGATGTGTACACAGAATTTAATTGCCAGGTGGTGTGTTCATTAAATTTGATATTAAATGCCTATTCATTTATAGACAATTCAAAGTGGAAATATTTGTATTACATTTATTTTTGCTTTTGGCTCCAACAATAACCACAAAAACAAATACATGTGTGTATAAACATATATATATTCATATTTAAGGTAGCTTTACAAAATATGAATTTAAAAGCAATAGAATCAGTTTTTTAATTGGTTATGTGCAAAACTGCAAACCATTAATTGTGCAACAATTTCCACTTAAAAGTAGTACTATAGTTTGTATACCTTCCTCGAGTCAGTAATTTTGATATTGTTTCTTATTGTATCTCTAAATGTAATGATGAGAAGTATATGAAAGTATATATACATTTTCAGAAAGGATATGATTCAAGTAATCCAACTAGCATAACACTTAACAGATTCCTGCAAAAATTAACAGTTTTTGAGAAAATCTCAAAATTTGATTTTACTTTACTGACTCGAGGAAGGTATATGGACTATAGTCATTAGCAAATTTGAATTGACTGATTCCATAATTTAGCATTGTTGTAGCTAGCATCTGGATTTGAAGTGAATGATGAAATATATATAATTAAGTATGAGTATTGTACATGTAATTAATATGTTACTGTTTTATATATTGATATTTCAGGCATTGAACATTGAACCGTGACTGCAAAGAGCTGTTTGGAACTCAAAAATCATCAATATGAAGGCCCTGATTTTAGTAGGAGGATATGGAACAAGGTTACGACCTTTGACACTGAACAAACCCAAGCCATTGGTTGAATTTTGTAATAAACCCATGCTGTTGCACCAAGTGGAGGCTTTGGCAGAGGTAATTACAAAAACTTAGTATAAAACTCTAAAAATTCAACCCTGTTACAGACCTTTTACAGTTTCCGATGTGTAAGAGTAATGGGAATATTGGTCCAAATGAGATTGAACCAGATGGGAATTGGACAAATGCCTATTGGACCAAGTGGGATTGGACTGAGTGGCTATACACCCTATATGTGACACAATTTGCTCCATCATGGGGGCCAAAGGAGGCATTTTTGAAAATTGAGTTACTAATGTATTACCTTGTAGTAATATTATTAGGCTTGCATTCATATACTGAAAACACCAAATGTCTAGCATACTTGTTCTAAAGTTATGAGGTTTTCTACTTTTTTTTACTCCATATTTTTACCTTTATCTCAGTTTCAAATTTGCCACCTTTGGCCCCCATGGACCAGATTGTGTCACATATATACGTATACCATATGTACTCTGTGGTTAGGGTAAGGGTTTGAGATTTTAGTAAGCTATATAAGAAAGAATGAACAGTTTACCAACCCAAAGTGTTACAATTAAACATGACAACAAATCCCGACCGGTACACAACCCAAATTGAAAATAAAAGGCAAGGGAATGTGCCGGCATGGGAATCGAACCCGCAACCTTCCGATCTCTAGACGGATGCCTTATCCATTAGGCTACCAGCTCCTACTGATAAACGGTGGGTAAGCTAAATATAGTTATTTCCATATATCATCTGGATTCAATCTGTAAATAAACATGGCTTTTAAATTGCACTGAGATCTGAAGGCATTTCATAACAATTTCCAAACATTGTTGTTAATGTTTAGGTTGGTGTAAAGGAAGTTATACTAGCAGTCAGCTACAGAGCAGAAATGTTGGAAAGGGAACTCAGAGCACAGGGAGAAAGGGTGAGTAGTAGAGCAGGCAACAACACTAATATGATCGGTGCAATTTCACTTGAATTTTTAACATATCTATCAAAACACAAATCCATATCAGTAGCAATAAAGGTGAACATAAATGTACTTCTGATTTGTTAAGGTATTCGCTCCTTACACGGTCATCATGTTTATTGAACTAGCAGCATACATGAATGGGAATTGAACCAGTCATATATCATAAAAGGTGCAGCAGTATGTTAAATTTGTGTTATTTTGCCAATTTTTACACTGATTATCAAGTCACAAAAGTGCAGAATGACCTGTTTCAGGCAGCATACATTGTACATGAATGGGAAATACACCAGTCAATCATATATCATAAAAGGTGCAGAATTGTTTTGATGTTAAATTTGTATTATTTGCCAATTTTTACAGAGGATTTCAATTCACAAAAGTACAGAATTGCCTGTTTCAAGTGTTTCAAAGCCATTTTATAAATCGATGTTGAAGTAAATGAAGTGTACTCAATCAAGTGATTATCAGCCCCATGCTTAGAGGAATGTAGGTAAAACGTGCAAATGTTAGGATTTGGGGGGATTTTCATTTGGCTGGCAATTGGGCTGCCTAAGTGTTTTGCTCACTGTACCTTTGGTCTGAAAAATAATGGCAACCCTGGTAACAAGTTGATGGGTTAATGCAAATAGGCCTCATCTGCAATAGCTGCCAGGTGTCATATGAGTACATTGTAGAAGGCAGATATTGTCAAATGCATACCGCGGAAACATGGCATGTTGCCTCGGGCGATCGACGCTAAGTCAGGTACCGCGTGAGCAAACTCAAAAATAGCGCAGTAGCGCGAGCGTACAAAAGAAACTTTGCGCGTAAAGTAAGTGATGTCGCCAGGTCTGTACGCTGTACCGGCGTCAGCTGAATTCGAGTACGCTTAGAGGGCACAGGCATGGAAAATTCCAATCTGTGTATTAATAATCTAAGGTCAAATGTCTTTAGGGCAGCTATTACTAATATGGCCTTCTTGCACTAAACCCACATGCAAGATATGGTTCTATCAGTGTTTACATGTCATCTGGTTGGACAATTAGTGATAATTTACGCTCAATATGTTGTATTTTTGTTTTCAGCTTGGAGTTAAAATCACCACATCACATGAGGATGAACCACTAGGAACAGGTAAATTTATGCAGATAAAAATATTATGATAACATCTTCCATTGATAGTCTATAATATCAAATTGATTAAAAAAATTCATCAAGTGGAAATGGGCGGCGCCATTAGACAAGACTACCAAGTGACAGGTGATGGACCAGACACATACGAAAATATATGAAATGTTTTGAGAATTTGCATGAAAGTTACTTACATCTTGCCTAGCTAGTTTATTATATAGCAAGGGTCTCTGAATTTTTCATAAGTTATGAAAAACCTTTTTTACAGACGGCAATAAAAATCCATCAACGGACAAGTCTTCTTATGCTCTCATAGCTCATAAACTTGGGAAAAATCAAACATTTTAGTCTAAAAAACAATGACTGAATTTTATTATGAGCAACTTGGCAAAGGATTTACATAATTTAAGCTTTCCTGTATCGTAAAATTCAAGGGGTCAATGCAGTTTTGATTAGACCTGTTAGTCAATTTTAACTTAAATTTCAATTTAAGGGCCCAAACCATCCAAAACAAAAAAATAAAAGGGTCCCAGGATACGTAGACACGCAAGAATGCGACCCCTGATGTAATGCGACCAACGATGTATGACCGACAGCCTTATGATCAAATCAACTCCACCATTAATTCCTGGCACCATTTTCTTCCCCTTACAGCTGGACCATTAGCATTAGCCAAAGATATACTGAAAGAAGGCAGAGAACCATTCTTTGTGTTGAATAGCGACATCAGTTGTGAGTTTCCATTCAGGGAGATGATAGATTACCATACAAAACATGGCAAAGAAGGCACTATAGTGGTAAGTCGGTCTTATATCCATCGGTAATTATTCACAATTGTTTGCAAGAAAGTGACAAAGATCAAGAAACTCTTCTAGCTGTGACATCATATTTTCCACTCATGCATTTGGCTTATTTTGGGACAGTTTTTTTGCCTGAAAACTATACAATGTAAAGCAGCAAAGCAAAGAAATGAGTGAAACATGATAAGCAAGAATTACATCTTGGGCTCAATGCAAGTACACTGCCTTTTCTCTGATAAACAGATATTTTAAGCATTTCTTTCAACAAAAATGTTTGACTTGCATTTACTTTGACATTTCATCCCACATCCATGGGATTTCATCAGAAAGTGAGGTTGAGTTTGTGTTCTTTAAAAACTCTTAAATCATGAAAGTTTGCATAATGTCATTACGTTTTTTCAAACACTTTTTTACAGGTTACTAAAGTTGAAGAGCCTTCCAGATTTGGTGTAGTAGTGTACAATGGCAAGGGTAGAATTGAGAGCTTTGTAGAGAAACCACAGGTGTTTGTATCCAATAAAATCAATGCTGGCATGTATATATTCAATACAGAAATACTAGACAGAATACAGGTGAGTTGAAAAAACAAGCAAATTCCAATGTTAAAAATTAAGCAAGATTCAATCACATCTTCATCTTAAGTAGATTTTACCCACAGACTACTACAGACCATGTATCAACAGTCTAAGTCCCTGTGCATTGTATGCTGTGAATTCTCACATATTCATGAGGGCTGATTGTTTGATTATGCCGTGTCTAACAATCATGCCAGTGTTGCATACCTTAGATCGTTGCGTGCCATCGTGATTAAGTGATAGACCGTAAAAATATGCAGTAAGTGCGTAGCAGTTTTGCTGGTCGCATTTCAGGGATCAATCGGCCCTTATCGGGTGATGCTGAGACTTTGACTGCTTGTACGCGGTCTGTTATCTTTTTCATCCATGATTTTGCCATTTTGCTTAATCACACATACAAACGTAGGGTTGGATCCATGACTTGTTTGAAAGATGAGGCCATAACATTAAAAAAAATAGGAGCCTTTCAAGTAATTGACCTTTTTGGTGAATCCCATAATTCCTTGCGGTTAGACCCGAGATGTGGCCATTTGACGTCACACCGATGCACACACAAAGCGAACATCATTACTGAGCATTGCAAGTTGGCGTAACATCAAAGGATGACATCTCGGGTCTAACCGCAAGGAATTATGGGATTTACAAGTTTTATCACAACCGTTGCACCACATTTTGAAACCTACTTTGTGCTTCATTTTGATTGGCTTATTACTTTGCCTATTTGTTACAATTAAATTAATTTGGATACTCAGCACTTTCAAATGTCAGACTGGAGCAACCAATGTGTGAATGATTATTTTACTTTTATCGTATTATTTTATTTTTTCCATCTTCCAGCTTAGACCAACATCAATAGAGAAAGAAATCTTCCCTCAAATGGCCCAAGATGGTCAACTCTATGCAATGGACCTACACGGGTTCTGGATGGACGTAGGTCAACCACCAGATTTCTTGAAAGGAATGTGCATGTACTTGAACAGTTTAGGCCAGAAAAACTCGGACCAATTAAGTCATGGTGATGGCATTGTAGGAAATGTTATGGTGGTAAGTATTGTGCATATTAAAATTAATATAAGGTCACTGGGCGGGAAAAACCTCATAATGTCCTTTTGGCCCTTGGACATGGACAAAGCCTTGTAGGTGTAGACAGCATCCATGTTCAAGAGCCAAAAGTACATGCAGGAAACACCTCATAATGTACTTTTGGCCCTTGAACATGGATAAAGCCTTGTAGATGTAGTCTTTATATTGAATGGTTTGCTTCATCCATGTTCAAGGGCAAAAAGTACATATATGAGGTTTTCCCCGCCCAGTGAATATTATGTAAAGTAAGAAATGATTGCTCACTACAAGAGGCAACTGAATATAATAAAGAACAGTAAAGAACAGTTTAACAACCCAAAGTATTGCAATTAAACAAGACAAGAAATAAACACAAATCCCACACAACTCAACTTGGAAAAAAAAATGGGAATGTGCTGGCATGGGATTCGAACCCACAACCTTTTGATCTCTAGACAGATGCCCTATCCATTAGGCTACCAGCTGCCACTGATAAATGGTGGTTAAAACTGGGTACTACTGTAGGGAGTCAAGGTATACAATACTCACAAACAAATATATATTATGTAAGTACACAATGCAGGAGATCATTACTGATGCTAATAATCATTACCCCAGCACAATACAAGTAAAGTACTTATACTGGGGTAACGATTAAGGATCATTTGTCACCTGTCAAAATTGCCCAATTAACCCCAAAAATTATAGCAGGTTCACATGACAATTTGGGCAAGAAGCTCAATTCGGCTGAAAAGTGAGTAAGGCAGTTTTCCTAGCAGGGTGATGACATGAATTTTGCTACCAAATTTGTGTCATAACTTATGGTGAAATCAAAACCTAGTTTTGTACTAGCAATTAGAAATCAACGCAGTCAAGCCAGTTTACTCCATTACAGACTCAAACTGCTCCAATTATGGATGTTAGGTGTAGTTCATATAAACGCAGAGATGCCAACATTAACATCCAGAAAATGGAAGGATTCAAACAGAAAATAGGGAGGTTTTCAAAATTACATGCAACTTCAATGGCACATAGAGAGGTTGCCAAATTTGGGTGTCAAAATGGACAAAAATGTTTCCAAAAATAAGGAGCCTCCCTCTAAAATAGGGAGGATTGGCATCTCTGTTAAAACGGTATAAGAAACACAAGTAGTTTTACAACGCTTCCAACCCATCATGAGGTAATTTGTTGTCAATTTAGAAGTACTCCGAAATCATTATTTTATGGATCAGCATTACTTATAATACATTCAGCTTGTAAATCTGCCTTGAGATATATAGTCTTGTTGTAAAAACAGAATAATTTGTACAGTTGTGTGCAGAGACTAGCATATACTAGTCTCAGGTTGTGTGACATGGACTGTATAATGTTGGCGTTGCTGTATTTGATGGTCTTGCATATAACTCGATGTATTTAATGATCTTACATATAACTTGATGTATTTGTTGATGGTCTTACATATAACTTGATGTTTTAACTCAACTAAACAACCAAGTTTTCTGATATTTTTACAAGCAATGTATCTTGTTACTGAAAAGCAATATTAAAATTTCGCATTGTTGTCCTTTATTTGCTTCCAGGATCCATCTGCTAAAATAGGAAACAATTGTAGAATAGGTCCCAATGTAGTGATAGGACCTAATGTAGTCATTGAAGATGGTGTGTGCCTGAAACGTAGTACCATACTATCAGGAGCCATTATCAAGTCACATTCCTGGATACAGTCATCAATTATAGGATGGAAATGCAGAATTGGACAATGGGTAAGTAGGTTGGATAAATTAAAATCTAAATTTGTGAATATTTTATAAGATATTCGCCATCTTGCTACCACAACAAGGTTCTCTTTTACTTTTAAATTTGAAATGTTTTATGTAATATGCATGAGCCATTAATTTAGGGATTCAATCCCGGGATTCAATCATGTTTCACCATTGCTAATCAGTGAAGAACAATGGTGAAACATGATTGAATCCCTTTCAACAACGAAACCAAGCTAAGGATCGCCTAATTCACATAATTCTGTCATTCGCAATGTGCCACTCAACCTACAATAACAAGAAGATCAGTGAGTATACGATACTGGACCGTGGATTCATCACCGATTAACAATGCTTGGCGTTGAGTTGTTGAAATCAAATTGAATTATTTATCTTCATCATTTGGCGAAGCAGGTATGCTAAAATATATGTGTACAGAAAATCTGTGTGTTAGCAGGGACAGACTTAGGTTTCAGTTTTCTACTGGCCCTCCGGGCCAGTGAAATGGCAGATCTAGTGGCCCTGCAATAAATTTACTGGCCCAGCTTTTTCAATATGTTCTACTGCAAAAAAAACCCCTCTAATTTCTTTCTTGGTGTTTGGGGGGAAAATCTTCCTTCCCAGTGGCGTAACTAGGGTTGGTAGCGCCCAGGGCAAGAAACAAAATTGGCGCCCCTATCCCCCACCCAAGAATATCTTAGATGCGAGCAGTGGCGTATAGCTCAGGGGCTGAGGATACATAATGCTCCCCAATTCTTGAAAAAATTGCGCGCCAGGCGCGCGAAAATTTGGACAAATAAGGCCTATACACTAATTAATTTTGGTTACTAGATGTTGAATATCTGTCTTAAAATGTTCTTTCAATTGATTTTGTGCTGAAATGCGCACAAAAATTTTAATTTTCATCGCTTGGAGGGGTGCAGAATCGATGCTGAATTGGTCAATTTGGCGCACTAGGGTGGCGCCCGGGCCATGTTATATGTTGCCCCCTCTGCCCCCCATAGTTACGCCAGTGGTCCTGCCTTTTTTAGTTCCAAAAGTTCACAAAGGTTCAAATATGCGGTGTTTACGGTATCACTATCATCATCAGATAGCGCACGAAAGAGCTTGGAAGTAGTAGGCTACGTAGGCCTACTATCACCGTATATTTCCAACTTGCTAGCAATGCAAGAATAAGAATTTAAATATACAAAAAATCATTGAATAAAGATATAAATTACAGGGGATAGGCGGAGCAGAAACTGTGTAAACAATGTCCATGACTGATTATATCTTGTCTCATATGTGTTGGCTCAAAAATCTAGTGGCCCGCCGGGCCAGTGTTGTTGGAAGTTTTCTGGCCCGACGCAAAATCCACTGGCCCCGGGCCACCGGGCCACTGCTTAAATCCGTCCCTGTGTGTTAGATATGTTTAGATATATATTTAAGTTTTATGTGGAATCGAATGTTTAAAAACTGTCATGTTACCATTCAAGGGCGTGCATTTTTGGCGATATTGAGGATTTGTGCCAAAATAATCCTGAGAACACCGGACACAAAGGGCTATTTGCGTTGAAATTAATATTTAAATTAATGGATTTCAAAATCAGACTTCCTGTTAACAAAAGGAGCAAAGGTAGCATAAATCTTCCATAGAGTTTGTGTATGCAATGCAGGTGGTCTCTGGTGTTTAGAGCAACAAAGGGCTTTCTGCAGACGTTTTTTTGCATTATCTCGAAATTTTAGCTATAGCCCTTTATTCCACTAAGCCCTCACATTTGTGAGACGTTGGGTGCAAATATTTTATCTCATTAACCGTTGGCCTCTGTTTTGTGTTATTATCATTATGCAGGTACGGATGGAGAACGTCTCAGTATTAGGAGAAGATGTAGAAGTCAAGGACGAGCTATATATCAATGGCGGACGAATTCTTCCACACAAATCAATCGGTGCCTCTGTATCAGAACCTCAAATTATTATGTAACCATGCTGACTATAATAGATGCTATTTTTTGATACCAAACTTTTATAAAATCAACTTGTGTCCAATTTTAGGGTTTCTTTCTTTGCATTTGTTGTCAGAGAATTTTAATTTAAGCATTTTTACTTGGGAACAAATATAAATGTAATTGACTTTTCTAGTTGCAATCCATACACCCCAATGGAAGACCTTAGTCTCCCACACAGGGAGTGTGGATTTCAAATGGAATCACCCATTCAGGTAACCTTGTTTGAAATTCACACTCCGTGTGTGGGAGATTAAGGTCATGTCTTCAATAGGGGGTGTATGGATTTTAACTGGAATAGCCAAACTGTTAAACCTATTGTCTGCGTGGGATAATCATAAGTAACAAATCAAAGCATGATTTAGTTTTTTCTCAGTTCAATTAAAACATTCCTTTTTCATTTTGAAAAAAGAATAACATATGCAGCTGATTTTGGTATCTTGAACAGGCAAAACAAATGAAATTATGTTCTTGATGGTAATAACCCGACGGTAATAAAATAATTTGAATTGTACCTTGTGTGCTACAAATGGACAAAATATGTGACACAATCTGATCTATGGAGGCCAAAGGTGGCAAATTTGAAATTGAAATAAAGTCAAAAATATGGAGTAAAAAAACAAATACATAGGAAATTATACATAGCCTAATGTTTGTATAAGGCAATAATTATATAGTAACTCAATTTTCAGAAATGCCTCCTTTGGCGACCAGATTGTTTCACACATACGCAGTTTTACTTTTAAAAAACATATATCTAATTAAAATTATTTTCTTGTTTATTCAAAATTCTTGACCATGATTTGGGCTAGTCCTGTCACTTTCCTGCTCCAGATAACCAGAAATCAAAGAAACACCTGACAATCCTCAAGAATGGGTGAGGATCCACACTTCCTGCCATTCTCTTCCAGTAGTGTTTGTATTTCTGTATATTTTGGACTTGCTCAAAACTGCTTCCAGAACCTATTCCATCTATCACTGTAATCATGTTTTTACTTTGTTTTATCTTGTTCTTTTATATTTACAACTACCTAATTTTGTAGAATGTTTTCTTTTGAAATAATTTTGAAATTTGAAATAAGTAGAAAAGCATTTTTGTAGCATTCCTGTGTACATTGTTTGGATCATTCCTTCTTCAACATGAATTGCTTCTTTAAAGGCTAATACAAGTATAAAAAGGATAAAAAGACTAGTTTGCGTCTGACGTCATCTGTCAATCAAACTCAGAGCAAGGTTTGTTTACAAGTGTCGTGATGATATGAGTTGCTGAACACGGCGGTAAACCGGCGCCTTATTGTTAATTTTGCACCATCAAACATACAAACCATCTCAAAAGTTAGGTCTTAATAGTAGGAAACTTTCTTTGGTGAAGGCACCATGTCCACAATGCCTAGAAAAGTTGCTTTTTGTCTTGTAAGAGTACGCTATTCCTTTTCTCCGATCAGCACCAGCCAGATAAATCGACCTTCCTTGTACGCACTATTAGCCAATCAAGGATCGTAGAGAATTTGATTGACAGTGACGTCAGACGCAAACTAGTCTTTTTATCTTTGTCTTTCATTATAATTCTATGTTTTTCATGAGGCCCAGTGTAGTATGGAAGCACTTTTATTACTTATTTGCTTTGTTGCAAAATATTTATTTTAATTTGATTAAGCATACAATACCTATTGATCTACAAGGCTGACATTGGACATGTTTCTAAAATATTGCAAAATTGCTATAAAAAAAGACAAATGAAAACAACACTTTCCTTATGTCTTTGTTTTAATAGTAAGTTCAAGTATTACAATTCTTTTAGTTATAAGTTTAGGAGCAAGGCTGAAATATTTCTCAATTTTCCTCAGTGGTAGACCAGGATGATTTTTTCTTGGGCAAGGGGTTAGACAATTGTCAGTCAGAGATTTATTATTTTGATCAATTTGATAAATTGTTTATTTTGGTTACATTTTTCTTGTGAACTGTTTGTTGGGTTAAACCACAGAACAGAGCCTTTGTGATAAGACTAGGTGATAAGAAGAATAATGTAGTGTGGGCTATGGGCTTATTGTTTGAATTGTTGATTGATATTTATTTATTTAGTAATACAGTGCCATATATATACGGATTATATACAGTAATGAGGAGTGAGTGATCAACTTTATAATAACCTACAACTTAATCATAGCCCTATTATATTAAAAACTCATTCAAATTTCATATTTTCAGTACAGATGGCTCACAATATGCCAACAAATTGGTGATACTGGGATGGGAACACAATGACCCTCCCCCCTCTTTGGATAAACCACTGCTACCTTCCCTTTCCCCAATTCACATTACATCAATATTGAGTGATGCAGACTGGGAAAGGGAGGGTGTTAATAATTACAGTAAGAATTCCAAGTGATTGAACACAATAATATGCGATCTTATTTCAAAGGACAAAATGTGTGCGGGGTGAAAATACTGATCAAACCAATCCAAAGACAAACTGACTAATCAGGAGTGAGTTGGATTTACCATCCTGCATAGCATTTGTAATATTGTACATGCATGTTCATTCAATTGATATTCTTGCTGCCAGTGTCAATAAATATTGTTATGGGAAGAGCAACCGGATGAAGTCTTCCAAGATTTTCTCCAAGATCGTAGTTGCAGTAGAGACTTGACCCTAATGCCCCAAGTGCTTTTTGGTGATTGAAAAGGAAAGAAGGAATAAAGGGAAAAAATGAACAAATGAATCTGAGACCCCACGTTAAACCGTGTTAATATCGCTTATGGTGATTGTGTCACCTCGTCACGTGGGATGCATGCATGCGCAGATGCACACAGTATGTCATTTAGTATTTTATAGTACCTGGAAGTGTAACGGTTAATACAAGCATAATTTAAGAATGCTATGAATGAACTGTCATTTTATATGTAATCAATCAAAAATGAATTAGTATTGTCTGAAGCTCTTGATTAGCAGTGCACTGTTAATGTATTATTAAAATGCAGATACCAAAACTTAATGCTTATAGGTTGTTCACTTATTATGTATGGTTTGAGGATTTTGTATCAAGATTGTCCCTATCAAAATATGTGATGCGATCAAGCAAAATCAGTCGGAACTCGCAAATATTGATTTTGAGATATAGCCAAAAGTTTCCTGTTGTTTCGGAAACTCTTTTAATTGCTCATATCTTTAGAATTGGTTGTTCAATTTCAATAGGGTTTTCTGCAAATGTAAAATGCAGCTTTGTAAATGCTAGCAGCATGTAGACTGATATTGGACTCTGTAATATTGACATAAACTTAAAAAGTTACCTTTTCAGAGTCTGAGTGGAGCAAAGATGTAGCTTACAAATGCTGTTTACTATCCTATAAGAAACTGAAACTATTTCCAGGTTCTGACTGATTTTGCTTGATTGCATCACATATTAGTCGCTTCTCATTCATAGACTTGTTCATCTTTTATTTCATATATATTTAATGGTCTGAAGTGTTAGATCCTAGACCACTAATTATTCAGTTAACAAGGAAGTAATGTTTAAGCTTTATTGAGAAAACTTGGTTTATTTTAATCAGTAGCTTTGATAGAGCAAAATGACTCATCAAAATCGACTATTGAAAGGCATGAATGATTCAAGCTTGAAAACATGACGGGGTCATCTTGTATTCGTAATAACTTCTGATTGCAATAACCCATCTACACAATGTTCCCTGCATAAACATTATTATTTAAACAATTGATATCAAGGATGTTGTCATTGTATGCGAGATGTGACATTTTATTGGGACAGTGTGTACAAGGAAGTGCGCTTTTTTAAAGCCCATACTTTGGCTCAAAATATGTCTGTATTCCTGATACAAGAAAAAGACTAAAATGAAATAACAACAGAATATCAGGTTTGATTTTTAATTCATTATTTTTTATTTCATTTTAAAATTTATTTAAAAATACATAAATTCTGAATAATAATAAACCGTTATGGAAATAGAAACAGTAACTTGAGAAGTACAAGAAGAATCCATCTGCAAATGCTCCATTCCCATCTGCAATATAAGTGTCATAGAATGCTGTATGTGTGTACAGTATAGAATGCAGATCTGTCAAATGTATATTCACCCTTTGCATGTTTGACAGGTGTGCGCACACACAGTACGTACTTGCCGGCAGAACCTCATTTAGAGATGGCCGTGCGATCGGCGAATAGGGCAGCTATTGCAGATAGACACTTGAACACACTTCTCGCATTTGTTTTTCGTAACCTGCATATGTGGCTGGCAATTTTATCAGAAGGATACAAATTGTAGCAAATCTTTACTGATTGTATTTATGCTTTGGCAATATAAATACGGTAATAGTATACAATAAACCAATTCTGTTGTTCTTAAGGGCTCGGATAGCAACATTTGCACAGTATTTTTCCTAGGACATGAGAGAGCACATCAGACATATCGAATTGCATTCTGAATACGAGGAATGTCCTTCTGATATCAAATAATTTTAATTTTTTGAATACAATAATACGAATTTTGTGGCAATAAAATTTGTATATTGCGAATTTCAAAAAAATTATTTCATATCAGAAGGATATCCATCGTATTCAGAATGCAATTCGATATGTCTGATGTGCTTTCAAATCCCAGAAAAAAATACTGTGCAAATGTTGCTATTCGAGCCCTTAATTGACAACCATTATCTATTGCTTCAAATTTAACCCAATGGGTACTGTATTGACAGAATTATTGGCATCTAAGAACTTTTTTGATTGGTTACAAAGAATACTACATCATGTATTGAGCCAATCAGAGATTATGGTAAAGATAATCAGTAGGACTGATGGGATTTACTAAATATTGCTAAGAGACCTGAAAGCTCTATTATGATTGGTTACACAGATGATTATATGATGTAATTAACCAATTAGGGGCATTGATGTAAGAATGACAGAGCCCATTGAGTTAATTAAATTGCACATGTACATGATTAGATAAGCTTCTAGGTCTCGATTCCGAGATACCAGATATCAAACTGTTGTCAAGGTATACATTTTTTTCAAAGGGTGAAATTTGTTTCAACAAATATTATTACTGTTGTATATTCTATATTATTGTGACTTAACACAAGATTGACCTTTGACTCCAAATCACCACTGGCTTCCTTACAAGCCTTCCTGTCAAATATTTGATGTGATCAAGCCAGATGAGTTGTTTGTCACAAATATTGATATAGTTAATAATAAAATTCCACTTTGTTTGTATTTTATTGTTTTGAACAACACTCAAATGGCTGCATCTCTTGAATCATAAGTCCAATTGTCATGGGATTTTCAATACGGTACAAGAAAGCTCTGACAAGGTTACTTACAATGAAATTGCAAAATAAATAATTTTTGATATTAACTCACAAACGACTCATTTTATCTGATCGCATCACATATATTACTTCTGGTACTGTTGTCAAAAAGCCACTTTTGAAAAAGCCTTTCAAATATAACCTGATTCTACTTATATAAAAATATATTTTTCTTTGTGGTTTAAAACAAAATTGTCTTTGGTTTGAAATCAACGGTTTGACTTCCTTACCAGCTTTTCTTGATTAATCATCATGGTGCTTTTTATACAGTCTCAAAGCCACAAAAAAACCAAATCATAAAAGAATGGGCTATAATCCACATTACCCCTGTGGAAGTTTTAGCTAAATTCTTCCACAGATGGAGTGTGAGTTTCAAATAGAATAGACAATTGGGTAACTGGGGGTATAGATTTCAAAATGAATAACCCTAACCAATTGCTTATGTGACACGATCTGGTCCATGGGGGGCCAAAGACGGCAAATTTGAAACTGAGATAAAGGTATAAATATGTAGTTAATAAACAATAAAATACATAAGAAAATATACATCAAAAAACTTCATAGCTTTAGAACAAGGATGCTAGACCTTCAGTGTTTTCAGTAAATGATAGCTTATTGTATGTATAATGTAATAATCCCAATAACTCCATTTTCAAAAATGCCTCCTTTGGCCCCATGGACCAGATCGTGTCACATATGAAAAACATTGTTCCCCTTTGGAAGATATTTCCAAAATCTTCTACAGGGGTAGTGTGAATTTTAAACGGAATAGCCCAATGTTGAGAAATCCATGATATGTAATTCTACACAGAATTAGCCTCATGTTAAGACTTCATTGAGAGAATATGGAATAAAGCTAGTGCTGTATGTTAATAATTCCATATTGAAGTCATTAGGCTAATTCTATGTAAATATTACATAAAGGAAGAACCATGTGTATAATCATCCTTCAAATTCTGTAGAGGAAAAAAGGTCATTGAGACTTTTGCCTCCCTGTGCTCCTCGGGTTATGACCTTGGGGACTGACCCATGTGGCAATCATTTTAAATGTCATCCAATTCCAAAATTTGTAGTTTATTTATATATATACAAAAATAGATCATTTACATAAATTATTATTAAAAAAATAGTAGAAATGTACTGGCATTGAGGTTATTTGGTCATACAGTAAATAAGTACAAATGACAAATACCAAACATCATTATCCAAAACATATACTAAGTACACAAATCTGATTTGACACATTCCTACATCTCACTGCACTGGCAGCCATATATGTAACTGAGATGCTTGAAATCATGGGCGACAGACATTAATCCGGGGGGGGGGGGGGGGGTGACAATTCAGGCTGATTGTCCCCTCCACATGTCAAGCCGGATTGGCTTGAAATAAGTCTTTTGTCAACATATTCACAACTAGCCTTGTGCATAAACACAAGAAAAATAGTGTTAGCACAACATAAGGGGCTGTGCAATCATTGTGAGCCGGGGTGGGTAAAATGAGCGGGAAACAATTTTGTGGCAAGCTGAATAGGGGGAGGCAGGGTGGGAGACAAGCGGGTTTTAGAAGGTCAAGAAGGGTAGGGTAAACAGTTTTTGGCACACATTTATGGGACACCTTTTAAATAAAATGCTCTAAAAAGGATTGGAAACATTTAAAAATGCAAAGGAGTAAGGACAGGACAGGAGGAAAAAGGGGAGGGGCAAGCAATTTTTGGCATGCCGTTTTTTTTACTCCTTCCTGGCTCATAATTATTGCACAGCCCCTAAACGTATATTGCCACCCTCCCCAATTCAATGTTGATGGAAGCCATTTTGACACATAGAAATGTAGAAGGAAAGGGGATGGGAGTTTGTACTTATCATTTGAACTTCCGTTTACTCCTTTCATCAAAATTTGATACTTTATAATTGCACACACTCATTATTCCGACTTTAGTGGCAACAACATATTCCTTTTGCATTCACATCTCAATTTTTACTGAGCTACAAGTTTTCCCTGAAAATATTCCTGATATAAAAACTAATTTATAATAGTTTTACAGATGATCAAAAAACAGATTATTGCTTACTGGAATTAGTTGCATAAATTGCATCCCACAGAAAAACCATTGATATACAATTCAAAAGTGGAAACACTATACAACTCATGCGTATACAATTCTTGTGGTCATTAATTGCCAATAAACATTGAAAGACTTAACTATTAACTTCCCAATGTGCCTCCAAGTCTTACATTTTATGGCAGTAAGTACTTTCTTTCAACAATGTGGAATGGTGTAAGCCCAAATATTTGGGGCACTGTTTCAATTTGTTATTAAATGTTTGAACATTCGATTTTGATACAGGGATAAAGCTTATCAACTGATGGAACCAAAATTGAAAAACAAACAGAACAAAGAAGTCAATAATATTTGGTTGTTCTGAACTTATGAACTAAAATTTGAAATGATACTAATATGGGCAGAAATTTTAAATGTACAAGGAACACTAACTCTACAGGTAACATTGAAAGCCAGAAAATACTCCCTGAATGGTTGAGACAGTATATTTTCACATTTAAAATTACCTAAACTTCAAATTTGAAGAGAATTGAAATGAAACATGTTGCTAATAGTAATGTTACTGATGTTGTCAATGTATTCCCTGAAGCAGTGGTTGGTATAATAGGGTTAGGTGGTGGTTCCGTTGGTAGCTTTATAAGACTGCTTGGGTATTCCCCTGTGTCACGTTCCATACAAAACATCTCTGGGTCGTCATCATATTCTGAAATGATAAAAAAAGGATATATGAACTAAAAGACAAAAAGTACTGTAATAGATGCCAACTGTTTCATCTTAAAGAACAGAGGTCCCACTTTTGTTTTCAAAATTGAATGTGTGTGATATGCCATTCAACAACTCTTCCTATACCTTTGTACAGGAGCCAAGCGTTGTTAATCGGTGATGAATCTACAGTCCAGTAGCATATACGCGAACGCAAGGTTACGCTGTTACGCATGAGCGTCCGGCGCGTCTGCATCAGTGGTTTACTTCGCTCGGGCAGCTAAAGCTACCCTCGCGAAGTAAACCACTCAGACGACGAGGATGCATCATTGTTAATCGGTGATAAACAATGGTGAAACATGATTGAATCCCTAATTTAAGGTGCATTTCAGGATGTAATTGGAAAAGAGGTTTCACTTGTGTCTGAGTGTGACAACCCCCCCTTCCTTTTCAAACTCCATTTCTAAAACAAAATTATGACAAAACAGGAAATGGACAATGCAAAATAGTTTCAATAAGTCACTCAAAGAAGTATCTTGTATTGTACAAACCACCTTGTTTTAAAGCTCTCATGAACTCATGAATAATGGCGGATTGCTTTGTTATCCTGGCAATACGAGTAGCAAAACAAGGTAAAAAATGAGTACTTACTTAATCCATCTGTCCCTAAGCAAGTACTAGTAAATTATCAATTTTCCCAACCCTAAACCCAGAATATACCAGAGATTTGAGACACAAATACAACTAAATACAAACATGGTCTGAAAGTTGGCCTGATTTCATACAACATTTTTTTCTCAAAGGACCCTTAATTCATATGATTTATTGGGCAAGAAATACCCCCTTTTTGTCTCGCCTGAATGTTCAGGGAGAGACTTAGTAATCACTATGGTGTGTGTGTGTCCGTGTGTGTGGGGGGGGGGGGGGGTGTGTGTGTGTTTGGGAAAAGCTTGTGAACGCGTTATCTTGAGAACCGTAAGTGCTATGATGATGAAACTTTATAGGGGTAGCATGACCAAAGGGTGTCAACCTGATTAGATTTTGAGCGCAAAATATGGTAATTAAGTACCTAATTTGCATAATTTATGCGTAATAAGCAAAATACCTTGTGAACAGATTATCTGGAGATCCGTATGGGGTACAGTGACGTAACTTGGTGGGGAGTAAGCGTGGCCAGATGTTCTCGACCTGATTAGATTTTCAGCGCAAAATATGCTAATTAAGTACCTAATTTGCATAATTTATGCGTATTTGATGCGTATCAAGCAAAAAACCTTGTGAACAGTTTATCTGGAGATCCGTATGGAGTACAGTGACGTAACTTGGTGGGGAGTAGCGTGGCCAGATGTACTCGACCTGATTAATTTTTCAGCGCAAAATATGCTAATTAAGTACCTAATTTGCATAATTTATGCGTATTTGATGCGTATCAAGCAAAAAACCCTTGTGAACAGCTTATCTGGAGATCCGTATGGGGTACAGTGGACGTAACTTGGTGAGGAGAAGCGGGGCCAGAGGTTCTCGACCTGATTAGATTTTGAGCGTAAAATATGGTAATTAAGTACCTAATTTGCATAATATATGCGTAATAAGCAAAATACCTTGTGAACAGATTATCTGGAGATCCGTATGGGGTACAGTGACGTAACTTGGTGGGGAGTTGCGTGGCCAGAGGTACTCGACCTGATTAGATTTTCATGAGGTCAAAGGTCACATACAAGGTCAAAGGTCAACTGAGGTCACCAAATCTTTTAATAATTAATTTTCAACTGTGCATTACATATCCCAATAACAGCTTGATCAGTCATGTAATTAAGGAAATATGACGACTTTAAGATAGTCGCTTTCTTTGTAAAGTATAGCAAAGTAGCACTTTCAATGAGTGATAACTCGTAAAGGAAGCATCTTTCTGTTTTGATTTATTTGATGAAATAGTTCTTTGGTATTGCCAAATTTGATTTTTCAGCGCAACATACTTTATCCAATTTCGTGAGGTCAAAGGTCACATACAAGGTCAAAGGTCAACTGAGGTTACCAAATCTTTTAATCATTAATTTTCAACTGTGCATCACATATCCCAATAACAGCTTGATCGGTCATGTAATTAAGGAAATATGACGACTTTCAGATAGTCGCTTTCCATGTAAAGTATAGCAAAGTAGCACTTTCAATGAGTGATAACTCGTAAAGGAAGCATCTTTCTGTTTTGATTTATTACTTTGATGAAATAGTTCTTTGGTTTTGCCAAATTTTTGGAAGGTCATTATGGGGTCATCCGAGGTCACTCAGGGGTCATCTGAGGTCAAGTTATTAAAAACTCGTATGGGCATGAAACTTGATGGGTACAGTCAACATTTCAAGAAAATTTTTGGAAGTTCATTTTGGGGTCACCAGGGTCATCTGAGGTCAAATTAGTAAAACTGTCGTATGGGCATGAAACTTGGTGGGTACAGTCATCATTTAAAGCCCAATTTTTGGAAGGTCATTTTGGGGTCACCAGGGGTCATCTGAGGTCAAATTAGTAAAAACTGTTGTATGGACATGAAACTTGGTGGGTACAGTCAACATTTCAAGCCAAATTTTTGGAAGGTCATTTCAGGGTCATCTGAGGTCAAATTAGTAAAAACTGTTGGATGGACATGAAACTTGGTGGGTACAGTCAACATTTAAAGCCAAATTTTGGAAGGTCATTTTGAGGTTACCAGGGTCATCTGAGGTCAAATTAGTAAAACTGTCGATGGGCATGAAACTTGGTGGGTACAGTCAACATTTAAAGCCAAATATTTGGAAGGTAATTTCGGAGTCACCAGGGGTCATCTGAGGACAAATTAGTAAAAACTCGTATGGGCATGAAACTTGATGGGTACAGTCAACATTTAAAGCCAAATTTTTGGAAGGTCATTTCGAGGCCACCAGGGGTCATCTGAGGTCAAATTGGTAAAAACTGTTGTATGGGCATGAAACTTAGCACAAGGGGTACAGTCAACATTTAGAGCCAAAATTTTAGAAGGTCATTTCAGGGCCACCAGGGGTCATCTGAGGTCATATTAGTAAAAACTGTTGCATGGGCATGAAACTTGGTGGGTACAGTTACCATCGGCCAGATAATCGTGCCCAGCCAATAACCGCCAAATTCATTTACCTCTCTACCAACAGTTATCGCTAAAGCAGGCGGTCACAAAAGCAGGCGAGACTCGTGGTTCGAGAACCGCCTTGTCTCAAATATCCTTGTTTTAATACACCATATTCATTGTGTACTCCAGTGTTTGATCTTTAAACTTACACTTTTTTGCATCACATATAATGTTTTTTGTTCATGGATGATACCCACCCCTGGGAACAGTGGCGGTGCCACGGGGGGGGCATGAGGGGCAAATGCCCCAGTCAAATCTGTTTCCCCAGTAAAACCCAAAATTATGAAAATTTCACCTTTTTTGTGGTAATTTTGCCCAAATTTGTTGATTTCCCCCTCTCCTGAAATTCCCTTTTCCCCTCAATCCCCCCCCGCCCGAAACAGTCGCCACTGCCTGGGAAACATTTCAGGCTAAAGATCCACTTACCATCAAATGATACCACAAATCTCACCCAGATAGCTATGGGACTCTGGTCACACCCATTGGTATCACAATAAAATTCTATTGTTAGGGTATTAGCATTAGCTTGTTCGCAGTTATATAGTCTCTGTTCAAAAGAAAATAATTATTACAGCTTATTTAATATGAGGTGACATCAGTGTTTATTTATAAACAAAATAAAGGGATAGGTCTATTCAAGGAAGATATACTACAAATATTGACTGCTATGAGGGGCATGGTTAAAATTATAGGCCCAAGGCGTAACCGAGGGGCAGTCATGGTTTGAGATCACTGTGGGCCTACAATTTTAACCATGCCCCAAATAAAAAGCAGTCAATATTTGTTTTATATACCAAATCTTAAGATTCTTGTCATCTGTTTGGCTAAAAGCATCGATTTTGGGAAGAAAAATGAATAGTTTCAATGCGAAAGACACAGATTACTACCTGCGATTTCCGCGTAATTATACCGTGCAAAAACATTAACGTATGTGTGCGTAATATAATTTTACGCTGGGAACAAAAATTATGCCCGCGCTTTTAACCTATCAGATGGCGAGATTCTTTAGATGATGTATATAATGCATGTTAGAATATGACCATTACTACAAATGTAGGTCAACTGGCCCATGCTTTCTTTGTTTTGAACCACTGTTTGAAATGATCACAACATAAAGCCTATGGCATATCCTATTTCCGAATAGGTGTATGAGCCTAGGCTTGAACCAGTAACTAATGGATACTAATATGCACTACGTCAGCGAATTGAGCCACAGAGGTATGCTGGAGAAGATCAGTGATTACCTACTTGATGCCTTGGGAAATTGCAATCTTACAGTATAGTCTAGCTATTGTGATAGTTTTGGAACAAAAATGCAATACATGTGAAACTTACCCCATCATCACATCCAAAATCTTGTACTTGAGTTCTTACACTGTACACAAACAAAAAGTTATACAAAACGATAAATTTTAAATATAAGTGCAAACGTTTTCAGAGGGCTGAGCTATCGTTACTCTAGAGAGTGCCATCTTCAGAGCCCTCTGAAAAGGACATCTCTAGGGAAAGATCAAACTTTACACTTGTTTCAGCCATTTTTTCTAACTTGAATGAAAACAACACATTTACTTCTGTTCAGTAGCGGGACCACGCAGGGCTTGAGGGGGCAAATTCTCCCAGTCAGAACTCTTTCCCCTCCTGTTGCCCCTCCCTCCATCCCAGTAAAAACCCAAAATTAAGAAAATTGCCACTTTTGGCGGCAATTTTGCGCAAAATTTCTTGATCCCCCCCCTAAAATTCACTTTGCCCCTCAGTGCCCCCCCCCCCAAAAAAATTTCCTGGCGCTGCCACTGCTTCTGTTCATTAATAGGGTTGGAAGTCCATTCTCTATTACCTACATGTAGTACCTACAGCTACTGCTGTGTTCATGTGAGAGTGACATCACCATTGTTTTAAGGGCAAATCTGCCTCGGTTCAAGAAACTCACTCGCGTACAGGTGGTTTTGACTGAATATCGACTTTAATAAATTACTTACTTTCGCAAAAATGCTGTCATTTTCATTATTATTCCTAGATTTTCAATATGGTATGCTGTTGTCTAATCAATCGACATGCCCTTTAATTGTTGTAAAATAGTCATTGGTGGCTGTTTCGCACAACAGCTGTGGCAATGGTGGGCAGCCGTGGCAGGTTGTACAGCTTCCTTTGGCAGTGGTTATGCCAGGGTGCATGAGGAATTCCTCCCTCCCCAGGAGAATATTTGTTGTTGTACATTTCAACTTTGGAAAATAAAATATTTGTTGTACCCCCAAAAAACACCCCTCATATTTTTAAATGTATTTTTTTATGATGCCACTACTATCAATTGGTCACATTACAGCTTGATCTTATGTATTATGATAATTAATTATACTTTGATCAGCTCGTAATCTGCGGGCCTTATGACATCACAGATTAATATCTATATATTATTTCAAGAATTGTCTTGTGACATCTTTCCAGAAGCATCAAAAATTATTCATTCAAATCAAATATGTTGTCTGTTTTCTTTAACATGCAAAATAGAGACCAGACAGGTCAACTATGACACTTAAAATGTGGGTCTACTTTTCAGCGTAGTCATAAAAGCCTAACAATTCCCACCGATAACGAGCTGATCAAAGTGTAGTATGCCATTTTCATTTAGATTTTAGGATCTTATTTTGTGAGAAATGTGTTGGTGTACACTCACATATTTTTTTTACTTTAACAAAGGTGTGGTGAGGTCGCACATTCCTCAAACTTGGTGGGTGGGTGCATCTGGACCTCAGACCGAACAAGTTTGCTTTGGTTAGTGGGCCAAGATCACCCGAGGTCATCCAGGGGTCATCTGAGGTCAAATTAGTAAAAACTGTCATATGGGCATGAAACTTGGTGGGTACAGACAACTTTTAGAGTCAAATTTTTGGACAGTCATTTTGGGTTCATCTGGGGTCATCCAAGGTCAAATTACTAAAAACTGTCGTATGGGCATGAAACGTGGTGGGTACAGTCAACATTTACAGTCAAATTTTGGAAGGTCATTTTGAGGTCACAAGGGGTCATCTAAGGTCAAATTAGTAAAAACTGTCCTATGGGCATAAAACTTGGTGAGTACAGTCACCATCAGCCAGGTAATCGCGACAGCCGAGAACCGCCAAATACGGGTAACCGCCTAGTCACAGATTAATATCTATATATTATTTCAAGAATTGTCTTGTGATATCTTGCCAGAAGCATCAAAAATTATTCATTCAAATCCAATATGTTGTCTGTTTTCTTTAACATGCAAAATAGAGACCAGACAGGTCAACTATGACACTTAAAATGTGGGTCTACTTTTCAGCGTAGTCATAAAAGCCTAACAATTCCCACCGATAACGAGCTGATCAAAGTGTAGTATGCCATTTTCATTTAGATTTTAGGATCTAATTTGGTGAGAAATGTGTTGGTGTACACTCACATATTTTTTTACTTTAACAAAGGTGTGGTGATTAAGTGCATGGTTTTCAGACAAGGGTCAAAAACATTATAGATAAAAAAAACATAGGAAAACTGGGTTTGACTGACCCTTGACATCCTTGGTAATTTTGTTTTGAAAAGGAAATAATGCAATGAATGGGTCTGTTGGAATTTAAGCTCATTAGAAAACAACATGCTGTGAGCAACACATGGTCAACAACATAACAACAACAAACACTTTTCCATCCAAGATCCGATATGATATCGGTAAAAAAAATTGTTTTTAATTTATTTTTATTCAAAGTTTTTTGGCAACTTTGGAGAACCACTGGACCTATTCTGAAGTGCTAGGATCATTCACAGTCAATTTGAAAACAAAAATTGGAAAAAATAGGAAACAATTACAGTTTGTTATCCTTAATAATTATGCAAACCATTAACTAATGTTTACCTCTCCATGATATATCACATATCATAGACACATTGGTTTTCCATGCATTAAAAAAATAAAATTTTTACCAATATCCGATCCGATACTGATATCGAAAATATCGGGCCGATAATCCAATAATCGGTTGAGCCCTACTTTAAAGAAATAAGGTGAATACAATTTCCTGACAAATACACGATCTGTATTTGTGAATCATTTTCAAAAGAGACTTACCAGAGTTTAGAATTGAGTAATCCATGTGTTTCTGCCATGATTTCAACTCTTTTATCAGCAGTTCCTTCAACTGTAAAACATGGATTGGGATCGCCATCAGGAGTATATGGTAATATTGTATAATAGAACCCTAGAGGGCGCATTCCTGGCTTGACCGAGGTAGCATTTCTATCATACTGGTCTTCAGGTATGGCCTCCCATACTGGAATTGTGTTCGGGCATTCACAGTTACAACCTTAAAAAATAAAACCGGGCAAATGATCTTATTATTGACAGCATCTGGTCCCCGGATCTGGTATACATTTTAACATTTAGGCATAGCTTTCCAACTAATAGAAAGATTGAGCATGCACAATGGCCATCTTTATGAACAGGGGGATAGCCAGGATTTTTTAGGAAGACTGATTTTGAAAAAGTGGACCTTTTTTTTCTATCTTTCCCCAAATTTTTGGACTTTTTTCACCGAGAAAGCATAAAGAACCTAAAGCTACACTCACTATAAATGGCTGCCCCCTGCCTATGCTCCTGTTTATGAGTAAGGAACATAATTAAAGTGGTAAAAAATGACAAAAATTGTGTTAAATTACAAAAATAAAAGGAATACTAAATTGCAATAAGAAAAGCAGCTTTCCCATAGCATAAAAAGATATTAAAAATGTCCTTACCATGCATTCTAAGCTAAAAAAATAATTATAATAATGAATGATAATGATAGTAATGTTTTTTTTCTGAAAATCTGCAAAGTCATTGTTGTGTAAAATTCTTTTGACTGTGAACATATCCTGCTGATTGTTGTAACATTGACCTTTCTGCTTCTGTGCACATTATCTATAAATGGTAACCTAGAACCACTCACATCACTTCATACATACGTGTAGTGACCTTCATTAAAATTTCACTTTTGGGCAAACAGGGAAAGCAATCAATTTTGGACAGGGCAAAAGAGGGATAAAAAGAGATTTTTGGCAAGTTAAACATGGGGGCAAGAGATTTCAGGCATATAATATGTCAAATATCCTGCTCGCTATCACTACGCTCACAATATAGACCATTTAAGTTTTGTAAATTGGGTTCCTGCAAATTTGTAAATGGGGGGGGGGGGCAACAGGCTGCAAGGTTGTTTTTTGGCAGTACAAGTTAAATAGCAACTACATATAGTTCAAATCATGACCTGTTCAGAAGATAATATTCACAAGTTTATCTGTCAACAGCAAAAATCATTATAGGCCTATCAGGAATTTAGGCCACTCACTCATAAATATCACAATAAGAAAATGTCAATTTGACACTAGTACCAGTCATACCTAAAATTCTTTCTTGAATTGATTTATATCCCTTCTAGATACAGGCTGTAAGCAGATAAAATATTGACATATAGGTTCTATGTCCTCTTTTCAGACAGCCCATCTCGTTCTTGAATTGCTTTATCATATATCAGTAGGCCAAATAAAAATTAAAAAAACATATATCATGTCCCCTCTCATTTTGTTTTTTGAGGTTTCTGCGATTATATTTTTATTTTTTGAAATTCAGTTATCTTTTCAAAAGGAAGTTGACATGCTTTCTATAGCCTTTGCTAAGGCTAATGAAAGTTGAGTCCCAGTTTCCCGTTACATAGTTTTTCATGACTGGGTAGGTGACTGTTTCATTATTCATTATTTTCAAACTTTCATTATTGGTGCAAAGTTAATTACGGAATGCTATGTTTTGAGGCCCAAATAAAATAATAAGGTATAGTAATGACCACGCTTCACTCAAATATTACCAACTTAGTCTTCAAAACAAGTTTTAATTAAGCACATCTTTGGAAGAACTTTTATACATTGAATTTGTTTAATTTCTTGCACAAACAGTTGTTTTGCCAATAAGGTTGACAAGCCTAACAAATGAAAGTACCACATTGTCTTTGAATGAAGAGACACTCCACATAGAAATAATATTCTTGCACATTGATTTTGTTCCCGCGAACTTGGCTGCCTCTCATGTTCTATCCATTTTCAGTGGTAGGAGAAAATTAGACGCAGGGTATTGGAATTGCTTGTCTCCAGTATATGCGCCGTACGATCATGATCGCCATTTTGCCACGTAGTTTAACCCAGCGTTTGTAAAGACTATATATATTCGGGTTTATCAATCAGCGTGTTACGATACAATTTGCCAGCCAGGGTTGGTGTTAAAGTGTTTAAAATATGTCTCGGACATGACAGATGACATTAAAACTATCCTTTTTTCTTAAAGACTTGAAAAATGTAAAATAATGACATAATGGAAAATAATGAAATATTTGATTAGCATTTCTTTCTGACCGGAGTCAGGTAACGGGAAACTGGGAATCAACTTTCATTAGCCTAATAATAAACAAGATACACTTGGAAAGTTTTGTGATCATTAGAAGCTAAGAAGGGCCTACCTTTCAGAACAACAAAATAATTTTAAAAAGGCTGCCTCCTTTCCAGACATTTATTGTATACACTAAAATGGGCATTTACACCAATTTTAAGATAAAAAAAATAGAAAATAAAAAAGGCCCCTCCTTTTTTTTGAATGGCCTTCCTTACAAGCTCTTGCATGCCATCAACATGTCGTCTCACAACTTGTTTGTAATTGTCTTGAATACACCCAACCCTACGACGTCCAGTCTAGATCATGTACTAGGATGGCTATCTGAATAACATGTTTTCATACAAATATCAGAGAAGATGAGAACAGATCAGTATGAAAGACAGTACACCAGCATGTAGGTGTACCGTAGGCCTATACATTCATGATTATGACTATATCATGAGACTGCGATTACTACTCTCTGATACTCACCCAAAACAAAGATCGAGATGAAACTTATCGTTGAGATGAATCTATGAAACTTCATCTCGGAAAACATGATCATAATGTGCTGTATGTTCACCATTACAAACTTGACGATGATCGGCGCACACAATGATAATGCAAAATAATTATACACAAAAGACAATTCAGCTCACAACAAGTCAGTATACCAGTTACCTATACCTCCGACACTGAATCATTGAACCAACATCATTACACAACAGGTTGAACCCATCTTCCGTGCAGAAAATACGTATCTAAAAATAACGCGATTGGTACAATTTCGTGGATGTCGTGTTACGTAGTTGATGAAGGAATTTCATTCAACCTTCGGGATTCACTATCGTGCAATTTTAATGCAAGTTTATTTTCACGAAACAAATTATTTTAAATTAGAATTTAAAATTAAAGCCATGTACGATACTAGTATTTTGAAATGAAATTGGTAAATTTTTTCAAACCTGATTTATTGGATGACATTTGAAGGACAACAGAGGAATATTGTTTAATTAATGTAGTTTTTAAGGGGTCGGTTTACATAACATAGTATTTTTTGCTGGGGTCTGAGAGCCCATCCGACACACCAAATTGCATTCTGAATACGAGGAATGTCCCTCAATTCTGATATCAAATGATTTTTTGAAATTCGCGATATAATACAAATTTTATGACAAATTATTTAAAAAAATGATATTTTTTATATATTTTTATAGTCCTCAAAGTAAACTTTAGAAATCTAATGATAAAAGTTTAAGTTTATGTACATGTAGCTGGGAGGAAAAGCAGTCCATCATATGAAAATTTTGACATTTCGTATTGATATATATTTCGCATCAAAACACCTACAATATTTTAGTCTTTTTTTGGGGGGGGATGTTTATCTTTGGGGGATGGTGGCGCAGCAGTACGGGCCTCACAATCCATCGGAGGGCTGCGAGTCCGAGCCCCGTTGGTGCCATCGTGTTGTGCACTTCGGCAAAGTGCTTTTCCTCACTCGCCTCTCTCTACGTACCCAGGGGTGAAATGGGGAGCTGACGACAGTGGAAATGTTAAAGGAGTATTTCGTGATTCTAGCATCCTCTTTTTATGACATTTGTCAGTAGGCCTACATATCCAAAAAAAAAGCATATTCCCAAAATTTCAGTTGATTCCGATATTGCGCTTGCGAGCTATGCATGCTTATGTGTATTACACTGCTCCATAGACAATACGTTGTAATTTCGTTCTGGTGCACCAGAACGAAATTTAAATTTCACGATATCTTGGCTAAACGAATTAATCTGCAAGAGATATTTTGTACATAAACATTATGTAGCCAGAGGTTTCCAGTGATATAAAAATCTCAACTTTTTTGAGAAAAGCGGGGATGAGGCTGTGGATCATTTAAATGCCCCTTTAAGTGCTTTTGATACATGTGAAAGGCGTTGTATAAATGTCAACATTTATTTATCAACATGATGGACGGCTTTTCATCCCAGCTACAAAGGTTACTTCGAGAACTGTTAAATGTAAATAATATCAGTTTTTAATAATTTGTCATAAAATTTGTATTATATTGCGAATTTAAAAAAAATCAAACTAATTATTTAATGTCAGAAGGACATTCCTCGTATTCAGAATGCAATTTGGTCTGATATGCTCTCAGGTCCCACAAAAATACTGTGCAAACGTCGCTATCTGGGCCCTTAAGACACCAAGCTGACAAAAAACAAACAAAACAAAAAAAAGCACTGAAGTTCAAGTTTCAATTATTATATTTTATCTAAATAACAATTCTGACACAAAGGCTTATAAAGGTATATAAAGCTACACAATATTTTTACATTTTAATTAATTAAATTATATTAAATATATAGTAATACGTTAAAACGCGTTTCAAACGTTTTTCAAAATGTGACAAGATATTTTTTATCACACTATGTTCTGTCATCATCAAGATGTTCTGTTATGTAAAGATCATTAAAACATTCAAAAACATTTTATTTTTGTATTTTGAACCAATACCAAAACGTATTTATAAATGTTGGCAAAATGTTAGGGTTGTGCAATAAGTATGACCCCCCCCCCCCCAAAACAAAAAAACCACAGCGTGCCATAAATGCTCCCCTCTCGGCCTGCCAAAAATATTTGCACCCTGGCCCGCCGTTGCATGTTTTTGGGATCCCAATTTGCAAACCTTAAATGGTCTAGATACAGTATAGCTTCTTACAGTGGCGTGCCAGGATTTTGGTGTGAGGGGGCAAAGCCAAATTTTCGTCCACATTAAGGGGGGAAAGCCAGATTTTCGTTCCCATTTGTCATTTTTTGTCCCATTCTTGGTCATTTTAAGGACATTTTGCTCTTTACCGTCCCCATTTTGTCCCTGAACATTTTTGTGGGGGGGGGCACTTGTCGCCCTGCGCGCCCTTAGCTACGCCACTGTCTAGATAGTAGGCCTACGATTGCGAGCAGGACAATGTACATTTCCGTACTGTTTTCCTACGCCTGTTCAGAGCATCTTATTTAAAAGGCACCCCATGAATGTGTGCCAAAACTCACTTGCCCCCCCCACTCAGCTTGCCAGAAATTGATTGCCCCCCCCCTTCGGCTGCGGCAAAAAAAAATTCCCCCCCCCCCCCGGCTCATAATTATTGCACAGCCCCTCACTGTAAAACACTTTTGCAAACATGAAAGAAACGTCGTTTCAACCAAATTGGTTGCACACGTTTGAAACAGTTGAAAATGTTTTGGATATCTCCCTTAAAATGTTTTACTGTATGATAAACCCAACATTTCTGGCAAATTTTGAAAATGTTTCGAAAATATTTAGTGTTTGCTGGATAGGGTATACATGTAGTATGTTTAGGGTAGAAAACTTTGTCTGGGGTCCATGCTTTGTTATTGTACCATGGCAAACTCCAAAACCATATGAACCATATTAAACTAATATCCCATGTATAAATATTTGCACGTTTCTACAACACTGTTCAAAAAGAGAGAGAAAAAACATTCAAAAATAAGAAATAATTGTTATGAGTACCGCTGAATCTTCCTTTTGGCAAATAGTCCAAATTGTTTTACAAAGCAACAAATGTAGAAAAGTTTGTACATGTCATGATTTCAGACCCGCACAGATTCTAACAACACAATTTTACTAACTGTATTTTCCATATTAAACGTGTTAAATGGTGAGAATCCGTTGTTATTACATATATCAGAACCTAGTCAACTGACTATGTATAATCCTAATTTTCATTTATAAATCAATGTATAATCCTAATTTTCATTTATAAATAAGGTCTCACACGATTTACTAATCGATTTTGACCAACAACCATGTTAATTTAATCATGTTAATTGAGTTAGATATGACCCGAAATGTAAAAATTCATGTGAGATCTTATATGTGACTCCTCGCCACAACTGAGCCCGGATGTCGCCAATCATCATTTTTGAGATATTCAACCAAAATATTCTGCTTGAAATTAGCTTTAAAATGATGTATATCATGTCTATATTACTTGACATTTAAGTAGTGAAAAATCAATAAAACAGTCAATAAATCCTTTCTTTCCTATTGTTTATTGTTAAGTTCGATGGAGCATATCTCAATAGTGGCACTGGCGACATCCGGGCTCAGTTGTGGCGAGGAGTCACATATGTTCTGCACAGGCATGATAACGATCATCCATGAAAAAACCTGAAAAGTTTGGAAAAGCCTGAAAAAGCGCGTGAAATGAGGCTAGAAAGGCCAAAAATGGGCTGAAATTAAAGAAAGTGCGGAAATTTGGACCACAAAAAAGCAGGAAATCCTGCAAGAGCAGGAAAATTCCCGGGAAAATTTTCATGCCTGTGTTCAGGAATTTAGTCAAAATCGACGATTATTGGTCATTTTCACCCAAACTATAATTTTTCTCATAACACTCGCAATAATACAACAGCAAAAAGCATGACGACCATCAGGACAGGTGTTCCAATAAGTCTGCCTACTCCATCTGTAGGATCTTCTGCCGGAGGAGCGGGTTTTAGTGATACGCCTGGTGGTAACGGTGCCGCAAGAGAACTAGGGTACTCGCCAGTGTCTCGTGAATCACACCATAATTCTGGATCAAGCTCATCTGTAGACAAATCAATCAACCATGCAAACAATCAGTTTCAAAGTCAAAGTTACTCCACCAGCCAATTCACTTGCTCAATCAATCAATCAATGGGCTATTCCAGAAAATAAGTGCACACCCCTATGGAAGAGTACCGGTAACTTTCCACTAAAAAAATAGCTGGATTTCCAAGTTTGCTTTTTGAAAACGATTGCCATCGCCAATGCAACGTTATATACTTGAAAAAGCTTAGAAATGTAATTAAACTAATGAAAAATCACAGAAATTGCCAAAATGAGCTATCAAATTGAGGATTTCTGATTTTGAACTATTTTTCTGCTGGATTTTATCGCCTTTGGATTTCCAAAAATCACGACTGGACAAAAAGTCCGGAATTCCCATGAGGACCCAAGCGTGTCTCTTCACGGAGCAACCGTTTTAACAAATTAACAAACACTTTCACTCTTAATCTAGCTTTACCAATAAAAACTATTAAAATGCAACCAAAATATATACATACCAGCGGGAGGGCTGACAGCAAATCGCACCCACATTCTGACGTCACTTTCATCACAGCTTGCCGCATCACAAAAAAATTCCAAGTTCAATGAATCGGCATTTGCTTGTCTACAATCGTAAATTCTCTATAGAAAAGAAACATTGAAATATTTCAATAGCTTTTAATTGAAATGTCATTTCTGTAATTTAGAGTGCACTGCTATCTTCAGTAGATAGCAGTAAATTACGCGCATTACTATAATAGCCATGAATTAACATGGTGAAGCGTTAACTGCATGCAACCAACCGCTGACTTTGAAATAAATAAATACCGGTAAATAAATAAATAAATAAATAAACTAATTTATTTATTGAAAGTAAATAATTTAATAATCAATAAACTTACATCAATGTAACTAAATTACAACAGTGTAACTAAATCAAAGTAAATAATTAATCACTCAATAGACTTACGGTATCACAGAGTTCGCGACCAAGTTGATCTCTCACGCTGTAAGTGAAAGCAAAAACAAAAGTATATTATTTTCTTACAAAAATAAAATAAATAATAAAAATGTGCAGAAGACAGCATATTTGTTAAATTATTGCACAAGCGCGAATAGTCATCTTCATTAGATAGCAGATTATCATAGTTATTTCTTTTTTAGTTTCTTTTGGAAATCCCTTGATTACTTTACTTTGTTTCTTTTCATATTTCACAAAAATTACAACATAGGCGTTAAGACCCAAAAAGGTGGAAGGTAGGTGGCACGAAAACCAAAATGCAAAATGGGTCATTCCATATGAAATCAAGGAGGCGTCCCACCTGACCCCTTCAGATTTGCTTTATATTGTGGTCATATGTTGTAGGCCTACCTGTAAAAATATTAAAACCTGCAAATTTGAGGTCTGTAGCTCTTATGGATTTTCTGTGGCAGCCATTTAAAGTTGGAGTAGGGGGTCTAACTTTGGACCCAAAAGTTGCCCTTTAAATAAATTACATCTTTGGGAGTCTGTGCCTTCTTTATAAAAAGAAAGAGAGGTCTGAAACTTTGTATACACACTAACTGCATGCCCAATTTGTCAAAAATATAAAATAAAAAAATTCTGTAATTGCTGCGTTGTGTCACGGGGTCATTAAATATGCAAGAAAAATGTAATATTTTGTAAACTGGCAAGTTTAGCCCCTAAATTCACACTTTTGTCAGATTAATTATTTTTTGTTATTTTTTATGCTATATATAGGATAAATACAATGCATATCCAAAAATTGAGGTCACAACTCATTTACATTTGAACAGCGCCCTCACGAAGATGAAATTTATTGCAAATTCAACATTTTCAGGGGCCCAAAGTCGATGTGGTCCACCTTCAAAATTTACAAAACATCACTTTTTATAACTACTAGTCTTAAATTACAACTTTGGTAAGTCCCAGTAATTGTATAGGTTGACTTCATATAAAATGACAAGCCCAAAGTTGACCATTTTCTTATGATTGCATGTAGTGCAAATGTGCAATTCGGAAGGCTTGAAAGTCAAATTGGCCACAATATTAAAAATAAATGATTAGATGAGTAGTTATTGGTCCTATTTACTTTTATTTCCATTTCATTTTCAATATATACAGATTTTCTACGGTAGCCATTTAAAGTTGGTGTAGATGAAAATTAATGCAAATTCACCATTTTCAGGGGGCCCAAAGTCGATGTGGTCAACCTACAAAATTTATAAAACATCACTTTTATATGACTACTAGTCTTAAATTACAACTTTCCTCAATCCCAGTAATTTTATAGATTGACTTCATATAAAACGACAAGCCCAAAGTTGACCATTTACGGATTGCATGTACTGCAAATGTGCCGAATTCGGAAGGTTTAAAAGTCAAAATGGCCACAATATTGAAAATAAATGACTAGATGCGTAGTTATTGGCCCTATTACTTTTATTTCCATTTTATTTTCAATATTGGGGCCAATTTGACTTTCAAGCCTTCCGAACGCACATTTGCACTACATGCAATCATAAGAAAATGGTCAACTTTGGGCTTGTTGTTTTATATGAAGTCAACCTATACAATTACTGGGACTTAGCAAAGGTGTAATTTAAGACTAGTAGTTATATAAAAGTGATGTTTTATAAATTTTGAAGGTGGACCACATCGACTTTGGGCCCCTGAAAATGTTGAATTTACAATAAATGTCATCTTCGTGAGGGCGCTGTTCGAAATGTAAATGAGTTGTGACCTCAATTTTTTGGATATGCATTGTATTTATCCTATATATAGCATCAGTGATAACAAAAAATTATTAATCTGACAAAAATTTGAATTTAGGGGGCTAAACTTGCCAGTTTACAAAACATTACATTTTTCTTGCATATTTAATGACCCCGTGACACAACGCATAATTACAGATTTTTTTATTTTTATTTTTTGACAAATTGGGCATGTAGTTAGTGTGTATACACAGTTTCAGACCTCTCTTTCTTTTTATGAAGAAGGCACAGACTCCCAAAGATGAAATTTATTTAAAGGCCAACTTTTGGGTCCAAATTTAGACCCCCCTACTCCAACTTTAAATGGCTGCCACCGAAAATCCGTAAGAGCTACAAACCTCAAATTTGCCGGTTTTTAATATTTTTACAGGTACAATATAGGGTACCTGCAGGTAATATGGGACCATTAAGGACGTGTAGCTTATTTGCATAAAAACTAAAGAAGATATGCCCACAAGAGATTGTTATGATGAACAACCTGTCCTTTAAGATTAATATAACGGGCAATGTTACCTTGTTTTTATGTTTATTTGGACGCTATGACGTCAAAATGACGTCATCGTCAAGTGTCCCATATTACCTGCATGTGCAGGTAATATGGGACACTGTGTTATCTCTATGGTGAAAATCAAAAAGTTCAGAAAATCACTCTTTTGTTCTAAAAACATTTTTGTTACATGATTTTGAATGTTAAATGCAAATTTCTACAAGAAAATTCAATTTTCTAAATAGTTTTGCTTTTCGCATTGACAATGCACACAATTTCCTATGTGTCCCATATTACCTGCACCCATTCAGTTGAAAATCAGAGAAAATAATCATTTATAAAGGAAAGTGCCACTTGTCAGTGGAATTTTACCTGCTGATAAGCTTAACCCATCACCTAAAGATCATAAAAATGACAAATGCCCCTCAGTACCAGAGTTTTTGGATACACAATCATAAAATGTGACGTCATTGATTTTATATCAGGCCAAAAAACGACATAATTTTTGGGCAATTTCACTCTTTTTGGCATTGATTTCCAAGAGTTTGATACACAGACTCCAAAACTGCATTTCTAGAAGCACAATTGATGTCTCTAAACACTTAACAAATCAACTTAAAGTGTTTACCTTCTCTAAGCTACTTTTTGTTAAAATGAAAACAGGTGTCCCATATTACCTGCTGTCCCATATTACCTGCAGCTACCCTATGACTAAAATATAAAGCAAATCTGAAGGGGTCAGGTCAGAGGATGATTTAAGCACTTCCCAGCAAGTCTTGCGGTTAGCACAGCTGTGTGAGTGAACATGACTCCACTGCCCGCCCACTGCATACACACGTGCATGGTTAAATTTGAATTTGGACAGATATATTTACAATAAAACCACCTTCTAAAGGTTGGTCGATTTCACATTTTATGTTATCTACAGAAGCTGTGAATTATCCTTCATGCATACATCACTTTAGATCTGAAATCGACCAAGTAATAATGACACACGGGCAATTCTAAAACAACATCTTTGCACTGAGTTCAATGGGATTTGAAAAGTAAAGTGGCAGTTGAGACTCTGGTGATAACACTTTTACAGTGCATGATGGGGCTTCCTTAAATCATCCTCTGGGGTCAGGTGGGGCGACTCCTTGATTTCATATGGAGTAACCCAAATACGTCTTTTTTAGGTCAGGATTTATTCTTCAAATTGCACATTGGTCAAGTCATTATAAAAATAGGTTAATACGAAAATTATAAATTTTTGCAGCACTTTTTACTGATTTGAATTTCATAAAACCCTCTGTCTATTTTGTGCACACGACAAATAATACCAACAAAAGCAAAAAGAAGGAGAAATAAGGTATAACGAACATGAGCAACAAACAAGAAACAAGAACATAACAGGGGCACACTCTTAAAAATGATCTACTCATTTTGAAAATTACAATATTATTATATTATTTATCTTACCATAATTGTGAACTAGCTCCACCGTCTGGTTCAGCCATAATTTCAACTCTTCTGTCACCTGTGTTTGGGATCTCATAGCACGGGTTAGGCTGTCCATCTGCCTCGTAATATAAAATTTTAAATTCAAATCCTACTGGTCGACCACCGGGGGTTACACTCCTAAAATCACGGTCATATTCGTCTTCTGGTACGACTTCAAAAGTGGCTGGGTTTGGACACTGGCTGTGGCATACTGTGTAAAGAATCGTGAGATAGACGGATGCGTTAATATAATCGGGTTAAAAAACGGTATCAGGTGTATGATCAGTGGCGAGACAAGGGAGGGCAGCCCCTGAGAAGTATCTCCCCATGGGAGACCTTTTTTGTAATTTTAAGCCCATTTTTGACCATTTTCGTCAAAGCTTGCCCTGTGAATTTGCCTCCAGCTCCCCCCTTGCTTGCACCCCCTCTAAAAAGTCAAAGTCAAATAATACCAACAAAAGCAAAAAGAAGGAGAAATAAGGTATAACGAACATGAGCAACAAACAAGAAACAAGAACATAACAGGGGCACACTCTTAAAATGATCTACTCATTTTGAAACTGTCAAATTTGACGAGGGAAATTAATCAGGTGGTGAAATAACAGATTTCTCTTCAAAATGATTCGCATATGAATAAAAAGAAACTATTCGAATAAAAGATTGATTTGTCAATTATTATCGAGTGAATAGATTCATGTCAAAACATGGCCCAACTTATCAAATTTGATGAGTATAGGGACTCTATTCAAAAATGAATAGTACGAATTTAGAGTGTAGGAAAAAGGAGCAAAACTACGAAGAAAAAAGATAAAATTACTTAATAATACTAGTATGCAATTTTTGTTGGCGAAGGGTTAGTATAAACATTCCTTTTAAATAATGCTAACAATATTTTTTTGGACAATAAGCCCGGGTCATCTCTTCAAAATTTAAATGCATGGTCATCTCTTTAAATTAAACGTCACAATCCACAATCCATATGACCTATAATTAAGGACATATCCATATATGGCATGACAAACGTCACACTTTCATGATCTTCAACTTTAGTGAGTGACGTCATATTTGACAGGAGGATCCTCCATTCTAAAACTTTTGATTCAATGTATCTCTAAGTGACCTCTGAGTATCTTTACCTATTGTCCAATAAACTATTGTTTGTGAATGAAGTTAGAGGATTTGTTCTGGCCAATCTGACACAAGTATGTGAATGACACACATAACTCTATTGTCATGATTGTGTACACATATTCAAACATACAAGGAAACAGTAAAGGAGGAAGAACCAGGAAGTGAAGACAAAATTAAATTCCGATATACGCATAAACATGATAAAACAGGGAGGGAGAGCATAATTTCATCTAAATAAGAAAAAAATGTGAAAAAAATTCATGAGCTACCATGAAATATATATTTAAAAAAAATCATCATTTTTTTGTTTTTGGCTATAGGTAAAAATTACTGCTTTGTTGAGGCTTGGACAAGGAAGTGCTTGGATTGGACGGTAACCTAATTAAGTATTTAGCAGTCATGGCAGTTTGGTTACTATTTATCCATTGTTTAATAATAACTTATTTTTCTTCAAAATGGTAATTATTGCAACTACGCCATGAAAGTTGGTATAGCGGATGAGAAGACAGTAATAGAGCAATGGTTTAGGCCTTTTTTCATCATCGCAACAAACTAATTACTTTGAAAAGAAGAGGGGTGGTCAACATTTGGATAACTGTAAACACGACCTCTATTTTGATTTTATATCCACATAGTTGTTGAACTTGAGAACCCTCGAAAAGTGATTAATACAATATCATTTGTAGGCCTATAGCTAAACGAGTTTAAAAAATGATTTTAGGTATAACACGCCGGAAAAACTCCTTTTCTGCTCGAGATTTCCGAACAGAAAACAGGAATCTACATGAAAATTCACTCCTGCATTTATTATTCGTTTAAAATACTTTGGTCATTAGTGAGGCTACAATGTTAAAAAGTCGAACAAATAGCATAACCATATACGCAGCAAGTGTAGGCTATATGAAAATAACCTCATTAACTTAGAGGATTAGCAGATCTCTATAAAGTTTTAAAACATCCACCTTTACACCTGAGACGAATTAGGTATATTCGTCTCAGCTTTACACTAAACCAGGCACAAACACCAACCCGGGGGCCACTGTAATGGTGAAGGGGGGGTATCAGCGCGTCCGTAAATTCACGTAAAAAGGGTATTTTTTCAGATTAGGGTACGTTACGTGCGTAACGTGAATAGGGTATCAAATTCATGTAAAATTGGTGTAAAAGGGTATGTTTTTGGAGCTCTTACGTACTTAGGGTAGTTTAGTCGAGACGAAATTAGGAAATAAACCAAGCTAAACTGGCCGTGTTTGCCGTCTTCTTCCAACTTCAATATGTGTGGTTTGCAATCGCCATGGTCGTAATTTGCGTTGGACTTGCAGTTCAAAATTCTCTTGGATATGTGGAGAAATGGGTACATCCCAATCCCAAAGAATAAATTCTACAATATTTCAATAAAAAGGGTTGGACCTGTGATCCAAAAAGGGGAAATTATTGGCCCAAAAATCTTGAAAATATTGGACATACTGCATGTACTTTGAGGTAAGCTTTAGCACCATGTAAACTTGTATGGCTCAAAATTCAGACGGCTTGCCACAAATTGCCAGCCCTATCATGCCACTCGCCGCCTGGGTTCTGTGTGTTTACTTGTTTAGGGGTAATAATTGCATCAATTACTTGTTTAGGGTTGGGGAAAAGACAACTACTTGTTTAGGGTAGCAAATCGTGTAACTTATACTTGTTTAGGGGGGAAAATTTCAGTCTCGGAAATACTTGTTTAGGGTGCTTTTTGAGAGTCCTCGGACGCGCCTGATACCCCCTCTTGACACTATAGTGGCCCCCCCGGGACACCAACACATTTCTAAACCCAAGTTTTAATTTTAATTCCAGGTCTGCAAAAGTGCCACTGAAGTTCGCTCATGATAAGTCAACTATAAGACAATACAAGTTAGTTTTGGACGATGGACAAACATATAGCAAATGTTATAAGCTTTAAAAAATCAAACTAATGTCAACTAGTCAGATCTATGGTCTATACGATTTGACAAAGCCTTCACAATGCGAAGAATGATAAGGAAAGATGCTACTTCCGCGTGAAAAAGTAGAGTAAGATAAAATCACACAATTAGTTTGTTATTGTTGCAAATGTTGCAAACAAGTTTTGATCGATTCACTTTATATCAGAACTCACCTGTAATTAGAAAAAGTGCCCAGCATAAACAAAACGTCTGTCTTAAATTAATATCCATGTTGTCAGAGATGAAACAAATTATGATACACCACTTCAAGTTCCTCAAAGAGCAATGATGATATTTCTGATACCAGGCTGATCTTCCACCCTTCTGCCCTTGGCTTGGGTTGATTATGCGTGGTGTAGAAGATTTAGTTCCGCTAAGTTGATGACGGAATATCGATTATGTAACAATGCTAGCTAATTTAGGCTAGCATTGCAGACGTAAGTTTGAATGATTGGCTGATGTCAAAGAAAATGACATACCTCAATAAGGAAGCAAGATGAAATAAGAAAGAGGATGAGAAAGAAAGAGGGAAAGAAAGAAAGAAAGAAAGAAAGAAAGAAAGAAAGAAAGAAAGACAGACAGACAGACAGACAGACAGACAGACAGACAGAAAGAAAGAAAGAAATTTGAAAGAAAGAAAGAAAGAAAGAAAGGCCTCAAATAGTATAGGCCTACAAATAATATGCAGTTCACCTATAAACAAAAATTATATGATTAATGACAGCATGGAGACAGTAGATCAACCCTAGCTCTCTCGGGATTATGATAAAGATGAACACGTCCGCATACACGCTCTGAGACCAGTGGACATGATAATACCGAAAGAAGGAAAAATAAATAAAAATGTGTGTTGTATAAACAAAATGAAGCGGTAGACCTATACTATAAAGAAAAATTAAATTAAAATGACAAAAGAGGTACGAGTAATTAGGCCAACGGGTTAAATTAACTAAATAAAACGGGAACGAAACAAAGAAGGAAAGAAACTAATCAGGAAATGTAAGAGAAAAAAAAGAAGCTATAATAATGATAACAGAATTAAATAAAAAAACATTGAAACGGGAAATCACAAGCAGCAAATAAAAAATGAAGCTAAAAGGGAAATGTAACAAATAACAGATTTAGAAAAAAATGGGAACGGGTTTTAATAAATAAATAACATGGAAACGGAAAATCAAAATGTATCTTTTCGATGATTCTACCTGTCAAGTAATTCTTCCTGTTATAGTGAACGCTCCCATTTACTCATCTAGCGGGGACCCGCGCGAAGCGCGGGTATCCCGCTAGTAGTTATAAATGTCAAATGTCTATAAATTAAAATATAGACATGATTTTCGGAACATGTGAGCAAAAACAGTTCAAGATCTGCTTAAAAACACGATTTTGTGGCAATAGAAATTGTGATGACCTCCTAGGAGATTTGAGCATACGTGGCCAAGTTTAAGGTAAAGTGTGAATTTTCCCATGTTTAACAACAAACACGGGTGAAAAAAATCACATAGACACCATAGACACCAATTTCTATCTTTGTAGCTCTTTATAATACAGGTCCAAAATACCCTGTAGGCTATAGGCATATACGCCCTTTCCTTGGAGGACTCGAGAATTTATAACATGTGTAAAATTAACTAAACTATGCTGAACTAAACTCAGCCCTGTATGTCAAATATGAAAAAAAAAAAAAAAAAAAAAGAAGAAGAAGAAGAAGAAGAAAGACAGACAGCAGAACGTACCGGGACAGCAGAGAACATTTTCCCGTGCCGTGAAAACGGGACTGTATTACTCACCCTGTATAGTTATTTTTTCACACCCTGTATATTTAAAACCCCGGTGTGTCAAAGTTCGCACCATTTGACCTGTGACAAATCTATCCGTTCACTGGAGAGCTGTTTTCAGAGCTAGTCTACGGTAAGTGAGCTCAGATTTTTAAGAGATTTTAATGTTTTGTGTGATATTTAGTGGGCCATATTAAAGGGTTATAAGGAGAAATATATGGTTCTTGTAAAATTAGTAAATGTTCCAAAAGCATGGTTTTGTTTGCTCAAACGCCGAGTTTGTTTTCGTTAGGGTGCCTGCCTGTGTACTGCATGTACTGTCAGTGACTGTAGTGTATACACAGCACAGTCAACAGTGCATGTACATTCATGGCATGCATTGTAATATACTTTATATAGGTAACCTATAGTGGGAATTCCAATTGAATGAACGCAGCTTTCAATAGCGTGACGAATTTTTGCGTACACTGTGCGATGTACGCCAGCGTAAAAGCGACTGTGCGTGAGTAACGCTGAAGTGAATCAACCATGCCAACGCACTTTTCGTGATTGGATAGCATTGTATCCAAGGTCGTGCGTTCGCGTTGTAGTTTGAAATACGCAATATACGATCGCGGTTAGATCGAGTGCAGCTGTTAAAAGCTGCGTTCATTCAATTGGAATTCTTACTATAGGCAAACCTTAGTTAACACATTTACTAGTCAGCGAATTCGCCGAGACCGGGGCCCCAACACAATGCATATTTACATAGAAATTTGAATTTTTTTCGAGAATAGGTGGGTGAAGGAAACCTACATAAATATGTTTTCTATACTTCACTTGACCCAAATATATGATTTTTTATGGTGATAATCAAGTCGCACATGGAATTTTAGAGGATTTTGATAGCAGTTCCATTAAAAAAGCTGCCATCGCCATGAGACTAAGATCTAGAAACACCCCCGAAATGCCGTTTTGGGGAATTTTGCTAGCTGAATCTTTTTGATGAAAGTCAATCTTTGACAAGGTGTAACTTTGCTACGGAAAGTGCTATGAAAAAAAGGTTTTCAGTTTTGGCTTAGTTTACTCAAGGGCTTTAATTTGATATATAAAACGATGCAATTTGATGGCAAATTTGAATTCATCTAGGATACCTATGTAATAGAATGTATGCAATGTATTTGCCCGTATCGTGTACATTTGCAGTTCAATTAAATTTGTGTTTTGTGTTGCACATTTTAAATATGCAAGTTGCGTTAATTCCTCTCGAGCGCACATAAAAAACTCAAGACATATTCTTTGATGTCATTTTCCACATTGCAGCTGCTGAAGAATGTGTAGGTATGCCAGGCAAACCTTAGTTAACACATTTGCTAGTCAGCGAAATTTGCCTAGACCGGAGACCAAACACAATACATATTTACATAGAAATTTCAATTTTTTTCAAGAACAGGTCGGTCAAGGAAACCCACATAAATATGTTTTCTATACTTCACTTGACCCAAATTAAATATATGATTTTTTATGGTGATGAGACACTCACACATGGAATTTTAGAGGGATTTTGATAGCAGTTCCATTAAAAAAAGCTGCTATCATCATGAGACCAAGATCTAGAAACACCCCCGTAATGCTGTTATTGGGGAATTTTGCTAGCAGAATCTTTTTGATGAAATTCGATCTTTGAAAAGATGTAACTTTGCCACGGAAAGTTCTATGACAAAAAGGTTTTCAGTTTTGGCTTTCTTTACTCAAGGGCTTTTAAATTTGATACCGGTATATAAAATGATGCAGTTTGATGGCAAATTTAAATTCACCTGGCATACCTAGAATGTGGATGGGTCAAACAAACCATCTTATACATGTACCAGGGGGGTGGGGCGAAGGTGGCGTTCGCAAGGGGGCAGAGGGGATGTGCGCCCCCGTTAAATTTCAAAAAAAATAGGAAGAGGAGAGGAGAGAAAGAGAAAAAGAGAATAAAAGGGAGAAAAAGAGAAGAGAAAAGTTAAATAATTGCATGCATATAACCGTGGTATTAAATTGATTAGGCGCATGCCTAACGCACGGTTGGGTCGATCGTGAGTAAATTATTAATAGGCCTATATATAGGTATGAGAGGCAAACCTTAGTTAATACATTTGCTAGTCAGCTAAATTGGCCTAGACCGGAGCCCAAACACATTACATAGAAATTTAAAAGAACAGATTGGTCAAGGAAACCTGTACATAAATATGTTGTCTATTGGCCACTTGCACGGTTCCGCCATTATGCACTATGTGCGGGGAGAGCCTCGAACTGGCAGCATACATGAATGGGAATTGAACCAGTCATATAACATTCTGTGTAAGGTTACGTAATTCTTCCTTTCATGTATGCTGCCAGTTCGAGGCTCTCCCGCATATAGTGCATAATGGCGGAACTGCAAGTGGCTAATACTTCACTTGACCCAAATATATGATTTTTTTTGGTGATTCGACAATCGCACATGGAATTTTAGAGGAATTTTGATAGCAGTTCCTGCTATCATCATGAGACTAAGATCTAGAAACAGCACCGAAATGCTGTTTTGTTAGCTGAATCTTTTTGATGAAAGTCAATCTTTGACAGGATATAACTTTGCTACGGAAAGTGCTACATGACAAAACGGTTTTCAGTTTTGGCTTTCTTTACTCAAGGGCTTTAGGGGCTAGGGTGCAATAATTATGAGCCCTGGGGAGGGTAAAATTGGGGGGGGGGCAGCAAATTGGGATCCCAAAAATTTGGCCTGTGTAAAGGGGGTAAAGATTTTTTGGCGTGCCGAGGGGGGGGTAAAAGCAATTTTTGGCAAGCCGAGAGGGGGGGGCAAGCGATTTTTGGTGGGCCGTTTGAAAAAGATTCTGAACTGAATGTTTGCCTGAACAGTTAATTATGAAACTTAATCCATCTTCAGTTCACCAGAGTTGAAAACTTCCAGTAGCCAGTCACTGTCTGTTTTTTTAATTTTTTAATTTTGTTTATCTTATCTGCGTCAATAATAGAATATTGATTTTTATCGAATTGAATACATCTCTACATATAATACATGGTGTCGACACTGTGCGGTACTAATGTACTTTTTAAAACCCATCAACCAATTATAATGTCAAAAAGAAATCTATGCTACTGATTTTAACTTTGATACATGTATTATTATTACATTACAGCATCCAACGTACATGTATTGTAATTTCAAACTGTCAACAGCCATACAAATTTGATGATCTTTGTCGAGACTCAAGGCATTTTATGCACCCAAACATTATGGTTTTTGATGGCATAAAAAATCTCAAATATTTTGAAAGCTAAGGTGCAGTTAAGCCCCACCAGATCTGTATGAAAGGGAGACAGGGAAACAGAACTAAAGGTTAATATACTGAATACATAACAAGTGCTACATGACAAAATGGTTTTCAGTTTTGGCTTTCTTTACTCAAGGGCTTTAGGGGCTGTGCAATAATTATGAGCCCTGGGGGAGGGTAAAATTGGGGGGGGCAGCAAATTGGGATCCCAAAAATTTGGCCTGTGTAAAGGGGGTAAAGATTTTTTGGCGTGCGAGGGGGGGGTAAAAGCAATTTTGGCAAGCCGAGAGGGGGGGGCAAGCAATTTTTGGTGGGCCGTTTGGAAATTTTACCCCCCCCCCCCCGGGCAAGCGATTTTTGGCAGGCACAAACACATTACATAGAAATTTAAAAGAACAGATTGGTCAAGGAAACCTACATAAATATGTTGTCTATACTTCACTTGACCCAAATATATGATTTTTTTTGGTGATGAGACAATCACACAGGTGAATTTTAGAGGGATTTTGATAGCAGTTCCACATAGAAAAGCTGCTATCATCATGAGACTAAGAGCTAGAAACACCACCGAAATGCTGTTTTGTTAGCGGAATCTTTTTGATGAAAGTCAATCTTTGACAAGATGTAGCTTTGCTACGGAAAGTGCTACATGACAAAATGGTTTTCAGTTTTGGCTTTCTTTACTCAAGGGCTTTAGGGTCTGTGCAATAATTATGAGCCCTGGGGAGGGTAAAATTGGGGGGGGGGCAGCAAATTGGGATCCCAAAAATTTGGCCTGTGTAAAGGGGGGTAAAGATTTTTGGCGTGCCGAGAGGGGGGGGGGGGGTAAAAGCGATTTTTGGCAAGCCGAGAGGGGGGCAAGCGATTTTTGGTGGGCCGTTAGGAAATTTTACCCCCCCAGGGGGCTCATAATTATTGCACAGTCCCTTAATTTGATACGGTATATAAAATGATGCAGTTTGATGGCAAATTTGAATTCACCTTTCATACCTACTATATAGGCCTGTAATTATTTTAGGCATTGCTTGCAGGTGGATTCTCGGCCCAAAGGCCTATGGAAATTACTGTGGGCTATTGATATACAGGGCCCATCACATTTTGTCACACATGCTTTTCACGAGTCTCAATTCTTATAATGTGTTAGTAGACTAGTGGACCACTGTATTTGAAATTTTGCAAATTTTCATTTGAAATCATTTCATTACAAAATTTTCCAAATTCTCAGGGAGGAAGATCCCCCTCAGACATCCTCTACGCAGTGGATAAACATTAAGTGGCTGTTTTCGCTTCTGCTTTTGACACTCGGCACATTATTTATCAGCCCACAATAATAGGGAAATCTTGTCCATGCACAAAAGGCTTAATGGGGCGTCATTTCACATATTTTCGGCTTTTCCGAACTAAAATTTTACACAATAATAGTGCCAAAATGGTTCACCAAATGGCTTCAATTAGGACTTCATTTTGCACAGTTTTTCACTTCTGATATCCCCCCTCAGACACCCCCTGCGTAGTGGATAACCAATTGGCCGTTTTCGCTGGTTCTGCTTTTCGGCACCAGCACATGAGCACATTATGTTTACAATTTAGTGGCCTTCAATAATAGGGAAACTTCTTGTCCATGCATGAAATGAGCTACCTATTTCACAAATTTTTAGCTTTTTTAATCTAAAATTTCACACAATAATAGTGCCAAAATGGTTCACCAAATGGCTTCAATTAGATCTTCATTTTGCAAAAGTTTCTCACTTCTGAGGGGGTCACATCCCACCTCAGACATCCCCCTGCACCGTGCAAGTGCAACGCGATGGTCGCTTCATGGCCATTTCTTTTTATTATTAGACCAGATCCCTGATATGATATAAACCCCCATTAAAAACAACCCTGAATACGCGCCTGAATAGAAACAAATTTTGTAATGCTATGTGCTATTAATTTCACTAGTATAGTAATAATAAATTTATCAGTTTCATTATTTGACATTTTTCAAAAAAGATACAGAAAACTTTAATTTTTTCAATGTGACCTATTTGGCAAAACTAGCTTTCCATGCATCTTGATGCCTCAATCATCTACCCTTGACCTAGTTCTGTTGTGGTGAATATAAAATGGAATGTCCAATCGTTAAAAATCCTATTTTTCCTATCATGATGTATTTCCTCATTTTTTTGGGTAATTTTTTACAAGTTTGTTATGTTTCCCCTAGTCAGAGTAAGAGATCGGTATGGATCTGGACATCCCAGGGTATGGCTCTCACCCAGTTGTTCTTGGGTTTGTATGTATTCTTTTGATTAAAGGGGGATGGCCCGATTTATCAATGTAACGTTTTCAGTTTGATTGAATGACCGTTACCACCAATTCCCATCTGTGAAGTTTCATGTCGGTAATTTCAATTCGTTTTGATATGAGAGCTAAAAATGTGATTTTCTACCTGAATACTGGTTATTAATTATTGGTCGACCAAAAAGTGCACCTTTTCATATTCAAACTAAATATATTGCAGCCCTAAAATTTTACAGGGTATATGAGAAAAATAGTATCCTTCTGATACCAAAATTTATACCACTTCCAGTAAAATCTGGGGTTCTGGGGATGAAGCTATTTGAGATTGGGCTATACCCCTTTAAAAAAGATGATTTAATAAAAAATTGCTGGCAGAGAGGGACACATACCCCACCTTCAGTGCCCCTCCCTAATACATGTAAGCATCCCATTCAAACAGACATTTTCAAGCTACAACTTTCTAAGCAAGTCTCCTTTCAGTGCACCTGTACTTGGAACTAAATTGTGTCAAATGTCTATAAAATTACCATCTAAACCTTCTGGCTAATTACCAATGTACTATACATTACTCCCTATTCCAGAAAAATACAGCACTAATTTTTTTTGAATTAAAAAAATATTATCCTGTTTTGCCAAATGAAACGCAGCTAAATCCTAATCCTTTATTTAGTTCTAACTGGCAATGGAAGTTTACATTTTTGGAAATAAGGGCTAAAAACACGCATTTTTGTTTTTGTATGCTATGACAATCAATCCCAAAGACTAATTTCAAGTTACCATTCTAACTTTTGGAAAACACATATTTTCTAATATTTTCCATAACCAATTATCAAAAATAACATAAAATATTAACATTTTGAGAGCTCACTCTTAGCCTATATATAATCAAGATTTTGAATGCTTAAGTTAGAATTTTGTGACTACAATTGTAAGAAAACATGCAAAACTGCATGTTCCATAAGTCCAAATATTAAAATTTGATTTTTATTCCGAGTTAGAACTTACTAAAGGATTAGGAATTAGCTATGTTTCATTTGGCAAAACAAGATAATATTTGTTTAATTCCAAAAAAATAGTGCTGTATTTTTCTCGAATAGGGAGTAGTAATGCCATCTGTGATTCGGGGTAAAAGTATGTATGATAACTCCATTGTTTATATCATGCTCAATTCATGGTATTTTGCTTTTCTGTTGCATGGGATATGTAATACTTGTGATTATTCTTGTTCTGAAAGTAAAATGAATAATATAGCATGTATTACTGGATCGGTGTTTTATAATAGCTTCACTACACTCTCATAGATTTTCATTGCATTTTCTTATGATGAGGAATGTGTTCAGGTTAGTGTTCGGGGTTTATGGTTAGGGTTTGTGTATAAAAATAAATTTTTATGTAATGACATGCACTGAATGGAACATCATTATTTGTGTGTTACCTGAACAGGCCCTGTGTCAGTTACATCACTAGGAGAAAATGGGAAATAAATCAAATGCTGTTATAGCAATATAGTGAAAATGGCTGTAAATTATGACAGATCTTGCTAAATTTCGATAAATGACAGGAAATGATGATAAAATTGTGTCAAATTCTTACAAATCGCCAGAAATCGTCTTAATTCACATTAAAGTCTGCTTAGTAACAGCACTTTGTATTCTGCTAAATCAGCAGAAATGTTGCAAAATAATGTGCATTGTCCCCCAAGTGACACAGGCCTCTGTACTTGGGTACGTTCAAAATTCTGTCTGTATGCACAATGTATAGTGTGTGACTGTGCGTTTGTTTTTGCCAGCAGACGAGGACATACACTCGCACTTCACATTCAAACCCCGGACAACCCTGCAATGGGGAACCATCCTCAGTTTCTGGTGGCCTGCAAACGACCACAAATGCATGTATTTGCGAAATACAACCTCTATCGGTATATAAGAAATAACATCCGCAGTTGCTAGGTTAAATTCCATACACACAAAAATACACAAACAAAATGGCGGAAAACGTCCTCGGTATGGTCCTCAACAGCGTCCACGTTTGGAGGCGATTACATGTGGGGGTGTGTATGTAAGTGTATCATATGTATGGATATCACTAATATACCAGAAGACCATAATGAATTGCATTATGATCATTATTACAGAATAAAGCTAAATATTCATATGGCAGAGTTACATCCTACAAGCATATGCCTCTAAATGAGTTTTGATCGAAGAAACGAAAGGCAGACGCCCTCCACTGGTCTTACAATAATACATGTCTGTATCAGTAATATAGTTGCTCAAACTCCAAATAATGTTTTTGTGGTGAATGTCTGGCTTTTGTCTTTTTTTGTAAAAAAAACCCACTCATTTAGAGGCATACTATGTTTGAAGATGGAATTGTTTAATTCCCCCAACAAAATAATCCCAAATATTTCAAAAATGCATAGTTTAACCCTAACACCCATAAATACCACAAAATACCAGGATGAAAACCACTGCGTATGCGTGAATCCCAGGGTCTGTGATGACACAATCACCCTAAGTGCTATATATGCTCACAAAATCGCTGCCCGGGGCAACATAACCCATGTGGCTACCGGTCGGTGATTGTTTGCTTGGCATGCAGGGAGTCGCAGGTTCGAATCCTGGGGATGCCAAGTGACTTCTTTGTTCATCTTCTCTCCTTTTTTGTTTCTTCTTTAACTTCCGAAAAGCAGGGTTGGGTATTAGGGTTAACCTGATGGCTGTCCAAAAGAGTGGACCAAAATGACATCATTATTTATTTGATTATTTCAGGTGGCAGGTATAACAGCCAAATAGGGACCACAAGAGCAGGCAGCATTGTGTTCCACAGATCTCATTTTATATCCTCTCAGGGATTACTATACAGCAATGACCGGTTAATACTGTACAGCAAAGGGTACCAGTGGTAATATTTTAATGACAATTTAATGTTAATTTGGCAGACAATATTATAAATTTAAAGGATAACATCCTGGTTTCCATTAGTAGTTTCCATTGTGAAGATATAAAGAAAAAACAGTGAATTTTCTTATTATTTTGCACATTTTAATCACCAATCTCAGAACTGGTCGGGCCGACTTCAGGTACCTTTTGCTGTTACGGGTCAGTCATGTAATATGGCACCCAGATACAATGTTGTTAATTATTAATGCAGGTCGTTTCCAGGAAGCTCTTGTGTTAATTTGTGTTGGAAAGTTGCAAGTGCCAGTGTGCATATGAAGTAAGACAGTCTGTGATGCATAATGACCAGAGGTGTGGGAGAATCACATCCCTTAAGGTGGTACTACACCCCTGGCCAATTTTATGGCTACTTATGCATTTTCTCAAAAATTATAGCACATTGGTGACAAGTAAGATATGTATATTATAGGGGCAAGGACTACAACTACTGTACTGAAAATTCAGCAACTCAAAGCGAGCAGTTATTGATTTATCGATCAAATATTGGGTTTCCCTCATTTTTGACTGTAACCCCACAACTGTTGTCTGTGCTGAAATAAAATTTACAGTGAAGTAGTTGTAGTCCTTGCCCTATAATATACATATCTTACTTGTCCCTAATGCGCTTATCATTTTAAAGAAAAATGCAAAAATAGGCACAAATTTGGACAGGGGTGTAGTACCCCCTTAAGCCTTAAAAAAAGATTTGTATTGCTCTTTTCAACTGACCCTAAAATCTGAGTCATATTTTTATTTGTTTGTTTTTTCATATTTGAATTTTCATATATTTATTTGGTACAAAAGTTGCAAAATGTTTTGCCTGTTTGTAATTTATACCACCAACTCTGTTAAAAAAAGACAAATCTGATAAATCATTGTTTACAATCATATTAAAAAATCAGATTTTGTGGGGAACTTGCATTATAGCCTAAATAAAACAGTATAAAAACAATTACTGACAAACAACCTTGACTTTGGAGCTTTAATGGCAATACAAACATCATAAAAGAATTATGATTAAAATGGATTTTTAATGATCAGTAGTTAACACACATATGGTATGAGCTACATATGTATACAGGATGAAGTTAAATTCAACTGTAGGCCTATGCATTTATTTTGAGATTTCTTAATAAAATAATAAGATATTTAATATGTCCCCAGCATAAATGCCTTACCAAACATGAATGCCTATTTGGCATTCTGTAGGTATTCGCCAAGCCCTCGAGTGCCAAGGATAGCGGTACTAGGTGGTCACTAGCACTCAGCAGCTAATGAATGCCTATAGAGATGGTTCACAGGCATTCGAATGCCTCACAAGAATGCTACCGAATGCCTATTTACTCATTAAGCCCTCGTTAAAGCTCAATACTATTAACTTAGGCATTCCTAAGCATTCGTAACTTAGGCATTCCTAAGTGATTCTAGGATTAGGCGGTTTGCTATAGGCACTCAGTGGCATTCGGATAAGTCATAGGCATTCGGTTTACAAAATTCTTAAGGAATAGGCATTCCACTGAAAAACTTCTAAGTATTAGGCATTCGGTTAAAAAAATTCTTAAGTAATAGGCATTTGATTCAATTAGGCATTCTGCTAATAGCCTTGACTAGCATTCCTTGGTGGTTGACCCAAGGGTCAAACAGGTGCATGATGGGAATATATTTCTAACTGCCATTTTAAACTGGTGTGAATGCAGAGATGATGGATTCTTAATCCTTTCATGTTTCCAGCTTTATTATAGGCCTTATTTTTCACTCTTTACATTTGGGATGTTACATGACAATGCATATTTATGTGGACAACATCATACATGTAAGGGATCCAAGTAGTTATCTTTGTGTACAATAATATGCTACAATATGGATGGTGTAAGTAAAGGTAAGCTTATAAATATGACTAGATGTAACTTTGAATATAGGTTTTTATGCAGGCAGTTTCTTGAAATATGGAATGGTCTAGTGTTAGGAAGGAGGAGCTAGTTAGCATATTGGGGCATTATTAAACATTAATAATATAATAGTGTACATTTATAAGAAGAGCTAACTCAAACAATGAAACCAAACAACAACGACAAATTACATCATTAGGTAGCAATAATTATTTTGTGTATTTATAAAACACACTGATCCCAGTGGGCACACCTAACATTAAGGTCAGGTTGAAATGTCAACGTCGACTGGTTAAAATCAGGTTGTATTTGCAAATGGACTTCAACCTGATTTCAACCTCCTTAATTTTTGCATTGAAAGTTGGTTGAAATCAGGTTGAAATTTCAATGTGATTTCAACTAATCTTAAGGTTAAAATCAGGTTGAAATCAGGTTAGGTTGAAACTTCGATGTTGTTTGAACTTGTTTCAACGTTGATACAACATCGAAATCCTAACCTGTGCCCACTGGGATGTTACTCAATTTGTTAGTTATCAATTTGATGCAATTTAGTGGCTCTTGCTGATGGACATGGCTATACTTGCTTATATATTTGAGTTAAATTTGTGCATATTCTTAATCCTTACTCTCCTAGAATTTCTATAGCAACCCCTATAGGGGTTCAAGTGCTATTTTTCTGGGAAAATATGGGAAATCATATGGAAAAGTACTTATCATGAGCCTCATTTGATCAGGAAAATGGGAAAATTAGGGGAAATTGTCTTTTTTCACTTTTGACTTCATTTATTATGAAGGGAATAGTTTGGACCTCCACAGTTGTTGATAAGATTAAGAATTATTTAATTTGTTTCCAGGAGTCAATTTGGAGAATTACATCAAAGAAATATAAACTAACAACCATAGCAGTGGCCAGCTTTTTCTGCAGTGCATTATATTCCTATTTGTCACTCTCGTAGAATTGCTTAGCCAGCATAGCTATATAATTATATAGTGGTTCGAGCGCTTCACCTGTAAGTGGTTGGAATACCTTTTAAGCGGTTGAAATACCTGTAGGCGGTTGGAATGCTTCTGAGGCGATTGGAAATTTCTTCGGCGGTTGGAGTGCTTCATAGGTGGTTGGAATGCCATTAAGTGGTTTGAGAGCCTAGCTCATTTACATATTTCGCCTCTGAGGAGGGCTTATGAACCACTTACGAACCACTAGTAGCGGTTGAGGGCTAAATAAGTGGTTCGAGTGCTAACCTGTAGGCGGTTGGAATGCTTCTGAGGCAGTTGGTATGCTTTCTAGCGGTTGGAATGCTTCCTAGCGGTTGGAATGCTTCCTAGGCGGTTGGAATGCTTCCCAAGCGGTTCGAATGCTACCTAGGTGGTTTAAATGCTAGGTGGTTTGAATGCGTCCTTAGTGGTTCGAATGCCTCCTTAGCTCATTTACATATTTCGCCTCTGAGGAGGGCTTATGAACCACTTATGAACCGCTATAAGCGGTCGAGGGCTAGCAAACAGGCGGTTGAGTGCTAACAACCGCCTATTAACTCAATGTTATAGTACTGGAGGCATTCACCATTTAGGCATTCATTAGCGGTTCTTTACCATTCAATGGAATGCCTAGTGAGTGCCAGGGAATGCTAGTTTTTTAGGTAAGGGGGATGTTATATATATTTTTAAAATGTCTTGTTTTTTTTTTTTGTAAAAACATTTTAATACTGTATAGCTGAGACATTTTTATGGGGGTTAAATTTTTGCACTTTTCATGGTTGAACAGGCAGCTGCGAATTTTTAAGCCTGTGAAAATATTTATTACACATAGTACTTATAAGTGAATAATTATATTTGGAAACAGGAATGAACACCCATTAAACTGTCCTGAATTGATAAAATTGTGAAAAATTAACCCAGCAAAAATATCCCACTACACAGTATTAGGGCATGAAAAGATTTTAAAAAGTTTGTATGAAAAAAAAACAGTGGAAAAAGGTTTTTGTCATGATGGTCTCAAACTGTTCTCAAAATGCAATTACTTATTTTGCAAACATTTTACCAAATATTTCTAAATTCATGTATCATGGTGTAGATTGATCATCCAGTAGTTAAAAATGTTATTTAAAAAAAAAAGCAACAAAGCAAAGTAGTAAAATGAGTTTATTTTAGTTCCAGTATTAGATTAATTAAAAAAATTATTTTTGTTATATTATTGAGTGGACAAACTTAACAAAATTTATTAACCTTTTGAATGCAGAAATACCATGAGTTTACTTACAATTAGAAATCCCGATAAAAAAATCAGACAGTTTTCACAGTAGGTAGACAATGATTGATTGGTTTAATATTCCTCAGTTAAAGGAACACTATTTTTATACTTGCCATATAATTTCCTCAAATAAACGCCCCTGGGGGCGTTGCATTTTCCAAACGGTGGGGGGGGGCATTTAAGTCAGAACAATAAATTAAGAACGATAATTCCCATTAAAATCATTAGGTAAGCTGAAAACTCACGCTGAAATGACGAACTATGAACTAGAAACACAGACTTTGGGTTCACTTCCGGGTTTCCGATCAGATTTTCACCGATTATTGACGCTATTATGGGCAACTTGGTAAGCTTACTACACAAGATAGCATGGAAATATCGGCATTTTTGAAACATCTTGGTTGAAAAAAGTGGTGGGGGCATTTATTTGAGGGGGGCGACTATTCGAGGAAATACGGTATTTTCCATTAGTAGGCCTACTAGCACTAATGGTCTTTAGGTGAATTTGAGAAGAGGGGTTTTCTGCAATTTTCAAATTATGTTTTCGAGTCAAATCTTTTGCTAAAAGCAAATTGTTTTGTTAAATTTGAAAGTCCCCAAAGCCACCCTTTGCATGTCACTGATATTAGTGAAACTACAAAAATAATATGATAAATTTGGCTTGAAATAATGACTTACAACCTATAGGGCCTATATGTGCAAAAAATTCTGAAGCTGTGACATAAAAAGTTCTTTAGGATGGAAGACAAAATAATGCATGATTGCCACTCATTCAGACATCCAGCAGTTGCTATTATGCATAATGTATTTTGATATGTACAGTCCCTTAGCAACCGTGCAAATAATTTGTCAACGATAGTTTGGAGCAGATCATTCAATTTCCTGCATTTACTCTGCACAAAATTAATAAGTGGCTTATTTTCATGAATTTAATATTTGATCATGAAACTAAGATTTCAAAACAAATTGGTGTTGTATAACAGTGGCTCTGAAATATTTTCAACATGGTGTGTGTATGGGGGGAGGGGACTGACAAAACCAAATTTTGTTGATGACATGTTGGGATAGGGTGGGGGTTGCCTGGGTGCTATCCCTGGGAGTCATAAAATAGGACAAAAAACGGGTCAAATATAGCCATTTTCCCCATATTAAATTATTGGGGGGTGGGGATGCTGGAGGATATTTTTCAAGACCGCAATTTATTGGGGTTCAAGCCCCACTAGCTCCCTGGTTCCGGAGCCTATGCATTCTAAATTTACCCCCTAGGTGGATGACCAGCCTTGGCATTCTGAGGGAGGGGGCAAAAACATGTTCACTGAGAATTTGATCCTGATTAGAGGTAATTGAGCATCCAAAAAGGGCTGATTGAACAGATTCTTGATTTTTTTTCCTGATTTCCCTGCCCCTTAGCCCCCTGTAGCTGCACCACAGATTTGACCCTAAAAACTCTGTAGAAGTTAGGTTTTATAATAGCTTATAATTGTGTGAAAATATATTAGTGTGAAAATCAATGTTTTTCAGTTCTCTGATGTAAGAGCTACACACATAATATATGTTGACATACTTTTCCATATTTTGTCTTCCGTGGGGAGGGGGTCTTTCATTTTGGTAGGGTTCTCATACTCCTGCACCAGGTAATGGATGAGTGGGTTAAAAAAGGGAGTACTGGATCAAGTATCAAAATCACAGGTTTTCACTAAAAGTCCTGAATTAGCAAAAGTGGCCCTTTTAATGATAACAGAGACATTCATGACCAGTAAACGAGTTTCACCAATACCAGCAAAAATATCCCCACCTCACAAGAGACAAATTTAACATCACATATTGCCGCCAAAGCAAGTTTTTGGCCAAACAAATTTATTCTTTTTAGACTCAAATTTACAAAACATTTGAAAACTACCTATAAATAAGTTGACCAAGTTTAGAACAAGTCTTAAAAATGTTTTGTTTTTTAACCCTAAAGCTGTCACACAAGTTACCTGTGTGGTTGCAAAAAAATGTCCTCTTCCACTTGTTTTATTTTTATGTTTGTGTGATGCATTGTACTGTATTAAATGCCCTGCAAGGCAACTCGGAAATCCAAGATACCGATCCAGATCAACTCGGACCGACAGCGGATCAGATTGTTCAAATCCTATGGCTCAGGACGGATTGGGGGAATATATCAATGAGTTGGGGATAGTTATTGTCGAGATTTAACAGGCTGGTATTCTTTCTTCCAAGTCGGGTACAAAAAATCTTGCCCTGCATGGCATATGGCATTGTTGTGCGGTGTATAAATTTCTTGAGTTTCTCAAACTGAAATGTTAATCATCTTTTTGTGCTGACTTACAACACTACAGGTTTCGAACTATGCTAGCTTATATCAAACCCAATTCTGATGGATTTATTTCTGAGAATACCGGCATGTAGGTCGATCATTCATCTCGAGTCAGGCAAAAAGATACAGAAAATGTAAACTATACATCTAAGTTTTCATGCAGTAACTAGAGGGTGTTTATGAAAGCGTAATTCTAGAAAGGAAAGTGTGGATTTTAGTTCCAGGTTGCTAGTTAACAATTTTGATTTTGTAAATCGAATTTGCATATTATTGAGTGTTGGAATGATTGAAGGCAAGTGAAGACTTGCACTTTGCAGCTTATTATTTCCCACTCTCTTAAGGGGTCGGTCACTCACCTTTGTGCAGTATTTTTTGCGGGACATCAGACACTCCAAATTGCATTCTGAATACGAGGATGGTTTAACATCACTACTAATGTAACAAAATAACAAATAGCCTAAAATTCATTATTTACACACCTTTGTGTGGGGGCCACCTTCATTACGATCCGCGTAATTCTAGTAAACACATACTTTGGGGGAGGACGGAACACACAGTATAAATATAATGGATACATTTTGTTCACTTTAAATACACATTAATATACATGATCAAGAGGAATGAGTCACATGTCGACCCTGGTCGAAAACATGTTTTTCATATGTCAGTCAACATTAATAGGTAAATTTTCACGGGAAAATTTTCTGGACACGTGACCAATGCATATCAATGTAAGTGTAACCTCGAGCCTGATCTCTGACCCCCGGCGGTGACCTCGCTATTCAAGTCTTGGTAATTTTGAATTGGAATAGTATTTTTGACCGTAATTTTGATAGAAATTTGTGCATTGCAAATTTATTAAATATTATGTTATCTTAATTTCTTCACAATATCATCAAAACATTTCAAAAATATCTATCTACGGAAAAAAATATTTATCTACGGAAACTCTTACCATAATATTATTAACTTGCGACAAGTAACTTATTTTGCATCAAAGGAAGAATTCTTCCTATTCAAATACATTGGAAGAACACCCGCTGTGCTCGGGGTCACATTTCCATAATGCTATTATGTCTGCCAGAAAATTTTCCCGTGAAAATTTACCTATTAATTCTGACTGTATGTTTCTAAAGAGGACATTTAGAGCTTTCAGAAACTGAAAACCCCATGTTGATACATCTCTTCTTTGCGAAGTTAAGTCATTTTATCAATCGCTGAAAACAATAGAAAACAAAAATAACACTTTCTTTGCCAATATCTCAAAATCAATATTAGCGACATCCGACTCATTTCCCTTGTCACATATGTTTCCAGGAATCTAAATGTAGGGAAAGACCCTCACAAAATTCTTGCAACAAGCTTTGAAGCAATACTGTGTATACACTTTACATACTACTGTATGTATGTAACCTACTTTCACAGGTTGAGTCAAATGTGTTCTGGAAAAGTCATACTTGACAGTCATGGTGACAATCAAGTGCGGTTAAGAACCTAATAAAGAATAATTGACAATGAAATTTATTTCTGTTTTTCCTATATCTTTCTATCTAGGTAGTGCATGTAAACATGTACTGGAATTGGAAAGTGGTTTGAAGATCTGCAGCAGTGGTCATGGTGCGAGGCTACTTAGAGCCATTATGTTGAGTAGAGGGACATCAACAGTACCGTCCAGTGTTTCTTGGTACTGAATCACTGTTGCATGTGTAGATGATGGACTTACTGCATTGGCATTATTGAAATGAACTCCGCAGTGGGTGACATAGTGTGACAAAGGTATTACAATACTATTAAATTATTTCATGTTGTTACATTTCATGTAACATTGGATATCCATGCTTTATTTCATTCATATATATGTAGTCCTCTTCTGAAAGGTAAAGTGGAATTATTGACAGTTGTGCTTTAAATTTATTTTGATGTCTGCATTATTTGACATTATATTTTTATGTCTGCCTTTTGTCTGTATTATGGGTTCAAGTCCCTGCACAGGCAGGTATGTCCAGAGTTTTTTCTCTGGTTTATCTGCTTAGATACATGTTATGCTTCCATTGTAATTTCATGTTTAATTGTGCCAGTGTGCGATGTGTGGTTCTTCCTTCCCCTGTATAAGTGGCCCTATTTAAAAGTGAGTTCTGTGTCATATAATGTGGTTTGTTCATAGTTAACTTTTATGTTAACCGGGTGGATCTATCGTTCACGGCCCTGCAAAGTGCTAAAACTTCAAAGTATTCATAGTTCTGGTCGCTAGGGTTCAACTCCCCGCACAGGCATGGAAAACTACATAATATGTATCATGTTCGCTTCCATTTAGCGATCAATAATCTGAATAACCCATATGTAATCCAATTCAATGCACAAGCTCATACACCTGTGGTTCTTTGATGTTAACTGCATACAATAGAAACATTGATCAATAATGAACGTTGGTCAAAAGACAAGCTTATACTGAAGTGAAAAATGATGTACATGCAGAATCATCATTTATGCATATATATTGCCTTGAAAATCATAAAAAGCGATTACTTGATCAACTCAAATGATTTTATTAGCGTTATTTATAAACCATATTTCAATATTTCTTAATGTTTTATATGTCTTTTGACCCAGAAATGTATGAATTTGATGCGAAATCATGATAAAAAATATTTTACCAGTCAGATTCAGAAAGAGAAAATCTCATTACACTTGTTAATTACATCACAATCCAAACATAGATGGTCAAGTTCATAGAGAATGTTACAAACTGTTGTATGTTTTGCTATTTCGTTTTCTCTGTAGGGAATGTGTTTTATCGTTAAAATCGGATATGAAAAACTATCAAAATACAGCACAAGCGGGCATCACTATTTGTGTGCATAATACAAATTTACAAATTATATAGAAGTGACATATGACACTTATAAAAGCTGTATCTTGAAAAGGAGATTACTCTGATGTTAGAATCTTGGCATGGAAACTCATGTGAAATGAAAAAAATATTTCTGATTGATTTTGTGTCTTTTGAGCGTTAAATGTTTCAAAATGTCAAAATGAACAAAATTTAAGTAACTATGATGTCATCAACATGACATTAATATTCATGAGGAATACATTTGTGAAAGTTACTTGTCAATTTTTGCCAGAAACAAGCTTTTTTTATGGTTACTGACCAGCTCATTAGCGCGGTTCATCAGACATTGGGACATTCTTTACCGTGGGATTACTGCCCTCTGTTGATGAGAGGGCTTCGAACTCTTATCAAGGCGATATAAGAAATGCAGGGCCGTGCGTTTGATGGAAGAATATGTCCACATTTTGTATTTTGTGTGTGTACATCAGCAGCTGATGCATTTATATACATGTAAGGGTTAGCACTGGTTCAGTGTTGACTTTTTTAGGTAACAGGCCCTTTCTGGCACTACAGATTTCACCTTGCACGGCTTGATAGCTACTCAGAGGCTGTGTGCTCTTTGCTTCACCTTAAGGGATGGGTTTATATGTGTGTAAATGGAGGAGAAATGAGAGGATTTTGGCATGTTTGCTGTGATTGTTTGCCTAGCAATATTGATCACAAGTACACAATTGATGATGCATATCAAGGACCAAACTCTATAGTTTTATATTTGAGCACGATCACTTCTGTAAGGTCATGGGAAATTATGTAAATCGGCTTTTATATTTGATGTTGCATATCGGCTCACGCACTTTATTTTTGTACCCAGTATTTCACAAAGTCCCTGTACTCTGATGACCCTATGACTTTTTGCTGGTATGTTGAGCACTTTAAACAATTAATTATAGTACTTACCTCCTACTTTAGGAACATGCGTATGTCTTAATGTATGTCGACCATGTCAACAACCCAGTGTAGTTTTACATGGTTGGAAAAGTCTATTTCCTTTCGCTATTTTGCCAATCATAATTCATAAATTGTCCAACTTTTTGACAAAAAGAGTTTTACAACTATTCCGCCAGCAAGGAAACACAAATTTATGTGTATCCTGTGCGTCCTTTACGTTTAAATAGTTCAGTTTATTGTCAAGTTGTGCCTCTATCGCCATATTTACGGAATTGATGATACGAGCTGATACTGAATTTTTAACCCAAATTTCTTGAAATATACATTACCTTTTTAACTTCTCGCCACGAAATTGGATTCATAAGAAGGTCAAATACAAGCCTTCCATTATGGCTGGTATCATCATCTCGATTGGTGTCTTGTGTTAGTATTATTCCATATTTTGCTGGTAGAAGTTCAATGAAACCCTCCATAATTCACGACTACTGTCACTTGTGTTATAAACTCGATGTGTTTACTATATTGTCGCATTTCGGGTCCGCGACTAATCGCAGGGACCAGTCTATCATTAGCTATTCTATACACTTTTCAATAGCCTTATTGTGATGTGTGGGAGTTTTAAAAGCCGAGCCATGAACAAAATATAATCACGAGCACCGGGGCATCAACTTTAGAGGTGACGGTATGTGCCTGTCAATATATGCCCCTCTTTTGAAGCCGACTATACCCGATGACCAGGCACCTTCAGTTTTCAAAATATTATACCCAATGACCCCTTTTTCATTTTGATTGTACATAATTGACCCTTTTTTTTTATAAAAAAACCCCAACGTTTTGTACTGATATCGCCTACTTAGCGACGCTTGTACAAAATGTAGGCACATATACCCATCAATTCTAAAGTTGAGTGCCCAGGCGGCGCTCATACTGCGGGCCAATGAACAATGAGATAGTGGCTTTTCTGATATCACTTTGAGGAACTGTTGAAGTATAAATCAATAGCAGTAGGTGTGTCCAAATTGCACATCTTGAATTGAGACCAAGACATGCTGTTATTTCAATTGTTATATCGTTCGGTTGGTTTATTACCTACCATTGCCTACGAGATGCAGTTCTAAGGTGACAGAGGACAGGTCTGCAATTCGATTCCACAACCATTCATACCTTTCATCTGTTTTATTGTATTATCGTGCGAATTGCTCCGTGGTACCTTACGGGTACCTGAATTTTATTTGAATGAAGATGACTCTGTCATGCTCGGCGTCATATTGCATAATTTCTATACAGTATATGCAATAAACCAACCAGAACAGTATAACAATTGAAATAATAGGCAGTTCTAAGATAGGTTAAGAAGAATATAACGTCATTCTCTATTATTATTCAAGGTTGTAGCGTGTGTGTATGCTGTCATGTAGGCCTACCTGGCAACAGACCGCCCCGGTACAAACAGATGAAATTTGTAGAAAAGCGTGATTATGACAAAAAACATTAAAAATGATACTTTGAGGTATTGTTTTTTAATTTTTGTATGGCAGATCATACATACACATGTGCTGAGGTCAAAAAGGTAAAAATTTTGTTTTTGACCCCTGACTCACCTGTCATTCCAAACAACCCCTTAACGCACCCCCTTGAGGAACTGAAACCAGTTTTAAAGTTTGTTTGGCTTATATAAGGCTTATAAACTAATAACACTATGTTTTGGTATAGAATGGCATGCACGTAGTAGGGTGAAGTGCTTACGCTAGTTGTGCGTTGCGTTATATGTGACTGGCGCACGCATGTGAATTTATGCGAGCATGAGTTGGGCTTTTATTGACGTGCAGCAGTAACAAAAGCCGAATAATTTTCTCCTATTATAAGCCGGACAAACTTTGGTATGGGTGTGGTTGGTTGTATGTTGTGTATAGTGCAATGTGTTGTGTAGGTAGGCCTAGGGATTTGAACATTTTGTCAGTGACATAGTTTTCTTTCATCTCTTCAACAGGTCTATATAATATATGCCATCTTGGACATTTTGATATGTGCTTGTGGAATGTTGGCTCTACAAGACTGTCATAACCAAATCTCAATTTATCTTTCTGTGTTGATGACTAATATTCAGAGTACTACTAAAACTACAATGCAATAACTATATAGAGAATAGTTTTGAGCAATTTTCAACTCTCTTTAATTAGAGTGCAATAATTTGGACTCTTAGTTGATCAACACGGAGCCACACAACATTGTCAAACTGGCTCACCACAGAAAGCCTGTAGCGTTTGGTGCAGTGATGGCATCAAGGTGGAGGCCCATAAGAGTGGGGAGTGTGTGTCCCTCTCTGGGCGGCCAAGGGCTCCATTAAATTCAGCATGCCACATGAAGGACGTGTGCACTACTTGAAACATCACCTTGGAAGTGTCAGAGGGGTAGCATTCTGTCCGAAGGTAAGGAATTTGGCGGCATGTTTAATGTACAAGTGATATAGCTAGGGAGAAAGTGGGGCTTTACTGGAACAGAACTTGGGTTTAACTTACTTGTAAGATAGGAAATAAGAGCTAACCCCATAGTCGTCATCCAGATCAGAGAACAATTTCTTTAATGTTGGTTAACTTGAGACCCTTTTGGCCTAGGCTGGGGGCAATTTTCCAATTACATTGCTGCCTCCCCCCCCATGTCAGCAGACTTGCCTATGTCCCTTGCCTAACTCATCCAGATCAAATTATTTATATTACAACTGCTTCATTTTCTCGATATAGTAAAAATATTATGAAAATGAGGGTGGAGTGAGAGAGCAAAGAAAGCAAAGAAAAAATATATACCGTCTATTTTTACTCAAACATTTGACCAGGTTAGCAATAAATTCATCCAGATCAGGAAAGGAGTTGTCCTGAGTAAGGTTTGATCTTTTTTTTTAAAGTTCTAAACTAGGCCATATTTATTCAGAAAAAAATGGTGTGAATTACGTCTTTGAAGTAGGGTTGAAACTGGTGACCAATTTAAATAATTTGGAGTGACTCACCCAAGACATTCACCACAAGGTTTATGAACTAAATAAATTTCATTTAATCATCTTTATTAACCAAAAGAAGAAGAAGATATAACCCCAAGATCAACTGAGATCCATACCGATCTCAGGCAAGGGTAAACACAATTACAAACAGCAAATATACAAGAAATAACAAATAGATAATCAAAGAAATAACACCTAATAATGAAATCAAGCAAGTCATACTTAAGTGATATCTTTCAGTGAAAATTACAGGTTTCTGTGTTAGAAGCTAAACATAAATGATCATTCTATCAACAAAAATTGACCAGGCTTTTATTTTTACCTTTGTCAAAATGTCAACCTTATTATGAAGCCATTTTAATTTAAGATAATGAGTACTACTAGTTTAGCCATGGACCAACCCTTGACTATTATTTTATATTCTTAGTCAGTGGGAGTGGTCTAGTTAAATGAACACATTTTGATTGGACAATCACAAGATTTGGTGCCGTTTATCAGGCCGTGAAGCGACCCCACGTCATCATGCGTCTTGATAATGCCTTACACGCTTGTAGAGGTGCGGCGTATGTATTGCGCTGTAATGCGTGAGACTAGTGCGGAATACGTGACGCGCTAGCAGTACGCGCAACAGAATACGTGAAGTTGTAAACAAGTTTCGTTCATTTTATAATGAGGGGAGTTTTTATGACGGTAACTTAGTTTTTGCTTTAAAAAAATTGTTTACAGTTATTAAAATAATATTTAACTGACTAAGAATGAGAATAAGCGATAGGAATTTTTATTTTGCCTATCCTCTACCTATGATAGGCGACAGGCAGGTCCAATATTTTTATCGTAGTGGATACCGGCTGCGCCGCATCCACTACTCAAAATATTGGACCTGCCTGTCGCTCTATCACACGGTAGAGGATAGGCAAAATAAAAATTCCTATCGCTTATTCTCTAAATATTCAACATGTCATTATGAGAGTTCAGGTTATTGCACCAAGGCAATGGGCTATTCCAGTTGAAATCCTTACACCCCCTGAATGGAAGACATGAAATTAATCTTTCACACAGGAGTGTGAATTTCAATTGGGGTTACCTGAAGGGCTGGCGCCATTGAAATCTACACCCCCTATGTGGGAGATTTTAAAAGTATATGTCTTCCATAGGGGTGCATGGATTCAACTGGAACAGCCCGATGTTGGATGGTCAGTTATGGTGAAAGAAATGAGAAAGGTAATTATAATGCATTGAAGGAGTGAAGATAGAATGCTAGTATGCAAAGTGACTTTAATTAAAGCAGCCTCAAATGCTCTTTGGTGTGCAGGTTGTTGAAACAGTGCATTGAGAACAGTTGGCTAATATTATTACTGATAGGCAGTGAATGTTTATGGAGTATGTGATGAGTCACATCAAAACACAGACTTCTTTTCAAGATATGGATGACTTAATTTCACTTAGAAAATTTGAATACCCTGATGAATTTAACTAGTGATATCTAAAAATAAAGCTGATAACATTCTACTTAGAATTAAAGGAGTAATTTGTGATCCACAGCATCATCCCCAACTTTTCTCAAAAAAAAGTTTTTATACCACTGGATACCTCTGGCAACATATTGTTTATGTACATAATATTTCTTGCAGATTAATTTGTTTAGCAAAAATTATTGCCAAATTTGAATAATTACGTTCTGGTTCTAGTCAACAGAACAAAATTACAACAACGTAACCTATGGAGCATTGTAATACACATAATTATGCATAACTCATATTTATGCAAAATCGAAATCAACTGAAAATTTGGGAATAAGCTTTTTTTTTATTGATATCTACTGAAAAATGTTGTTAAAAGAGGATGATAGAATCAAAAAATACTCCTTTACCATGAAAGTATTATCACAGATTTGATTTCCCATCAAAGTACATCTACCTCTTGAATGTAACTGATGAACTTACACTAATCACATATGGTCATGTTTTTTGAGGTGGGACCCAATTGCGTCACATCTTGCAATTTGCCAAAATCAACTCCTTTTTTGTATTTCTGATTATATTTCAAAAAGTTTTCACCCAAACTATGTAAAATTATACATTTTTAGAAAGCATATATTGTCAGGATTGCGAATCTGTAAAGTTTGAGTGGATATACAGGGTGTGCCAAAAAATATACAGGGTGATTCCACTGAAAAATACATAAAAATTACATTTCTTTACCACTCCAATATTTCTACATGGTATATTAAATTTGAAAATAAACTTGATATTTGGAATGAACACAATTAGTGTTTTCATTAAATATAAAGTTTGCACTATATTTGTTAAGCCCATTGTGTAATACAGGGTGTGAAAAAAGTTAAATTTTAAATTGTTGAATTTAATGAAAAATTTCACTAAGTGCCATTAATTTGGAAAATATTCAAAATAGTTTAAAGAATTGCTATAATATCACATAAATATCCAATTCCCATATAGGGTGTTCCAAAAATCAATATACAGTGAATAATTTGTAACAATGGAACATGTACAATAGGCATATACATGCACAATTAGCCTACATCAATAAACTATTTAACAATAGCCAGAGATCAATATGTCATCAGATTAAATCCTTGACTGTAATAATCTCCTTTGAGAAGATTTATTTTATAGATATTTCAAAGATTTAAAACAATTTAAAAGATCTATTTATGACAGATGAAATGCATGCAAAATTTAAAGCCCATTATATTGCATGACACACATTCCACTGCATTTTAATTAAAAGCTTGTTAAATCCTTAATTACTAAATTTATTAAGATTAACTAGCTAATTATAGTTATAGAAAGTTAAATAATAAAATTAACATCATGCAAATGCATTTTTACTCCTACTGAGGCAACAAAGTGCATAAATTTTAAAATGAACACCAACTTCCCATTGTAATTACACAGAGCTCCTCCGCTTCCGGCTCCACCCCTGACTAATTAACTTAATTAAGCTGTTGAAATTAATTAATTGATTTGTGCAACTGTATTTGTTATTATTTCATTTAGTTAATAATTTATCTTCAAAATAAGACCAAAACCATTTTTTCATGATGGATTTTAGCAAAAATATAAGAATAAGAAGAGAAAATATTTTGGAAAATGTGACAGCTCCACCTTTTTTGGGTGCCCACCTCAAAAAACATGACCATATGTTTATTGTCGTCTGCAACATTTCAATAAAAATGTTGAATTTAACATTTATTGTAATGTGTTGCTTAACCCTAGAACTACTGAGCTATATTTTGTATAAACACAAACTACAAAGGGGGGGGGGTTGTTGCAGACCCCCTAGTTATCGTTATATTTGGTACTATGGGTCTCTTCTATAGAATAATGATTCAAATTTTATTAATCTGGTGTGTGATGCTTTTTAATAGTATATTATTGTCTGAAAAGAAAGAAATCTTTTAAGCCATATATATTTTTGCAGAATAGGCAAGGTTATGAACAGAAATGATGCGGGTTATTCTATGATGTCATTGTGATAAATAGCAGCATGAACAGTCTAGCTGAGTGAGACCGAGATTTGTCATCATTGCAGTACACTTTTCCATACTCTGTGCATGTTTATTTTAAATGTGAGCCTGTGAGCCTGTGAGCCATGTGGTCACCCTCCAGTCTTTCCATGAGTAAGCTGAAAATTGATACTCTCGTGTTAAAAATAGCAACATCTTAAAAACTGTAATCAATTTATTTTCAGATTACTTCATCGTAGCTCACTGATTTGAGACACTCAAATTTGTTTTCAAAGCAGAACACTTTTTCACTTTGCCAGTTTATTACTATTAGCCATATATAACCTTGCCAAATCCAACAATTCCTTTAATGTGGGGTGGGTATAGAATATATCTCCACCCAAACTACCCCTAGCGGTTACTGGTTAATGTGAGCCTTGTGGTTAGACTTTCAATGAATAAGCTGGAAATGACATGCTTATATATGTTACAAATTATAGCAACATTTTATAAAGTGTTATTTATTTCTGTTCAGATTGTTTCAGGTGGTAAGAAATGAATTTCAATCAAGCAGTCAAATTTGAAATTTGCACTATAACTATGTACATGCATGAGTAAATATGGTACTTAGAGAATATTCAATACACAAGGGAGAAATGAGACAAGATATTTTGTACAAAAAATTGTCCAAATTATCTATTTACCTTCTAATTACTTGACTACTTCTAATACTGTGTACATTGGGCTATATATTTTTAGTTGCCAAAGATCAGAGTTTTAAAAGATCCACAATCATTAAATTACAATCCCTAAACCAAAGGCTTGTTTGTAATATGAGTTTAGGTTTTGAAATAACTTTACAAAAAAAAATAAAACTCATAAAAATGCTTTGAATTGAACTGTACATGATATCAATTTCAGAATACTTTGTATGGAGTGTCCCAAAATGATATGTACCCATACAATATTTGTATAATGTCATTGTGATAAGGGTAGTAAAAATAACTCAACCCAGCTGAGTGAGATTGAGATTTGTAAATTGTCATCATTGCATTGCACTTTTCCATGTTCATTAAAGTAAGCTATGTTTACAAATTTACAAAGATCAGAGTTTGAAAATATCCACAATCATAAAATTACAATCACTAACCCAAACATAACTTAAGGCTTGTTTGTAATACGAGTTGAGGTTTTAGCTTTACATAAAACTAGTAAATGCTTTGGATTTGTATATCAATTTCAGGACGCTTTGTATATAGGGTGTTCTAAAATGATTTGTACATTCCACAAGTAAAACTTCCAACATATCCTGGAAATTGTTGTATTATGAGCACTAATAATTTGGGACACCCTGTACAATTCAATTTGAATTTTGTGACTATTTTTGTACCTTGCATTCTTCCTGGAAACATCTTATTACAATCACTTTCCATTTCCTTTGAGTTATGAGTTTGTATCAAAAAGGAAAATACTTTAGATGAAACATTTTTCATATCTACTGCATATACTTTTTTGCAGTTGAATTTTGGTTTAAGTAATAACATATTTTTCAGTAGCATTGTTACCAACTTTACTTGTATTGCAAGTATGAATTTATGGTTTAAGTATTGTGACAAAATGAAGTAAGGCCAAGTAACAAAAATAACATGTATATCGTCCCCGCCCTCACCGATTTTTGGAGATTTTCAAATATTTTTGTTATTTTTCCTATTTGCTCCCTTACTTTATTTCTAAAATTGTTGTGATGAAAAGACATGTTCAGAAGTTCTTGGTTATCATTTATAAACACATTGCAAACACTTTCTTCAAGCTAGGGGTAGGGCTTTGGGGAAATAACAAAAATATCTGGGGGCCTCCCCGATTTTGCAATTGCAATTTTACACAGAAATGAATGGTAAAAAAATAACACAATAACAAATAATAAGGACCTCCCTCACCGATTTTTGAAAAAAGTCCGGACGATATACATGTTATTTTTTTTACTTGGCCTAACATTGATCAGCTTCATACACATGCATCTGACAAATTCAAGAGGAATGAGTCTAATGTCACTAATATGTGACATGATCAAGGGGAATGAGTCACAAGTCAGCAATTTTCAATAAGAAGTTTTCAATATCATTTTCTGGCAGTTTACGAACGCTACATTTTGATGCAAACCCATTCAAAATCATGCATCTGGTTACTGAGTTATGAGTAATTAATCAGTGGCTGAAAACAATATAAAACAAAGAATATGAACACTGTTTTTGCCAATATCTCAAAAACAATATTAGTGACACCCGACTCATTTCCCTTGATCATGTTACATTGAGTTTCAGGTATTGATACTAATCAGGTGATGATAGATTCTAATGTTTTACTTGTTTCTAAAGTTGGAGAGTCACTAATGATTTTTTGAAACTTCAAATTTAATTAATTAGGTTTGGACCGTACTTTTGCATATTTACAGTGTGAATGAATAATGAACAAAAATCAGAATTGAAAATTGTCAGCATTAAGATTCATTCCTCTTGATTGGGTTACATCTGTACAAGTAAAGGCAACATAGCAATAGAAAGAGGAGAATTAGGTCAAAAGGTAGTGCATGTAAAACTATCTACCATACTCTAAAGATTATGGATCATGGATGCATGTGAAGAGGTTCAGACACAAAATGTGATTTATGGCATTGCTGCCTTGACTCAATTTTGTTGTATGGGCGGAGCCATAGGCGGAGAGCCATACTTTAATTTTGTTTTGCAATATTTGTTCGCACGTTTAAGGGTTTATCTAGCCACTGTGTAGATTGAAAGTTGCAGGGTATATAGTATGTAATCGAATGAAGAAGTAGATAGATTTTCTATAATAATATGTGTTCAGGAGAGGAGATATTTAACAAAAACAAAAACACCCAAGTCCGTCAAATGCACGAATAAGAATACGTGTATAGTATAGGCCTATCCACCATTGGGGAATTGCCGCAGCTGATTAGAGTCGTTCATTTAAATGCGGTACATGATTAGAGTCGTTCATTTAGATGCGGTAAATAGCGGGCAATGGGTGTATTTTTTGTTTGCTTTTGTGCTGCTTTTTGAAACACTCGCGTTAAGCTATAAAGTCGATAATTTGTTTGCACAGACCTAGTCTCCTACACAGCCAATTTGTGTCGGGCGATCCAAACAAACATCGTGATAGCCACATACAGTCTGGCCCGAGGCACAGACTATCAAGTGTTTGTTTACCAGTGACCTTCAATAAAATCGATACTGTAGTACAAACATGCTATATACAGGGTGTCCCTGAAAGAACTGTATCGTCAGAAACTTAATTGTTTGGGTATTTTAACGCCACAACTAAACAAAACTAAATACTTGGTGTGGTTGAGCAATAAATCAGCTATCACATACTTTTTGAATTTTGACAAAAAGACGAAATATTAAGATTAGAAATTTAATAACGTGGCATAATCACTGCGCATCATAATTTTTACTTCATTTACTGTATAAAACATACATCTTTTGACTCATTATGACACCAGATTATTTTCTTTTTTGAGAAACAAAAATTCTTCCTAACTTTACATAGAGCCAAAAATTTACAAGATTAAATTTTTTATTTTGGCATAACAATTTAGGGAATTTTGTTTTTGTTTGTTAACGTTTGTTTTAATACGCAATCACTCGGGCACACCCTTTCCAACGAAAAATGAAAACTTTAATCTCAACATTTAATTTTGAGCATGGAGAAAGGAAATCATAATTTCCCTCCTGTTTCTCCCCATTTTCCCCTTCTGTTTTTCTTCTCTCTTTTTTTCATTTTGCTTTTCACCTTTCCACATTTTTTTCTTCTCAGACAACCCTTGTTTACCAAAAGTAATAAATTTTATTTAATTAATGAGCGACACCGCATTCTGTCATCCCTGTCTAGCCCGCTCCAAAGGTTTGACCTGGTTGTTAAACCGGCGCAGGCCAGATGTCAGAACTGCAAATCAAATGCAGCAAGGTAGAGGTTGTAATATCGTGCACATAGCTACATATACCTTGCTGTGTATAGTGAACAGAGCACATGTAATTTGCTCACTGGTAATTGATACAAACAGAAGGTATCAATAAATGGGACAGTATGAATGGATCATTTTCGAAGTTTATGTTGTGATGAAGTTTGGAAGTCAACATGTGCGATGATGCAGTATTAGGGAACAAACCAAAAGATCAATGGCGTCCTATAAACGAGTTTCGTTTAGGGGTGAGGGGGTAAAAATACTCGATTACGTTTGTACAAAACCATCGGTCTGAAGAATGTGTCATTATTATTATTATGTCAAAATTTTCAACATTTCATTATTACGTTTCTGGCAGGGAGGGAGGGGTCGGCTGAGAAATGAAACTAGTTACGTTTATAGGGCGTCATCGATCTTTTGGTTTGTTCCTTATAGGGTCTACAGGGGTTTTAACAACATGGTGTATCGCCTAAACTTGGTCAGTTGTATTTGTAGTTGATGTTCTTACAGAGCTGAATAGATTTCGGGGTCATCCAAGGTCACCCAGGGTTCATCTGAGGTCAAATGACTAAAAACTGTCATATGGGCACGAAACTTGGTGGGTATAGTCAACACTTAAGAGTAAAATTTTTGGAAGGTCATTTCGGGGTCATCCGAGGTCACCCAGGGGCATCTGAGGTCAAATTACTAAAACTGTTATATGGGCACGAAACTTGGTGGGTATAGTCAACATTTAGAGTCAAATTATTGGAAGGTCATTTCGGTGTCATCCGAGGTCACTCAGGGGTCATCTGATGTCAAATTACTAAAAACTGACATATGGGCATGAAATTTGGTGAGTACAGTCAACATTAAGAGTCAAATGTTTGGAAGGTCATTTTGGGGGTAATCCAAGGTCACTTAGGGGTCATCTGAGGTCAAATGACTAAAATCTGTCGTATGGGCATGAAACTTGGTGGGTACAGTCAACATTGCTAGGAAACTGTCTATACATACAAAAGCTTCCAACACACGGCTCGGGTTGTTTTGGTAAAGCAATACCAACACCTGTTGTGAACTCGACACCACGAGGGGATATCCCATATCCCAACCCGTGCTCTGGGCATCTTGTAAAACATAAAGATTACACAGCTGTGCGGCCTATTACATTTCCATATTATTTCCTTCTTTAATCACCCCACACTCCCCATCCACCATCCAGGTTTCGCCCATACAGGGTTCTGAAAAGAAACTCGCATCTAAACACAACCACTACCATACCATCACCCAACAACCTTACACACCAACCGTGTATGCCGAAAACCGCGCAACCCGAGAACCGCTCTAGTTATCAATATTATTATAGTGTTATCTTGTATTAGTGTCAATTTTTTTATAATGTCATGATCACAACCTTTTAATACCATACTAACACTAATTGGTACCCTCTAATTAGCAATTATAAAGTATCTTTTTGCATAATAACAATATTGATACAAAAATGCAATAAGGCAGCCTTTGGAGATATCATATTTGCATCTGAACACTTGTCACCCATTTTGACAAAACCAGCAACATGGCGAAATTTCACATCTCAGTGAGATTTTTGTACCTGTAAAAGTTAGGAAATAGGTCGAAAAATGACACCATGCAAATTTGTTTTTGTACTGTGTATTCTGTTGATTTGCTTCTGGTACTATTTATAATATCAAGGCTTCTTTGAGATATTTAGTGTCATTAACACTAACACCTGATATTGCTTAAAGAAAGTTAGAGAAAAGATGAACAAAGAAGTCTCTTGGTACCAGGATTCGAACCTTAGACCCCTCACATGCCAAGCACACGATCACCAGCCGGTAGCTGGCCAGTCATTGAAAATAATCCTTAACTATCCTTCTTTACTTTCTGCACTTTGATAATTAATATAAAAAAATAGGGAAAAAAACTAAATTTCAAAAATTGTGCAGTTTTCATGTGTATCTTTTATAGCATTTATCTCAAAATGTTGTAAATGTACTTTATGATATAGTTCTATCATTCCTAATCTAATTGGGAAGGCAGTCTCATCATTTTGCCAGACAATATTATTGTAAATGGCACTGCACAAACTGTAAGTGGCATCTGAAGAAAAAACACACAAAGAAAAACTGAGAGAAATATGTACATTTGTATGAAAAGAGGACCTTCTAAAGAGGTGCCATGCACTTCAAAAGGCCACAACTGTGTAGCTTCTTGAGTTGTATAGGAATGATTTGGATGTGTATTGGGGTGTGTTTGTTTGTGAGTGGGTGGGAGGGGTGGATAGGTGTGTGACTGTGTTTGTGTGGTAAAAGATCAGTTCTTGTATATAATAAATGGTAAAAGCCATTTCAAGTTGACTATACATACCTTGAAATATTGTCCCATTTTAAGGGAATGTGGAATACAGATTTACATGTAGGTTATGAAAGGAAACAGGGGTTAGCTATTGGTCCAGACCAACCCCAACATTTGTATTTTCTGTTAGCTATTGGTCCAGCTTTTAGCCTTAATGCTAGCCATATACCTGACCCTGATCTTGGCATCATTTTTAAGAAATGAGGATAAGGGGGTAATTATACAAATAGTACACAAGGTTTATTTGATTTTTTTTCTATCATGAAAGTGTGTACATCATTGTAGCATACAAAATGACACTGATATTTATATATTTCCATACATGTATATAATAGTTAATTTAACCTAGTTGAAATGAATCATCGTCCAGTGTCCAGACACTTCCCTCCCATGATGCCAAGAGCAGGGTCAGGTGTATGGCTAGCATTAAGGCTAAAAGCTGGACCAGTAGCTAACAGAAAATACAATTGTTGAGGTTTGGGTTGGTCTGTCACAAAATTATGCGGGTCCCAGATGCAGAAATGCAAGTTAGTGCTGGGGGAGGGGAGGTCATAAAAAGCTAGATGGTCCGAGGCCCCAAATGCAGGTTAGCTGGTTGTGAAATTGTTGTCACCCACCACTGTATTCCCCTACATATCAGATGCTGATGCAGCTCGGAGACTGCAGATAATGCTACTCTGATTGTAAATGACACTAACTGCATTGGGCTATTCCAGTTGAAATTCATACACCCCTGTGAACAATATGACTTTAATCTCCCACACAGGGAGTGTGAATTTCAAATGGGTTTACCTGAATGGGTGGCTCCATTTGAAATCTATACCCCCTGTATGGGAGATTTAGGTCATGTCTTTCATAGGGGGTGTATGGATTTCAACAGGAGTAGCCGATTACATATGTATACAATTTTCTTTGAAATAATTTGATGCTAACATTATCACCATACTTTGCTGTATTTATATTTATACAGGATCGCTACCTATTTGCATCAGGTGCTTTTGATGGGAGAGTCAACCTTTACACAGCTCAAAAGTGTGTGCTTTTACAAAGCTATTCAGTAAGTGAACATACATTGTATCATCAAAGGTCACAGAGTTGACCTTTATCTTTAGGTGAATTTAATATTGCTCATTTGTTTCTGTGATCTATAGGTGAATTCAATATACTGTTGGTAGCTGTGATCAATTGATCTTACCCATTCTAGCTGCGGTCATTGTGCCACTGCCGGATTCAAACATTCAAAGATATTTTTGTCGTAATTCCCGATTAAAAAAAAATCTCCCATTTTAAATGTCAGACTTTTGAAAAGTTTTTTTTTTCCGTTTTTAGAGTGTCCTTGGACCTAGAGCTAAAATGCTAGGATCATTCTTGGTTGACATTTAAAAAAGGAAAAGAAAAATAGGTCCTATAGTGTTTTTAATATGCAAAGTTATAATTTGTGTTCCTATCATGCGCTGTTAATATTTGATTCCAAAATGCATTGAATTTGTATCCATTTTGAAATCATTATACCTTTCATACTTTTTTAGGCATTGGTTTGAGAGTTTGCATTTTGAAATGACCATAATTTTGAAATTTTACAGGTTTCTGAGGAGACTTCGTTCCAGGTTATATAATTTTAATGAACTTTGATAAACAAATAATGAGCCTAACAGATCTGTTCATCAATACTGACCTGTAGAACCAATTAAGAGTAGGGTGGATTGTATTTTATAATGAATATGCAATGTAATCATGAGGCCAAGATAGGTCAGTGGCACAACGGAGATGGGTCAATGACATTAATTTTAATTAATGATGATCTGATCTAGCTGATCTGACAAGCAACAGGTGGCAATTATAAAGTGGAGATATAGGCAAATATATAGGGTACAAGAAAACAGTCAAATATGTAGAGGTGGGCAATTAAAAGCTTATAATTTTGCAATGCAATGCAGTACTTGAGGAATGCAAGGTTACCCTCGGACAGAGAACTTAAAAGCACAAGGACGCAACATTTTGCTTGCATGTTGGTAATCAAACACGACAACCAATTTATTTCACTTTGATCAGACCCTCACCCGTACCTATGAACTCAGCCGTGTTATAAAAGATATTCTCAAAATTGAGTGACTGCCCCAACCCAAAACCCTAGCGGCACAATTGCCAGAGTCGCAAAGAGAATTTAAATTAGATCGGAAATTTTGAGATGCCAGTGGGCACCGACTATCCACTTTATCGCAACGCCATGCCATAATAAATTTTTCCATACGACAACACGTGATCAAAACTTGCCGCAGGTGGCCATCACCAGAGCTTAAATTCCAGGCGTTGGACCCAAAACCCTGTCTGATCATTAACACACAAAATCATGGCTGGAACATTAACAATAAATAAAGGTACTATACAAGGGTGAATACAGGTCAACTGCTCCCAGACGACGTAGCCCAAGACTCAACAGGCGTGGGACCTGAAGTTACAATGGATAAGTTGTTAATTATTAATGTTACATTTTATAATATGTGCATATATATCATTATCAATAAATCATAGATAAATCAAAACCCCATCTTTTGTCGCATACGAGGCATTCTGTTATTTATACATGAAGACATGCTCTATTATAACTTTGATGACACCTGTACCTGCATGTAAGGCTTTGATATTGATGCACCACTGCCATCAATGAATATTTGAACTAAAATACTGTGTATCTTTGAAGATCTGTGATTTTCCTATAAAATACTAATGAAAATTTGGTATAATAAGCACTTATTTAAAACATATGTTGAAAACATATTCACGTACTGTGCATCTTTGAAGATATAAAATATTTTTCTTGTGCAGCGTTAATCTGGAAAGTGAATTCAATTTTAATTCACACACACACATTTTCCATTTATGATGAGCAATTAAAGCTCTCCTTCATAACTAATTATTTTCAGGGACAATTATACTTCTAAATTTGACACATACTTAATTTACTGCTACACATACATGTAATTAACTTTCTTACATAGCTTCCCCTATATGCCCGCAAAGGGAGTGGCGGGTGGGAAAGAAAATTATTTAGATGTTGTCATGTCCGATTTCCAATCACCAGTGAAAAATAACAACGAAACACACCCAAGCCCGCGAAAGGCGGCGATACCCATTGGTCCGGGTCAAGTAAACAAACACGCTGCCATAACAATTGACCTCTGACCCAGAGAACAAAACATGGGATCGATTAATATTCTCAGCCAGGTTAAATTGAGTTTAACTTGTTGCACATCGTTAAACTTTAATTTCAGCAGGCACTATAATAACTCAATTGTTTCAAAATTATCTCTTCTAGCAAATACCCCCTGCATCTTTGTCATGTTAACCCTAGAACTACTGAACCATATTTTGTAACACGGACTACACAGGGTAGGGGGAAAATAATGTCGCTATGACATCATAATGTGAGCGCGCCCATGCAAATTTTTCAGTTAAAAATTCTACGAACATGCAATTTACACCGAATTTTCTAACTAACAAGTAAAAAGTCAGTTGTTCTTGGAATAATTTTACAAGAGCGAAATGAAAAGCATGGATTTTACTGTAGAAACCAATGGTGGGCCTTACCACCCCCACTGGTCATTTGTGATGGCTGGTCCTACCCCCGGGTAAGGTGCTGGGGGAAACATTTTATCATTAAAATGAGGATGGATCTACGATTAGGTTAGGTTGTTTGGCCATAAACACATGCGTTTTTTTATGACGGTGGAAAAATCTTGAGGTTGGGGTTGGTACAACCTCCCTTCGTAGTACTAGGGTTAATTCATACAAAATATATCTGATTTGTTACAGGTCACAACCTTCAGTTTGGCTCGCAATATCAATGCAGTAAGATTTACCAGTGATGGTAGAAAAGTAAGTACAGTCCATAGCTAGTGTAAATCTTTGGCTAAAGAAAATGTTTTCGGGAATATCTGAAAGTACTCCAAAATATGCTGATAATCTATGATTATGCTGCAAGTGAAATAAAACCCCTGGATATACTGTTTGGATATTCACACTGATCTGAAAAAAATGATCGTTCCGCACCAGATGTTCAAGCTACCTACAACAGGTGCATGAGGTAGTTAATACAGAACAGCCCATCTTTGCAATATTAAATCAAATTTGTTGCATATCTTTTTGATCATCATGTTTGAGTAAAATATTTATAATTCATTTGTGAGAAATCGCCTAAGCAATCAATCCCCTGTGTTAAATACCAAGGAATCAAAATCTTGACAATTGGTAAAATGTGCATTGTCAGAATCAATTTCACAGTTACATTATGAAAGTCTTCTATACCATTTATCACCCTGTTGTGGCAATGACACCAATGCAGCATCTTTAAGCATGTGCATGTATGCCAGCGCTTTCAGTCATGAATATTAGCGACTTGCAGCTGCACCCAATGATAATGAAATGTGTGCTGATGTCATTGCCACATCAGGGTGAAAATGGTATAATCAGTGTGATGTTAGACCAGCCTACTTTGTTAGGTTACTATGTGTACTTTGAATGGTAGATATTTTGAGTATGTACATACATATATATTATTACAAGAAGTAAAAGTATCACAGACAGCTATACAGTGCTCGATACCAATAAATGGTAGAGCTATTTAAAAAAATATAGACACAGATATTAATACATTTCACAACACTGTGTTTCACGCCAAATAATATCTGTGTCTATATTTTTTTATATATTATTACATCTATTTAGAAGAACAAAGAGGGTTGTCACCCAAAAATATGCAAACAAAGTACACTCATCATCAAGTGGCTGAAAATTTCTATAGTCTTGAATATGTTGATAAGTCAGTTTTTTCATTGTTTTGTTTAATTTCTTTGGTTTCAGATTTTAGCCACTACCACTGCTGGTAGACTAGCTGTAGTAGATGTAGAAACAGGAGCACAACTAATTACATATGATAGCTGTGAGTATTATTATACAGTGTAATTCTACACACCCATTCATCATCTAATCAACTTTTAATGGGTGAAAATGATTCAGTTTTAGTTAACTCACATTAATTAAGTCCCAACTTGTGCTCATCATGTAGATTTGATAAAGTGTGTACCAGTCACACAATACGGAAATACCCTTTCCGTAGGCGGTGTGTCAAACTTGACCCATTTGCACCAGTCACTATCAATCCATGATGTTTTGACAATAAAAGTTACTTTTTAATTAATTAAACAATCCGGATGTTTTGTACAGCAGTACATGATCACAATCCCAATCTAAATCTAAGAAACATGATGGTATGACTGAGAACAAATTAGACTTTGATGTTATGAGTTTTGCCTTAATAGTTGAACAAAGTATTGCAATAACTTTACTTAGAAGTACTATTAGGTATAAAGTGAATGATTGTCAATAATGCTTAGAAGTTTATGCATTTATTATTTGACAGTGTTATAAGCTGGAGATCTTCATGATTCATTTGTCATAAATTATTAATTGAATTCAGAACCAAACAAAGAATTTGCTCTTTTTATGTTAAATATGTTTGAAGTGGTAATTGGATGACCAGGGTGCAATCCCCACTGAGGCATGATTTTTTTGGTTTTCTTCAGTTTGCCCAAGCTTCAAAAGTTTTCTTGAAGCTTCATAAATTCTTGGGCTTGCATCATTTATTTCCTGTAAACTAATCTGAAACTGACTACAATTTGCTTGTATTTTCAGGTGCATTTAATGGTAGAGATAGAACAGGGTTAGCAGTAGATCCCAAGTGTCCACATACTGTTGTGTGTACTTGTGTTAATGGAAAGGTAAGCAAATGTTAAAAGAGATGAATATAATCTGTCCCATATGCACCTATGTTTCAGATGGACATTTTAATTTTGAAAAGACCATACATACCTGTAACATACAATACATAACAAAATATTTTGTATAGCCCCCCTCTCGAAAACTAGTGCATTGCATACGTACTTGCTCAATTAGCATTTTGTGCAAATTTTATTACACAATTCGATGCCGTTCTTTTTTATGGACCTTATCAGTCTGCCGCCTGGACAACCAATTCTTTAGAAATGCTTAGTCGCGCTAAAAGTCGATCGATACATGTAAAAATCAGCACAATTCAGAGATACACCTTTTTGCTATGAAATTAATATTCTCGGTCAAATATAAAGCAATATTTTTTTTTTCTTCAGTAATGTCAGTTAAAAACTTGGTGCTTGGATATACATTTTTTTAAAATCCTGGTGTTAAAATTAAGCATCAAATTGTGTCTTTTAGTGTGATATTTTTGATTTTTATAGGCCTTGAATTAGCCTGCGAGCTTTTTACGGAATTCATGTTTTAGTGTCTCAAACTAACATAGTTTGCTAAAGAAAGATATTTCCCACCTCTGTAAAGCACATCGTGTGGGTCTATATGTTATAGTTTTGTCAGAATTTCCGTTTTTGTTTTACCCTTTTTCCATTCAGTCTCCGAAAATGTCAAACTAAGTAAAAGTAGGCAATGGTGAGTACTTTTATCTCGAGAGCAACCAGCTGAAATAGTCGATATTTCCTTTGTTGTTATCCAGGTCAATTTTTCATTGAAAGCCAATTGCCCGACCAGCGATTAAATCCCCAATTGGGTGTTCTGGTTAAACATGATCAGTAGGAGCGCTATAGGTCTGGGAATTTCTTTGCTATATTGAAGTTCTGGCAACACTATAGCCATGCCGGTATTCCTATTAAACCCAGGGATATCGATCCACAATGCTAGTACTAGCCTTTAGATTTCACGTGTTGATTTAGAAATTTTTTCAGCCGACCGTGAAAGATGGTGAAATCAAAACGGAAATTCTGACAAAACTATGATATATAGCTCACGGTGATGTGCTTTAGAAAGTTGGGGAAAATCCTTCATTAGCGAACTATATTACTTTGAAAAGCTAAAAGGTTGATCCAAGAAAAGCTCATGGGCCGAGCTGAAGCCTATAAAAATCGAATATCTTACACTAAATGACTGAATTTCAGGCCTAAGTTTAACACCAGGATTTTTAAAAAAAATCAGTATCAAGCATTATAGTTTTTCCAGCCATTTGCTGAAAAAATGAAAATTATTGCTTTTCATTTGGCTGAGAAAAAAATTTTTACACTGAAAAGGTGTAACTCAAAATTTTGCTCATTTCAACACCAATTTCGATCGTTTGTATTGCCTCATTAAATGACTGAGTGAGCCTTGCAGAACAAAAGAATCCGTTGTGCAGGTAGCTGACTGTTATTTTACATGTAAAGTCTATGGAGACTAATATTACAGAAGGCTGGAAAGAGTGTTATAGCCTCATTTTAGGCTGTTTTAGGCACTTAAATGCTCATAAAAAAGAACCGCATCGAATTGTGTAACAAAAATCGAATGCTACAATTAAATACTTCAGGAGGGGCTATAGCTATAACAAAAAATGTTCTATACCTTAGTGGTTATGAAACGAAGGTGTATGTGAAGTCACTGCCACAAATACTTTGCACTTGCCAACTTGCACTGTAATTAACATTAAAAGATGGTATATCATAAAATAATGATTTGACATGTGTATTGAAACTACATCATCAGATATGCTATTTTTTAGTTCATTTGCCAAGACTCAAGTGAAAAACTTACATTTGTCTGCAGACAGTTTTGCTAGCTTTCTCAAAACGTCAAAGTTCCTGCTTCAAGCAGATGAACCAATAACATAATCAATGCTTTGAGAAAGCCAGAATGTTTCTGGCGAAACTGTCAGCAGAAATTTTTCATTTGGTCTTGACAAATGAACTGAAAAATAGCTGATTAATTAACAGACCTGTTGAACCTCTTCAATTACACCATCAAATGATTATGTGTATTGTGGAACTGGTCATGCACAAAGCACAATACCACTGCGCATGGTTCAAGCATGCACAGAAGATTTGAGCATACACAGAAAGAAGCATTGAGCATGATGTTCATTGGCATTGCTGGATGATGTACTTTCAATTCCATTTCAAACAATTTTTTGGAATGCAGATATAGTAATTTCATGATCTAACTTAATCAGCCAATCAGAATGTTCCTTCCATATTTAAATAATCATATGTTACCTCTACAAAGAAATGTGTAATAATTTCTTGTGCTACCAAGAAATAAGTGAAAAGTTGCAAGTTGGTAGTTTCGAGACAGCAGCCAGGACTTCTTGAAACTCCCAACTTGCAACATCACGCTCATGTCATGGTAGCAGGTCACATTTTAACATTGACTCAAAAATTCCATTTGTAAGTGAGTTTTCATGTTACTGAAAACGAGTCAAGTGAGGAAATACCTGCCAGTCTTTACAAATGCACGATTGGCTGAGGTTTGGCAATAAGACTCAGCTATTTCATGGTAACTAAAATTTGTAGCAAGTACTGCATAAAAGAAAGTTATTTTATGGCAAAAGTTAAGAACAAGATTTGTTGTACAGTTGTTGTCCTGTATTTTCAGATAAATCTGTCATAAATGAAAATTAATCTGTATATCATTTTGTTTGTTTTACTCTTTACTATGTAATTGAAAGTATAGTTTTGAAATTTGGTGTCTGGGACATAATGGAAATCTGTAATATTATATTCTTAAGTAAAATCAAACTTAACAAGACCTTATGTTAGGAACTGTACTGATTATGTTAAACATTTTGTGATTTGTGAGATCCATTTTCTCAATTGAGTTTCTATGTTACTTCTTACATACAGGGTTTAGCTGTGTTTGATCTTCGAATGTCCATACCTCTTCTTTATATATATGATGTAAGTAGCCAATTATCTTACTATTGAAATGTTTTACAGCTTTTGAGATGTGTCTGATATGATAACAAGATTATTAAACAGTTGCTGTATAATTCTGAGTTCATGGGTAGGCACAACAAAATTTGTACATTTTATATTGGGAAAAAGAACAGATGTATGATAGATTTGGATGGTAAGTCACCTTCATTGTCTAAGCATACACTACAGCTATTTCAGACATTTGTTACACAGCATGGTTTACTTTACACCTTTGACAGATATGTCTTGTGTAGATTAATTCATGATGTTTTCAGTTTATTGCATGCATTCTATGTACCTTCCATTTCATGGTGTTTTCACTACAAATGAAATACCATAGTTTAGTATAGTGCCAGAAACAGAAATTTAGATCACAAAGCATCACAAGGTGACACACGATACCATACACTTCAATTTAGTGTCAGAAATTGCGACTGTGTGTCTCCCATACAACACCCAGGTTAGTCAATTGCTCCTTTGGATGCTTTACAACATAAACTGATGTCAATTATGAAAAAAAAAAGCTTTTTCACTCTTCTTAGTACTCCGTCTTTTTGTTAGTTATGGTACTTTAAAAGCTTATATATTAAGATAATATATTGAGTTAAACTTAATTTTAATGTCGACTTTCTTGCAGCTTCACAGTGATATAATTAGAGATGTAACATTTCTAGAAGATAGTTGGCCTTGGTGCTCCGGTGAAACCACATTTGTAACAGCATCGGTTGATGGCCATGGAAAGGTAAGTCAGAATATGCACTGAGAGAGATATACCAGTTGATAACTTGAGTATCAGTAGCAGGTGACAAATATTACAGAATGAAGATGCAATGAACTGCAGTGGTAAATTGAAAAACTATAAGCTGCAATTAAATGTATAGTAGGGCGGAAGTTTAAATTGCTTGCAAGTTGGCTAATAAATTCTGTACCATTACCTTCATCTTGCCCACTCTTACTTGGTTGCTTCTGTGGTGAGGGCACGGTGGCTCAGTGGTTACGGCCTTGGACTCATAATCTGAGAGCTTGCTCGATATGCGTGGGTTCGATTCCCCGTCCCACCACCGTGTTGCGCCCTTGGGCAAGGCGCTTTGTCTTGCTTGCCTCACCCCACCCAGGTGTAATGGGAAGCTGTTAGGGGTAGTCACAGTCGTTGTACTGATGGACCCTGCGCCACTTGTAGGCTGCAAACGTGGTTCGGACATATTCTAATGACGGCGGAATAAATGTAAAGCGCTTTGAGGCTGTTTACGGCATAAAGCGCTATATAAATATCTACATTTATTTTTTTATTGTTGTGAGGTATAGTGTTTTGTTTTGGTATTTTTTGCCTGTACCCACAAGAATAACTGCCAAGATGCTAATTAAGCATTGGATATCTCTATACCCTGTTTTAAAATCAAGATATCAGAAATTCTTTTGACCGAGTCCTGCCCTCATCACATGGCCCTTTGCTGTGGTCCGATTTCAGATATTGCCAACTTGTTGATACTCCAAAGAGCTTGCTGTTGTGGGCTGCAACATATACAATTGTATGGTTCTTGCACTAAAATCTGTTATGTCAACGTTGTCTCCGACATAACTTTTCAGAAGCAGAATGAATGATCCCAAGACTGCACAAAGCTTGCTTCAGTGTGTCATTGGGTGCAGAGTGGCATTTGTGATAATAGACTTAACATCTTGATCTTGACAAGTGAAATTCTCTTAGTAGTCCGTTTGTACAGTTGTCTGATCGGGAGGGAGATTTGCTTAGAGTGTCAAAACTTAAGGTTCGTTCATACTACCACTGCATTTGCGATGCGTTGCTTTGCGATGCGGATATATCGCTTATTTTTGCCGCAGAACTCAACGCAACTCGTTGCATTTCCAAGTTAAAATGTATTTAACTTCATTGCGATATCGCAATGCAGTATTTTGAAGTACGATGCAGTGCGACAACGCACCGCATCGCAAAGCAATCGCAAAGCAACGCATCGCAAATGCGGTGGTAGTATGAACAAACCTTTACTCTCCGATAATTTGTGCTCTGTTGTACTTCTGTAGTTGAAGCTGCGGAAGGATTTGTTTGATGACTGGAACTGAGTATGATAAAACATGGTTTGGTGCAACAGACATCTTGTTTGCAGGGTTCAAGTGGAATGGCTTTGGATGATCTATGCAAATCTTTTCTTTTTCTTTTTTTTATATATAATTTTATTTGAACATAAACTTTTTAAAACAGGTTTGAAGTTGTGTTTGTATTGATCCATTTCATTTGAAATTCCCACCCACCTGTAGTTTCTTCCTGACTGCTTTTGCTCTTTCATCCTGAAACAAACCATCTGACAAGAGCTTCAAAAGGGTCATCTCTGATTTTGTTTTTTGCAAACACATTGTGAAGTAGAATTTGTACAGAAAAAATTACTTGCCTTATTTATAAAAATATATAAATTAAGGTTGCAAAACCAACAATGATTGAAATGATCACAAAAAGATCAGATCTACTTGAGAAATACTAAGAAGAAAACCTGACATCACACCAAGAGATCAATGTGTTAAGACAACTCCACCAACAGCAAATGCTAGACTTTGAAGAACAATTAAACCAACATCGAATCAAGAAAAAGAAACATTGAGGGCAAACCTTCAATCAGTTACAGACAGCAACACAAAACAAAGATCTTACCCAATCAAATACCTATCTTGTATGTCAAGGGAACTAGTACAAGAAACCATCAAAACACAATCCTATCAGAAGAATTTCAAAAGCAGCAAGCCAAATCTCTACAAATTCATTCACAATCAGAGTCCATAATAACAGCAAGACCGGCAAATAGCAAGTCTCAAAATCCCATCCTCAAAGGCTACTAACACAGTCGAGCAGACAAATTGAAGGAATTAAATGTCTGTGCAAATCTTGATGGAGCAGCTTGACACCAGAGAATCAATGATGTTCTGAGTGTCCAGTGTTCCAAATCTGCACAGCATTTGCGGTGGAGGGGAACTAAAGATTTTTGCTTGCACATGCCTTTGCTTCCACTTCTTTCCTATAACCGTATAGTGTATTTCTCGGCTTTTGGTATGATTAGGTTGGGAAGGTGAAAATGATGTTGAAACAGTAACTGTATGGTAGGAACTATTTCAGCTGCAGCTATTTTTAAAAGCTTAGCTGCAATTTCCACAGTTTATTCATAGTTTGGTTTGATATTTGAAAGCTCTATGGTCACATTTTGAAAATCAAATGGTTTTAACCCTTTAAAAATTTCTGATTTAGATGCATTCAACAAGTTTTCAGTTTTTTGTGTCATGCTTTTACAGTGTGCATGGAAAGTAAGAAACCATGCAATATTCGTTAACCAATTTGATCTTTGTAACATTACAGGTTGTGACATTAGACGGTAGGACATTATTAGACATCCCAGCTGGAGCTAGTCTACATTCAGTGGCACCCACTCCAGGACCATATAATGCTATGGCAGAGGATGGATTCTCAAGTAGGTTTCTTTTTAAGATTATTTGAGATGAGCAAATACATGGTTTTTAAAATCCAAAAGAATTCTTAAAGATAACTGATGAGTATAGAAGCCAGCATGCTTCTTGCTTCAGAGAAGATTTAATGTATGTGTACCAATTAATCTAATCTCTTTGTGAATACTTGTAAGAGTCAGTGCATGAGGTGAAGCTACTAAACTTGGTTCACCTCAAGCTTGGTAGTGGCATGGGTGCGTGTTTCACTGGTCACAGTATAAAATCATGTGTGTAAAGTTAAACGCACAAGGGTACGCTCAGGTGAACAAGAGCAGTTTGCTCACGTAACTGCGAAAAAGCAATAACATTACTACCTTATACTTGAGTTGAACCAAATTATTGAAAAAACCTTGATTACTGCCTCAATAATGATGGCACCGTAGAAATATATAAGAGCTTGTTATCAAGTAAAGGCTTACAATTCTGTGATCAAGTGAAGAGGAACACACATTATCACCAGTACGCAACTGCCAGTTAAAGTTAAGTCAGGGACCGTCATGTGAGATTCGGTTTTGAGTAAGTTACACTACTGCCACCAAATTTTGGTCAATTCTCATGATTCCCAATACGATGTGCTGTTGGTGGTTGCTCTTGCCAGTCCAAGGGTCGATATTGCTGTTCTAGCCATTGTTGGATTTTCATGTGAGTGTGATAATTAGAGAATAAAGGTATTGTTTTTAGCTGCTGTTGTACATCTATTGTCTCATATAACACAGGTGACATCATTATTTTAAGTTTTGGTGAAGCCAAGTTTTTTACATCAAAAATAATGATGTCGCCCGTGTTATATTAGAGGATAGATGCACAACAGCGGCTAAAAATAATTAAATACCTTTACCGCTTATAGGTTCGAATTGCAACCAGTCTAATCATGAAGCTCCTGTGGCCAAGTGGTTACGGGACAGGTCTTGTAAACCTGAGGTCGTGGGTTCGATTCCCGGGCAGGATTACTTTTTCTACTTATCTCCTTTATTATTTGCGACGGCGAACCTGGTGAAAAAATTGTGTTTATTATACATAATTTCTGTCGATCATGCCACTGTTTTTCCATGTTTATATTTATTCTTTAACACTTCAAAAATATTAATCATGGTATATCATATTTTAGAAATGTTCAAATTCATTGTTGCTTGTAAAATGTTGGAACCGATGTTCAGTGTGTCTCAATTCTCTTATTGTACCATGTACCCCAGGTGTAGTGATGTTTGGAGGTGGTGAAGTGTGTGCCTATTTACCGGACACCGGTATCCAAGAAACACTCAGGGAAAATGGAGATGAAGCTGTATGGAAAATTAGGTCAGTATATGTAGTGTGAATATTGAGTTATCTCATAGCAAGGTGTAATTAGGACATGTAGTGATACAATGTGAGAGCTATGTAGCTTACACGCTTCTACAACCAATCACAGCCAACCAACCAACCAACCAAAGTGTGATCATAGGTCAAGTCCAACAGGGGCGTACCAGGCTAGCGGTACTCTGTACAAACCGCCTATACCAATTTGGAGAACAACAGCATAGTCTCGTTATGAAATAGTATGACCCTGCTCAGCACCATCAGTCTGCTCTGTACCAGCTGTCAGTGACGAATAGTGCAGGTCGGTGAACTTTGTATAAACAAAGCGCCATCTAGAGTAATCAGGCCTAACAATTACCTTTTTGTACCGCTCATAGAACAGGATATCTGCTTAACAACAGCCTAATATGGGCATAATGGCTCCACCCCAATGAACCATACACATCGCTGTCAATCATTAGTATACATCATAAGATAAGTCATAAACACTGCCTTTTCGTGGCCTACATCACATTATAGCTCATTAATATCATTACCTATTGAGAGTTGCGTTTTGGCATGGTGGACAGACTCTTATACACTGTCCATGCTCTTACACATGGTCCCAAGCTCACAATGTCCTCACTTTTGCAATCAAAGTAGCGCCTCTCTTAATTTTTTACTCGGGGTGCACCAAGAAACCTTAGACGCCAGGGTACTCAGCAGCAAGAATAGCCCCTAAATGCCCCCAAATTGGCTGATTTAGCATGTTTTAGGCATAGACCCCAGGGTGTGCACACCCTCTGAACTGCCTGGACATGCGCCTGTATGAGCTAAGGTCTCTGATCCAGTGTTTTTGCATGTAAGCCTCTCAACCTGTACAGAGGAGTTGTTGATGTTTTTGTAAAAATGCAGGTAGCATTATATTGGCACTCTGTAGCGACACCAGATTTTCAGTTGCTTGCCTATTTCATTGATGAAATAAAATAAAACCAGTGTTTATCATGAAATACGATTCTTTGTTAATTTACTTGCAGGTATTTGAGTGTCAAGTTGCTTCATTATTTCAGAAAATGGAGATCTTGTTTAGGAAATTCATCTCAGCTAAGGAAATAAAACGATGTTCAGATCATATTTTCATCCTTGGGCAAGATGGTAAACTGTGACTGCATGCACCATAAAGGATATATACAATATGATGGTGTTTCTATTATTTTTCTTTGTGTTTTTTTTCCAGCATGTTGTGACAAGCCTTTTACCTGTATACTATACAGTGTGTCTTGTCTTAAGTTGAGAGTAACGCCATGTTGGATTTCGCAGTGATAGATTCAAATTGGGCACTAATTTAATCCTGCGGGACATATACACCGGTGTAGAAGATGATTTTGCCCTTACGCTGGTGACTCAACCGCATAAACAAATGCACTGATTCGAAACTGCTACTGCGAAATCCAACATGGTGTTACTCTCAAAAATGAGACACACTAGAATTGATTTATTTCAAGTTAAAAGTAGACACCTTATTGTAACAGTTCTGTAAATACTACATTTGACTGGAAAAACATGATCAATTTTCCCATACTATTCTGTATCAGAAAGTTACTAGGGTTTAGTACATGATTGAAAAATGTTGGTGAAGTAAAAGAAATGAAATAGACTCTAAAGTGACATGTCTGAAGCCATGAATTATTTAGTGAAAGCATTTAGATTTGCACACTCTTGATCCCTTTCTGGAATTAATTTATTAAAAGTAGACTCTTGGACCCTTTTAAACACCTCAACACTAGTAAATTGGCTTTTTATGGATTTTTACTTCATGGTTTTGATCTTTATGGCCATATTTTAATAACTGTTCTTATATTTTGGGGTATATTTTCTCCACTACACTTCCCCTTAGTATAAGTCTGAACTGGAAGTTTTGTTTGTTTGTTTCTATATATTTTTTTAATCTTTAATTTTGTGATGCAGGTATACTTCCAATGGTAGCATGCTGTACACAGCCTGTGAAAAAGGAATAATTAGAAGGTAAGTTTCAATGCAGTCAAGTTTTAGTTCAAGGGGGTGGGGAGGCTTTTATAAGATTTTTAAATTTTCACAGAAGAGCCCAAGTCAACAGGCGAATACAGGTAAGTTTGCCAGGCAGGTAAATAGCACTTGAGATGTATTCAACTGTGTGGTCAACAACAATGGAGCTGCCCACCCAGATGAAAAGAATTTCACTTGCTATTTTCCTTATTTTTTACAGTAACTGAAACATTTCAGCCAAAGATGTCACATATCTCTACCATTTATGAGCAGCTTAGGCCCTCATGCATTGGCTAGCAGTGTGTTAATTCCTTTTGACATCATGGCGCACCGAAACTGCATAATTTACTGCGTACTTTACTTCATACTTCAAAAAGGACAAACTGTAGTTTATTAGGCAAGCCTTAGCATATTGATTTTAGATGTGTTTCATTGCATTCCATTACAATGTGACCAAAATCACATCAGAGGTGACATCCTGGCTGAAATCTGATATTCTTACAGTTCTCATGTGTGCATTTCCAATGTATATGGACAACCTAAACTGAGAAGATGAGAACAGATTGGACGCCTATCATCATCCTGAAATGTCACCTGTACTTGTTAGTGAAAAAGTGTGATGTAAATATCTCCATCACAAACCTTTCACCAGCATTCAAAATATCTGGCTGCCCAGTGGTGCTCGGCAGGTACCTTTTTTTTGGTGGGCCAGTAAGTTTGTATCGTATAGTCCATATGGCTTCCTGGAGAGAGTGACGTCAGGCTCAGTGCACATAGTATATAGCTCGCAATGACTCAAAGAACTGGACAGGTTTGCACATATGATTAAAGTTGGTACATGTAATGCTGACAAAAGTAGTGACGTCACTATCTCAAGAAATCCAAATGGACTTTTGCCACCCTGTTTGTGCAGTAATTTTTTAAAACCTCAAACTAATGTAAAACGTTTTTCGGTTTGTAGCATTTGAGCTTGGAAGGTATTTTGTTAGAGTTACCAGTCCAGCTGACTGTTTCCTTTTGAAGCCTTTCCACTTATCCACATAGGTGGAGCATTGTGTGTACTCAATGTGTAAAAACATGTTGGGTACATATCAACAGCTCAGTGCTAGAAGTGGGTAAGTGCAATAGCTGCCCTGTGAACATTTGGCAATTTACACACATATTGTAGTCATCTACACATGGTAGCTATTGCACTTATCCACTTCTGGAACTGAGCAGATGATACGTGGGTTTACCTGTTCATGCAAGGATATGCAGATATACTAAAGGTTATTTATCATTAATTAGGACAGGTCCTTAAATATATAATGAAAGACAGTGATAAAAAGACTAAATCGCATCTAAAGTTAGGGCAAAGGTGCGCCGTGATTGGTTGCCGACCTGCGCAGTATGGTTTTTATCTCTGTCTTTCATTATAGAAAAGTGTAGTGCTGCTGTCCTTCCTGCAAGAGGGCCAATTTTGCTAAGCTTTCTATAAATTACAGTTCGTATTATTTAATACACCTCAATTGCAACGTGTGAGTTTTAAACATAAACCCTCCAAAAATGTTTTTCCTTTCCAACAGCGCACAGAAACAAATAAGCAAAATTCTTATGATTAATACACATTTGTGTCATTCCTTCAACATAATCGGCTGAGGTTTAACATCGATGTATAGCGAGGTGGCCTTCGGCCTCGCTGCTCGGCTTTGCAAAGACCACCCCCCCCAATAGCCGAGGTACTTCTTGAAGGACTATCAATGCATGGCATTGATTAAACCTCTCTACTAGAAAAAATGTTCTTCCCTGTGGTCATATGGATTGTGGTATGACTATTTATGGACACCAAATGTGTCAAAATGGCAGTGGCCTTTTTGAGCTGTGTCATTATGTGATATGAGCTGTGTCATTATACTGGGTAAATAGTCATACCAAAGTTTTATAAAACATTCAAAATCAAGTTTTGTGTAGCAATAAACCTATCATCATGCAAAATCCTGTTGTGTAATACATAAAGTCTGCACAAAAAATAACGCAGCTGTTATAAATACGATTATAGCTTCAGAACTGATAATTGTTTCCACAATATTTCTACATAGAAAGAAGGATGATTTATTTACGCGCATTTTGATACCCCATTTGTCAAATGTCGTTCAATATTAAACAACACAGTAGTGTTGTTTAATGAAAAATACCCGAATTTAAAAGTTGCAGTTTACAGCGATCAATGGTTATTACGCAAGCATTTTGGCACATTAAACCCTCCATTATCTTCACGCTGACTTCAAATCAATACAAATAGCTACAACTTTAAATTCAGGCATTTTTCTTTAAAAACACTGCTGTATTGTTAATATAGAATGACATTGGACAAATGGGGTATCAAAATGCGCGTAAATAAATCATCCTTCTTTCTATGTTGAAATATTGTGAACACAATTATTAGTTCTGATGCTATAGGTGTATTTATCACAGCTGCGTTACTTTTTGTGCAGTCTTTATAACAATAGCATGAACTTACCATTTTTGGGGGCAACATGACTACATTGCGAATGTCACTGATATTTTATTTTCACAAAGTATATGATCTGCTTGATTGTAGACAAACTTGGCCCATGGCTTCATTGCTTTTCTTAAAATAATAATCTGTTTTATATGATAGACAGAGGCTGAAAATAATACCTTTATTATTGAATTCACAAATAGTATTTCAACAACTTGTTCAAATATTTTATCAACAATTGTTATGATTTTTGCCGTATTTTCCACCTTTCAATTGTTTTCAGTATACTATGATACCAGTATTCAAACACACAAGAGCAGCATTCAGCCGTAGATAAACAAGTTGGTATCACACCACAGGGTTGTCTGTGTTTCCTGATACACACTGAGTCATGCAGCAAAAACAATTATTGCCATTTATTTTTTTAATATCAACAGGTGGAACCATGAACTTTTTTACAGTCCAATAACCACATTGCACATCACAGTTCTGTTTGCATTTCAAGCAGGGTAACTATTTGGCAGCACAATTGGGTGACTTCTGAATTTTAATCACATTATTTGACTTTTTTTTCTGTCCCATAGAAACCAATGGTTAAGAGCAAACATGGGTGACTTTTTATTCAGTTCAGTTCAGTTCAGTTTTATTTCATCAAATTCCATCCATTAAATAAATACAATATAAAAAAGCTTTTACAAACATGGTATAATATGGTGAAAATGATGAGGATGCCACTGAACGCAGAGTGTGTTGTTGTGGCACCCTTTACAAAAGTTAGTATTAAATAATATATGATAAACAAAATTATAGAAGAATAATAAATACAATAGCAAGATATATGCCTTGTAGTTATTGTTGAGGTATGTTAACAAAGTTTAGTTTTGTTAACATTTCTGGCAACCCTGCATTCAATTCAAGTATGGTTTTGTTAACATTTCTGGCAACTCTGCCTTTAATTCAAGTGTAGTTTTGTTAACATTTCTTGCAATCATGCCTTCATTTCAAGATTTTGTTTATCATATGCAGCATATCATGAAAAACTTAGACAAATGTTGGAGAACAAATTCTTCTTTGTGTATATTTTTCTTCAGATAGACATATCTTTACTTTATTTTTGATGCAATACAAATGTCAAGAATACCAGGGCAAAGTGACTCACATAAACAGCTTGAATAACAACATAAAGAATCTGGCTTTTCCCCAATTATACACAGCAAAAAGTTGAACACAAAAGAAAAGTAAGTGAACCATATCCAATGATTAGAGAAGTAAAGGTTTACAGAAAATGAATTTACACCTACATTTTATAGGGGAAATAACTGAATAATGCCGCTGTGTAGGCTTATACTGAATATGGCTTGTTACCAGGTCTCACTAAAACTCAACTTTTCATCAAAAATGCACCCACTTTTAAAGTTGTGCCACAACTACTTCCTTGTTATTGATTTATGTTTTGTTATTCTGGTCTCACTAAAGCAGCAATATTCATTTGCTGTTGCTGATTTGCTTGACACATCAATTGAATGGGTTAAAAATAGCCTCACAATTTTGCACCCTGACACATTGACAGTTGCATTATGAAAGCATTCAAATATTTTCGTGCAAATTGTGATACATACATGCACATTATATTACCATGTTGCGCTTTATTCAATGCTCCGGTTGAATTCCTCTACTTGCTGTAGAAATCTGTACGAATAAGGAAGTATTGATTTGAGCTAAATTGACAAGAGTTTAGAACAGTTGGTTGATTGATAGATTTTGATTTCAGGATTGGGCTTTAAAAATGTATGTCAAGGCATAATCGCTGCATATCAAGGCATTATCAGATTCCATCATTATGGTAAAGCTGACAATTTGGTGCCTAGGGAGCAGTTCACCTCCTTTTTGAAGCTGAATCGTTTCACCATTCCTGGGATGTGGGCGGTAGTGATATGCGAGCTGTAGATGGATTGAACTAGGATTGGGGGTGGCAGCCATTTTTTAGTGTTGCTCCGTGAAATGAAAATTGAAAATTAAATCACAGGAAAACCATTTGTGGTTCAAGTTTTTGTAATTTTGACCTGTTTTACAATTATTAGTTTCAGTATTCTATGTTGCACAGGAAATTCCCACAAAATATACTTTTATTACTACTATGATATATTCCATGTATGCCTCTAATTAGAATTAAAAGAACTTACTGCACCAGGGGGGCAAATTATTCATTATTTCACACTCATCTTATCAGGAAAGACTCATAATCATTCCCTTTTTTCTCTTTGTTAAAAGTATATATGAAGTCATATTTTTCTTTTAAACAAAGTATAAATAGCAAAATAAACAAGGTATGCATAAGTTTGTTGGTATGCTTAAACCCCATGACCTTTACTTGCTGTGGTGTCCTTGCCATGATCTGTTCAGCTTGGTCATCAGAGCGAAGCCGCTAACTTTGTGGTTGTGTTAAACTTTCCCATGGAAAATACCTGTTAGCAAGGGTTGCAACTTGGTGACTTACCCCGCACAATTAGGTGCAGGTACAGGGAAAATCTATCCCTTGCATGGACTCTAGTGATAGGATAGTAACTCAAGATAGAGATAAACATCAGCAGATTGTAAATTTCTACTAGGAACATACAAAGTTTGATAAATAACACAGTGCTTTATTATGCATCGGTTTATAAACATACAAGACTGGTGCCATTTGATAATAATTCTTTGTTGTATAGGTAGTCAGTGATCAATCAAGTTAAAATGGAAAGTAAATTTAATTAAATAGTTTTCCTCCCAATTGGTTAATTTCTTTGCTGGATTTGGTAAGAGCAGATTTTCCTTTGACTAGGAATTGGGCTTTAGTGCCTTCACCACTGCCTTGTGATGGTCCTGGCTGCACCTTTGGGCTTAAATTGTGGCAACACTGGCAGTTAGATTAGTAAGTCTTGCTTAGACTTGTAATGATTGGTTATATATACATACATGTCTGTACTATATTGTGGCCGTGAACTAAATTAAACTGAGAGTTGACTCTATTTCAGGGTTAATAGCAATAATACAAAAGCATAGAAACAAGGATGTGTTAACACGTTGACAGGTTGCTAGTCATTTATCTTGGTTGTACTGCTATTAACCAGGTGTGCGATGTTCTAGTACAAAAATTCCCTACTTGGCTATGAACTCTGTGGGTGATATGTGATTGACTTTTGGGTGTGTCTCCAAAATACTTGTTCCACAAGTAATAATTTTCGGCAAAGACACATTTTTTTCTTCTATTTAATTACCACATTTGGTTGAAATAATTAATATGCAGAAGAAAATAATTGTCCTGTAAAGAGATATAACGTCACCCTGCTACAATAATTGCCCATATCATTTTTCGTAATTTTGAGAACAAAGTACATGGTTCAATCAAGCATTTAAACATATTTATTCACCAATCTTTGCACAAGAACAAATGATAATGATACAAATTAAAGGGAATAATCAGAAATAATTAGGGTGATTACATAACTGATGCATGCTTGAACCAGATTTTGTACTTTGTTCTCACAATTACAGATATGACTGAGGCAATTATTGTAGCAGGGTGATGATAAACTGTATGTATTGCAGTATATTGCCATTATGTATGAATATATTTGAGTGAATACCTATAGAAATCCAATATTTACACTTATCCACTGTGTAACTCCGGACGTGATGACCTCTCACATTATCACATTATTGCGCAGGTGCAAACATTTTATGCTTTAATTGTTCTCTCCTTTTATGAAATTTGTTAAAAATATTTCCATACATAGTACCCTTTATTGAGAATAGCTTTGATATATTTCAAAAGACTAGCCAGAAAGCTTCAAAATCATGAATAATTGAATATACCTCACCAATTTTGTCTTATTTTGGTTCAAATAAACTACATGACTGATAGATGTGTGGTTATACAGATCTTTGTACAATCATGGTGTAATGTGTATTGCTTTTGAAGCAGGTGTTTGCTGGTTTAGTGGTTTGTAATTGTGTGTCTTAGCTACAAATTATCTGCAGTATTCTCTGCTATTAATGCCTGTGGGCATTGCATTTTTTTGAATGGGGCTTTAATTAAAGGTCTTTTTTACAATGATAATTCCCATCTGGCAGTGCTGTGCTGTGCTCCACATTTCTACAAATACATTAAACATGGTCGATAAACAATGGATGAACACATGTTAGAAAATATGGGTATATTGCATGGTATTTTCAGCATTTGTGGAACAGCCTGATTGAAAATGAAAAAATGGTGGGGCATTTATTAGGGGAGGGGGAGGGGCTTTAATAAGAGGGAATATTGAGTCTTGGAAATAAATGTAATACTGGAACTTACTTTTTGCAACTATTGCTATGTTGCGCCTGGAACCACCAGACTTCATCAGGCAGACCCGTTAGGGTGGTCACACGATAGATGGCTAGGTATCGTCCCGATGGCCCGGTCCCATGCATGAGATAAGTTAAAGCAGAGTCCCTATTTCAGTGATGGTTGCTCAATGCATTCCCTGGACACTCAATTAAGAATGAGGAAGTCGTTATTCTTGATCAGGAGGAACAATGGCATAGGAGAGGCATAAAAGAAGCCATTTGGGAACGCATTGAACAACCATCACTGAACAAGAAAGGGCAACTCCGCTTTAACTTATCTCATGCATGGGACCGGGCCATCGGGACGATACCTAGCCCGTCTATCACGTGACCAGCCCAACGGGTCAGTTGCCTGATGAAGTCTGGTGGTTCCAGACGCAATAAGTTCCAGTATTATATTTATTTCCAAAACTCTGTTCGAAACTACTGGATGACTAAGAACATTCACTCAAGTTGCAATTGCATAGTTTTTCCCCTCTCACTCACTCATACACCAACCCACTCATATTCACCCCCAACCGTGGACCCTTGAATTTTACACAGGTAGCCAAAGATTGATTTAACATTGAAACTGGACACACAAATTTGACAACCACACATTTGGACCTGATATTATACCTCAAATGGGAACCTACAGGTCATTCTTTCTAAAGGTGTGTAGCACAGTGTATGTGTGTCCCATGTTTTACGAGTTTTAGGGACCGTTCATTATTTACGCTAGGGGGAAGGGTGGGAGTTGTGACAAAAAAATTGACAAAATAATTTACGTTCCCCCTCGCGTCCGCTCAAAATTTTTGGATTCCCTCTTTCTCTAATGGTTCAAGTAAAAATGTCAGATTCACCCTACAAGACCCCCTCCAAAAAAAATATTCGCATTCCCCTCATATACTCCCCCGGCATAAATGTTGAATGGTCCCTTAATTCATACAAAAGGCCATGGTTGCAGGCGAAACAGCTACCCCTCACACATACACACATCAACTTATTTCTTCATACTGCAGAAATACACTGAACTTTTCCTATGAATATCAAGAAACCAAAGTGTAAATGAAAAAGGTGTAAATGAAAATATAAATTTCAAGTTCTTTGTAGGTATGCTGGGGAAAAATGTTGCTTTTAATGTTTATAAGATAAAGATTATATATAAGCACAAGACTTCTCTTTTAATTAATGATGATACAAATATAACAAATAAATATAGAAATATATGAAAATACCAAAGTAGAAAAGTAGTTTATTTCATCATTTTTCCAGTTACATTGTATGAAGCAATCACAAAATATACATACTGAAAATGATACATTTTTGCAAATTCATTTACAAGCATAGTCAATTGCAATTAGTAGCATGTTGTACATGTATAAACATTATTATCAGATACTATTTACAAGTTACAAAAACATGTATAATATATGGAACATTATTGGTGAAATCAAACAAGCTCTATATTGTAATACATAATGTTACATGTAGAGTGATAATGTATAATGACCTTTGTACAAAATTCGTGAATATGAGAGAAATGTATCACTTTTTGTATGATAACTCCCTGTACACAGCTCTACAGAGTGCAATCTCAAAGTTGAAACCCAAATGAATTTTGAGGAGGAGGTATGTGTAGAACCATACTTGTGTTCAGACATATACATGTACATTTGTAGTCTATGAAATATACCAAACATATCTTCATTTTCTCTACTGACAAATCTTTGATCATTTCAAAAGCCATTTAGCTAACATTTAGCCAACAAAAGCGTTTGGCGGGAAAACCCTATGTGTCATTGGCCCCTGAACATGTTTAAAGCAGAACCTCCTACATGTACATGTATGTAACCTGTTGGCAGTTTTGTTTTAAACATGTTCAGGGGCCACAAGCACATATGAGGTTTTTCCTGACCAACGACGAAATACATGTACATCATTTTGATATGATTTCTGTCACTCACATAATACAAAAGGGCTTTAAGATTTACTGAGTTTACTATTTTGTTTCACATTTATTTATGAGGATTGCATGCAGCATGAAATAATTAACTTGATTGTGAATTTACATTCAGAAAACTCGACTCAACTTGGAATTGCAACCTGGGTTAGCAATAGCCTTGGGTCACTTGTTATAGTTGATAAACACAAATTCAAGTATTTTGTTTACATTAAAAAACAAAATGAAGTACAATACAACTTTACCAAATTCACTTTAAATAAACATGACCCAAGTCATTATTGGAATTACACTGTCTGGTCTCTCCATAATGAGTCATTCTTTCAGTTTTCAAATTTTACCAACCTGATAAAAATGAAAACTTTTGACAATCAACACAACTCATACCAATATAAAAATATTTAGAGAATAAAATAGAGGAATTGTTGTTTTAATTTTGTGTCATACATGTACATGTAGAATTGTAGATAATAGGCATGTAGCAAAATATTGGACATGCCAATCATCTACATGTATGACACAGTACATGTATGTATGAGACAGTAAAAACAACAATTCCTATCTTTTACATTGTATTCTCATTCTTATTCAGTTCAATTGTAATAGAAAAAAATAATAGCATGATATATTGTGCTTGTATGAGAAATGATAAACAAGATAAGGATGTTATGAGTTTGTACAAGATGCATGGGGCCAGCACAAGAAATAATTTCCTACATGCACATTGAACTAACACTCCAGTTATTTGGCACAAGTTTCACAATATGAAACCTCTAGGAAGAAAAGTGCATATAATATTTTCAGCAATGAAATGCACAAGCATTTTGATGTCAACAAACATCTCTTACACAAGACATACATTGCGGTATATGTAACCATAGGGTTTGTTTCATAACATAAAATTGTCAAATTGATGGATATTTTTTCCTGGTAGTTAATCTGCCAGCTAGCTTGTCAATTCAAATTGGCATACATGTACCTTTGTCTGTGTGATTTTGCATGATGGGAAAACCTACCCAAATATAATCAGACTTGCAGGAATTAAAATCCAGCTCTCAAATTAACCAAGCATGTTGAACAGTGCCCATGTTTCTTCAGCAGTGTTAATGTTTTGAGGGTATGTGCCCTACAAAGGGAGAAGCAGTGGCAAATTAAAAAAAAAATCCCATTAATAATTGCGCAGGAAGGGCTAGTGCCCCCTCAAAAGGGCTCAGTGCCCCTAAATCGGATGACTCACGCCACACCTCTGCCTCATTGGATATGACCGCTTTGATGTATAAATCAGTACATATATAGTCTTGCACATCGTTGTTGGGCAGGAAAAACCTCCTACATGTATGTGTCATTGGCCCCTGAACATGTTTAAATCAAAATCTCTTATATAACTGGTTGGCAGTTATGTTTTAAACATGTTCAGGGGCCATAAACACATAGGAAGTTTTTTCCTGCCCAATGACACATGTACAGTATGTTAGTCACTTGTGTAGGCTTTCCTATTCTATCTGTTATCTTTTGTCCCCTGGTCCCAATCTATCTGGATCAGTGATTTTTTAATTCAAAACATTTTCTGGTTCCTTGTCATCCTGGCTAGACACACATGGATAGTCTCAATTCAAAAAAGAATTTTTTATGCATGAGTTGTAAACTTGTTAAGATATTTGCAGTAAACAATTCTACAGAGGTTAAGTATTTTTCTGACTAAACCCTGACACAGTAACATTATGTACAGAGAAATTACTGGTACTGGCATTTGTTTAAGATTGCAAATAAGATTTATGTAAAAAATAGCACAGTGAAAAAGATACAGTAACATATTAATGCATCCCAATTAAATGGCCAGGCATATTTTGTACAACTTTTCTCTGATATTTTATGAAAACAATAATAACAGAAAATACAATATTTACAGTTTAATTTACAAACGAATGTCCAGCATCCAATTCTAACATTCTTCCAAAAACTTTGCACCATTATCAACAGTAATACAGACCTATAAGCTTAGTTTAACGACACAAGGGCACAACTAACAAAGACTGAGCGTATACATGTAGCTTCCTTAGTCTTGTACATGAAAGCCAATTTGATTAAATTTGAACATTTTCTGTCTACATGTATGTAAGTATTATACCACAACTCCTTGAACCATTTACATGTGTAGGGCCAAAGCTCAACCAAATATGACAATTGCGCCCATTTGTTGTCAAAAGAATTAAAGACAAACACAGATCAAACCAGCAGTAAAGCATTTGGATAGAAATGTGCATATTATGGTACATCAACTCTAACAATGCTCACCGTGAAGCTTTAAGGGTATACGATGTATTGTTGGTTGAAGCAGCAAAAAAATGTAGGTCACAGCATCTTGCGAATGGTAGTGAGCTTTAGCAAAATTGCATTGCTCAATTCATAGCGAAGCGTGTAGAAGAATTCAAATATCACAGATATACTTTTGTAGGCCCGTGGTTCTTGAGTTATGTTGTAAAGAGGGCTGAAACAACAACACATACATAACTCATTAACAACAATAAATTAAGCAAGTTTTCAAAGTATATGATTTGTAGAATGAACTTTTGCAAAACACCAAAGTGTTATTTTTCAATAATATATTGATTCAGATAATGAAAAACCAACAATACCTTGTATAACCTTAATAAGCGCATTTTAAAGGTTCCAGTTCCTGATGTGTACATGTATAAGTCACTGCTGAAACAATAGGATAATTACTTCACATAAAATCATGGCTACTATACTAGTTTTACATTTGGTTCTAGTTTTGTTTTGTTTGTTCTTTTTACTTGCTTTAAATGTAATACAAAAATGCATTTAACTAAATAACTTCCCTGTTCCCATATGTCATTTCCCAGCCCCCAACTCAACACAAAAGTTGGCAACCATGAGAGTTACCAAATAGCGCGGAAAAGGGGTATCATTTACACCAATAGCGAGGACCGTGAAATTGGCAAAATAGGGGGTATTTAATTTGGACTGTCCGCAAAATTTGACCGTGAAATCAGGGAAATGGGGGGTATTTCATTTGCACTGTCCGTGAAATTTAGATAAAAGGGGTACTTGGGAAAATCAGGTAATTTTATGTCAATATTTAGTGTTATTGAAAAGGGGTGTTTGAAATTCTAGTCATTGAAAAGAGGTGTTTGAAATTCTAGTCATTGAAAACCACAAAAAAGGGGTTGTTTTTGGCCAAATTTTGTCCATGATTTTGCATGAAAAAGGGGGGGGGGTGAATTTGTTGAAAAATCATTGCAAAGGGGTCTTTGAAAGATTTGGTAACTCTCATGGTTGACAACTTTTGTGTTGAGTTGGGGGCCGGGTGTCACTTTAACTATTCAATCTACATGCATGTACATGGACAGCTGTTGCATAGAACAATGTGCATAAATTGCTTCTTAATCTTCTCAAAATATGAATTTTTTGGTGTGAGACCATTCCAAAATTTGAAATAAGTTCAGAATACCCTACCCTTTATGGAATAAAGTGCATTGAACATTTGTAACACATAAGGTGTCAAGGGTATTACAAATTTAATGGTTAATGCCCAATAATTTTGGCAGCATTTATGGAACAGTTTGGTTGACAAAAATGGTAGGGCATTTATTAGAAAGAAATATGGTATAGAATTTAGTTACTGCTGACTTCATTTATATTTTGTTCCGTTTGATTCCTGCAAATGTTGTTTGCTGCCATAAACTAAAGCAGTGATACTTTACAATGAAGTAATTTAAGAAAGTACCATATTCATTCCATTAACCGCCCAGGATACTTAACAAAATAATTTCATGTGGGCACTTATTTTTTTATATTGTTTACAATGCACATACATTTAAAAAAATGTCCCAAAATTTGGATTTTATGTGTTAAGGGGTACTACACCCATTGCATTTTTTTTGCATTTTTTGCATTTTGTGAAGAAATGAGAAAAGAAATTGGACAAAGTGGTATGCAAAATGAAGGGGCAAATCTTCTCGTTCAATTGGTGGCATCAGTATCAATGACGTGTACATGCTTCTAATGGTATAAGCCAAAAAGTGGTACATCATTGATGTTTTAAATTCACTTCATTTTGGAAAGCTTACTATCAACGGATTTCGTTAAAATTTTGGATATGTGTTGCTAACACATTAGGGAAATAATGTTGATATGTAAAATGGGAATAAGTGGTCCCTGATTTCTTTTATGACTTCATGAACTTGGTGCTCCACAACTATCAAAAAAACGAACCGGTTAAAATGCTTTAATGTTGAGCTATATTTTGTATTTTGAACTTGCGACACTATGTCACTGAAACTTAATTAAGCCATAGGTAACAGGTTACCACAACCACACTACAGCAATGTTGAAAAAGATTGTATTTTTTGTCACCTATACCACCATATTAGGTAGTTTTCCGTAAGCTTCATTTTTGTGATTTTGGTAACTATTTTATATTTATTTGCCCAATCCATCTCAACTATAAGCAATCTAAATTGTACTCACCATTTACATCCCAAGGTATTTTAGTATATCCACCTCACACATTTCCATTATATATCCAGTAACAGACAAAATATCAAAATTGATGGCTCATTATGACATGTATGATATCACAGACTATCACATGTATTCAAAATTGATGCCTGAATTTGACCTGAACCAATTGACCTATAACCTGACCTTTGATGACCTTATAGCCTTTTTTAATCTCTTTTCCTAACAGCACATTATAGAAGATACATACATGGTTTTTTTTACATACATGGTGTAGTATTAAATTGTCTATGTAGAAGAGATTAGGCCTATTTAATTTATTCAGTGTTATAATCAGTGAGTACATTTCTATAGATAGTATAACAAAGGATTTAATGTATTCTATTCATGTATTCTACTTGGACATGTTCAATAGAATAAATTATGGTTTGTTATGAAACACACATCTCAGTTACCAGGATACAGTAAACAAAAAAAATATATAGGGCTAAAATGATTTTCTAAAATGGTTTAAAACCACTTTGTATGTAGAGATATTTTATAAGTTCAGGACATGAGATGATGAACATATTTATATACTTTATAAATGTGCAACCAAAAAAAGAAGATGGGTACTGATGAAAATCAGGGTATTATATCGCCTTAATGGGTCCATGTTTGATAGGCTTACTTGTGTAGTTGGATGCTACACATAATGATGGAGTATGATGTGTAGTCAAGTCACTGGGTGGGCGCCTATAGCCACATGGGTGTTTAATGGAATTAATACGGTACATCTATTAAATGGCTCTTATTACTTTGGCAGGAAATAAAGTAGATCATTTTAATAAAGGTTAAAAATCAATTATATGTTTTTGCCGTTTCCTCAAACTTTATTGTCACACCAGTTTAGTCTTAAGGCACATGACACGGGCATACAATGTAGCATACATCTTGGGCTCAGTGCAACACTAACTCATTGCCATTGGAGTTGGTGTTGCACTAGCAAATTACATGTAAGTCTGATCTGTGGGGATAAAATCCTTTGTTATGACAATTTTTATGACAAAATCTCATTTCCACCAAAAATGGAGAGAGGCACTGTTGTGCTGAGCCCTCGACATGCACGTGTGTCCCTGGGGAAGGACTTGTATTTCATGTTGTACAACAATGTATATCATCCGCATACAAAAAAAGCAAGTAAAAATGGTCTTTTTCACGTCTGAGTGCGATACGCAAGTATCTCACTTAGGGTATCAAAGACAGCAAAAATGGGGGAAAAGGGTACCTTGATCGCACAGATGTTACCTGAAAAAGGTAGCTAATCTTGGCACCAAGATGCTGACAAAAATCAGTTGAAATTAATGTAAAGTTCTGGAAATTGTACTCAAAAGTCTTCAAAACTTGGGATTTTTAGGCCTCTGCCTTTTATCGGCAGTTTTACATGTAGGTGCGTTCATCCTGACTCATAACGGTAAAATACTTGCTTACATGTAGGGTAGGAAAGCAACCACATAATACTTGCTTTATGTCCATTTTACACTATAAAAAATTCTTGCTTTACTTTTTGAAAGTCCCTGTACGTAGGTGATATACAACTTGAAAAACAAGTGCCCCCGGTATATGTACAAAATGTAGCTTAGTTTAGTAAGTTTTAAAAGTAACATTGCCATGCCATAAGAATTTGAAGAAGAATACCTTTTATTCCAAATTCATGTCCTTCTCTACTTTAGCCATAGTCCCTTTCCTCATCATTTTAAGACCTGTAAACTTGTTTTCAAATTGTAAGGCACACAGGACATATACATGTATATATTGCTATACAGTTTTCATTAGAAAGATTTTGCACAATGTCATATCATGAAAGATCACTGGTCAGTAGATCTCAAAAACTAGTATTTTCGTCATCTTCCACAAGTCCTACAGTTGATAGCCGTGACATTTGAAATGCATCATCTTCCTCAGGTACTTTATCATATGTAGGTTCTTCTTTCTCGTCGTCTTCTTCCTTAATATCTTCCAAATCTTGATCAAGTATAGTCTCTCGAATTCCATTTGCTGTAGGTTTATGACCGTTTTGTCCATGAACATCAGCTTTGAAAGTGCTCATATTACTGTTTTCATCATCTGCGGTAAATCCTGCGTTGACACCTGATGTTGGCGGATTAAATCGAGCAGATGGCGCCCTCGTGACGTACCGTCCTTTTGGATTATCGCCATCTTCTTCTTCAATCTCTGTTCCATGTTCAACAATAGCAACATCAGCAAACAAAGCAGTATCTTTGTTTCCTTCAAAATCGTATTTGGTGTATTCTTTAGGCTTGCGATATTGCCAGAGAATAACAAATATGGACGCAAGAATCAGCAGAGTACCGAAGAAGACTGAGAGAACGGTACCGATGATTTCGTTACGATGCTTGTCTTTTAAAGCTGACACAACATCTACGCCCCCTGGAGTCCTCAACTGCACACATTGTTCGTATGGAATATTGGAAGGACAATTGGGTATGTAAACATCCACACAGATAATGTATTCGGTACCGGGGATAAGATTGTCAACAACGTATGAGATGTTGGTTGCTGGCTCTATCAGAACTCTCACAGGACTATCATCTTGACTTGCAAACTTGGTAATCTCGACAAAATAGCCTTGTGCCATTGGATGTTCATATCGACCCAGTTCAGCTGAAGGGAAGTGTCTTTGATATTTATGGCTCTGACTTCAATCGGCTCCTCGATGACCCGATCCGGACATGGGATTAAAGGTGAAGTGGGAGGCGGCGTAGTGGTCGATACCGTTGTCGTGGGGATGTTATCCACCACAAGTTGAAATACAGCGGTATCTTCTCCTAGAGAATTGGTAGCGATGCATGTGAACATTCCGTTCTCTTCTTGTCTGGCATGCTGAATGATGACCACACTGTCGTCAAGAACAGTGTAGACATTTTCAATATTACTGGTGGCGGTCACCTCTTCACCATCTGGTCTAACCCATTTGATAGCAGGGGATGGATCCCCATTTGCCACACACTCGAAATACGCTTGCTGGTCGTACTCAACATTTTTTTGTCTGAGAGTTGGATGTACTGATGAACGGCACACAGGCAAAGTCGCGCTCGGGTATAAGATACACACGCTCACCGGTGAGCCTATTTGGGGTGATGCAATTCCAGGGTGATGCGTAATAGTTGATGTTCGTAGCTTTGATGTAGTCGACAAACATAAACATCTGACAGTCACAGTGCCATTCGTTAAGACTTAAGATAAGTATCTCAAGACTAGTGAGAGGTGTAAGCACTTCTTTGGTTATTGTTTTGAGATCATTATTGCTTAGATCCAAGATTGCCAAATTACCAAGTCCTTGGAATGCATTGTCATCAAGGGAATTGGTAGCTATTGCAGAGAGCACCAATTCTTTCAAATTAGACAAATCGCTAAAAGCTTGACTAGGTATCATGGCAATGTCATTTCCAGAAATTTCTAGTTGTTTCAACTCGCGTGTATTTTGGAAGATAGCACTTGGAATAGCCCCTAGATCCAAATTTTTCAGGGAGAGTTTGGCTAGTTTGGTTGTATTCCTAAACATGTCAGCTTGTAAGTCCTCAATGTCATTGCTATCCAAAAGAAGTGTTTCCAAATTCTTTAACGGTGCCAAACTGTTAATCCCCAACATACTCAGACCATTATTTCTCAGATCCAGTTCTTCAAGCTCACCCAGGCCAATGAAAATGCTTGGATCGATTGGGTCGTCAACATTTCCACCTAAATTCAGAATTTGGTTGTATCTGAGATGAAGAATTCTTAGATGGTCTAAACCATTGAATGCGCCAGGCTCGACTTCCTCTATTCGGCATGATACCAGATAAAGCTGAAGCAGATCTGTCAGACCTGAAAATGCATCCTTCTCAAGTTTTGATATCACATTACCAGTCAGAGTCAAAGTGGTGATATAGCTTGGAAAAGTCGGGACAGTGTCTATGGTCAGTGATGTGCAACTGGCAATTCTTGTACGCGGATCACATTGACAGCCCTCTGGACATGTCTCAGGGGTGGTCACTCTTATCGTTGTTGGCGTTAGCGTTGTTGGAACTACTGGTAGTTGAGTTGTCTGTTTCATGGGGGTTGCCGTGGTAGTAGCTATTAAGTCTTGCGCTCCTGTTGTCATGTCAGATGTCATTTTTTCTGTCACAATTTCAGTGGCCATTTCGGTGACATCTTGCGCCAGTCCTGCTGGTGCTGAGATGAGAGAAATAACCAAAACAAACCACAGCAATAATGCCATTGTGAAGGAAATTTGTTGGCAATCAATTGGTTAATCCCAAGATCTGCAAAAGTAAAAAGAAAGAGCAAAACCAATAGTTTAATATATTGAACACCCTTGAGACATTGTTTAAAGATTATATGTCGAGGGGTCAGAACCAAAAGGCCCTAAGTACAAAAATGCCATGTTATGATGTACTTAAGGCCTTTTGGCTTTGACCCATTGATGTATTTAGATTGCAAACTGTTACAATTCATCTGTAGAATAAGAGAAATCATTCATGTGGCTGATAATGAAATGCAAATGTACTAAAGGGCTATCATTTTCTTCTGAAGGGGGTCCCAAATTTACAAAAAGTCGGCATCAGTAAAATTGCGACCCCCCTATTTTGGCAACAAAAATTGTATGACCCCCACCACCGATACACCTTACCCCACAAACAGGCTAAAATTGTATTGAAATCAGTCTTTTTGAATAAAATAAACACACTATCTGTGGTCATCTTGTGACTCCCTACATTTTGGTCATCAAAAATGTTATGACCCCCCCACCTATTTTTCTTTCCAAAAATTTATGACCCCAATATATTTGGGACCTCCCTTCCGAAGAAAATGATACCCCCTAACCATGGCTACAGAGAGCTAACCTAGGCTGGGGTGGTGGCGAGGGGTTGGGATAGGGGAATGAAATTTTAGGCTCTGTAGAATGTACATTGTAGAAACATACTGTGTTAAGTTGTGTATTTTGGAAATTCGCAAGAATCATGTGATCAGATGCTTCTTGTGCATTTGTTGACATACCATAAAAACTTGATTAGCATATGTGCTTACTATCGAGCGCTTTTAAAACATGCAAACATGAAGAGCCCCATCCACAAAAGTGTAAAGGGTTTTGAGCAAATCATCAATTCACAGAGTTATATACGAACAAGTAAACCTGCAAATGTGTGTCTCAATTGGTGTTCTCAATTTCATGTTTTCAAAAGTGCTCTATAGTAAGCACATACATTGTATGCTAACTGTCAAGTTTATGGTAATGACATTCTTGCAGTGTGTCAATGATATGAATATATGGATATGTTCCTGTCATTCTGAATCCTATTCTTTTGCTAATCCAAACCTTGTATTTCTTACCACAAGGTGGTGGTCATTGTTACGAAGTATTTGTATAAAATGCCCTTGGGTGTTACATTTACATTTAGGTAGATAATCATGGAACTATATAGTAGAGATTGAATGTACATGTATGTCACAGTGCAATACTACAGTACATAACAGTCCAACCTTTCTAATATCTATCATGATGGGACCAAGTATTGCCAGGATAAGAAAATATCCATGAATATGTAATTCTGTATTGATTGAAATGATTGTCTGTCTGAAGCACTAACAAGTAACATTGAGACAGCAAAAGGTTACTCGAAATAAGATAATAACACTGAAAGATGGTATTTGAGTGCACTCCATGCCACATATATATACATGTAGAGTGTACATGTATGTCCTATAAATGTTTCGGTGCATGAAATCAAGCTCTCAAAGCATTAAAAAGATACTCTGGTATCTGCTTATGCATGTCATCATGTGTCCATTTGTGTTTTCATGTTTAATTGTGCTAGTGGGTGAAGTGTAATTCCTCCCCCTGTACATTTAAAGATGTTTTTCTACAGATAACAGAGAGATTGGTATAAAAAAAGGTCCGGATAAGGGAGTTTGGCCTGTACAATGTGTTACAAAATTATTAAAATGCCATTGAAAGTTGAGCGGAATTACAAAATGTAGGTGTGGTATAATATTGTACTCAACATAATTATGTACCATAGTATTTGCACACCACCCACTAACTTCATTATTGTGTTTGCTTAACCACTGAGTACCATAAGTCATGCAAGAAATAGTGAAAAACATGCAAATTGTATTGAAAAGCAGGTACATTGTATTGTATGATTCAGTTTGGTTAGTTTTCAATATTTTTTTATAAACTGATACATGTAGTATAGATTTTGAAATAAGCACCGGTCATATTAATGCATATTGGCTGTGGCTGGATTTGTATTGTGATTGTGAATATATGTGTATTTGTTCTGTATTTGGGATAAAGTCACGTAAAGTACAAACTCTCTTTTGAATCAAAATAATCAAAATATGCTACAAGTATGACTATTTATTTCCAAAGTACATATAGGGGCCTACATTGTACAATGCAGGTAGAATTGCATGTAAAAAATACTGGAAAGTGGCATTCAATTGGGGCAAATTTATCATATTTGTGACAATGTCTGTTGACGATTTAAGTTCTGTGCCGTGTTCAGGTCTAAGTACATGTACATAATAATAATATAATATAATAAAATGAGACTTCAAAATTTTGTTTCACACCCTGTTATTAGGACCAAATATAGGATTTAATTTTAAATGGATTTGTGAAAGAAAACTTAAAAACACTGCACCACATTAAAATGTGGTGTGAAAAGCCTGTTTTTATTTGAAGGGCTTGAGAAAAAGTGAACAAGACAAACTACAATTTTGTAAGGGTCAGTAGTTACTGTGGACTTTTAGTATTAGACTATTTTCTTTTCTGAACAAGGGCTATTTAAAGCTTAGGTCTCTCCTATTTGGATTCCTTCATGCATAACACTATGGATACAGTGTGTAACTGGTGGAAAACAAAAAAATATGTGTACATGTACATGTAGCAGCAATTTATTTGTATTTTTTAAATTCCTTTATACCTTTGGTTACTTTTGCTGTGTAAGGGCTGGTTTATATGTAAAGTCTGCAAAAAAGTAACGCAGCTGTTATAAATACGCATATAGCTTCAAATCTAATAATTATTTTTACAATATTTCAACATTTGTGTACATTTTGAAACCTCGTTTGTCAAATATTAACAACACAGTAGTGCTTTTAAAGAAAAATACCCGAATTTAAATGTTGCAGTTTACAGCGATCAATGGTTATTACGCAGCATTGTGGCACGTAAAACCCTCCATTATCTTCGCGCTGACTTCAAATCAATACAAGTTGCTGCAACTTTTACATTTGGGTATTTTTCTTTCAAAGCACTGCTGTGATGTTAATATTGGACAACATTGGACGAATGTGGTATCAAAATGCGCGTACATAAATCATCCCTCTTTCTATGTTGCAATATTGTGAAAACAATTATTCGTTCTGAAGCTATAAGCGTATTTATGACAGGTGCGTTACTTCATGTGCAGTCTTTATATATACTCCATACTTGTACATAGTTGTTGTTAGTAGATATTTGATGCTGAATAGTGACATTTTGTAATGTTAAAAAGAATTTGATAAGTGGTAAAAATTAGCTGGCGCCTTGGCTGAAACAGATTTATTTATTGTGTACTACATGTATTAATTCCTAAACTGTACAATTGTTTATGATTTTTAGAATTTTTTAAAGGACAGAATAAGGGGAGACATATTTGTACGTTTGAGATTTCTTGATACTTTTGATCTGAAGAACAGTGATATATTTGGAAAATGGAATTCTTTAAAATTGACGCATGACATAAAATGTCATCCCTTTCAAACATTCATGCAAAAACAACACGTAAATGTTTCTTGTAAATTGGACTAATTCCTTATGGAGTTACTCATATTTATACAGGGTGAATATCATGATAATAAAGTCTACAGTGATTTTATTAATGTTATTCATGTTATAAATTAATATCAAATGAGAGATCCTATTTTTCTCATTAAAATACCGAAATTAGGAGTTCCAAATTGGCGTATTTCCGAAGATATCATCAAAAAACTGTTGAATTAGTCTCAATCGTGGTATACCACAATTAAGACTAGTTCAACAATTTTTTGATGATTTCTTTTGGAAATATATGGATTTGGGAAGCCAAATTTCAATATGTTAATGAGAAAAATATGAGCTTTCACCTGATACCAAAATCTGCATTTTGATGGGGTGAAGTGGGGGATGAGGTTGTCAATCAGGTTACCCACCTTTATAGTTTGTACCACCATGCATTTCATGTTAACTTGAACAGTAAGTCACAAGGTGACCAAAAATGGGGGGGCGCCCTGCTTGTGATGCTCCTGAACTTAAACACTTCTTCATCAAAAATGTTGTTTCTTATTTTTGTGTAATTATTGATCAAGTGAAAATTGTGTATATTATTATGTAGTCAAGAAGAAAGATGGATAAATGCACTTGTGCGATGCATATTGAACACAAGTCTCTCTTGACCAAACAACAGTTTTAAATAAGTAGTGCATTTGAGCAATAATATTAATTGGCTACTCATGGACATAATTGGTCAATTAAGTAATAATTCTGAAAAAGATAATTAACCTTGGTACTTGTTACAAATATTTATCAGGCCACCATAGATAGCTAAAAATTGAGATGAGCCAACTCAGACTTGGTTAAAAAAAACTACAGACAGGTTGTACATGGAACTGAGACATTTATGAAATATTTTTTGACATTTTAAAAGTTTTTCTTAATATGGTATTTCGTATATTTTCTGTATTATGCCCTGTTCATCATGTTCTCTTTCCTGTTCATATTCCTGTTGTTGCGCAGTGAGCAGCTCTGACGGACACTTGCATGTTATAAATTTCCATAAAGTGCATACGTATTTGTATTTAACTTGAGCTATCATTGTACATTTATGCATGTATTACTTCATGGGAACAAATATTGTTGAATAAGGATAAATTCCTAGATGCATCACAATATTGAAAATGGAAGGAACAAAAATGGTATATGATTCCATGGTACATTATATCATTATGTACAACTAGTATTATTGTCCATATAGATAATGTAATTTAATATTGCCACATCAATCAGAAATTCATGTGTACCAGTAAACCGCTATTGATTAAATTGACCCTGCTATCCAATGACCCTACCCTGATCATACATATGATTTGAAAACACAATACAGTTTAATTGATTTTAGTATTAGTTAAAGAAAGTAAATATTCTGTAGACTACACCAACCTGTCACAAGAATCTGTGTGTAGATCTACTGAGAAAGTTTTCAAAGTTTCCTGTAATTATCACATTACCTGAGTTGTTAGTACTGTTGATATTCCACTTGTTGTTGTGAAAGGAATAATCCAATCATATGATCAAATTATATTTCCACTGGAATCAGTTAACTTCATTAAAAGTCATTTTAATATGAAATATATCTCCACAGTTGTGATGCACACTGAAAAACACCTGTTCACTGCTCAGTGTTAATTTTTGTAACACAAGATCAATTAGACTTGTAATGGTGGGTGTATAGGAGAATTCACTACCAATTCAACAATCCACCTTGATTACTCATCGCACTTGTGGCTGATGGTTCTATTATTCCACTGGTCTTTTGTATTATTTTGTTCTATAGTGTTGTCCCAGAAAAACCTCACCCTTTGCTAGTGATTGGTGACTGAGCTGATCTGCATGATACAGGAGTCCTATTAGCATCTCAATAGGAGTGATAGACTTGAATGGAGTCTTGGAGATAGCTGTGGATTTGTATTTTGAGTTGAATCACCAAAATATTTTTTTTAAATGTAATAAATGAATAAGATACTTGTTTAATATAATTATTTTACTAGATTGATTTTTTCATGTATTTATACTGGCAATTTTAAACTTTTAATGTTATTTTGTGAAAGTGGGAATTTTTACAATATTGATATTTTGTGCTTTACCAATTTTGAACTGCCTTAGTTTTTAAATCCGCAATTCTAAATTTCCTTACATTGAGCTATACACAAAAGGAATATATTTGTATGTTGTTATTTTCATGGTAGCAGTAACATTATTTGATATTAGAAGGACATTCCTCATCATATTCAGAATGCAATTTGGTTTGTCTGATCATGGACGTACTACGTCCATGGTCTGATGTGCTCTCAGGGTCCACAAAAAATACTGCGCAAAGGTGGGTGACCGACCCCTTAATACATTTAGTAATTTTATTTTTATTTTTATTTTACTTGTATTTTTTATATTTTATTTTGAATTGTTATTTATTTATTTATTTATTTTTTATTTCTGTTATTTTTTTTATCATTTATTTATTTATCTTCTTTCTAAAACTACATTTGAAAAGTCATCTTTGATTGATAAAAGTAGAGTTGTGACTGTGACCATGGAAATAGTAGATATACTTTCTAGATGCTTTGAATGTGCCATGCATATCTATCAGAAGTAAATAAGTCTTCAGTCAAACTGTTTGTATATCTGCTATCTACTGAAGATATGCTCAATGTACCAATGTGAAGTACTTGTTGCAAGTCTAACAGCCAAGACAGGAAGCATGCCGCTTGACTGGTCGTCTTCAATGAACACCTTTCTGTCATGTCAAACTGTGGCATTGAATGACTGAACAAGTGGATTAACCATGGTTGAGGGCAGTTTCTATACTTTGTAAATAAGTTAAAAGTTCAGGAAGTTTTCTTTTACATGAGTCTTTTGAAAATAAAAATCAGTGTTATACCCTTTAGGCTGACATTGTGCCTTGTGGGCCTGTGTAGTGTTACTAGTAATATGAAGTCGTTGAATAAGTTTGAGGTTTTAAAACAATGGATTAGTCAGTAAAGCCCAAAGCCAACTCATAAATGTTTCATTTTTTAAAAATTAATTTCTTTATTTTAATTTATTTATATTTCTTATTAAAAATTGTATGTATTTATATAATAGTTTTAGTATTTAATTTTTTATTCAGTTTATTTATTTATTTTTCAATGCAAATTTTATTGTAATTTGTAGACTTGAAGGACCACTTAGCAGTCCATTGCAGGGGTGTGTGGGGGTTGGTGGGTGGGGGTGACCCTTAAAGTGTTAATGGTTATAACTCTGCTTCTAACATACTTATTCCAACCAAATAATAATAATCTTTGGGTAGAGATCATATGAGTGGCTAAATTTGATGTCAAAAGTAAAAATGCTCTTGATTGGGCTTAATATGAGGAGTGGAACATGTTTGTATAATTATATTTTATCCTTCATTTTTCTTTCATTTCTTTTTAAATTTTTTTTATTACTTTCAAATTCTCAGGGGCACATCCCTATCAAAACTAAACTCGAATACCGCACCCCCCAGGGAGGCACTTCAGAAAATAGCAAAATAGCTGCAGGGGTATTGAGTATTGAGGGGATAAGTATAGCTAATGTGAAACTGTTGGTCATTCTAGGGGAACCTAAGGGTTTGGTAACTTTTGAAAAATATGGGGGTCAAACTGTCCCACTTTCTCTGTATCTGAACATTTTTAGGTCGTGCGAAGGAGATACCTTATGATATATGTACAAAACTACAACTTTCTTTTTGGAGGGGAGGGGCACTTCTTTGAATGAGATCCCTATGGTGTACATACCTGCACATGAATTGACAGAGGTGTTTGTGTCACATACATATTTGAACACTGTACAATAAAGTCCTATAAGTGTGTTTGATAAAGGTCTGTTCAGGTACTGCTCAAGAATATATTATATTCAATTTCAAATATTTGTTTAAATATTTTTCTTTTGCAGCAAAATCCACCAGATGAGATCACTGCCTGATGCCCAAAATAAATCATGGGTTGTGTAAAGTCACTTAAATTGTAACTTTCTACATAATGCATGAATTCTTTCAATTTATATAATAGAGTTATCAGATTTTTTTTGTTACGATCCAAGGATTCTGAAAGTAATCAGCCTTGATCTTCATTAATAATCATGATGATTATGATGATATCATGATTATGATCATCACGATGATCATTATCATGATTATTGTCACCATCGTCTTTGGTACTTGCATCCATCGTTTATCAAAGCCCCGAGATGTGATGCAAATTAGGGAACAAAATGTTACAACTTAACCAATCATGATGTATGGGGTTCTCTCTTGTTAAAGTTTGTGCATATTACCTGGGTAAATAAGTGTTAAGACATTGGGGTATTCATTGAAGTACCATAAAATCATTTGTGATGCCCATGGTAAAGAGTCCAAATTAGGAACTGACTGAGAGGTATTTGTCTTCAACTGCATCTGCATCACAATGCATATGCGATAACATGGAGAGAGCAGATACAATTTTGTTAATGATTTCACCTACACCTGTATTCGAACCTTGGACTCATGCATTTGAGTCATAAACCCTTTACAGTGTGCTAAATGTTTCTCAATATCTTGATTTACATATGTTATTCTTTAGCTCCTGTTTTCTTTTTCTCCCCCCACTCCAGATATAGACGGTATCCAGACTACCACAAATATTTAGGTGAAGTCTTCAGACATAATGCTGCAGGATCATTGCATGCATAACAACCAAAACTAATTACCCTGTTTTCTTTTTTCTTCCCCACCCAATCCAGATATAGACGGTATCCAGACTACCACAAATATTTAGGTGAAGTCTTCAGACATAAAGCTGACGTACAAGACATGGATATCTCACCGTATGATGAATGTATCCTTTAAAGTTACAATTTTGTGATTTAGTTGATTTGCTATACTATAATGTTACAGGTTCATTAAGTTGACAGTCAGTCTGCACTTATTTATCAGTATCTTACTATAAATAGGCTAATGTTGTGTGTGTGTATGTAGGGGTGTATGTATGTATGTGGTTGATGTAAAAGGCTCTGTCAGTTTCGATCCAAATGTCGCCAAATTCATACGGGAGATCGAGGAATATACGGACTGCTCTTTATTTGGTTGAAATCGGTCAAGAATTGGCTGCAAAAACAGTGAAAATATGGGTAAAAACAGGGTTTTTGTTATGAAAATCGGTTACCAGCCTACGTGTCACTGCAGCTGGCCGGCAGTGCATCGGCGCCGCGTGCAGCGCGTCAACGCCACGTGCGTAATGTGCACTACACCAATGCGCGCGTAAACGGCGCAGAGCCATGCGACATGTGAGCCAGAGACCAGTGGACATGATAATATAGAAAGAAGGAAAAATAAATAGAAAATAAAGGACTAAAAGGTACATGGACGGGTTAAAGTAACTAAATGAAAGCAGGAGCGAAACAAAGAAGGAAAGAAACTAATCAGGAAATGTAAGGGAAAAAAAAGAAGCTCAAATAATGAGAACAGAATTAAAATAAAAACATGGAAACGGGAAATCACAAGCAGCAAAAAAAAAAAAAAGCTAAAAGGGAAATGTAAGAAAGAACAGATTTAGTAAATAATGGGAACGGGGTTAAATAAATAAATAAATTAATAACATGGAAACGGAAAATCACAAGCTAAGCAGAAGAAATTAAAAAAGAAAATGTAAGAAGAGACAGATTTAGATAAATAAAATGTACCTTTTCAAATGATTCTACCTGTTCAGTAATTCTTCCTGTTATAGTGAACGCTCCCATTTACTCATCTAGCGGGGACCCGCGTGAAGCGCGGGTATCCCGCTAGTGAAGATAATGCTCACACTGTCAGTGATAAAAAGTAAAGTACATAACAAGTATAGGGCCATTCTGTGGACTAAGGCAATTTGTGTGCTACTCTTGTCAATTTTTGTAAGGATTAATAATGCTGGTTTTGAAAAATGAAGATTCTTTTTAAAGAGCTAAGTTTGATTGAACAGAGGGGTCTGAAACAAGCGGGATTGAACAAATGCAGACCTGAAACTTCTCTTCTTTTTAGTGAATGTCAGCTTTTTATGTTGATCAAATTTACGAGTTTTCTTTTATTTTCAGTCCAATTTGAGCCATTTTACCCCAAATTTTACGCTATTTTTCATGTTTTTTTTTAGCATTTTCACCGTTTTTCACTAAAGGTTAGTTTCAGGTCTGCAAATGGAGGTGTTGATAACTGATTTGGAATGATCTAGGGGTCTCAAGTAACCATGGTAACCGAGTTGGAATGTTCAGGTCATGCGAGAATGATTTAGAACAAACGTTTAGGATGGTAGCGGTTCATCGTACCAATTACTGTGTTTAATAACTGCCATCAGAAGTTAACTAACAAAAAAAAAACCCCAAACATCCCTTCATTGTCATCAACAACAATACTTCCCACAAAACTAAAGTGAGCAAAAAAAAAAAAAAAACAAGTAAGGAAAAATATGACTTACAAAACCTACCCCGATAAATTAAATCTTGAGGAACACAACATATGTGAAATTCAAAGGCATTGGTGGGAAAAATATAACTTGTAACAGGATTTTGTGGAAGAGAGGAATCAATAAAGAAATGGAACAAGCTGGGAGTCTTGAAGAGCAGGGGCATAACAAATTTAGGTTTTGAAGAACTAGAGCATGCAGAGTTGGGGTTATGGTGAACTGGAGCATAAGCATCTTAAAGAAAACTGCCATAGAGGAGGAATTTATCAGAGTAAGATGTAGTTCATATTGTAGTGTTTTCCTTGACAGATTTTGTTCACAGATTTAGTAACTGCTTCTAAGGACAGGTCAGTCGGAGTAATCAAACTTGGTCTACCAAACCACGGGGGAACAGAGTATAGTGAATTTACATGACAACAGCTCCCAGTGCTATGTTACTAGACAACTCTGATAAACTTGTGTCAAATATTTTGACAACCTTATTAATAGCTGCAGTATATGATGAAATCATGTGCATCTTAATTCAAGCGCAAAATAACTTTCAATAATTGTGTTTTTGCAATCTGTGACATTGTTGAGTGCTTAGACTTAAAAATGTCAAATTTATATTCAGATTGAGTGCATACCTTCTCATTCAATGAAACATGTGGGCAGCATGACAAAGCACTAACCTCTTCAGAATAATGTCAACTTGGTTGAGTGGTCCAAGGATGGAACCTTGGGGTATGCCAATAAACTTTCTGTCGGGATGATTGTACAGTCCTGTTTACACACAACTGATATGACTACACAAAGTATTTCATGTCAGGTGATAGATGAGCAGACCGAAAGGATTTCCAAGGATACAACTCCACATCGTTTTCTGTGTCTGTTATTCATGATTTTTACAGTGAAAAAAGGTGTAGATTGAAAATGTCTTCATGGATGTTACATTTTGTCTTTGCTTGAATGAAATAAAGGCATCTATATTTGTCCGTAACTTAAAGCCATAATGTATGATCTTTGTAAAATGAATTTGGTTAATTTGTCAAACCTGATTTTCTTGGGCATATTTGCAGTATTTTCACATGTCCCAACTTTCACTTAATTGGAATTAGCCAAATTCCTTGTGTTTGTAGGACAATAGAACAATTTTGATTTCATGTCTTTAATAAGGCACCATAGAACACCACAGTTAAGCAACCATGGAGTTTCTTTTGTTTAACCTCATTATTTTGGCTTAAATTACCAGAAAACCTCCTTGACAGTTGTTCAAAAATATCATTGTTTCATAAGTTTTGGTAATTGACAGAAATCATATATTATGGCTTTAACAATAATTAAACTATACCTATACCTTCTCAGGGCCTTGTGTAAGATGATTTAAATATGCTATAGGGACATATGTGGCTTGAAATTACATTGCTACATTTGCATCACACAGGGTAGGTGTTAATGTTCAGGATTCCAGCAGTGTGAAAGTTTCAAAGATCTGTAATGTATTTGAGAAACTCAACCTTTCAGAAGAAAAAAAACATCTTTTGGTACCAAACTGATTCAGAATAGTAAATGCATTTAGCTGATCAGAATAGAGAGTGATATGAAACAATTTATTGGATATCAGCATGATTTTACATCCTAGAGTAAATTGGTATGTTTTATCAAAAGATACAAACATGATCAGGTAGTTTGAAAGTGGAAAATGCATAGTAATATCAGAGCAGTTGGCAGCAATGTATTAGTGTGGAGACTTGTATTGAATCTAGTATTTCCTATTAACACCCTCCTCAATTAAATGCCCCTCCCACTTGTTGGTATTTTAGCTGTTGGTATTCAACCCATATTGTAAGTTTTCAACTGGAATTTCCATTTTTATTATACCGTATTCATTCCATTAACCGCCCAGTGTGCTTAAAGAAATCATTTTGGGTGGGAGCTTATTTTTTACATTGTGTAGGCCAACAAGATGTAACGTCCAAAATATTCATCTATCATCATCAGTGTGTCATATGTTTCAGACCATGATATCAGTTTGCTTGTTTGTAAAGTCACTGGGTGGGCGCTAATAGGGGCATGGGCGGTTAATGGAACAAATATGGTACATACCTTTAATAGCATTATGCAGAATTCATTTGGAATAGCTATTTGTTAGTCATTGTCTGCCAAATCTATCAATCTACCCCTAGCAATAATGTCAGTCTGCACCAAAGAGAACAGACTTACAAGACTCTGCCATGTTTATATGTCGCTTAAGTTGGACAAAACTGTACCATATTTCGCTATGACCCTAGAAAACTGCAAATGAAATTATGTGCTTTTTCCGCATTCTGCATGTAATCCTTTGCGAGAATGATGAGTGTTAAGGGCAACATGCGCAAACATATGGACACAAATAAAAAGTACATAAAAGGATCGCAAATAAAGGATCTGTACCCTGTACCCCAGAAAATAATGAATAACAATGAAGCATGGGCAAACTTACATGTAAAAGTTTGAGAGAGCAAAACATCAGAACTGGTGGGGACCAACCACAGACCAAACCAGCGTGCTGTCTTCAATAGATAGACTTGGTTGTACAGTTATTTGTTGCTGTCTTCAGTAGATAGCATTTAGCTGTACATCTAAACTTTTACCTGCCTGACAGCCATCACAGGTGTGCAGGTGGTTAAGCTGCTGCTATGTATTGAGTCTATTGGCCCTTTGCACAGATATGCCATATTACTACTAAAATACGGTTTTCTTCTTAATTGACGCAATACATTTAAGATGTTCTGTGGAAATAGGTAACTTTTCATAAGGATATGAACTTTCCCAGCATAAGAATATGTGATGCGATCAAGCAAAATCAGTCAGAACTCGGAAATATTAAATTTTCAGTTTCTTATAGGATAGTAAAAGCATTTACAAAGCTGCATTTTGCAGAAACCCCTAATGAAATTGAATAACCAGCTCCAAAGATATGAGCAATTAAAGAGATTCCAAAACAACAGGAAATTATCTGGCTATATCTCAAAATCAATACTTCCGAATTCCGACTGATTTTGCTTGATCTCATCACATATGAACTTCCATAAGATTATGGAACTTTTTACATTCATATGATAAGTTACATAGTTTTACAAACCGTTTTGCGGACCAGTTCCGTCAACTTAGCTGCTGGAAATTTCTGTGAATAATTTGTACAACGCTCTCACTGTCTTCAGCCATCGTTTATGGATTTCGCATTGATTGTGATACCTTATATAGGACCCCATCAATGGCTCAAAATATTATGATACATATGTATAGAATATTGTAGAATGGTTTTAAATCTGCTTTCACTTACCTTTCAAGATGCTGGCTATAGTTTATTTGGCTTATAATTGGAGAAAATTATTTGTTTTTTGTTACTGCATGAACTTACGCTTGCATAAATTCACGTAAGTGTGTAGCAGCATGCATAACGCAACACACAACTAGTGTAAGTGCTGCACCCAACTGCATGCATGCCATTCTATATCAATACACATTGTTATGAGTCTCATTTTTTCGCCAATTATAAGCCGAACAAACTATAACACTGTAGCTATAGTGTGTCTCATCTCAAGTTGAGAATAACATCATTATGGATGTCGCAATGGCAGTTTTGAATCACGCATGCTAACCTAATCCTGCAGGTCTGTGCGTACGCAAAGTACAGTTTGTACATATGCTGGCGATACAACGGTGTAAACACACTGACGGCACTCTCAACTTGAGACAAGACACAGTATAATCATGATAATTCACCCTTTGCACGGTCATCTCAAGACACAAGTTTTACTTGCAAGTGGGTGTTATTTTGCTTATGCCTCTCATAATACATGCTTTAATTACTGTGTATGCTTTGAGGAAGTTATAGCAATATTGCGATCAATCCAAGTTACATTTACAGTAAATCTTTTCATTTACAAGGTACAAATGATTACTAAGTCATAGACCCTTTATACAAAACTGTTATCTTGCCAAGGTTCACTGTGCATATGCATGCCCAATGCAAAAGTGCATTTTTATTTTTCACACTATTTTATCTCCACATGTACCCAAAGCACATGGATGTGAATGTTAAGTGCAACAATTAAGACATAATAAGCCTATATAAACATGTACCAAGCAGTGGCAAGCACGTAGAGCCTCATTTTGTGATGACAGTGCAATAAAGGGTCTATATGAGGTCACATTTTGATCAAAATGTGATTGCTTTATCATTGAATGCTTACTTGACAGATTCAAGTGATGGTGCTGCATTTATACACTTGAACCATTTTTGTGTAATTTTATACATCAGTCATTTAACTATTTGTGACTACTTTAAAACTTGGGTCATTAACAAGTAATAGTGTTGTGTTAATACTTACAAAGTATCAAGCCTATTACAGATAACAGCAGTTATGTGATCTGTCATTTCTTGCTTGCATTGCGGTTTTCCATGGTGTAAAAAGCTGCATTTTTTGTTGTCTGCTGTGACTTGAATTCTCTGCCGTGATTGTCCACTACCCAGCAAACACATGTTTTATAGAAAATGTTTTAAATATCTGGTATAAAGGGTATGCAATGTTTTAATAATATTCAAAAACATTTTGACAACTTCTGCAAAACATTCCAACACAATGCTGACAAGTGTTGACAAAAGTGTTTGCCAAAATATATTTTACAAAAACATTTTGACTACAATTTGAAAATGTTGCCGAACTGTTTTTTCATATGAAATGTTTTAAAATCTTGACATTTGAATGTTATTAACTTGTTTATAATGTTTTTAAAAGATTTGTGTTTGCTGGGTACGTTCAGTTGGGTTTGACATTGGCACTGGAAAATGCAGGGACAAAATGTGACACGATCTGGTCCATGGGGGCCAAAGGAGGCATTTTTGAAAATTGAGTTACTATAATTATTACATTAAACATACAATAGGCTATCATTTACTGTAAACACCAAAGGTCTAGCATACTTGGTTCTAAAGTTATGAAGTTTTTTGATGTCTATTTTTTTATGTATTTCATTGTTTTTTGCTCCATACTTGTATCTTTATCTCAGTTTCAAATTTGCCGCCATTGGCCCCATGGACCAGATCATGTCACAAATTACATATGCATTTGCGATAACGGTAAAACCCATGCAAAACATTGGAACTATAATGGCCTTTATTGCTTTGATTATAAGCATCAAGTATGACTTGATGATATTGTTGTGATTTGGGCATAATGGTGAAGAACAGATTACTATAACTGTCAGTATCTAATCTGTGAAGTGTCTGACTCTAACATGAATTGTTGAGTGCGAGTAGCGATTAAGGCAGATCATCGCCCTCTGTATGCCGTAAAAACTTGATAGTTAGCATCATGTGCTTACACTATCGAGCGCTTTTGAAAACATAAAATTGTACCAAAGTCCGTGCTTTACCAACTGAGCTAATGATTTTCTCAAAACCCTTTTCACTTTTGTGGATGGGGCTCTTCATGTTTGCATGTTTTAAAAGCGCTCGATTGTAAGCACATATGCTAACTATCAAGTTTTTATGGTTGTGCAAAAAACACAGGGGATTCAGACACAAAAAATTTATAATTGGCTGCTATTTAGGAATATGCAGTAAGCACAAGGATGTGAAACATGCTATAGAAGGTTGCAGTGACTAACACTATGTCAGTGACACAGAAGAGTCCTTATGTTATATTATTTAATTTAAACTCACCTTGCAAGAAACGACCATGTATATTCTGTGCCAATGTGGTATTCGCTTATATTATATTACACACAGCATAGCAAATGAGCAATTATGTCTTCGTCTATTCTTCCATATGCCCAAAGATGAACAATGCAAGAACCTTAGAGTGATGAACTATTCTAGTTAAAATCCATCTTAAGCTCCCACACAGGGAGTATAGATTTCAAATGGAGTCACCCATTCATGTAAACCCATTTGAAATTCACACTCCCTGTGTGGAATATTTGGGTCATTCCTTCCATTATGTGTATGGATAGCAACTGGATTAGCACAATGTGGGAAGAATGACTGTATGTGATTTGGCTATTTTTCCCCTCTAGGGCAGTCAGTGATTTAATGTGTTGAGGTAGATTTTTGCACACACAAAATTATGATATTATGGTGAGAAAATACTTATGGACTGACTCTTACTTTCAAGAAATGCTTTCAGGTGCCAAGAAATGTTGGATACCCTGCTATATGAGCTTATTCTGTTCTAAGATCTCCGTATCCTAAAAACTTTCAGGATGCTGATGTATTAGAGTGGTTTGCAGAGTGATATGTAGATAAAGCTGCATAGTTCTTGTACCTTGAACCAGATGGATATTTATTTCCTGCTATTTTTGTGTAGAAAGGCTCTCGCCAATTCCTGGGTTCCCGCCCGTCCTTGGCCTACCTGGGTCTAAATTCCAGTAACGAGTTACCCGAATCAATAAAATTGAAAACAAAAGTTATAGACCCTAAATTACTTGTTATTCAATAATACTACTAATAATAATAGGATTTCAAGGAGTTTGGAAACCAGAGAAATACTGCTATTGCCTGTTCAGTACAGGCAACAGTAATTAAAACGTACAACTTGATTCAGCTTTTTTGAGTAGTATTTCTCCTGGTCGAACCTTTTTTTTTTCCGGGTTCTCAGATTCCTGCCGGAAAATTCAAACGGGTACCCAAGTACATAATTACTCGTTAGGTGAGAGCCTTATTGTGTAGTTGGTGTTTTCACTTTTTAGTTAATGAGTGGATATCAGAAGCAATTTAGAACCACAATATTGGTCTGGAATTGACAATATTCAAGCAACTCACATGCGCCGGACTGCATGTTTTATGTTCTTAAGTGGGACCCAAAAAAAATAGAGTTTGTGAATCATGGTTAACAATTTAATTTTCACATTTATACTGAAATTTTTGTCTGATGCAAATAATGTCCATGTAGAAAATGAAGTTAACAAATATTTGATGAATGGTAGTCAGATTTCTACAACTTTATAAATTGTATTGTTTATTTATATTATGTATATGAGAATTGGTTTCTTCAAGAATACCTATGAAATGAATCATTAATTTGTGTGTGTATAATACAGACATCTCAATAGAGATGGTATAAGTGGATGTATGTTGCATGGTATGTTGTATTTTCAAATTATTGAATGTAATTTGTGAATTCTCTTTTCTTATTCATCATCTCTTTTATTGCTTGTCACTATTATCTGTTCCAACTTCGATGACACTTCTGTCACTTTTGAAGAGGAATTCGAGTGGTTTTGATGAGACATGCACTCTGTTCAATTCCTAGCAAATCAAGGCTGTATTGCAGATCTATTTGCTCCTTTGCATTTACACACACAAACCTCCTCTGACAGTGAATTGAATTTGTCTGGTATGACGTCACAAGGTGTCACCGAAGCTGGAACGTATAATAATACTTTTTTCTTCTTGTTAGGTAAGCAAAGTAAAGGTCAATATACAGTAAGCAGTAGAACCAGTTATGTTCACCCCTGTATATCCTAAACAAAGACAGATATGCCATAATTGGAACCAGCAGCCAATAGCTGCATCTTTTAGCTTGAATTCAAGACCTTGTTCGTTGAAATCGTTTAAGAAATAAAGACACAACGATCCAAAAACCCAAGGAAGATGCAAATTCAAAAGCTGCAGTTTGCTCCATTGTATGCCCCATTGAAAAGTGTTCTCGAAGCGCTGTGCTTCCATTGATTAGAACACAAAAGTGCAACTGTTGATTTTGTTTCTTCACCGTTTGTTTAATTCTCAACCAATTTCAACAAATAAGGACTTAAATCAAAGCTTAATGAGTACAGGTATTAGCTGCTATTGTACGGTCTATTCATGGATCGCACAGTCATCTCAAAATGAGGTTCAACCTCAAAGTGTGTGCGTACGCCTGTCAAACGAATGCTTTAATTATCACATACACTTTGCAAGAGCCTTCTGGCACATTGCTAGAAAAGCGTGAGAAACAAAAATGCGCATTTTGCGCATGCGTTTGCAGGGAGAACTTCGTTTTGGTAGCAAGATGGTGGATCCCTGCAAAGGTCAAATATTCTTGAGAATGTGCTGGTATGGTAGCCAACACACATATAGCTTTCACATGAGCCAATCAGGTCCTCCTTTACGTTAAAATGACACTGTTAGGCAATGTATGGTACTCAAAACATGAAAACAATTTGGTTCACATTATTTTAGAAACTGCTACCGTTGCTATTACTTAATTCACGTATACAGGTGTACTGTATATGTCCTGCCATCATGTCAATTAATGTGTATACTTTGCTGAAGTTCCTACCTTTAGTGACTGCTTAATAACAGCATAATTTACGTTGTCTGATTGGTGTTATTTTTTCTTACGTATAATTTACAATGTCATACTCATACACTTGTTGTATGCATGCGGAAGACACTTATTGCTTTCAAATGTGCATGTCATGTCCGAGTGAACAGAAGTTCACTTGAATAAGTTGTTAAGTGTGTTGCATTTGCAATGAGTTTCGTTCAAACTTTGTGTGCATTGCACTTTTTGTCCATGATTTTAAGTGCTATGCATGGTAGTTCTTATTTGATGTTAAATAAATTAACACCTTGTCTATTTATTATTACATTGAAATACATTGATTTGAAATATGCTGTAACTACAGAATGGCAGGCTACAAAATTACTTGTCCTTGTTGATACATGTTATGTAGCACCGGCGTGTCCAGGATCTGTTCCTGCAGGGGGCTCAGGGGGCTTTCAGAGTTATCTTGGAGTGACTTAATGGCTAAAATCACCAAAAAACGGCTGATTTTACATGATTTTTAACAATGTGCAGGAGCTCCCAAAGGCCCCCTGGACATGCCACTGTGTAGGTTTTGAGCTTCAGCAAACAAAATACATCTGTAACTATTAACATGTGCTCAAAAGGGTGCACAAAAGTTGCCAGATAATATAAAAAGGTTATAAAATTTCTTTTCATAACATCTTCATAACACTTTTTCAAAGGTTGCCACAACCAATTATATAATGCTATTAGGTGTTGAATTTTTTTCAAGCATTTGCAAAACAATGCTTTATTTTGTATTTTGTATTTTATCATTATCATTATTAGTATAACATATCAGAAACCTTTTTTGATATATTGGTTTTCAAATCTTTAAATAACCCAACATCTTAAGATATTTAAACATTCTATAATATCTTGAAAATATGTTTTACATATTAAAACACTAAAACACATTTTGTGTTACTGGGACTATTGTGTTGTCATATTGGTCCACTTTTGTGGACACCTAAGTTGTGAATATAATTATAGAAAAATGGGAGCAATATTTTGTTTATAAAATTTGAAACATGTATTAAGTAACCATATTCATGAGATATTATTAAACAGTCCAACCTCCCTTATTCTGACCACTTTTACAGATTTCCCTCTTATGGTGCTATGTGATCTTCCGCATCATGATAGGAAAATTATATTTTTAATGCTATGACAACTTAATTCCATGCTGTGAAGCATTTTAGAAGGACATGTTGCACATCATCTTCCAGTGTTTATTACCATGATTACCACATATTAAAGCCTTAATGTATGATTTCCGTCAAATTTGGATTTTGTTATTCTTTATTCAAAATGTTGGAAATAATATTTAGTAATAACTGATGAGAAGGGTTGCTGTCCATTTTAGGTTGAAATAACAAGGTAAAGTGAAAGAAACCCCACTGGTTATTTTGGCCATTTAACACGCAGTTCTATGGGAGGACATATTATCATAATTTTTAAATTATGATAATATGTCGAACTTCACTCTGCTGACCTACAAAGACAACAAATTTGGCCGATGCCATTTAGGTGCAAGTTGGGACATGTGTAAACATTACAAATATGCAAAAAAATCAGGTTTGAAAAAAATTAACCAATTTCATATTATAAGATCGTACATTATGGCTTTTTAAGTAATCTTATGGTGTTCCTGTTTTATCATTGCAGAATGACACTAATCCGGCCCATGCTTAGTCTTGTTATGCTGAATAAGAGGTTGGACTGTACAAATCTTGTTTCATCTTTTAAGTGCATAGTTTTTCATTTGTATGTGCAATTATGGTTATCGTGGGCACAGTGACAGGACTGAACAGTTCAGGCTTGAACTCATGCTTGAATCACATCGGTCAGGAAATGTCACCCAGATGCTCTATTTTGGGTGCATTTTTGGAATAATATTGGAAAATGCATCCACAATTACAGTTTGTGTCTGTGTTTTTTGTAATGAAAACAATCTTTTAATCAACTTACCCTATATTTTTTAGCCTGTTATGCTGATAGAATAATTTTAAGCCTTAGGTTAAGTCCTGCATCTTTCTGCCTCTCTTCACCTTGAGGTGTATAAAGTACCTGCAGATGCTGGGATGATAAAACAGGCTCATTGTCTTACTATAGTATTCGGCAAGGTCCTTCGGCACTGTCCAAATGCTCTTCCTGATTATCGCATAAAAAGAACCAGGTCATGCGATGCTCTGCAGCTGGGAATGAGGTACTGATGTGATTAAATTAGCCAATCAGAACCTAATGTTATATAACTCGGTATCATGATTATCATTATGACATTACTGGATACTGAGGTACAGTGCACTTTGCAAATAGAACCTTGTTTTGAGATAACTGTGCAAAGGGTAAATAGCCATGAATCGACAAGTGCCAGAGGTTTGTGATGATAATTTTATTTTCCCCACACAATGCTACAAACAAATATGGTGACAATGGGTATTCCTTTTTTGGAATTCCATGGGGGCACAACTGAACTGTCTATAGAGTCTCGAACTGGCAACATACATTAATGGGAATTAGACCAGTCATAAATCATTGTGTAAAATTATATAATTCCTTTCATGTACGTTGTCCATTCGATGCTCTACCCAAAATGTGCATTCCCTTTTTAAATTCCTTGGGCCACCTCTGTAGACTTAACTGTCCAATTTACTCCCTCCATGGTTATCAAGTTTGAGTGTAGAGCCATAAACCAGCAGCATACAGAATGGGAATTAATCATTATATCGTTATGTAACATAATTTTTACGTAATTCCCATCATGAATGATGCCTGTTCGAAGCTCTACCAAATGGCAGAACTCTTTGAACACCTCATGTGATGATTTTCTTTGGTATATGTAGGAAACTTTTCTCTGATTTCAATCTGGTATAAGCATTAAGTGTGTATTTGAAAGTGATTCTTGATGATGTGTTGTTTTATATACTATGGACAAGAAAATGTTATATTTGTGTGTATTTGTGTTGGATTGATAGTAATTTGTAAAGAATAGGATCTTATATAAGCAAATTTTGAATACATTGCAATGAAAAATGAAACAATAAACCATGTACATACAAAAGAAATATTTGAAAATATGAATCGTCTCTTTTATTTCAATTATCATCATTATACAAATATAATAATTATTAAAACAACAAGTTGCATAATTTTAATAATGATATAATACATACTAATAACCTTTTCAGTAAGAATTTCAAATGAATGAACTGCTATTTTAGACGCACACATGATTACAGGTGTCCGTTGTATCCAGTAACATCTGTTTGGGTGCATCGTCATGGGAACGCTGTTCAGTTTTTGAAATTCTTACTTTAGTAGGTACCAAATGGCAAATATGACCCTTCACGCTATGGCTTAGTGTAACACACAAATGGTCAGGAAGGGACCCCTTTCCACCTTTGTAGCCTGTTATTCCATAGACTTTTAAAAGACAACTCCCAATACCATTACAAGGAATACATACAAATTGCATTAAACACTAGGGCGGGTCATAAATAGGGAAGGTTTTTATTTCAAATCGGCCATGGTCAAAAGGTGTTCCACTTGACCCCACTTGAACAAATATGCACTTTAAAAAATAATTGAAGTGGGTCTTCAGACCCCACCACCACCCTTATCCCCCTATACTGAAATATGCACATTTTGTCAGATATTCAAAGAACAGATACACAATGAGAGGACATGTTGCTTTAAAACATACATTTTATCCACCCATAAGCACTTTTCAAACACAAATTAATCATCTACAATAGAAAATAGTCCATACACAATACTTTTCTCTGAATTTCATAACACTTTGTATGCTAAGATGTCCAATATTCACCAATATCGCATAAATATTACACATACAAAACTGGGTAACTTCTAATAACATAGCCATGACAAAATTAGGTTGATGTATTATTACCGGACTTGCTTTGAAAGGAATTAAATGAATCTGTAGCTGTTTATATGTGACCCATCATGACAAAACCCGTCATACGTCGCCACTTTTGAAGATACATCCCAATAAACATCATTAAAAAAAGGAATTTTGATGGGAAACATTTATATTTTCATGGACAAAAAATTTAGCAAATATGACAAATGATATTCCAATCATATTAGCGGTTTACTGTTTACCTTCAGGAAATCAATTTTAGTCTTATCAACCATTTTTGTATATATATACTGGACCTTATAAATCATCCTTGTATACCCAGCAAACACAAAAACGTTTTTAAAACGTTTTAAATAAGTTATATTTTGGGTTTTGGTTTAGGTAAAAACGTTTTAATAACATTAAAATGTCGGGTTATATAAAGGTCATGAAATCGTTTAAATCGTTTTGTATGAAAACACACTACAACAATATTTTTAAAATGTTTTCGAAATGTCATTGTAAACTATTTTTGCAAACATTTTTGGCCAAATATTTTGTCTAACACTTAAATAAAATTATGTTAAAATATTTGCACCCAGCAAACACAGAAATGTTCTTGAAATGTTGTTACAAAACGTTTTAATAACATTTAAATGTCGCGTTATATAAAGGTCGTGAAAACATTTTAAAAACGTTATTGTAAATATTTTGGGCAAACATTTTTTTGCAAAATATTTTTTAAACCCCAGAATAACATTCTGTTAGAATGATTTGTACCAAGTTTTCAAAAATGTTTTTGGAATATTATTAAAACGTTTTTATACCCTTTATATAACCCGACATTTAAATGTTTTCTGTAAAACATTTGTGTTTGCTGTGCAGTAAATTACCAACAAATGTTATTTAATGTTATGAAAACGTTTTATACCATTAATGTACCCTTATATAACCCGACATTTAAACGTTTTCTGACAACAAGTGAGCAAATCAAGGTTGTTGGAGCCGATGGGACAAACGTCAATGTTGGTTGGCGAACAGGTGCAATCCACTACCTAGAGATGTTCCTTGGTAGACCACTCCAAAGGCACATTTGTCTTTTGCATGACAATGAGTTACCATTAAGAGCTACCACAGGCCCAACCTCTTTTGGTGGAAAAAATCGGTAGTCAACTCAAAGAGCACCTATCTTCAAGGGACATTGTTGATTTCAAACCAATCCGCAATCCAGACTTCCCCATTCTTTCTGATGAAGTAGTTGAAGATCTAAGTTGGGATCAAAAACTCTTGTACAAGTTTTGTATGGCTGTGATCTCAGGTAACTGGCCAGAAGATCTACTCAATGAGTGGTCTCAATCATTCACATTGGCTAACAACTGCATAACGAATTCTATGCTTGTATATCAGAACACCTGAGCCTTCTTTTGGACTGACAAGATTGGCAAATATTGTTGTCAAATTCCACGCCCCTATGTGGTTCACAATCAAAAGCAATCCTTCTATCGCAGATGCACCTAGAAACTTCTTCCAGATGATAAAACTTTTGCGACACTTGACAACCACTGAGAAGAACTTAGCCAACAGGGCAATGCAAAGAAATGCCTTTTCTGCTCACCCAGAAAACCCCCTCCTTGCAATTTCAGTTGACAGCACTCAAATCATTCGTGAAGAGGCTGTTAGATGGATACTTTCTGCACGGAAACACACGGTCAATGTTGCAGAGCATTTTGACGGCACAGGTGCAGATGTACAAGACGAGCTTGCCAATATAGAAGTAGAGGGATATAGTGATGATGAAGCAGAAGGAGGCACGTTTCCTGATGAAGACTACCCAACAGATGAGACTGTACGCTTTTTCAAAGTCCCTCAGATCAAGTTTGGAGCATCGGCTTACAGCAAAATGATAAATTGGCGCAAAGAGCCTGTCACTGAGCCACCTCTGACAAAGCACCTAACTGATGAGCAGGTTAAATATATACCGTAGTAAATGTACCACTAAATGTACCCAAATAGCCATGCCACACACAATCAGTGGAAAGAGCAATAAAGTTGGTGTCTGAAGCCAGTGAGACGGTATATGGGCAGAAGGCAAGGGATGGTTACATTCGTCAAATCTGCCGATTACATACCTTAATGTTAGTATTTGAATCAAAGAAAGACTTTCAGGTGACAATAATTTGCATCACCAGTGACATTAAACGTGTTGAAAGGTAAATATACAAGGATGATTTATAAGGTCCAGTATAATACAAAAATGGTTGAAAAGACTTTTGATTTCCTGAAGGTAAACAGTAAACCGCTAATTTGAGTGGAATATCATTTGTCATATTTGCTAAATTTTTTGTCCATGAAAATAAAAAAATTTCACGTCAAAATTCCTTTTTTTTAATGTAATGTTTATTGGGATGTATCTTCAAAAGTGGTAACGTATGACGGGTTTTGTCCTGATGGGTCACATATAAACAGCTACAGATTCATTTAATTCCTTTTTAAGCAAGTCCGGTAATAATAAATCAACCTAATTTTGTCATAGCTATGTTATTAGAAGTTACCCAGTTTTGTATGTGTAATATTTATGTGATATTGGTGAATATTGGACATCTTAGCATACAAAGTGTTATGAAATTCAGAGAAAAGTATTGTATATAGACTATTTTCTATAGTAGATGATTAATTTATGTTTGAAAAATGCCTCTGGGTGGATAAACTGTACGTTTTGAAGCAACATGTCCTCTCATTATGTATCTGCTCTTTGAATATCTGACAAAATGTGCTATTTCAGTATATAGGGGAATAAGGGTGGTGGTGGGGTCTGAAGACCCACTTCAATTATTTTTTAAAGTGCATATTTGTTCAAGTGGGGTCAAGTGGAACACCTTTTGGCCATGGCCGATTTGAAATAAAAACCTTCCCTATTTATGACCCGCCCTATTAAACACCCTTGTTATTGTGTAGGCTATAATATTAGTAAGAGCAATTTGTCACCATATGAAATCCTTTTTTCTTCTTCAAGATTTCAAAAGAATAACAGGTGACTCCACTACTCTGGTGCCAGAAATGGGTAAGTGCAATAGCTGCCATGTCTGGATGAGTACAATATGTGACCATCCTCCACAACTGAGCCCGGATGTCGCCAGTGCCACTATTGAGATATGCTCCATCGAACTTAACAATAAACAATAGGAAACAAAGGCTTTATTGACTGTTTTATTGATTTTTCACTACTTAAATGTCAAGTACTATAGACATGATATACATCATTTTAAAGCTAATTTCAAGCAGAATATTTTGGTTGAATATCTCAAAAATGATGATTGGCGACTTCAGGGCTCAGTTGTGCTGAGGGGTCACATATACTGTGTAAATTGCCAAATGTTCACATGGCAGCTATTGCACTTGCCCACTTCTGGCACTGAACAGTCAAACTGAAGCCGAACATCTGTCACAATGGAGAAAGGTACACAAAACATCTTATTATAATTATACTGGTCTTTAATATTCTATCAACAATTACTGTATCATTTTCACAAAGACCTGGAGCACACCATGTTTCTGTTCCTGTAATTTATGGTAATTTGTTTGTTTCAGCATATATATGTTAACGTTACACCAGACAGTAGAAGAAAAAAATTTGCATATTAAAATTAAAATGAGTAAATTAAAACTTTTGTCTGCTTTCTGAGATACATTATAATGATGACTGAACTACCCATAAACCTAGCACACTATACAAAAACAAAACCATACATCCAGGGTGCTTTCCCCTATAACAGGCCATGGACAGTCAAGTACCTCCAACCATGGGGAGTTTGGGTTAAAGTACCAGTTTGGTAAAAAGGTGACCAACCCAAGTTTGGCCCAAAATACTATAAAATGTGTAGGCCCCATACACAGAGATGTAAGAGTTCCGGATATCACCGGAAATTTGGCTTTTACATGTGTTTCAAAAAATTTCCACCCCGTAGGCGTTTTTAGCCACCGGAAAATCCGGTTAGAATCGCCCCCCCCCCAAAAAAAAATTTTACGTAAAAATGAAACGACTGGAACGGAATACTAGTCGCAAACTTTGTTAGTCTCATAATGCGCATACAGTGCATGTAACTGGTGGATGTATGCAGTACAACAGTGTATCGACTATGTCATGTTGGCTACGGGAGTCACAATTTTTCGTCGCCATCTTGTTTACATGTCGAAGGGCACGGACATAGCACAGCTGACAGTGCTATTTTCGTTGGTTGTTTATGTTAGGAAATCGCAGAGTATCAGTGAAATTACGGCAGCAACACATGAGCAATGGAAATCGTTGATAGATCTGCAGATGTTAGGGAGATTGACGCCACGTGCAGGGACAAATTCAAATAGGAATGGTTGGACCATAAAAATGAAAGCGGATGTTTCTTCTCCGATTACATGTATGTGAGAAAACTAAATAGTGACGGTAAGGCATTGTGCACAGTGTGTAATATCACAATATCGTATGGGTCTTCAGGTAAGAATAATGAGTTTCCCCGGGATGCTTTCTGAAAAGCTCCCGGACACAGCAGAGCTCTGTCCAATTTTTTACTGAGATCTTTATTTTTAAAAGCTCTATCTCATGATGCCATTCAAATGAGCGTTGGTAGTTCCGTTTTCAAGTTATGAGGATTTTAATGTGGTATATTTTATGTACATAGATTCATATACAGGTGTTTTATATAAAGTCTGCACAAAAAGTAACTCAGCTGTTATAAATACGCCCATAGCTTCAGAACTAATAATTGATTCACAATGCGCGTAAATAAATCATCCTTCTCTCTATGTTAAAATATTGTGACAACAATTATTAGTTCTGAAGCCATAGGCGTATTTATAACAGCTGAGTTACTTTTTGTGCAAACTTTAGATATATTTAGGCAATTTACGAAACATTTCGCTTCCTTTGTAATGTAATTTTACCTCATGAAACTGCATCTCATGTGGTGCTCAAATGTGCAAAAACCCGCTGGCTTGACTCCTGACCGGGCCGTTGCCCCTGGACCCCACCAGGGGTCCTTGAACGGGCCCCTGGACCCCCGGCCGTGACACGTGAGAGCTCTGCCTGCTACGCTTCGCAAAATTGTCCTGCCAAATCATGATGGACCACTTACATCACTGCATACAAAACAAGGATTCTGTGCTTATATGTGACCGTACATGGTGAATGAGCCGTAAATTCCTCCCCCGGTCAATTTTGTTTTATTTCGTGTTTAAAAAATAAACATCATAAACTTAAAAATGGTATATCATTTGACTTCAAACAATATCCAGAAGCGGGGTTATGGTTTGTTGAACTTTGCTCCTTCAACAAAATGGCAGCTTTTTTCGTTTCTATGTGTGTCTCTTTTTCCACATTGCTGGCAATAAATGAAGAGCTTTGTTTCAAAACCACTTACATCCACTTGCCCATTTTGAGAACACATCAAAAAATCATCAAAAAACCACTGATATATGGGGGTTTGCAACAAATGCAGTTTTTGGCGGGGTGCTTGGGTAGGATGAGCATCCTGCCAAAAACTGATTTTGTTGAAAAACACCTTATACATGTATCAGTGATTATTTTGATGATTTTTTGATGTGTTCTCAAAATTGGGCAAGTGGATGTAAGGGGTTTTGAAACAAAGCTCTTCAAATATCAAACAGTCATAATTGGTGGTCATTTCAAATCATCCCCAAGTCAACGAGGTTCAAGAAAGTTCTCTCATTGTTAATTTTTGGTTATATATACCTATACAAAATACAATCCCTGGTAACACACCACTTGAACAGGATTTAGCCAAAGCAAACAAACACCAGGGCTATTAAAACTTCTATAGCCATCTAAGGTAGAAGCTTCTTATCCTCTTCAACACTAGGATTATTGATTGGTGTTTGACTATCAAAATGAGATAGATGTCGCGCCAGCTACAGATGCCGATGAATACGACCTTTATACACATTTTACACTGTAACTCAGAATACAATTTAGGGAATTTACGGCTCATTCGTGCTGTACGGTCACATATATCACTTGCAAGATGATCCCAGGATATAATCTAAGGATGAGGCTAACAGTTAGGCGATGCTGGTCCCAAGACAAAACTGACAACCACGCTTTTAACCAAATTTTCCAATGCACTTGGCACTAAGGAAACTTTCCATAGTGCATTGGGGGAAATATGTATGAACTTTATGTGAAATACAAGGCACAATCTCTGAGCATGAAATCAGACTATCTAGTTCAGAGCGGATTATATATATCGAAACTGGAAGACTTTTCACTGGAGGAAGCGTATACTGCAAAGGAAAATGTGTCTGGCCGGTTCATGCTCCCATGTACAAAAGATAAAGTGTACATGTATGATGGTATTAGGTAATTGCAATACTAAGCTACTAAGTGTCACTCCTGAAACCAAGATAGATGACTGGTGGGCTGATAGAACTGGCAAGTATCCAGCTATTATTTGGGAGATTGCAAAAGCAGTTTAACTGCTTCACGGACCAGTTGTGGAGAGTTCATTTAACATCATGGGTAATATCATCACACCTCAGACAGCCAGCATTGGTATAGGTACATGCAGTCACTTAAAATGGTGTAATACACCCTTCTAGAAGCAAATCATACAGCAGTACAATACTTCAGAAGGACAGATATACTTCATACTGTTGATTCCCCTGGTTAGAAACATGAGAACAGTGAGCAAAAGATATGCAAATGAACTGGAGGAGAGAGAAAGGCAAAGGAAGCCAAACTATAGTGGTTTGGGGCAACATGGCCAGGAGTTGGCTAGTTCCAGGCATTTACCCAGCCTTCATCAAACAGCAATACAGGGTGTTGCACAAAACCTGCATGGTGTGAATCAATGGCTACAAAGATGTACAAGGCAAGCTCATGAGAAATCCATTGACAGATTTGTTGAATGCTATCCTGAATCTGGAACTGTGCTGTCTGATGCACCATTCACCTTAAAGAAAGAGGACAAAGTTTAAGCAGGGAGTAGGCTGAAATTGAATGAAGTGCCAAGTGGAAAGGGGACCCTTCCTGACCATTATTTTGTTACACTAAGCACAAAGAGTCATACTTGGCATTTGGTCTTGTGCAAAGGGTTTTCCGGTTCATCTAGAGGGATTTACTTGGCATGGAGCAGAGCACCATGACCTTGATACAGTTTTCCGATATGGTACAAATATGCTCAAGCCACAGTGTGAATAGAGGACTCCCAAGAACAAATGTAAAGGAACTTTCAGCACTGCTTATCATTAATGGATTAAGTACTATCCAGAGACATTGAAGACAATCCTTTGGTACATGATGCACCATTTGACACAATTTGTGAGATATTATGGGCCAATACGCAGATATTGGATGTTCTATTTTGAATGGCAAAATCACCACCATGTGTCTCAGCTGCATAATTCAAAGACACCCAAGGCATCCATAATGCACACCGAGAACAAATGTTAAAGGACGAAAGCTACAACATCTATTGCAAACTGCTGGTAGATGAATTGATCAAGATGCAGGAGGGTGAACCAGCCTATGATGCAATCAAGAAGCAATCATTCAGCTTTGTGTGCAAAGAGAAAGGTAAATATTTTCAAGGGGGGAAATCGAAACATCTCAGTCTGATATGAGAGACTACACAAGGGAAACGCAGATGACAGGAATGTTTTGTTAGAGCAAGCCAGTCATGTTGTGAGAGGTTCTCAAGAGAAGTGATTGGCAACCAGAGCAAGTGCCATGATGACTGAGGTGGGTGCGAGCAGCAGATGTAGTGCGTTTGATTGACGTGGAACAGAGGTTGCACCAGACAGGATGTCAGTGCACCAGGTTTCTTCAACTTAAGAAATCCACTGAATTTTACCACAGCACTTGAAAGTTTCATGAAAGAGCTGACTGGGACAATAGGCGCCAAAAATGTTTGTGCAAATCTTTTGAAGGTATTTGTTCGAAAGACTTGTTATGCATGAGAAAGTTTAAAATATGACATCTGATCAGGCGGCAGCATGGGGCTCTTATTTTCCTGCAGCTTATTGTAAACTTCTATGTTCAAATTCAAGGATTTTCTTTTGCCAAAAATATCATTGAAAAGTACAAAATAAAATGAAATGTGCAGAGGCAGAAGGAACAAAATGAATTATTAGGTTGGCAAACCAGGATGCTGATTTAGGACACTCGGACACTCCTTAGAGACAATTTCCAGTACTTGAAATCAGTCCCTATAATACTATATGTTTGAAGTATATATAATTTGTGAAGTTCTTTAAGTATAAACACATTCCATCTGCAACATTGAAAGAGAAATAAAGGGAGCAAAAGGTGAACAAGGGGTTAGTGATGCCATCTGGATGTCAGTGCATAAGGCTAATGAAAGTTGACTCCCAGTTTCCCGTTACCCGACTCCAAGTAAGAAAAAAATGCAGATCAAATATTTCATTATTTTCCATTATTTCATTATTTCACATTTTCAAGTTTTTAAGAAAAAAAAGGATAGTTTTAATGTCATCTTTAACGTCAAACACGTATTTTAAGCACTTTTACGCCGACCCTGACCGGCCCGAATAGTCTTTGCAAACGCTGGGTTAAACTACGTGGTAAAATGGCGATATCGTAGGGCGCATTTACTGGAGACTAGCAATTCCCTGCATCTAAGTTTCTCCTACCACTAAATGGATAGACCGAACACAAAGAGAGGCAGCCAAGTTCGCGGGAACCAGCGTATGAACAAATATGAAAGCATTTCTACCGTGCACTATGTAGCGCTATATATAGACAACATCAAAATAAATAAAATAAATAAAATTTGAAGTCAAATTTATTCTGCTTTTCTTACAAATATATGTATTTAATAAAATAAACTTATAAATAAAATGATTTATTTGTCAATTTCTTGCATGGTTGTTTTATTATTAACACGTGCACCCTGTGATGATTTTTACCAGCAACCTCCATGTGAACGTTCGAATTGTCAAATTTAGTTTATTTCTGCTTTCAATTTTGTTTATTTAATATTTGTTCATTTTGACTGTGACAATTTACTTTCCCCTACTGGTGTTTTTGATAAATATGTTAATTTCTGTGAAGGTGGAGGAGGAGGGCAAGGTCCGACTGCTGTGGAGAATTATTACAACCGACATTGGTCAATCATTTAATGTTTTATTTGCCGGACTGTCGCTGTCTGATCTCGAGATAGTGAGATGCAGTGTTGGGGAAAGCAAGTTGTCACAGTCCATCGTGCAAGTTTCTTTAGATGTTGAGGAGGTATGGTCATTACTATACTTTATTATTTTATTTGGGCCTCAAAACATAGCATTCCGTAATTAACTTTGCACCGATAATGAAAGTTTGAAAATAATGAATAATGAATAATGAAACAGTCACCTACCCAGTCATGAAAAACTATGTAACGGGAAACTGGGGATCAACTTTCATTAGCCTAAGGTTTCTTCAACTTATGAAATCCACTGAATTTTACCACAGCACTTGAAAGTTTCATGAAAGAGCTGACTGGGACAATAGGCGCCAAAAATGTTTGTGCAAATCTTTTGAAGGTATTTGTTCGAAAGACTTGTTGTTATGCATGAGAAAGTTTAAAATATGACACCTGATCAGGCGGCAGCAACTGTGCAACAAAATCTAAGCAAAAAAGATTGGAATGCCCTAAAGCATACTTTATACTTTGTTGCATGTAGTCCTACAGGGGGAGGAAGAGTTTGGACAAAGAGGGATATGTAGTCAGTTTATCTCCAGTGAAGATGTCTAAGAAGAACAACCAATATTCTAAGGCAGTGATACAGACGGGAGAGGCAAAATACGAGGAGATGTTAGTATATGACGGGACCAAACGGGAGTTGTTGAAGGTATGTTAGGTTATATTATGAAGGTATTTGTTCGAAAGACTTGTTGTTATGCATGAGAAAGTTTAAAATATGACATCTGATCAGGCGGCAGCAACTGTGCAACAAAATCTAAGCAAAAAAGATCGGAATGCCCTAAAGTATGTAGGTGGCTACATAGTTTCCCGTTTGCCTCAGAAAATAACAAGAAAATTGGAGCAAGAAGGAATGCTCGATACCATCAACGAAGTGAAAAAAGACCATGACAAAGACAATTCACCAAGCTAAATGGGAAGAAACACATTCACATCGAGGACTTTGTTTAATTATTGACAAAGCTTTCCTTTTTTTTTGAAGCATTGGAAAAAATTGTAAAAAAACACCTAACAGAGAAATCTGCCGCAATAAGGGATACTATGATGGTTTGGTGCAACATGTGATTATGGCCAGGAGTTGGCAAGTTACCCAGCCTTCATCAAAGAGTAATACATGGTGTTGCAAAAAACCTGCATGGCGTGATTAATGGCTATAAATGAGAAATCCATTGACAGATTTGTTGAATGCTATCCTGAATCTGGAAGTGTGCTGCCTGACGCACCATTTAACTGGAAGAAAGAGGACAAAGTTTTAGCAGGCAGTAGGCTGAAATTGAATGAAGTGCCAATTGGAACATTTTGTTTCTTACAATAAGCCATAGCACGAAGAGTCATCTAATTTGGCATTTGGTCTTGTGCAAAGGAGTTTACCAGTTCATCTTGAGGGATTTACTTGGCATGGAGCAGTGCATGGACTTGGTACAGTTTTCATATATAGTACAAATATGCTCAAGCCATAATGTGAATACTGGACTCCACAAACAAATGAAAAGAAACTTCCACCACTGCTTATCATTAATGGATAAGTACTATCCAGAGTATCATTTGGCACATGATGCACCATTTGACACAATTGAAGTAAGAGGACAAAGTTTTAGCAGGCAGTAGGCTGAAATTAAATGAAGTGCCAAGTGGAAAGGGGCACCTTCCTGACCATTTGTTTGTTACACTGAGCCATAGCACGGAGAGTCATACTTGGCATTTAGTATTGTGCATAGGGGTTTACTGGTCCATCTTGAGGGATTTACTTGGCATGGAGCCATGCATGGCCTTGATACAGTTTTCATATATTAGTACAAATATGCTCAAGCCATAGTGTGAATACAGGACTCCACAAACAAATGAAAAGAAACTTCCAGCACTGCTTATCATTAATGGATAAATACTATCCAGAGTATCCTTTGACACATGCATGCACCATTTGACACAATTGAAGAAAGAGGGCAAAGTTTTAGCAGACAGTAGGCTGAAATTGAATGAAGTGCCAAGTGGAAAGGGGCTCCTTCCTGACCATTTGTTTGTTACACTGAGCCATAGCACGGAGAGTCATACTTGGCATTTAGTATTGTGCATAGGGGTTTACTGGTCCATCTTGAGGGATTTACTTGGCATGGACCCGTGCATGGCCTTGATACAGTTTTCATATATTAGTACAAATATGCTCAAGCCATAGTGTGAATACAGGACTCCACAAACAATGAAAAGAAACTTCCAGCACTGCTTATCATTAATGGATAAATACTATCCAGAGTATCCTTTGACACATGCATGCACCATTTGACACAATTGAAGAAAGAGGACAAAGTTTTAGCAGACAGTAGGCTGAAATTGAATGAAGAGCCAAGTGGAAAGGGGCTCCTTCCTGACCATTTGTTTGTTACACTGAGCCACAGCACGGAGAGTCATACTTGGCATTTAGTATTGTGCAAAGGGGTTTACTGGTCCATCTTGAGGGATTTACTTGGCATGGACCCGTGCATGGCCTTGATACAGTTTTCATATATTAGTACAAATATGCTCAAGCCATAGTGTGAATACAGGACTCCACAAACAAATGTAAAGAAACTTCCAGCACTGCTTATCATTAATGGATTAAGTACTATCCAGAGTATCCTTTGACACATGCATGCACCATTTGACACAATTGAAGAAAGAGGACAAAGTTTTAGCAGACAGTAGGCTGAAATTGAATGAAGTGCCAAGTGGAAAGGGGCTCCTTCCTGACCATTTGTTTGTTACACTGAGCCACAGCACGGAGAGTCATACTTGGCATTTAGTATTGTGCAAAGGGGTTTACTGGTCCATCTTGAGGGATTTACTTGGCATGGAGCCGTGCATGGCCTTGATACAGTTTTCATATATTAGTACAAATATGCTCAAGCCATAATGTGAATACAGGACTCCACAAACAAATGAAAAGAAACTTCCAGCACTGCTTATCATTAATGGATAAATACTATCCAGAGTATCCTTTGGCACATGCATGCACCATTTGACACAATTGAAGAAAAAGGATAAAGTTTTAGCAGACAGTAGGCTGAAATTGAATGAAGCGCCAAGTGGAAAGGGGCTCCTTCCTGACCATTTGTTTGTTACACTGAGCCACAGCATGGAGAGTCATACTTGGCATTTAGTATTGTGCAAAGGGGTTTACTGGTCCATCTTGAGGGATTTACTTGGCATGGAGCCGTGCATGGCCTTGATACAGTTTTCATATATTAGTACAAATATGCTCAAGCCATAGTGTGAATACAGGACTCCACACAAACAAATGAAAAGAAACTTCCAGCACTGCTTATCATTAATGGATAAATACTATCCAGAGTATCCTTTGGCACATGCATGCACCATTTGACACAATTGAAGAAAGAGGACAAAGTTTTAGCAGACAGTAGGCTGAAATTGAATGAAGTGCCAAGTGGAAAGGGGCTCCTTCCTGACAATTTGTTTGTTACACTGAGCCATAGCACGGAGAGTCATACTTGGCATTTAGTATTGTGCATAGGGGTTTACTGGTCCATCTTGAGGGATTTACTTGGCATGGAGCCGTGCATGGCCTTGATACAGTTTTCATATATTAGTACAAATATGCTCAAGCCATAGTGTGAATACAGGACTCCACAAACAAATGAAAAGAAACTTCCAGCACTGCTTATCATTAATGGATAAATACTATCCAGAGTATCCTTTGACACATGCATGCACCATTTGACACAATTGAAGAAAGAGGACAAAGTTTTAGCAGACAGTAGGCTGAAATTGAATGAAGTGCCAAGTGGAAAGGGGCTCCTTCCTGACCATTTGTTTGTTACACTGAGCAACAGCACAGAGAGTCATACTTGGCATTTAGTATTGTGCAAAGGGGTTTACTGGTCCATCTTGGGGGGATTTACTTGGCATGGAGCCGTGCATGACCTTGATACAGTTTTCATATATTAGTACAAATAAAAAGCTCAAGCCATAGTGTGAATACAGGACTCCACAAACAAATGAAAAGAAACTTCCAGCACTGCTTATCATTAATGGATAAATACTATCCAGAGTATCCTTTGACACATGCATGCACCATTTGACACAATTGAAGAAAGAGGACAAAGTTTTAGCAGACAGTAGGCTGAAATTGAATGAAGTGCCAAGTGGAAAGGGCTCCTTCCCCGGGGGCACTCAACTTAAATTTTGGTAGGGGTGAATTATGCACGGACGGCGCCGAACTTTGGGAACTAAGAACTGATTTTCGGGCAAAATAGGGGCTTGAAGAACTGAAATTAGGGCCAAATTATAGGCTGTTGAGCTAAAAATTTCTAAATTATTTCCAAATTTGAGCTTAAAGAGCTACAATTGTCAGAGTTTGAGGCTCAAAGAACTGGAGCAGATCCAAATGTGGGGCTTAAGGAACTGCCGGAGAGCCTGAAAAAGGGACCCTTGAGCGCCGCACATACCCGTACCACCTTAACATGTGAGTGCCCCCCCCCCCCCGGGGCTCCTTCCTGACCATTTGTTTATTACACTAAGCCACAGCACTGAGAGTCATGGCATTTGGTCTTGTGCAAAGGGGTTTACTGGTTCATCTTGAGGGATTTACTTGGCATGGAGCCGTGCATGGCCTTGATACAGTTTTCCTATATTGTACAAATTTGCTCAAGCCGTAGTGTGAATACAGGACTCCACAAACGCATGGAAAGGAACTTCCAGCACTGCTTATCATTTATGAAAAATATCTAGAATCAAAAGTATAGCATTAGCCTATAGGCCTACATTGGAAAGTCGTGGCACCCACAACTACATGTAGCAGACAATGGTGCCTGTTGAGTAACCACATCTTTTGGGCAATTGACAATTGTCAACAGGATGCTGGAAAATTGAATGAACTCATTTCAAACGTAATATTACACATCCAGAACAAACACAATATTTGTGAATTATAATCGTTCTCTGTGTAAGAAAAACACATTATGTACAATCATTCATCATTGTAACTGATCAAAGTGCAATACCCTTCGTAACGGATGTGGTCCAAAGTCTTATAGTTTATCAACATTCTGAAGACTACATATATGGGTGGGACACATATTATAGGGAAAGTTACAACAATACTGCATTAATATATCTTGATAAGAGAATTCACTACAAGAATCACTTGTATGAAATTCGCCAGGCATTATGGTTGCTGGACTGGAATGAGAATGTGGACAGAGAGTACATATCTTTGCACTCACGCATGCATGTATGTAATTCCAGATAGCAGAGAGGAAAGAAGGTTTACAAGAAGAAGACTTATGCTTTTGTTTATGAAAACATACGTTTGTTACACTGAGCCATAGCACGAAGAGTCATACTTACCATTTGTGCAAAAGGGTTTACCAGTTCATCTTGTGGGATTTACTTAGCATGGAGCAGCGTATGCACTTGATACATTTTTCCTATATGGTACAAATATACTCAAGCCATAGCGTGAATACAGGACTCCAAGAACAAATAGAAAGGAACTTCCAGCACTGCTTATCATTAGTGGATTAAGTACTATCCAGAGACTTTAAAGAAATCCTTTGGTACATAATGCACCATTTACCACAATTTGTGAGATATTATGGATCAACAGTTATTGGATATTCTATTTTGAATGGCAAAATCACCACCATGTGTCTCACCTGCATAATTCAATGGCACTTGAGGCATCTATTGCTAATGCACATCGGGACCAAATATTCCGAAGGATGAAAGTTACAACATCTATTGCAAACTGTTGGTAGATAAATTGATCAAGCTGCAGGAAGGTGTACCAGGCTATGCTGCACACAAGAAGCAATCATTCACTCCAAAGGCAAGAATCATGTTGCATGTACATGATTTTCCTGCGCAGGCCAAAATATTTTGTGGACAGAACAGTGGTGACCTGATGGCTTGCTTTGTGTGCAAAGAGAAAAGTAAATATTTCAAAGAACATCGGCACCAGATCATTTACTGTACTAGTAGAAAGTTCTATCACCTGATTTTTTTTGATTTCTCATATACTAGGTCTTATTCAATTTTTATATTTTGTTGTTATATTGTTAATTGTTTCCACTACCTGATTATTCAATTCTCAATCATCAGTTATACTTGGTCTCTTTTCTCAAATTTTGCATAATTTCAACATTCCAGGTAATTATGCTCCACAAGCAGTGCTTGTTTATTCTTGCTTTAAATAGTAAGTTTGTAAAATCAATCTCAGTTGTAAGTTAAGTTGTAAGTCTAATTTTTGTAGTTTATTTAAGATCATTGAGCAATCGCCGTTACATCGTGTATTTGATACACATTGGTGTGCTCAATTGTAAGTCTATTTAACTTTGTATAACCTTGTTATACAAAGTTATACTTGTGTTTATCTGTTTTGTGTTTTATGTTCAATTTGTCTAACGGACCCAGATTTGACCCATTTAAATTCAATAGTACCCTCAACCCTCATACCACGACCGCTGATGATGACTGTAATATCGACTCTATTCAAAGCCCCAATTGTAACTACTACCTTTGTGACGATCTAAATGACAAACTAAAAACCGCGAGCAACAGTTATCCTGAGCTTTCCTTATTTCATCATAATATCCGCAGCTTGAATAAACACTCTAACGACATCACCAATTATCTTTCCGCTATCAATCACAAATTCCACATTTATGGCTTTTCTGAATCCTGGTTCAGGTGTGAAGATGATTCTAATTTAGTTGATGTCGGTGAAGGATATAGTGTTGTAAACTCTATTCGTCATGGCCGTAACGGCGGTGGGGCATCCCTTTTTATTGATCCCGATATTGACTATACAATTAGACCTGACCTCAACATCGACTGCCCAGATTGTTACTCTGTTTTCATTGAGATAAACAATTCCAAAAACCCCTCTCTTGAAAGAAACACAATCGTTGGCATTATATATCGTCCTGATGCAGTCATCCTGGACTCTTTTTATACTGAGCTTTCACGCGTTCTTGATACAGTCAATAATGAAAGCAAGCCCTGTTACATCATGGGAGATTACAATATCGACTTGCTTAAATTTGAAACCAAATCTTATGTCAGCGATTTCATTAATCTGATTTTCTCACATGGCTTTTTCCCAACCATTGATAGGCCTACCCGTGTTGCGAAACTTCTGCAACGATCATCGATAACATCATCACTAATGATCCTTGGTCGCATTGATTCTGGCGTGCTAGTTACCGACATCTCAGACCATTTTCCAATCTTTTCATTAAAAAATCGCAATATTAATTCTAGTAACATAACACGGCCCAGCCCAGATTTCCAAAGCGAGGCAAAGCGCGTCAATTAAAACCCAATAACATCAAGGATTCCTCCACGGTCTGTCGCTTACAAAATGGGATTGTGTCTACAAGGATGACAATCCGAAACCGCCTTTAATGAATTCCACGACAGGTTATCTCAATTATATAACATCCACTGCCCTATCAAATCAATAAAAAAAAAGCAATCTAACGCATAAAACACCTAAGAAACCCTGGATAACCATAGGACTAATTAATTCAATAATCACTAAAGATAAACTTTTCAGGAAATACCGATCAAATCCCAGCCACGACAATAAACTTAAATATACTAAATACCGTAACACACTCAATCATCTCCTTAGAGTCGCAAAGAAAAACCATATCACTGCTGAGCTCGACGCCCACAAAAACAACATGAAGAAGGCGTGGCAAACCCTTAATCACATTCTTGGCAGGAATAAATCCTCTAAGCCACCTTCTCATTTCATTGATAGTGATGGTTCAGAAATCAAAGACCCTGTCCAAATTGCGAATAAACTCAATGACTTCTTCACCAACATTGGTCCGTCACTTGCTGCGAAAATACCACCACCCAACAACACCAAATTCAGCAATCCAAATTCACTTAATCATAGTATCTTCCTATCTCCCACCACGGAAGAGGAAGTGCTAGATATTTCTTCATCTCTCAAATCAAGCAACAGTTGTGGCGTCGACGGTATAAGTTCAAGCCTCCTCAAACAAATCATGCCTAAAATTGTCGGTCCTATTGTTCATATTTTCAATAACTCCATGTCCACTGGCATTGTTCCATCAATATTTAAAACTGCCAAAGTAATCCCTATTTTTAAATCCGGCGACAAATGTTTATTTAATAACTATAGGCCAATCTCCATTCTACCTGCGTTGTCAAAAATTCTTGAGAAATTGATTTACAAAAGGATCATTAACTTTGTCGAGAAACATGACATTCTTACCAGTGACCAATTTGGTTTTAGACCAAAACTTTCAACTTATATGGCCATTAATAAATTATATGATAAAATTGTCACATCCCTCGACAAAAAGCTTTGCACGGTAGGAATTTTCTTAGACTTAAGTAAAGCATTTGACACGTTAAATCACCAAATTCTCATTAACAAGCTTGATAATTATGGTATTAGGGGCATTGCCAATCTTTGGATTCAAAATTACCTCAATGATAGGAAGCAGTTTGTCGTTTTTAATCAACATCGCTCTTCCACCTTACCAATTGAGTGCGGGGTTCCCAAGGTTCGATCTTAGGCCCCTACTCTTTTTATTGTATATAAATGACCTCCTAAATGCGCCCTAATCTCCTTTTTATCATGTTTGCAGATGATACTAATATAATTTATTCGGATAAAGACCAAAAATCACTGGAGTCAAAGTTGAACAAAGAACTTAATGTTATATCTGACTGGTTTAAACTAAACAAACTTTCTCTAAATATCAAAAAAACCAATTTCATGTTATTTAAAAATAAACATACCCCCTTTCCCCCGTCAACTATTAAAATTTGCATTGACGATAAGCTAATTGAACAAGTTAATGTAACTAAATTTCTTGGCATTCTAATAGACGACGACCTGTCGTGGAAATCACACACATCCCATGTTACAAAAATTGTCTCGAAATACAATGGTATCATTAGGAAGGTTAGACCATTTCTCCCCTCTGATTCATTGATCACTCTTTATAATACCCTTGTTTTCCCCTATCTTAATTACTGTGCCATGATCTGGGCTGACAAAAACAATTCCCATCTCCATACACTTTTCTTAATGCAGAAGAAAATTATCAGAACATGTACCTATTCCGTTTGGCTCGCCCACACCGACCCCTTATTCAAGTCTATCCGGACGCTAAAAATCCATGACCTTTACATTTTCCAAACTGCCCAATTTATGTTCAACTACCTTCATGACCTACTACCATCTCATACTACTGACCCAGACTATTTTATAACCAACAAAGACATCCACACCCATGACACCCGTTTCTCGAATGACCTTCACGTAACCCTTACCAATACCAAGCTGGCTGAAAACATCCTTCGGATCCAGGGTGCCCTGCTCTGGAACTCCCTTGATCATTCATTGAAACAGTCTCCAACATTGGCTATTTTCAAACATAGACTTAAAGATTATTTAATCGATTCTTATACCACAACTGATTAAACTTCCGTTTTAGGGTATTTTCAAACTGCCCGTCTTACTTGGGTCTGTCCTGTCCTGTCCTGTCTTGTCTTGTACTGTTCAGCCTGTCCATGCCCCATTAATTTATTTGGCACAATGTTTGATTCCGATCTTGTCCTAATTATCTTTCAAGTGAGGGAATCATACGCTTCTCGCTTCATTCAGCCTTGTGTCAAAATATGTTATTTATTATATATTGTTTTATTGTTGTACTTTCAAGTATTATTATCTGATTTATTGATTCCGTTCAATTAATTTTCATTTATTCTTATTTCGCCACATGATACATTAGTTGTACATATTAATGTTGTAGCGTAAGTTAAATTTCCATCTTGTTCAGATTGGGTGCCACAAGTTTCACGCTCTGCGTTTTGCGGCATCCACATCTCTTCACTTTTCATGTTCTTATTGTGTTTCTATAAGTTATCTCATTATGTTTTCCTTATCTTTAATTTCCATTTGTATAATTTAATTGTGAATTGAGATGAAAACAAATAAACTTGAACTGAACTGATGATCCACTGAAATATGGTACCACATGGGAAATCGTAACATCTCAGCCTGATATGAAAGACTATGCAAGGGAAATGCAGATAACAGGAAAGCTTTATTAGAGCGAAAAGCAGATGCAGTGAGTTTGATCGACTTGGAACAACAGTGGTTGCACCTGAGAGGATGTCAGTGCATCAGGTTCTTCAACTTAAGAAATTCACAGAATTTACCACAGCACTTAAAAGTTTCATGACAGAGCTGACTGGGACAATAGAGGTGCCATGAATGTTTGTGCAAATCTTTTGAAGGTATTTGTTTGAAAGACTCGTTGTTATGCATGAGAAAGTTTAAAATGTGACATCTGATCAGGCGGTAGTCACTGTACAAAAAATCTAAGCACAAAAGATCAGAATGCCCTATAAGGTATGTAAGTGCTAAACACATTTTCCTGTTTCCCTCTGAAAATAACAAGAAAATTGGAGCAAAAAGTAATGCTAGAAACTATCAAGGAAATGAAAAAAGACCATGACAAAGACACTGCACTGAGCTATACCAGAACGAGGGTAGTTAATGACAAAACTTTTCTTTCTTTTGAAGCAGTGGAAAAAATGGTAAAAAAGTCCTACCAGAGAAATCTGCCGCAATAAGGGACACTGATATTCAGAACATTGCTGCATTTGTCTTAACTGAGCGCAACATTTTAGACAAGTGGTACTACGTTATCTGAGCATGGGGCTCTTATTTTCCTGCAGCTTATTGTAAACTTCTATGTTCAAATTCAAGGATTTTCTTTTGCCAAAAATTACATTGAAAAGTACAAAATACATGAAAAAGAAACCAAGAACGCCAGAAGTTTGAGAAAGGAAACAAATCTTGCCGAGGCATATCATAAGCTTACATAAAAAGAGAGAAAGTTTAAGGCTAAAGATAAATGCTATGTTTCAAAGCGACTTGTAGAAGAGAAAAGAAGAAGCTAGATTAGAGAGGGAGAGACAAGAAGAAGAGAGTAAAAAAGAAAGAAGATAGAGGATCTGGTCCATCATGACCAAAAGCAGATAGATGTGGATGTGGAATTAGCAGGAGCAGAAGCTCACTTACATGCATTGAAAGAGATGGAGGATGAACATTTCGAAATCTGAGCATGTAGTCGGGTATCTACCAGGCTTTAATGTGCATCCCCCCCAGGACTCTACCAAACCAACTTTTTTAGCTTCCTTTTATGGTCCTATAACACATTCAAGATGTTAACAAAAAATATTTCCCGGCACTCTGGCCATATTCAAGGTTAAAGGTCAACACAGTGGTCAAATTTCAAAGTTGCTCTAATCTGGTTAACAAGCACACCAAATTATTCCTCTCATTGCAAGGATTCAGAAAAAGTATAGTTTGACCTACCTGCGACTTACCGTTCTTGAGTTATAAGCAAAAAGGTCAAATTTTGAGCGGTGGTCATTTTTTTTGGCCACACAGGGGCCAAAATTAAAAATGCTCCAATTTGAACGAAATTGGTCTCAAATTGCTTGTTATGTAAAAATAAGTCAAATAAGGAATAGTTGTAACCATGTAGATGTTTCGTTACCTAGGAAACGTCACAACATAGGTTGTGGTCAATAGGCTGTAATGGGGGATTGACCTTTATGGCCAATTTTGTCAATAACGAAGTATTTTAGACAGTGCAAACAATTCCTTTTTTGACTTGCTTTTGCATGACGAGCAATTTGAGACCATTTGCGTTGAAATCGAGCATTTTTTATTTTTGCCCCTGTGTGGCCAAAAACTGACCACCGCTCAAACTTTGACCTTTTTGCTTATAACTCAAGAACCGTAAGTCGCAGGTAGGTCAAACTATACTTTTTCTGAATCCTTGCAATGAGAGAAATAATTTGGTGTGCTTGTTAACCAGATTTGAGCAACTTTGAAATTTGACCACTGTGTTGACCTTTCACCTTGAATATGGCCGGAGTGCCGGCAAATATTTTTTGTTAACATCTTGAATGTGTTATAGGACCATAAAAGGAAGCTAAAAAAGTTAGTTTGGTAGAGTCCTGGGGGGATGCACATTAAAACCTGCTAGATACCCGACTAATGGGGCTCTTATTTTCCTGCAGCTTATTGTAAACTTCTATGTTCAAATTCAAGGATTTTCTTTTGCCAAAAATTACATTGAAAAGTACAAAATACATGAAAAAGAAACCAAGAACGCCAGAAGTTTGAGAAAGGAAACAAATCTTGCCCACGGTATCTCGATTGCAGAAAAAAGATCGCCGGCGCTCATCGCTATCTGGGAGTTTCCACCGTTGGTGGCGCTATACACACAGTGTCATAATGTAAACAAAACGTAATAAATCCTCTCGCGTAAATGTTGACAAGTTCCATTTAGTGAACTGTAAAATCAAATCTATGAGTTGTATACTGTTTGTGATGGTTTGAAATAAAATTGTATTGTTATTTGAGTTTATTTGGAAGGTTTTTGCTGCATTTTGACTCGCTTTTTTTTTTCTTTTTTAAACTTTTAGAAAATGTGGCGGTTCGATGTATGTGACTCATATTCATGCGGTGTCATATATACTTGAAGGCTTTAAAACATGCTGTTATCAGCTGTTATATTTTTTAAAGTCCCGATAATCATTTATTTATTAATATTTCACTTGATAAATATACTTTTTCTTTTCGAAAACGTGAAAAACAGTGTATTGCCATGAAGTTCAAATAAAATATGCCTCACGTGAGGTACCGTCCTCTTTAACTACGTCATCTTGTTGCCACACTCCACTTTGTATTGATTAGCGCCCAAAGGTGACGTATTGCTATACTTTTGGGTGTTTTTTTCATAGATCGGTTAGATTCATTCTGTGTTTACGAGCATTGGGCGTAGAAACGTAATTTGTGTACCAGTAAACCACCTAATCATGCTAATTGGGCGACAATACAACCCGGAATACAATCAATGAATGACGCTTTATTTATAGCCGCCAAGATTTGACGTTTAATTTGATGTTTAGCAATAAAAATTAATAAAACACTAAAGCGATGTAATAATATTTCGCCAAGTATGGTCGTTTTAAATAAAATAAACGCTTCTTTTATTAGTAGAATAAAGCCGACTTATTGTTTAGGAAGTCTTTATTTGATTACTTCACCTGGTAGTATTAGTAAAAAGGGATTCCCCATGTCTCGGTCATGTCTGGCCTTGAAAACAACAGGTGCTTGGCGTACATTGTATACATGACGGTGAGCATAAACCACCTGTGACATGCATCGTATGCAGTAGACATACTGTACACGTGAAGCATGCTCTTGTCGTCTGACCAGTCGGACCTCATCTCTCCCCATCGATTGTGTCCTATAATCCCCGACATTGCCCTTATGAAGTCACATCGCCCTGTTTGAACATCAAACGAACGAATGCATTCGATTTTACGGTCCAATTTTGCTGTACAATTAAAGGATAAAATGCTAGAATACATCAGTGACACCCGGCAGTGACATCAATGGTCATGGCAGTGATGCCGCAAACTGCACCGCCGACAGTGGAAATAATTCAAAGATCCACAATTGTCTCACAACCATGAAACATGCACAAATTCTCTGATCACCAGATTTTGCACACGTAATATTATGAGAATATCAAGAAATGAAGGAGGCGTATATGACACAGATAGTATAAAAAGTAAGTTCCACTTCCATGTATATCTTAGTTTAAAACTTTAGTTTCAGCTCTCTCAACATGCTCAAGTCAAGTTTTAACATGTCAAAATAACGTTTACAATGTAGTAAGCTTACAATTACATGTAGTGATCATGTACATGCTGATGCTCAAGCAATTGAATGAGGGGTGGTGCAATAATTATTTAGGGGGCTGGCATTTTCTTCGGAAGGGGGGGTCACAAATATGTCGGTGACGGAGTCAATTTTTTATGACCCCCCTATCGCGGGCAAAAATTTTTACGACCCCCCTATCGCGAAACGAAAAATTTTATGACCCCCCCCCTTCCAACTACACAGACTCAAGAAAAATTATTCATTGGCTGGAATTAAAGAGGCGCGTCAAAACTTAAAAGTGAAGAAAGTGTGTGGAGCGCGGTAAATTTTTTATTGTAAGTGTAAAGAAAGGCGCATGGGCGTGTAAAAATTTTGCATATATATTGTATGTTCATTTCGAATGCGAAGTTATATTTTAAGTCACTAGTCATTGATAATTCTTTAACCCCCCCCCCTATTTTGGGTGTTAAAAAATTATAAACCCCCTATTTTTGGTCTGAAAATTCTATGACCCCCAGTATTTTTGGGACCCCCCCCTTCCGAAGAAAATGCCAGCCCCTTATGTGTACCGGGGTGGTGAATTCCATTGGTCTGCCAAAATTGCCCCCCTTTTCGCCGTGCCAAAAATCTTTACCCCCGGCCCTTTTGACGTGCCAAAAACCTTTGCCTCCCTTTTGATGTGACAAAAAAATGAGCCACCCCGGAGTAAAATTTCCAAGCGGCTTGCCAAAATTGCTTGCCCCCTCTCGGCCCGCCAAAAATTGCTTGCCCCCCCCCTCCAAAAATTCTCCCCCCCCCCTTGAACATGCCAAATTTTTTGGGATCCCAAATTGCAAACCTTAAATGGTCTAGATATATGTACATGTATGTTGCGAGTGCAGTGAGCAGGAAAATTTGCATATTTAGCCTAAGCCTTTTTATTAATTAGAGCATTTTATTAAAAAGGTGTCCCATGAATGCGTGCCAAGAATTGCTTGCCCCCCCCTCTCGGCTTGCCAAAATTGCTCCCCCCTTCGCTCGCCAAAAATTTCTTGCCCTCCCCCAATTTCATTCTCCCCAGGGCGAGCAGGAAATTTTGCATATTTTAACGTATTCATAACAATAATATAGGAGCGGTGTCCAAAATATTTGTGCTAAAATCACTTGCCCACCCCCACCCCTTTAGACCTGCCAAAAATCGCTTGACCCCCCCTTTCGACCTGCCAAATAATGCTTACCCCCGCCCCTGCCTCTTTTGGCCCGCCACCAAATCTTCGACCCCCCCTCTCATTCCCCACCCGGGGTGTACACATTATTATTGCACCACCCTAAATAGCTACAAAATCTACCATACGGGTGCACCATTTGATATGCTGGGGCATTGAGAGTGTTTTGAAAAAAAAAAAATTCGCTTGGGCGAAAAAAAAGAAAAGCCTGTTCTACGGGCGACCGACCCAGATTTTCCAAAATTTACAAATTTTCCTTACAAATGAATGCAGACCCAAATTTCGAAAATATCAGGAACATTTTTTTTTTGTAATTCCCCAAATTGCAAAATATTACAGATTTTGTTGATTTTTGGTGCGGTCATTTTGCAAAAAAAAGCCAGACCGAACGACCTTACTTGAAAGGTCCATCCGCCCATAGAACAAGATTTTTTTTTTTCTGTAGCCTTACTACCGGTATATCATTTTCCATGCAGCCATATCACGGTTAAAAATGGTATAGTGAGACAAACTTATACAAATTTGACCACTGCTGAGTAAAAAAAGAAAAAAAATCCCCCACCCAACTCTGCATTTATAAAGATTATACGGTATTTAAATTGAAAAAAAAAAAAAAAAATGCCACCCTAGGCGGCGAAAAAAAAAAAAATTGTAGCCGCCATACCAAGCTCCCATGCACCCCCCTGCTACTCATGCACTTGTTGCCTTGTTTTTTTTGTTGTTTTTTTAGGGCAACATTTTGTTTTCTCTGCCACAACACTTCCTGGTAATTCTAATAAAATAAAAAAAATAAATAAATAAATAAATAAAAAAATAAATAAATAAATGTAGATATTTATATAGCGCTTTATGCAGCAAACAGCCTCAAAGCACTTTACATTTATTCCGCCGTTATTAGAATATGTCGGAACCACGTTTGCTGCCTACAAATGGCGCAGGGTTCATCAGTACAACGACTGTGACTACCCCTAACAGCTTCCCATTGCACCTGGGTGGGGTGAAGCAAGCGAGACAAAGTGCCATGCCCAAGGGCGCAACACGGTAGCGTGACGGGGACTCGAACACACGCACGTAAAGCAAGCTCTCAGATTATGAGTCCAAGGCCGTAACCACTGAGCTACCGTGCCCTCTAAATACTGTAAAACCATTTAATTTCGCTACAGGCCTTAATTCGTGAAATTAAATACCCATAAATTTGGCATATTTACATTGAATTGTAACATGAATTCCTGGATTACCCTTGTAGCAAAATTAGATTCCCATGAAAATGGTGATCATTACGAATTAGCGAAATTAAGTACTAGCAAATTACCCATAAACCCATTAAAGGGGCACTCTTATGATTTACAGCATGCACTCAGTGATTTCAACTAGATTTTTGAATGCAATGGTCTCTAGCCTTTAAGTTAGCAAATTCGTGGCTAGACTAACTTTTTGAGCAATCATGTCCTGTATTTACAGAGAATGGAAACTAGTTGCCAGGGTACCAGAGAGCCAGTCATACAATTGAAAGCCGCATTGATGTTGATGAGGTACCGTGACGCGTAACAACAACAAAGAGTGTACATTTTTGCACTTTTATTTACCGTATATGCTCCATTTGCCTTATTGTTATTTTCAGGTGTCATCCAATAATGGAAAGTTATAGTCGCCATACCAGAAGAGGCCTACTGCAAATTGATGGAGTATGATTAATACGTTTATGATACCGGTATGTAAATGCAAGTTAAAATTAGCAATGTGTTGCAATCTTTTTGAAACAATAATTTTAGACAACAAAAAAAAACCTGTTCTACTGGCCCAACGGTCCCATCAGATTTTTTAGGGTGAGAAATTATATAAAATCCTGACAGACCAACCCTTAGACCACGACCAAGGCCTAATTACGCAGTAGAGCAGGGTTTTTTTTGGTCGCCTTACATTTTTCGGGAGGGTAATCGGGTACCTGAAATTGAATAAGTGTGTCCCTATCTAGAGCTAAATGCCAGGATCATTCATGGCTGATGACTTACCCCCCCAGAAAAATGTAATTTCAAAAAAAAAAAAAAAAGTTCAATGCATTTTGCATGTTAAAAGAGTACGATGAACACAAATTATCACTTTGCATATTATAAAACACTAACATTTTTTTGGTAAGTCAACCACGAATGAGCGTAGCATTTAGCAACTACATGTAAGTCACTTGGGAAACTCACTGCGGGCGGGATTTAGTCTAGGACTTGCCATTCGATGATGTCCTGCTCTGCGTAGAAGTTGACAGGGCCTAGCGGTGGATTTGTAAATTTTCAAAATTGACCCTGTCCAGGTCCCTGTAGCCCAGGGAACAATGCAGTGTTACAATAAATTGAGAAGGTGCATTATACAATGTACATGTACATGGGACAATTTTCAGTCGGTACCCATAGCTAGGGGAATAGAGATTCATTAATGAAACTTATATTGCATTGGTTAGAATGTTTGGGTTCTTACAGTATTGGTTTACATGTACAAGAAATTTACTAATTTCCATTTTTATCCTTTTCATTTACACATGATGCAGGTGTCCAGAAGTTGATATTGATTCAGCATGAGTGTGGCTCGACATCTCTGTATTCCTGACACCATTGGGCGCTGGTCTGGTCTGTTACCAATATGAGACTTGTTTGGTCTTAACTCATAATACACATGATACAAGCAGCAAGCACAGTCAATTACAGTCATGGATGTACCATCGATAGCTGCAAATATGAACTACAGATACATGTACCATATTCGCTCCATTAACAGCCCATGCCCCTATATAAGTATATAATCCTTTATCATTATGTGCATGATGCATGCAACTACTTGTGTATCCAACACATGCAGAGCTTTCTACACACAAGGTCCATATTCTGGGCTATTATTTTTACATATTCATGTAATTATGTAAACAATGTAAAAAATAAGGGCCCGCCCAAAATGACTTTGTCAAGTACCCTGTGTGGTTAATGGAATGAATACGGTAGGAGAAAATTGTGCACAGTGGATTATCCTATTTTCAAAGGAAAAATATTATCAACTTTTAAAATTCAGTAACAAGTTAGACATTCTTCCTTCAGTTCAAGTTTATGTCGCTCACCCAGTTGTGACCAAGTATACATTGTATACTGCCCTATGCATGTGTGTATTGACACCGTCAGCTATGGGGACTATTTTGCGAAATTCAACAACCATACATTTAGCGGCTACAGGAACATAAGAAAGAATAGATGAGAAGACAACAAACCAATTTTATTTGAGAACATTTCAGGAGAGATAATGCAATATACGATATACCCGGTATACTTGAAAAATGAATGTGAAGCAATGTACAATGCATTTTAAAACTCATTTTATATAAAATTGGAAGACAAGCATATTGTGTTTTTGTATTTTAAATTATGTAGTGATTATAATTAATATGAAGGATACAATCTTAATAATAAATATATTGAACAGTCTAAAAGCCTGCCCCATGTTTACTCTGCTTGGCTTATAATTATTGGTATTTACTTATTTTGAGATATTAACAGTACGGATTGATATAGCAAGGCATGCATACCTGTACGCAGTCTGGCAAAGCATTTTGCTATTCAATACAAATAATTTTACCAATTATTATTAGCCACACAAATAACACGCTGTAATACTTATAAACACTATACCAATTTCACACTGATGTGGCAGTGGCGTCAGTGCGCATTTCTTTGTGTGCAGCCTCAAACCGCTAGTGGTTGTTCAAAGGGCTGGTGCACACAAGCACGCACTTAAAGATACCGCATACTAGTGAGCGAAACAGCCGCTTTAACACATTGACGTCACTGCCATATCAGGGTGAAAAAAAAGTATATACATGTATATCCCAGAAAGCTTTACGAGGCCCAAAATCTTTAGAAAACTCGTGATGTCAATGTTCCATAGCTTTTGCGGATCATTAAATGGATTTTTTATCGAGATTTTAGGCTTCGTAAAATTTTGCTATATACTAGGCCTAAAATCTCGATAAAATGGAAATTGAGACTTTTATTGCGATTTTAGGCCTTATAAAGCTTTACAAGGTTTTAAATCTTGATTAATTTGACCTTGATCAATTTCAATATTCCATAGTTTTTATACAAAACTTTACAAGGCCAAAAATCTTGATAAAATCCTTAATTTCAATGTGCCTTGGCTTTTACGGAACATTGAAATCGAATTTTATTGAGATTGTAGGCCCCGTAAAGCTTCACGAGGTCCACAATCTTGATTAAATTCTTGGTTTTAATGTTCCGTAGCTTTTATGCAAAGCTTTACAAGGCCTAAAATCTTGATAAAACTCTTGATGTCAATGTTCCGTAGCTTGTAGGGAGCATTCGCCACTTGCACGGATCCGCCATTATGCACTATGGGCGGGGAGAGCCTCGAACTGGCAGCATACATGAATGGGAATTGAACCAGTCATATAACATTCTGTGTAAGGTTACGTAATTCTTCCTTTCATGTATGCTGCCAGTTCGAGGCTCTCCCGCATATAGTGCATAATGGCGAACCGCAAGTGGCTAATTGAAATCAAAACTTTTATCATAATTTTAGGCCTCGTAAATCTTTACTAGGCCTAAAATCTTGATAAAATTGAAATTAAGAATCTTTTTGAGACTTTAGACTTCGTTAAGCTTTACAAGGTATAACATTGTGAGAAAATTCTTAATTTCAATGTTCCGTAGCTTTTACATAAGCTTAACAACACCTAAAATCTCGATACAATTCTATGATTTCAATGTTCCATAATTATTTACTGAAAATAATTTCAATCATTGAAAATTGATTTCAATGTTCGCAGCTTTAGCATAAAGCTTTACGAGGCCAAAAATATTGATAAAACCATTGATTTAAATGTGCCGTAGCTTTTACGGTACATTGAAATTGAGAATTTTAATTGATTTCAATGTCCGTAGCTGTTTACGAGGCCTGAAATCTCGATAAAATCCTTGATTTCAATGTGCCATACCTTTACAGAACATTGAAATAGAGAATTGTATCAATATTTTAGGGCTCGTAAACTAAAATCTTGATATACCGGTAATTGAAATTGAGAATTTTAACTGATTTCAATGTTTTGTAGCTTTTACGCAGCTTTTACGCAAAAGTTTACGAGGCCTAAAATCTCGATAAAATCCCTGATCGTAGCTTTTTTACGGAACATTGAAATAGAGAATTTTATCAAGATTTTGGGCCTCGTAAAGTTTTACGAGACCTAAAATCTCGATAAAATTGGCATATTGAGAATTTTAATTGATTTCGATGTTCCGTAGCTTTTACGCAAAAGTTTACGAGGCCTAAAATCTCGATAAAATCCCTGATTTCAATGTGCCGTAGCTTTTACGGAACATTGAAATAGAGAATTTTATCAAGATTTTGGGCCTCGTAACGTTTTACGAGACCTAAAATCTCGATAAAATTGACACATTGAGAATTTTAATTGATTTCAATGTTCTTTTTTTTTTACGCATAAAAAGTTTACGAGGCCTAAAATCTCGATAAAATCCCTGATTTCAATGTGCCGTAGCTTTTACGGAACATTGAAATAGAGAATTTTATCAAGATTTTGGGCCTCGTAACGCTTTTACTGAGACCTAAAATCTCGATAAAATTGACATATTGAGAATTTTAATTGATTTCAATGTTCCGTAGCTTTTACATAAAAAAGTTTACGAGGCCTAAAATCTCGATAAAATCCCTGATTTCAATGTGCTGTAGCTTTTACTGGAACATTGAAATAGAGAATTTTATCAAGATTTTGGGCCTCATAACGCTTTTACTGAGACCTAAAATCTCGATAAAATTGACATATTGAGAATTTTAATTGATTTCAATGTTCCGTAGCTTTTACGCAAAAGTTTACGAAGGCTAAAATCTCGATAAAATCCCTGATTTCAATGTGCCGTAGCTTTTACGGAACATTGAAATAAAGAATTTTATCAAGATTTTGGGCCTCGTAACGTTTTACGAGACCTAAAATCTCGATCAAATTGACATATTGAGAATTTTAATTGATTTCAATGTTCCGTAGCTTTTACGCAAAAGTTTACGAGGCCTAAAATCTCGATAAAATCCCTGATTTCAATGTGCCGTAGCTTTTACGGAACATTGAAATAGAAATTTATCAAGATTTTGGGCCTCGTAACGCTTTTACTGAGACCTAAAATCTCGATAAAATTGACATATTGAGAATTTTAATTGATTTCAATGTTCCGTAGCTTTTACGCAAAAGTTTACGAGGCCTAAAATCTCGATAAAATCCCTGATTTCAATGTGCCGTAGCTTTTACTGGAACATTGAAATAGAGAATTTTATCAAGATTTTGGGCCTCGTAACGCTTTTACTGAGACCTAAAATCTCGATAAAATTGACATATTGAGAATTTTAATTGATTTCAATGTTCCGTAGCTTTTACGCAAAAGTTTACGAGGCCTAAAATCTCGATAAAATCCCTGATTTCAATGTGCCGTAGCTTTTACGGAACATTGAAATAAAGAATTTTATCAAGATTTTGGGCCTCATAACGCTTTTTACGAGACCTAAAATCTCGATAAAATTGACATATTGAGAATTTTAATTGATTTCAATGTTCCGTAGCTTTTACTTAAAAGTTTACGAGGCCTAAAATCTCGATAAAATCCCTGATTTCAATGTGCCGTAGCTTTTACGGAACATTGAAATAGAGAATTTTATCAAGATTTTGGGCCTCGTAACGCTTTTACTGAGACCTAAAATCTCGATAAAATTGACATATTGAGAATTTTAATTGATTTCAATGTTCCGTAGCTTTTACGCTAAAAGTTTACGAGGCCTAAAATCTCGATAAAAATATCCATTTAATGTTCCGTAGCTTTTACGGAACATTAAAATAGAAATTTTATCAAGATTTTGGGCCTCGTAACGCTTTCTGAGACCTAAAATCTCGATAAAATTGACATATTGAGAATTTTAATTGATTTCAATGTTCCGTAGCTTTTACGCAAAAGTTTACGAGGCCTAAAATCTCGATAAAATCCCTGATTTCAATGTGCCGTAGCCTTTTGCGGAACATTGAAATAGAGAATTTTATCAAGATTTTAGGCCTCGAAGGTTTTATAAGGTCTAAAATCGCGACAAAATCCTTGATTTCAATGTGCCGTAGCTTTTAGCTTGTAGTATCATTCGATAATAATTTAGCTTTCTTTGTAGAAATATAGCCTATGCCCTACAAACTCTGCACAGATGATCCAGTGCCTTTGTGTGAGTTTCCATTTATCATAATAACATCTAAAACGTTGTAATTATAAATAAAAATGTCAAAAATAATGCGTGAAACACGAATATATCACCCTCTCTAAAGACGCCATTGTCCCAGCACGCGCCCGGTGCCTCAAGCGCAACCGAGTGCACAGTGAGCGCCAGTCTGGCTCCCGCATGCATTGCGCCGTAGCACCGAAGTTACTATGCATTACACGGTAAACACCGCAAAAACAGTGCGAATAAAATCACTGAAAATAAGAAAAATACTGAAGGCAAGTTTATTATATTATAATTTTTATTTGGGAAATATATTATCTTTTATTACGTTAACTTCGATTTTACTTTTGCCCTAACCTTTTCGTGCAACATGGGGTCATTTTTTGGTGATTTTGGATTTGAAATTTTATCGCGGTAATGGCGCGATAACCGTGAAAAATAATTATCGGACTGGACAGTATGACTCAATTACGCTTATATTTTCGGTATTTTTCAAGTGTCATTGGTATTTACTAGTAAAATAAACCATTTTACAACTAATAAGAGACGAAGAATACTTTCACTGTGTTTTTTATTTGAGTTTTATTGAGTTTTCTATCTCCATTTTTTACAATCGTCTATGTGCGAGTGCAGTGTTTACATGTCAGTCTCTGTGACGTCACGACAAGGGGGAATCCCGCACTGGAGGAAAGAATTACCAACCGATAAACAATAATACTTTATTCTCAGAAATACACGCGATCGAGATACCGTGTGCCGAGGCATATCATAAGCTTACATAATAAAGAGAGAAAGTTTAAGGCTAAAGATAAATGCTATGTTTCAAAGCGACTTGTAGAAGAGAAAAGAAGAAGCTAGATTAGAGAGGGAGAGACAAGAAGAAGAGAGTAAAAGAAAGAAGATAGAGGATCTGGTCCATCATGACCAAAAGCAGATAGATGTGGATGTGGAATTAGCAGGAGCAGAAGCTCACTTACATGCATTGAAAGAGATGGAGGATGAACATTTCGAAATAGAGCCACAATGTGAGCTGAAAGTTGAAGCCACAGTGCAGTCAGACTTGAACCCAGGTGCAGAACAATTTGTTTATGGTCCAGTGCAGACACCACCACAGCTTAAGTTAACTTCACAGCCACCAGTCCATTACTACTATATATGCTAATAAAGATATTACCTAGCAACAATTAAAGTTGTCAAAGCTGTTGATAGAAGCTCAAATTAAATCTTCATTACCCCAAAGAGAGATTCCAGTTTTCAAAACCTACCGAGTATGTTTCATGGACTCATGGTTGTCATCTTTCAATCACGGAGTTGAAGAAAGATGCGCCAGTGAAAGGTAAAAGCTATACTATTTAGAGCAATTGAGCCTTAGGAGTTTCATGCAAATGGAACCACAACAAGGGTATTGAAAAGCTAAGAATAGCTAGCTAAAAGATATGACAATAAGTATACCCTGGCTAGAGGATTTCTTGAGAAGCTTTTGGAATGCAAGAACACAATGGAAAGTTTGGGGTTCCTTGCAGAGGTTAACCATATTCAGTCTTTAGTGTCAAAATTACCATACAGGTTAAAGGAAAGGTGGCGAGCCATAACAATTGATATACAGAGAAGAAGACTGTGGAATTTGTCGATTTGGTCAGTTTCCTGACCCCCACAAGCAAAGATCGCAGCCAACCCCCTCATTTACTCCATCTTGGCCACTAATTAGCATAATCAATAAAACTGACCAATAAATGCCTAAAGATGCAATTAGAGTGTGACATTTACATCATGACTGCCCAGAGGGTGGAAAAGTGAGATGGCCTAATAAAATTAACAATCATCTTCTTAGAAATAAAACCATATGGGCCTAATCGGCACTTACATTCACTCTAAAAGACAAGTACATGATTTTCCCATGCAGACCAAAATATTTTGTGGAAAGAACAGTGTTGGCCTGATCGCTTGCTTTGTGTGCAAAGAGAAAAGTAAATATTTCAAAGAACATCTGCACCAGATCATTTACCGTGCTGGTAGAAAGTTGATCACCTGATGATTCACCACATTTCCAGAGGGATCAGGAGGCAGCCACTGCGCAAGAAAATCTAAGCACAAAAGATCGGAATGCTACATAGTTTCCTGTTTGCCTGGCAAAATTATTAGAAAATTGGAGCAAAAAGGAATGCTAGAAACCATCAACGAAATAAAAAAAGACCATGACAAAGACACTGCACTGAGCTATACCAGAACATGGGTAGAAGCCCAGTCACATGGAGGACTTTGTCTAATTAATGACAAAACATTTCTTTCTTTTGAAGCAGTGGAAAAAATTCTAAAAAAGTCCTACCAGAGAAATCTGCCGCAATAAGGGACTTTGATATTCAGGACATTGCTGCATTTGTCTTAACTGATCGCAGCATTTTAGACAAGTGGTCCTACGTATTCCGAGCATGGGGCTCTTATTTTCCCGCGTATGTTCAAATTTGAGGAATTTTTTTGCCAAAAATATTATTGAAAAGTACAAAATAGATGAAAAAATTGTGTTGCTGTGTGTGTTGTATGTGATAAGGAGTGCAAATATGCATCTCGTGGACGGGTTGCGTGACAATGTGAACAAACAAGCCAGGTAAAAAAGCATATGATTTGATCGATATGATTAATCGGTACTCATGTAAAATTAGTGCTGTAATCGATAAGCTTTCTGGGTATCGATATGTCGGGAGGCAAACATCCGACATGTCGATACTATTATCGATACTCACGCAGTTTGAAACACGGATTTGAGTTTACCAATTTTATTATCAGTAAGTTCCAGAAACAAGTTAACAACAAGTATATTGAAGCCTAAGAGCTAAAACTACATGGATCATGCATCAAACAAACGAAAGTGGTATTGCAAATCCGCAATTTGAGATAATCTAAGCATGTGTGCCATGTCGTTTGTGTATCGATACTGACATTGAGTGTTTCGACATGTCGGAAGTCTATGTATTTTCCGACTATCGATACTTACGACAATCGATTACAGCACTATGTAAAATAAAGTTTTATCCTTATCATGCTTATGGTACATGTATCAGGTCTCTCTAGCTGACCGTGCATTTTGTCATTATAAAATCATGGTACTAAATTCTGGAAAAATCTTTTTTCAAATGGTTTAAATTTCTCATTTAATGAAAAATTATACTATTGTTCATATTGTTGTAAACCACTTGAAAAGTAGATATCTCTGGATGTGGTATTTTACATGTATCATGTAGAACTAGTGATGAATTGATTTTGTTAATAATGCTTTATTATATTGTTAAATACAAGAAAATTCTGCTAAAAAGTAGTTCACAATGGCACCAAATTGGTTTTAATATTGCTAAATCCCAAGAGCGCCTCCTCGACCCCCGCCAGGGGCGCTGCCTCTGGACCCCACCAGGGGCCCTTAAGCGGCCCCTGGACCCCCAGCCGTTATGGGCGAGAGCTCCGCCAGCTGCGCTCGCTACGCTTTGCATTTTCCTCTTTTGGTGAAAATCATTTTTTTATTCTCAAAGGTCAATACAGATCAAATTTGGTGATTATTTCTATATAGTACCAATAATAAAACATTTTTTAAAGGATTGTCATGGCCTTGTGAGCACATACTTGGTAAATTTGCTTATTTTGTGTTTTTCTTGTGATTACTTTCCAGACAACCAAAGAAACCACAGCCATGTTGCAGGCCACACAAGGTGGAATTCCAGACAAACCCCAGGTTGAGGTCATCAACAAAAAGCAAACCATGTTTAAGTGGGCTGGAGAACTGGCAATAATATGTGGAGTTGAGGTGTTTATTTGGACCAAATGTGTATCTCAAAGCCAAGAAACCATGCATTATGGTGGGACACATACTTTATTTGAGTCGGCATTTGCAGAAGAGGTACAAGAACAAGAGTCCTCAGAGGGAATCAGGAATGATATTTTTTTTGCTGAGGGTTTTTTCTTTGTCTTGTCATTACAAGCTACAGTTTTGGGTGTGCTTGCAGAGCATTCAATGCACTTCTCACTGGCACCAGTCATCATCAACATGGCTCAAAAGCTGGCGAAGAACAAGAAAGTTCTGGATGAATTGTCCATGGACAGGACCACTGCAAGTTATAAGATGAAGTTTGGGTTAAAGAAGTTTGTGGAGGACAAGACATTAGAGAACTTGGGGTAGGTGCCATTTTCTTTAAACATTGACGAAGCAACAAGCACTCAGAATAGCAATAGCAAAGTACTGGCCATCCTTGTCTCCTATTTCTGTGAAGCAGAACAGCAAGATGTCTGTACTTGAATATGTATGATCTGCTCTCACCTAATTCTTTGTCTCAGTCATATACTTTGATTAATGTGGTGTGTTTTTGTAGATTTTCAGAGTTACAGAAACAAGCAACCTTGGCTTTAAGGCTTGAACCATATTATGCTGTCCAAGAAAATAATCTGTCAACAGATGACTTAATGGCTGGTCATTACGATGACATGGTGACACCAGGTGAGTATATCATCCACAGGTATAGAAGTTAACCAATGAAAATTGAATTTTTGATATTCAGTGGAATGAGAATGAGTTTGAAAATTTTACATGCTTTTAGTTTTTTTATTGCATTATAATTATCGAATTTGACTTGACAATAATTAACATTATTTTGCAGATGACTTGGAAGGGAATCCCCAGAATGGAATTGCCTACAACTATCAGCGAAACATTTCATCATGAACAGATGGATGCAGACGAATTCTGCAACATAGCTAATTTGCTGAAGGTGGCCAGGTGACTTGGAAGGGAATCCCCAGAATGGAGTTGCCTACAACTATCAGCGAAACATTTCATCATGAACAGATGGATGCAGACGAATTCTGCTACATAGCTAATTTGCTGAAGGTGGCCAGGTGACTTGGAAGGGAATCCCCAGAATGGAGTTGCCTACAACTATCAGTGAAACATTTCATCATGAACAGATGGATGCAGACGAATTCTGCTACATAGCTAATTTGCTGAAGGTGGCCAGGTGACTTGGAAGGGAATCCCCAGAATGGAGTTGCCTACAACTATCAGCGAAACATTTCATCATGAACAGATGGATGCAGACGAATTCTGCAACATAGCTAATTTGCTGAAGGTGGCCAGGTGACTTGGAAGGGAATCCCCAGAATGGAGTTGCCTACAACTATCAGCGAAACATTTCATCATGAACAGATGGATGCAGACGAATTCTGCTACATAGCTAATTTGCTGAAGGTGGCCAGGTGACTTGGAAGGGAATCCCCAGAATGGAGTTGCCTACAACTATCAGTGAAACATTTCATCATGAACAGATGGATGCAGACGAATTCTGCTACATAGCTAATTTGCTGAAGGTGGCCAGGTGACTTGGAAGGGAATCCCCAGAATGGAGTTGCCTACAACTATCAGCGAAACATTTCATCATGAACAGATGGATGCAGACGAATTCTGCAACATAGCTAATTTGCTGAAGGTGGCCAGGTGACTTGGAAGGGAATCCCCAGAATGGAGTTGCCTACAACTATCAGCGAAACATTTCATCATGAACAGATGGATGCAGACTAATTCTGCTACATAGCTAATTTGCTGAAGGTGGCCAGGTGACTTGGAAGGGAATCCCCAGAATGGAGTTGCCTACAACTATCAGCGAAACATTTCATCATGAACAGATGGATGCAGACGAATTCTGCAACATAGCTAATTTGCTGAAGGTGGCCAGGTGACTTGGAAGGGAATCCCCAGAATGGAGTTGCCTACAACTATCAGTGAAACATTTCATCATGAACAGATGGATGCAGACGAATTCTGCTACATAGCTAATTTGCTGAAGGTGGCCAGGTGACTTGGAAGGGAATCCCCAGAATGGAGTTGCCTACAACTATCAATGAAACATTTCATCATGAACAGATGGATGCAGGCGAATTCTGCAACATAGCTAATTTGCTGAAGGTGGCCAGGTGACTTGGAAGGGAATCCCCAGAATGGAGTTGCCTACAACTATCAGCGAAACATTTCATCATGAACAGATGGATGCAGACGAATTCTGCAACATAGCTAATTTGCTGAAAGTGGCCAGGTGACTTGGAAGGGAATCCCCAGAATGGAGTTGCCTACAACTATCAGCGAAACATTTCATCATGAACAGATGGATGCAGACGAATTCTGCTACATAGCTAATTTGCTGAAGGTGGCAGCAACGTTCCCCGTAACAAGCTGTGAATGTGAGCGCTCATTCAGTTCACTGCGTTGTTTGAAGACTTTTAAAAGGTGAGCATTTACTTACTCAATCGTGTTATTTTCTTTCTCGGATTATAGAGTCCGTCGAGTATAGGCTCAAAATGTCTAATTATTAGCGATGTAGATGTCACAATTATCATCATATAAAGTTAAGAATGAAATCAAAATACAATATAATGAGAAGATAAAGCTGATACATTTGCAATCATGTTTTCTTGCAGAACATCAATGACGGACAAGAGGCTGAATGGGAATGCATGAAACATTTTCATGATATCTCACATATACATAAGTGGGACTGCTAGTTACGTAAAAAGGAGCCAAACTGCATTCTTCTTGGTTTTGCAGAGGCAAATCTGTTAACTGCCTTGTCCCAAGTCAACAAGGATGTCCCGGGTGTTTGGGACATCTGTAAATAAAAATCACTTTTTCAGTTGGTATGCCACCGGATGAGGTAATTATGTGCCAGTAACATACTGTGCAACTGATGATTGTTGGAAATATTTTGTTTACAAAAAGAAGAAATTTTAAAATCAAATGCTCAAAAATGCCACATTTGCATTATTTTTTATTGCAGCTGCCACCAAAGCGTATCAAAACTAGCATCTTTGATATCATTAAACATAGAGTGTTTATGCAGCTGTGGCACAGTGGGTGTGTGATGTAGATAGGAGGTACAGATATTGCGTACCAATTTGTGCAAAGGCCAACGTAAAACAAACTAGTGGGGTTGAAAAGGTGCGTCAGTAAGAGGCAATCAAAGCATGTAAGGTTTACACTTGGGCATCAATTTGGCACATGTTTGCCCTAAGCTCAGGAGTGAGTTATCCTATAAGATCAGTGTATCCAATTTCTAATAGTTACACAATTTGGGAAGATTACAACACAGTTATAAAACCAAGAACACCAACAGAAAGATCACCATTAACAATAATGTGGACTCGCATGTCTGCTCCTTCACATAAGATGCCAGGAGATTCATGATCTCCCAACCATTTTGAACCATGCATCGATGGAGCCCAAAGATCGTGGTCCAGCGTAGCGAGGCATAATGTTCAGAGAAAGTGACAGCATTTTGGTTTCACAGGTCCAGTCAAGGCAAAGTTATCAACTGCAAAGCTAAGTCCGGAACCTGTACATAAGAAAATAACAACCAAGAAAGTGTACCTTCCAAAGCAAACACAACAACCTGGTGATGGGAAAAAAATTGTCTGAATCAGCTCTGCAGTAGAAGTTTGTGTGTGGGACTTAGTGAGAGATGAATCCACCACACCAATGACCACATCATTGTCCCCAATTGTCTGAATCAGCTCTGCAGTAGAAGTTTGTGTGTGGGACTTAGTGAGAGATGAATCCACCACACCATTGACCACCTCCGTATCCCCAATTGTCTGAATCAGCTCTGCAGTAGAAGTTTGTGTGTGGCAATATAGGAGGCTTTCCTACTTTTTGCTCCCATAACCGTAACCTCATAATTATTACACACAAGTTTTAGTTCTGCAAGTTTCAGTTTGTCGATGTTGCTCTTGCTATAAAGTTCACACAAGTTGACTTCATTCAACTTCATGGGGTGTTCAAAGTCAATAAAAGTTATAGAACTGAAGACTGTATTTCTTAACTATTGCCACTCTACAGCGGTTAGTCCATTAACATCCTCATCACTAATCTTTTCTTCCTATGCAGCTTTAGTGGTTACATCCAACACTTGATTCCTCCTTTGTGTTGCAGCTAACCTGGAGAAAAAGCTTGCGATTTCCTTTCCACTCATTCAGCTGAAACATCAGCTTTCCATCCTTGGTGCGACTGTGCATCATCTTATGCGCCACATTGGTTCTGCTTGCTTTTATTCTTTTATAGTGCAGCCTCTACCAATTAGTTCATCTTCATCAATTAGCATAATCCCCTCAGAAGAAGACCAAGTAACTAATTTAGGATCAATTTATTTATGGTGCCTATTTATATGCTTAACTGCACCAACGGGACAGCCAACTAAAGGAAATCAGTACACTGTTTACATGTTGGAAAATGTCAAGGAGCTGAAAGTCAGTTTTTTTCTGATTCCCGAAGACACTTCGATAAGCAGAATACCATTACTGGATATGTGTGTGACGGACACTTTATTGATAGTGACATTGATGAGGGACAGAAAATTAGGTTTTTTAGTGGGAAGCTTCTACATGTACATTGAAACCGAACGCTATTCCAAGAAAGGTTTCAGCCTCGGCCCCCCCCCCACTTCCCAAAGGGATTGAAGCGTCCAGCACCTATGTCGTACAATCAAATGCAGGAAGCTGCAAGCAGGAATGAGTTGCAGCCATTGACTATGACATCAGCAGCAGAACCTAAATTCGAGACACCTTATGTTCAAGGTATATTTGGCTGTATTCAAGGTCTTTGGGACATCTGCAAATGAAAATCACTTGTGTACTAAGTAAAGGAAAAATTCTATTCCAAAGGAATGAAAGAGGTGATATCCTCTTTCTACAGGGTGAGTCAAAAAAAGTGCAATAGAGCAAAGAATCGTTATTTATGCAAGAACCAAGTCGAACTTTCCCAATATTGAAATATTCTATAAATGCCCCACTTAATAGTCACCTTCTGTGAAAATATGATGTGAATCGCGGCTACCGTTTAATTTTTACGAGTCCTTTTGCTGCGATACCCAATTTCGTTATTTGTCCACGAGGTACCATGTATTTTGAATGAGAGCACACAATGCACGGTAAAGGCACCAGCTCTGAAACTGACTTTAACCTAAATAAGGTTGATTTTTGCGTTATTTCAATCTTTTTTTCTCTTCAAATAAACTTTCTAACATTACATTAAGTCGACTCCAACTCCATTTTTTTAAAATCCCAATATGTCCAACTTAATGTTGTGTAATTCAGTCCACGTCAAATTGCGCGCATTTCATTTTGACATTTGAAAAACCTGCCTACAAATTTGTATGTTTTTGATAGCGAATAAACATCTTTAAAGTAAAGGTAAAATGAAAATAACAACAAATATTATTTCTTCTCCTTAAACAAGACCAAAGGCAGTAACACTTTGGGTGCTCCATTTTATTTCAACACCAATGAGGTTAAGAAAATGGCAGTTGTTCCAAATCTACCTGACACAGAGTGGGTTGACATTCAAATTTTCGATGTCTCTTGGACAAACATTAAAATTGGGTATCGCTATCAAATGTGTCATAAAAACAAAATGGTAAATGCTAATTCCTTGATTTCTTCACACAAGGTCACTGATGGATATATCATATATAAGTACAATTAGCGAGACTTGTTATCGTTAATTGGTGTTAGTCCCGGGATCGACGATGAGGGCGTGTGCACTGGCCGTTGATGTCACAATTTGACTTCGGAATAATTTTGATGGCCATTCTTTCAAATGAAAAATATATTTTGTCTAAATAACCACTTCTTAGGGAGTATCAGCAAGAACTTTGTCCAACAGAAGAAAGTTAAGTGTCCATGGAATAAACAGGCACAATAACAGACTGGACAGTGGTGAAATGAACTATATAAAGGTGTAAATGGTCAATCGTGCAGTACTCATTTGATTATACTGCATACAGTGGACATAGCACGCATGCTATATAGCGCTGAACCACCGAATGCTGATGCATGTACTGATACACATTGCGGTTCATACCGTACAGTTCCGGACGGCCATGGCGGCATGCAGTGAAACACGTAGCGTTCAACTGAAGCGGACCAGTTTCACCATGCTAAAACGGAGAAAAAGACCAGAACCATCGGAATAATAAAAAAAAAAAAAGATAAGTATTTGTCAACAAGTACATATGCTGTAAGACGAATTCCAATTTTAAGAAGCAAAGGTTTAAATAATAATAAATAATAACATTAATTGATTACTTGATTGGTCGGTTGATTGGTTGCTTGGTTGATCGATCGATTGATTGATCGAGTGATTGATTGGTTGATTGATTACTCACCATACCATGATTGATTGATTAATTGATTAATTAATTGATTAATTAATTGATTAATTAATTAATTAATATATAGATATGTAAATAATTTAGTACACAAAAAGTTACCAAAAAAAAAAAAAAAAAAAAAAAAAATTAAATTTTAATAAATAAATACAAAAGAAAGAAAGAAAAAATAAATAAATAAATAAATAAATAAAAATAAAGTCAATTAATAGAAAATAAATAGCAAATAATGAAAATAAAGTAATCAATTTTATTAAAAGAAAATCAATCTATCAATAATAATGATAATGCGTTTCATATAACGCCCAATGCCAAAAAAGGTCTCTAGGCGCTTTACATAAACACAAATTACATAAGGAAAATTTACAAAGATAAATCTTAACAAGTACAAGAAAAAAGTGACATGCACCCCAAAGTATTAAGCACAAAATAATAATAATAATAATAATAATAACAAGAAACACTTTAAACCATGGGAAAATCAATCAATCCATTCCTATATTATTATCACATAATTATTAAAATTAATAATAATAATTAATAATAGTAATAAATAAACAAAGAGAGAGGCAACCATAAAATAAATAAAAACAACAACAACAGCCAAATCTACAACACACAAGTTTACAAAAAATCAATCAATTAAAATAAATAAACAAATAATCAAACTATTAATAGGCATGTCACAGTGGCTGCACAATACTTCTGCCACACTGTGCATGCAAGCATAACAGTAAATTGAAAAGCGCGCGCATGAAAGTTGTTCAATTTTGGCAAACATCCATGCCGAAAAATTAATTTCCTCATATGTGCTATTTATCACAATTGTTTGAATTTTTGATATATGGTGTGTGAAACCTTTCTGTGACTACCATCGGGTTTTTTTTAAAAATAAATATTGCTTCGTTTAAGAGCTACTACCTGTTTTTATGGATTGTTGAAGATCCCTCATAAATCAAACAAAAAAAAAAAAAAAAAAAATCAAGATCTACCACCGTTTAGCTGAAATACTAATCTTTCTAAGCATGTAACTTATTTCCGTCGACAACGAATGGCACACTTGAGGAAAGCGATTTGAAACAAAACATTTTTTAAGTGAGTTTAAAGGAGTAATATTCCAAACCACAATAGCTCTTTAGAAGCCATTGTGTGTGTCCAAAACCACACCATTTTTGTATACGTGGTATAATACAGGGCTGTTCCTTTTACCGTTTCTCTTCCCATGTTAATCCAGATAACAAAATGTTAATTTAAAGTCTCATTGCAAATGAATTTTTATTTTTACTTTTCGGATTTGGCTTTGAGCAATGGTGACACATACCATATTTACAGAAAAAATGAAAATATTATTCCAGACACCGTCAAAATGTCAAAAGTTTGTATTTTTTGTATTATATTAAAGTAATTAACTGCAGATTCTTTACTCAACATCACAACAGGTTCATACTTGACAAATTCATGATGAATGAAAAGACTTTCATTAAATATCGAAATAAACCAAAATTACTCATGCCTAATTTACATAATAATATCATGAATACATAATTAGCTGTAATAAGCTAATTTGCATAATTGATTACTTTTGTGTATTTTTTGTTATCAATATTGAAAGAGCTTTGTATACATATGTTTGTGAAAAAACCGCACCCTGATATCATGTACGGTTTTCTTTTGGCATCAATTTTGCATATTAATTTGCTGAACTTGGTCATTTTTTCAACTTTTATTTGTCTGCAGATTGGCGGAATTGCTAAAATAGTATATTTGGTTAATTTATTATAATTATTCAATGATAGATTTTTAATTTTGTTTTCTTTGACGAAGTTAAAAAAGATAGGTAATTAACCTGTCATACTTAAATTAACGTTGCTTTTTCAAGCAAGTGTCCAAATAAACCTTCAAAATCTCGAAATGTGCCAATTTTGTCATTGTAGCAATTTGTGGCAGATTTGCATTCCATTTATGAGCATCTTAAAATTGACACTACGTCACAATGCATTGACCGATTTCAATTCGGTTTTTTGATTTTTGATGCTTTAATAAAGGTCATTCATGTAGAAACATTAAATAACGTGTTTCTGCTGCCCTTATTTTCGAGGTGATATACCTACTATTAACCCATTCACACACAATAAAAAAAAAAAAAATAATAATAATAAAACAATTAATTCTCACACAATCAAAAAAAAAAAAAAAAAAAAAAAAAAAAAAAAAAAAAAAAGAGAAAAAAAAAAAAAAAAAAATTAAAATTAAAAAAAAAAAAAAAAAAAAAAAAAAATGAACAAAAAAAAAAAAAAAAAAAAAAAAAAAAAAAAAAAAAAAAAAAAAAAAAAAAAAAAAAAAAAAAAAAAAAAAAAAAAAAAAAAAAAAAAAAAAAAAAAAAACAGCAATAACACAACAACAAATAAATAAATAAATAAATAAATAAACTAATAAAAAAAAATCACTATTTGATGAATAACAACTACATCTCACATTTTTATTTATGAACAAAAAGTAATACCCTCATCTCCAATTTATGGTATACCACACATGCCGTTCTGAATAACACTTTTTACTTCCAATATCAAAACGGCTGGTGCAATTTACCTCATAGCATGGGAAATGGATTATTTTGGTACAGCCCCCCCCAAATCTGACATCTCAGATAATTTCATAACAGACATCTGATTTGATGTTAAATGCTTAAAAACACATAAAATTCGTCATTTTTTAAAGACTTTTTGTGCACCATTTATCAGCTGAGGCCATCACGGCCAAGATAGCTCACAGCTGAAAAAATAAGTGCGTTATTTTAAATGACTAGTGGTAGTCTTAAACATTGTTCAACATTTTAAGATCAGCACATTTTATCTTCATCATGGCATCAGTCTGGTAACATTAATCACTATTCATTTTGAGGAATTTGCTCCAACTCAAAGGGGTTAACTTTACTACACTGAGCAATAGACTGTGTGTGCATGCTACAGCATGGAAGCCCCACTGGGTATCATATCTGAAATGGTGGTTAGAAGTGCATAATTTGAGACGAGTTTTGGTAGGCGTAAACAGTCTTCAAGTTGAACCCATGATAAAGAACGGTGTTTTCTATTAACATATTTATCATGAAAGATTTGGTTATTGTTCTCTGGTGTGAAATGAGGGATTTCTTGAAACTCTTGTTTGTTTTAGGCCTAAACTGGGCCACCGCATGTACTGTGCGTGAGTACTCGCCCATAGTGAGTGGGAAACTGCTCTAGCAGCAAACGTGTTGACAGTGGACATCCCTATTTATATTTGTAATGATGTCCATGTTCATGTTTGACAGTGGATATCCCTATTTATATTTATAATGATGTTCATGATTGACGGTGGACATCCCTAATTATTTTATAATGATTTCCGTGTGCATATTTGGCATTGTTATCAGATGGGAACCCTATTTTTCTCGTTGGGGTTTCAGATCGGCGTGTTTCGGATGTTGCTTCCTGTGGTACGGTTGGGAACACCTGGGACTAGAGGTGCGATTTTGCACTCGATTCACTAATTTGAATTTTGGTCCGATAAATTGGGGGATGAGGCCGTCAGTCGGGCCTCCCATTTTTTTTTTTTTTTTTTTTTTTTTTTATAATACACATTCATACCTATTAGAACAATAGCTAATTTTCTTTTTTCTTTTCAACAGATAATGTCATGCGAAACACAAACAAGGAAGTTCAGCAAAGAAAGCGCAAACAAGGAAGTTCAGCAAAGAAAGACAGCAGCAAGCGCCCGCTTTAATGGCGTTAGCGGCGCAGTTAATAACCCACCACCAAATGTTATAACACAAATCCACCAGAAATCACAGGGCAGGCGTCGTCCTTGCCTGGTGAGCTAGGAGTGGTATATAGTACTGGGGAAGCACTTGGACTGAAAGCGGCCCACAACTGCCCGGGTTTAGGGCTGATCAGACACTTCTCCCACAGCAGACTGATCTCCCATGCTTTGCTTTCAACAGGGGAGAATGCAGCAATGATCCTATGCCGCTTTTTGACACATCTATCAAACATGCACGAAATCAGGACATACCGCACTCAGGATATCAGGTACCATTGTATGTCGCCAAGAGTGAGCAATGCAACAGGGCCTTGTTATTTGACTTTACGTATGGGATTGCCTCCATTTGAGCAATATTGGACTATACGCAGTTTATATTCACCATAAGGAGAGCGAACGATTTCTTTTGCTAGTTCAGATGCTTTCTTTTATTAGTTTTCATGGTTTCGCCCTTGCGGGTTGGTGGTCATGATTCTAGTTACGCGAATCCGGATTCGCGCACCTCGAATCATGGTTGGCCTTCGGGAACAAATAGGGGTTGGGAAAAACTTTTAGGCTTTTAGGGACTATTGTGATTTGCTACAAATTGTTATATTCAGTCGTCCGTGTAGTATGGCGACAGCATAAACATTGTGTAAGTACATGTTGAAAGTATATGTTTTTCTTTGTTCGCCTGTGTATCACGGTGACAGTTGGTAATTGTTACATTTAGTCGAGTCGCCTTGTAGTATGGCGACAGCATAAACATTGTGTAAGTACATGTTGAAAGTATATGTTTTTCTTCTTATTCAGTATTATTGAGCCATAAAATTATTCCGTGGTCCTTCCGCACAACAGTTTGATTGTTCTGTGTCTTTCTTTGTCGTCGATATCCGGGGCTAAGTACAATTAGCGAGACTTGTTATCGTTAATTGGTGTTAGTCCAGGATCGACGATGAGGATAATGCACTGGCCGTTGATGTCACAATTTGACTTCGGAATAATTTTGATGGCCATTCTTTCAAATGAAAACCCACCCTACCCGCCCTCGTTTCGTTTTTTTTTAAAGGGGGTGGGGAGGGCTTACTTTTTGGAGCCTGAACGGGTTTTTCAGATTATTAGCGTGGGTGGGGACGCGCCCCTTCGGGAACAAATAGGGGTTGGGAAAAACTTTTAAGCTTTTAGGGACTATTGTGATTTGCTACAAATTGTTATATTCAGTCGTCCGTGTAGTATGGCGACAGCATAAACATTGTGTAAGTACATGTTGAAAGTATATGTTTTTCTTTGTTTGACTTTGTATCACGGTGACAGTTGGTAATTGTTACATTTAGTCGAGTCGCCCGTGTAGTATGGCGACAGCATAAACATTGTGTAAGTACATGTTGAAAGTATATGTTTTTCTTCTTATTCAGTATTATTGAGCCATAAAATTATTCCGTGGTCATTCCGCACAAAAGTTTGATTGTTCTGTGTCTTTCTTTGTCGTCGATATCCGGGGCTAATATGTTTCAAAACCTAAAAAGTTCAACTCGGTTCTTAAATAAAAATGGATTCTTTTCTCTATTGCACTTTTTTTGACTCACCCTGTATGTTGATACACAGAAAAATGACTGGATCAGACACATAACTAGATCTATAAAGTAGAAACATAAAGTCAGACAACATTAGTGATACATGCACAGGGAAAACAAAGATCAAGCTGCAGAAATCTCACAATAAGGCTACTTTTGGCTCAATTTATCAAGACTTGATGTGTTTGGGAATTCAACAAAGCATTTATGAGACAATGTGGCAAAATCACAGAGAAACTTCAGACCAAACAGTTGGAGAGCAATGATAACCTTTTCCAAGCAGTTCCCTTCCTTTACATCATTTTCTGGCAACCCATGTTAACATAAATGATCAACAGCAATCATATGTATCATATGTAGCATTAGTACTCTCTCCTAGAGATCTGGTGCAGCAGGTTGCCAAACTTTGTCCACCAAACACTCTTGTAACAAACCAACAGTGGGTAAAATACCAGTTTCACCCAAAGCATTCCAACTCAAATTTGATATTGTGAAATTCAGCAACGATATATTATGCGCATATATGTATGAATCTAATTGTTGCCATAACTTTCTTTCACTTGTTTCTATTTCACAGGATTTGGTTAATGGCCTATCTGAAGACCAGTGCAGAGAGCTGCTAAAGAAGATTGGAGCGGAGCAACCAGCCATTCTTCTAGATATAATGGATTTCTATAAGAGAGACGATCCAGCAACAACACCCCCAGATAAGTCTCAGGAGTCACCCGATTGGTGTTCTTGCACTAATTGCAGAATTATGCAAACTGCAGCACGAGACATTTGTTGTCAGCCAACCTTAGGGTTACATGCACAGGGAAAACACAGATCAAGCTGCACTTGGAAACAAATAAAGAAGAAGAGAAAGGGGAGGAAACATTCAAAACCAAAGTTCCAGGTCAGTATTGTTATTATCTAAATGTGAGTGTGACATTTGACATTGTGATCGATAAGACAAAGCAGTTGGTGAGCAATGATAACCCCACCCAAGCAGTTTCTGGCAACCCATAATTTATCATACAGAGCAATCTGTTGTACAAATGATCAACAACAATCAGATTATCATATGTGGCAGTAGTAGCACTCTCTCCTAGAGATTTGGTGGAGCAGGTTGCCAAACTATTGTTCTCCACACTTTTGTACCAAGCCAGCAGTGGGTAAAATACCAGTTTCATCCTAAGCATCCAAACTCAAGGGAAGCAAAGAAGTATACACAGCGCTCTCATCAATCTAAGCTGATGGTACTACTATACAGCAAAAGCTACGATTGGCATATTTTTGGCTTTTAATGGGAGCAAGATACTGTTGATCTTCACTGAGAGTGCACATGCTGGCAACCTCTCCTCTCCTGGATTATCCAATTTTATTATATTTATTTGCCGGTCACATCACCGACGTGCACAGACCAACTAAACCAAATAGACACAGAAAAAAACCTATTTATTAATTTACCAATTACATGTAGCTTGAAATAATTATGTAGAAAGTGTGAGGCTTAATCAGTTGCTAATGAAACTGTATGGTTTCTCACTTAATTGCTAACCACTCATCTGTTTGCTAATTTGCTTACTTCATAGAATCAGATGCGTATTATGTAAGAAAATATTCAAAAATCATGATGACTACAAAGCCCACGACATTACAAACCACCTGCACTACATTCATCAAATGGTGGAACGTGAATGTGAGACTATGGATTTGTAAGTATTATATTTTGAACCTAGTTCAAAATTGATATAAATTCAGTGTCCATAAATATAAGGGAAACAACTCATGGTAACCTATCAACTATATCAACTACTTGAAGCAATTAAGCAATTTGCCATCACATCACACTCAATTTGTATTCCTCAAAACTAATGAATATGAGGAGTTTCTTACAATACTTTTCCCTCCGCAGGTGTAAAATACCCCTAATCTGCATGAAAGCGATATTGTCGGCACAGCACCTTACAATATATCAATTAATGACAATTGTTAAACATGTCCTACAAATGTTCTCTTCCATTTTAGGGGAACAACATTCAGACCGGCCTATAAGCTTGTTGGTGAACTGAGGAGCTTCTTCCCATCAGAAGTTCCTTTGTTGCTTCTAACCGGCACCCTGACCCAAGAGATCTTCGATGGGATCAAAAAGATCCTCCATGTGGTCGAAATTAACATAGTATCAGCAAGCCTGGACAGGTAGGCCTACATGTATGATCTTATTTGACACGTGTAGCACACAAATTCATTGCACCGTCATGATAAGATAGGTCTACACAATGTAAAATAAAACGACTGGCAATAAAAGCAACAGAACCTCAAATAGCTCAAGGAGGATGCTCTGTTTAATGATAGTATGATATTTTTAATAAACCCATCATGTACGATCTTATAATGTATAATCTGACATTTTGGGTAAATATTAACTAAATTAACATTTGAAAGAAATCGCCCTACATCATCAATTGCTATCCACTAACTCTTTTATATTTATATATATCTACGATTTGACAAGTTTCTTATGTTCATTTCAGACAAAATATATTTTTACAATTCAAAAGTAAATCCAGCATGAAGTTGGAGAATGAATTGGACTGGCTTGTCAGGGACGTCAAAAGCATGGACCGACAATGTCCCAAAACTCTCATATATGTCAAGAATGGATATCATAGACTTTCACCCTGGTCTCATCAATGCAGTCTTCGGCCATAAGAAAATTGAAGAAGACCCATCCATGGCAGACTGCATACTCATCTTTGATGGTATAGCAATAAAGGAAGATACAACACCAGATAAAACTTCTGGAGGATACAGTGGCTATGTAAACTATGGTAGTATTGAAAATGAAGATTCTAATAAACATTCAGTACCATAAACATAAGATGAAGGTCAAACTTGCAGCCCAAACCCTAAGCAGCTCAGTTGCTGATGCAATTGATTTCATGAGAGAAGGCATGAACTATCAACAATTCAAGGGGAGGGAAGGTACTGTCCAATTCATCTGAGGCTTTGTGGATGCTATGCAAAAATTCCATTCTGCGAGTAACAACAAGTAATGGAAAATTAAAGGAAAAATGTTTTTGTTGCAATGCAGAAAGATTCAATGACATGGAATGTGTACAATATATTCAAAAATTTCTTTATTATTATGCTTATATTTATTTGCTTTTATTGATCATCTTGTATTTATACTTAAAAATTATATTTTCTCTATATCAAAGTGTACCATTTGTAGTTTAAGTTATATTTGGTAGTTTTATATATTTTATTCAACTTGTTCAAAATGTAAATTCATCATAAAATTAAATATGACTTGCTCAATGTGCAATGAGAGAAACTCTCAATGTTGGTATCCACTTGATGGATTTCCATGTGTTTGCAGTGCATGTTACCAATATTACAAACAGCACAATAAATTTAGATCTCAGGCCCTAGTCATCAAACAAAAAACAAAAGCCCCTCTATGTTGAGCATTTTCAATGCAAGTGGCAATTGAAGCTACTAAAAACAAACAAATTGCCTCATGGATGGAATGTTTATAAACATGTATCTAATTGTAAATTCCACAAGGATCAAGACAATCCAATTCAAATGACCAAACGACCTACATTGACTGCAAGAGACACTTGGGATACGTTACGTTCAGCAACAAAAACAACACCCAACCAGATATCAAGTACAGAACTACGCAAAAATTCAATAAAAATTAACACTAGTGGAACTTGCCAAGATCGTCTCAAACAAATCCAAAATCGATGTAGAGTGGTAGACCAACATGAAATTCAAGTGGGAATGGGAACAGAACACACTATTAGGTACATCAAATCAGATTGGCGAAAAACTGAATTAATTTTAGAAAGAAACTTCCAAGACGTCTTATTTTTTCAAAGGGGAGATATTAATCTTAATCGTCATTATCATATTGTTCTAGGAAATCAGGAAAATTTATGTAATTTAGGTATTTATGTAATTTAGGTACTTATTATGGGAAACATGTTATAGGATATGATTTCAATGATGCTCGATTTAAGACAGTCTTTGTGACATATGCCAACAGAGTAGGGTGGGGAAGAACTGAGCAATCACCATATCTAATGTTGAAACTGAGCAGGCTCACACTTTACACCTACAGGTAGTCTTTGCAAACATTCCCTGCCAAAATAAAAATTGCCAACATCAAAAGGAACTTTATATGCTCTTAATGATGGATGTGGCTTCATGTGGTTTAGACCATGTGCTGTTTTAAGTCCTATGAAACCAAAAGTTCAGCATGACAAAGCAATGGATATGTTCGGTCTCTTTCATTGTCTTCAACATTATGTAATTTCCATGCACTTCAGGCTTTTCCCTGATTAACATAGGGGAATCAAAGAGTTGATTTTATGAGCATATTCCTTTAGCCTGGAATTTGGCCATATGGTTGACTTATTTTTGGCCCATTTTAGCATTAAAATTGGCAATATGCTAAAATATTTAACAAAAAAATAGAAAAAAAAACTTCAGATGAACCATCACATGGAAAACCAGAGAATACAGTTTTACGCCCTCAGCTTGCCAACTACCTCAACTTTAACAAGGTTAATACCAGAAATCACAATCCACTCTCCCTCAAAAGTACCATCTACCAGATAAATTTAACAAAGTTATAAGCTGGGAGAAACAGCCAGCAAACTTGTTGATAGAAAAGCTCTCAATTTTGCACAAAGAAAAGTTAAAGAGAGCATGCCAAAGGGACACAGCTTTGATGCTGTTGTCAAGTTAAAGGAGTATACAGACGAAATGGCCAGTTTTTATATTTTTTCATTAAACAATGGCTTAATGAATAATGGTAAGCCAACGTATGTATTCAAAACATGCAAAACTGCATTAGAAATTGGGCTCCAAATGGACAAGGATGGTGATGACATTTTGAACAATGAATTTTGTTTCTTACTGCTTTATACTCAGAGTATTCCCAACTACAACCTGGCCCTGGAGAAAGTGCTGCAATTTTTCCATGGGTCAACAAGCAGGATTGTACTTAGGAAGTGGTTAGATTGGTGGCAGTGGGGTTGTTTTTTACAGAAGATTGCTGCTATTAATTTTCTAATCACTATGTAATTTCTCCTCATAAACGTCCTTATGTAAAGTTCACAGCATCATTTAATGTTCATTTAAGGAATGTATCGCAGGCAAAATTGATATGCCCAAACAATGGATTTGTATCTGGCCTGAGAAATTCTTGCCTATCACCAAGTGTACTACAAAAACCTTTAAAGTGAAGCCAAAAAAGAATACCAGAGTGGAACATCTGAAACTGATGGCTTATTTTTAAGCATGTCACATTGATCACGTAATGATCTTCTGATTTAAAATTATACTTCTAGGCTTAAATTGTTCTTTCTTTGTTTTTGTTCTATATACACAGATTATGATGAAGATTACCCAACCATGAAACGGCCTAGGGAGGCTTCAGATGAACCATCACATGGAAAACCAGAGAATGGATATATACAGTTTTACGCCCTCAGCTTGCCAACTACCTCAACTTTAACAAGGTTAATACCAGAAATCACAATCCACTCTCCCTCAAAAGTACCATCTACCAGATAAATTTAACTGACGACAACAGTGATGATGAACACTTGATTCCTGAAGTAGTGAAACTTGTCGGGTCTGTGTTTGAAGATTGTTATCAAATAACATTGGAAGAGATGGTGAATAAAATCAGGACAAAGAAGGAGAAGAGATACAGGTAGTAAGTGCATGAACTCTTAACCCCTGTAGAAAAAAATGCACTGATCTTTGAAGCAGATCTGGACAATGGATGGGACGTTTTTGGATATGTGCACCCCCCCCCCAAAAAAAAACCCCCAAAGTATACAGTGCCATAAAACACAATGAGCATGTATCGACCAATTTAAAGGGAACACCGTATTTGCAACTTCATCCAGTAAGAATGGACCATGGTTGCCAAATGATCTACAAAACTTATACAATAGTGACCTTTCCTATCTGTAATTCAAGCTTATATTTTAACAATTTTATTTTCATTTTCAAATCAGTTCCATTATGTCTCTCTCTCCCGACGACAAGGTTATTTTCATGCCCCCTCTGCATCGAGCCTTGTGTGGCGCCATCATGTGGCTGAGCCTGTCCAGGCACAACATCCAAATGGCAGTTTCCGCTTGCTTTGGGAAAGTTTTAACTTCCAGCAGAGAGTGCAAAAAATGCACTGTGTCTACCTGTGCCTAAATGCATTACTGATGTACTGATAAATGGCGTCTGGGCCGAGAACTGGGATGGGACCAAAAGGCTTCTTGAAAATAACACCTGGTCCTATCCTATCCTATTACAAATGCCCCACTTGTCAATCCCCAGTTAAGGGAGGCAATTGACTTCATATCAGATGACCACAAACATGACCACCATGCGGTGCAGCATTTCTTAACACTGGCAAGAGAGCACATGCGTTCACAAGGACTACCAATCAAGATGGAGACGGGTGCGGCGCCCAATATAAAGGGAAGGGACCTTTAGCCGATCTAAGTTTCGACAGGGTTGAGAGACATTATTTCGGATCACATCATGGCAAGGGGCCTGCGATGGTGAAGGCGGCGTTTTGAAGAGCGTATCAGACCGAGCAGTGCGTGCAGGTAAGGCTTTTGTGCGGGATGCAAAGGAGATGGCAGATTATTTATCTTCCAATCATGTATAAAGACCGGACCGACAAGATCGCAGCTCCTACACTGGAACCATGTCACTTTAGGTGGTGAAGGGGGTTCAACTGGGTGTGATTTCTACACAAAATCTGTCATGCTTTTGCCTGGGATGCTAGAGCGGGGTGTTTGCCAAAACATGGCTCATGTGGACAGCTTCAAGGATGGCACGTTGAAGATGTTACAATGTAATGTTTGTTGCTGGTCGGACTTGAAGCATAGTTGAAAGGTTGGATTTCAGGATAACACATCAAAAGAAATAAGTCCCCCTCTCAAAATTATGTCATAACATCGTAGAATAAAACTTTGTACCAATAAAACTAACTGAGAAATAATTATATGACTGTTTGCTAAGTGTTGTGTGAAAATGAAAGATGTCAATGACTTCATGGCTGAATGAGGATGTATATGCACAATATTGGAAGGAGCTTATTTTGAACGAATCGAGTTACCCACTATCTTGACCATGTGTGTTTGATTATACTGTATATTGATGGTTACTAATTATCCAACAATGGATACAAAATATCACATGGTCTTCTACGAGGATGATGAGACATTCGTTATCCACCGCGCTGATGAGTTGACGGCAAGCTTATGCCAAGCGGCTTGATCAGTTAAAACCCTGAGATGATGTAACCGCATATTTTCCAGGGAGTGTGGGCACCAGTCAATTAAGGGGGTACTACACCCCTGTAGTAAATTTGTGACTATTTTTGCATTTTTCTCAAAAAATAATACTACACTGGTAATAAAATTATGTATATTATTGGGGCAAGGAATCCAATTACTACACTGAAATTTCAGTGACTCAAGACAAGCGGTTCAGTATATATGATAGGAAATGAGGTACATGCCAGCGGTACCTTATTTTTTTATCATAAATAACAAACCACTTGTCTTGGGTCACTGAAATTGCCGTAGTAATTGGATTCCTTGCCCCTATAATATACATAACTTTGTTACCACTGTGTTATTAGTTTTTGAGAAAATGCAAAAATAGACACAAATTTATTGAGGGGTGTAGTACTTAAGCTGAAGCCCCATATTGTGGCACTATTCTATTTACATCTGCTACGTATGTTAATTTCAAATTTGTTCATCATAGGCCTAGCACGGGAAAACGTGCGCAACGTCATTGACGAGTTTAAATAAAATGAAAAGGGAGGGCAAATCTATGGAACAGATGGTTGAGCATGGTTTGGAACTTATGAGTTGCTTGGAGAAACGGGATACAAATGCATCAAAGTATCAAGATGCCATAAGTAAGTACAATATATCAAGTATCGGAAAGTCCAAATGGACTGTGACATGCAGTAGAATACATTTTTAAAGTGCAAAAAATTCTTTATGCAAAGTGTATTATGTTGTATTTTGCAGAAATTAAAAAAAAAATGACTGACCGACCCACGTGTTAGCATCTAAAGGGCAAATCAAATATTTTGTTTTTTAAACCTTATTTCAGTTCTCGTGGTATGCAGACCGTATGCTGTCTACGTAGCTGAGACTGATACCAATAAAGATTCCCTCAATTTTAGCCGTATACTTACATTGAGCAGTTATCCATTTGGCATTACACATGACCTACATAGAGGTACAATTTACATTACAGAGGAGTTAAACCAGAATGGTTCAGGAGTGGAATGAAATACCTGTTAAACTTTTTCTTAACAGTATCTTACCAATACAATGAGAGACCAATTGAGATATTGTATCCTGACCAAACAGATTTTACCACTTAACTTAAGTTTTCCGTCTACTCTTACACATAACAACAAGGTAAGGTTTCAATGCCTTGACCAGATGTCGATAAAACAGATACAATCATTGTTTATAATTCAAACGTAGATGTAATAGACCTGTTTCAATAACATAGCAAGCATTGAAAAGGGTACATTCGAGGGTTTAACTCATTTGAAAGTTCTTAACTTAAGCATGAATCAACTAGAAATTGGAGCTCAACATCTTCAGGCATGTATTGCTCTTGTGGGATGACCATATGCTGTCTACGTAGCTGAGACTAATACCAATGTAGATTCCCTCAATTACCGTATACTTACAATGAGCATTTATCCATTTGGCATTACACATGACCTACATTACAAAGGACTTAAACCAGAATGGTTCAGGAGTAGAATGAAATATCTGTTTAAACTTTTTCTTAACAGTATCTTACCAATACAATGAGAGACCAATTGAGATATTGTATCCTGACCAAACAGATTCTACCAATTAACTTAAGTTGTCCGTCTACTCTTGCACATAACAGCAAGGTAAGGTTTCAATGCCTTGACCAGATGTCGATAAAACAGATACAATCATTGTTTATAATTCAAACGTAGATGTAATAGACCTGTTTCAATAACATAGCAAGCATTGAAAAGGGTACATTCAAGGGTTTAACTCATTTGAAAGTTCTTAACTTAAGCATGAATCAACTAGAAATTGGAGCTCAACATCTTCAGGAATGTATTGCTCTTGTGGGAAGACCGTATGCTGTCAACGTAGCTGAGACTAATACCAATGTAGATTCCCTCAATTACCGTATACTTCCAATGAGCAGTTATCCATTTGGCATTACACATGACCTACATTACAAAGGACTTAAACCAGAATGGTTCAGGAGTGGAATGAAATATCTGTTTAAACTTTTTCTGAACAGTATCTTACCAATAGAATGAGAGACCATTTGAGATATTGTATCCTGACCAAACAGATTCTACCACTTAACTTAAGTTGTCCATCTACTCTTGCACATAACAGCAAGGTAAGGTTTCAATGCCTTGACCAGATGCACAAAGTCGATAAAACAGATACATTCATTGTTTATAATTCAAACATAGATGTAACAGATCTCAGTTTCAATAACATATAGCAAGCATTGTAACAGGGTAGAATGTTGATGGGGGATCATACATTTTGCAGAGTATTCTTGTTTGCGATTTACCAAAATAAGGAATAGAAACACCATCGTAAGAGTTCATTCAGATCACGATCGATTTCGATAGGCCAAAAGGAATTTATTTATCAATGGGGAGACGGCAATAAAAGCCAGGAGCATAAGAGAGTTCATTGTCTCACTCACGCTCTTGGTGAACGAACACAACACAGGTTTTGTATTATGTTATCTGCACGATGAAATAAATATCTCCTTCGTTATACATTCTTCATTTTTGTGTTTCACACTTTAAACGTTTGGAGCTACACGTACAATTCCAAGAGCAATCCAGGAGTGGGCAGACCAGTGCCAGAAGTGGGAAAAAAAGCAACAGGACCCTACCGCTGATAAACTTTGTGGAAGGCAAGGCACAGAGGGGCACTACATATTGGGGGATGCCCTAATAATGTCAGCTGGTGACATTGAAGGAGCATGTTTGCAGATTCCTGGTTTCCGTCTAGGATTTTTGAATAAGCCACAGGTGAGTTGATTTTCACCCTTCTAGAAATACATTGGGCATAGCATAAGATTGAAGCAGTGTATTTCAGGTTCAGACAAAAATATTATGTGTTGGGCTTGCAGTGTGCCAGATTGAGGCCGGGGTACGGTAAGTATCATCTGTGAGTCTTAAGAGCAGTTAAACCAGAATGGTTCAGGAGTGGAATGAAATATCTGCAACTTTTTCTTAACAGTATCTTGCCAATAGAATGAGAGACCATTTGAGATATTGCATCCTGACCAAACAGATTCTACCACTTAGCTTTAGTTGTCTGTCTACTCTAACACGTAACAGCAAGGTTTCAATGCCTTCACCTGATGCATGAAGTCGATAAAACAAATACATTCATTGTTTATAATTCAAACGTAGATGTAATATATCTCAGTTTCAATAACATAGCAAGCATTGTAACAGGGTAGAATGTTGATGGGGGATCATACCTTTTTCAGAGTATTCTTGTTTACGATTTACCAAAATAAGGAATAGAAACACCATCGTAAGACTTCATTCAGATCACGATTGATTTCGATAGGACAAAGGAATTTGTTTATCAATGGGGAGACGGCAATAAAAGCCAGGACCACAAGAGAATTCACTCTCTCTCACTCACTCACGCTCTTGGCGAACGAACACAACACGGGTTTTGTATTATGTTATCTGCACGATGAAATAAATATCTCCTTCGTTATACATTCTTCATTTTTGTGTTTTACACTTTAAACGTTTGGAGCTACACGTACAATTCCAAGAGCAATCCAGGAGTGGGCAGACCAGTGCCAGAAGTGGGAAAAGAGGCAACAAGACACTAACGCTGATAAAATGTGTGGAAGGCAAGGGTCAGAGGGGCACTTCATATTGGGAGATGCCCTAACGTCAGCTGGTGACGTTGAAGCAGCATGTTTAAAGATACCTGCTTTTCGTCTAGGATTTTTGGATAAGCAACAGGTGAGTTTCTAGAAATACATTGGGCATAGCATGAGATTGAAGTAGTGTATTTCAGGTTCAGACAAAAATATTATGTGTTGGGCTAGCAGTGTGCCAGATTGAGGCCGGGGTACGGTAAGTATCATCTGTGAGTCTTAAGAGCAGTTAAACCAGAATGGTTCAGGAGTGGAATGAAATATCTGCAACTTTCAGGATTGGATTGTATTATTAAAATAAGATCTAACCTACTAGATACAAAACCAACTTCCTGATAAAGACAACATAGCTGAGAGACATGCCAAGAGACCCAGAAATCATATTTTGATAGAACAGCACACGAACTCCCACCACTACAGCCAGGTCAATGTGTTCGGGTGCAGGACCAAGATAACCACAAGTGGATGCCAGCTGTGATTCAGGATCAAAGAAATGAGCCACGATCATACACTCTCCAGACCAACACTGGAGCAGTTTGCGTCGAAACCGGCGACACATTCGTGAGACAGGAGAAATGAGTAATGAACAAGAAGATGGTAAAGATGACAAAGAACATCAACAGGTGACAACAACAAACAAAACAGAAGTCACATTGCTGTATTTGCGGTTCTGTTAACTGTGTGCTTGATGTACACGACTATATCAACGCTCTACCACGTTATGTGGTCACCAGATCAATGGGAGTCGCTTTCTACCCATGGGTAACAGTTTTGGGCACCTTAACTCTCTTGCAGGCAGTGGTTTTTTTCTTCGAAACCAACTACTTTGAAGGAGGTGACTTCAACCGTCGTGAATCATATGTCATTGCAATTGGATTGATAGTAATGTCCATAGCATCTGCTGGCTTTACTGTATTCATAGCAATAAAGTTCGTCACTCAACTAGATATTTAAGCGTGATTCCAATCTGAGCGAAGGAGCAGTCAGCAGTGGCAACGAAGGAAGCGGTGAATCTGAAGATGAAGACGGCAGAAGCAACAGAAGTGAAGAGGCTGAGAATAGTGGTGCAGATGGCAATCTGAGCAAAGGAGCACACATCAGTGAGATAGTGATGGAGGCAAGTCAACCCCAACACTTCAGTGATCTAGTGATGGAGATAAGTCAACCCACATACTTAAGTGATCAAGTGATGGAGAGAAGTCAACCCATGCACATTAGTGATCTAGTGATGGAGGCAAGTCAAACCACACAAAAAAGTGATCAGTTGATGGAGGCAAGTCAACTCACACACACCAGTGATGAAGTGATGGAGGCTGGTCAAATCACATCCAGCAGTAATCAAGTGATGGAGGCAAGTCTAATCACATGCAGTGATCAGGTGATGGAGGCAAGTCAAATCACATGCAGTGATCAGGTGATGGAGGCAAGTCAACTCACATGCAGTGATCAGGTGATGGAGGCAAGTCAAATCACATCCAGCAGTAATCAAGTGATGGAGGCAAGTCAACTCACATGCAGTGATCAGGTGATGGAGGCAAGTCAAATCACATGCAGTGATCAGGAGATGGAGGCACTTCAAATCACATTGCATTTCAGTTTCTTTTTCACATGCTTGGAGTCTTTCCCCATACAAAATTTGGTACAGCCAACATCACCATCATCTACAAACACGCATGCCTCTGGAATAAAACCATTAGAGAATAAAAAAGACTGACTTGTAAGAATTTTAACAAAACTTGATTGCATGTTACTGTGAGATGCAAAGTTACTTATCTCATTGCCCGACATAAACTGTAGGACAAACTTATGGGCTTACGCTGTATTATCACTTTCAAACAGGGCATCTTTCACTTTGCATTTCAGTTTCTTCCTCACATGCTTGGAGATTTTTCCCATACAAAATTTGGTACAGCTACGGGCCTGATTGTAGAGTTAGCAAATGAAAACCACATCTTAGGAAGAATTAAATACTGGGCAGTCTAAATCAGAGATTCAAAAGCCAGGTAAAACCTATTCGCAAAGCACACAACTGTTTGTATATGATGCAACCATGGAACAACATACCAATTTTGCTACAACAGTTTGGTAAGAGAGCAGTCGTTTTGTTAGACCAGGTGCATCATAGAGTACGGTGGAGTTGGGCTTGGTCGCGAGCTTGGTGTGGTGTCAGATTTCATGTCAGCAGAGGCACTGGTGAGGAAAGAATATTTGATACTTAGCTTTGATGCTACAACACAAGAGGGATTGCAGATCAACAGTTTTCATGTAACCAATAAATCAACATAATACCCGGAGGGAGGGACGGCAGAAGACTACAAATTTCACATCACCAACACTGTGGATAGGATGGCAGATGTGAACTGCAAATACTATACGACCACCGACTTCAAATCCACACAAAGACTCGTGATAAACACCAATGAGAGGATACCTTACAGCTTTATCTTGATAACAGGAAGATCTACCAATCACCCAGAAGCATTTGAGCATGAGGCAGTACTTGAAGATCATGAAGAGTAGTTAGATCAGGTGCGGACACCTGAGGGATTCCCAGGTACACTCATTCAGTGGTCTAATATCCAGGTTGGTACCACACAAAGATCCTGGTACCCATTCTGTATGTGAATGCAAAATTCATCAGAATGCTAATTGATGATAGCCTCCAATAAAGAGGCAAAAGTGGATCATAAAGATTTAATTTGAATTGTCATCTGGAACAAGGTAATTAGATGTGAGAAAGTCACAGGGTGGAAGTTCGAGGATAAGGAAGCAGGTTATTGCATATATACATGCCTTTACAATCTGCTTTGAGGATGTACTTACGACGTCTACATATCTGAGACTGATACAAATGTACATGTAGATCCACTCAACTTAAGCCGTATATTTACAATGAGCAGTTATCCTTTTGGCATTACACATGACCTACATAGAGGTAAATCATACATAACAGAGGAGTTAAAGAGGATCCTGAAAGCAAACCAGGACGGGTCAGGAGTGCAAACTGTCATCAACCTAGCATCTACATAGCTGAGACTGATACCAATGGGGATCTCCTGAACTTTACCCATATACTTACATTGAGCAGTTATCCATTTGGCATTACACATGACCTACATGGAGGTACAATTTACATTACAGAGGAGTTAAGATCTAGGATCCTAAAAGCAAATCAGGACGGGTCAGGAGTGCAAACTGTCATCCACCTAGCATCTACATAGCTGAGACTGATACCAATGGGGATCTCCTGAACTTTACCCATATACTTACATTGAGCAGTTATCCTTTTGGCATTACACATGACCTACATGGAGGTACAATTTACATTACAGAGGAGTTAAGATCTAGGATCCTAAAAGCAAATCAGGACGGGTCAGGAGTGCAAACTGTCATCAACCTAGCATCTACATAGCTGAGACTGATACCAATGAGGATCTCCTGAACTTTACCCATATACTTACATTGAGCAGTTATCCTTTTGGCATTACACATGACCTACATGGAGGTACAATTTACATTACAGAGGAGTTAAGATCTAGGATCCTAAAAGCAAATCAGGACGGGTCAGGAGTGCAAACTGTCATCAACCTAGCATCTACATAGCTGAGACTGATACCAATGGGGATCTCCTGAACTTTACCCATATACTTACATTGAGCAGTTATCCTTTTGGCATTACACATGACCTACATGGAGGTACAATTTACATTACAGAGGAGTTAAGATCTAGGATCCTAAAAGCAAATCAGGACGGGTCAGGAGTGCAAACTGTCATCAACCTAGCATCTACGTAGCTGAGACTGATACCAATGGGGATCTCCTGAACTTTACCCATATACTTACATTGAGCAGTTATCCTTTTGGCATTACACATGACCTACATGGAGGTACAATTTACATTACAGAGGAGTTAAGATCTAGGATCCTAAAAGCAAATCAGGACGGGTCAGGAGTGCAAACTGTCATCAACCTAGCATCTACATAGCTGAGACTGATACCAATGGGGATCTCCTGAACTTTACCCATACACTTACATTGAGCAGTTATCCATTTGGCATTACACATGACCTACATGGAGGTACAATTTACATTACAGAGGAGTTCAGATCTAGGATCCTGAAAGCAGACCAGGATGGGTCAGGAGTGCAAACTGTTATCAACCTAACAGGAACATGTATTTCTAATCCACATCCTATATTTTGAAATGTGGATCACCTGGATTTCCATTGTATTATTACATGAAAGCAGAGGATACCTAGCACATGCAGCACCATTTGTAGCAGATTAGCCAGGATGGTACCACACAAAGATCCTGGTACCCATTCTCTATGTGTATGCAAAATTCATCAGAACACTTCAACTGATGATAGTCTCCTTATGCTGTATACACAGCTGATACAGATCCACATGTGGAATGTGGACCACCTGGATTTCCATCATATTTATTACATTAAGCAACAATCCTTTTGGCATTATACATGACCAACAAAGAGGTACATTGTATGTAACCATGCAGAGCAGTTAAAGAAGATCCTAAGAGCAAACCAGAACGGTTCAGGGGTGCAAACTGTCCTCGACCTAACAGGAACATGTGATTCTTATCAATGCTGAAGACATTCAGGTCTAGTCAGCAGATGCATAAGGAATATTGTTGTATTTCTTGCATATTTGCTTCTTTAAGGTTTAAAACAAACTTTTTTTAAATGGGTAATAATAATAATAATAAATGATAGCTGAATTGAAAATAGTCTTCAATTCCACAACAGCAAATCAAAACTTCTCGCTCGTCCGACCTGTTTGCAAACATGTTGAACTTCAAAGCGACCAAATTGAAGCAAAACATGTCAAAGCAACATGCGCGACACGGAGATCAACAAAATATGCGTGAGTGTGTATTTTAAACAGCACGCTGCGCGCCTAAGGGCGTAGCATTGTGATATGATATGCGGTGTTTCAAGCACGTTCAAGATATCCATCGTGCATAAACTATTACGCATGCGCCGCACGGTTGCCACATGTAACAACAAATAAAATTGCTCAAATCTGATAAGGAACAAGAAAATACCTACATAGAGGTACAATTTACATTACAGAGAAGTTAACAAGGATCCTGAAAGCAAACCAGGATGGGTCAGGGGTGCAGACTGTCATCAACCTAACAGGATATGCTGTCTACGTAGCTGAGACTGATACCAATGTGGATCACCTCAATTTTACCCGTATATACTTACAATGAGCAGTTATTCTTTTGGCATTACACATGACCTATAGATATAAATTGTACATAAAAGAGGAGTTAACAAGGATATCCTAAGAGCAAACCAGGATGGGTCAGGAATACCAACTGTTGTCAACCTAACAGGAACAAATTAATATCCTATATTCATCAGGAATCATCAGTTGAATTTCCATCATATTATTATCATACTATCCTTTTCTGCATGACCTATACATTGGTTTGAGGACCAATCACATTCATAATCTGCACATGTTTTCTCTGTCACAGAAGCACTGAGAATAGAATGCATAAAAAGTTACAAAGATTGTGATGGAAGATCAAGAGGGCAAGCTTAGAGACGCATGTTTAATGTATGCAGCTCACACACTTACACTGTACCCTTGGGCTGCTCTTATCCTGATGTCCACAGATAACCGGTGTGCAGACTGTGGTTGTGTTGCTAGAATCATAGAGGTAATCGATAAAAAGAAAGAACCCACAACCTGCACCAGATGTTGCCCGTGTGGAGGTTATGAAACTGACATTAACAACTTGTGCCTAAACTGCAACTGCAACCACAACCATTTTCCAAAAAAAAGGAGAAATTGACATACTGTTAACATAAACTAGAGTGATATTGCCCATGTGGCAGAATAGATATAGAAGTTGACAGAGCCTCTGTAGACCAGTACAAAGCAGTGGATAACTGAATGCAAATGGCTATCCTAGGATAACCAGGTATCATTGTTAGCTTGCGACATCTAAATAAAGTCAGACCAGGAGATGCATACAACATTTTCTTTGAACACTTGTAAGCCAAGGTTGAAGAGGTATGGAAAATTTGAAAATACTAAAAGATCTTAATACTAAAATATATATTCTGACTTTTATTAATTTTGTTAACAATATTTAAATCTCCTTAAAATGCAATTGATTCCTAACAGGTATTAGCTGCAGATGATAGGGCTATATAGTCTATATATCTACCTCGAATCACAGGCACTATAGCTTTTAAGTTCAGTGTGTGCTGCGTTGGCTTAGCGTGGTTTCTTGCATGTACATATGCGGCAGGCTATCGCGCATGCCGCACGTAACAGTATGTACATGTACACGCACCAAGTAACGCTAAGATGCTGAACTTCAAAGCTAGTGCCGGTGACTCAAGGTAGATATATGGACTATACACAATATTGCTCATTTGTCAGAGTGGATCTCTTTACCAGATATCATTCACAAAGTGTCTTCAAGATGTGATGAGGGAACTCCCAATACACAGTAAGGCATTGTTGCATCTACAATTTATGCTAAAGAATCAAAACAGTAAGTGACATTATCTAGCAGATTTCCTGTTCAATACAAGATTCAAGTACCCAAGAATTTATAAAATAAAAAAGGTTGTACATAAATTTAAAAACATTTGACAAAATATTCAATGTTTGTTCTACAGTTACTTATTTAGGAGGCAGTTGCGAGCTCCGCATCCAGATACTCACTTTTGTGCGGCATAATTTAGATACATGAGACAGAAGCCTTTTAAGTGCCAGTTGATTCTGTTTATTCAAATACAAGGCACACATGAATTTATTATTATTTTTTTTAATTTGTTTGAATTTGAATTTTTTAATTTGTTTAAATTTTTATTTCTCTATTTCTTTTAATTTGTTTACATTTTTATTTTTTAATTTGTTAATTTTTTCAAGCGCCACTTGGCCCGCATCGATGGGCCACAAGTGGAGCGTGCACCGCAAGTTGCGAAACCCTGATCTATGGAAGTTCATCTGCAGGCCCTTAGCTGCCTATGTAGAATATGTTCAGAAGGAATGAATTCAAATGAAAGGTGTGGAATTGTAGATCAATGTGCCAAGGAAATATCTTCTATTTGGGACATTAATGTTTGGTTAGACAATATAGTAACATTCATCCACCAAAGGTATGCCATAGATGCTACAGGAAGATAAAACACGTTCGTAGTGGTACTAGGACATATGTGAAAAACCCTGACTTCACAGTCTCAATCTTCAAGAAACATCCAAGAACAGGCAATTGCTAGGTGTGCGATAAATTTACAAGTATAGGTTTCCAAAGGAAATTGTTGGAAATCACTGAAGAAGAACCGCCAGTGTACTACTTTAACTTCTGTGGACAAGCCATCGGCAAAGCATTTGCCATACAATCTTGCTTTTTTACTTTCTATTCTGTAACTTACCCATCTGATTATAGATATTTATTTACTTCCACAAAATCAACATTATATTTGTTTATACATAATTTCAAATCCTGTTCAAAGTAATTGTCAGCATCCATTTTCAAACTAACTAAATTATTTCAGTTCCATGAAGACTCTTCTGTTTCCTGTCCAGTCTATTCACAATTATTTCAATTTCAATCAGTTCATATATCCCCCGATATTTTAATTACTCAATTAGCATCTATGCCGGTAAAATGCACTAAGTGTGATTCCAAATGATTAAATCAAAATCTCCAAGACCATGTGTGCTCTGCGATTATTTACGCATTATCAACCAAGCAGATATTGGATTCACCACTAGGATCTGTCCATCTGTCACCCGATTTCATATGCATCGAGAGCACTTGCCAGCAAACATGTTGCAGGAGAACCAGTGCCTACTCAAATTTTATTTATCCTTATGTCAATAAACATCAAATTGTTCAATCTACTTTTTACTGTCTTATACCATGCGATGTCACATTGGAATCCTAACTTTTATCTGCAAAAGATAGGATGCTGCAGTTGAAGACTAAAGGACAGGAATGAAATCCTTGCATTGAAGGGTTTATAGACATGTTGATTTTTCGTTGACAAAACCTCTGTTTACGTCAGTAAAAGTTAGATCATTATCATCAAAATAAAACTCCCAGGAGACGGGAACTGCTTCTTCCATGCTGTATCTGATCAATTGTCTCTGCTAGGTTTACCACTGCAAGCAAAGTAATAAGACAGTCAGTGGTACCATAGCATAATATGTACCAGACATGATTGAACATTGACCAATATATGACCATTTAAAGAATACAGCAAAGTTGTACAACAAGATATTCCACAATTAATGACAGATGTGATCACAAATATGACTGTATAGATTGAAGGAGAATTCATAACCTCATTAATAAACGCGATGCGTGCGATCCAATCATATTTTATTATTTGCAAAACGCTAACGCAAATCGAGGTCATTAATATCTCACAATTGACCGCAAAATGCGTAATTGTTCCAATGTCGCACACAATTGACTTCGCGTCGGCCGTATTGTGCGTCCAACAAACTCTTGTGGCGCTGGCTGTCAGATTTGGATTGCGCGCTACCATATTTGCAGATTCTGATACGCACTTTTGTTATTGGTCGTTCTGTTTTAGCCTGATCGATTTTTGGAAAAAAAAGAAGTAAAAATCATCTATTTTTATAAACTTTTGAGCAAAATTTGGTGTTATTTTGTAAGGTGAAGAGATTAAAGGACGGTTATGAATGAGGTTAATAACTTTGCATCAGTAATATATAGGCATTGTGAAAAATCTAAACATTTTGCTTTGGACTCGGAATATCCTCTGGGCTACGCCTCAGGATATTCCTCGGTTCCAAAGGCAAAATGTTTAGATTTTTCACAATGCCCTCCAAATAACCGATGCGCAGTTATTAACCTCTAAATAAGGACTTAGCATCACATCTGAAAGACAAGCTACAAGCTACAGGGATTGTCCGCCTGGGTTACCCATCGTCCGCTATCTATCTTTCCGGGGTGTCCCCTCGACTAAAATAGGGCTGAAATTAAACATATCTAACTCACCAAATGCATTTTTTTTTAAGGCAAGGAGGCACTTGCAAAATGTGTGTCCGGAATGAAATATTTGCAGTTGGAAACATTACCAATGCAATGTGAAAAGTTTGTGGGTTCAAAATTTGGCAGTTTAATGACATAATGAGATTTCACAGTCAAGCTTAGTCCTGTGTTTGAGCTGTTAGCAGACTATTACATCATGTCAACATTATGGATAAGTATGGTACCATTTGTTTTGACCTCATCTTACATTTCTCTTTTCAGCTGATGTACAGTAATGAAGTGCTGCCCGCTACATTCATGCTAATCTACATTAACCCTATAACAAAGAAGCTAGAGGTGTTTGGGCCTGATGAAGGGAAATACTTTGCCCAAAAGAATCCAAAATTCTTGACCCAATTTGAATACTACGTTACAATGAGAGGTATGCATTTCAACAAAGTTCACAAACAAACTGTATCAAAATGAATTGAACTCATCACCTAAGGGTATAATAAATGAGCCATGATTCCCACATGTAACATATTGTGCATCCGCACCTTCTCTAGCACCAGCTGATGCATCCGCACCTTTACTACCATCACCTACTGCATCAGCTGCTGCATTCACAGCTTCCACAACATCAACTTTAAACCAGCAATGGTTCATTTACCTTGGCTTTGCCCGTGATTCCCGAAGGCAGTATTCATGTACTGTTTAGTGGCAATGCTCCACAGAGACTTTGTAAATATTTAGGACAAGTGAGCAATATGAAGCGTTGGGTCTCAATAACACTTCAGCTGCATGTAACATGTTGTTTAACAAAAGACACACAGCTTATAGTAGACAGTGGTTCACTTATGCCATTACCATATGCAGACAGCCTTAAAACTAATGACGTTTTTCAAAGTTGAAAATCTTTTAAAAACCAGATTGTCTCAGCATCAGGGAAACTTGGGCATTCATGTGCAGCCAAGTCTGGACAATTATCCTATCAGTTCCACTTGAGCCATATCAAGTCCTCTTGAAAGTTTATGCTATTGATTTGGGTCATGGTATTGGAATGATGTAGGTTGTTGTGCTGTTATAGCAACAATCCCAGATTCTTGGCCATTCAGATGGCACTTTAGTGGGGTGCAGCCAATCAGGTCTCTGCTTTAATTCCATTTCTTTTGTTGTGTTCACACCTTTCTTAGTAAGCCACTTGCATTTGCTCCTCCGATCATGCTGGACCAAAAATCCCACCCACCCTCCCAGTAGCTGGAAGGGTAATTCAGTTATCTCATTTGTCCAAGATGCTTCAATAAAAGTATGTCAAATTATGCTACTCTCCGCTTTGTCTGGAGTTTTCTTCAAATCCTGAAGAATCTCGTCAGTAGATTGTCTCCACTTTCTACTACGCTTTGTGATAGCTTTATGAATGCTTGTATGGAGTTCTTCAAATCCTGAAGAATCTCGCCTGTAGATTGTCTCCACTTTCTACTACGCTTGTATGGAGTCTCGTCAATACCTGATGAAACTTGTCTGTAGATTGTCTCCACTTTCTACTACGCTTTGTATGGAGTCTCGTCAATACCTGATGAGACTCGCCTGTAGATTGTCTCCACTTTCTACTACGCTTTGTATGGAGTCTCGTCAATACCTGATGAAACTTGTCTGTAGATTGTCTCCACTTTCTACTACGCTTTGTATGGAGTCTCGTCAATACCTGATGAGACTCGCCTGTAGATTGTCTCCACTTTCTACTACGCTTTGTATGGAGTCTTGTCAATACCTGATGAAACTTGTCTGTAGATTGTCTCCACTTTCTACTACGCTTTTAATGGGAAATGTATGCTTTTATGGATTTTCTTCAAATCCTGAAGAATCTTGTCTGTAGATTGTCTCCACTTTCTACTGCGCTTTGTATGGAATCTCGTCAATACCTGATGAGATTCGTCTGTAGATTGTCTCCACTTTCTACTACGCTTTGTATGGAGTCTCGTCAATACCTGATGAAACTTGTCTGTAGATTGTCTCCACTTTCTACTACGCTTTGTATGGAGTCTCGTCAATACCTGATGAGACTCGTCTGTAGATTGTCTCCACTTTCTACTACGCTTTGTATGGAGTCTCGTCAATACCTGATGAAACTTGTCTGTAGATTGTCTCCACTTTCTACTACGCTTTTGAAGGAAATGTATGCTTTTTATGGATTTTCTTCAAATCCTGAAGAATCTCGCCTGTAGATTGTCTCCACTTTCTACTGCGCTTTGTATGGAGTCTCGTCAATACCTGATGAAACTTGTCTGTAGATTGTCTCCACTTTCTACTACGCTTTGTATGGAGTCTCGTCAATACCTGATGAAACTTGTCTGTAGATTGTCTCCACTTTCTACTACGCTTTTGAAGGAAATGTATGCTTTTTATGGATTTTCTTCAAATCCTGAAGAATCTCGTCTGTAGATTGTCTCCACTTTCTACTGCGCTTTGTATGGAGTCTCATCAATACCTGATGAAACTTGTCTGTAGATTGTCTCCACTTTCTACTACGCTTTGTATGGAGTCTCGTCAATACCTGATGAAACTTGTCTGTAGATTGTCTCCACTTTCTACTACGCTTTATGTAGAGTAATTTATGCTTATTTGAAGTATCTTTTTGGCTTGATTGTTTTTGTCAGTGGATTATTTCATTTATTAATATATTTTATAGTAAATTTTGGCTGACTTTTCAATAATTACCAGCTTATATAGGGATTTAAAGATTTAATTCATTGATAGAGTTGGCATTGTTTCTTCTTTTGGAGATTTCTGTTTATTTAATAATTGCGTTATAAATATTGTTTTCCAATTCAATCCTCTGTTTGATCCAAAGAGGTATCTGTATTTGCTTAAGATGAAATTTGGTTAAATGTGATACAGAAGTCAATTCTTGCATGTCCAGCCTATATGGTTGGCTTGTTGTACACATTTTTCCAATAATTCTTGTATTGTGTTATTAATAATATTTATTGGAAGATAAATAACTATTTATATTATGTCTTAACTGCTATGAAAGTGCTATGATTATTATATTATTATTATATTATGAAATATATCATTATTTATCATTATTTATCTCAATTATATTTATGTATATGAATATAAAATTGTTGAATGGTCATAAATAGCTTAATAAATGGTCCTCATGATCGGGAGGGCAATGCGGAGTCTAATCATTGCTTTGGTGTTGTGTTTTCCTGATGTCTCGAGACAATCTGTCACTATTTTTCAAGAAAGTGTTGAGATTTTCAAGATAAACTGTGTTTGGACAAATAATCCAGGAGACGGAATCTGCTTCTTCCATGCCGTATCTGATCAACTGTCTCTGCTACATTTCTCACTGCAAGACAGTCAGTGGTACCGTAGCATAATTTGTACCAGACTTGATTAAGGGTTTACCGTCGTAACTAAACTTATCGACCAAATTTTTTAAATTGACATATTTTGTTCATTAATATGTGTAGATAATAAATCAGTAAAAAAACTTTTGAGCTACAGCCGTTTTAAAAGAGGTGTACATTTCCAAAAATCTCTGTACACTTCAATGGCAAAATCAGCAATTTTCCCAAAATATGCCACCTTTTGCGTTGCAGAAAAAAATTGTATCGATCAAATTTTTTAATTTTATATATGTTATGAAAAAAAAAAAGCACTGTAAAACACGCCCAAAAAAAATTGGGGGTACCGGACCTTGTTTTCGCGTAAATTGACCAAAATAGGTCAAAAATGCATTTTTTCTGCGACACCATGCGTAGTTAATTGCGTACATGGATATTTTGGTGCGTACCAACGCGCTGGTATACACGCGCCATCTGATGACGGATAAGCGTTCGTTTACGCATATGGCCACAAAAAAGGAATTGTCTGTTTACGCAGGAAAGTTTTCACTGAAAAAAAAGTTACCTAAGAAGTTACCATAATAAATAGGAACAATTATTCTAATGATGTCGATTATTAAGACTTCATGCCTTAATATTCTTACTAATTTGGTGTATTTTGGTCATAAACGGGTGTAAGAAAGACTGACGTTCTGCAATCTGCAAAGATATTGGACCAAAGAGTTTTCAAGTTACACAAAGTGAGGAATTTTCAGCTTTCACCATGTTCACCTGACTCGATCGACCAAAAAGAGGATTTATTAAACATGTTAAAGCGAAGCGTTTGACACCATGGCCGGAAGTGTTTGACTATAGGCCTACAATTATTATTGGCATAGGCCTACTTACATGCTTAGTGCCGTTTACCGAGAGGAAACGTTTGGCCTATTATGATATTATTTTTTGTAAATGTAGGCCCTACTACACATTTATTTGAAATTGAATAGTTTTGATGGTGTTGTTTTTATCGCATGCATTATGAATTCAGTGCACGTAGAAGGCCTAGGTCTTTAGCCAATAACACAAAATGCCTTAAAGATTTAAATGTTGGATTATAAACTTGCCGTGTGGTGCGTTTCATTTTGAAACGTTCTACCAACGTATAATCTATAATAGGCCTATAATATACCGGTAGTGGTTACCCAACACGTTAGGCCAAAATATTATTAAAAAGAATTAACCAATTATTTATCCAACACTCGTTTAGGCCTAATGTTTAAAAAAAAATCCTTGATTCTGTGTTTGTTGGGTAGGCCTATAACTTCATACCATCTATTGGACCCTACTGTCGTAAGCCTACTTTCGGGGAGGGGTCCAGGTCCGTATCAGTGGAAGCACGCTGGCAAAATTTGGTTTGTAGGCCTATACATGTTATATTTAAGCGGCCATCTTTCTTGCGCTCAGCAAACATTGTTTTCTTTATTTTGTGGCCCTGGTTATCGCCGGTGCGCAAAAATAGCATTGACACGCACAACATGCATCGTTCCTCTGCGATGTCTGCAACATAACGCCGAAAGCAACGCTGGAGATACGCACGCGTTGAAAAAGAGGCATAATAGTCAAGTCGAATCGGGTGACGACGGAAAACCCTTAAACATTGACCAATATATGACAATTAAAAAATACAGCAAAGTTGTACAACAAGAGATTCCACAATTAATGAAATATGTGATCACAAATATGACTGTAGATTGAAGGAGAAATAAGGACTTAGCATCACATCTGAAAGAGCAAGCTACAAGTGGACCCTTCTAAATGCCCAGCAAAAGTAGATAGAGTATTGCAGAATAGTGAAATTGAACCCAACTTTCAGACATTTTGTAGAAGAAAAAATTCAAGGAAAAGAAGGTTTGAACCAAATACATTGTTCCAAAAGGAACTGACTGAATCACTAACTGGCTTCCCATACTATCTGTTTGTCGCATCTTGGCAACGTCGTCAGTGAGAAGAACTTCTTAAAATTCTCCCTTTAGACCATGCAGCCATTGTGATGGAGAATTGCCCAGGTTTGACTGATGTTCGAGTAAATGAGCTGATATGGAATTTGCTATCCATGTCCACGAGATCATTTGATGAGAAACTACAAACATCTTATAGAAAAATTGCTGGACAGCGGCATTGATGGCCTAACGATGTTAGGCCACGCATACCACCAGTAAATGCCTTAGATCAAGAGAACCCATGAAACCGGATGTGGACGTGTGCTATGCACACCTATGTTTAGCCAACATCGAACATACCACATTCCTATTTGGAGATGAAGTTCATGAGGAAAATTAAGAAGATATCTGAAGCCAAAAAAAAAAGGCAGCGAACAAAGTGAAGAGTAAACCGCCAAATGTCAGTCTTTGAATTGGACCAAGTCGCAATGTACGATCCATTCCTGGGGATCTATTCATGCATTTTGTAGAGGTATCAGTGTACCTGATGACAAGACTGCCAATACACACCTCAAAGAGCATTGGCTAATTATATCTGAAGACTTGAACCATCACAACAACTTTGTTAATCATAATTTAAATCATATCGTAGCACCTAAACTACAACAAATTGGCCGTGAAATAACTACATTGCACTAAAGAATTGACAGATGTGCTACGCAGTATAAAAGCAGACATGTGTTTGGTATAGTGGAAGTTGACTTGGGCATAAAATACAGAGTTAATTATAGCGCAAGTGGCCATGGGATAGGCAAAGTAGACTCCACTGCAGGGTTTTTTTTAAATCTAACCGTGCAATTATCTCAAATCTTGAATTGCACATTGCAGATGCAAGAGAAGCAACTTTAGAATTATTGGAGTCCTGTATGATCTTTAACAAAAAATGGTTAGGGAGCACGCAAATTTATGCTGCATGTAGGAATCCTCCCTGCATGATGAAGCAGTTAGACTCAAACCGCAACTGCCCATCATGCAAACAGCAAGCACCAGCAGACGACACGACAACAAATATCACCTGCGATTTAGGAGTTGAAAACAACGGCACAACGTACACATACGTACAGAGCATTCGGACGTGTAGTACGTACCATTATGAGCTACTTTAACATCCCAGAAACAACACCAGACACCAATGAAGACGACATCCTAGACAACTTGCCCATACCCATTCAATATGCTTTGGGCACTGGATCGTATGCCAATGTCTTGTCGTATATACAATTTTAAGACATTAGGTCACCATGCTTCATTATCTAGCAAACCTATTTCTCACACCTACATGTACAATAGCCAAGATGGCAATTGGACCAAGTGGTAATTGGACCAAGTGGTAATGGACCAACTGGGTTTTGGACCAACAGGCAATTGGACTAACAGGGAATTGGACCAAGTAGAAATGGACCAAGTACTAATGGACTAACTGGCAATGGACCAAATGGTTTGGACCAAGTGGCGACATCCCTTTCAAATTTGCAGGAGGCTTTTAATCACTCTCCTCAAGTCCTACAGGAGAGCACTGGAAGCCTTTCTACTGTACTGTATATACAGGCATGAGAAATTTCAAGTTTAAACCTGAAATCAAGCTTTATGGTTGTCCAAATTTCTCCACTTTCTTTTAATATCAGCCCTTTTGACATTTTAGGTCCAATTACCAATTGGTCCAAAACTCATTTAGTCCATTACCATTTGGTCCAATTACCACTTGGTCCAATTACCACTTGGTCCAATTACCACTTAGTCCATTTACCACTTGATTCAATACGAGGGTAGAGATAAACCATCCCAACATCTGGAGGCTTATCAAGGTGCTGAATAAGGAGCAAGCAGCAACTGCAGCCATTAAGTTGCAGCCGGACAAAACCTGGTTAGAAGAAACAGGAAGTACATACAGATTAACCAGCGCATTCAAACCCTCACACAGGACTATCAGAATGGGGCAATCCAACAGGATGACTTTCTTAGAGGCATTGCTTACAATTTGCATCAGTAAATGATGTATCTTGATTAGATAGAGAGCTACCTCGCGGGGAGAAATGTCTGCTTGATTGCTGAATATAGGCCATATCACTATTGAAATCACTATTCAAATGATCAAATGTTTAGACTAAGACTTCTCTACATTTTTGCACACTGCAATCTCACTGAACTCAACTTAAGTTTATAGTGCTGGTAGATAAAGACCATCGATGATATGATTAGTACATTAGTAGATTGATGAACCTTAAATCCTGATTCACACAATTATTTTGTTCTACCATTAGAAGTGATTATCTTTAGTATTTGTCGTAGATTTAATCTGGATAAATATTTCAAGTCAAATATGCTCCAAGAGCATTATTTGAATGAATTACACTGCTCCGGGATCATATTTGCTACATGCACTGGCAGCCTTTCTACTGTACTGTATAAACAGGCATGAGAAATTTCAAGTTTAAACCTGAAATCAAGCTTTTCGGTTGCCCAAATTTCTCCACTTTCTTTTAATATCAGCCCTTTTGACATTTTTAGCCCAATTTCATGCACTTCGCATTCTTTCATGCATGATCATTCTCATGCCTGTATATATTTGGTTATTTCGTTATACCGACAATAAGCCTGCTATAATATAAGATACAAGAAGCGCTGGGCTTAAAAGGACAATCCAGTCCATTTCCCCCTGGAAAATCTCGACCTAAGTAGTGTAATCGGTTTGTTAACTTGCTAGTTTTGTTTTATTTTTGATTTGTTTGTTTGTCATTCATTACCCTGGATTTTTTTTTTTCAATATTAATTTTGAAAGATTTATTAGTCTTCACATATATGTAACTAGATTTCGCGGTTCTCGGGTTGATTCCCCTAAATTAGTATCTGGATGTAGGTCGTTACAAAACATGCTAAAGTAATAAAATCAATTAAGTTTCTCCTATTCAAATGTTAACTACGGACAAAAATATTGCACCCCGGAAATAGACATGTAACGTTCTGCTGTAATAGGCCTCTGCACGTGTGCCATATTGAAATGTGTTGAAAATAGGCCTATTGATCGGATGAGATGCACCTGCACGATTAGCCACACTGTAATGCTTTCCGATGCTCGCACTGCACCCGTCGGTACTCTGTGCAGCCACGAGCATACAATAACGTGCGGACAGAGGGATGGACAGACACGCCATGATTAGTATCATGATATGACATATATATGATATAAGATTTATATATATATACATGTACTAGCTATATTTACTTTATATACACTCATTTGTTATATATTTGAGACATAATATTATATAATGTTATAATTTTGTGACTCCTTAAATACATGAAGGTAGAACCCTGAATGTTGCGTCACTCATTTTTTACATTAGGATACCCACTTACAACTAGCAACCAAATAATGTGCTGCTCAGTATAAAAGCAGACATGTGTTTGATAGAGTGGAAGTTGATTTGGGCATAAAATACAGAGTTATATAATTTACAGCGCAAGTGGTCATGGGAAAGGCAAAGTAGACTCAGCTACAGGTTTCTTAAAAACTAAGCCAAAGCGTGCAATTATCTCAAATCTTGAATTGCACATTGCAGATGCAAAAACATTTGTACCAATTTGCTGAGGAAAATCTAGCTATTCTCACAGAGAAGCAACTTCAGAATTATTGGGAGTCCTGTATGATCTTTAACAAAAATGGTTTCAGCCTTCTGAATGTTGCGTCACTCATTTTTTACATTAGGATACCCACTAGTAACCAAATACACTGTTCCAAAAGGAACCGACTGATTTACTAACTGACTTCCCATACCATCTGTTTGTCACATCCTGGCAACATCGTCAGTGGGAAGAACTTTATATTAAAAATCTGCCTTTAGACCATGCAGCCATTGAGATGTACTTAAGGGGAAACTTTACAACCTTCTTCTAAGAAGAAGTGCAGTCTTTGCACTGGGCCAAGTCACAATGTACGATCCATTCCTGGGAATCCATTCATGCATTTTGTGGAGGATCAGTGTACCTGATGACAAGACTGCCAATACACACCTCAAAGAGCATTGGCTAATTATATCTGAAGACTTGAACCATCACAACAACTTTGTTAATCATAATTTAAATCATATCGTAGCACCTAAACTACAACAAATTGGCTGTGAAATGACTACATTGCACCAAAGAACTGACGGATGTGCTACGCAGTATAAAAGCAGACATGTGTTTGGTATAGTGGAAGTTGACTTGGGCATAAAATACAGAGTTAATTATAGTGCAAGTGGCCATGGTAAAGGCGAAGTAGACTCCACTGCAGGTTTTTTAAAAACTAAGCGTGCAATTATCTCAAATCTTGAATTGCACATTGCAGATGCAAGAGAAGCAACTTTAGAATTATTGGAGTCCTGTATGATCGTTAACAAAAAATGGTTAGGGAGCACGCAAATTTATGCTGCATGTAGGAATCCTCCCTGCATGATGAAGAAGTTAGACTCAAACCGCAACTGCCCATCATGCAAACAGCAAGCACCAGCAGACGACACAACAACAAATATCACCTGCGATTTAGGAGTTGAAAACAACGGCACAACATACACATACAGAGCATTCGGACGCGTAGTTCGTACCATTATGAGCCACTTTAACATCCCAGAAACAACACCAGACACCATTGAAGACGACATCCTGGACAACTTGCCCATACCCATTCAATATGCTTTGAGCACTGGATCGTATGCCAAAGTCTTGTCGTATATACAATTTTAAGACATTAGGTCACCATGCTTCATTATCTAGCAAACCTATTTCTCACACCTACAATAGCCAAGATGGTTTCCATTTGTAACTTTGTGTATACAAGCAGAACACTTTAAACCTGAACTGTCTAATCAGGATTTGCTGTTTGCTGTAAACTATGTGGGGTTTGGACTAACAGGCAATTGGACCAAGTGGTAATTGGACTAAGTGGTAATTGGACCCCAAGAGGTAATGAACTAAGTGGTAATTGGACTAAGTGGCAATTGGACTAAGTGGCAATTGGACCAAGTGGTAATTGGACCAAGTGGCAATTGGACCAAGTGGTAATGGACTAAGTAGGTTTTGGACCAATTGGCAACTGGACCAAGTGGTAATTGGACCAAGCGGTAGTGGACTAAGTGGGCTTTGGACCAAGTGGCAATTGGACCAAGTGGTAATTGGACCAAGTGGTAATTGGACCAAGTGGTAATGGACCAACTGGGTTTTGGACCAACAGGCAATTGGACTAACAGGGAATTGGACCAAGTAGAAATGGACTAAGTACTAACTGGCAATGGACCAAATGGGTTTGGACCAAGTGGCGACATCCCTTTCAAATTTGCAGGAGGCTTTTAATCACTCTCCTCAAGTCCTACAGGAGAGCACTGGAAGCCTTTCTACTGTACTGTATATACAGGCATGAGAAATTTCAAGTTTAAACCTGAAATCAAGCTTTATGGTTGTCCAAATTTCTCCACTTTCTTGTAAAATCAGCCCTTTTGACATTTTAGGTCCAATTACCACTTGGTCCAAAACTCATTTAGTCCATTATCACTTGGTCCAATTACCACTTGGTCCAATTACCACTTGGTCCAATTACCACTTAGTCCAATTACCACTTGATTCAATAAGAGGGTAGAGATAAACCATCCCAACATCTGGAGGCTTATCAAGGTGCTGAATAAGGAGCAAGCAGCAACTGCAGCCACTAAGTTGCAGCCGGTCAAAACCTGGTTAGAAGAAACCGGAAGTACATACAGATTAACCAGCGCATTCAAACCCTCACGCAGGACTATCAGAATGGGGGCAATCCAACAGGACTTTCTTAGAGGCATTGCTTACAATTTGCATCAGTAAATGATGGATCTTGATTAGATAGAGAGCTACCTCATGGGGAGAGATGTCTGCTTGAATACTGAATATAGCCCCCCCCCCCCATATTACTATTGAAATCACTATTCAAATGATCAAATGTTTAGACTAAGACTTCTCTACATTTTTGCACACTGTGCAATCTCACTGAACTCAACTTTAAGTTTATAGTGCTGGTAGACCATCGATGATATGATTAGTACTTTAGTAGATTGATGAACCTTAAATCCTGATTCACACAATTATTTTGTTCTACCATTAGAAGTGATTATCTTTAGTATTTGTCGTAGATTTAATCTGGATAAATATTTCAAGTCAAATATGCTCCAAGAGCATTATTTGAATGAATTACACTGCTCCGGGATCATATTTGCTACATGCACCTGCATAGAGTCATAAATTTTAGTAACATTTTCTGCTATGCCCCAGGCTGATGGACCCTCGGCCTGGCAAAGTATTATTGCAAGGTCCTTTTGTATTCAGACTTGTCAATATCCTGTAACGGTAATTAAAATCATGTAAATGCAAAGGGGTGTGAGCCACCTGTCTAAGCACTCACATGTGGCGGTACGAACAAGCACCACACTTTGCCCCCCCCCCCCCTATTTTGACAGACACCTTTTCTGTCCAAATGGGTTTGGACCAAGTGGCGACATCCCTTTTCAAATTTGCAGGAGGCTTTTAATCACTCTCCTCAAGTCCTACAGGAGAGCACTGGAAGCCTTTCTACTGTACTGTATAAACAGGCATGAGAAATTTCCAGTTTAAACCTGAAATCAAGCTTTTCGGTTGTCCAAATTTCTCCACTTTCTTTTAATATCAGCCCTTTTGACATTTTTAGCCCAATTTTATGCACTTCACATTCTTTCATGCATGATCATTCTCATGCCTGTATATATTTGGTTATTTTGTTACACCGACAATAAGCCTGCTATAATATAAGATACAAGAAGCGCTGGGCTAGTTAAAAAGGACAATCCAGTCCATTTCCCCCTGGAAAATCTCGACCTAAGTAGTGTAATCGGTTTATTAACTTGCTTGTTTTGTTTTATTTTTGATTTGTTTGTTTGTCATTCACTACCCTGAATTTTTTTTTTCAATATTAATTTTGAAAGATTTATTAGTCTTCACATTATATGTAACTAGATTTCGTGGTTCTCTGGTTGATTCCCCTAAATTAGTATCTGGATGTAGGTCTTTACAAAACATGCTAAAGTAATCAAATCAATTAAGTTTCTACTATTCAAATGTTAACTACACTGTAATGCTTTCCGATGCTCGCACTGCACCCGTCGGTACTCCGTGCAGCCACGCGCATACGATAACGTGCGGACAGAGGGATGGACGGACACGCCATGATTAGTATCATGATATGACATATATACATGTATGATATAAGATTTATATATATATACATGTACTAGCTATATTTACTTTATATACAATCATTTGTTATATATTTGAGACATATTATATATGTGACTCCTTAAATACATGAAGGTAGAACCCTGAATGTTGCGTCACTCATTTTTTACATTAGGATACCCACTTACAACTAGCAACCAAATAATAATAACCAACCAAAGCGTGCAATTATCTCAAATCTTGAATTGCACATTGCAGATGCAAAAGATTTGTACCAATTTGCTGAGGAAAATCTAGCTGAAAGAAGCATTCCTGCAAATTCAATGTTGTACAAATGTACATGAGGCAATTTTTTTATGTAGGTGGGAATGAAGTTTTTAAGGGACAACTCCTACTCTCAACCAATGTACACAAGGCATGCAAAGGTCTTAACAACATATACATTTTTTGTAGCAATATCATACTAATGTTGATACGAGGTGCCGATGCAGATATGTCTATCAATAATAAGGTAACAAAAGATATTAGAATATTCAAGTGTGATAAAACTACTACCTCACAACTTTTAATCAATATTTTGTATAATCAGTAAGGCTAATCATTTTATTTTTGTACTGACATTTTTATAACTGATGACTCAAATTCTTTTCCAACATATACAAGGCATGCAAGTGATGCAAAGGTCCTAACAACATACATTTGTAGCAAGACATCATACTAATGTTGGTTCGGGGTGATGCGGATGATTATTTCCATCACAATAAAGGTACAGAAGATATCAACTGCTCAGTGCCAGAGGGTAAAGTGGGTAAAGCGCAATAGCTGCCATGTGTAGATGAGTACAAAATACTGTGTGTAAATTGTCAAATGTTCATAGGGCAGCTATTGCACTTACCCACTTTTGGAGCTGAGCAGTCAGTATTAGAATATTCAAGTGTGACATGAGACTGACTGATGAGTGAGCACATATTCGACACCTCGGCTGGTGGTACATATGTTGAAGCAGCTATGTACTCCATTGGTGTCAGTAATGAGCAGCTGGTGAGGAATGTAGCCATTCGCTTGAGGAATCAGATATGTCTTGCGGAAAACAGTACCCTGGCCTCAATATGTAACAGAGCTGGAGAAGGAGGAACAACTCTAGATGATACCTCACAACTTGTAGGCAATATATTTTATGTAAGGCTTAATTATTTTACTTTCCTAAATCAATAGATTTATAACTGGTGACTCCAACTCGCAAATAACATACAAAGGGCATGCACAAATCCTAACAAGGTATAGTGACACATCATACTAATGTTGATTTGTGCACAGACTGATATTTCCATCAAAAACACAGTTTTGAACTAAGAAACCATAAATATTTTTAAAAAAATCTTCAACAAGGATCAACTAGTAGAAAGAAACCTTGATAATATTAAAAAATATCTTCAACAAGGGTCAACCAATGTGGGAATAAATACAAAGAAACTCTCACAGCTTGGATATGGAAAGTGGTTGAAAAGTGTTATTCAACATAGAGAAGTTTAAAGAGAAGGATCACTTGAAGAGTGGAGGTAATCCATCGGAATCAAATTTGCAAGCATTTATATTTGTAAACTATAATCATTGATTTGTCTGGCATGCAAACCAATCTACTCAAAACATAGCAATTGATGAACTTCCTACTCATCCAGTTTTTGTACCATACAGTACCTCAAGTTGAGACCATAACATGTACATATAGGCAAGCATGCTTGCACTGATCATGTCCAACAACCCTGTTGTTCCATAATGACATGTCGCCAGTCAAAGGACTCAATTTAATGCAGTATTGTATAAGGCCATAAATTTGGCAAATATTCCAGGATATTTTAGGTCCCATCCCATGCCTTGATTTCAACCACACAATAATTGCATCTCAGTAGCAGACAAAAGTGATTTGAACAAGCAAAGTGTTTCATCCCTGCCCTCCAAACTAAAACACAGTATCTGCTTTCCATATTGCTAGCAGATATCGCCTTTTACTTTGAGGCACACCAATTCAAAATATTTGCCAAATCAAAGTGCTGTATCGGTTGTTATTTACACACTTGCCCAATATAGTATCCAGCCATCTGAATACAACTCTGCAATACAATCAATTTGAAAATGTAAAAAATCCCATAGGAATATTGCCACAATTGCCTTGATGAACCGACTACACTGAGCAAAGAGCAGTCCAGTGTTAGTCTAATGTACACATGAGGTGTACCTATACTGGGTCACTTTAATAAGGAACCTGCCTGTGTACAATACAAATTACTGCATAGTGGGATATTTTCACTCGGTTAATTTTTGCATGATTTTATCAATTCTGGACAGTTTAGTGGGTGGGTTTAATTCACATTTCCAAATATATTCACATTAAGTTCTATGTGTAATAAATATTTTTCCTGGATTAAAAGCTTGTCGCTGCCTCTTCGACCGCAAAAAGCGGGATAATTAAACCCTGTGAAAATTTCCCGCAATACAGTATCAAAAGTTGTTTTGACAAAATCAAAAGTAGAAATAAGAACATAGATATCATGATATCATACAAAGTAGCTCATTCTTTTTTCAAATAGTCTGTCAAATTTCAGTGTGATGAGGATCGACTCAAATTACAAAAGAACCGTACTGATGAAACCAGCTTTGACTTTATTTCCATGTTCTTATCTCTCCCTTTGCTTGTATAGATTTCTTACACTACTACTCTAACCTCCTCATCTTGCTGACAGCTCTCCATAGACAGCCACTGCTGACACTTGCAATTGGTTCTGCCATATAGGTAATCCATCAACATATTAAGTAACAAGGGAATCAAAATTCTGGACTCACCAACAAAATAATTTTAAGGGTCTTCATTAACCTGTAGAGATTTGCTTGGTGTTTTGGACATATTATAATGGCATTTGGCCATATATTACTACTTTGAAAATACTACTGGATGACTCAAAACATTCATAACCCTTTGAAGTACTGTATTCATTCCAATTTTTTCATAAGGGGTGTTTATTAGAGACAAATTTATGTACGTTCTATAAGGGTCTTGAGATATTGTAGTAGCTTTTCTGATGCAGAAAATGTAACTAAATATTGCAATTAAGTTTACACAGGATTTCTAATCTTCCAGCTATTTCACTCTGTCAACGTAAATCTGTCACTTCAACATTAATGGTACTCTTTAGCAAATTGACAATACCATGGGTGGGCGCTTATTGGGACATGGGCGCTTATTGGAATTAATACGGTACTTAAATAGTGCACAGAGGTTATATTAAGACAGTATGGACTCTACCATATGTTACTATATTTGTGCGTAGCTCAAGGTGGAAGTGTACCTCCAGATTGTTTTGCTATGCTGAGAAGGTACACTATTTCATGTGTATGGCAGAGTAACCATAACATCACACACAGTCTCTAAAATAACCTTTTTTGGTCAACACATATGGTTAATACGGCATTACTTGGAAATACCATTACATCACTGCCTATAGGAACTGAAAAAGCATTATAGAGGGGTACCTACTGTGGGAACAAAATGTATACCCCAATCAAAATGCTGTTGTCACTTCGCTTCTCTTTGATGCCTCTCCTTCCTCCAGAGCACTACCTACTAGTTCTTTTGAAGACCTGCTATCTAGTTGCTTTTGTTGCTCCCTCCTTCCTACTTCTTCTGCTTCTGGGGCAAGTATTGAGTCATCTTATCAGCTGCTTTTAGATTGCTTTTGTTGCTTCCCTCCTTTCCACATCTTCGTTAACTTTTTCATGCTGTATACATATGTCTTTGATAATCCTGAGGCATAAAAAGATATACAATAAAATTTGTACAAATTAACACACAAGATGGAAGAGAAACTTTTTACAACAATGTGGAAAGCACCCATGATGCTCATACCATGGGATCTGAAAGCAGTGTCAGAAATAAGAAAAAAATGGAGGTTGTCCTGAGGACAACTAAAGCATCAATTTTGCTTGTCCTCAAAACATTTCAGTTGTCCTCAAAATGTGTCATATTTATGAGTGCAAAAAATCAAATTTGTTTGTTGTTTTTGGCTTTGGAAATTTGTAGCTCTACAAATTGGTCAATCTGTGCAAGCTTCAAAATTCACCAATGCAGTTCTTGAGCACTGGCACCATTGGTTAACTCAGTGAAATGGTTAATTAAAAATATTCAGAAACTTTGTGGACATGCTGAACAAGTGCACAGCACAGCATAATACTGTGTGCTAGCAGTGGTTCGTAAATGCTTAATGATACAAATTGCAATAAAACATGACAAGGCAAAACTTAATGTCAAGTTTTATTTTATTTATAAATCATGATTTTGGAGGTAAAATATATATTGCCCAGGGGACTAGTACATAGCTCATTATGGTTATCCCCAGTGATTTTTGGACTAGAGGACAAGAGGATAAATGCTTATTTCGAACACTGTCTGAAAGTGAGCCATATAAGGCCTAAATATTTTTTTTTTAGTTTCCAGTAACCTGCCTGTGTCTGTATAAAAGGTGCAACACTCCCTCTAAAAAATTACCCTTTCAAGACAAAATCAATTTCTTAGTATTGTCTGTGTCTAAAGCCTGAGGTTACCCGAAATCACATACACTATTATTTTTTGTACAAGCCAGGCAGCAAATACCAGCAAAAATCTCCTTGAATATCCGCTTCTTCCATACAAAAATAGTTTATGCTTGTGATAATGCAAATATTTTCATGACGTACACACATTTTAATTACTAATTACAAAATTAAATATTTAATAGGCTTATCAATTTGAGAGCCGATGTATTGTTCCGCAACTTCCGACAGCAAAAAGCAGCGGTGTTAGGGTTAATCATACTATAGAGGCCTTCAAACACAAAGACCTATGCTATGATCATACTTAATCACCTCCAGCTTATGTGTTGAACACTAATTAACCCTATTAGTTTAACCCCCTGAGTACTACCTGCCGATCTAACAATGCCTCTGATTGGTCAATTACATGATATCTTCACTTTAATCACCAATCAGAATGGAGTTTTGCAAATAATTCACCCCAATTTTTGTGTGGTGAAATTATTCTAACAATGTTGCTGATTGGCCCAATTGATAATGAAAACTTATTTTTGGCCAATCGGCAGGTAGTTCTCATGGGGTTAATAGTATACATATTTACATTTTATTTGACAAGTGAATATTTGCTCGTTACAATATTTCATCTTCCCGTCAGAGGAATGACCGAGTCAACAAATTACCCTAATGAACCTATTCAACATTAGTTGTTAGTGACGTATGCATTGTTGCATTTGCAAAATTGAAAACAAAAACAAACCTAATGAACCTATTCAACATTAGTTGTTATTGACGTATGCATTGTCGCATTTCTATATTGCACAATTTGAAAACAAAAACAAACCTAATGAACCTATTCAACATTAGTTGTTATTGACGTATGCATTGTCTCATTTCTATATTGCACAATTTGAAAACAAAAACAAACCTAATGAACCTATTCAACAATATTAGTTGTTATTGGCGTATGTATTGTCGCATTTCTATATTGCACAATTTGAAAACAAAAACAAACCTAATGAACCTATTCAACAATATTAGTTGTTATTGACGTATGCATTGTCGCATTTCTATATTGCACAATTTGAAAACAAAAACAAACCTAATGAACCTATTCAACATTAGTTGTTATTGACGTATGCATTGTCTCATTTCTATATTGCACAATTTGAAAACAAAAACAAACCTAATGAACCTATTCAACAATATTAGTTGTTATTGACGTATGCATTGTCGCATTTCTATATTGCACAATTTGAAAACAAAAACAAACCTAATGAACCTATTCAACAATATTAGTTGTTATTGACGTATGCATTGTCGCATTTCTATATTGCACAATTTGAAAACAAAAACAAACCTAATGAACCTATTCAACAATATTAGTTGTTAGTGGCGTATGCATTGTCGCATTTCTATATTGCACAATTTGAAAACAAAAACAAAATCAGGCAATTAAGAAAACACCATGTTTCTTTGTTATTTCCTATCAGCTTTAACTTATCTGTTTTCAATTTAGTTGTTCAAAATGCTAATCAGTCCTAATGATGTATTCATTGTTGCATCTCAGAATGAACATTTGGAAAACAAAATAATGGACTTAACCCCATGAGAACTACCTGCCGATTGGCCAAAAAGAAGTTTTCTTCATTATCAATTAGACCAATCAGCGACATTGTTAGAATAATTTCTCCACACAAAAAATAAGGGTGAATTATTTGCAGAGCTCCATTCTGATTGGTGATTAAAGTGAAGATATCATGTAATTGACCAATCAGAGGCAATGTTAGATCGGCAGGTAGTGCTCAGGGGGTTAAGGCAAGTTGGATGGTAGGAGCCAAATTTGTGCAGTTCTAGCCATTTATCTAATACATAGGCAGTCCAAGATAGGTCATCTGCTGAAGATTTTCCCCCCATTTTCAGCCCATGTGACCTTTTGACCTCAGTGTGTGACCTTGAACACCACTATTACATAATATTATAAGTTCCCATAGTGCAGCTATAGCCCAAGATTAATATCAAATTGCATGGATTGAGCCCATATTGATTGGTTGGACTATGAGTTTCAAAATAGTACTGGGCTCCTCATAGCGAGACCAATAAATCTTGTGTGTAAAGCATCCAATTTTATCATTATTATGTTTTAGATCCAATATTTTTCACACACTTGGATTCATCAAAATATAATAATGATATAAAATTGGATTGATTGAGCCCAATACAAAAATTAATTGGTTTAGCTACAAGTTTTAAAATATTGGAGGAGATGTAGTCATAATCTTTTTGGAGCACTGCACAAAAACTGTCAGGAAAATGCCATGCAAAACTGTGATAATTTTTTTTTTGGGGGGGGGGGGGGCAATTTTCACAATCTTGTAACAATTTTTTGGTTAAAAATCTGATTTGTGCAGGAAGTGATTTTTGGTTGAAAATTAGATTTTTGATCAAAAACTTTTATTTTTGTTGCTTTAAAATGCATTTTTTTGTTCAAAATGTGATTTTTGGTCAAAAATGTGATTTTGGTTAAAAATGTGATTCTTGGCCACACATGAGTTGGTCAAAATCACAACCTCATACTTATCATAAAAATGGAGCAACCCCATACATTTGTGGGTAAAAATGTAACTTTTAGTCAAAAAGGTGATTTTTGGTCAAAAACAAGATTTTGGTCAAAATGATATTTTTTGGTTTAAAAAAAACCCAGTAGGATGAGTCTATCCAACATACAGCCTAAATGTTGAGTATATTTTCGAATACAAGTGTTGAATATATTGGACTCTTTAACTCTGTGCAAAGTATAAAAACATAAAGATGGTTGCAATACGATTTGAACCGTTTATATGTGACCAAATTTAACCAAAAACCTTATTATTGACGGCCAACTGACAGACACACTGACTGACAGACACACTGATGCATGACTTGCGATGCCATAAGGTCTTGTCCATTGGACAACCTTAACACTGCATTGTACTTTTAAGAAAATTATAAATATTATAGGTCTTACAAAAAATGAGTCAAGGAAGCCAATCTTTTATTTGTGTGAATGTTTGAGTGCAAACACCAGAAGATCATGCTCCCCTCCAACCTGCCTTAAAATAAAACACACACCAAGCAGCTATTGGTGCTAATTATTTTACCTGCTGTGAATATTCCTTTGATGCTCTGTGTCTTGGTGGATGATTTCACAATATTTTTCACACCTGCAATGACAGAGATTAACGAGGTTAATCAATGGGTGTAGGAAAGACCGGACTCCGGCTTGAGACTGGACTCGGACTTGAGACCGGGCTTGGATTCAAGACTGGACTCGGTCTTGAGTCCCTAATTTGATGGATTCTGACTCTGGCTTGGCTGTGCCAACCTTGGCTGTACCAATGGCTTGACTCAAGGACCCGGATCCGAGTCCAGCTAATTATATGTATGCTTACTTACTTGCTTAATTCGAGTGGTGTCCCCGAACTAATGGTTTTCCACAACTTTCTGTCCTCCATTACTGTCCTGAAGTCTGCTGCCTCAAGTCCAATGTCATCTTTCAGGATGTCTATGTAGGTCAGGGCGGGGCTTCCAGGTTTCCGCATCAAGTGCTCTTGTGGCTTATTTTTGGAAGATCTCCATATAGGTCTGTCTTTGTCATGTTCCTTCCAGTTCACATTCAGAACAGTCCCATGGCTATTTCCTCTACATCTTCAAGGATTTCAATCCTACTGCACACTATGGTGTGTACATCTTTTGAATATTTTGATAAGTGTTCAGGGATTTCCAATCAAACTGTTTTTTCCTAGGTAAAGTCTTGCTTTTCGGAGCCTTTTTTATAGGCTTACTTTACTCTTGCCAACACTATTCTGTGATCAGAGCTCACACTAGCAAAGGTGTTGACGTCTTAGCATTCTGCAGACTGTTCCTTCACGAGTATACATGTACATGTATACATGTAGTCCAGTTGGTACTTATTCCTTCCTGAGCTTGTAAATGTCCATAATTTCCTAGCTTTCTTACAAAACTGTGTGTTTGCAATAATGAGATTCTTCTCCGTTGCTAGTTCCACAAGGTACTTTCCATTTCTGTTAGTGGATGTCATGGTATGTTAACTTAGCATCATCCAGTCCCAATTCTAGCATTGAAATCATCCATTATGAGCAATGATGGATTCATTGGCTCTCCTCATATAATAAAGCTAATTTCAATGCGGACTGAAAATGATTGTAAATGCAATATTTACTCCACAACCTTTCCAACAAATCGACAATGTTATATTAACAATAGGCGGTTTTATGATCATACTCCTACTCCTATCAGATGTATTTCTAATATTTTTCCCCAAATGCATATCGGAAGTGAAGCTACATTCACTAAATCTAATTAAACATTATTTATTTAGGCCTATAGCCTCAGTAATATAGACATATAAGCATTAATGTAATTAGAAAAGCCATAGTCTGGAAACACTTAATTGCTAAAAGCATCATTTATCATACATGTACATGCATATATGAAAAGAGCAATAGTACATTAGCCTTGCCTGAATCGAGCATTCACATAAAGTATGCATTATTCCCCTGAACTAGTTAATTAACAATGTAATGCAACATCCATCATGTCAAATGCCAATTGGCAAATATACTGCAAATAAAAGAATTTCATACCCATGTCGAATAAATCATCAAGAGACTGATCAGGGCAAAAAAGAATGATAATTTTTAGCATTTTTAGATGTTCTCCATGTGGCTATTTTCACCAGAGCCATTTTTTAAAATTTCACAAAAATTGTGTATATGACCCTTGGATGACCTTTAACTGTATCATCAAGCTTCAAAATAACCAGGCACCCAGGAGCCATTTACCCAATGGTCATAGCGTTCTGGCTCCTGGTCCACACCAAAATCATATGAACCAGGCTCTACATTGTAGAGCCTGGTAGTTAAAGCAGGTTTCGTATTTAATGTGTACAATTGAAATTGAAATGACTCAGGACCAGGAGTTGCTTTTTCCAAATGTGTGGCTCCTGGTCCAGATCTGCTTATTTTGAGGCTTGTGTATCATCCATGACACCCCACTTCACCCTTAATCATAATGACCTATCCATAATGGACTGAACATTTAACAAGCAAAATATTTGTCATTATAATATATATTACAAATATTGGTATATGACATATGGTACAGATGGTATATAAAACGACTTATAAAATCCTGCCATCATGGCGTCATGTTAAAGGTTCATTATAACCCGTATGGTTATCTAAATTCATTAATTTAATATTTGAGGACAATTTCTATACCCATTTAATGTGTATGTGGTTCCCTGCTTTTTTCAAATTTTCTTTTCTTTTATGCAACAAATTCTGTGTTTCATCAATTGAGCAGGGCCGATGAGCCATACAAATTTAATGCTATATTGAATGAATGAATGAATGAATGAATGAATGAATGAATGCGAAATTAAAATATTGACTGCATAGTCTCTTTCTGAACAAAGTTTAGGCAAGACAAAAATCATGCACATCATGATGCACATTATTCTGAAAATTTCCCCAAGCCTGAAACCTTTTAAAGATCAGGTTTGATCTGGCTTCATCATTGTTTTTTAAGTTAGCAACACATGTTCTAAATACTAGCCTAATGCATACATGTGTTTAATTACAGCAAAAAAAACACCCATTACTAATGACCTAATGACTTACTAATGACTTACCCTAATGACTTACTAATGACCTAATCAGGAGGCGTTATTTAGAGGTTAATAACTGTGCATCAGTTATTTGGAGGGCATTGTGAACAATCTAAACATTTTGCTTTTGGAACTGAGGAATATCCCGAGGGTCGTAGCCCCAAAGGATATTCCGAGGTACATAAAGCAAAATGTATAGATTTTTCAAAATGCCCAACATAATACTGATGCAAAGTTATTAAGGGATCTAAAATGAGCGTTTATTGCGTTTCGATAGTATTTTTTGTGGCACATGAGAGCACCTCAGAGCTATCGAATTGTATTCTGAATCTGAAGCATGTCTTTCTGATATCAAATAATTTTCATTTTTGAAAATCACAATATAATACAAATTTTATGAAAAATTATAAAAATTTGATATTTTTCAAATTTTTGATATATAACAGTCCTCAAGTAAATTATATAAATCTAATGATATATTCTTAAAGTGTATGTAGCAGGGAGGAAAAGCCGACGGTCAATTGAAAATTTTGACCTTTCATATTGAAGATATGGATTTTTCCCCAAAAGACCTAATTTTTTGGGTGTTTTGGGGAAAAATCCATATCTTCAATGAAAAGGTCAAAATTTTCAATTGATCGTCGGCTTTTCAACCCACCTACATACACTTTAAGTATAAATCATCAGATTTATCAAGTTTACTTCAAGTACTGTTAAATATCAAAAATATCAATTTTAATGATTTGCCATAAAATGTGTATTAAATTGCGAATTTCAAAATTCAAAATTATTTGATATCAGAATGACATTCTTCGTATTCAGAATGCAATTCGATATGTCTGATGTGCTCTAATGTCCCAAAATAAATACTGTCCAAACGTTCATACCCCACCCTTAACCTCATTCATAACTGCCACTTTCATCTCTTCACTTTACAAAATAACACAAAACTTTCCTCAAAAGTTTGTAAAAATAAATAATTTTTACATTTTGACTTTCCAAAAAATAAGGCTAACATATATAGGATGACCAATAACAGTGCGAATCATAATATGTGCAAATAAGGTAGTGCACAATCCAAATATGGAAGGCAAGCACACGAGCTTGATGCACAAATCTGCGCACACAGAGGTTACTAATACAATGTATATACGCTGGAACAATCACACATTTTGCGGTCAATTGTGAGATATTAATGACCTTGATTTGTGTTCGCATTTTTACAAATAATAAAATATGATTGGATTTGAACACCAAGGACTCAGACTTGGATGTGTTGGATTTGACTTCAGCCATGTTCATATGATGTAACATAATGCACAATAGAGTGTGGTGAAAAACACTGTTTTTATTAAATTGACTTGGAACTCTCACTCAGAAAATTTTACTGCTGTCTGTATAGCGCGATAGACACCCACATGATAAAGGATGCAAAGCCGGTGGGATGTTTCTCACTAGGTTTTATGCAAAAAGTATGATTATGATGTAGAAATATTATACAAAAAAAAAAAAAAAAGAAAGGATAAATGCTTTTGTTATAAAATGCTTTCTTACAGTTGTTCAACAAGAAACAAAGCAACATCTATCTATCTATTTTGTATAGTGTATTCAAGTGTTTTGTTCCTCTGAAGTCTGATGTCCTTTTTCAATAAAGCTCTTGAAGCTCTATAACAATCATTATCTGTCAACGGTATATTAAAAGATGTTTGCAACAGATTTTGCAAGTAATAAATCATTGTCACTTCCAGTCCATCAACATTTTGACGGCAAATCTATAGTGATCCTATAAATAGTATTTATATTCAATTCTTTTTAATACCAAATAAACTACATTGTCATAAGTATATAATATCTCATATTCACGGTAATTGGTTCTTTCAATCCTACACGATGCAACTAATAAAAATAGACAACCTCAGGTATTATCAAGACAGGCTCCATGTTCCTGGACAATAATTTGTTGGAAAACATTAACATTTCTGAATGCTGATTCAAAACAGCAAGGTAAGGTACTAGTTTTTTGTTTTTATTTTGAAAAAAGCAAACACCAGAAAGGAAAACCACTAAAAATTATCGGCTTGTAAGGGATGAAATCGAAACTCGACCTGCGGTTGACTGCCGGTTCCGGCGTCCAGTTTCCATTGTTTAGAACGGACGGAACCGGCGGTCAAGTTTTAATTTCATCCGTAAGAACTATTTTGATTGGTTACAAAAAGGGCTATATCATATATTGAGCCAATCAGAAATATGGTAAGACGAGTCAGTATATGGCACTATATATATTGACACTACACTGTAAAACATGCTGAAAAGTGCCGAGTAATACTGAAATCGACAAGAACAAAAGAACAGTAACACTGAAATTGTTTTTATTCAGTATAGTTTTCACTATTGTGACACTTGCATTTGACTTCTATTTATTTATTTATTTATTTATTTATATATTTATTTATTGGAAAATACACTTTTGTATCAGTGGCACACACCACAGCGATATTTCACCTATTGACCACGTACCAAATTATTATTTCTCTACTGGACTCGAACCCAAGACTGCATTGTACCTTTTGTCAAGGATGTACCAAGCACGGCCAAAGCATGTTCAAGAGACAATACCAGGCATTTATCATGAGGGCTACCATGCTGGTATCATGAATACTCGGATAAACTCTTTTGTTCATATTGCTAACAGAGTATTCTTGTGATGAGTTTATAAAAATTCGCTGTAGGAACTTTAGAGTTTAACTGATACCATGGGGTATAGTTATATTCCATGCTATTATTCTGTACTTAACTGCAAACTGAAACTCGCCTTTATAAACCTCTACCTGTTGAAGTATGTCTGTGTGCTGTAATACATCCGATCGCATGCCGAGGCGTTGAATATGTAGTAAAAGGCAGGTCCGGTAAAATCCGAAGATATGACCAAATTGATGGTTGAAGGCGGAAAAATCTCCCAAAAGGCGGAAGATGCCATATGCATGTATCTGTGCATTGTACTTGCATAGACCCTAGAAAACTTCCAAAATTTTCAACAAAACTCGAAAAATATTGTAAAACTGGAATACAAAATGTCATCATCATATTGGCCTTTGATGAAAATTTTATCAAAATAGCCCTTCGGAAATGGCTTGAATCTATTCAAATATCAACCCAGTTATTTTCTACAATACAGTATGTATTCTTGGGAATATGAGAGTTGTGAAATGATCTTTTACATGCCAGGTTTTGTTTTGCAATTTTTTGTATGGATAGTTTTCATAGTTCAGTTACTCGGGATGTTTCGGAAACGCCTCAAAATATTGCCATCAAACATTCCCATATATCAAGAGATGGCGCTATTTTTTGGGTAGGGAAATATCGCTGTGCACACCTAACCAGCGGTGCGTTCAAAAACAACATACATGAGAAACAAATAATTTAAAACACAATGCAAAATTATTACATTTTAAATACAAAAACAAAAGTAAAAGCATAAGAAATTGCCTGTCTAAACCCTAGTTGACTTGAAATGGGTCGTAAGAAGGAAAATAAAACAACATATAGAATAACAAAAATATTCAATTACACATTTTAAATAGCAACGCAGAATTCGTCACATACAAATACAAAAATTAAATATCAGTAGCATTCAAACTCAATTCAGATCTTGCCTTCACTCTTTTCACAAAGGATTTGCATAATTGATCAAGGGTGTGATAGAAATCTTCTGCCTTACTTATATTATCAAACAAATTTACATTTCCAAGGGTCATATTATACATCACAGAGATTAGTAATTCCCAAATATCAATACCATTTAAATTGATTAGCTTTCTCAAGTTCACTATAATGAGCAATGATTCAAGGTAGTAATTTCTATAACAATAGCACTGGCCAGCTCATTTCAGTGTGATTAAATCAATTTCAGTGGGATTATTAATTAAGGAATGATCATCAATTTTCAGATATGTTTCAGTCCATTTCCAGTTGAGCATGTTGAGTGCCTGTTATTGCTGCTGCCATGGTTGTAAACAATTTCAATGTAATTACCGAGAGGTCAGTTCTTTTCAGTAGATTTTCAGTATGATCAGTATGATTAAACCTTTAATATATTTTCAAATGTATTTCAGTAAATTTTCAGTGTTGATGAGCTATGAGACATATCAGGATCACTCTCCTTACCAATTCTATACTGACTAAGCATTACTCTCCAGCATTTGCAGAGCTGAATATTACAAAGGATTTTTTTCAATTCTCTCCAGGTAGTGAACCGTAATGAAAAATCACGGCATGCAAAAATTACCACTGTTACAATACTATTATAATGAGCACGTACCTTGTTTAACCAAATCTGTACAGGCTTTTTCCCTTGCTAATATGGTGAATACTTCTTGTACATCACTGTGTTTAATACCAGATAGTCTTACTACTTCATTCTTAAGATTTGAAGGCAGCTGTTCCATGTGGGAGTACAGACAGGCAGGGCTTCTGTCTTGCTGCAAACAAAGATAAAAACAACATCACCATGAAAATGAAAAGTGATGTTAATATACAACGAAGATCATAATTATGTGCTCTTATTTAAAAAAATAAGAGATATCATCAAACAAAAGTGTATTGACCCTTTGCATGGATCCACCATCTTGCTTCTAAAACGAGGTTCTCCATACAAATGCATGTGCAAAATTGTTTTTCATTTCCTTGCACGCAATTTCTGAATTGTGCCATGTTTTCACTTAGCGTATGCGATAATTAAGGCATACATATGAAATGGGTCACACAAAAAACACACCTGGTTTTGAGATGACCATGCAAATGGTTTATTGTTAATTATCAAGCCTCTTTTCTTACTCAAATTTAGCAGTTGCCCGTTATAAATTAAGAGTTGTAATGGCATTATACAGATTATACCACAGCTGCTACTTGCCCAAGTGTCTAGCTGACTCTTGAAGGTAAAAATCTCACCCACACTTATCACCCAACTTGTTAAAATATCTGGGCAAATTGTAACGCTCGTGGACAGCAACTGGCCCAATTTGTGCAAATGGGCAAGTTGATAAAAAAGTGAGGCATGAGCCCTGATGGACACCTGGAATGAGTATTTCACTCTCAGCGAGGCAGTGATTTCAATGGGTTGAGGCTGCTATTTTTTGTGCACATCTTTATAAATATATGGGCATGGTATGTGCTAACGCTTTGAGTGAATGCTTATACCCAATGAAATGTGCACTGACGTCAATGATTCGCCGCAAGTTGGGTGCAGCTTTAAATCGTTAGCACCGGTACACGCACATCACATAGATGTGTGCACCACACAGTTGCCTCAATGCATTGACATCATTGACAGAAAATAATATGTGCAATACAATCCAGCAAGATTAAGTTGTTTGTTACTCAAACTAATTTTGACTTAAATAGAAGTGTTGAGCTTCTTTAAGTTTGTATTCATTTGTTCTCTATAACATAAAGAAGTCATGTCTATAAGTCCAATGCCGATGATGTCATCATGCAACAAATGTCACATTAACTTATTTTATGGCCAACTCGAATCTAAAGTACGGGAAACACATCATACCATTGACACGTCTTACATGCACCTCGCAATATTGCAAAATCACACTCCCACACAAGTCGCAAATAATATTGTGAGTTGCGAAATAAAAAAAGTTGCAGGATTATGAATTGTACATGTATGTAGGACAATGCTGGCCATCTTGGATATGTGGGTAAAGGAACATACTACAATTACTATACTTCATAAACATTTCAAATGATTATCCCAATAAACAGTTTTGAAATTTCACCCAAACATTGCATATTTGTGGATAATTTTACACCATTCTCATACATTGTATGCCATGGTGGCATCTTGATGTGTAGAGAAAGGAAATCACAAGATGTGGGTGGAGTGTTTGTAGAAAGTGACTGTTTACCTTTCACACTGCATGTACAGCTCTATCAATAGGGGATAATTTATAGAGTGCTTGTAAGTTTTCATTTTTCATAGAGAAACTGGACTAAACCAGATGTTTTAGTCACACAATTAAGGCGTAACTGATTAATTCTTGGCAATGAATAATTACTAGTATAAAAATGATTAATTAGATACAACAGATTGAAAACATCTCTTTCTTTTTTTATATATACAAACCAGATGTTTTAGACACCTAATTAAGGCGTAACTGGTTAATCCTACATTTGATTCAGATTGGTAATGAGCAATTACTGGTTTAACAATGATTAATTACATACAATAGATTGAAAACATTTCTAGGAATTAGGGTTGTTGATTTTTTGATTTTTTAAAAAATATTTTAAAAAATCAGATTTTTATTTTATTTCAATCGACTTTTTTGATTTTGTTTAAAGTCCAAGAACTGCTATACCCCATGATAAAGTCAAAAGAGTACCAGTGGAATGCTAGTCATATGCACAATCCTACCAGGTATTTACAGAAAATCCAAACATGTTTTTACATGTAAAAATTTCAAAGAAAAAAGTTGGTAAAATCATGGGGAACAAACCTGTTGAATTCTGCACCTTGAAGATGAATTTTTAGCAATATATAAAGTGACATCATAGAGGTATTTTAATTGTATCCAACATTTTGTAGAAACATTAGGAATGAAGTAAAACAGTCAATGTAAGCAAGAAATAAGTAAGTAAGTGAAGAAAAATGGAAAAAGTTGATTTAAATCAGTGATTTAAAAAAAAAATCAAGTGATTTAAATCGGCGTGATTTAAATCAAACAACCCTGCTAGGAATATTATTTTGATTTGGTTGATTGGGTCACACAGAAAAATTGAATTCACATTACCTCAATTCGTCTCTTCTTTTTGTTCCAATATATATGTTCTGTTGATTCTAGCATTCTTTTGTAGTATTTTCTAAACTCCGTCATATTCCCTTTTACTATGTTATGCACTTTATTTTTATCTTCTCCAAAAACCATTCTGAAATCACCTACAGAAAGATCAAAATTAAGGAAACAATTTTCAGAATAAAGGGTATTAAAACTTTAAAGCCATAATGTACGATTTCCTTCAAATTTTTAATTTATTATTCTATAGACGAATCTAATTTCATGCATTCCTACACCTCAATGGCAGCCATAGCTGGGTCCCCCCCCCCCTTAGGTCTATCCCACCTAAAATGTGAAATGATGTGGCCTTAGCGGGGATATTAAACTGCATTCCATCACCCGTGTCACACGTAGACAAAAGAATGATGAAAGTTTACAACACAATACAATATAACATCGATTTTTAAGCGGCTTTAATCCACCCAATTGGGCAGTCACAACACCAGTTTGGTGCGCCGGGGACCCAGTAATAGCAATTCAGCATCAATTTTTAAGCAGATTTAATCCACCCAATTGTGCAGTAACAACACCAGTTTGGTGCAGGCGGGACCCAGTAATGGCCGACTGAATTCTGACCATAACTTGGCTTGTTGGATTCGTCTATACTCAAAATGCCTAAATATTACTAGTAATAATTGTCGGGAAGGGTTTTGTCCATTTTTGAGCTGACAAAACAAGGTCACAGTGAAAGGGCATTTATTCATGAATTACGATTTTATGTCAAACTTTGCACTGTTGAACTACAAACACAACAAATTTGGCTGATTCCATTTAGGTGCAAGTTGGGACATGTGTAAACATAACAAATATGCCAAAAAATCAGGTTTGCAAACAAATTTACCAATTTCATATTATAAGACAAATATATTGATACCTATCATGTGTTTCTGTTCATCCGATTCTGTTCTTCTTGTGTCAAACAATTGACCCAAATATTTTCAGAGTGTAATGCATACATGTTCAATATCAAAGACCCTAGATACAAGAGTGGATACAAAATCTACCATTGAACACTCACAATGGTAGATTTTGTAGCCACTCCTGCATCTAGGGTCCCTAATATTGATCCGCATTAGAACAAACAATATTTTATTGATTCCTGCTTCCCAAACCACCCCTGTATTTACATGTACATATCCTCACTCAAAACATTAATTGTCAGCCTGTTCAACTTAACTGACCTACAATGTATTCTGTCACAGGTTAAAATCTTATTGTACAATGTAGTGGTGGCTGGTGATAATTTTTTATTGTAGGGGCTATTTGGTGTGACAATCGGATGTGCATAGCAGTAACAGGACTGATCGATTCTAAGCCCTAGGTAATTCCTTGTAAAATATAGCATTTAATAATTTGGTATACTTATGATTAATATATTTATTTCAATTGAAGTGTTTAAGAATGTTCGCCTCGTTGTTTTACTTAAAATAATGATGTCGCCCGTGTTATATGAGACGATAGATGCACGACAGCGGCTAAAAACAATACCTTTATTCTCTAATTATCATAATGAACATACTATGTTCCTGTAGTAAAGGACTAATGTTGGCCGATACCGATCTGTGAATCGGAGATCGGTGCCGATATGGACTGCATCGGCCTTGAATCTGAATCGGCAGATGAGCTATCAGCTGCCGATCTAGCTTACCGATCTCTGAACTTGACAGTAATAAAAGTACACAACAATTCTTTAAGCTTACCATTACTTTCTTATGTAACATTACTACTATTTAATGCCAATATATTTCCAAAAAACGTTCTTACCACCGCACGGATCAAGTCGTTTCATACAGTATTTTATGTATGTATCCACCCTTTGATAGACCGAATTAAAATGTAAACAAACAATCACGTGTCTCACTGTCTTGTGCTTGCGCTTTTGTCGTCATGACTTGTTGCTGTTTGACATCTGTAACCTTTTGCACATACCGCAAACCTTGCTGTTGTATTTATCAATTGAACTTGCACGCTCGCGGGCAAAGACTAATATTTTCCAAAAATAAAGCCTGCCATCATTCGGCCGAAGGGATCTGTGAATTGCCCAATATACCTACCCCCTCCAGTACCCGTATAACACGTGCTTTAACGAGGCATGCAAGCGCAGAGTAACATATGGGGAATTCCATGAGCTCTTAAGTCATAACTGAGCATGCGCGATCATTTATTTATAGACGGTCGCCACATTGTCAATATTAAAACTAGTGGCATAGAACTACGAAACCGTACGATGGTACATCATTTAATGGATTAATGATTAAACTTCCGACAATCGGAGGCACTGAGTGAGTAACGCTGGGACTTGGGGTGTAAAATGGTATTTTATTTGGGTTGATATTGACATGAAAAACCTCTAAAAACGGTCATCATATTACATAGTTACAGGTTTGGGGAATTTTAATTTTAATTTTAACAGTCAAAGCTTAAAAGCTTTGACTGTTAACATTACTGGGGCCCGACTTGAATGAACTTGTACTGGTTGTAAAATAACATGTAAGGAATCTGAATCGGGATCGGATCGGCCCGATCTGCTAATTTTCAGATCGGAGATCGGCAGATCCGATCTTGGGTTGGATCAGCCAACACTATAAAGGACTTAGAGAGAAATTTGAGTAATAATATATGCTCTAGCTACATGTAAATACTAGCACACAACAGAGTGATGGAGAAGGAGGTATATAGGGCAGAAAAGTATCATGACCTTAAGGTGGTACTATACCCCCTGATAAATTTTGTGACTAATTTCACATTTTTCTTGAAAAATAACTACACACTGGTAACAAAAGTTATGTATATCACTGAAATTTCAGTGATTCAAGACAAGTGGTTCATTATATATGTTAAGAAATGGGGTACATTCTAGTGGTACCTCTTAACGAACCGCTTGTCTTGAGTCACTGAAATTCTAGTGTAGTAACTGGATTCCTTTCCCCTATATACATAACTTTTGTTACCATTGTGTTATTATTTTTTGAGAAAAATGTAAAAATATTCACAAATTTATCAAGGGGTGTAATACCACCTTAAATTTGCCAAAATAAGGAGAAGACCATCATCCCTACAATGATGTAGTTGATTTGTTGCTTTTTTCTATACGATAGGTTTAAATTTTTTGATTTTCTCTGTAAAAGCACTCAATTCTGTGCAATATGCATTGTAATCTTCCTGTTCTTGCCTTTTGCACTGGTGCCTATTTCACATTTCTAATTTTATTGCTTTGCGTGTACAATTTATTTGTTTTACTCCTTGTGTAAAATATGCATCTTGTGTTCTTTTTGCTTTTGATTTTACATGTTTTATTGTTGTATATTTCACACGTTAATGTCCTTGCTATGATCGTCTCTGATGTGCTTTCTCACACATATTTATAATTATATACCTCATATATAGATTCCTGTCTTCCGATTGGTTGAAAGTGCAGCCATTGAATTAACTATGCCCGCAAAATGAACTATGGACCGGTCCATGAAATGAACTATGGACCGGTCACGGCGCCACGATCAAACCGCGCGCTTTTTCCCAGCGTAAAATGATATTACGCACGCGTTAATGTTTTCACGCGCTATGATTACGCATAAATCGCAGATTGAAATCTGTGTGCCGTTCGCTTTGAAACTATTAATTTTTCTTCCCAAAATCGATGCTTAACCAAGCAGATGACAAGAATCTAAGATTTGGTATATAAAACAAATATTGACTGCTTTTTATTCGGGGCATGGTTAAAATTATAGGCCCGCGGTGATCTCAAAACCATGACTATGCCCCTCGGCGTACCCGAATAAAAAGCAGTCAATATTTGTATACTATGCAATATACATCAACTTTTTTACTTTATTACTATTATTATTATGTGTGTGTGTTTGCTTTGAGTGTCCGTCTCCACTTACCTGAATATGATAGCCCAGCAATGCATTTAAACAAGTATTCCTCTGAGATTTGCTCTGGGAGCATTAATAATGATGTGTACAAAGCATTCCATTGATTCTGACGCATGGCATTAAATAGTTTGGTGTCTGATGTCCTTTTTATTATTTCAACCTGTATTTCAAAAATGTAAATGTCATCATCACAAGAGAATCATAAACAATGGTGTAAACATTGTTAAAAACAGAAAAAAACTTGATTTAAAGGGTGTGACCGACCTGGCTGACAGCCTCATACCCTATTTTTTTCTTCATAAAAACTCAGATTTTGTTATAAGAAAGTTCACATTTTTCTCATTACCCCAGTAAAACTTAACACCAGTGATATGTAGATGGTGTGAACAATAACATGGCAAATTGTGGTAACCACACCAGCAGTGTGCGTACTATCTTCTGGGCCATTGTTATACACATTTTTGTTTCTCATATCAAAACGGCTGGAGTAATACAACTCAACATTGTTTTAATGCTAGGCCTCAATCAAGGCTCCCGCTAGCCTTCAAAAACTCTGCGTCCGATCGGACGCACAACTGTAAAACCTGGTCGGGAAATGTGCGTCCCACAAAATTTTTGTGCGTCCCGTACATGTAGGTTTTAAATGTGTTGGGCAACAGGGAATACAATTTTACAAAGCCCCCGATTCCTGGTATTGCATCGCATTTCATCGCAGTTTGATGCAAATATTTGACTATTTCCTTTCAGATTCCTGATGAGATTTTAAAGATTTGTGTAAATATTATTGTCAATAACAAATTACGTAAATGCAAACTTGCTGACAATGTAAATTTGACTGGTGACCTCGACCCGGAAGTATTGCAAAATGGGAGTGGTTAAATGTGAAAGGTCAATAACTCGTTTACTGATTGGTCCATTGGTTATGAATATTAATTAAGCTTTATTAGGAGAATTAGGGGTGATCAGTCAACATAATTTTCACGATTTTTATGATGATGAAGTTGGTAAGCTTATAATCACTAATTTTTGGGCTGTATCAACTTGCGTCCGACTGGACGCAACGGGTTAATGAAATTTGTTGAACATTGCGTCCAGCAATGCAAAAATGCGTCTGGACGCAAGAATTCGCGTCCAGCGGGAGCCTTGGCCTCAATGTACATGTAAGATAGAAAACAGAACATGTAAAGATTGGACCATACACCCTCCAGAGAGTTTCTCTGGAATGTTGATGGCTTTTGCACACTTTTGTTATGTATTTACCTGGTTATGGTTTTATAGGTCACATAGGGAGCCCCAGATATAGTTGATTTAGATCATATTGCTGGAAATAAATGTCCCCATGTAAATTACATCGCATTGTAAAACCAGCATTAACAGTATCCAACTCAAGTAGTTCAGAACTTAATGCATTTATACATATATTAAATCAATAGATGCATTAAGCCCTAGACTTTCTTCAGATTTTTTAACAAATTTTTTTTTTTTTTAAAGTTCCAAGGCCTTTATCATATGCAATTTACAGGGTTGTAGCTAGTATATTTTTAGTGCTGGGTGGCATTTGATGAAAATCATGCATACTTGGCAATTTGTTGTCAAAACTGACCAAATTCTTGACTAATTCAATAAAATAATTGTGCAATTATTTTGGATTCTGAGTGATGGGCTGCAATGCCAAAATTGCAGCTGAGTGGTGGGCTCCAAAACTGAGGTGTGGGCTCTCTGCCGCCCACCACCGGCCACCGTAGCTACAACTCTGGCAAATTACAGCTTAAAATTTGTGTGTAAAAAAATAACACCTGAATTAAAAAAAATAATAATAAAAAGAATGTTACGCCAATCAAACAATTTTTTTAGGCCAATGTCAAATCTTCTTTAAAAACACATATTTACCGGCTTGTGCAGTCTTCCACCTAGATATAGAGTATCCCAATGTATTAGATCTGATTTCAATGTTGACGTACTCACTACCCCATACTTGATGAGCTGTAACAAAACACCAAATCTGTGTTATTATTATAGAATTACAAGTCAATTCATTGCTTCATTACCACAAGGTCTAAAGTAATATTTTCTTGCAAACTTGGAATTTTTGATGGAGTCCAAATGAATACTTAAATATGCACCTTTGTTAAGACTGGAGCTTCTTTCAATAGCTGAAAATAAAAACTGAAAATAAAAACTTCATCAAGCACAAGGTCTTTGCTTAAGAGAAAGGCAGTATGTGTACATGTATGTATCATGTTAAAAGTTGTATTATATGATTTTGGTCCGGTTTTTGTTTTGTTATTTGCCAAGAAATATTAGTGACAACATCCATTTCAACCCGAAATAATGAGGTAAAAATATGAAAGAAACCCACTTACTATCTTGATCGATTTTAACTGTGCAGCACTATGGGGGATTCTATGTTGTAATTACAAAATTAATTCAAAATTGCTCTATTGGTACATGAAAATTTCAAACCCACCCCTGGAATTACTTTTTCTGTCAGGATTGTTCCTTCTGCAAAATGATTTAAAACACCTTTTGAATCAACTCAATCGGACAATCCGTTGCGAAGATACAGCCTTTTAAAGATTCACAAATTTGGCCATTTTTACCCCATTTTTAAGAAAATCCTGATTTTGTCATAAATTTGCATATTCACAGAGCGATAATTGTGGGAATAAAGCCAAAGAAGGCATGAGATGTATTGTTTTTGTTTATTTAATGTTCATTTATGCAAATATTAAAAATCCAGGGTCATAATTGCTATATTTGCTTCTTTACAACATTTTTAAAATGGCTGAAATCAAAAAAATAACTCTTTTGCCAGGACTTTTAAGGTAAATATGTGTGATTTTCACCGTTGAGGGCGCTATTATGTGCGAATTATGACCTTCAAAGGCCTGTATTTCCTAAACTACACAACCAAATTGTCTGATTTTTGCACAGGATTTTGCTCTGAGGGTCTAGATTGTAAAACTGAATATAGCATAATTGTACATCTTTGGGAAAATAGTTTGATGACAAAAATTATTTTGTCCGTAACTTTTTTATGCGTGACCGTACAAAAATGCTATATTCACCATCATTACGAGCAGAATATTTTCTATCTAATTAGGTAGTCGGGTTTGCACAGAAGTTACTAGGAGACAAATTTTATGGAATTCAAAATGCCCAAAAGTTTTCCAACTGCTGCAGAATCTGTTACATTTCCACCATACATTTGTGTACATGTAGGCAGGGGTACACACAATAGCTAGCATTGTGGCCACCCTACTATTGGCTGATTTCAATCAAGTGGGACATAATTACATATTGACAACAAATTCAGGTTAGAATAAATTAACCAAATTCATAAATAATTTAAAAAGGTTGTACATTATGCATGACCTTTTTTCAGCACAATTAACATGGTAATTTTTAAGCATGATATTTATAGCAGTCAACCACTCCACAATATGACACATGAGATGCCTCTGATAGAATGAATTTCAATAGCCACAAAAACAATAATTACACTGCATGGTTGTACAATAAACTACAGCATAACAACATGGGTTATTTTCCTTGCAAAGAAAGGTGAACTTGCAGAAAGTAAAGTTAGAAACTTTTGGAAAATGAACACCCAATCAAAGCCATTTGGTGGACCATTTGGCACTATTATTGTGTAAAACTTAAGTTTATTTGAAAAAGCCGAAAATTAGTGAAACTAGCGGTCACCCGTCTTTCGCGGTTGGTAAATTTTGTATATTTTGTGTACATGTAAATGTTTTATTTAATGTGATTAATGGTATGAGAGGAGATTATCATTTAGAACTTAGAAGTATAATATTTAGTATCTTTTCCATATAAATCAATGGCTTGAAATTAGATCATTGATCAAAGCAAGTCTTCGAGCCACCATATCATATCCACCGTGAGAAGTCTTGCCCCTGTGGGATGCTGGCCGCTCTGATATTTAAGATTTTTATGCATTTGTTACTACAGTACTTTTTAGCCCATTTTGGACAAATTTGTTGTACCTTTTTTTTTTTTTTTTTATCATTTTCATCCAAGTTTGTCCCCCACCTTGAAATGTACCTTGCTGCCCCCGCCTCCTGCAAAAGTCCTGGCTACATCACTGAGCAGATGAAAACAATTTTATTCACATCCCTCTTGGCCCCCTGTGGCCTGCTGGCTGATCTGATATTTTAGATTTCTATGCATTTGTTGTACTTTTTATTTGTTAGCCCATTTTGGATAAATTTATCGTACTCTTTAGCCCATTTGTGACAACCCCCCCCCATGAAATTTGCCTTGCCCCCCCCTCTCTCTCTCTGAAAAGTCCTGGCTACACCACTGTGCAGCTGAAACAATTTTATTCACATTTCCTTACACTCTATTTCATATAAAGTTATGCTCATACATTATGCTGATAACTACCACAAAGCAGAGTAGGCCTATTCATGGTAAATAAAATTCAGTGGTTTGATAAGGCAAATAGGCAATTGGATCCGGACATTTAATATGAGATGTTGACAAAGGACATTTCAGCCTCTTGAGTAAATGTTGACAGTCACCCCATGATCTGTTCCTATGGGAAGTCTCAGTGAAATTGTTCAAAAGTCACCCATTTGGGCTACCTAACCACAGGTGTGGCAACCCTGATTAATTTGTCCTTCAAAAGTTTCACTTACAAACTAATTGAATAAACAAACACTCTACTGTTGACTATAGGTTCTCCATAAAAACACAGAATACATGCTAATGTTGATAAATTAGTTGAATAAACAATAGATGTTAATTGAGTTTCTACTGTGTTTGAGACTACAGGCATACTTCTACTGTGTCATGTAATAGTTGAGACTACAGGCATAATATCCTCACACCGATGACAGGATCTTCTCTGGTCAACATTAGTGTATTGTGTTGGCCTGAAAAGTTTTAGCATGCAGGTGCTCTGGTAGTGGCTTTGAAACTAATTAACATAATTTGACACCCTTAACGTAAACAAAAACAAAATTGGACGTTTTATTGGGGTGCAGACAACTTTACTCTACGCAACGCAAAAATCCGTTTTCCGAAATAATGTAAAACGTCAGTCAACCACTCCACAATATGACACATGAGATGCCTCTGATAGAATGAATTTCAATAGCCACAAAAACAATAATTACACTGCATGGTTGTACAATAAACTACAGCATAACAACATGGGTTATTTTCCTTGCAAAGAAAGGTGAACTTGCAGAAAGTAAAGTTAGAAACTTTTGGAAAATGAACACCCAATCAAAGCCATTTGGTGGACCATTTTGGCACTATTATTGTGTAAAACTTAAGTTTATTTGAAAAAGCCGAAAATTAGTGAAATGATGGCGCAATTGAAGCCATTTGTGGACACGTTTTCACTATTTTTGTGTTAAACATAAAGTGCTGGGTGTCCAAAGCAGAAGCTAAACAGACACATGCAGGGGGTATATGAGAAGGACCCCCTCAGAAGTTTGAAAATTTTGCAAAATGGAGGTCCAATTGAAGCCATTTGGTGCATAATTTTACACTTTTTCTATCATGGGGGGGGGGGATATACCAGGGGGCGCGCACCCCTCAGCCCTCCGCCGGGATCATACCGCAAATTTAAAATATGTTCAACACAGTGGGCTTCAATATACAGCTATTTGAAACTGTAAAAATAACATTATATGTCATTTATTGCATATATCTATATACGTACCCTCTTTTCACATCTGACGAGTGTATTGTAATATACTCCAGCACCAAATCTATCTTGTACAACAGTAATCCCTTTAGGTCCCAAAAACCTCAGAGCAGAGTAGTGACTAGGATTTCTGTCCATATTTTTCCGATGCCATGATACTGGATCATCCACGGCAAACACAAAATCTATCATGTTATCCTGGTTGAAAAGGGGGAAATTAGGAAACACATATTAACATGTGTTGAACTGTTCATTATCTATTACACAGCAAGGTCTGAATAAAATGAGAACTGGTTTAATGCCATAATGTGTGATTTGGTCCACAGCGATCCCCTCAATTTTTCTTTAATTTCTACTTTTTGCAAGATTGTAATGTACTAAAATACCACATGAAAGGTTTAGCCTGAAGTGCTTTAATTACAGATGACCTTGAAATAATCCTGTAAAATGTTGCCTTTCAACGCTTTTCATTTTGACCTTGAAGTTTCATAAAAATCCAATAATCCTCAGTTTTTACAAGTATTAGGATTATAGAACTGTATACTTTGATCAGCTCGTAATCTGCGGGAATTGTTAGGCTTTTACCAAAAGTAGACCCTTGTTAAAAGTGATTATAGTTGACCTGTCTGTTGGCCTGTATTGTGTGTGTTAAATAAAGTAGGCAAAGTATGGTCTTCAGTTAATAATTTGTGATGCTTCTGACGAGATGTCACGAGACAATTCTCAAAATAAACTATATTGATATTAATCCGCGATGTTATAAGGCCCGCCAATTACGAGCTGGTCAAACTGTAGTGATGATGATATTGGGCTATGTACACTAACTAGATTCTCTAACTGTATACTGAAATTGATTGACTGAAAAAAAAGCTATTATTCACTTACAGGATTAGTATTCCCAATCTGTTTGAAAACTCCTGATCCATAGGCAAATGCTAATGTCATTTCTTGCTGTGGGAAATGACCCAGTATCCTGGTAAACAGGAATCTATTCACGTTGACAGCCATAACTGGAACCGCAATGTGGTCAAGTATTAATACTTTGTGTTACCTGTAACAATTCAGAGACATGAGCACTGGTAAGTTCATTTCCATTCCAATTTCCAAACAAAGAAACTGCATCATGGGACACAAGTACAAATAAAATCCTGTTACAGGATGTTAACAGATTTGGTACTGGAGCTAGTTGGGTTCCTCTGCAAAGTACTTGTAGGTAAGCGTTGGATTGGGGTGATGAGAAGGACAGGAGGTCCCTAAGGCCAAAAAAAAAAAATTGTTTGTTTGTCCATAAAGGCTTATGAAATAGTTGGGTCGGTAGGTCGGATTTTTTTATATTTTTTTTATAGATATTGCACTTGAAACTGACAACTGACAAGACTGGTAAATAAGTCCAAACACACAGCACTTCACTGGCTTAACTCTTGAGATGCCAGTTCTGCATAGGCCTGGCATTTTCGGGTAATTTTGTACCCGGGTACCCGGCGCATTTTTCGGGCGGGTAACGTACCAAAAATTGCAACAAAAAAAAAAAAAGTTTTTTATTTTTCGGTTTTGTAGTGTCCCTAGACCTAAACGCTAGGATCATTCATGGTTGATCTAAAAAAAAAAAAAATTCAAGATGTTTTGTATTTTTAATATGAAAATTGATACTTTGAATACATGTCATACTCTATTAATGATTTCAAAATGCATTCAAATTCAATGCATTTTGAAATCATTAATAGACTATGACATGAATACAAATTATCAATTTTCATATTAAAAATACAAAACATCTAGAATTTTTTTTTTTTTTTTAGGTCAACCATGAATGATCCTAGCATTTAGGTCTAGGTCCTGGGACACTACAAAAATTCCAACAAAAAAAAATTCCCCCCCCCCCAAAAAAACGGTCGGGACCAGGGTGCACGGTCGGTCGGACGAGGACAAACAAACAATTTTTTTTTTTTGGGCCTAACCATGACATCCGCTAACCTTAACCATGATCTCCTTCTCATCGCCTGGATCCAGTGTTTACCAAAAGGATGATCCAAATTGAGCCTCAGAAACACAAAGTGCCGTATTGTATGGGGTTTTATCAATTTAGTAATAAGTATCCTCCTTTTATCAAATTTATCTATAGGTATTTTGTTTAGGAAATAATACAACAATTTCATACTTGTTACCTAGCCGTGACTTGCGTCACGGCTAGGTCTTGAAATGCTATCGGATCTTTCTTTCTTTTTCTGGCAACAAATTTCAAACAAATTTCAAAATGCTTCTTCTCTTACATGTTACATCCTACAATGACGTCGCTTGCACATATGCATCGGCTATGTCTATGTACTATATGGTGTTCACAAATTTGGGGTCAAAGGTCATTAAGGGGTCATTTCCGGTATAAAACCAAATATCTTCAAAATGCTTCTTCTGCCACATATTATATAGTACGATGATGTCACTTGCACATATGCATCGGCTATACCCAGTGTCTATAGGGTGTTCATAGAATTGGGGTCAAAGGTCATTAAGGGGTCATTTCCGGTTAAAATCTAAAAATCTTCAAAATTCATATCTGCTACATGTAACATAGTATGTCGATGCCACTTGCACAGAAATGATCCTTATGACATCCTAAACATATTAAAATGTTTGTGACCTCAAAGGTCAAAGTTTAGGGTCAAAGGTCAAATTTTAAAATTGGTCCAATCGAGCTCAAATTCAACATTAATGATCCTTACGACATTCTAAACATGTTAAAAATATTTGTGACCCCAAAGGTCAGAGTTTAGAGGTCAAAGGTCAAATCCGTGTCATCATCGTACGTCGTCATTATCATGATCATCATCATCATCCCCCTACTCTTTCTCTACCTCATTCTTCATCATCATCACCATCATTATCATTATATCACCCCTCCTCCGATTTTCGAAAAAAAATGATTGCTACCCCTTCACCCCCCCCTCGACCTGCCAAAAATCTTTGGCCCCACCCCACCTCCCGCATTTTACCCTCCCCGGGGCTCATGGGACTCATAATTATTGTAGGCCTACATCCCCTATAAATGTGTGATGTAGTACAAACAAATGTTTTCTCTGAGGCTATATACAGTAACAGTTTCAACCATTCATATAGCCTATCTCATTTATTAATCAATGTTTGGCATGCACACCACCTGTACCACCTAATGGACCTTCATTATTTATGCAGACACATTCTATTCATGCCCACACTTGACACTACCTTCCTTATGCATGCAAACACTCTCATCAAAGTATTCTGCTCTCATAAACAGGAGAAAAGGCATACCTGAATGACCCTCATTATAAATACACTGATGGCACGCGCACATCAGTCGGCCCACACATGACTGCATTTATACCAAAAGCTAGGTCAAATCAGGGATGGGAAAGGTAACTTCAGATCTTAATTTTTTTTTTTAATGAATAGAAAGTTTACTTTTCTTTTCAGCAATAACTTTTTCAATTTTAATCATCATACATATTTACATAAAAGGCATGTTCTTTTGGGATGGTTTTATAACACAGGACCTACGAATTGAAATTATTTGTGACCCCAAAGGTCAAAGTTTATGGGTCAAATTTTTCAAATTGGTCCAATTGAGCTTAAATTCAACAGAAATGATCCTTACGACATTCTAAAGATATTAAAAATATTTGTGATCCCAAAGGTCAAAGTTTACAGGTCAAAGGTCAAATTTGAAAATTGGTCCAATCAAGCTAAAATTCAAGTGGAATGGTCCGTACCACATTCTAAACATGTTAAAAATATTTATGACCCGAAAGGTCAAAATTCAGGAGTTATTTCATCTAAGGTCATGTAGGGGTCATTTCCGCTAAAACGGCTAGGTTCAGATCTGTCTACAGTTCTAGTTGTATCTGTGCATTTGGTCTTATCACTGCTAAATAACCTAGGTGCTAAAAGGTGGGACTTTCATCAAAACACCTGGCGAAAACTAGTAACAATAAGGGTATGTTTTATAGAAATTTTGTCCTGCTAGGGGTATGTTTTTATAGAAGTCTGGTCCCATTACTTCAGTGGCGTAACTAGGGGGGCAGGGGGGCAAACATGCCCCGGGCGCTACCCTTAGGGGGGGCGCCAAATTGACCAATTCTGCGCCCCTCCAAGCAATAAAAGTCAAAATTTTCGCGCGCATTTCAAATGAATTAAAAGAACACTTTAAGACCGATATTAGTTAGAGGTAGGCCTTATTTGTCCAAAATTTCTTGCGCTCTGCGCGCAATTGTTTTAAAAGAACATTTTAAGACCGATATTCAACTTCTAGTAACCAAAATTAATTAATTGTAGGCCTTATTTGTCTTATGTGCAAAAACTGTTGGGGGATTTCGACAACTTTCTACTGCCAGATGCCATTGCCACTTTGGCTTCAGATCGTAGTACATGGAGAAACTTTGTAGTCGCCTGCTTCGCAGCCGAATGAAATGAATGAAATGAATTTGTCCAAAATGATGCGCGCTCCGCGCGCAATTGTTTCAAGAATTGGGGAGGGGGCGCCAATTTTGTTTCTTGCCCCGGGCGCTACCAACCCTAGTTACGCCACTGCATTACTTAGGGGTATATTTTACTTAGTCCCAGTAGGTAGGTATAAAAGGCGAAATAATATTTGTCATCAAACCACATCATTTTATATATCAAATTAAAGCCCTTGAGTAAAGAAATCCAAAATTGAAAACCGTTTTGTCATACATACGACATGGTCTCAGATTTGAAGCAGGTTTCACTGCCAAAGTGTGTAAAAATTCACCCCAGAGTGAAAATAGCTATGTTTAATTTCTAAGGTGTCTTTTCTAGGGTAAAATTGTTTGTAGAACATGATTTTTTGTCAAAACGCGTGCATCGTACATCGTTTTGCTACAAAATGTTGATTTGTGGCCCATTTTGCCCGAAAAACACACTTTTTGGGTGACAAAATTTTCACATGCCAACTTTGTATACTCATAGAGTCTACAATATACGGCCCTTTAAAATGTTAACATATCAGCTGAGGGTACTATTTGATGGATTCAGGCATTTGTTTTGTGATTGACTTTATCATTTGCGCGCCAGAATCATTCAAATATGACATGCCTTGTGACAATTGATATGCCAAAATAAGCTGTTTTCGGCAAAAAAATTGATTTGAAAAATCATAACTCTTGATAGGAAGGTGCTACAGTGATGGTTGACCTACTAGTACTAGTCTATGCAGTGTTGAATGGGCTTTCATTTGATACATAACTTTGTTCATTTTAACTAAGGGAAAGACTTGAAAATGTAAAAATGTTTCCCCTACCCCTTAAAATTTTGATATGTGTAAAAATTCCCGCCATTTATAAAAATCGGGATTACAAGAAAACTACAAGAGCTATAGGCTTGAAAAACTAATCAGTTATGCACAGTATACACATGTAAGTTCCTACTTGGGTATAACATTAATATCTTTCCATTCCTTCTCAATTTTCTTTTCTAATTTTTTTAACAATTTGTGACATCTGTAAATTACGTAAAATTTGACATTTCGAAAAATAGCAAAAAAAAAAAAATATGAGGGCGACATGTGTAAAAAACTAATCAGTTATTCCCATGATACAGTACTACAGGGATATAGTACCAAACTTGTGCTAAAATGCATATTTTTTTAGTTCTAATTTTTTTAACAAATTGACTTGCCACCCCATTTTTGAGCAAAATCGGGAACAATTAGTACCTGTAATATTGCGCAATCATGTGACCTATATTCAATGTGTGTGCACCAATCAGATGTCAGACTTGCACTACAACATGATGTAAGCCTTGCAGAGCCTTTATAAGTGTGCCAATAGAGTTCAAATATGTTGTGATGATGTTGTCACTTATGGATCCCATATTTTTATTTCCGTCAAAAGCATGCCTCTACTGTAATGCTCATATCAGGAAAACAATGACAGATTGTGCATTTCTGACTTCAGAAATGAATTCTGCACAAAATTTCAGTCTAAAAAACATATTTAAAACAATATTTTTTGAAACTTTATATTTTGCCATTTTTGGCAGTCAAACCTGCTTCAAATCTGAAACCGTGTCATACATAGCACTTTCCGTAGCGAAGACAGTTACATCTTGTCAAAGATAGACTTTCATTTCAGTCAACATTTCATGCATCAATTGCTAAACAGCATAGTCTCATGATAGAGCAGCTTTTCTATTATGGAACTGCTATTAAAATGTGCGATTCTTCTCATCACATATATTTGGGTAATATTATGTCTACTTGTATACAGCCGTTCTTCTTCTTCTTCCTACCTCATATGTACCGTTATGAGTATCGCACTGCGTACAGACAAGCTGTACTTATTTTTTACTCTGGAACCTAGAGTAGATGAGTGTATAAAGTGAAGTATAGACAACTTACTCGAGAACTCTAGCTTCAAATTTGCACACAACATTTACGTGCGATGCTAGAGTGCGTTGCTATCGTTTTTCGGTTGGACAGTATTTATTCTGTAAATGTTGAAATTTGGATGAATGTTAGTGTATTTTAAAATTTCCAGTTAGTGTATTAAAAATAAAACCTGGAATTTACCTGACAACAAATCAAATTTTCTTGTAATAGAAATATCATATGGGATACTGATCATGCGCAAATCGTAAAAACATAGAATAGAAACTCTGTGGCAGGCTCTGTGGAATCTCATATCGTGTGAAAATGGTATGCTTAGCCTGAGTCGCTCGGCCTATCTCGAACAAAATCGCCATACGTATCTGTTGAAAAACAAGAGGATTCATTGTACAACTCGTACTATCACGGCAATTTTTGACACAAAGATATCAGGGATGATGACGCTGTGCAGTATCCAGAAGAAGAAGATATTACCAGCACCATACATTTGTTAATTTGCTAGAACTCTAGCTTCGAATTTGCACGGTCAGACAGCGGTGCAATTTTTTACACCGGTGGTTATTTATTCTGTTAAGGTTAATGTTGATATTTGGATGAAAGTTATTTCGATGCATCAACTGTAGGCCTACCTAGAGTAAGGCCAAACACTTGTGCTGAAAGCCAAATTGGTCACTTATCGCCCACTGTTCAAAATGTGACATCTACACCAATTACAGTCCCGAAATGGTCTACTTTTTTAGCCGACCTCCATTCCGAAACATTTAGTGATAGTTAAAAATGCGATCCCCAACCCTTTGGTTACCTTTGGACGAATTTGTAGAAATCTCTGCGGAGTCTTTGTGTCTGAAATTCCCCGGTGATGAATACTACATGTACATGTATATCCGCATCGCTGTTCAGCCAGCAGCCATTCATACATGAATATGCATATCTCTGACCCCTGTAAGGTCAAACACGTGGCGTTGATTTCAACCAATCCGATCCACCGATTGTGACCACGTGGTCGGTTTCATGAATATTTAATAAGCAGCTTGATACTGACGTCATATCTGAGGTGACCAGGAGGCAGGAGCTACCATTTTGGTCAACTGAACTCGACTCGTAAATTATTTTCAATAATAGGTAATAGTAGGATTTCAATTTGTTATTAAGTTACTTGTAGTTTTGAGGAATGACAAAGTTGTTTTTGGAAACTTAGATGTTTGTTTCAACTGATGATGTAGGATCGCAAGGTGAGTGAATTCGTAAAGAGATTTCCTTGTTTGAGTGATAGTAGGATACGGGACGTAGGCTAAAATAGTACTTTGACCTGCTCTGACGTCTCAATTCACACGGAATTATTCGTACCTGCTTACCAGACAGCTAGTTCACCACGTAAACTTGTATGGCTCAAAATTCGGACCGCTCGCCATTAAGTTTACTGCTTTCTGTGTTTTGAAATTGTTGACGTTTTAATTATCCCCGATTTCCGGTCGATTATTTTAGCTGTGTCATGACGCTAGGGTACCAGCCAAACTTTAGAAAAAAAAAATCATGATCGCTGATAACGATGTGATATGGGACTTACATAGGATTACACAGAGATATTTCTTGCCAAAATTTGACCATTTCTAGGTAGCTTGGCCCTACTTTGTCTGCGTTATATGAAAAAGGACAGTCTTAAGTAAGTAAATGTGCAACGCTTTTGATGTTTTGGGAGACTGGGAGGGATCAGAACAAAAAAATGATGGAGCCTATTCTTGACTGTGTAATATTCCTTCACCACACTGCCGTACGGACAGATAGTATCAGTTTGTGAACGAGGACATCGTATAAGTTCCTTGTTAGCGTAGCTCATAGCACACACTATAGGTGGCGCTATTCGTCCATAGGGAAGTGGAATGTGCATGTACGGTCCAAAAATGGCTTTTCTGTGGGGCTCAATGGAGTAAATCACTAAAAATTAATTTTGACAACCAAAACCTAAGTGATGTTGACTTATGAAGTTATGTTGGTACTGGCATGATACTGGATTCATAAACTATCACATAGTGCAATCCATCTTCCACCAAGTCGACACTCGATTTAGCTCAAAAGCAATTTGTGTGTAAATCAAGACCATCCAAAACAGCTTTCTTACAGTAAAGAATAGGAGGTCATCTGGGGTCACATACAGTAGTGTGCATTGTACATGTGCCTACTGTCACAATTTCACACACAAAATTTTGGGCAATTTGATGACACTATTTTTGTCTGTAACTTCATAAGTATATGCACTAGAAACATGATTGACCCCTTATTGTTTAGGTAATTTAATTCTCTTTCAAATGAAAGTACTTTCAGCTAAAAATATTGAACTTCAAAATTTTATGAGCATCCCTATCCTTGTACTACCAAGACAGCAAGACTGCGTATTGCTGTTTGCTCGAGAAACACTAGCCACAAATTTGCTCACGGATGCCCTCGCATTCGTGGCTAGTGTCCTTCGCCCGGAATATCGGTCGGTAAACAAATTACGTAAGCTTACCGTTACGTAATGTCATTGTAATAACAATAGGCAATTCTGAAATACCCCCTAAATACCTCCTTGTACATAGCTTTACCTACCAATTGGTTACTATGCGTGTTGCTGACGTAATTCTCAGTTCTATGTGTCATTCCAGGTGCATTTAGGTAGATATTTCATCACTATTTCTAGAGAAATTGCTCCAATATTTTCCGGTGATCGGCTTGCTCGTCCGTGTCAAATCAACCAATTTTCTGAAAAGTTCCCAGGTGACCCTCTCAGATTTTGATGAAATTCCATCAGAATATTCTTTTGTGGCCACAATGAACCCATACAAAAATTTGGCTTCATAGGCCATGTCGGTTTTGAGAAATGGCCGTTTGACGTTTGGCCCGGACCCCCCTTTTTGGCACTTTCATGAGTGTCATTGGTGATTTTACCAACTTTGGTGGCTCATAACTTCTTGTTCTGAACAGATATAAAGCTGCAATCTTGGATTCTAGCTAACCTTATGTCATATTTTCAGAATCTGGCTCTAAATTTCAGATATCTGCTTTCCTTTTTAAGTTATGAGCACCCAAAGTTGGTCATTTATTCAACCGCAAGTGTGATTTTGTCATTTTGGGGGTCCTCTGGTGCCAAAAATATGTGGTCATATGACTCAAATGTCATAGATACATTGTCTATAGGTACATATCTAAGCCCACAAGCAAGTTTGAGCAAATCAAACCATTAATGGAGGAATGGGCGGTATCCGAAGTTGGGTTCGGGTGAAAATTTGCTGGAGACCCCCCCTCTTTCTGACCTATGGTTGACCATGTTGACAGTTGAAACATGAATTGAAATTTACAGCCCTGAAACATACTTATGAGACCTACCTAGAAACAAAAATTCAGCTTTGGTACTCAACTCCATCATAGTTAGATGGCAGCTTGAAAATAGGGTGGAAAACCTACTATTTCTTGTCTAAGGGTGTTGAATTCAGCAACCATGACAACAAAATCAGCAAAATTTGACCAAGTTTTTTCACATGTGTCATATGAAATTTGTTCTGGGTGTGTTTTAGAGGCTAATAAACACATCTAGAGTGGTCTGTAATGTACGACCCAAAAATATGCACATATACTTATTTTCCCTATTTTCAAGAGCCATCTAACTATGATGGAGTTGAGTACCAAAGCTGAATTTTTGTTTCTAGGTAGGTCTTATAAGTATGTTTCAGGGCTGTAAATTTCAATTCATGTTTCAACTGTCAACATGGTCAACCATTGGTCAGAAAGAGGGGGGGTCTCCAGCAAATTTTCACCCGAACCCAACTTCGGATACCGCCCATTCCTCCATTAATGGTGTGATTTGCTCAAACTTGCTTGTGGGCTTAGATATGTACCTATAGACAATGTATCTATGACATTTGAGTCATATGACCACATATTTTTGGCACCAGGGGACCCCAAAATGACAAAATCACACTTATGCGGTTGAATAAATGACCAACTTTGGGTGCTCATAACTTAAAAAGGAAAGCAGATATCTGAAATTTAGAGCCAGATTCTGAAAATATGACATAAGGTTAGCTAGAATCCAAGATTGCAGCTTTATATCTGTTCAGAACAAGAAGTTATGAGCCACCAAAGTTGGTAAAATCACCAATGACACTCATGAAAGTGCCAAAAAAGGGGGGTCCGGGCCAAACTTCAAAGGGCCATTTCTCAAAAAACGACATGGCCTATGAAGCCAAATTTTTGTATGGGTTCATTGTGGCCACAAAAGATTATTCTGATGGAATTTCATCAAAATCTGAGAGGGTCACCTGGGGACCCCTGGTTGATTTGATATGGACTTACCCTTCACCATTTTGTCACGAAGTAAGGTCAGAGAGATGCAGGTGGTGAACATGCCGTGCATTCTCTAAATTCAGTAAATATCCTTTGTCAGCCGTGTAATTGAATGGGATTATTTTGAAATTTAAAAACGCCTAAAATATCACAAACAAATAGGCCTATGTTAATAAATAATATTAATACAAGCTAAAACCGTTGGGGTTCGATAATGAACCCCACAAAACTAACCTTCAAATTAATTAAATACTATAAAATTTGATTTTACTGGGTGAGAGTCGCTCTGACGTAATTCGCCGCGTGTTGGTTAGGCTCCGATCACTCAGTGTGCCAATTTAATGGCGCTGTACCAGTGATCACGGCAGCTGCGAAATTCATTCCACTTGTGTGGAAAGTGCCATCATGTGCACGTACGGCTGAGCAGTTTTGCCGTCTCTTTCTACCATGCATGTCATTCGCCGCCTGACTGAGGGCACCAGTCTAAGGTCAGGTCACGTCATCAAGTAAGCTCACGTGATAAGATACTCTCATCTATAGAAGCTGTTAGCCTATGACCTCCCAGTCATTATTCATGAACATTTACCTGCATCAAATGCTCCCACATGTTGAGGCTAAATTTCTACCATCTTTTCTTCGGCTGTGCAGTCAGCAAAAATCAGCTTATATTTGCTTCCAATTTTTAGGATCGTAAGTATCGAAAATGTAAAAAGGTACGGCTCAATACATGCAATAGAATAAAGCTTATAGTGACACGCTTATGAAGTGTGTTTGTGAACTATGAAGCATGTTTACGTCTCGGTACAATTTTATGCATCGGACTATGCACAAGGATTTCATAGCAGCCATCTCTAACGCAAATCAAAGATTTGCATTAGAGTATATGCTCGAACAAATTGCTGTATGGAACCAGACCCCGGAACCAGACATATCATGATATATGTCAACTGTATCATCAATGCATGATGATCATGTATGATCTTTTTGAGCAAGATTTGCCTATTTGTACAGTGACAGTCTAAAATTTTGCTGAAGTGTAATTTTAGCAACATTTTTGATGCAATCGCTTGTCGTGATCGGCTGTGTTTACTTCTGAACTTCCATTGCTTCACACGGCACGGTGTCATGCTTCTTCTTCATGCTAGACTTCTCAAGCAACATTCGTCCGATGTCATGCTGGAAGCTTAGCTTTCGAAGACACGAGTTATGACAAAAGTCAAAGTCACATTTAATCATTAATCTATCTTAAGTTGCACACATAAACCTAAAATTTCAGTACCTCCTTTTTGCTATGCCGTTTTTTTTTACAGTCTTCACCATTTCCAGCAAGTCCAGCACGTTTCCAGGTGCCTGCACGTTTTTCACTTTTCGCATAATTTTCAGCAAATTTCCAATTATCTGTTTACAGACAGCTCGTATCCCTTCGTTCGTGTCGGCTGCGCTCCACACCATGACACGGGATGTGAGCGGCCCCCCTGGGATGTGAGTACACGGAAGGACAATAACATGATTAAAATTGAACAATCAAAATCAAGTAATTAAAAAAATATTAAATATTTTTACTGCATGTATAGGTCTACGAAAAATAAAGTTGATCAGGATATGGTATAACGATATTTAATACTAGAGTATTAAAACATAAGAGGGTCACCAGGATAAATTTGTAACATGACATTTCTAACAAAATCTGTTAGGCTAAGTAAAAAATAAAACATGTTTCACGTCCGGGTTTTCGAAAAAAAGGAGGAAGAGGGGGCTTTTTATTTTCTATTTTTTATCGCAAAATTGGTGTAAATACCCATACTTGGAGCTGTTTTAGCGTACAATCCGTACACACAATAATGCCTGGAAAAAGGAGGAGGCCCTTTTTATTTGTTGTTCTGAGAGTTATACCCCTCTAATGATCACAAAACCTTCCTAAAATGTTTCTTGTATCTTAACAAGGCTATAGAAAGCATCCCAACTTCCTAGACATATTTTTTTTTTTGTTTTAACTGAATTTCAAAAAATAAAAATTTATTTGAGAAAACCTCAAAAAAGGAAGCGGGAGGGGACGTGAAACATGTTTATTTTTTTATTTGGCCTTAAACATGCATGAAAAGTTGGCCAGAATATGGTAAAAGAACTTACAAGCAAAATATTAACCATGAAAAACGAGAGTAGGCCCTACTAGGCCTAGAGCTTACTAGCAAAATATTAATTGACCAGAATAATAATGGTAAAAGAACATTTGCTAGCGAAATCATTACGCATGAAAGGTTAACTTTGATATGGTAAAACGACATTACTAGTAACGTATTAAAAATTAAAGGTTGACCAGGATATGGTTAAACGGCATTACAAGCAAAAGTATTAAACATGAAAGGTTGACCAGGATATGGTTAAACGGCATTACAAGCAAAAGTATTAAACATGAAAGGTTGACCGGGATATGGTAAAACGACATTACAGACAAAAGTATTAAACATGAAAGGTTGACCAGACTATGATTAAACGACATTACAAGCAAGAGTATTAAACATGAAAGGTTCACCAGGATATGGTAAAACGACACTACAAAAAAAAAAAAAACAAGTAATAGTATTAAACATGAAAGGTTGACCAGGATATGGTAAAACGACATTACAAGCAAGAGTATTAAACAGGAAAGGTTGACCAGGATATGGTAAAACGACATTACAAGCAAAAGTAGGCCCTATTAAACCATGAAAGGTTGACCAGGATATGATAAAACGACATTACAAGCAATAGGCCTAAACATGAAAGGTTGACAAGAATATGGTAAAATGACATTACAAGCACAAGTATTAAACACGAAAGGTTGACCAGGATATGGTAAAACGACATTACAAGCAAAAGTATTAAACCATGAAAGGTTGACCAGGATATGATAAAACGACATTACAAGCAATAGTATTAAACATGAAAGGTTGACAAGAATATGGTAAAACGACATTACAAGGATACCATTACCAGGGATAACATTACCAGGATATGGTAAAACGACATTACAAGCAAAAGTATTAAATCATGATAGGTTGACCGGGATATGGTAAAACGACATTACAAGCAAGAGTATTAAACATGAAAGGTTGACCGGGATATGGTAAAACGACATTACAAGCAAGAGTATTAAACATGAAAGGTTGACCAGGATATGGTAAAACGACATTACAAGCAAGAGTATTAAACATGAAAGGTTGACCGGGATATGGTAAAACGACATTACAAGCAAGAGTATTAAACATGAAAGGTTGACCAGGATATGGTAAAGCGACATTACAAGCAAAAGTATTAAACCAGGAAAGGTTGACCAGGATATGGTAAAACGACATTACAAGCAAGAGTATTAAACCATGTAGGTTGACCAGGATATGATAAAACGACATTACAAGCAATAGTATTAAACATGAAATGTTGACAAGAATATGGTAAAACGACATTACAAGCACAAGTATTAAACACGAAAGGTTGACCAGGATATGGTAAAACGACATTACAAGCAAAAGTATTAAATCATGATAGGTTGACCGGGATATGGTAAAACGACATTACAAGCAAGAGTATTAAACCATGTAGGTTGACCAGGATTTGGTAAAACGACATTACAAGCAAGAGTATTAAATCATGATAGGTTGACCGGGATATGGTAAAACGACATTACAAGCAAGAGTATTAAACATGAAAGGTTGACCAGGATATGGTAAAACGACATTACAAGCAAAAGTATTAAACATGGAAGGTTGACCAGGATTTGGTAAAACGACATTACAAGCAAAAGTATTAAACCATGAAAGGTTGACCAGGATATGGTAAAGCGACATTACAAGCAAGAGTATTAAACATGGAAGGTTGACCAGGATTTGGTAAAACGACATTACAAGCAAAAGTATTAAACCATGAAAGGTTGACCAGGATATGGTAAAGCGACATTACAAGCAAGAGTATTAAACATGAAAGGTTGACCGGGATATGGTAAAGCGACATTACAAGCAAGAGTATTAAACATGAAAGGGTGACCAGGATATGGTAAAACGACATTACAAGCAAATGTATTAAACCATGAAAGGTTGAAACGATATTACAAGCAAAAGTATTAAACATGAACGGTTGATCAGGATATGGTAAAACAACATTACAGGCAAAAGTATTAAACAAGAAAGGTTGACAAGGATATGGTAAAACGTCATGACAAGCAAAAGTATTAAACATGAAAGGTTGACTAGGATATGGTAAAACGACATTACAAGCAAAAGTATTAAATCATGATAGGTTGACCGGGATATGGTAAAATGACATTGCTAGCAAAAGCGTTGATGTTGACCAGGATATTGTACAAAATGATACGTACGGTATACAGCGACATTACTAGTAGGCCTAAGTATAGTACTAATCTAAGATTGACTATGATATGGTAAAATTGACGGCTGATAAGGTTGACCGGGATATGGTAAAACGACATTACAAGCAAGAGTATTAAACCATGTAGGTTGACCAGGATTTGGTAAAACGACATTACAAGCAAAAGTATTAAACCATGAAAGGTTGACCAGGATATGGTAAAGCGACATTACAAGCAAGAGTATTAAATCATGATAGGTTGACCGGGATATGGTAAAACGACATTACAAGCAAGAGTATTAAACATGAAAGGTTGACCAGGATATGGTAAAACGACATTACAAGCAAAAGTATTAAACCATGAAAGGTTGACCAGGATATGGTAAAGCGACATTACAAGCAAGAGTATTAAATCATGATAGGTTGACCGGGATATGGTAAAACGACATTACAAGCAAGAGTATTAAACATGAAAGGTTGACCAGGATATGGTAAAACGACATTACAAGCAAGAGTATTAAACATGGAAGGTTGACCAGGATTTGGTAAAACGACATTACAAGCAAAAGTATTAAACCATGAAAGGTTGACCAGGATATGGTAAAGCGACATTACAAGCAAGAGTATTAAACATGGAAGGTTGACCAGGATTTGGTAAAACGACATTACAAGCAAAAGTATTAAACCATGAAAGGTTGACCAGGATATGGTAAAGCGACATTACAAGCAAGAGTATTAAACATGAAAGGGTGACCAGGATATGGTAAAACGACATTACAAGCAAATGTATTAAACCATGAAAGGTTGAAACGATATTACAAGCAAAAGTATTAAACATGAACGGTTGATCAGGATATGGTAAAACAACATTACAGGCAAAAGTATTAAACAAGAAAGGTTGACAAGGATATGGTAAAACGTCATGACAAGCAAAAGTATTAAACATGAAAGGTTGACTAGGATATGGTAAAACGACATTACAAGCAAAAGTATTAAATCATGATAGGTTGACCGGGATATGGTAAAATGACATTGCTAGCAAAAGCGTTGATGTTGACCAGGATATTGTAAAAAATGATACGTACGGTATACAGCGACATTACTAGCAGGCCTAAGTATAGTACTAATCTAAGATTGACTATGATATGGTAAAATTGACGACTGATAAGTATTAAACATGAAAAAGTTGACCAGGATAAGGTAAACCGTTATCCCATATGAAAATGGTCAAAAAAACGGCTTGTGTCCCCCCCATCAGACCCGGTGCCCCCCCATATGAGGACCCACGCTTCGCCACCGCATTTGCCAATCAATGACTAATATTGAACGAATAATTGCGAGAAAAGTCTCGCCTTTATTTACAAATACTGTCCTTTCACCAGTTAATAATCCATGCAGTGTTAAGAAAATCTACTGTTCGTTAAAGCGAAAGTCATCAAATCACTGACTTAATACTTGCTACTCTAGCGACATGCGCATTCTATTGTAAAGAAGGAAATGGTAGAGATGGATTTGGATAGACATAATTTCTCACCCACTGCATTTTTATCATACAAAGGAGAGATGTTTGAGCGAGTCATCTGCGTTAATTGCTTGTTTTTCCTCATGAAATGATTTGATTAATCTGAAGTGACGTAGTCTAACTTCATAGATGTATTATTTTACAGTAGTACAAGTTTAAAACAACAGGCGTAAGACTTACTGTTTGTAGAGATGTGTTAGCGTGCGACCTACCCGCAAATCTTCTTTAGCCACTGAGGATTTTACTTGACTAAAACGTCTATTTTCACATGAGAATTTGTTATGGAGTGTCTTAATTGAAATATATACAGGTGAGTAATACTTATGCATCTAAACGATGGGAATATTAATATCATTCATTTTTTCATCACATCATCAGTGTTGAGATGTTTGCTAAAGTTGTCTTGCTAGCATTTCATGACATCTGCTGTACTGGGGCTGTTTTTAGAGTGCTATATTGTGTATCCTTGCTGGTGAAAATTTCTCTTTTTCTTTGCCCAGTTTTCTAACTCTTTTGTTCATGGCTGTTATTCTTTGCGTGGTTTTCTTCTCAGCAACTTCAACTTCCATTAGTTTCTCTTCCACTACTTGACGCGCCACTTCACATGCTGGTGACAGAGGTATAAATGATCATTAGGGTGTGGCGAAAAACACTTTTTTTTTCTCGGATCGACTTCCTCGTATAGAAGTAATTTCTTTCATCAGGCGATGATATTCTTTCAGCTCGACTTGTGAGCGGTACAGTTAATATAATTATAATCACTGACATCAGTAATTATTATCTTTGCGTTTACATCATTATGATTATTGTATTATCAATAATGGTTGCGCTATAATAACAGGATTACCGACCAGGTTTGTGGATTTCTGATATATTAGTCGTGTCCATACGATCGGACATAAGTGAGTTATTACCAGTAATAAGCGACTTATAGCCGGTAATAACGACTTATTAAGTCCTACCGTGTAAACACGACTTTTGATTCCAAAAAGCATGAAGTCCAAAGCCTGCTTTGTGGAATTTGTTATTTGAAGATATAACAGTATAACAGTATAGCAGTAACCTTTCCAATATAATAACATTGGACCAGTAGAATAGTTATAACAATTTTTTGGTTATCTTTAAAAAAATATAATTGCAAATCTCTTTAACCTTCCACAGGCGAAGAAGAAGAACATTTTTTTTGTTCCAAAAGGCATTAAAGAATTCAATGGCAGCCATTTCTAATCCTCGCATTGGAGAATTTTAGGGGACAAAATGATATTGAAAATAGTTAGAAAATAAGCTAGAGTTACAAACATATTCATTCCAATCGTTAAAAGTCATTTAAACTTTAAAATGTTAAAATATACCATAAATATGTGACACAAGGCAGCTATTGGACTTAATGCCTTTGGAAACACACTCTTCAATATATAGCTCTTTTTGTTATCTTAATGTCAGTTGAAGTTGATGATAAGAAAGTAACATTTATAACCGTAACCGTAAGATAAATCCTCGAAAGCGCTTGACAATTTAACAAACACTTTATTTATAGATATACTTGAACTTGATTGTGACGGTAAAGTTCAGTTTTTTAGTTTTTATGCATTTTGACCCCTGAGCTGTATGGTATAATATAAATAGCCTATAGAATAAAGGAGTATTTCGTGATCCTAGCATCCTCTTTTTATGACATTTTTCAGTAGATATCCACGAAAAAAGCATATTCCCAAAATTTCAGTTGATTCCGATTTTGCGTTTGCGAGTTATGCATGATTATATGTATTACACTGCTCCATAGACAATACGTTGTAATTTCGTTCTGGTGCACCAGAACGAAATTCAAATTCGCGATATCTTTGCTAAACGAATTAATCTGCAAGAAATATTTTGTACATAAACATTATGTAGCCAGAGTAGGCCTATTCAGTGATATAAAAATCTCAACTTTTTTGAGAAAAGTGGGGGATGAGGCTGTGGATCACGAAATGCCCTTTTAAAGCATAATGTACGATCTTATAGTATGGATTTTTTTTTTCAAACCTGATTTTTTTGGGCATATTTGTAATGTTTTCACATGTTCCAACTTATACCTATATTCATATTTACCTCCGATGGAATCGGGCAAATTTGTTGTGCATTAGTAGTTCAACAGAGCGATTTTGACATAAAGTCATACCTGTGACTTTATGTTTGCACTTTATAATGGTTGCACTATAATAATATGATTACCGGCCAGGTTCGGGGATTTCTTACCGGTAATAGCTACTTATTACCGGTAATAAGTGACATAAGTCCGACCGTGTATAAACACGACTTTTGATTCCAAAAGGCATTAAGTCCAAAGACTGCTTTGTGGAATTTTTTATTTAAAGATATTCCTAAGAGTATAGCAGTAACCTTTCCAATATAATAACATTGAACCAGTAGAATAGTTATAACAATTTTTTTTTTTTTTTTAAAAAAAATAATGGCAAATCTCTCACGTGCGAAGAAGAAGAAATTAATTTTTTGTTGTTGCATTAAATCCAATGGCAGCCATTTTTAAACCTCGCATTGGAAAATTTTAGGGGACAAAATAATATTGCAAATAGTTAGACATATCCATTCCAATCGTTTAAAACTTAACCCTATTAGCATGCATATGTTTATGTACAAAACGTACGCATGTCACTCATTGTGTGACCATTGAGATCGATGGTTTTACTGGGCTGAGATTTTCCACAGCGATAATAAGGCCGTATAAAATTAATGTTTTGGTTCTCGTCCCCTCCCTCCTCATTTTCTGGGATTTGTCAGATTTTTTTTTTTTTTTAGATTTTTCAATTATTTTAGACTTTGGAATGATTTATGAATTTTTCATACATATAAATAAGTTTATTAGAGAACAAGGACCACTTCCAAGTCTTTTGTGGTACTCTAGGGGGTTTATCCCTCAGAATCTCACATTTGAAAAAAAAAAAAAAAGTGCCTCATCGTTTCCACAAGCACTGTTGGAAAAGACCGAAAACTACTGACAATGCTGATTTTACATTGAAAAAAAAAAAACCAAAATATTAATTTTATATGGCCTAAAACGTGCTTCTCTTTTGTTCGCAGCACGGGGGTCTGATATTAACCCACTCTGAAATTAAAACTAAATGTCGTATCTAATTCTTTTGCTGTTGCTCATTTATGACTAACTGGTTATTAGCCCTATGTAATAAGAAGGTTGTAACTGATTTAGTTGCTGAGATATTGCCCTTTAAAAAGTAAAGTGGCCTGCTATTGACCATATTCAACACAAGATGCTCAAGGTCACGACATCGTCGGCAAAAAGGGGAATTTTACTTTTTTTCTTATGACCAGGGCCGTTCCGACCATTAGGCCAGGTAAGGCGGTCGCCTAGGGCGGCAAACGTAGAGGGCGCAAAAAAAGGGCGAAAAAAGGAAAAAAAACGGGAATGGAGAAAGAAAAGAGAAGAAACAATGACAGCGCCTCCCTTAGGGGGCGCCGCATTTACCAATTCAGGATCGATTCTGCGCCCCCGGTCCAAGTGATAAAAGTCAAAATTTTCGCGCGCTTCGCTCGCATTTCCACAAAATCATTTGCAATATCAATTTAAGACCGATATTCAATATCATTATAACCAAAATTAATTAGTGGCACTTTTTTGCTCGCTCCGCGCGCAATTGTTTCAACAATGGGGGTGTCATTATGTATCCTTAGCCCAGGGTGCCACAAACCCTAGCTCCGCCACTGGAAAACAACTTATGTGTTTTCAGTGGGGTAACCCCCCTTAACACTTTTTGGTATGCTCTGGTGGGGCGGCAGGGAGAGGCTTTGCCTAGGGCGGCAAAATCCCTAGGAACGGCCCTGCTTATGACCCCGGCTTATGACCTCACCTAGGGTGGCACAAAAGGTACTCACGACCAATGGTAGACCCCGGTGGTAGACCAACATCCAAGAGGTCGAGTGTACACTCATTCTGTTTAAAATTAGCATGGAATGACCCGTTCGCGAATTTGGGCGCCATCTTGGACTCAAGTACACTTTTGTTGTGGCCTCGAGGATTTATTTCGCCATCTTGGACTCAAGTACACTTTTGTTGTGACCTCTGGATTTATTTTGATCATCATGGTTCATAAATGAACATAATTTACAAGCACCTCTGAAGTTTTAGTGAATAACCAAATTTTTTGTTGTGCGCATATTATGTTAAGCGATATCTGATGTATATAAGTTGAAGGTAAAATGAAATAGTTCCATAACATTCTAAGACTGTAAACATGAGTTTTTAGGGATTTTAGTAGATTTTTGGAATTTTGGCCGCCATCTTGAATTTAAGGAAAACATTGAGGTGGCCCGTGGGCTTATTTTACTTCTTTCATCCAAAGTAAACATGGCAAGTATGGCTTTGGTATGAAAAATAGAGACTGATTCAATTTCATTAATTTGCATAATTGGATCGTGAATAATAATTCACACTAGTTCACACTATGCATTTATAAGTTCGTTATTGAGTTGCTTATTAAATTATCATAAATGCTAGCTTAATAATTAGAAACTTGGTGACTTGTCAATGGAAACACCAATAGCAAGCTAAACTCTCGTGAATAATGTTGTTAACATATCACCTTGGGAATTTTGAAGCGTTATCCTTATTATCTTAAATTAAATTCGTCGGCTGCATTGAGTGGCGTATAGTAATTTTAGTAATTAGAAAATTCTAGTAATTAGAAAATTGGCACATATGTTCTAATGATGTTCTCTTTCATATTTCTAAGTCTCATCAGTCAAAATTAGCTAATTAATCAATATTAAATTAATTAAATAAATGTGGCGTATCGTTACAAAGTGAAATTTTGTGCTTTCCACATATACCATACGCCACTTTTCATACACATTTCATAATAATAAGAAATATCGGCAAAAATGAAAAACATTGCATGTCATAGTGGCGTACACCTCGCTACATAATTCTCAATGGACCACACAGCGCGAGATGCATGCTATACGCTTTGTACCCAAAAGTACCATGATGCAGTCATGTCTACAGTATAATTCATCTCGACCTTTGCAGGACTTAAACCCCATTAAAAGCTATTAAACCAAGATAATACTCATTGAAACAGCTCAACTGATTAAATCGGATCTTCTCTGGTTGTGCACATGTGTCTGTTTTATATGTGCGATATCGCTATGAGGTGCTATAATACAGCTTCAGTTGGGTAACTGATTATAAAGGAAACGCAAGGAAACAATGGTATGTGGACCTTTGTTCACGAAATGAGACAATGGCCTGCTTTTTGTTAACCAGCATTCTTGAAAATGAGCAACATAATGATTGTTGACTTAACACGGTTTGGAAATAATTTCTTCATATTTTTGGTGTTATCTGTCGTTTACATATCCTTCCTAAAACACAAAAGTGCGACTATTTCCAAACACCTAAATTAGCTAAAAATTTAGGACATGTTACAAAACTATATTTTCTAGAATTTCATAGAATAGTTTAAATGTAGCTTGTACCGTTTTTTTGTGGCATCCTTCAGAACAGAGCGGTCCGTTACCAATATAGCTCAATATTTTCGGTCAAATCTCCATTCAATTAACACGGGGAGTTGGCTAGCTATGAGCTAGCTATGCTTTGCCCTCACTCATATTCTACGAAAGTGCGACTATTTCTGAACATCTAACCTAGCTGTAATTTTAGGTTATGTTAGAGAAATATATTTGCTAGAAGTTTGGAGAATAGTTTAAATATTGGCCGGTTATTTTTCACACAGTGATGTTAACTAGGCAAATGCAATATACTTCTAACATACACTATTTGTAAAGGTCGCGCGTCAATGGTGAGAGCACTGTGTACTGTGTATAGGAAAACGGACAGTAACTGCAGTATGCATCAATTTGGCACAGAAAACGTAGCGAAAACAAGGGTCAAAATACCTTTTTTATTTTATTATAAACCTCCAAATTTCATATTTAGGTTGTGCTATGTTTTCTAGCTGTATTTGCTACATGTTGCTGCTGCATGCAAATGCCTCCTTTTACAATATTGAATGTTCGTTATTTGTAACACACTGCACATTCGTACACCTATACCCCTCGAACACACACCCACATAATAATGTGAAAAATAATGTACGATTTATTTGTCCTTGTTCTTTTATATCTTTTATTACAGTGGTTACGCGAAATGAATACTAGCACCACCACCCCTTCGGAACATGGTTCTGACGGCAATCCTTATGTGCCTACTGCCGGATTCAAGCAGGGACAAGACTCCCAACATAACTACACGTTTGTTACTTTTCTTATCTTCCTATTTATCGTTATTATCATTGGAAATGTCATTGCAGTGTGGGTAGTTTCCAAGCGAGAAGCATCATGGCGTCGGGTCTACCACATCTACATAGGTAGTTTAGCTGTTGCTGATTTGTTGACCGGAGTTATTGTTTTAATCTTCATTATTCCACAAAATATTTATGACTTACAGCCCTGGAACAACGTCTCTTGCGTTCTCGGTCACATGTCAAGTATGATGTCTGGTGCCATATGTTTCAATCATCAATTGGTAATCGCCATTGATAGACTTACAGCAACGCTTTTTCCAGTCAGGTATTCCGTTTACTCAAACAAGTTTAAACTTGGTTATTTTATTGCTGTCGCGATCTGGGCACTGTCCATATTAGAAACAATCATTGTGTATCTCTCATATGGCGTCATATTTCAACAGAATGGCTGGTACAAAGAACAACAAAAGGCAGGATGCAGTATTTTCGGCATATTCGGTAAAAATATACTTGACTATGTTCTGTACAGCTTGATTCGGTTTTTACTTTGGCATGTACTCTCTGGACTATGCTATGGTGTCGTAGCATATGCGCTTCGGAAAAGGTTGCGAGAAGTTAGCCCAGAGGATATGGATGTCACCACCATGACCACCGGCACCATGACCACAGAAGCTTCACCGGCACCAAGTCCAGATGTCGTTGTCCACTTTTCGGCAGCAAAGGAGGCTGCATGGCATACTGCCTCGGGATCAGGAACATCATCAGCCCCTTTTGACATAATTGAAGACAAACATGACTCAATGACTATTGTCAAACCAAATATAGTTAACATCAAGTCTTTGCAGTCTTTGAATCGAGAGAATGGTGAAGAAATAGGTTCGATATCTCGACAATCCTGGAAAGTTTCAAAAGCTGTACTTATTACTACTGTTATACATACGTTGTGTTACCTGCCGACGGAAGTGTTTTTCTTCTTTGAAGTCGCATATCCTGGTTTGACAATCCCCATAATCTATATTTATTTTACAAAATTATGATTCTTTTGAATTCCGCTGTTAATCCGTTTATTTATCATAAATTTCTTCCACATTTTAGCGAAACTTGGTCGGAGATTACAGCAAGATGTCGCTGTAGAAATAATAATTAACACAATAGAAAATACTAGATGGCTTCTAGAATTTCCACGTACATTTTTTTTGGCCACAGGAATTCTCAAAGATACCTACCTACCTAGCAGTCAGTACGCCTCCCACAGTCCCATTTGTTTCTACAATGATCATCATTTACACACAAAAGAAGCAATTTTAATTACGTGAGATTTAAAGCTATTTAATCTAATTATTTATGTTCTGAGTCATGCAGCAACAGTAATAAAGTTTAATCTAAATTCTGGACTCCTTATTTTATTACAGATTTGTACTATTTCCCCCTATTTTTCACTCAGCTTTCAAAATGAAAGATTTAGGAAGCTTGAAGAGAGAACTTGAGATAGCACAATTATTTCCAAAGGTCGTCTCGGGCGACTACACTTTAAGCAGACCGATCTAGAGAATCTGCGTAAAGATAAAATGTGACCATCGACCACAAACCGGCCGTAAAGCCGGCAAATTGTATTCTGGGTTACCATGGTTACAGTGCAAAATTTGAATAAAGGTTCTATTTTTAAGCACCTCAAGTTGATGCTACATGTATCTCATTTTGCTAGTGCCAGTCAAACACCTATTAAACCTATTGTTGAAGAGGATAATAAGCTTCTATGTATAGAATTCTTAAATAGCTCTAGTCTTTGTTTGCATTGACTAAATCCTGTTTTAAGTGGTGTAATACAAAGCATTGTATTTTGTTTAGGTATGTATTAACAATGAAAGGACATTCCTGGACCCGGGCCTGGACCTCGTTGACGTGGGGATGATTTGAAGTGACCGTCAATTATGACCGTTTGATATTTATTACCAGCAATGTGGAAAAAAGAGACATAATGAGACATAATGTAGCACCGTAATAACGTACCCTTGTGCTGAAGGAGCAAATTTCAATAAACCATAACTCCGATATTGTTTGGAGTCAAATGATATATCATTTTAAAGCTTATGATATATAATGAGGTGTCATGTCAAAAGGAGACACTTTTGGGCAGGATCGAAAATGGAGAAATAGCCAAAAATCTGCTCGGGAGTGATTTTTTCACAATTTGGGTTTGTTGCGAATTTGTGACATTATTAATGTTTTAAGATAGTATCTGATAGTTTCAGACCGGAATATAACTTGCATCTTGTATTTTTGAGACATTTTTCAAAGTAATTTCTACTCTCAACAAGACAACATTGTCAATATTATTTTTAAAGGCCGATATCTCACTTTCCAATTTCATAATAACTTACGAACTCGATATCTTCGCTTAGGAATGTCAGATTTCATTGGGGAAAACGGCGTTGTGGAGCAAAATATCTCTATATTTAAGATATGTAAAAACCTCAAAATTGAGAACCTGCCCAAAAGTGTCTACTTTTGACATGACACGTCACATATTTTCGAAACACGAAAAGAAAACAAAATTGACCGGGCCGACTTTGCGACTGTTTCGTGCTGGACGGTCACAAATGAACAGAGTTAAGGTGAAAAACCGTCCAAATATTTTTGAACATGGGTAAAGCGTTATTTAGTAAACAAAACAATTATAGAATAGTACTGCTCCTTTATTTACCAAAACAATATTTTAACTCTTGCTGACACCTACAGGCTTGAATTGGGGGTATTTATCTAAAGGTTGTGCTTACATTGTATTATCACGCCTCATCTTATGTTGGAGAATGTAGGTAGATTCATCATTTGCCCTGTTCCCCTGTGCTGATTGTCTGTGTTCCTGTGGGAATCAATTAGGTTTAGCCACTTTGAAAGTGACTTTGTCACTATCTGGCTATCCCTGCCAGGGGTTCTCTTGTCCTTTGTTTAAATTGTTCCTGGTTAAGGCATGCCATCTCTCTATTTTCTCCAACATGGGTCAATTCAATTTCAATTTCTTGCTTTATGACCTTCCATGGTTTACATTTTATATCTTTGCATGTGTAATTTATATATGTATGTGTCTTTTTGCTGGCAAATAAATGATATGTACAAGTACAGTAAAATTAATTACCTGGCGTATTTGGTAATTTCTTTACACAACGTTCCAATATTCATAATTCGCCGTCGAAGTGACGTAGTTACATGTAATTGGATTAACTTCCATAGCAATTATAGATTAATACAACTTTGACTATATCGTCCTGCACTACAACGTTCACGCGGTACCAATGCATTGAACCATAGATGTCAAAGAAAGGCTGATCACTCGCACTTGTATGTAAGATTAGTATCTTTGAAAAGAGCGGTATTGTATTCAATCTATGTTTGCTGACATACACAGGTGATTAGTGCAATCTGCTTGTAGTGCAGGGCGATCTATTCAAAAATTGTATTCATCTATTGCTATGGTAGTTAATCCGATTATGACGTCACTTCGATGGCGAATAGAGAGATTGCGATTTCCAAACGTTGCATCGAACGTACGTTAAATCTATTCAAAATCCCGTCAAAGGAGAGTGACGGGAATTATTATGGAATTCATTGCCAAACTCACTAAAAACGGCCACTTCAGTGAAACATTTCACAAAAATAAATAAACGTGCCTTGATTTCAAAATATGATTAATTCCTGAGCATTGTGTTTCTCGTTTGTTTGTTTTGTTTTTACTACTTTTAATAGTAACATTTCTTTGTTAAAGGCGATTACTTCCTCTGGCCTTATACCTTATGGTCATCCGCTCCATAATTTGTTTGTTTGATATTGCTTTTTGCTTCTTTTTTTTTACATAATGTATTTCCGGAATGTATTCTTCAGTGACTTGTGGTGAATTATGGAAAATAAAATTATCTTTTATCTTGTACATATGGATGGATCTGGCATTAATAACCAACTCAAGAGATTATTCTTTATGAGGCAAATAAAGATTTATATTCGGAATATGAAACTGATGATAATGCTGATATTGACTCTGTTTTTGCAAATTGTAATACTCCAATCTTATCAAATGCCCAGGGTGATAGTTTGGAGGGTCCTATAACATACAAAGAACTATTATATGCGCTTAAAAACAGCAAAAATGATAAATCACCTATAAAGTTCTGATGTATTGGGTTGACATGTGACGTCATTGCCATGCAATTAACTTTCCCGGAAATATACACGCGCATCATATTGTGTTCAGAGCCCATGATTTAAAAAAACTCCCGCCACATCACAATATGGCCATTGAACATATAGGCTATAGGCTCATCCTCGAAACCCTCCCCTCAGGTATTTTTGGAAACCTTATCCATTATGGTTTTGAAAAAAACCTGCTAGCCTGCACATTGGTCAGCGGTTAGTACGAGGAACCCATACCGTAGTAGCTCTGCACAACGGCGTCACCAATAACGAAAATGTCATACCGATAAATGATGTGTCTCTGTTTGCCCGTTTTTCTAAGTTTGCGTTGCGAACTAGTCAGCGGTGGGTGAGCTGTTGAGGACGCTTTTCTTTTCAAAATGGTCGCCAAAATCACAAAAATCACCATAACTTGGTCATTGTAGCTCCTGGCAGCATAATTCTGATATCTACACCCATGTTTTAGGGTCAAGGATGCCAACCGTATTACTTAAAATGGCAAAAGGACATAAATTTCCAAGATGGCTGCCAAAATTTCAAAATGGCCGACACTGAAAATTCAAGGGTTCATACCACTAAATCCGCCTGTGAAGCGGTTTCCGGTAAAAGTTTATCACGACTATAGTCCCAACTTTGCATAAAAAATGTGCAAAATCGGTACAATATTAACAATTTTAGTGTTGCAAATCGTGTTTTGCTAGAACTTGTGAATGTGATCTCTACTAATTTGAACAGAAAACGCGAAAATTTGAGTGATGTTTACGATGATGAGCGCATGAACACACGAGGTCAAAACGCGGACGTAAACACGGGAAAATCGGGTCTTTTATATAGCGCTATTTTTCTCAAAAAGTAGACCTAAAATATGGTGTCATTTTCAGATATGTTATGCAGAATTTTGTTCTGATTAAGATGATATCAAATATATATTTCAAAGTAAGACGTAACTCGACTTATAGCCTAAAACGTTACCCCTATTTTGCACGTAAAGTCTATGGAAAGCTATTTTGTGGCATGTACCTTTAAGGAGCAATTCCATGCGTTTTCCGCGCGGTTAGCAGTCAGACGTAAACACGGGAAAATAAGGTCTTTTTATATAGCGCTATTTTTCTCAAAAAGTAGACCTAAAATATGGTGTCATTTTCAGATATGTTATGCAGAATTTTGTTCTGATTAAGATGATATCAAATATATATTTCAAAGTAAGACGTAACTCGACTTATAGCCTAAAACGTGACCCTTATTTTGCACGTCAAGTCTATGGAAAGCTATTTTGTGGCATGTACCCTCAAATCGCCTTTATCTCGGTTCTTAAAGCTCCTAGAAACATTGTTTTAATATCTATACCTAAATTTTTCGGATTTATACCCTTGGAAGTATACCTTTGTATACCCTTGATTCAAGGTCAATAAATCAAACCAATTGTAAAATCTCCTCAGAGAAAATGGTGTCGAGAATCAGCCCATTTTATACTTCTAGTACCTAATTCTAATTAGACTCCTAAGTGTTGTTTCAAAGTCGATATCAAGAACAATCCCTGTTCCCAATAACAGTTACACTTCCCCGTCATATACGATATCTCTTAAATTGGCAGTTTCATAGCCCTCCTCTTCTTCCTCTCCATCTTCTTGGTCTTTAGGTTCCTCTTCTTCCACCAGTATCCAGCAAACACAAAAACGTTTTAAAAACGTTTTAAATAAGTTATATTTTGGCTTTTGGTTTAGGTAAAACGTTTTAATAACATTAAAATGTCGGGTTATATAAAGGTCATGATAACGTTTTAAAAGGTTTTGTATGAAAACTACTACAACAATATTTTTAAATGTTTTCAAAAAATGTTATTGTAAACTATTTTTGCAAACATTTTTGCCAAATATTGTGTCAATACTTAAATAACATTATGTTAAAATATTTGAACCCAGCAAACACAGAAATGTTCTTAAAATGTTTTTTTCAAAACCTTTTAATAACATTTAAATGTCGGGTTATATAAAGGTCATGAAAACGTTTTTAAAACGTTATTGAAAACATTTTGGGCAAACATTTTTCGCAAAATATTTTTTCAACCCCAAAATAACATTCTGTTTAGAAGGTTTTGTATCAAGTTTTCAAGAATGTTTTTGGAATGTTATTAAAACGTTTTTATACCCTTTATATAACCCGACATTTAAACGTTTTCTGTAAAACATTTTTGTTTGCTGAGCAGTAGATTATCAGAAGATGTTTTTTAAGGTTATGAAAACGTTTTATACTCTTAATATACCCTTTATATAACCCGACATTTAAACGTTTTCTGACAACCTTTTATAACCTTTTGCGAATGATGTCGAAAACGTTTTGTGTTTGCTGGGATGTCTATTAACTCCTGTGGTATTAAGTTATTCTCAGTCCACTGGAATATCACAGCCGTGACCATTGGGTTGTGGAATCAACCCACAGAATTAGAGAATTGGTTTTAATTCTGTGAATCAACCTGATCTGCTGTGTACCAGATGAGCAATAGGAAACTACATCAACACCAATATCAGTAGTAGATAGCTAACACAACAACAAGCAGCAATTGATAGCTATTTTAAATTAAATTGATATGGTGTAATTTTGGTCTCCGATTGTGCAATCTGCTGGAGATCAAGTAAACATTCAAGCAGTTAGGCTTGCAAAGTGTTTTGACATTATTTTGAAAAAGATGTAGGCATAGTCCGTACGTCATATAAAGCGTAAAACGGATGCGCGCATAACGCGTGGCACCAAAGTCGCGCATTTTTTACGCAATCGCTCGCGCCATTCGATAATCTGCAGTAAATAGAAAAACCAGCATGAGAAATAAAACAGCAGCATTGACTAAATAAAATGACAATACTGAAAAACTTTTGTTCACAATCCTAAGTCAGAATATTATTAAATTAAAAATTGTGTACGACAGCATTTTGTTTATTTCAATCAATATATTTCTGCTTCATGCGCTAAAGATAGCTCAAATTTTAATGCATTTTGTTATTTCATATATATAACGAAATAAATCGATGTTTTTACTGTTGTAATAGTGGCATGGTGCTATCCACTAAATATAGAGAAACAGGCAGATGCGAATTAAAAAATCGGCATTTGGCCTATATGCCAAGCCATAAGAAAAAAAGGGGAAAAAAGAGGTAAAAATAGAGAAACAGTCAGATGCGGAAAGTGATGAGTCTAGTCTGTAATATCGCTTTAAACTTTCAGATCGGAACTAATGTATTAGAAAGAAAAAATTCGCCGCTACATGATGAAGTAAAAATGTAGAGAAAATAATGTAAAACATTACTTCTAGAGTAGAAAGATACAATGAATCGGGATGAGATTCTAAATGCCAACTTCAGTATAGATATAGTGAAAAATCCTAAAACGCGCACGGTTACTCTGGGCGAATTAAAAAAAAATCGGCATTCGCCCTATATGCCGCGCTATTTCTAAACAAAAGGGAAAAAAGAGGTAAAAATAGAGAAATAGGCAGATGCGGAAGTGATGAGTCTGTAATATCGCTTTAAACTTTCTAATCGGGACTGATGTATTAGAAAGAAAAAATTCGCCGCTACATGATGAAGTAAAATTTAGAGAAAATAATGTAAAACATTACTTCTAGAGTAGAAAGATGCAATGAATCGGGATGAGATTCCAAATACTATCTTCAGTAGATATAGCGAAAAAAAATCCTGAAACGAGCACGGATACACTGCGCGAATTAAATTATTATTTTTTATGTTTTTTGCTTGCTATCTTCTGAAGATAGCAATTTTTGTCAGCTTCTTCATTTTAACATTTCTTTATAGCTTTGCATTCGGTCTAATGCAGATTTTTCTCTAAGCGAGCAGCCCCCGTCAATGCAGTTTTGCCATTTCGTGCCGTACTGAATCATCATCTACAACGCGTGTTAGGCAATGTGTTTATTTTTTGTTTTGTTTTTTTGAATATTATTATTTTTCATGTTTTTTTCTTGCTATCTTCTGAAGATAGCAATTTTGGTCAGCTTCGTCATTTTAACATTTCTTTATAGCTTTGCATTCGGCCTAATGCCGATTTTTTTCGGTCTAATTGCCGAATAAACCATAAGAATTTTTGTTTTAACTTTCCTCTATTGTCAAACTTTCTTACCTTTTTGTATTTAAAAAAAAATTAAATAAAAAAATTAAATCTTGAGTAGTTAGCGGAAAAAACAAAAAAACAAAAAAACAAAACAAATCAAAGACAAACTTTCCTAACAGATGTTTTCTAAATTTGTGAAATATTTTCTGATGTTTTATTAGGCTCGCAATGCTATCTTCAGAAGATAGCCGTTTGCGGGCGCGTTCCGAGAAAATGATGCAGATCGTAAATGATGCATGCCGTAAGTGGGCTCGCGCGTGTTCACAGAAGATGATGCATGTCGCAACGGGTGATTTGCAAAATCGCACCGTAAATGGTATCTTGGGTAGATAAATCAAACAAATATTATTAAATTATAAATTGTGTACGACAGCATTTCGTTTATTTCAATCAATATTTTGCTCTTTGCTATCTACTAAAGATAGCTCAAATTTAATGCATTTTGTTATTTCCTATAACGAAATAAATCGATGTTTTTACTGTTGTAATAGCGGTGCTATCTGCTAAAGATCGAATTAAAATTTCTTTAGCGTTATGATATTTTCTCTCGATAGGCCTATAATTTTGCTACATCCACGTGTTTTTGCTATCTATTGATGAGATGCCTAATTCAGATTAAATGGATGTTGTCATTTTGTTAGTGGTGCTGTCTACTGAAGACAAAGAAATTTCCAATAATTATGACGGTCAAAAATAAACGTTTTTTAAGCAAGCAGGAAATAAACAGGTTTAAAAGAAATCTTCACTGCTTGAAATTTCAATTAGAACTTCAGTAGATATAGATATAGCACCGGTAGGCCTAATTCTATTGTATAATATCAATATATCTCGATCAGGAGCACACAGTTCTATGGAATTCTGTGCTCAGCAGACAAAAATGAAAACATCATTTTATTTGATGCAATCTTCAATTTGACATTTTTACCGCATCCCGTGATTTCTAAGCTGTTGAAAACTTAATTTGAGATTTTACATCGATACATGATTTGCGCGATTAGTCCGCCAGAACAGCCTGGATTGTTTTTCTGCACATAATTTCATAAAACCATCTCAGGTTTAATATAGCATCAAAGAAACGTATCTCAGACACACATTGGCTGAAAAAATGAAACAAATAATCTCAATTTCGACGTATTACGTGGACTATTTTGCGGGTTGCACTTTTTGATTGCGAAATCTTTTAACGTCAGTGGTGTGCTTCCTTATCTCGTTCAGCAGATAAAGACGACAGCCAACTACGCATTTAAATTTGAGCTATCGGCAGTTGATAGCAAAAACACACGAATTCAACACGCAAAATTAAAAACAACAGATAGAGAAATCTAATAGCTTTGTTTCAAAGTTTGTTTCAGCGTCACACGATATTCCGTTCTTGAGATATTTCAATTTTGACATTCAATGCATGAGCTTAATAGACACCGGGTACCAAAATCGAGCAAATTACGGCATGTCTTGCGACATTTTCTTTCTTTAAAAAATCACGGTTAAATTCGTGTTTTTACTATCTTCTGTATTTTAAATTAAATTGATATGGTGTAATTTTGGTATCCGATTGTGCTATCTGCTGGAGATCAAGTAAACATTCAAGCAGTTAGGCTTGCGGAGTGTTTTGACATTATTTTGAAAAAGATGTAGGCCTAGTCCGTACGTCATATAAAGCGTAAAACGGATGCGCGCATAATGCGTGGCACCAAAGACACGCATTATTTACGCAATCGCTCTCGCCATTCGATCAATCTGCAGTAAATAGCAAAACCAGCATGAGAAACAAAACAGCAGCATTGACTAAATAAAATGACAATACTGAAAAACTTTTGTTCACAATCCTAAGTCAGAATATTATTAAAATTGTGTACGACAACATTTTGTTTATTTCAATCAATATATTTCTGCTTCATGCGCTAAAGATAGCTCAAATTTTAATGCATTTTGTTATTTCATATAACGAAATAAATCGATGTTTTTACTGTTGTAATAGTGGCATGGTGCTATCCACTAAATATAGAGAAACAGGCAGAAAAAAAAAAAAAATCGGCATTTGGCCTATATGCCAAGCCATAAGAAAAAAGGGGGAAAAAAGAGGTAGAAATAGAGAAACAGTCAGATGCGGAAAGTGATGAGTCTAGTCTGTAATATCGCTTTAAACTTTCAGATCGGAACTAATGTATTAGAAAGAAAAAATTCGCCGCTACATGATGAAGTAAAAATGTAGAGAAAATAATGTAAAACATTACTTCTAGAGTAGAAAGATACAATGAATCGGGATGAGATTCTAAATGCCAACTTCAGTATAGATATAGCGAAAAATCCTAAAACGCGCACGGTTACTCTGGGCGAATTAAAAAAATCGGCATTCGCCCTATATGCCGCGCTATTTCTAAACAAAAGGGAAAAAGAGGTAAAAATAGAGAAATAGGCAGATGCGGAAAGTGATGAGTCTGTAATATCGCTTTAAACTTTCTAATCGGGACTGATGTATTAGAAAGAAAAAAATTCGCCGCTACATGATGAAGTAAAATTTAGAGAAAATAATGTAAAACATTACTTCTAGAGTAGAAAGATGCAATGAATCGGGATGAGATTCTAAATACTATCTTCAGTAGATATAGCGAAAAAAATCCTGAAACGACTGCGCGAATTAAATTATTATTTTTTATGTTTTTTGCTTGCTATCTTCTGAAGATAGCAATTTTGTCAGCTTCGTCATTTTAGCATTTCTTTATAGCTTTGCATTCGGCCTAATGCCGATTTTTCTCTAAGCGAGCAGCCCCCGTCAATGCAGTTTTGCCATTTCGTGCCGTACTGAATCATCATCTACAACGCGTGTTAGGCAATGGGTTTTTTTTTTTTTTTTTTTTTTTTTTAATATTATTATTTTTTATGTTTTTTGCTTGCTATCTTCTGAAGATAACAATTTTTGTCAGCTTCTTCATTTTAGCATTTTTTATAGCTTTGCATTCGGCCTAATGCAGATTTTTCTCTAAGCGAGCAGCCCCCGTCAATGCAGTTTTGCCATTTCGTGCCGTACTGAATCATCATCTACAACGCGTGTTAGGCAATGTTTGTTTTTTTGTTTTGTTTTGTTTTTTTTGAATATTATTATTTTTCATGTTTTTTTCTTGCTATCTTCTGAAGATAGCAATTTTGGTCAGCTTCGTCATTTTAACATTTCTTTATAGCTTTGCATTCGGCCTAATGCCGATTTTTTTCGGCCTAATTGCCGAATAAACCATAAGAATTTTGTTTTAACTTTCCTCTATTGTCAAACTTTCTTACCTTTTTGTATTTAAAAAAAAAAAAAAAAAAAAATTAAATCTTGAAAAAATAACAGAAAAAAACAAACAAACAAATAAACAAAACAAATCAAAGACAAACTTTCCTAACAGATGTTTTCTAAATTTGTGAAATATTTTCTGATGTTTTATTAGGCCCGCAATGCTATCTTCAGAAGATAGCCGTTTGCGGGCGCGTTCCGAGAAAATGATGCAGATCGGAAATGATGCATGCCGTAAGTGGGCGCGCGCGTGTTCACAGAAGATGATGCACGTCGCAACGGGTGATTTGCAAAATCGCACCGTAAATGGTATTTTGGGTAGATAAATCAAACAAACAGACAGACAAACAAACATGAAATATGAAAAAATATACCAAATGACCTTTCTGACTCGTCTCATGCTATAAAGTCTTACGATTTCCTTCTTTTTTTGTATTATTTCATTAGGTTTAAAAATGCTATCATCAGTAGATAGGCCTAACAAAATATACTCAACCTCTCTCAATTTCTAAAATGACAATACTGAAAAACTTTTGTTCACAATCCTAAGTCAGAATATTATTAAATTATAAATTGTGTACGACAGCATTTCGTTTATTTCAATCAATATTTTGCTCTTTGCTATCTACTAAAGATAGCTCAAATTTAATGCATTTAGTTATTTCCTATAACGAAATAAATCGATGTTTTTACTGTTGTAATAGCGGTGCTATCTGCTAAAGATCGAATTAAAATTTCTTTAGCGTTATGATATTTTCTCTCGATAGGCCTATAATTTTGCTACATCCACGTGTTTTGCTATCTATTGATGAGATGCCTAATTCAGATTAAATGGATGTTGTCATTTTGTTAGTGGTGCTGTCTACTGAAGACAAAGAAATTTCCAATAATTATGACGGTCAAAATAAACGTTTTTAAGCAAGCAGGAAATAAACAGGTTTAAAAGAAATCTTCACTGCTTGAAATTTCAATTAGAACTTCAGTAGATATAGCACCGGTAGGCCTAATTCTATTGTATAATATCAATATATCTCGATCAGGAGCACACAGTTCTATGGAATTCTGTGCTCAGCAGACAAAAATGAAAACATCATTTTATTTGATGCAATCTTCAATTTGACATTTTTACCGCATCCCGTGATTTCTAAGCTGTTGAAAACTTGAGATTTTACATCGATACATGATTTGCGCGATTAGTCCGCCAGAACAGCCTGGATTGTTTTTCTGCACATAATTTCATAAAACCATCTCAGGTTTAATATAGCATCAAAGAAACGTGTCTCAGACACACATTGGCTGAAAAAATGAAACAAATAATCTCAATTTCGACGTATTACGGGGACTATTTTGCGGGTTGCACTTTTGATTGCGAAATCTTTTAACGTCAGTGGTGTGCTTCCTTATCTCGTTCAGCAGATAAAGACGACAGCCAACTGCGCATTTAAATTTGAGCTATCGGCAGTTGATAGCAAAAACACACGAATTCAACACGCAAAATTAAAAACAACAGATAGAGAAATCTAATAGCTTTGTTTCAAAGTTTGTTTCAGCGTCACACGATATTCCGTTCTTGAGATATTTCAATTTTGACATTCACCGTGCAAGTCAATGCATGAGCTTAATAGACACCGGGTACCAAAATCGAGCAAATTACGGCATGTCTTGCGACATTTTCTTTCTTTAAAAAATCACGGTTAAATTCGTGTTTTTACTATCTTCTGTATTTTAAATTAAATTGATATGGTGTAATTTTGGTCTCCGATTGTGCTATCTGCTGGAGATCATGTAAACATTCAAGCAGTTAGGCTTGCGGAGTGTTTTGACATTATTTTGAAAAAGATGTAGGCCTAGTCCGTACGTCATATAAAGCGTAAAACGGATGCGCGCATAATGCGTGGCACCAAAGTCGCGCATTTTTTACGCAATCGCTCTCGCCATTCGATCAATCTGCAGTAAATAGCAAAACCAGCATGAGAAACAAAACAGCAGCATTGACTAAATAAAATGACAATACTGAAAAACTTTTGTTCACAATCCTAAGTCAGAATATTATTAAAATTGTGTACGACAACATTTTGTTTATTTCAATCAATATATTTCTGCTTCATGCGCTAAAGATAGCTCAAATTTTAATGCATTTCGTTATTTCATATAACGAAATAAATCGATGTTTTTACTGTTGTAATAGTGGCATGGTGCTATCCACTAAATATAGAGAAACAGGCAGATGCGAATTAAAAAATCGGCATTTGGCCTATATGCCAAGCCATAAGAAAAAAGGGGGGAAAAAGAGGTAGAAATAGAGAAACAGTCAGATGCGGAAAGTGATGAGTCTAGTCTGTAATATCGCTTTAAACTTTCAGATCGGAACTAATGTATTAGAAAGAAAAAATTCGCCGCTACATGATGAAGTAAAATGTAGAGAAAATAATGTAAAACATTACTTCTAGAGTAGAAAGATACAATGAATCGGGATGAGATTCTAAATGCCAACTTCAGTATAGATATAGCGAAAAATCCTAAAACGCGCACGGTTACTCTGGGCGAATTAAAAAAATCGGCATTCGCCCTATATGCCGCGCTATTTCTAAACAAAAGGGAAAAAAGAGGTAAAAATAGAGAAATAGGCAGATGCGGAAAGTGATGAGTCTGTAATATCGCTTTAAACTTTCTAATCGGGACTGATGTATTAGAAAGAAAAAATTCGCCGCTACATGATGAAGTAAAAATTTAGAGAAAATAATGTAAAACATTACTTCTAGAGTAGAAAGATGCAATGAATCGGGATGAGATTCTAAATACTATCTTCAGTAGATATAGCGAAAAAAAATCCTGAAACGACTGCGCGAATTAAATTATTATTTTTTATGTTTTTTGCTTGCTATCTTCTGAAGATAGCAATTTTTGTCAGCTTCGTCATTTTAACATTTCTTTATAGCTTTGCATTCGGCCTAATGCCGATTTTTCTCTAAGCGAGCAGCCCCTGTCAATGCAGTTTTGCCATTTCGTGCCGTACTGAATCATCATCTACATCGCGTGTTAGGCAATGTTTTTTTAATTTTTTTTTTTAATATTATTATTTTTTATGTTTTTTGCTTGCTATCTTCTGAAGATAACAATTTTGTCAGCTTCTTCATTTTAACATTTTTTTATAGCTTTGCATTCGGCCTAATGCAGATTTTTCTCTAAGCGAGCAGCCCCCGTCAATGCAGTTTTGCCATTTCGTGCCGTACTGAATCATCATCTACAACGCGTGTTAGGCAATGTTTGTTTTTTTGTTTTGTTTTGTTTTTTTGAATATTATTATTTTTCATGTTTTTTCGTGCTATCTTCTGAAGATAGCAATTTTTGTCAGCTTCGTCATTTTAACATTTCTTTATAGCTTTGCATTCGGCCTAATGCCGATTTTTTTCGGCCTAATTGCCGAATAAACCATAAGAATTTTTGTTTTAACTTTCCTCTATTGTCAAACTTTCTTACCTTTTTGTATTTAAAAAAAAATAAAATAAAAAAATTAAATCTTGAGTAGATAGCGGAAAAAACAAACAAACAAATAAACAAAACAAATCAAAGACAAACTTTCCTAACAGATGTTTTCTAAATTTGTGAAATATTTTCTGATGTTTATTAGGCCCGCAATGCTATCTTCAGAAGATAGCCGTTTGCGGGCGCGTTCCGAGAAAATGATGCAGATCGGAAATGATGCATGCCGTAAGTGGGCGCGCGCGTGTTCACAGAAGATGATGCACGTCGCAACGGGTGATTTGCAAAATCGCACCGTAAATGGTATTTTGGGTAGATAAATCAAACAAACAGACAGACAAACAAACATGAAATATGAAAAAATATACCAAATGACCTTTCTGACTCGTCTCATGCTATAAAGTCTTACGATTTCCTTTTTTTTTTGTATTATTTCATTAGGTTTAAAAATGCTATCATCAGTAGATAGGCCTAACAAAATATACTCAACCTCTCTCAATTTCTAAAATGACAATACTGAAAAACTTTTGTTCACAATCCTAAGTCAGAATATTATTAAATTATAAATTGTGTACGACAGCATTTCGTTTATTTCAATCAATATTTTGCTCTTTGCTATCTACTAAAGATAGCTCAAATTTAATGCATTTTGTTATTTCCTATAACGAAATAAATCGATGTTTTTACTGTTGTAATAGCGGTGCTATCTGCTAAAGATCGAATTAAAATTTCTTTAGCGTTATGATATTTTCTCTCGATAGGCCTATAATTTTGCTACATCCACGTGTTTTTGCTATCTATTGATGAGATGCCTAATTCAGATTAAATGGATGTTGTCATTTTGTTAGTGGTGCTGTCTACTGAAGACAAAGAAATTTCCAATAATTATGACGGTCAAAAATAAACGTTTTTAAGCAAGCAGGAAATAAACAGGTTTAAAAGAAATCTTCACTGCTTGAAATTTCAATTAGAACTTCAGTAGATATAGCACCGGTAGGCCTAATTCTATTGTATAATATCAATATATCTCGATCAGGAGCACACAGTTCTATGGAATTCTGTGCTCAGCAGACAAAAATGAAAACATCATTTTATTTGATGCAATCTTCAATTTGACATTTTACCGCATCCCGTGATTTCTAAGCTGTTGAAAAAAACTTGAGATTTTACATCGATACATGATTTGCGCGATTAGTCCGCCAGAACAGCCTGGATTGTTTTTCTGCACATAATTTCATAAAACCATCTCAGGTTTAATATAGCATCAAAGAAACGTGTCTCAGACACACATTGGCTGAAAAAATGAAACAAATAATCTCAATTTCGACGTATTACGGGGACTATTTTGCGGGTTGCACTTTTGATTGCGAAATCTTTTAACGTCAGTGGTGTGCTTCCTTATCTCGTTCAGCAGATAAAGACGACAGCCAACTGCGCATTTAAATTTGAGCTATCGGCAGTTGATAGCAAAAACACACGAATTCAACACGCAAAATTAAAAACAACAGATAGAGAAATCTAATAGCTTTGTTTCAAAGTTTGTTTCAGCGTCACACGATATTCCGTTCTTGAGATATTTCAATTTTGACATTCACCGTGCAAGTCAATGCATGAGCTTAATAGACACCGGGTACCAAAATCGAGCAAATTACGGCATGTCTTGCGACATTTTCTTTCTTTAAAAATCACGGTTAAATTCGTGTTTTTACTATCTTCTGTATTTTAAATTAAATTGATATGGTGTAATTTTGGTCTCCGATTGTGCTATCTGCTGGAGATCATGTAAACATTCAAGCAGTTAGGCTTGCGGAGTGTTTTGACATTATTTTGAAAAAGATGTAGGCCTAGTCCGTACGTCATATAAAGCGTAAAACGGATGCGCGCATAATGCGTGGCCCCAAAGTCGCGCATTTTTTACGCAATCGCTCTCGCCATTCGATCAATCTGCAGTAAATAGCAAAACCAGCATGAGAAACAAAACAGCAGCATTGACTAAATAAAATGACAATACTGAAAAACTTTTGTTCACAATCCTAAGTCAGAATATTATTAAATTAAAAATTGTGTACGACAACATTTTGTTTATTTCAATCAATATATTTCTGCTTCATGCGCTAAAGATAGCTCAAATTTTAATGCATTTTGTTATTTCATATAACGAAATAAATCGATGTTTTTACTGTTGTAATAGTGGCATGGTGCTATCCACTAAATATAGAGAAACAGGCAGATGCGAATTAAAAAATCGGCATTTGGCCTATATGCCAAGCCATAAGAAAAAGGGGGAAAAAGAGGTAGAAATAGAGAAACAGTCAGATGCGGAAAGTGATGAGTCTAGTCTGTAATATTGCTTTAAACTTTCAGATCGGAACTAATGTATTAGAAAGAAAAAATTCGCCGCTACATGATGAAGTAAAATGTAGAGAAAATAATGTAAAACATTACTTCTAGAGTAGAAAGATACAATGAATCGGGATGAGATTCTAAATGCCAACTTCAGTATAGATATAGCGAAAAATCCTAAAACGCGCACGGTTACTCTGGGCGAATTAAAAAAAATCGGCATTCGCCCTATATGCCGCGCTATTTCTAAACAAAAGGGAAAAAGAGGTAAAAATAGAGAAATAGGCAGATGCGGAAAGTGATGAGTCTGTAATATCGCTTTAAACTTTCTAATCGGGACTGATGTATTAGAAAGAAAAAATTCGCCGCTACATGATGAAGTAATAATTTAGAGAAAATAATGTAAAACATTACTTCTAGAGTAGAAAGATGCAATGAATCGGGATGAGATTCTAAATACTATCTTCAGTAGATATAGAGAAAAAAAATCCTGAAACGACTGCGCGAATTAAACTATTATTTTTATGTTTTTTGCTTGCTATCTTCTGAAGATAGCAATTTTGTCAGCTTCGTCATTTTAACATTTCTTTATAGCTTTGCATTCGGCCTAATGCCGATTTTTCTCTAAGCGAGCAGCCCCGGACAATGCAGTTTTGCCATTTCGTGCCGTACTGAATCATCATCTACAACGCGTGTTAGGCAATGTTTTTTTTTTTTTTTTTTAATATTATTATTTTTTATGTTTTTGCTTGCTATCTTCTGAAGATAACAATTTTTGTCAGCTTCTTCATTTTACCATTTTTTATAGCTTTGCATTCGGCCTAATGCAGATTTTTCTCTAAGCGAGCAGCCCCGTCAATGCAGTTTTGCCATTTCGTGCCGTACTGAATCATCATCTACAACGCGTGTTAGGCAATGTTTTTTTTGTTTTGTTTTGTTTTTTGAATATTATTATTTTTCATGTTTTTTCTTGCTATCTTCTGAAGATAGCAATTTTGGTCAGCTTCGTTATTTTAACATTTCTTTATAGCTTTGCATTCGGCCTAATGCCGATTTTTTCGGCCTAATTGCCGAATAAACCATAAGAATTTTTGTTTTAACTTTCCTCTATTGTCAAACTTTCTTACCTTTTTGTATTTAAAAAAAAAAAAAAAAATTAAATCTTGAGTAGATAGCGGAAAAACAAACAAACAAATAAACAAAACAAATCAAAGACAAACTTTCCTAACAGATGTTTTCTAAATTTGTGAAATATTTTCTGATGTTTTATTAGGCCCGCAATGCTATCTTCAGAAGATAGCCGTTTGCGGGCACGTTCCGAGAAAATGATGCAGATCGTAAATGATGCATGCCGTAAGTGGGCGCGCGCGTGTTCACAGAAGATGATGCATGTCGCAACGGGTGATTTGCAAAATCGCACCGTAAATGGTATCTTGGGTAGATAAATCAAACAAACAGACAGACAAACAAACATGAAATATGAAAAAATATACCAAATGACCTTTCTGACTCGTCTCATGCTATAAAGTCTTACGATTTCCTTCTTTTTTGTATTATTTCATTAGGTTTAAAAATGCTATCATCAGTAGATAGGCCTAACAAAATATACTCAACCTCTCTCAATTTCTAAAATGACAATACTGAAAAACTTTTGTTCACAATCCTAAGTCAGAATATTATTAAATTATAAATTGTGTACGACAGCATTTCGTTTATTTCAATCAATATTTTGCTCTTTGCTATCTACTAAAGATAGCTCAAATTTAATGCATTTTGTTATTTCCTATAACGAAATAAATCGATGTTTTTACTGTTGTAATAGCGGTGCTATCTGCTAAAGATCGAATTAAAATTTCTTTAGCGTTATGATATTTTCTCTCGATAGGCCTATAATTTTGCTACATCCACGTGTTTTTGCTATCTATTGATGAGATGCCTAATTCAGATTAAATGGATGTTGTCATTTTGTTAGTGGTGCTGTCTACTGAAGACAAAGAAATTTCCAATAATTATGACGGTCAAAATAAACGTTTTTTAAGCAAGCAGGAAATAAACAGGTTTAAAAGAAATCTTCACTGCTTGAAATTTCAATTAGAACTTCAGTAGATATAGCACCGGTAGGCCTAATTCTATTGTATAATATCAATATATCTCGATCAGGAGCACACAGTTCTATGGAATTCTGTGCTCAGCAGACAAAAATGAAAACATCATTTTATTTGATGCAATCTTCAATTTGACATTTTACCGCATCCCGTGATTTCTAAGCTGTTGAAAACTTGAGATTTTACATCGATACATGATTTGCGCGATTAGTCCGCCAGAACAGCCTGGATTGTTTTTCTGCACATAATTTCATAAAACCATCTCAGGTTTAATATAGCATCAAAGAAACGTGTCTCAGACACACATTGGCTGAAAAAATGAAACAAATAATCTCAATTTCGACGTATTACGGAGACTATTTTGCGGGTTGCACTTTTTGATTGCGAAATCTTTTAACGTCAGTGGTGTGCTTCCTTATCTCGTTCAGCAGATAAAGACGACAGCCAACTGCGCATTTAAATTTGAGCTATCGGCAGTTGATAGCAAAAACACACGAATTCAACACGCAAAATTAAAAACAACAGATAGAGAAATCTAATAGCTTTGTTTCAAAGTTTGTTTCAGCGTCACACGATATTCCGTTCTTGAGATATTTCAATTTTGACATTCACCGTGCAAGTCAATGCATGAGCTTAATAGACACCGGGTACCAAAATCGAGCAAATTACGGCATGTCTTGCGACATTTTCTTTCTTTAAAAAATCACGGTTAAATTCGTGTTTTTACTATCTTCTGTATTTTAAATTAAATTGATATGGTGTAATTTTGGTCTCCGATTGTGCTATCTGCTGGAGATCATGTAAACATTCAAGCAGTTAGGCTTGCGGAGTGTTTTGACATTATTTTGAAAAAGATGTAGGCCTAGTCCGTACGTCATATAAAGCGTAAAACGGATGCGCGCATAATGCGTGGCCCCAAAGTCGCGCATTTTTTACGCAATCGCTCTCGCCATTCGATCAATCTGCAGTAAATAGCAAAACCAGCATGAGAAACAAAACAGCAGCATTGACTAAATAAAATGACAATACTGAAAAACTTTTGTTCACAATCCTAAGTCAGAATATTATTAAATTAAAAATTGTGTACGACAACATTTTGTTTATTTCAATCAATATATTTCTGCTTCATGCGCTAAAGATAGCTCAAATTTTAATGCATTTTGTTATTTCATATAACGAAATAAATCGATGTTTTTACTGTTGTAATAGTGGCATGGTGCTATCCACTAAATATAGAGAAACAGGCAGATGCGAATTAAAAAATCGGCATTTGGCCTATATGCCAAGCCATAAGAAAAAGGGGGGAAAAGAGGTAGAAATAGAGAAACAGTCAGATGCGGAAAGTGATGAGTCTAGTCTGTAATATTGCTTTAAACTTTCAGATCGGAACTAATGTATTAGAAAGAAAAAATTCGCCGCTACATGATGAAGTAAAATGTAGAGAAAATAATGTAAAACATTACTTCTAGAGTAGAAAGATACAATGAATCGGGATGAGATTCTAAATGCCAACTTCAGTATAGAGATAGCGAAAAATCCTAAAACGCGCACGGTTACTCTGGGCGAATTTTAAAAAAATCGGCATTCGCCCTATATGCCGCGCTATTTCTAAACAAAAGGGAAAAAAGAGGTAAAAATAGAGAAATAGGCAGATGCGGAAAGTGATGAGTCTGTAATATCGCTTTAAACTTTCTAATCGGGACTGATGTATTAGAAAGAAAAAAATTCGCCGCTACATGATGAAGTAATAATTTAGAGAAAATAATGTAAAACATTACTTCTAGAGTAGAAAGATGCAATGAATCGGGATGAGATTCTAAATACTATCTTCAGTAGATATAGCGAAAAAAAATCCTGAAACGACTGCGCGAATTAAACTATTATTTTTTATGTTTTTTGCTTGCTATCTTCTGAAGATAGCAATTTTTGTCAGCTTCGTCATTTTAACATTTCTTTATAGCTTTGCATTCGGCCTAATGCCGATTTTTCTCTAAGCGAGCAGCCCCGGTCAATGCAGTTTTGCCATTTCGTGCCGTACTGAATCATCATCTACAACGCGTGTTAGGCAATTTTTTTTTTTTTTTTTTTTAATATTATTATTTTTTATGTTTTTTGCTTGCTATCTTCTGAAGATAACAATTTTTGTCAGCTTCTTCATTTTAACATTTTTTTATAGCTTTGCATTCGGCCTAATGCAGATTTTTCTCTAAGCGAGCAGCCCCCGTCAATGCAGTTTTGCCATTTCGTGCCGTACTGAATCATCATCTACAACGCGTGTTAGGCAATGTTTTTTTGTTTTGTTTTGTTTTTTAAATATTATTATTTTTCATGTTTTTTTTCTTGCTATCTTCTGAAAATAGCAATTTTGGTCAGCTTCGTCATTTTAACATTTCTTTATAGCTTTGCATTCGGCCTAATGCCGATTTTTTTCGGCCTAATTGCCGAATAAACCATAGAATTTTTGTTTTAACTTTCCTCTATTGTCAAACTTTCTTACCTTTTTGTATTTAAAAAAAAAAAACTAACAAAAGAAAAAAACGAAAAAAAACAAACAAACAAATAAACAAAACAAATCAAAGACAAACTTTCCTAACAGATGTTTTCTAAATTTGTGAAATATTTTCTGATGTTTTATTAGGCCCGCAATGCTATCTTCAGAAGATAGCCGTTTGCGGGCACGTTCCGAGAAAATGATGCAGATCGTAAATGATGCATGCCGTAAGTGGGCGCGCGCGTGTTCACAGAAGATGATGCATGTCGCAACGGGTGATTTGCAAAATCGCACCGTAAATGGTATCTTGGGTAGATAAATCAAACAAACAGACAGACAAACAAACATGAAATATGAAAAAAATATACCAAATGACCTTTCTGACTCGTCTCATGCTATAAAAGTCTTACGATTTCCTTCTTTTTTGTATTATTTCATTAGGTTTAAAAATGCTATCATCAGTAGATAGGCCTAACAAAATATACTCAACCTCTCTCAATTTCTAAAATGACAATACTGAAAAACTTTTGTTCACAATCCTAAGTCAGAATATTATTAAATTATAAATTGTGTACGACAGCATTTCGTTTATTTCAATCAATATTTTGCTCTTTTGCTATCTACTAAAGATAGCTCAAATTTAATGCATTTTGTTATTTCCTATAACGAAATAAATCGATGTTTTTACTGTTGTAATAGCGGTGCTATCTGCTAAAGATCGAATTAAAATTTCTTTAGCGTTATGATATTTTCTCTCGATAGGCCTATAATTTTGCTACATCCACGTGTTTTTGCTATCTATTGATGAGATGCCTAATTCAGATTAAATGGATGTTGTCATTTTGTTAGTGGTGCTGTCTACTGAAGACAAAGAAATTTCCAATAATTATGACGGTCAAAAATAAACGTTTTTTAAGCAAGCAGGAAATAAACAGGTTTAAAAGAAATCTTCACTGCTTGAAATTTCAATTAGAACTTCAGTAGATATAGCACCGGTAGGCCTAATTCTATTGTATAATATCAATATATCTCGATCAGGAGCACACAGTTCTATGGAATTCTGTGCTCAGCAGACAAAAATGAAAACATCATTTTATTTGATGCAATCTTCAATTTGACATTTTACCGCATCCCGTGATTTCTAAGCTGTTGAAAACTTGAGATTTTACATCGATACATGATTTGCGCGATTAGTCCGCCAGAACAGCCTGGATTGTTTTTCTGCACATAATTTCATAAAACCATCTCAGGTTTAATATAGCATCAAAGAAACGTGTCTCAGACACACATTGGCTGAAAAAATGAAACAAATAATCTCAATTTCGACGTATTACGGGGACTATTTTGCGGGTTGCACTTTTTGATTGCGAAATCTTTTAACGTCAGTGGTGTGCTTCCTTATCTCGTTCAGCAGATAAAGACGACAGCCAACTGCGCATTTAAATTTGAGCTATCGGCAGTTGATAGCAAAAACACACGAATTCAACACGCAAAATTAAAAACAACAGATAGAGAAATCTAATAGCTTTGTTTCAAAGTTTGTTTCAGCGTCACACGATATTCCGTTCTTGAGATATTTCAATTTTGACATTCACCGTGCAAGTCAATGCATGAGCTTAATAGACACCGGGTACCAAAATCGAGCAAATTACGGCATGTCTTGCGACATTTTCTTTCTTTAAAAAATCACGGTTAAATTCGTGTTTTTACTATCTTCTGTATTTTAAATTAAATTGATATGGTGTAATTTTGGTCTCCGATTGTGCTATCTGCTGGAGATCATGTAAACATTCAAGCAGTTAGGCTTGCGGAGTGTTTTGACATTATTTTGAAAAAGATGTAGGCCTAGTCCGTACGTCATATAAAGCGTAAAACGGATGCGCGCATAATGCGTGGCCCCAAAGTCGCGCATTTTTACGCAATCGCTCTCGCCATTCGATCAATCTGCAGTAAATAGCAAAACCAGCATGAGAAACAAAACAGCAGCATTGACTAAATAAAATGACAATACTGAAAAACTTTTGTTCACAATCCTAAGTCAGAATATTATTAAATTAAAAATTGTGTACGACAACATTTTGTTTATTTCAATCAATATATTTCTGCTTCATGCGCTAAAGATAGCTCAAATTTTAATGCATTTTGTTATTTCATATAACGAAATAAATCGATGTTTTTACTGTTGTAATAGTGGCATGGTGCTATCCACTAAATATAGAGAAACAGGCAGATGCGAATTAAAAAATCGGCATTTGGCCTATATGCCAAGCCATAAGAAAAAAGGGGAAAAAGAGGTAGAAATAGAGAAACAGTCAGATGCGGAAAGTGATGAGTCTAGTCTGTAATATTGCTTTAAACTTTCAGATCGGAACTAATGTATTAGAAAGAAAAATTCGCCGCTACATGATGAAGTAAAATGTAGAGAAAATAATGTAAAACATTACTTCTAGAGTAGAAAGATACAATGAATCGGGATGAGATTCTAAATGCCAACTTCAGTATAGATATAGCGAAAAATCCTAAAACGCGCACGGTTACTCTGGGCGAATTTAAAAAATCGGCATTCGCCCTATATGCCGCGCTATTTCTAAACAAAAGGGAAAAAAGAGGTAAAAATAGAGAAATAGGCAGATGCGGAAAGTGATGAGTCTGTAATATCGCTTTAAACTTTCTAATCGGGACTGATGTATTAGAAAGAAAAAATTCGCCGCTACATGATGAAGTAATAATTTAGAGAAAATAATGTAAAACATTACTTCTAGAGTAGAAAGATGCAATGAATCGGGATGAGATTCTAAATACTATCTTCAGTAGATATAGCGAAAAAAAATCCTGAAACGACTGCGCGAATTAAACTATTATTTTTTATGTTTTTTGCTTGCTATCTTCTGAAGATAGCAATTTTTGTCAGCTTCGTCATTTTAACATTTCTTTATAGCTTTGCATTCGGCCTAATGCCGATTTTTCTCTAAGCGAGCAGCCCCGGTCAATGCAGTTTTGCCATTTCGTGCCGTACTGAATCATCATCTACAACGCGTGTTAGGCAATGTTTTTTTTTTTTTTTTTTTAATATTATTATTTTTTATGTTTTTTGCTTGCTATCTTCTGAAGATAACAATTTTTGTCAGCTTCTTCATTTTAACATTTTTTTATAGCTTTGCATTCGGCCTAATGCAGATTTTTCTCTAAGCGAGCAGCCCCGTCAATGCAGTTTTGCCATTTCGTGCCGTACTGAATCATCATCTACAACGCGTGTTAGGCAATGTTTTTTTTGTTTTGTTTTGTTTTTTGAATATTATTATTTTTCATGTTTTTTTCTTGCTATCTTCTGAAAATAGCAATTTTGGTCAGCTTCGTCATTTTAACATTTCTTTATAGCTTTGCATTCGGCCTAATGCCGATTTTTTTCGGCCTAATTGCCGAATAAACCATAAGAATTTTTGTTTTAACTTTCCTCTATTGTCAAACTTTCTTACCTTTTTGTATTTAAAAAAAAAAAAAAATTAAATCTTGAGTAGATAGCGGAAAAACAAACAAACAAATAAACAAAACAAATCAAAGACAAACTTTCCTAACAGATGTTTTCTAAATTTGTGAAATATTTTCTGATGTTTATTAGGTCCGCAATGCTATCTTCAGAAGATAGCCGTTTGCGGGCACGTTCCGAGAAAATGATGCAGATCGTAAATGATGCATGCCGTAAGTGGGCGCGCGCGTGTTCACAGAAGATGATGCATGTCGCAACGGGTGATTTGCAAAATCGCACCGTAAATGGTATCTTGGGTAGATAAATCAAACAAACAGACAGACAAACAAACATGAAATATGAAAAAATATACCAAATGACCTTTCTGACTCGTCTCATGCTATAAAGTCTTACGATTTCCTTCTTTTTTTGTATTATTTCATTAGGTTTAAAAATGCTATCATCAGTAGATAGGCCTAACAAAATATACTCAACCTCTCTCAATTTCTAAAATGACAATACTGAAAAACTTTTGTTCACAATCCTAAGTCAGAATATTATTAAATTATAAATTGTGTACGACAGCATTTCGTTTATTTCAATCAATATTTTGCTCTTTGCTATCTACTAAAGATAGCTCAAATTTAATGCATTTTGTTATTTCCTATAACGAAATAAATCGATGTTTTTACTGTTGTAATAGCGGTGCTATCTGCTAAAGATCGAATTAAAATTTCTTTAGCGTTATGATATTTTCTCTCGATAGGCCTATAATTTTGCTACATCCACGTGTTTTTGCTATCTATTGATGAGATGCCTAATTCAGATTAAATGGATGTTGTCATTTTGTTAGTGGTGCTGTCTACTGAAGACAAAGAAATTTCCAATAATTATGACGGTCAAAAATAAACGATTTTTAAGCAAGCAGGAAATAAACAGGTTTAAAAGAAATCTTCACTGCTTGAAATTTCAATTAGAACTTCAGTAGATATAGCACCGGTAGGCCTAATTCTATTGTATAATATCAATATATCTCGATCAGGAGCACACAGTTCTATGGAATTCTGTGCTCAGCAGACAAAAATGAAAACATCATTTTATTTGATGCAATCTTCAATTTGACATTTTACCGCATCCCGTGATTTCTAAGCTGTTGAAAACTTGAGATTTTACATCGATACATGATTTGCGCGATTAGTCCGCCAGAACAGCCTGGATTGTTTTTCTGCACATAATTTCATAAAACCATCTCAGGTTTAATATAGCATCAAAGAAACGTGTCTCAGACACACATTGGCTGAAAAAATGAAACAAATAATCTCAATTTCGACGTATTACGGGGACTATTTTGCGGGTTGCACTTTTTGATTGCGAAATCTTTTAACGTCAGTGGTGTGCTTCCTTATCTCGTTCAGCAGATAAAGACGACAGCCAACTGCGCATTTAAATTTGAGCTATCGGCAGTTGATAGCAAAAACACACGAATTCAACACGCAAAATTAAAAACAACAGATAGAGAAATCTAATAGCTTTGTTTCAAAGTTTGTTTCAGCGTCACACGATATTCCGTTCTTGAGATATTTCAATTTTGACATTCACCGTGCAAGTCAATGCATGAGCTTAATAGACACCGGGTACCAAAATCGAGCAAATTACGGCATGTCTTGCGACATTTTCTTTCTTTAAAAATCACGGTTAAATTCGTGTTTTTACTATCTTCTGTATTTTAAATTAAATTGATATGGTGTAATTTTGGTCTCCGATTGTGCTATCTGCTGGAGATCATGTAAACATTCAAGCAGTTAGGCTTGCGGAGTGTTTTGACATTATTTTGAAAAAGATGTAGGCCTAGTCCGTACGTCATATAAAGCGTAAAACGGATGCGCGCATAATGCGTGGCCCCAAAGTCGCGCATTTTTACGCAATCGCTCTCGCCATTCGATCAATCTGCAGTAAATAGCAAAACCAGCATGAGAAACAAAACAGCAGCATTGACTAAATAAAATGACAATACTGAAAAACTTTTGTTCACAATCCTAAGTCAGAATATTATTAAATTAAAAATTGTGTACGACAACATTACCCTCAGACCGAGAAAGCCAAAAAGGACAAGGACACAAAGATTTTGCTAATCATGGATGGCACTCCATCAAGTTGCCTTTTATTGAGCGTTTGAATTTGTTTCAGAATTCACACCAATTACCTTTGATCTCAGCCGAAATAAAATTAACAAAATATATAATATTCTCATAGAGAAAACGTTATTGGACACATTTGGAACACGACAGCCGCCATCGAATTCCCCTTACCCCAGTGACCGCGACTGGAGTAAAGTGTTACACTTTGTACTATTGAAATCAGATCAAAACCTATCCTAGGGTAGACCTACCCCCCTAGAATTAAATTCCCGAGTGTACAACTCTGAAACCGTTGATTAACATAACATATCATGGCTGAGACCCACACAAGGTATATATACTACTGGTGCATACAATACAAGATCTCCGAGGGTGGCTGTTCCCTGGGATTCCACCAACAGGTGTGTAATTGACCTGAAGGTTACAATGGATAAAAGGATTATTGTGACTTACTCGTCTACCTGTGCATGTGTATCATTATAATTTACAAAAGAATATCTAAAAATCCCAATCTTCAACAATTACTAATGTACTATACTCGAGCAACAACCAAATTTTTGCACATATAACTCTTTTAACATGTACTGATTAATGACAGCTCTCCATTTTCTAGAACTGATATATATATAATTTATAGAAGGGGAACAATATTATATTGTGACCCTTATCTTTGAAGATCTTGTGCTTATTTGAAGATCTCTGAAAGCCTTTCTCTCTGTTACCTATGGCATCTGTGATAAACACATTTGGAACTTACAGGCTGGTTAATTTAAAATAACATTCTGAAAATTTGTACCATTTTGCTTGTACTCCTGATCTATTGAGACTTTCTGCTTATCCAGTATTTCTCTATATTGCAATAACATAATTTATATAACATTTAACGATAATGTCCTCACTACTTTACTTGCAGCTATTTCTGTAAAGGATTCCCTCTTCGCATGTGCTGATTTAAGCCCTTATATCACCTAAGGACAATTATAAATAATCATACTAATGCAACATAATTGACATATCATAATACATTTCCTTTGTTTGTTATTGAGCTGTTACCTTCTCTCTATTCCCTTTACTTCATGAGAGTGAATTATCACTCTTAATTATGTGTTCACTAATATATACTTTTCATTGCCCCCATACCCTTATTGGGAGTGGTGGGTGGGGAAATTTCTTTCCGATGTTTACTTGATGGAGAGACATTCATAAATGACTCACAAACTCGATCGCGCACTACATGTAGATGTTTACAAAATCGATGTCACCTATTGATCCCCATGCCAACACCACAACACACAGCATGGAGCTAGCATGACCATACCCGGATCGACAAACACAATAGGGATCGTCCATTTCTCGCCATGGGTAAATTTGTTTTCCTTTCGCTTTGCTCGTAAAACATTATTACCCTCAGACCGAGAAAGAAAAAAAGGACAAGGACACAAAGATTTTGCTAATCATGGATGGCACTCCATCAAGTTGCCTTTTATTGAGCGTTTGAATTTGTTTCAGAATTCACACCAATTACCTTTGATCTCAGCCGAAATAAAATTAACAAAATATATAATATTCTCATAGAGAAAACGTTATTGGACACATTTGGAACACGACAGCCGCCATCGAATTCCCCTTACCCCAGTGACCGCGACTGGAGTAAAGTGTTACACTTTGTACTATTGAAATCAGATCAAAACCTATCCTAGGGTAGACCTACCCCCCTAGAATTAAATTCCCGAGTGTACAACTCTGAAACCGTTGATTAACATAACATATCATGGCTGAGACCCACACAAGGTATATATACTACTGGTGCATACAATACAAGATCTCCGAGGGTGGCTGTTCCCTGGGATTCCACCAACAGGTGTGTAATTGACCTGAAGGTTACAATGGATAAAAGGATTATTGTGACTTACTCGTCTACCTGTGCATGTGTATCATTATAATTTACAAAAAGAATATCTAAAAATCCCACACAAGTTTCTATCTGGATTAGAAACTTGCGAACCACCCCCCTCCCTTTTTTTTGTAATTTTGAGTAAAAGTTTTTTATTCACCATTATTGGATGGGGCAATCATGCATGAATAGCGCTCTCCCATCTTCCATGAATTTCTTAATACACGATAATGTGAGCACTCCCCCATTTCTTTCCACTTTTAATCCTGCATTTTTATACAAAAGGAAAAAGGGGTTAATTGACCATAAGTAATTGCACGTAAACATATCTTCATGTTTGATAACGCTACTGATATCTAAATGGGGGCTCATGAAGGATATTGTCTAAATGTTATTGTTGACCCATTGAAATATATATCACAGTTTGCCCATAATTGGCTCAGTGCCACTAATCGCTCATTAGCATAAAATAACACTAACATTCTTACTGGATTTTGACTGAAATACATGTAATTCTCTACAATAACAATACTAATTGTGCTGGCCCTATATGTTACGGGATACATTGATCTCTATATTGTATATTCACAATTGGACATTGGCCGAAATCAACGCGATAACTAGCCGACTGCGCAACCTCACAAAAATCTTGAAAAATTGAGGGCATAGTACTTGGCCCCAAAGTCTAGCTATCCCATGCCAACCTGGAGTTGATTCCTACTTCCCGTTAAAACAGACTTAATCGCCCCAATACCAGCACAATTGACTATTTGTTATTAATGCCTCTGATATATTCATTCTTCTGAACACTCTTTAATAATAATAATAATAATAATATTTATTTCTCATATAGCGCAATTACATCAAAAGAACTCAAGGCGCTTTAAAAAACATGACATTAAAAGCACATACATATGTAAAATATGAGAACAATGTTTGAATTTACAATTTTAAAACACACAAATAGTTTGAGGAAACCAAATATTAAAAACCAGTTTGAAAAAGACAGGTAAGATATTGCACAGCATGAGCCTAAAAAGGCAAGATCGAACAAAATGCAATTGACTGTGAAATATACATTATAAAACGACAAATAGCAAACAATGCACACAATACATACTGCCCAACATAAATGCAACAGCAATTTTAACATGAGAATACACTACGCCACAGAATAACGTGTTGCTGAGATAGAACCCGCACGTGATGTGATCTACTCAAATACCTCCACCCCCGAATAGTCATACTATTACGTAACGCAAAGCACGTCAATATATCTAACTCAGGGTGCTCACCACCGTATAGATTATTACATCTTGTAACATTTTACTCAGAACGCATATATGCAATTCAATTTTTAGAAACATAGGTATTAATGATATTCCGAGTCCCATATTCATTAGTCCAATGAAACTTTCCCATGTGGTCCCCTAAAGTTTTCGTCCAACTCTTATCAAATTTTTATACCTGATGTCTTTTCACTCCACTTCAAAAGTCCATTATCCATGCAAAGTTGGATGCTCTCTAAGTTAATTCTTCTTTCTTCAGTTATCCGAAGAAGTTGATTTGTGCTTAAGCTATTTCATAATCAACATCGCACTGGTTACTTGCTTTAGTACTTTTCGTCAACAATTGGAAAATCGCAATCATAAGAAAACTTTTCGCATATCTCAGGCAGATAATCAGGTTATTCTGAAGTTGATTTGTGCTTAAGCTATTTCATGATCAACATCGCACTGGTTACTTGCTTTAGTACTTTTAGTCAACAATTGGAGAATCGCAATCATCAGAAAACTTTTCAGGCAGATAATCAGGTTATTCGTGCGAGTAGTGGATAGAGACCTTGTAATCTGAGTAGGTACACACATTGCACTGGACAGTACACTGAAGCACAACCGCACATACGGAACCCAGTGATTGGGTTAATTCCATTCATTTGCGTCGGAAACATTGGACAAATGTGGATAACAGCATTCTGCCTGATGTCTTGCTTTATTTTCAGCATTCTCGAAGTTTATTTTCAGCATTATTTTCAGCTTTCAGCATTCGCGAAGTTCATGCGACCTTTAGTTCATATGTTGTGCCTTACAACAGGGCCGGTCATTGCAAAATCATGCCCAACACATCTTGCACTGGACAGTACACTGTAGCACAACCGCACATACGGAACAGTGATTGGGTTATTTAATTCCATTTGCCTCGGAGACATTGGACAAATGTGGATAACGGCATTCTACCTGATGTCTTGATTTATTTTCAGCATTCTCGAAGTTTATTTTTAGCATTAATTTTCAGCTTTATTTTCAGCACTCTCGAAGTTCATGCGACCTTTAGTTCATATGTAGTGCCTTACAAAAGCACCGGTCTTGGTAAAATCATTCCCAACACATCTTTCCAATTTCCAATACTTGAAGGAATGCACAAATTAATATTTTCCGTGCCATGTTCAACTGTGGTTGATCAATTGATGCGATTTTATACAACAAGAGAAGCCCTAAAGTATAATTTCCATTGGCTGGACTCCGACTTCGTAACTTATTTGGTTCAATAGTTCTGACTTCTGACAGTCTCTTTGTGAAATGCATGCTCTCCCATGTATAAGTGCTCGTGCGTAAGTTCAGTTTCGCAGATAACACCAATTTTCAATATGCTTCGCTTTGCATCTGACAGTCTACTTTCGGCTCACACAAAGTCTAGTAGTCACTAGCAATTATGGGTGTCCAGGTGTACATGTACATAAAGGTCAGGCTTCCTTATTGCCACCAGCATCAAAGTGTCATTGGTATTGTCTGCAATAAATAAAAGACAGAAAAATGGGAAACAACCTGCCAGCACATCTAATTACCATGTAACTTGAGATTATATTTGCGATCCCAACCAAGTACTTGGTCTCATATCAATCAAGACATGTGATTTTTGATTTTTTATCAATTTCTTTCCCTGATTCGCCAACACTTTCCTGTTCCCTCTTGTTATGCAGATAATTATTTGTGCGAACTTCTTCCTGATGCAATTTTAACCATTTCAAATTATGAACTTAAAGGACTTACATGTTTATGCTTGCATCATTCTTTCTGCTTCCACCCGACAACTAAGTTGCAACTATCAATTATTGCTCCTCACTAAATGACCAAGACCTGACTGTCACAATCTTTGCCTTAATAACCCTTATCCCACAGTAAAATGCTTAGACACAATAATACTTGATATTTGTATCGCAAACGGCCGCGCTGAAGGGACACATTTTCTCCCATTTTCACAAAATCTTATTGACTTGAGCAATTTTTATCCCCATATTCCATGAAATTCAGACCTCTTTTTATTGAATTTCCTGATTCGATTCACTTATGACTAGTGGTTACACTTCCACGAGGAGGTCTACGGGGAGAATTTCTACAAGGTACCGGGTCAAAGGGGAGTATAAATGTATTTGGGCACTCATAAATTACTCCTTTAAAAAATACAGACCAATTCGATGTCATTTGATGCCCTAAGAATGATCACAAAATTATCAAACTATCTGTAGACCCTTCTTCACCCAGTTATCGTGAAATAATCTTCCGTTGAAATTCTGAACCTCACATTACGTATACCATCGAGTTCTATAAATACTTTAAGTTTATACATATTATTCCTGTCGAGCACCTGATCAAAGCCTAACAAGGGCATGTACGTTCACATCACTTCCTCCCTACTTAAAAGGTATGCCGTATGATCAAGCTCCACTCACCTAACCGAAAGCACAAACCTCATAAACCCTGGCCTTTTATATAATTTTTTCAATCCAATCAAATCCAAATATCGATTTTTTCCGTGTATTTTGACATGAAAGTGACAAAAAATAGATCTCCCTCTTGATGAACAATCCAAAGAGCATTGCATGAGTCAGTCTTCTTCTCAATTTTTTTTTTTTTTTTTTTTTTTTTTTCGATGTATTTTGTTCTTTTTTTTGACTAAAATTAGATCGCCATTTTTTTTTTTTCAAAAGAGCATTGCATTTTGTTTTTTTTTTTTTTTTTTTTTTTTTTTTCCCAATCCAAATATCCATTTTTTTTTTTTTTTTTTTCGATGTATTTTGTCACGAAAATTGACTAAAATTAGATCGCCATTTAGACAACCAATCCAAAGAGCATAGCAGGGGTCCAATGTTTTTTTTTTTTTTTTCAAATAACAATTCTAGTCGACTATATTGGCCCGTGCCAGTTTATCGATGCATTCTGACTGACATTAGCCCTACACTACCGACCACTTTTAGATGAAATCGACTAGGTTACCTTATAAATATGGCATTATGCCCCAAGTAACCATTAATCCACACAAGCAGTAATGCATAGTAATAACCCATGTGACCTGCATGCATTGAATAGGCCCTATACATTTTATGCAAAACAAGCTTAGACATAATCGTCAATTATGACGGTAAATCATGGTAAGGTAAAAAAAAAAGTAAATCACACAACCAGACATGTATTAATTAAATACACCTTTTATGCAGAGTAAGTAAGTCTTAGACATTTTGAAGAAATTATGAAGGTAAAATAAACCCATGAGTCACGGTAAGTCCATGTTATGCTAACTCCCACAATTTGCTTGCATTAACTTTAAAAAGCAAGCCTGGAAAATGTCCAAAATATGACCAAAACAAGTTGAAATTCGCCAAGTTTCTAAGGGAGACGGGCTGTCCCTAGTACCGCCACCTTGATGCATGAAATGGGAAAATGGACCCGGAAATTTTAGAAAATCATGGCATTTTCAGATTTTCTACAGATAATTTTAAATTTGTCACAATGACTTGCCTTTGCGAAATATTTTGCCAATCAGTGGCGATATATATTATGATCTGCACTTCATATTAAAGCTAATTATCTTCTTATCATGCATATTATTTGTTAGGGATTCCCCCGATCACGTGACCGTTGGCCGACCGCATTTTCACCCATGTGTAATTAATCTCGCCACGCACACAGCGAAATTGGTCAATGACTTTTTAATACTCATTTTCCCAAACTCGAACATAATTTTTATTAATGAACAAAATAATTCAATCGTTCTACAATCTAAATAAGTACATATTCAGTGTTATTTTTGTGACTTTCGAATATTATTTTGATGTATATGAAGCGGGAAATCGCGAACTAAATGCCCCGGGAGAGATCGAATTGTGCGTAAACTTGTGTAAATAATTGTTATTCAAAATAATGATGCTTTCATACTACCAGACAACGGACGCAACCAACTTGTTTGATAGGCCTACGTCATGCAGGGGCATAACTTGTTCATGATGCTTGAATGCCCCTATTGTTATTATTATTAATTTTGTTATTTATTACAACTCTGAACATAATTTGACATCAATCCTCTATTTGACTTTCCAACTTTTAATACGTAAACCTAGGCTACATGATCCCCACATGTTTGTGATTTAAACTAAACGGGTCCTTCGAACCTCCAATTTCATGAAAACCGACAATGTTTCCTTTGCACACAATTATCCTTTTTACCAATATCTTTTTCCGGCCCCTCGCTAAAAGCTTCTAAAAGTAAAATACGACCCGAGAATACGACTCTCAACCTTGCCCTAAAAACATACCAGATTGCTGAAAACCTAACTAAATGAATACGAAGCAATCAAATGCGACAGTTTAATTTGCTTAAATTTTGCAAACCCCAATTCCGCACTGCAAAACTTGACTCGCCGGGGAATAAACATTATCTCAATCAAACCATCGTTGATCGTCATTGGTTTTCAATGGGAAGTCAATGTTTGCTTTATCGTGATATCGATTGATTCGCCCAGAGCTCAGATTTCCTGAACTGAACCGTCTCATGAACCCTGACCTATGCCCTGACGTCATGAGCGCGCCGTTTAATTACGTCTTGCCTTATTTGGATCTTGAGCTACCATATTTGGGTGCGACTGATAATTTACGTTGTTGACAATCCATCCCCAGTTTTGTATGTGGGGCCATAATTGGGTCATAACCGCACCTCATATGAATTATTCATAGGATCACGCTCGATAAACAAACGATATTAATGCGCAAAAGCCACAGGAAATAATGCCACGTTTTGGAGCGTTTTTCGTGTGCCAGAACCTAATAAATATAATTGTTATTTTGACGCCTTCAAATGCAGAATCAAGTCCACAATTATACATAAAATCATTCTCACCCGATTATGTTATCCGTCTACATGTCCACGGAACAAAAATACTCGATCCAGAATCTGATGGCTGCTTGCTTGAATAGTGTTGACAATTAGATTCGACCCGGTCCATGAGACCGTGAAACTACCAGCAGATACAAATCATACCTGAGACCATTATGGTCTCAGAATCATACAATCAATTTCCACGATTGTATACGGATATTATAGCTACCGAGACGTCCTCAGAAATATTGATATTATTATCCATATTTTTTACATCAAAGTTTTAGCATTGCGTTGATGCCTGGCCTCTGCGTATTTGTGCTTGAAATCGACATTTTGTATAAACAGCAACCGATCCAATGCAATTGTACATATCTTAGCGTGTGATTTCGGAAAATTAAATTTGATTTTCCGGTACTTCAATTCGAGTTTTGAGATGAACATGAACCAGCCAGGCATCCTTTTTAGACGTAATACAAACACAATATTGTTGTGCAGTAAGCAGAGAAATTTCTTTCCGATGTTTACTTGATGGAGAGACATTCATAAATGACTCACAAACTCGATCGCGCACTACATGTAGATGTTTACAAAATCGATGTCACCTATTGATCCCCATGCCAACACCACAACACACAGCATGGAGCTAGCATGACCATACCCGGATCGACAAACACAATAGGGATCGTCCATTTCTCGCCATGGGTAAATTTGTTTTCCTTTCGCTTTGCTCGTAAAACATTATTTTGTTTATTTCAATCAATATATTTCTGCTTCATGCGCTAAAGATAGCTCAAATTTTAATGCATTTTGTTATTTCATATAACGAAATAAATCGATGTTTTTACTGTTGTAATAGTGGCATGGTGCTATCCATTAAATATAGAGAAACAGGCAGATGCGAATTAAAAAATCGGCATTTGGCCTATATGCCAAGCCATAAGAAAAAAGGGGGGAAAAAGAGGTAGAAATAGAGAAACAGTCAGATGCGGAAAGTGATGAGTCTAGTCTGTAATATTGCTTTAAACTTTCAGATCGGAACTAATGTATTAGAAAGAAAAAATTCGCCACTACATGATGAAGTAAAAAGTAGAAAGATACAATGAATCGGGATGAGATTCTAAATGCCAACTTCAGTATAGATATAGCGAAAAATCCTAAAACGCGCACGGTTACTCTGGGCGAATTTAAAAAAATCGGCATTCGCCCTATATGCCGCGCTATTTCTAAACAAAAGGGAAAAAGAGGTAAAAATAGAGAAATAGGCAGATGCGGAAAGTGATGAGTCTGTAATATCGCTTTAAACTTTCTAATCGGGACTGATGTATTAGAAAGAAAAAATTCGCCGCTACATGATGAAGTAATAATTTAGAGAAAATAATGTAAAACATTACTTCTAGAGTAGAAAGATGCAATGAATCGGGATGAGATTCTAAATACTATCTTCAGTAGATATAGCGAAAAAAATCCTGAAACGACTGCGCGAATTAAACTATTATTTTTTATGTTTTTGCTTGCTATCTTCTGAAGATAGCAATTTTTGTCAGCTTCGTCATTTTAACATTTCTTTATAGCTTTGCATTCGGCCTAATGCCGATTTTTCTCTAAGCGAGCAGCCCCGGTCAATGCAGTTTTGCCATTTCGTGCCGTACTGAATCATCATCTACAACGCGTGTTAGGCAATGTTTTTTTTTTTTTTTTTTTTTTTAATATTATTATTTTTTATGTTTTTTGCTTGCTATCTTCTGAAGATAACAATTTTTGTCAGCTTCTTCATTTTAACATTTTTTTATAGCTTTGCATTCGGCCTAATGCAGATTTTTCTCTAAGCGAGCAGCCCCCGTCAATGCAGTTTTGCCATTTCGTGCCGTACTGAATCATCATCTACAACGCGTGTTAGGCAATGTTTTTTTTTTTTGTTTTTTTGTTTTTTGAATATTATTATTTTTCATGTTTTTTTCTTGCTATCTTCTGAAGATAGCAATTTTGGTCAGCTTCGTCATTTTAACATTTCTTTATAGCTTTGCATTCGGCCTAATGCCGATTTTTTTTTTTTTTTTTGCCGAATAAACCATAAGAATTTTTGTTTTAACTTTCCTCTATTGTCAAACTTTCTTACTTTTTTGTATTTAAAAAAAAAAAAAAAAATTAAATCTTGAGTAGAAAAAAAAAAAAAAAACAAACAAATAAACAAAACAAATCAAAGACAAACTTTCCTAACAGATGTTTTCTAAATTTGTGAAATATTTTCTGATGTTTTATTAGGCCCGCAATGCTATCTTCAGAAGATAGCCGTTTGCGGGCACGTTCGAGAAAATGATGCAGATCGTAAATGATGCATGCCGTAAGTGGGCGCGCGCGTGTTCACAGAAGATGATGCATGTCGCAACGGGTGATTTGCAAAATCGCACCGTAAATGGTATCTTGGGTAGATAAATCAAACAAACAGACAGACAAACAAACATGAAATATGAAAAAATATACCAAATGACCTTTCTGACTCGTCTCATGCTATAAAGTCTTACGATTTCCTTCTTTTTTGTATTATTTCATTAGGTTTAAAAATGCTATCATCAGTAGATAGGCCTAACAAAATATACTCAACCTCTCTCAATTTCTAAAATGACAATACTGAAAAACTTTTGTTCACAATCCTAAGTCAGAATATTATTAAATTATAAATTGTGTACGACAGCATTTCGTTTATTTCAATCAATATTTTGCTCTTTGCTATCTACTAAAGATAGCTCAAATTTAATGCATTTTGTTATTTCCTATAACGAAATAAATCGATGTTTTTACTGTTGTAATAGCGGTGCTATCTGCTAAAGATCGAATTAAAATTTCTTTAGCGTTATGATATTTTCTCTCGATAGGCCTATAATTTTGCTACATCCACGTGTTTTTGCTATCTATTGATGAGATGCCTAATTCAGATTAAATGGATGTTGTCATTTTGTTAGTGGTGCTGTCTACTGAAGACAAAGAAATTTCCAATAATTATGACGGTCAAAAATAAACGTTTTTTAAGCAAGCAGGAAATAAACAGGTTTAAAAGAAATCTTCACTGCTTGAAATTTCAATTAGAACTTCAGTAGATATAGCACCGGTAGGCCTAATTCTATTGTATAATATCAATATATCTCGATCAGGAGCACACAGTTCTATGGAATTCTGTGCTCAGCAGACAAAAATGAAAACATCATTTTATTTGATGCAATCTTCAATTTGACATTTTTACAGCATCCCGTGATTTCTAAGCTGTTGAAAACTTGAGATTTTACATCGATACATGATTTGCGCGATTAGTCCGCCAGAACAGCCTGGATTGTTTTTCTGCACATAATTTCATAAAACCATCTCAGGTTTAATATAGCATCAAAGAAACGTGTCTCAGACACACATTGGCTGAAAAAATGAAACAAATAATCTCAATTTCGACGTATTACGGGGACTATTTTGCGGGTTGCACTTTTTGATTGCGAAATCTTTTAACGTCAGTGGTGTGCTTCCTTATCTCGTTCAGCAGATAAAGACGACAGCCAACTGCGCATTTAAATTTGAGCTATCGGCAGTTGATAGCAAAACACACGAATTCAACACGCAAAATTAAAAACAACAGATAGAGAAATCTAATAGCTTTGTTTCAAAGTTTGTTTCAGCGTCACACGATATTCCGTTCTTGAGATATTTCAATTTTGACATTCACCGTGCAAGTCAATGCATGAGCTTAATAGACACCGGGTACCAAAATCGAGCAAATTACGGCATGTCTTGCGACATTTTCTTTCTTTAAAAATCACGGTTAAATTCGTGTTTTTACTATCTTCTGTATTTTAAATTAAATTGATATGGTGTAATTTTGGTCTCCGATTGTGCTATCTGCTGGAGATCATGTAAACATTCAAGCAGTTAGGCTTGCGGAGTGTTTTGACATTATTTTGAAAAAGATGTAGGCCTAGTCCGTACGTCATATAAAGCGTAAAACGGATGCGCGCATAATGCGTGGCCCCAAAGTCGCGCATTTTTACGCAATCGCTCTCGCCATTCGATCAATCTGCAGTAAATAGCAAAACCAGCATGAGAAACAAAACAGCAGCATTGACTAAATAAAATGACAATACTGAAAAACTTTTGTTCACAATCCTAAGTCAGAATATTATTAAATTAAAAATTGTGTACGACAACATTTTGTTTATTTCAATCAATATATTTCTGCTTCATGCGCTAAAGATAGCTCAAATTTTAATGCATTTTGTTATTTCATATAACGAAATAAATCGATGTTTATACTGTTGTAATAGTGGCATGGTGCTATCCACTAAATATAGAGAAACAGGCAGATGCAAATTAAAAAATCGGCATTTGGCCTATATGCCAAGCCATAAGAAAAAAGGGGGGAAAAAGAGGTAGAAATAGAGAAACAGTCAGATGCGGAAAGTGATGAGTCTAGTCTGTAATATTGCTTTAAACTTTCAGATCGGAACTAATGTATTAGAAAAAAAAAAATTCGCCGCTACATGATGAAGTAAAAATTTCGAGAAAATAATGTAAAACATTACTTCTAGAGTAGAAAGATACAATGAATCGGGATGAGATTCTAAATGCCAACTTCAGTATAGATATAGCGAAAAATCCTAAAACGCGCACGGTTACTCTGGGCGAATTTAAAAAAATCGGCATTCGCCCTATATGCCGCGCTATTTCTAAACAAAAGGGAAAAAGAGGTAAAAATAGAGAAATAGGCAGATGCGGAAAGTGATGAGTCTGTAATAGCGCTTTAAACTTTCTAATCGGGACTGATGTATTAGAAAGAAAAAATTCGCCGCTACATGATGAAGTAATAATTTAGAGAAAATAATGTAAAACATTACTTCTAGAGTAGAAAGATGCAATGAATCGGGATGAGATTCTAAATACTATCTTCAGTAGATATAGCGAAAAAAATCCTGAAACGACTGCGCGAATTAAATTATTATTTTTTATGTTTTTTGCTTGCTATCTTCTGAAGATAGCAATTTTGTCAGCTTCGTCATTTTAACATTTCTTTATAGCTTTGCATTCGGCCTAATGCCGATTTTTCTCTAAGCGAGCAGCCCCGGTCAATGCAGTTTTGCCATTTCGTGCCGTACTGAATCATCATCTACAACGCGTGTTAGGCAATGTTTTTTTTTTAATTTTTTTTTTAATATTATTATTTTTATGTTTTTTGCTTGCTATCTTCTGAAGATAACAATTTTTGTCAGCTTCTTCATTTTAACATTTTTTTATAGCTTTGCATTCGGCCTAATGCAGATTTTTCTCTAAGCGAGCAGCCCCCGTCAATGCAGTTTTGCCATTTCGTGCCGTACTGAATCATCATCTACAACGCGTGTTAGGCAATGTTTTTTTTTTTTTTGTTTTGTTTTTTGAATATTATTATTTTTCATGTTTTTTCTTGCTATCTTCTGAAGATAGCAATTTTGGTCAGCTTCGTCATTTTAACATTTCTTTATAGCTTTGCATTCGGCCTAATGCCGATTTTTTTCGGCCTAATTGCCGAATAAACCATAAGAATTTTTGTTTTAACTTTCCTCTATTGTCAAACTTTCTTACCTTTTTGTATTTAAAAAAAAAAAAAAAAAATTAAATCTTGAGTAGATAGCGGAAAACAAACAAACAAATAAACAAAACAAATCAAAGACAAACTTTCCTAACAGATGTTTTCTAAATTTGTGAAATATTTTCTGATGTTTTATTAGGCCCGCAATGCTATCTTCAGAAGATAGCCGTTTGCGGGCACGTTCCGAGAAAATGATGCAGATCGTAAATGATGCATGCCGTAAGTGGGCGCGCGCGTGTTCACAGAAGATGATGCATGTCGCAACGGGTGATTTGCAAAATCGCACCGTAAATGGTATCTTGGGTAGATAAATCAAACAAACAGACAGACAAACAAACATGAAATATGAAAAAATATACCAAATGACCTTTCTGACTCGTCTCATGCTATAAAGTCTTACGATTTCCTTCTTTTTTTTGTATTATTTCATTAGGTTTAAAAATGCTATCATCAGTAGATAGGCCTAACAAAATATACTCAACCTCTCTCAATTTCTAAAATGACAATACTGAAAAACTTTTGTTCACAATCCTAAGTCAGAATATTATTAAATTATAAATTGTGTACGACAGCATTTCGTTTATTTCAATCAATATTTTGCTCTTTGCTATCTACTAAAGATAGCTCAAATTTAATGCATTTTGTTATTTCCTATAACGAAATAAATCGATGTTTTTACTGTTGTAATAGCGGTGCTATCTGCTAAAGATCGAATTAAAATTTCTTTAGCGTTATGATATTTTCTCTCGATAGGCCTATAATTTTGCTACATCCACGTGTTTTTGCTATCTATTGATGAGATGCCTAATTCAGATTAAATGGATGTTGTCATTTTGTTAGTGGTGCTGTCTACTGAAGACAAAGAAATTTCCAATAATTATGACGGTCAAAAATAAACGTTTTTTAAGCAAGCAGGAAATAAACAGGTTTAAAAGAAATCTTCACTGCTTGAAATTTCAATTAGAACTTCAGTAGATATAGCACCGGTAGGCCTAATTCTATTGTATAATATCAATATATCTCGATCAGGAGCACACAGTTCTATGGAATTCTGTGCTCAGCAGACAAAAATGAAAACATCATTTTATTTGATGCAATCTTCAATTTGACATTTTTACCGCATCCCGTGATTTCTAAGCTGTTGAAAACTTAATTTGAGATTTTACATCGATACATGATTTGCGCGATTAGTCCGCCAGAACAGCCTGGATTGTTTTTCTGCACATAATTTCATAAAACCATCTCAGGTTTAATATAGCATCAAAGAAACGTATCTCAGACACACATTGGCTGAAAAAATGAAACAAATAATCTCAATTTCGACGTATTACGGGGACTATTTTGCGGGTTGCACTTTTTGATTGCGAAATCTTTTAACGTCAGTGGTGTGCTTCCTTATCTCGTTCAGCAGATAAAGACGACAGCCAACTGCGCATTTAAATTTGAGCTATCGGCAGTTGATAGCAAAAACACACGAATTCAACACGCAAAATTAAAAACAACAGATAGAGAAATCTAATAGCTTTGTTTCAAAGTTTGTTTCAGCGTCACACGATATTCCGTTCTTGAGATATTTCAATTTTGACATTCACCGTGCAAGTCAATGCATGAGCTTAATAGACACCGGGTACCAAAATCGAGCAAATTACGGCATGTCTTGCGACATTTTCTTTCTTTAAAAATCACGGTTAAATTCGTGTTTTTACTATCTTCTGTATTTTAAATTAAATTGATATGGTGTAATTTTGGTCTCCGATTGTGCTATCTGCTGGAGATCATGTAAACATTCAAGCAGTTAGGCTTGCGGAGTGTTTTGACATTATTTTGAAAAAGATGTAGGCCTAGTCCGTACGTCATATAAAGCGTAAAACGGATGCGCGCATAATGCGTGGCACCAAAGTCGCGCATTTTTACGCAATCGCTCTCGCCATTCGATCAATCTGCAGTAAATAGCAAAACCAGCATGAGAAACAAAACAGCAGCATTGACTAAATAAAATGACAATACTGAAAAACTTTTGTTCACAATCCTAAGTCAGAATATTATTAAATTAAAAATTGTGTACGACAACATTTTGTTTATTTCAATCAATATATTTCTGCTTCATGCGCTAAAGATAGCTCAAATTTTAATGCATTTTGTTATTTCATATAACGAAATAAATCGATGTTTTTACTGTTGTAATAGTGGCATGGTGCTATCCACTAAATATAGAGAAACAGGCAGATGCGAATTAAAAAATCGGCATTTGGCCTATATGCCAAGCCATAAGAAAAAAGGGGGAAAAAGAGGTAGAAATAGAGAAACAGTCAGATGCGGAAAGTGATGAGTCTAGTCTGTAATATTGCTTTAAACTTTCAGATCGGAACTAATGTATTAGAAAGAAAAAATTCGCCGCTACATGATGAAGTAAAATGTAGAGAAAATAATGTAAAACATTACTTCTAGAGTAGAAAGATACAATGAATCGGGATGAGATTCTAAATGCCAACTTCAGTATAGATATAGCGAAAAATCCTAAAACGCGCACGGTTACTCTGGGCGAATTTAAAAAAAATCGGCATTCGCCCTATATGCCGCGCTATTTCTAAACAAAAGGGAAAAAAGAGGTAAAAATAGAGAAATAGGCAGATGCGGAAAGTGATGAGTCTGTAATATCGCTTTAAACTTTCTAATCGGGACTGATGTATTAGAAAGAAAAATTCGCCGCTACATGATGAAGTAAAATTTAGAGAAAATAATGTAAAACATTACTTCTAGAGTAGAAAGATGCAATGAATCGGGATGAGATTCTAAATACTATCTTCAGTAGATATAGCGAAAAAAAATCCTGAAACGACTGCGCGAATTAAATTATTATTTTTTATGTTTTTTGCTTGCTATCTTCTGAAGATAGCAATTTTTGTCAGCTTCGTCATTTTAACATTTCTTTATAGCTTTGCATTCGGCCTAATGCCGATTTTTCTCTAAGCGAGCAGCCCCGGTCAATGCAGTTTTGCCATTTCGTGCCGTACTGAATCATCATCTACAACGCGTGTTAGGCAATGTTTTTTTTATTTTTTTTTTAATATTATTATTTTTTATGTTTTTTGCTTGCTATCTTCTGAAGATAACAATTTTTGTCAGCTTCTTCATTTTAACATTTTTTTATAGCTTTGCATTCGGCCTAATGCAGATTTTTCTCTAAGCGAGCAGCCCCCGTCAATGCAGTTTTGCCATTTCGTGCCGTACTGAATCATCATCTACAACGCGTGTTAGGCAATGTTTTTTTTTTTTGTTTTGTTTTGTTTTTTGAATATTATTATTTTTCATGTTTTTTTCTTGCTATCTTCTGAAGATAGCAATTTTGGTCAGCTTCGTCATTTTAACATTTCTTTATAGCTTTGCATTCGGCCTAATGCCGATTTTTTTCGGCCTAATTGCCGAATAAACCATAAGAATTTTTGTTTTAACTTTCCTCTATTGTCAAACTTTCTTACCTTTTTGTATTTAAAAAAAAAAAAAAAAAAAAATCTTGAGTAGATAGCGGAAAAACAAACAAACAAATAAACAAAAACAAATCAAAGACAAACTTTCCTAACAGATGTTTTCTAAATTTGTGAAATATTTTCTGATGTTTTATTAGGCCCGCAATGCTATCTTCAGAAGATAGCCGTTTGCGGGCACGTTCCGAGAAAATGATGCAGATCGTAAATGATGCATGCCGTAAGTGGGCGCGCGCGTGTTCACAGAAGATGATGCATGTCGCAACGGGTGATTTGCAAAATCGCACCGTAAATGGTATCTTGGGTAGATAAATCAAACAAACAGACAGACAAACAAACATGAAATATGAAAAATATACCAAATGACCTTTCTGACTCGTCTCATGCTATAAAGTCTTACGATTTCCTTCTTTTTTTGTATTATTTCATTAGGTTTAAAAATGCTATCATCAGTAGATAGGCCTAACAAAATATACTCAACCTCTCTCAATTTCTAAAATGACAATACTGAAAAACTTTTGTTCACAATCCTAAGTCAGAATATTATTAAATTATAAATTGTGTACGACAGCATTTCGTTTATTTCAATCAATATTTTGCTCTTTGCTATCTACTAAAGATAGCTCAAATTTAATGCATTTTGTTATTTCCTATAACGAAATAAATCGATGTTTTTACTGTTGTAATAGCGGTGCTATCTGCTAAAGATCGAATTAAAATTTCTTTAGCGTTATGATATTTTCTCTCGATAGGCCTATAATTTTGCTACATCCACGTGTTTTTGCTATCTATTGATGAGATGCCTAATTCAGATTAAATGGATGTTGTCATTTTGTTAGTGGTGCTGTCTACTGAAGACAAAGAAATTTCCAATAATTATGACGGTCAAAAATAAACGTTTTTAAGCAAGCAGGAAATAAACAGGTTTAAAAGAAATCTTCACTGCTTGAAATTTCAATTAGAACTTCAGTAGATATAGCACCGGTAGGCCTAATTCTATTGTATAATATCAATATATCTCGATCAGGAGCACACAGTTCTATGGAATTCTGTGCTCAGCAGACCAAAATGAAAACATCATTTTATTTGATGCAATCTTCAATTTGACATTTTTACCGCATCCCGTGATTTCTAAGCTGTTGAAAACTTAATTTGAGATTTTACATCGATACATGATTTGCGCGATTAGTCCGCCAGAACAGCCTGGATTGTTTTTCTGCACATAATTTCATAAAACCATCTCAGGTTTAATATAGCATCAAAGAAACGTATCTCAGACACACATTGGCTGAAAAAATGAAACAAATAATCTCAATTTCGACGTATTACGGGGACTATTTTGCGGGTTGCACTTTTTGATTGCGAAATCTTTTAACGTCAGTGGTGTGCTTCCTTATCTCGTTCAGCAGATAAAGACGACAGCCAACTGCGCATTTAAATTTGAGCTATCGGCAGTTGATAGCAAAAACACACGAATTCAACACGCAAAATTAAAAACAACAGATAGAGAAATCTAATAGCTTTGTTTCAAAGTTTGTTTCAGCGTCACACGATATTCCGTTCTTGAGATATTTCAATTTTGACATTCACCGTGCAAGTCAATGCATGAGCTTAATAGACACCGGGTACCAAAATCGAGCAAATTACGGCATGTCTTGCGACATTTTCTTTCTTTAAAAAATCACGGTTAAATTCGTGTTTTTACTATCTTCTGTATTTTAAATTAAATTGATATGGTGTAATTTTGGTCTCCGATTGTGCTATCTGCTGGAGATCATGTAAACATTCAAGCAGTTAGGCTTGCGGAGTGTTTTGACATTATTTTGAAAAAGATGTAGGCCTAGTCCGTACGTCATATAAAGCGTAAAACGGATGCGCGCATAATGCGTGGCACCAAAGTCGCGCATTTTTTACGCAATCGCTCTCGCCATTCGATCAATCTGCAGTAAATAGCAAAACCAGCATGAGAAACAAAACAGCAGCATTGACTAAATAAAATGACAATACTGAAAAACTTTTGTTCACAATCCTAAGTCAGAATATTATTAAATTAAAAATTGTGTACGACAACATTTTGTTTATTTCAATCAATATATTTCTGCTTCATGCGCTAAAGATAGCTCAAATTTTAATGCATTTTGTTATTTCATATAACGAAATAAATCGATGTTTTTACTGTTGTAATAGTGGCATGGTGCTATCCACTAAATATAGAGAAACAGGCAGATGCGAATTAAAAAATCGGCATTTGGCCTATATGCCAAGCCATAAGAAAAAAGGGGAAAAAGAGGTAGAAATAGAGAAACAGTCAGATGCGGAAAGTGATGAGTCTAGTCTGTAATATCGCTTTAAACTTTCAGATCGGAACTAATGTATTAGAAAGAAAAAATTCGCCGCTACATGATGAAGTAAAATGTAGAGAAAATAATGTAAAACATTACTTCTAGAGTAGAAAGATACAATGAATCGGGATGAGATTCTAAATGCCAACTTCAGTATAGATATAGCGAAAAATCCTAAAACGCGCACGGTTACTCTGGGCGAAGTTTAAAAAAATCGGCATTCGCCCTATATGCCGCGCTATTTCTAAACAAAAGGGAAAAAAGAGGTAAAAATAGAGAAATAGGCAGATGCGGAAAGTGATGAGTCTGTAATATCGCTTTAAACTTTCTAATCGGGACTGATGTATTAGAAAGAAAAAATTCGCCGCTACATGATGAAGTAAAATTTAGAGAAAATAATGTAAAACATTACTTCTAGAGTAGAAAGATGCAATGAATCGGGATGAGATTCTAAATACTATCTTCAGTAGATATAGCGAAAAAAATCCTGAAACGACTGCGCGAATTAAATTATTATTTTTATGTTTTTTGCTTGCTATCTTCTGGAGATAGCAATTTTTGTCAGCTTCTTCTTTTTAACATTTCTTTATAGCTTTGCATTCGGCCTAATGCCGATTTTTTTTTTTTTTTTTCCAGTCACGGTCAATCCAGTTTTGCGTTTCGTGCCGTACTGAATCATCATCTACAACGCGTGTTAGGCAATGTTTTTTTTTTTTTTTTTTTAATATTATTATTTTTATGTTTTTTGCTTGCTATCTTCTGAAGATAACAATTTTTGTCAGCTTCTTCATTTTAACATTTCTTTATAGCTTTGCATTCGGCCTAATGCAGATTTTTCTCTAAGCGAGCAGCCCCGTCAATGCAGTTTTGCCATTTCGTGCCGTACTGAATCATCATCTACAACGCGTGTTAGGCAATGTTTTTTTTTTGTTTTGTTTTGTTTTTTTGAATATTATTATTTTTCATGTTTTTTTCTTGCTATCTTCTGAAGATAGCAATTTTGGTCAGCTTCGTCATTTTAACATTTCTTTATAGCTTTGCATTCGGCCTAATGCCGATTTTTTTCGGCCTAATTGCCGAATAAACCATAAGAATTTTTGTTTTAACTTTCCTCTATTGTCAAACTTTCTTACCTTTTTGTATTTAAAAAAAAAAAAAAAAAAATAAAATCTTGAGTAGATAGCGGAAAAACAAACAAACAAATAAACAAAACAAATCAAAGACAAACTTTCCTAACAGATGTTTTCTAAATTTGTGAAATATTTTCTGATGTTTTATTAGGCCCGCAATGCTATCTTCAGAAGATAGCCGTTTGCGGGCACGTTCCGAGAAAATGATGCAGATCGTAAATGATGCATGCCGTAAGTGGGCGCGCGCGTGTTCACAGAAGATGATGCATGTCGCAACGGGTGATTTGCAAAATCGCACCGTAAATGGTATCTTGGGTAGATAAATCAAACAAACAGACAGACAAACAAACATGAAATATGAAAAAATATACCAAATGACCTTTCTGACTCGTCTCATGCTATAAAGTCTTACGATTTCCTTCTTTTTTGTATTATTTCATTAGGTTTAAAAATGCTATCATCAGTAGATAGGCCTAACAAAATATACTCAACCTCTCTCAATTTCTAAAATGACAATACTGAAAAACTTTTGTTCACAATCCTAAGTCAGAATATTATTAAATTATAAATTGTGTACGACAGCATTTCGTTTATTTCAATCAATATTTTGCTCTTTGCTATCTACTAAAGATAGCTCAAATTTAATGCATTTTGTTATTTCCTATAACGAAATAAATCGATGTTTTTACTGTTGTAATAGCGGTGCTATCTGCTAAAGATCGAATTAAAATTTCTTTAGCGTTATGATATTTTCTCTCGATAGGCCTATAATTTTGCTACATCCACGTGTTTTTGCTATCTATTGATGAGATGCCTAATTCAGATTAAATGGATGTTGTCATTTTGTTAGTGGTGCTGTCTACTGAAGACAAAGAAATTTCCAATAATTATGACGGTCAAAAATAAACGTTTTTTTTTTTAGCAGGAAATAAACAGGTTTAAAAGAAATCTTCACTGCTTGAAATTTCAATTAGAACTTCAGTAGATATAGCACCGGTAGGCCTAATTCTATTGTATAATATCAATATATCTCGATCAGGAGCACACAGTTCTATGGAATTCTGTGCTCAGCAGACAAAAAATGAAAACATCATTTTATTTGATGCAATCTTCAATTTGACATTTTTTACCGCATCCCGTGATTTCTAAGCTGTTGAAAACTTAATTTGAGATTTTACATCGATACATGATTTGCGCGATTAGTCCGCCAGAACAGCCTGGATTGTTTTTCTGCACATAATTTCATAAAACCATCTCAGGTTTAATATAGCATCAAAGAAACGTATCTCAGACACACATTGGCTGAAAAAATGAAACAAATAATCTCAATTTCGACGTATTACGGGGACTATTTTGCGGGTTGCACTTTTTGATTGCGAAATCTTTTAACGTCAGTGGTGTGCTTCCTTATCTCGTTCAGCAGATAAAGACGACAGCCAACTGCGCATTTAAATTTGAGCTATCGGCAGTTGATAGCAAAAACACACGAATTCAACACGCAAAATTAAAAACAACAGATAGAGAAATCTAATAGCTTTGTTTCAAAGTTTGTTTCAGCGTCACACGATATTCCGTTCTTGAGATATTTCAATTTTGACATTCACCGTGCAAAGTCAATGCATGAGCTTAATAGACACCGGGTACCAAAATCGAGCAAATTACGGCATGTCTTGCGACATTTTCTTTCTTTAAAAATCACGGTTAAATTCGTGTTTTTACTATCTTCTGTATTTTAAATTAAATTGATATGGTGTAATTTTGGTCTCCGATTGTGCTATCTGCTGGAGATCATGTAAACATTCAAGCAGTTAGGCTTGCGGAGTGTTTTGACATTATTTTGAAAAAGATGTAGGCCTAGTCCGTACGTCATATAAAGCGTAAAACGGATGCGCGCATAATGCGTGGCACCAAAGTCGCGCATTTTTTACGCAATCGCTCTCGCCATTCGATCAATCTGCAGTAAATAGCAAAACCAGCATGAGAAACAAAACAGCAGCATTGACTAAATAAAATGACAATACTGAAAAACTTTTGTTCACAATCCTAAGTCAGAATATTATTAAATTAAAAATTGTGTACGACAACATTTTGTTTTTTTCAATCAATATAATTCTGCTTCATGCGCTAAAGATAGCTCAAATTTTAATGCATTTTGTTATTTCATATAACGAAATAAATCGATGTTTTTACTGTTGTAATAGTGGCATGGTGCTATCCACTAAATATAGAGAAACAGGCAGATGCGAATTAAAAAATCGGCATTTGGCCTATATGCCAAGCCATAAGAAAAAAAGGGGGAAAAAGAGGTAGAAATAGAGAAACAGTCAGATGCGGAAAGTGATGAGTCTAGTCTGTAATATCGCTTTAAACTTTCAGATCGGAACTAATGTATTAGAAAGAAAAAATTCGCCGCTACATGATGAAGTAAAATGTAGAGAAAATAATGTAAAACATTACTTCTAGAGTAGAAAGATACAATGAATCGGGATGAGATTCTAAATGCCAACTTCAGTATAGATATAGCGAAAAATCCTAAAACGCGCACGGTTACTCTGGGCGAATTTAAAAAATCGGCATTCGCCCTATATGCCGCGCTATTTCTAAACAAAAGGGAAAAAAAGAGGTAAAAATAGAGAAATAGGCAGATGCGGAAAGTGATGAGTCTGTAATATCGCTTTAAACTTTCTAATCGGGACTGATGTATTAGAAAGAAAAAATTCGCCGCTACATGATGAAGTAAAATTTAGAGAAAATAATGTAAAACATTACTTCTAGAGTAGAAAGATGCAATGAATCGGGATGAGATTCTAAATACTATCTTCAGTAGATATAGAAAAAAAAAATCCTGAAACGACTGCGCGAATTAAATTATTATTTTTTATGTTTTTTGCTTGCTATCTTCTGAAGATAGCAATTTTTGTTATCTTCGTCATTTTAACATTTCTTTATAGCTTTGCATTCGGCCTAATGCCGATTTTTCTCTAAGCGAGCAGCCCCGGTCAATGCAGTTTTGCCATTTCGTGCCGTACTGAATCATCATCTACAACGCGTGTTAGGCAATGTTTATTTTTATTTTTTTTTTTAATATTATTATTTTTTATGTTTTTTGCTTGCTATCTTCTGAAGATAACAATTTTTGTCAGCTTCTTCATTTTAACATTTTTTTATAGCTTTGCATTCGGCCTAATGCAGATTTTTCTCTAAGCGAGCAGCCCCCGTCAATGCAGTTTTGCCATTTCGTGCCGTACTGAATCATCATCTACAACGCGTGTTAGGCAATGTTTTTTTTTGTTTTGTTTTGTTTTTTTGAATATTATTATTTTTCATGTTTTTTTCTTGCTATCTTCTGAAGATAGCAATTTTGGTCAGCTTCGTCATTTTAACATTTCTTTATAGCTTTGCATTCGGCCTAATGCCGATTTTTTTTCGGCCTAATTGCCGAATAAACCATAAGAATTTTTGTTTTAACTTTCCTCTATTGTCAAACTATAAAACCTTATTGAATATTAAAAAAAAAAAAAAAAATTAAATCTTGAGTAGATAGCGGAAAAACAAACAAACAAATAAACAAAACAAATCAAAGACAAACTTTCCTAACAGATGTTTTCTAAATTTGTGAAATCTGATGTTTTATTAGGCCCGCAATGCTATCTTCAGAAGATAGCCGTTTGCGGGCACGTTCCGAGAAAATGATGCAGATCGTAAATGATGCATGCCGTAAGTTCAGAAGATGATGCATGTCGCAACGGGTGATTTGCAAAATCGCACCGTAAATGGTATCTTGGGTAGATAAATCAAACAAACAGACAGACAAACAAACATGAAATATGAAAAATATACCAAATGACCTTTCTGACTCGTCTCATGCTATAAAGTTTACGATTTTTTTTTTTTGTATTATTTCATTAGGTTTAAAAATGCTATCATCAGTAGATAGGCCTAACAAATTATATTCAACCTCTCTCAATTTCTAAAATGACAATACTGAAAAACTTTTGTTCACAATCCTAAGTCAGAATATTATTAAATTAAAAATTGTGTACGACAACATTTTGTTTATTTCAATCAATATATTTCTGCTTCATGCGCTAAAGATAGCTCAATTTAATGCATTTTGTTATTTCATATAACGAAATAAATCGATGTTTTACTGTTGTAATAGTGGCATGGTGCTATCCACTAAATATAGAGAAACAGGCAGATGCGGATTAAAAAATCGGCGTTTGGCCTATATGCCAAGCAGTATGAAGAAAGGGGGAGAAAAGAGGTAGAGATAGAGAAACAGTCAGATGCGGAAAGTGATGAGTCTAGTCTGTAATATCGCTTTAAACTTTCAGATCGGAACTAATGTTACATGATGAAGTAAAATGTAGAGAAAATAATGTAAAACATTACTTCTAGAGTAGAAAGATACAATGAATCGGGATGAGATTCTAAATGCCAACTTCAGTATAGATATAGCGAAAAATCCTAAAACGCGCACGGTTACTCTGGGCGAATTTTAAAAAAATCGGCATTCGCCCTATATGCCGCGCTATTTCTAAACAAAAGGGAAAAAAGAGGTAAAAATAGAGAAATACAGATGCGGAAAGTGATGAGTCTTTATCGCTTTAAACTTTCTAATCGGGACTGATGTATTAGAAAGAAAAAAATTCGCCGCTACATGATGAAGTAAAATTTAGAGAAAATAATGTAAAACATTACTTCTAGAGTAGAAAGATGCAATGAATCGGGATGATATTTAAATACTATCTTCAGTAGATATAGCGAAAAAAATCCTGAAACGACTGCGCGAATTAAATTATTATTTTTATGTTTTTTTGCTTGCTATCTTCTGAAGATAGCAATTTTGTCAGCTTCGTCATTTTAACATTTCTTTATAGCTTTGCATTCGGCCTAATGCCGATTTTTCTCTAAGCGAGCAGCCCCGGTCAATGCAGTTTTGCCATTTCGTGCCGTACTGAATCATCATCTACAACGCGTGTTAGGCAATGTTTTTTTTTTTTTTTTTTAATATTATTATTTTTTATGTTTTTTTTGCTATCTTCTGAAGATAACAATTTTTGTCAGCTTCTTCATTTTAACATTTTTTTATAGCTTTGCATTCGGCCTAATGCAGATTTTTTTCTAAGCGAGCAGCGCCCGTCAATGCAGTTTTGCCATTTCGTGCCGTACTGAATCATCATCTACAACGCGTGTTAGGCAATGTTTTTTTTTGTTTTGTTTTGTTTTTTTGAATATTATTATTTTTCATGTTTTTTTTTTTCTATTGCTATCTTCTGAAGATAGCAATTTTGGTCAGCTTCGTCATTTTAACATTTCTTTATAGCTTTGCATTCGGCCTAATGCCGATTTTTTTTTCGGCTTAATTGCCGAATAAACCATAAGAATTTTTGTTTTAACTTTCCTCTATTGTCAAACTTTCTTACCTTTTTTTGTATAAAAAAAAAAAAAAAAAAAATTAAATCTTGAGTAGATAGCGGAAAAACAAACAAACAAATAAACAAAACAAATCAAAGACAAACTTTCCTAACAGATGTTTTCTAAATTTGTGAAATATTTTCTGATGTTTTATTAGGCCCGCAATGCTATCTTCAGAAGATAGCCGTTTGCGGGCACGTTCCGAGAAAATGATGCAGATCGTAAATGATGCATGCCGTAAGTGGGCGCGCGCGTGTTCACAGAAGATGATGCATGTCGCAACGGGTGATTTGCAAAATCGCACCGTAAATGGTATCTTGGGTAGATAAATCAAACAAACAGACAGACAAACAAACATGAAATATGAAAAAATATACCAAATGACCTTTCTGACTCGTCTCATGCTATAAAGTCTTACGATTTCCTTCTTTTTTTGTATTATTTCATTAGGTTTAAAAATGCTATCATCAGTAGATAGGCCTAACAAAATATACTCAACCTCTCTCAATTTCTAAAATGACAATACTGAAAAACTTTTGTTCACAATCCTAAGTCAGAATATTATTAAATTATAAATTGTGTACGACAGCATTTCGTTTATTTCAATCAATATTTTGCTCTTTGCTATCTACTAAAGATAGCTCAAATTTAATGCATTTTGTTATTTCCTATAACGAAATAAATCGATGTTTTTACTGTTGTAATAGCGGTGCTATCTGCTAAAGATCGAATTAAAATTTCTTTAGCGTTATGATATTTTCTCTCGATAGGCCTATAATTTTGCTACATCCACGTGTTTTTGCTATCTATTGATGAGATGCCTAATTCAGATTAAATGGATGTTGTCATTTTGTTAGTGGTGCTGTCTACTGAAGACAAAGAAATTTCCAATAATTATGACGGTCAAAATAAACGTTTTTTAAGCAAGCAGGAAATAAACAGGTTTAAAAGAAATCTTCACTGCTTGAAATTTCAATTAGAACTTCAGTAGATATAGCACCGGTAGGCCTAATTCTATTGTATAATATCAATATATCTCGATCAGGAGCACACAGTTCTATGGAATTCTGTGCTCAGCAGACAAAAATGAAAACATCATTTTATTTGATGCAATCTTCAATTTGACATTTTACCGCATCCCGTGATTTCTAAGCTGTTGAAAACTTAATTTGAGATTTTACATCGATACATGATTTGCGCGATTAGTCCGCCAGAACAGCCTGGATTGTTTTTCTGCACATAATTTCATAAAACCATCTCAGGTTTAATATAGCATCAAAGAAACGTATCTCAGACACACATTGGCTGAAAAATGAAACAAATAATCTCAATTTCGACGTATTACGGGGACTATTTTGCGGGTTGCACTTTTTGATTGCGAAATCTTTTAACGTCAGTGGTGTGCTTCCTTATCTCGTTCAGCAGATAAAGACGACAGCCAACTGCGCATTTAAATTTGAGCTATCGGCAGTTGATAGCAAAAACACACGAATTCAACACGCAAAATTAAAAACAACAGATAGAGAAATCTAATAGCTTTGTTTCAAAGTTTGTTTCAGCGTCACACGATATTCCGTTCTTGAGATATTTCAATTTTGACATTCACCGTGCAAGTCAATGCATGAGCTTAATAGACACCGGGTACCAAAATCGAGCAAATTACGGCATGTCTGACATTTTCTTTCTTTAAAAAATCACGGTTAAATTCGTGTTTTTACTATCTTCTGTATTTTAAATTAAATTGATATGGTGTAATTTTGGTCTCCGATTGTGCTATCTGCTGGAGATCATGTAAACATTCAAGCAGTTAGGCTTGCGGAGTGTTTTGACATTATTTTGAAAAAGATGTAGGCCTAGTCCGTACGTCATATAAAGCGTAAAACGGATGCGCGCATAATGCGTGGCACCAAAGTCGCGCATTTTTTTACGCAATCGCTCTCGCCATTCGATCAATCTGCAGTAAATAGCAAAACCAGCATGAGAAACAAAACAGCAGCATTGACTAAATAAAATGACAATACTGAAAAACTTTTGTTCACAATCCTAAGTCAGAATATTATTAAATTAAAAATTGTGTACGACAACATTTTGTTTATTTCAATCAATATATTTCTGCTTCATGCGCTAAAGATAGCTCAAATTTTAATGCATTTTGTTATTTCATATAACGAAATAAATCGATGTTTTTACTGTTGTAATAGTGGCATGGTGCTATCCACTAAATATAGAGAAACAGGCAGATGCGAATTAAAAAATCGGCATTTGGCCTATATGCCAAGCCATAAGAAAAAAGGGGGAAAAAAGAGGTAGAAATAGAGAAACAGTCAGATGCGGAAAGTGATGAGTCTAGTCTGTAATATCGCTTTAAACTTTCAGATCGGAACTAATGTATTAGAAAGAAAAAATTCGCCGCTACATGATGAAGTAAAATGTAGAGAAAATAATGTAAAACATTACTTCTAGAGTAGAAAGATACAATGAATCGGGATGAGATTCTAAATGCCAACTTCAGTATAGATATAGCGAAAAATCCTAAAACGCGCACGGTTACTCTGGGCGAATTTAAAAAAATCGGCATTCGCCCTATATGCCGCGCTATTTCTAAACAAAAGGGAAAAAGAGGTAAAAATAGAGAAATAGGCAGATGCGGAAAGTGATGAGTCTGTAATATCGCTAAACTTTCTAATCGGGACTGATGTATTAGAAAGAAAAAATTCGCCGCTACATGATGAAGTAAAATTTAGAGAAAATAATGTAAAACATTACTTCTAGAGTAGAAAGATGCAATGAATCGGGATGAGATTCTAAATACTATCTTCAGTAGATATAGCGAAAAAAATCCTGAAACGACTGCGCGAATTAAATTATTATTTTTATGTTTTTTGCTTGCTATCTTCTGAAGATAGCAATTTTGTCAGCTTCGTCATTTTAACATTTCTTTATAGCTTTGCATTCGGCCTAATGCCGATTTTTCTCTAAGCGAGCAGCCCCGGTCAATGCAGTTTTGCCATTTCGTGCCGTACTGAATCATCATCTACAACGCGTGTTAGGCAATGTTTTTTTTTTTTTTTTTAATATTATTATTTTTATGTTTTTGCTTGCTATCTTCTGAAGATAACAATTTTGTCAGCTTCTTCATTTTAACATTTTTTATAGCTTTGCATTCGGCCTAATGCAGCATTTTCTCTAAGCGAGCAGCCCCGTCAATGCAGTTTTGCCATTTCGTGCCGTACTGAATCATCATCTACAACGCGTGTTAGGCAATGTTTTTTTTTGTTTTGTTTTGTTTTTTTGAATATTATTATTTTTCATGTTTTTTTCTTGCTATCTTCTGAAGATAGCAATTTTGGTCAGCTTCGTCATTTTAACATTTCTTTATAGCTTTGCATTCGGCCTAATGCCGATTTTTTTTCGGCCTAATTGCCGAATAAACCATAAGAATTTTTGTTTTAACTTTCCTCTATTGTCAAACTTTCTTACCTTTTTGTATTTAAAAAAAAAAAAAAAAAAATTAAATCTTGAGTAGATAGCGGAAAAACAAACAAACAAATAAACAAAACAAATCAAAGACAAACTTTCCTAACAGATGTTTTCTAAATTTGTGAAATATTTTCTGATGTTTTATTAGGCCCGCAATGCTATCTTCAGAAGATAGCCGTTTGCGGGCACGTTCCGAGAAAATGATGCAGATCGTAAATGATGCATGCCGTAAGTGGGCGCGCGCGTGTTCACAGAAGATGATGCATGTCGCAACGGGTGATTTGCAAAATCGCACCGTAAATGGTATCTTGGGTAGATAAATCAAACAAACAGACAGACAAACAAACATGAAATATGAAAAATATACCAAATGACCTTTCTGACTCGTCTCATGCTATAAAGTCTTACGATTTCCTTCTTATTTTGTATTATTTCATTAGGTTTAAAAATGCTATCATCAGTAGATAGGCCTAACAAAATATACTCAACCTCTCTCAATTTCTAAAATGACAATACTGAAAAACTTTTGTTCACAATCCTAAGTCAGAATATTATTAAATTATAAATTGTGTACGACAGCATTTCGTTTATTTCAATCAATATTTTGCTCTTTGCTATCTACTAAAGATAGCTCAAATTTAATGCATTTTGTTATTTCCTATAACGAAATAAATCGATGTTTTTACTGTTGTAATAGCGGTGCTATCTGCTAAAGATCGAATTAAAATTTCTTTAGCGTTATGATATTTTCTCTCGATAGGCCTATAATTTTGCTACATCCACGTGTTTTTGCTATCTATTGATGAGATGCCTAATTCAGATTAAATGGATGTTGTCATTTTGTTAGTGGTGCTGTCTACTGAAGACAAAGAAATTTCCAATAATTATGACGGTCAAAATAAACGTTTTTAAGCAAGCAGGAAATAAACAGGTTTAAAAGAAATCTTCACTGCTTGAAATTTCAATTAGAACTTCAGTAGATATAGCACCGGTAGGCCTAATTCTATTGTATAATATCAATATATCTCGATCAGGAGCACACAGTTCTATGGAATTCTGTGCTCAGCAGACAAAAATGAAAACATCATTTTATTTGATGCAATCTTCAATTTGACATTTTTACCGCATCCCGTGATTTCTAAGCTGTTGAAAACTTAATTTGAGATTTTACATCGATACATGATTTGCGCGATTAGTCCGCCAGAACAGCCTGGATTGTTTTTCTGCACATAATTTCATAAAACCATCTCAGGTTTAATATAGCATCAAAGAAACGTATCTCAGACACACATTGGCTGAAAAAATGAAACAAATAATCTCAATTTCGACGTATTACGGGGACTATTTTGCGGGTTGCACTTTTTGATTGCGAAATCTTTTAACGTCAGTGGTGTGCTTCCTTATCTCGTTCAGCAGATAAAGACGACAGCCAACTGCGCATTTAAATTTGAGCTATCGGCAGTTGATAGCAAAAACACACGAATTCAACACGCAAAATTAAAAACAACAGATAGAGAAATCTAATAGCTTTGTTTCAAAGTTTGTTTCAGCGTCACACGATATTCCGTTCTTGAGATATTTCAATTTTGACATTCACCGTGCAAGTCAATGCATGAGCTTAATAGACACCGGGTACCAAAATCGAGCAAATTACGGCATGTCTTGCGACATTTTCTTTCTTTAAAAAATCACGGTTAAATTCGTGTTTTTACTATCTTCTGTATTTTAAATTAAATTGATATGGTGTAATTTTGGTCTCCGATTGTGCTATCTGCTGGAGATCAAGTAAACATTCAAGCAGTTAGGCTTGCGGAGTGTTTTGACATTATTTTGAAAAAGATGTAGGCCTAGTCCGTACGTCATATAAAGCGTAAAACGGATGCGCGCATAATGCGTGGCACCAAAGTCGCGCATTTTTACGCAATCGCTCTCGCCATTCGATCAATCTGCAGTAAATAGCAAAACCAGCATGAGAAACAAAACAGCAGCATTGACTAAATAAAATGACAATACTGAAAAACTTTTGTTCACAATCCTAAGTCAGAATATTATTAAATTAAAAATTGTGTACGACAACATTTTGTTTATTTCAATCAATATATTTCTGCTTCATGCGCTAAAGATAGCTCAAATTTTAATGCATTTTGTTATTTCATATAACGAAATAAATCGATGTTTTTACTGTTGTAATAGTGGCATGGTGCTATCCACTAAATATAGAGAAACAGGCAGATGCGAATTAAAAAATCGGCATTTGGCCTATATGCCAAGCCATAAGAAAAAAGGGGGAAAAAAGAGGTAGAAATAGAGAAACAGTCAGATGCGGAAAGTGATGAGTCTAGTCTGTAATATCGCTTTAAACTTTCAGATCGGAACTAATGTATTAGAAAGAAAAAATTCGCCACTACATGATGAAGTACAAATGTAGAGAAAATAATGTAAAACATGACTTCTAGAGTAGAAAGATACAATGAATCGGGATGAGATTCTAAATGCCAACTTCAGTATAGATATAGCGAAAAATCCTAAAACGCGCACGGTTACTCTGGGCGAATTAAAAAAAATCGGCATTCGCCCTATATGCCGCGCTATTTCTAAACAAAAGGGAAAAAAGAGGTAAAAATAGAGAAATAGGCAGATGCGGAAAGTGATGAGTCTGTAATATCGCTTTAAACTTTCTAATCGGGACTGATGTATTAGAAAGAAAAAATTCGCCGCTACATGATGAAGTAAAATTTAGAGAAAATAATGTAAAACATTACTTCTAGAGTAGAAAGATGCAATGAATCGGGATGAGATTCTAAATACTATCTTCAGTAGATATAGCGAAAAAAATCCTGAAACGACTGCGCGAATTAAATTATTATTTTTATGTTTTTTGCTTGCTATCTTCTGAAGATAGCAATTTTTGTCAGCTTCGTCATTTTAACATTTCTTTATAGCTTTTTTTTTTTTTGTTTTGTTTTGTTTTTTTGAATATTATTATTTTTCATGTTTTTTTCTTGCTATCTTCTGAAGATAGCAATTTTGGTCAGCTTCGTCATTTTAACATTTCTTTATAGCTTTGCATTCGGCCTAATGCCGATTTTTTTCGGCCTAATTGCCGAATAAACCATAAGAATTTTTGTTTTAACTTTCCTCTATTGTCAAACTTTCTTACCTTTTTGTATTAAAAAAAAAAAAAAAAATTAAATCTTGAGTAGATAGCGGAAAAACAAACAAACAAATAAACAAAACAAATCAAAGACAAACTTTCCTAACAGATGTTTTCTAAATTTGTGAAATATTTTCTGATGTTTTATTAGGCCCGCAATGCTATCTTCAGAAGATAGCCGTTTGCGGGCGCGTTCGAGAAAATGATGCAGATCGTAAATGATGCATGCCGTAAGTGGGCTCGCGCGTGTTCACAGAAGATGATGCATGTCGCAACGGGTGATTTGCAAAATCGCACCGTAAATGGTATCTTGGGTAGATAAATCAAACAAACAGACAGACAAACAAACATGAAAAAAGAAAAAATATACCAAATGACCTTTCTGACTCGTCTCATGCTATAAAGTCTTACGATTTCCTTTTTTTTGTATTATTTCATTAGGTTTAAAAATGCTATCATCAGTAGATAGGCCTAACAAAATATACTCAACCTCTCTCAATTTCTAAAATGACAATACTGAAAAACTTTTGTTCACAATCCTAAGTCAGAATATTATTAAATTATAAATTGTGTACGACAGCATTTCGTTTATTTCAATCAATATTTTGCTCTTTGCTATCTACTAAAGATAGCTCAAATTTAATGCATTTTGTTATTTCCTATAACGAAATAAATCGATGTTTTTACTGTTGTAATAGCGGTGCTATCTGCTAAAGATCGAATTAAAATTTCTTTAGCGTTATGATATTTTCTCTCGATAGGCCTATAATTTTGCTACATCCACGTGTTTTTGCTATCTATTGATGAGATGCCTAATTCAGATTAAATGGATGTTGTCATTTTGTTAGTGGTGCTGTCTACTGAAGACAAAGAAATTTCCAATAATTATGACGGTCAAAAATAAACGTTTTTTAAGCAAGCAGGAAATAAACAGGTTTAAAAGAAATCTTCACTGCTTGAAATTTCAATTAGAACTTCAGTAGATATAGCACCGGTAGGCCTAATTCTATTGTATAATATCAATATATCTCGATCAGGAGCACACAGTTCTATGGAATTCTGTGCTCAGCAGACAAAAATGAAAACATCATTTTATTTGATGCAATCTTCAATTTGACATTTTACCGCATCCCGTGATTTCTAAGCTGTTGAAAACTTAATTTGAGATTTTACATCGATACATGATTTGCGCGATTAGTCCGCCAGAACAGCCTGGATTGTTTTTCTGCACATAATTTCATAAAACCATCTCAGGTTTAATATAGCATCAAAGAAACGTATCTCAGACACACATTGGCTGAAAAATGAAACAAATAATCTCAATTTCGACGTATTACGGGGACTATTTTGCGGGTTGCACTTTTTGATTGCGAAATCTTTTAACGTCAGTGGTGTGCTTCCTTATCTCGTTCAGCAGATAAAGACGACAGCCAACTGCGCATTTAAATTTGAGCTATCGGCAGTTGATAGCAAAAACACACGAATTCAACACGCAAAATTAAAAACAACAGATAGAGAAATCTAATAGCTTGTGTTTCAAAGTTTGTTTCAGCGTCACACGATATTCCGTTCTTGAGATATTTCAAGTTTGACATTCACCGTGCAAGTCAATGCATGAGCTTAATAGACACCGGGTACCAAAATCGAGCAATTACGGCATGTCTTGCGACATTTTCTTTCTTTAAAAATCACGGTTAAATTCGTGTTTTTACTATCTTCTGTATTTTAAATTAAATTGATATGGTGTAATTTTGGTCTCCGATTGTGCTATCTGCTGGAGATCAAGTAAACATTCAAGCAGTTAGGCTTGCGGAGTGTTTTGACATTATTTTGAAAAAGATGTAGGCCTAGTCCGTACGTCATATAAAGCGTAAAACGGATGCGCGCATAATGCGTGGCACCAAAGTCGCGCATTTTTACGCAATCGCTCTCGCCATTCGATCAATCTGCAGTAAATAGCAAAACCAGCATGAGAAAACAAAACAGCAGCATTGACTAAATAAAATGACAATACTGAAAAACTTTTGTTCACAATCCTAAGTCAGAATATTATTAAATTAAAATTGTGTACGACAACATTTTGTTTATTTCAATCAATATATTTCTGCTTCATGCGCTAAAGATAGCTCAAATTTTAATGCATTTTGTTATTTCATATAACGAAATAAATCGATGTTTTTACTGTTGTAATAGTGGCATGGTGCTATCCACTAAATATAGAGAAACAGGCAGATGCGAATTAAAAATCGGCATTTGGCCTATATGCCAAGCCATAAGAAAAAGGGGGAAAAAGAGGTAGAAATAGAGAAACAGTCAGATGCGGAAAGTGATGAGTCTAGTCTGTAATATCGCTTTAAACTTTCAGATCGGAACTAATGTATTAGAAAGAAAAAATTCGCCGCTACATGATGAAGTAAAATGTAGAGAAAATAATGTAAAACATTACTTCTAGAGTAGAAAGATACAATGAATCGGGATGAGATTCTAAATGCCATCTTCAGTATAGATATAGCGAAAAATCCTAAAACGCGTACGGTTACTCTGGGCGAATTAAAAAAATCGGCATTCGCCCTATATGCCGCGCTATTTCTAAAAAAAAGAAAAAAAGAGGTAAAAATAGAGAAATAGGCAGATGCGGAAAGTGATGAGTCTGTAATATCGCTTTAAACTTCTAATCGGGACTGATGTATTAGAAAGAAAAAATTCGCCGCTACATGATGAAGTAAAATTTAGAGAAAATAATGTAAAACATTACTTCTAGAGTAGAAAGATGCAATGAATCGGGATGAGATTCTAAATACTATCTTCAGTAGATATAGCGAAAAAAAATCCTGAAACGACTGCGCGAATTAAATTATTATTTTTTATGTTTTTTTGCTTGCTATCTTCTGAAGATAGCAATTTTTGTCAGCTTCGTCATTTTAACATTTCTTTATAGCTTTGCATTCGGCCTAATGCCGATTTTTCTCTAAGCGAGCAGCCCCGGTCAATGCAGTTTTGCCATTTCGTGCCGTACTGAATCATCATCTACAACGCGTGTTAGGCAATGTTTTTTTTTTTTTTTTTAATATTATTATTTTTTATGTTTTTGCTTGCTATCTTCTGAAGATAACAATTTTTGTCAGCTTCTTCATTTTAACATTTTTTTATAGCTTTGCATTCGGCCTAATGCAGATTTTTCTCTAAGCGAGCAGCCCCTGTCAATGCAGTTTTGCCATTTCGTGCCGTACTGAATCATCATCTACAACGCGTGTTAGGCAATGTTTTTTTTTTTTTTTGTTTGTTTTTTTGAATATTATTATTTTTCATGTTTTTTCTTGCTATCTTCTGAAGATAGCAATTTTGGTCAGCTTCGTCATTTTAACATTTCTTTATAGCTTTGCATTCGGCCTAATGCCGATTTTTTTCGGCCTAATTGCCGAATAAACCATAAGAATTTTTGTTTTAACTTTCCTCTATTGTCAAACTTTCTTACCTTTTTGTATTTAAAAAAAAAAAAAAAAAATTAAATCTTGAGTAGATAGCGGAAAAAACAAACAAACAAATAAACAAAACAAATCAAAGACAAACTTTCCTAACAGATGTTTTCTAAATTTGTGAAATATTTTCTGATGTTTTATTTGGCCTGCAATGCTATCTTCAGAAGATAGCCGTTTGCGGGCGCGTTCCGAGAAAATGATGCAGATCGTAAATGATGCATGCCGTATGTGGGCTCGCGCGTGTTCACAGAAGATGATGCATGTCGCAACGGGTGATTTGCAAAATCGCACCGTAAATGGTATCTTGGGTAGATAAATCAAACAAACAGACAGACAAACAAACATGAAATATGAAAAATATACCAAATGACCTTTCTGACTCGTCTCATGCTATAAAGTCTTACGATTTCCTTCTTTTTTGTATTATTTCATTAGGTTTAAAAATGCTATCATCAGTAGATAGGCCTAACAAAATATACTCAACCTCTCTCAATTTCTAAAATGACAATACTGAAAAACTTTTGTTCACAATCCAAGTCAGAATATTATTAAATTATAAATTGTGTACGACAGCATTTCGTTTATTTCAATCAATATTTTGCTCTTTGCTATCTACTAAAGATAGCTCAAATTTAATGCATTTTGTTATTTCCTATAACGAAATAAATCGATGTTTTTACTGTTGTAATAGCGGTGCTATCTGCTAAAGATCGAATTAAAATTTCTTTAGCGTTATGATATTTTCTCTCGATAGGCTTATAATTTTGCTACATCCACGTGTTTTTGCTATCTATTGATGAGATGCCTAATTCAGATTAAATGGATGTTGTCATTTTGTTAGTGGTGCTGTCTACTGAAGACAAAGAAATTTCCAATAATTATGACGGTCAAAATAAACGTTTTTAAGCAAGCAGGAAATAAACAGGTTTAAAAGAAATCTTCACTGCTTGAAATTTCAATTAGAACTTCAGTAGATATAGCACCGGTAGGCCTAATTCTATTGTATAATATCAATATATCTCGATCAGGAGCACACAGTTCTATGGAATTCTGTGCTCAGCAGACAAAAATGAAAACATCATTTTATTTGATGCAATCTTCAATTTGACATTTTTACCGCATCCCGTGATTTCTAAGCTGTTGAAAACTTAATTTGAGATTTTACATCGATACATGATTTGCGCGATTAGTCCGCCAGAACAGCCTGGATTGTTTTTCTGCACATAATTTCATAAAACCATCTCAGGTTTAATATAGCATCAAAGAAACGTATCTCAGACACACATTGGCTGAAAAAATGAAACAAATAATCTCAATTTCGACGTATTACGGGGACTATTTTGCGGGTTGCACTTTTTGATTGCGAAATCTTTTAACGTCAGTGGTGTGCCTCCTTATCGCGTTCAGCAGATAAAGACGACAGCCAACTACGCATTTAAATTTGAGCTATCGGCAGTTGATAGCAAAAACACACGAATTCAACACGCAAAATTAAAAACAACAGATAGAGAAATCTAATAGCTTTGTTTCAAAGTTTGTTTCAGCGTCACACGATATTCCGTTCTTGAGATATTTCAATTTTGACATTCACCGTGCAAGTCAATGCATGAGCTTAATAGACACCGGGTACCAAAATCGAGCAATTACGGCATGTCTTGCGACATTTTCTTTCTTTAAAAAATCACGGTTAAATTCGTGTTTTTACTATCTTCTGTATTTTAAATTAAATTGATATGGTGTAATTTTGGTCTCCGATTGTGCTATCTGCTGGAGATCAAGTAAACATTCAAGCAGTTAGGCTTGCGGAGTGTTTTGACATTATTTTGAAAAAGATGTAGGCCTAGTCCGTACGTCATATAAAGCGTAAAACGGATGCTCGCATAATGCGTGGCACCAAAGTCGCGCATTTTTTACGCAATCGCTCTCGCCATTCGATCAATCTGCAGTGAATAGCAAAACCAGCATGAGAAACAAAACAGCAGCATTGACTAAATAAAATGACAATACTGAAAAACTTTTGTTCACAATCCTAAGTCAGAATATTATTAAATTAAAATTGTGTACGACAACATTTTGTTTATTTCAATCAATATATTTCTGCTTCATGCGCTAAAGATAGCTCAAATTTTAATGCATTTTGTTATTTCATATAACGAAATAAATCGATGTTTTTACTGTTGTAATAGTGGCATGGTGCTATCCACTAAATATAGAGAAACAGGCAGATGCGAATTAAAAAATCGGCATTTGGCCTATATGCTGTAATATCGCTTTTTAAGCCATAAGAAAAAAGAGGGGAAAAAAAAGAGGTAGAAATAGAGAAACAGTCAGATGCTAAATGCCAACTTCAGAAAGTGATGAGTCTAGTCTGTAATATCGCTTTAAACTTTCAGATCGGAACTAATGTATTAGAAAGAAAAAATTCGCCGCTACATGATGAAGTAAAATTTAGAGAAAATAATGTAAAACATTACTTCTAGAGTAGAAAGATACAATGAATCGGGATGAGATTCTAAATACTATCTTCAGTAGATATAGCGAAAAAAAATCCTGAAACGACTGCGCGAATTAAATTATTATTTTTTATGTTTTTTGCTTGCTATCTTCTGAAGATAGCAATTTTTGTCAGCTTCGTCATTTTAACATTTCTTTATAGCTTTGCATTCGGCCTAATGCCGATTTTTCTCTAAGCGAGCAGCCCCGGTCAATGCAGTTTTGCCATTTCGTGCCGTACTGAATCATCATCTACAACGCGTGTTAGGCAATGTTTTTTTTTGTTTTTGTTTTTTTAATATTATTATTTTTTATGTTTTTTGCTTGCTATCTTCTGAAGATAACAATTTTTGTCAGCTTCTTCATTTTAACATTTTTTTATAGCTTTGCATTCGGCCTAATGCAGATTTTTTCTCTAAGCGAGCAGCCCCGTCAATGCAGTTTTGCCATTTCGTGCCGTACTGAATCATCATCTACAACGCGTGTTAGGCAATGTTTTTTTTTTTTTTTTTTTTTTTTTTGAATATTATTATTTTTCATGTTTTTTTTTTTGCTATCTTCTGAAGATAGCAATTTTGGTCAGCTTCGTCATTTTAACATTTCTTTATAGCTTTGCATTCGGCCTAATGCCGATTTTTTTCGGCTTAATTGCCGAATAAACCATAAGAATTTTTGTTTTAACTTTCCTCTATTGTCAAACTTTCTTACCTTTTTGTATTAAAAAAAAATAAAAAATTAAATCTTGAGTAGATAGCGGAAAAAACAAACAAACAAATAAACAAAACAAATCAAAGACAAACTTTCCTAACAGATGTTTTCTAAATTTGTGAAATATTTTCTGATGTTTTATTTGGCCTGCAATGCTATCTTCAGAAGATAGCCGTTTGCGGGCGCGTTCCGAGAAAATGATGCAGATCGTAAATGATGCATGCCGTATGTGGGCTCGCGCGTGTTCACAGAAGATGATGCATGTCGCAACGGGTGATTTGCAAAATCGCACCGTAAATGGTATCTTGGGTAGATAAATCAAACAAACAGACAGACAAACAAACATGAAATATGAAAAAATATACCAAATGACCTTTCTGACTCGTCTCATGCTATAAAGTCTTACGATTTCCTTCTTTTTTGTATTATTTCATTAGGTTTAAAAATGCTATCATCAGTAGATAGGCCTAACAAAATATACTCAACCTCTCTCAATTTCTAAAATGACAATACTGAAAAACTTTTGTTCACAATCCTAAGTCAGAATATTATTAAATTATAAATTGTGTACGACAGCATTTCGTTTATTTCAATCAATATTTTGCTCTTTGCTATCTACTAAAGATAGCTCAAATTTAATGCATTTTGTTATTTCCTATAACGAAATAAATCGATGTTTTACTGTTGTAATAGCGGTGCTATCTGCTAAAGATCGAATTAAAATTTCTTTAGCGTTATGATATTTTCTCTCGATAGGCTTATAATTTTGCTACATCCACGTGTTTTTGCTATCTATTGATGAGATGCCTAATTCAGATTAAATGGATGTTGTCATTTTGTTAGTGGTGCTGTCTACTGAAGACAAAGAAATTTCCAATAATTATGACGGTCAAAAATAAACGTTTTTTAAGCAAGCAGGAAATAAACAGGTGTAAAAGAAATCTTCACTGCTTGAAATTTCAATTAGAACTTCAGTAGATATAACACCGGTAGGCCTAATTCTATTGTATAATATCAATATATCTCGATCAGGAGCACACAGTTCTATGGAATTCTGTGCTCAGCAGACAAAAATGAAAACATCATTTTATTTGATGCAATCTTCAATTTGACATTTTTACCGCATCCCGTGATTTCTAAGCTGTTGAAAACTTAATTTGAGATTTTACATCGATACATGATTTGTGCGATTAGTCCGCCAGAACAGCCTGGATTGTTTTTCTGCACATAATTTCATAAAACCATCTCAGGTTTAATATAGCATCAAAGAAACGTATCTCAGACACACATTGGCTGAAAAATGAAACAAATAATCTCAATTTCGACGTATTACGGGGACTATTTTGCGGGTTGCACTTTTTGATTGCGAAATCTTTTAACGTCAGTGGTGTGCCTCCTTATCGCGTTCAGCAGATAAAGACGACAGCCAACTACGCATTTAAATTTGAGCTATCGGCAGTTGATAAAAAAACACACGAATTCAACACGCAAAATTAAAAACAACAGATAGAGAAATCTAATAGCTTTGTTTCAAAGTTTGTTTCAGCGTCACACGATATTCCGTTCTTGAGATATTTCAATTTTGACATTCACCGTGCAAGTCAATGCATGAGCTTAATAGACACCGGGTACCAAAATCGAGCAAATTACGGCATGTCTTGCGACATTTTCTATCTTTAAAAAATCACGGTTAAATTCGTGTTTTTACTATCTTCTGTATTTTAAATTAAATTGATATGGTGTAATTTTGGTCTCCGATTGTGCTATCTGCTGGAGATCAAGTAAACATTCAAGCAGTTAGGCTTGCGGAGTGTTTTGACATTATTTTGAAAAAGATGTAGGCCTAGTCCGTACGTCATATAAAGCGTAAAACGGATGCTCGCATAATGCGTGGCACCAAAGTCGCGCATTTTTTACGCAATCGCTCTCGCCATTCGATCAATCTGCAGTGAATAGCAAAACCAGCATGAGAAACAAAACAGCAGCATTGACTAAATAAAATGACAATACTGAAAAACTTTTGTTCACAATCCTAAGTCAGAATATTATTAAATTAAAAATTGTGTACGACAACATTTTGTTTATTTCAATCAATATATTTCTGCTTCATGCGCTAAAGATAGCTCAAATTTTAATGCATTTTGTTATTTCATATAACGAAATAAATCGATGTTTTTACTGTTGTAATAGTGGCATGGTGCTATCCACTAAATATAGAGAAACAGGCAGATGCGAATTAAAAATCGGCATTTGGCCTATATGCCAAGCCATAAGAAAAAGGGGAAAAAAGAGGTAGAAATAGAGAAACAGTCAGATGCGGAAAGTGATGAGTCTAGTCTGTAATATCGCTTTAAACTTTCAGATCGGAACTAATGTATTAGAAAGAAAAAATTCGCCGCTACATGATGAAGTAAAAATTTAGAGAAAATAATGTAAAACATTACTTCTAGAGTAGAAAGATGCAATGAATCGGGATGAGATTCTAAATACTATCTTCAGTAGATATAGCGAAAAAAAATCCTGAAACGACTGCGCGAATTAAATTATTATTTTTTTATGTTTTTTGCTTGCTATCTTCTGAAGATAGCAATTTTGTCAGCTTCTGTCATTTTAACATTTCTTTATAGCTTTGCATTCGGCCTAATGCCGATTTTTCTCTAAGCGAGCAGCCCCGGTCAATGCAGTTTTGCCATTTCGTGCCGTACTGAATCATCATCTACAACGCGTGTTAGGCAATGTTTTTTTTTTTTGTTTTTTAATATTATTATTTTTATGTTTTTTTGCTTGATATCTTCTGAAGATAACAATTTTTGTCAGCTTCTTCATTTTAACATTTTTTATAGCTTTGCATTCGGCCTAATGCAGATTTTTCTCTAAGCGAGCAGCCCCTGTCAATGCAGTTTTGCCATTTCGTGCCGTACTGAATCATCATCTACAACGCGTGTTAGGCAATGTTTTTGTTTTTTTTTTGTTTTTTTTTGAATATTATTATTTTTCATGTTTTTTTTCTTGCTATCTTCTGAAGATAGCAATTTTGGTCAGCTTCGTCATTTTAACATTTCTTTATAGCTTTGCATTCGGCCTAATGCCGATTTTTTTCGGCTTAATTGCCGAATAAACCATAAGAATTTTTGTTTTAACTTTCCTCTATTGTCAAACTTTCTTACCTTTTTGTATTAAAAAAAAAAAAAAAAAAATTAAATCTTGAGTAGATAGCGAGAAAACAAACAAACAAATAAACAAAACAAATCAAAGACAAACTTTCCTAACAGATGTTTTCTAAATTTGTGAAATATTTTCTGATGTTTTATTTGGCCCGCAATGCTATCTTCAGAAGATAGCCGTTTGCGGGCGCGTTCCGAGAAAATGATGCAGATCGTAAATGATGCATGCCGTATGTGGGCTCGCGCGTGTTCACAGAAGATGATGCATGTCGCAACGGGTGATTTGCAAAATCGCACCGTAAATGGTATCTTGGGTAGATAAATCAAACAAACAGACAGACAAACAAACATGAAATATGAAAAAAAATATACCAAATGACCTTTCTGACTCGTCTCATGCTATAAAGTCTTACGATTTCCTTCTTTTTTTGTATTATTTCATTAGGTTTAAAAATGCTATCATCAGTAGATAGGCCTAACAAAATATACTCAACCTCTCTCAATTTCTAAAATGACAATACTGAAAAACTTTTTGTTCACAATCCTAAGTCAGAATATTATTAAATTATAAATTGTGTACGACAGCATTTCGTTTATTTCAATCAATATTTTGCTCTTTGCTATCTACTAAAGATAGCTCAAATTTAATGCATTTTGTTATTTCCTATAACGAAATAAATCGATGTTTTTACTGTTGTAATAGCGGTGCTATCTGCTAAAGATCGAATTAAAATTTCTTTAGCGTTATGATATTTTCTCTCGATAGGCTTATAATTTTGCTACATCCACGTGTTTTTGCTATCTATTGATGAGATGCCTAATTCAGATTAAATGGATGTTGTCATTTTTTTAGTGGTGCTGTCTACTGAAGACAAAGAAATTTCCAATAATTATGACGGTCAAAAATAAACGTTTTTTAAGCAAGCAGGAAATAAACAGGTGTAAAAGAAATCTTCACTGCTTGAAATTTCAATTAGAACTTCAGTAGATATAACACCGGTAGGCCTAATTCTATTGTATAATATCAATATATCTCGATCAGGAGCACACAGTTCTATGGAATTCTGTGCTCAGCAGACAAAAATGAAAACATCATTTTATTTGATGCAATCTTCAATTTGACATTTTTACCGCATCCCGTGATTTCTAAGCTGTTGAAAACTTAATTTGAGATTTTACATCGATACATGATTTGTGCGATTAGTCCGCCAGAACAGCCTGGATTGTTTTTCTGCACATAATTTCATAAAACCATCTCAGGTTTAATATAGCATCAAAGAAACGTATCTCAGACACACATTGGCTGAAAAAATGAAACAAATAATCTCAATTTCGACGTATTACGGGGACTATTTTGCGGGTTGCACTTTTTGATTGCGAAATCTTTTAACGTCAGTGGTGTGCCTCCTTATCGCGTTCAGCAGATAAAGACGACAGCCAACTACGCATTTAAATTTGAGCTATCGGCAGTTGATAGCAAAAACACACGAATTCAACACGCAAAATTAAAAACAACAGATAGAGAAATCTAATAGCTTTGTTTCAAAGTTTGTTTCAGCGTCACACGATATTCCGTTCTTGAGATATTTCAATTTTGACATTCACCGTGCAAGTCAATGCATGAGCTTAATAGACACCGGGTACCAAAATCGAGCAAATTACGGCATGTCTTGCGACATTTTCTTTCTTTAAAAAATCACGGTTAAATTCGTGTTTTTACTATCTTCTGTATTTTAAATTAAATTGATATGGTGTAATTTTGGTCTCCGATTGTGCTATCTGCTGGAGATCAAGTAAACATTCAAGCAGTTAGGCTTGCGGAGTGTTTTGACATTATTTTGAAAAAGATGTAGGCCTAGTCCGTACGTCATATAAAGCGTAAAACGGATGCTCGCATAATGCGTGGCACCAAAGTCGCGCATTTTTTACGCAATCGCTCTCGCCATTCGATCAATCTGCAGTGAATAGCAAAACCAGCATGAGAAACAAAACAGCAGCATTGACTAAATAAAATGACAATACTGAAAAACTTTTGTTCACAATCCTAAGTCAGAATATTATTAAATTAAAATTGTGTACGACAACATTTTGTTTATTTCAATCAATATATTTCTGCTTCATGCGCTAAAGATAGCTCAAATTTTAATGCATTTTGTTATTTCATATAACGAAATAAATCGATGTTTTTACTGTTGTAATAGTGGCATGGTGCTATCCACTAAATATAGAGAAACAGGCAGATGCGAATTAAAAATCGGCATTTGGCCTATATGCCAAGCCATAAGAAAAAGGGGGAAAAAGAGGTAGAAATAGAGAAACAGTCAGATGCGGAAAGTGATGAGTCTAGTCTGTAATATCGCTTTAAACTTTCAGATCGGAACTAATGTATTAGAAAGAAAGAATTCGCCGCTACATGATGAAGTAAAAATGTAGAGAAAATAATGTAAAACATTACTTCTAGAGTAGAAAGATACAATGAATCGGGATGAGATTCTAAATGCCAACTTCAGTATAGATATAGCGAAAATCCTAAAACGCGCACGGTTACTCTGGGCGAATTAAAAAAAATCGGCATTCGCCCTATATGCCGCGCTATTTCTAAACAAAAGGGAAAAAAGAGGTAAAATTAGAGAAATAGGCAGATGCGGAAAGTGATGAGTCTGTAATATCGCTTTAAACTTTCTAATCGGGACTGATGTATTAGAAAGAAAAATTCGCCGCACATGATGAAGTAAAAATTTAGAGAAAATAATGTAAAACATTACTTCTAGAGTAGAAAGATGCAATGAATCGGGATGAGATTCTAAATACTATCTTCAGTAGATATAGCGAAAAAAAATCCTGAAACGACTGCGCGAATTAAATTATTATTTTTTATGTTTTTGCTTGCTATCTTCTGAAGATAGCAATTTTGTCAGCTTCGTCATTTTAACATTTCTTTATAGCTTTGCATTCGGCCTAATGCAGATTTTTCTCTAAGCGAGCAGCCCCGGTCAATGCAGTTTTGCCATTTCGTGCCGTACTGAATCATCATCTACAACGCGTGTTAGGCAATGTTTTTTTTTGTTTTTGTTTTTTAATATTATTATTTTTATGTTTTTGCTTGATATCTTCTGAAGATAACAATTTTGTCAGCTTCTTCATTTTAACATTTTTTATAGCTTTGCATTCGGCCTAATGCAGATTTTTCTCTAAGCGAGCAGCCACCGTCAATGCAGTTTTGCCATTTCGTGCCGTACTGAATCATCATCTACAACGCGTGTTAGGCAATGTTTTTTTTTTTTTTTTTTTGTTTGTTTTTTTGAATATTATTATTTTTCATGTTTTTTTCTTGCTATCTTCTGAAGATAGCAATTTTGGTCAGCTTCGTCATTTTAACATTTCTTTATAGCTGTGCATTCGGCCTAATGCCGATTTTTTTCGGCTTAATTGCCGAATAAACCATAAGAATTTTTGTTTTAACTTTCCTCTATTGTCAAACTTTCTTACCTTTTGTATAAAAAAAAAAAAAAAAAAATTAAATCTTGAGTAGATAGCGGAAAAAACAAACAAACAAATAAACAAAACAAATCAAAGACAAACTTTCCTAACATTTTGTTTATTTCAATCAATATATTTCTGCTTCATGCGCTAAAGATAGCTCAAATTTTAATGCATTTTGTTATTTCATATAACGAAATAAATCGATGTTTTTACTGTTGTAATAGTGGCATGGTGCTATCCACTAAATATAGAGAAACAGGCAGATGCGAATTAAAAAATCGGCATTTGGCCTATATGCCAAGCCATAAGAAAAAAGGGGGAAAAAAGATGTAGAAATAGAGAAACAGTCAGATGCGGAAAGTGATGCGTCTAGTCTGTAATATCGCTTTAAACTTTCAGATCGGAACTAATGTATTAGAAAGAAAAAATTCGCCGCTACATGATGAAGTAAAATGTAGAGAAAATAATGTAAAACATTACTTCTAGAGTAGAAAGATACAATGAATCGGGATGAGATTCGAAATGCCAACTTCAGTATAGATATAGCGAAAAATCCTAAAACGCGCACGGTTACTCTGGGCGAATAAAAAAAAATCGGCATTCGCCCTATATGCCGCGCTATTTCTAAACAAAAGGAAAAAAAGAGGTAAAATTAGAGAAATAGGCAGATGCGGAAAGTGATGAGTCTGTAATATCGCTTTAAACTTTCTAATCGGGACTGATGTATTAGAAAGAAAAAAATTCGCCGCTACATGATGAAGTAAAAATTTAGAGAAAATAATGTAAAACATTACTTCTAGAGTAGAAAGATGCAATGAATCGGGATGAGATTCTAAATACTATCTTCAGTAGATATAAAGAAAAAAAATCCTGAAACGACTGCGCGAATTAAATTATTATTTTTTATGTTTTTTGCTTGCTATCTTCTGAAGATAGCAATTTTGTCAGCTTCGTCATTTTAACATTTCTTTATAGCTTTGCATTCGGCCTAATGCCGATTTTTCTCTAAGCGAGCAGCCCCGGTCAATGCAGTTTTGCCATTTCGTGCCGTACTGAATCATCATCTACAACGCGTGTTAGGCAATGTTTTTGTTTTTTTTTGTTTTTTTAATATTATTATTTTTTATGTTTTTTGCTTGATATCTTCTGAAGATAACAATTTTTGTCAGCTTCTTCATTTTAACATTTTTTATAGCTTTGCATTCGGCCTAATGCAGATTTTTCTCTAAGCGAGCAGCCCCTGTCAATGCAGTTTTGCCATTTCGTGCCGTACTGAATCATCATCTACAACGCGTGTTAGGCAATGTTTTTTTTTTGTTTTTGTTTTGTTTTTTGAATATTATTATTTTTCATGTTTTTTTTCTTGCTATCTTCTGAAGATAGCAATTTTGGTCAGCTTCGTCATTTTAACATTTCTTTATAGCTTTGCATTCGGCCTAATGCCGATTTTTTTTCGGCTTAATTGCCGAATAAACCATAAGAATTTTTGTTTTAACTTTCCTCTATTGTCAAACTTTCTTACCTTTTTGTATTAAAAAAAAAAAAATAAATAAATCTTGAGTAGATAGCGGAAAAAACAAACAAACAAATAAACAAAACAAATCAAAGACAAACTTTCCTAACAGATGTTTTCTAAATTTGTGAAATATTTTCTGATGTTTTATTTGGCCGCAATGCTATCTTCAGAAGATAGCCGTTTGCGGGCGCGTTCCGAGAAAATGATGCAGATCGTAAATGATGCATGCCGTATGTGGGCTCGCGCGTGTTCACAGAAGATGATGCATGTCGCAACGGGTGATTTGCAAAATCGCACCGTAAATGGTATCTTGGGTAGATAAATCAAACAAACAGACAGACAAACAAACATGAAATATGAAAAAATATACCAAATGACCTTTCTGACTCGTCTCATGCTATAAAGTCTTACGATTTCCTTCTTTTTTTTGTATTATTTCATTAGGTTTAAAAATGCTATCATCAGTAGATAGGCCTAACAAAATATACTCAACCTCTCTCAATTTCTAAAATGACAATACTGAAAAACTTTTGTTCACAATCCTAAGTCAGAATATTATTAAATTATAAATTGTGTACGACAGCATTTCGTTTATTTCAATCAATATTTTGCTCTTTGCTATCTACTAAAGATAGCTCAAATTTAATGCATTTTGTTATTTCCTATAACGAAATAAATCGATGTTTTTACTGTTGTAATAGCGGTGCTATCTGCTAAAGATCGAATTAAAATTTCTTTAGCGTTATGATATTTTCTCTCGATAGGCCTATAATTTTGCTACATCCACGTGTTTTTGCTATCTATTGATGAGATGCCTAATTCAGATTAAATGGATGTTGTCATTTTGTTAGTGGTGCTGTCTACTGAAGACAAAGAAATTTCCAATAATTATGACGGTCAAAATAAACGTTTTTAAGCAAGCAGGAAATAAACAGGTTTAAAAGAAATCTTCACTGCTTGAAATTTCAATTAGAACTTCAGTAGATATAGCACCGGTAGGCCTAATTCTATTGTATAATATCAATATATCTCGATCAGGAGCACACAGTTCTATGGAATTCTGTGCTCAGCAGACAAAAATGAAAACATCATTTTATTTGATGCAATCTTCAATTTGACATTTTTACCGCATCCCGTGATTTCTAAGCTGTTGAAAACTTAATTTGAGATTTTACATCGATACATGATTTGCGCGATTAGTCCGCCAGAACAGCCTGGATTGTTTTTCTGCACATAATTTCATAAAACCATCTCAGGTTTAATATAGCATCAAAGAAACGTATCTCAGACACACATTGGCTGAAAAATGAAACAAATAATCTCAATTTCGACGTATTACGGGGACTATTTTGCGGGTTGCACTTTTTGATTGCGAAATCTTTTAACGTCAGTGGTGTGCTTCCTTATCTCGTTCAGCAGATAAAGACGACAGCCAACTGCGCATTTAAATTTGAGCTATCGGCAGTTGATAGCAAACACACACGAATTCAACACGCAAAATTAAAAACAACAGATAGAGAAATCTAATAGCTTTGTTTCAAAGTTTGTTTCAGCGTCACACGATATTCCGTTCTTGAGATATTTCAATTTTGCCATTCACCGTGCAAGTCAATGCATGAGCTTCATAGACACCGGGTACCAAAATCGAGCAATTACGGCATGTCTTGCGACATTTTCTTTCTTTAAAAAATCACGGTTAAATTCGTGTTTTTACTATCTTCTGTATTTTAAATTAAATTGATATGGTGTAATTTTGGTCTCCGATTGTGCTATCTGCTGGAGATCAAGTAAACATTCAAGCAGTTAGGCTTGCGGAGTGTTTTGACATTATTTTGAAAAAGATGTAGGCCTAGTCCGTACGTCATATAAAGCGTAAAACGGATGCGCGCATAATGCGTGGCACCAAAGTCGCGCATTTTTTACGCAATCGCTCTCGCCATTCGATCAATCTGCAGTAAATAGCAAAACCAGCATGAGAAACAAAACAGCAGCATTGACTAAATAAAATGACAATACTGAAAAACTTTTGTTCACAATCCTAAGTCAGAATATTATTAAAATTGTGTACGACAACATTTTGTTTATTTCAATCAATATATTTCTGCTTCATGCGCTAAAGATAGCTCAAATTTTAATGCATTTTGTTATTTCATATAACGAAATAAATCGATGTTTTTACTGTTGTAATAGTGGCATGGTGCTATCCACTAAATATAGAGAAACAGGCAGATGCGAATTAAAATATCGGCATTTGGCCTATATGCCAAGCCATAAGAAAAAGGGGGAAAAAGAGGTAGAAATAGAGAAACAGTCAGATGCGGAAAGTGATGAGTCTAGTCTGTAATATCGCTTTAAACTTTCAGATCGGAACTAATGTATTAGAAAGAAAAAATTCGACGCTAGATGAGGAGGTAAAGATGTAGAGAAAATAATGTAAAACATTACTTCTAGAGTAGAAAGATACAATGAATCGGGATGAGATTCTAAATGCCAACTTCAGTATAGATATAGCGAAAAATCCTAAAACGCGCACGGTTACTCTGGGCGAATTAAAAAAAATCGGCATTCGCCCTATATGCCGCGCTATTTCTAAACAAAAGGGAAAAAAGAGGTAAAATTAGAGAAATAGGCAGATGCGGAAAGTGATGAGTCTGTAATATCGCTTTAAACTTTCTAATCGGGACTGATGTATTAGAAAGAAAAAATTCGCCGCTACATGATGAAGTAAAATTTAGAGAAAATAATGTAAAACATTACTTCTAGAGTAGAAAGATGCAATGAATCGGGATGAGATTCTAAATACTATCTTCAGTAGATATAGCGAAAAAAATCCTGAAACGACTGCGCGAATTAAATTATTATTTTTTATGTTTTTGCTTGCTATCTTCTGAAGATAGCAATTTTTGTCAGCTTCGTCATTTTAACATTTCTTTATAGCTTTGCATTCGGCCTAATGCCGATTTTTCTCTAAGCGAGCAGCCCCGGTCAATGCAGTTTTGCCATTTCGTGCCGTACTGAATCATCATCTACAACGCGTGTTAGGCAATGTTTTTTTTGTTTTTGTTTTTTAATATTATTATTTTTATGTTTTTTGCTTGATATCTTCTGAAGATAACAATTTTTGTCAGCTTCTTCATTTTAACATTTTTTATAGCTTTGCATTCGGCCTAATGCAGATTTTTCTCTAAGCGAGCAGCCCCCGTCAATGCAGTTTTGCCATTTCGTGCCGTACTGAATCATCATCTACAACGCGTGTTAGGCAATGGTTTTTTGTTTTTGTTTTTGTTTTTTTGAATATTATTATTTTTCATGTTTTTTTCTTGCTATCTTCTGAAGATAGCAATTTTGGTCAGCTTCGTCATTTTAACATTTCTTTATAGCTTTGCATTCGGCCTAATGCCGATTTTTTTCGGCTTAATTGCCGAATAAACCATAAGAATTTTGTTTTAACTTTCCTCTATTGTCAAACTATCTTACCTATTTGTATTAAAAAAAAAAAAAAAAAATTAAATCTTGAGTAGATAGCGGAAAAAACAAACAAACAAATAAACAAAACAAATCAAAGACAAACTTTCCTAACAGATGTTTTCTAAATTTGTGAAATATTTTCTGATGTTTTATTTGGCCCGCAATGCTATCTTCAGAAGATAGCCGTTTGCGGGCGCGTTCTGAGAAAATGATGCAGATCGTAAATGATGCATGCCGTATGTGGGCTCGCGCGTGTTCACAGAAGATGATGCATGTCGCAACGGGTGATTTGCAAAATCGCACCGTAAATGGTATCTTGGGTAGATAAATCAAACAAACAGACAGACAAACAAACATGAAATATGAAAAATATACCAAATGACCTTTCTGACTCGTCTCATGCTATAAAGTCTTACGATTTCCTTCTTTTTTTGTATTATTTCATTAGGTTTAAAAATGCTATCATCAGTAGATAGGCCTAACAAAATATACTCAACCTCTCTCAATTTCTAAAATGACAATACTGAAAAACTTTTGTTCACAATCCTAAGTCAGAATATTATTAAATTATAAATTGTGTACGACAGCATTTCGTTTATTTCAATCAATATTTTGCTCTTTGCTATCTACTAAAGATAGCTCAAATTTAATGCATTTTGTTATTTCCTATAACGAAATAAATCGATGTTTTTACTGTTGTAATAGCGGTGCTATCTGCTAAAGATCGAATTAAAATTTCTTTAGCGTTATGATATTTTCTCTCGATAGGCCTATAATTTTGCTACATCCACGTGTTTTTGCTATCTATTGATGAGATGCCTAATTCAGATTAAATGGATGTTGTCATTTTGTTAGTGGTGCTGTCTACTGAAGACAAAGAAATTTCCAATAATTATGACGCCGGTCAAAAATAAACGTTTTTTAAGCAAGCAGGAAATAAACAGGTTTAAAAGAAATCTTCACTGCTTGAAATTTCAATTAGAACTTCAGTAGATATAGCACCGGTAGGCCTAATTCTATTGTATAATATCAATATATCTCGATCAGGAGCACACAGTTCTATGGAATTCTGTGCTCAGCAGACAAAAATGAAAACATCATTTTATTTGATGCAATCTTCAATTTGACATTTTTACCGCATCCTGTGATTTCTAAGCTGTTGAAAACTTAATTTGAGATTTTACATCGATACATGATTTGCGCGATTAGTCCGCCAGAACAGCCTGGATTGTTTTTCTGCACATAATTTCATAAAACCATCTCAGGTTTAATATAGCATCAAAGAAACGTATCTCAGACACACATTGGCTGAAAAAATGAAACAAATAATCTCAATTTCGACGTATTACGGGGACTATTTTGCGGGTTGCACTTTTTGATTGCGAAATCTTTTAACGTCAGTGGTGTGCCTCCTTATCGCGTTCAGCAGATAAAGACGACAGCCAACTACGCATTTAAATTTGAGCTATCGGCAGTTGATAGCAAAAACACACGAATTCAACACGCAAAATTAAAAACAACAGATAGAGAAATCTAATAGCTTTGTTTCAAAGTTTGTTTCAGCGTCACACGATATTCCGTTCTTGAGATATTTCAATTTTGACATTCACCGTGCAAGTCAATGCATGAGCTTAATAGACACCGGGTACCAAAATCGAGCAAATTACGGCATGTCTTGCGACATTTTCTTTCTTTAAAAAATCACGGTTAAATTCGTGTTTTTACTATCTTCTGTATTTTAAATTAAATTGATATGGTGTAATTTTGGTCTCCGATTGTGCTATCTGCTGGAGATCAAGTAAACATTCAAGCAGTTAGGCTTGCGGAGTGTTTTGACATTATTTTGAAAAAGATGTCAAAGTCGCGCATTTTTTACGCAATCGCTCTCGCCATTCGATCAATCTGCAGTGAATAGCAAAACCAGCATGAGAAACAAAACAGCAGCATTGACTAAATAAAATGACAATACTGAAAAACTTTTGTTCACAATCCTAAGTCAGAATATTATTAAATTAAAAATTGTGTACGACAACATTTTGTTTATTTCAATCAATATATTTCTGCTTCATGCGCTAAAGATAGCTCAAATTTTAATGCATTTTGTTATTTCATATAACGAAATAAATCGATGTTTTTACTGTTGTAATAGTGGCATGGTGCTATCCACTAAATATAGAGAAACAGGCAGATGCGAATTAAAAATCGGCATTTGGCCTATATGCCAAGCCATAAGAAAAAGGGGGAAAAAGAGGTAGAAATAGAGAAACAGTCAGATGTGGAAAGTGATGAGTCTAGTCTGTAATATCGCTTTAAACTTTCAGATCGGAACTAATGTATTAGAAAAAAAAAATTCGCCGCTACATGATGAAGTAAAATGTAGAGAAAATAATGTAAAACATTACTTCTAGAGTAGAAAGATACAATGAATCGGGATGAGATTCTAAATGCCAACTTCAGTATAGATATAGCGAAAAATCCTAAAACGCGCACTGTTACTCTGGGCGAATTAAAAAAAAATCGGCATTCGCCCTATATGCCGCGCTATTTCTAAACAAAAGGGAAAAAAGAGGTAAAATTAGAGAAATAGGCAGATGCGGAAAGTGATGAGTCTGTAATATCGCTTTAAACTTTCTAATCGGGACTGATGTATTAGAAAGAAAAATTCGCCGCTACATGATGAAGTAAAATTTAGAGAAAATAATGTAAAACATTACTTCTAGAGTAGAAAGATGCAATGAATCGGGATGAGATTCTAAATACTATCTTTAGTAGATATAGCGAAAAAAATCCTGAAACGACTGCGCGAATTAAATTATTATTTTTTATGTTTTTTGCTTTCTATTTTCTGAAGATAGCAATTTTTGTCAGCTTCGTCATTTTAACATTTCTTTATAGCTTTGCATTCGGCCTAATGCCGATTTTTCTCTAAGCGAGCAGCCCCGGTCAATGCAGTTTTGCCATTTCGTGCCGTACTGAATCATCATCTACAACGCGTGTTAGGCAATGTTTTTTTTGTTTTTGTTTTTTAATATTATTATTTTTGTGTTTTTTGCTTGCTATCTTCTGAAGATAACAATTTTGTCAGCTTCTTCATTTTAACATTTTTTTATAGCTTTGCATTCGGCCTAATGCAGATTTTTCTCTAAGCGAGCAGCCCCGGTCAATGCAGTTTTGCCATTTCGTGCCGTACTGAATCATCATCTACAACGCGTGTTGGGCAATGTTTTTTTTTTTTTTGAATATTATTATTTTTTATGTTTTTTGCTTGCTATCTTCTGGAGATAGCAATTTTTGTCAGCTTCTTCATTTTAACATTTCTTTATAGCTTTGCATTCGGCCTAATGCCGATTTTTCTCTAAGCGAGCAGCCCCTGGTCAATGCAGTTTTGCCATTTCGTGCCGTACTGAATCATCATCTACAACGCGTGTTAGGCAATGTTTTTTGTTTTGTTTTTTGTTTGTTTTTTGGAATATTATTATTTTTCATGTTTTTTTCTTGCTATCTTCTGAAGATAGCAATTTTGGTCAGCTTCGTCATTTTAACATTTCTTTATAGCTTTGCATTCGGCCTAATGCCGATTTTTTCGGCCTAATTGCCGAATAAACCATAGGAATTTTTGTTTTGACTCAATCCTCTATTGTCAAACTTTTTTACCGTTTTGTATTTGAAAAAAATAAAATAAAAAGATAAAATCATGAGTAGATAGCGGAAAAAAGAAACAAACAAATTAACGAAACAAATCAAAGACAAACTTTCCTAACAGATGTTTTCTAAATTTGTGAAATATTTTCTGATGTTTTATTAGGCCCGCAATGCTATCTTCAGAAGATAGCCGTTTGCGGGTGCGTTCCGAGAAAATGATGCAGATCGTAAATGATGCATGACGTAAGTGGGCTAGCGCGTGTTCACAGAAGATGATGCATGTCGCAACGGGTGATTTGCAAAATCGCACCGTAAATGGTATCTTGGGTAGATAAATCAAACAAACAGACAGACAAACAAACATGAAATATAAAAAAAATACCAAATGATCTTTCTGACTCGTCTCATGCTAAGTCTTACGATTTCCTTCTTTTTTTTGTATTATTTCATTAGGTTTAAAAATGCTATCATCAGTAGATAGGCCTATCGGCCTATTCTGTGAGAATCCCCCCAATCAGGCCCAAAGACTTGAAAAAAGTCTAATTTCAAGTTATAGGCCTATGCATTCTATTTTTTGGAAAACACATTTTTCCACATTTTCCAATCTTTTTCATACCAATTAGCAAAAATAACATATAACATTAATTATGAGCTAACTCTTAGCTTATACTCAAGATTGTTGATGAATCCAAAATAAATAGTAGGGCCTATTTTGTTTTTCTGAAATGGGGAGTAGGGGGAAGTGGGGCAAATTGGTCCACCTAATGTCCCATTTTGCCCCACCAGATTTTACTCGGCTATAATACTAATACCCGACAACTTCCGACAAGTGACCACTACAAAACAAAAGGTACATCACCAAGTGTCTAGTAGACTTACGTTTCACAAAAATTGGTGCCGGTCGGCCTCCGGCTTCATTATTTTATTAAGGTGTCTTTAAGGCGTCCCATTTTACCCCACTGCAAGATTTTTCTGTAACAGAGGCTGGGGTAAAATGGGACAGCTGGGGTAAAATGGGACGCCATTGATTTACTATGGGACTTTTTTTGTTGGGGCAAAATGGGACAGTTTGAGTTAGCACACAGTAAATCAATGGCGTCCCATTTTACCCCAATTTGGCATATTTCTAAAAGAAAGCTTTTCTTATAATTTTCGAAGAAAAAAGTTACAATTGTTGTCTTATTTAATTGAAAGGGTAGCTTAGAAGTTATTTGTTAATTTGAGAAACACTAATCCGGACCATTGATTCAGATATTGAGCCACAAGTCGTGACCTCTGCTTAGACATGACAAAAAAATGGAATACTTATTTTGATGTGTTAAGCTTACGGCCCTCAGAAGTTCCTGTTTAATGAAGAATGGTACTTTTAAACGGTTTGAAATATAAATAGACATTATATCAAAGTTATTTTGTTGCAAAATGGGCAAATGTGACTATTTTAAGGTATAAATGTATTTCCGAAATCACTGTCCCAAATTACCCTGTGTCCCAATTTGCCCCAAGTTACCCTAGGCCTAAAGCCTGGCCTAAAGCCAGAGGCGCTGTAGGCCTACATACTGAACCTGCTACTGAAGACTATGCTGAAGACGAAACAAAATATTTGTCTGGCAACACTGTGCTCACGCAATGACCCCTACCGAAATTACCAGGGAAATGCCCCCCCCCCATGCTATAGATCTACTGAAGACGAAACAAAATAGCATGCAAAATAATAGGCTGGCAACACCGTGCTGAAGCAATGACCCCGGAAATGTATGACCTCTCGATTCTTGATTGTAAACAAATGGAAAGTCTTGTATACTGTATGCCACGATTTTTATTTATGCATTTATGCTTAAATATTTGAACTACTAAGATAACTTTGTTTTCAACTGATTCACAGATCTTTTGAGATCTATCAGTCAGTCTGTGTAACCATTGATCATCCATAAGCATTAAATAAGCTTAAAAGATGGGAGCTAGTTCAAGTCAACATGCACCGGGTACACTCCCTGCTCATCAGCAAATTGCCATTCCACAAGACCCTGTACCGTACACAGGTCCTCAAATTCAGTATTGTTTGGTTGATGTACTTGCACAACTTTCAACACAAGGTAAGTTCAGCAGGATAGTACATGTAAACTCCAAGATCATGAAGACAGGGCCGTAGCAAGCGGGTCGGCCGGGGATGCCATGGCCGCCTAGTACGAGGAACCCATACCGTACTTAGCTCTGCTGGTACGGTATGGGTTGATCTGTATGCAGAAAGCGAGTGCAACGTAATTTCAATTAGAGCAATTAATAAACAGTACAAGGCTCCAGAAGCTTAAATATCTGCATGTTTGTCATAATATTAATTACACGGGTTGTTGTACTTCTTACCTAAACGTGCATGGCTGAAATTGTAATTAATACTCCATTATGAATCCAGAAAAAAATAAGTTTTCCAGAGCACACAATCCCAATGTAACTTCAACTTTTAGTGCCGTAAATATGAAATATCACATGATCAGGTGTCACGTGTTACATTCAGGTCTGTGGCAAGGCGATGACGTCACTCTGTTTAGCTGCTTTATGACTTTGATTTTAGTGCCGTAAGCTTGCACGCATCGAATTTTTTCGATGCGTTTTCATCTTTTTTTTTGGGATTGTACATACAATGCAGCATATGGTTCTTTTCATAAGGAACGCAGGATTAGTTTGATGAACAATTTAGAGTGAGTATATGTGCAATTTACTGACAATCGACGCACTCAAACTGAGATGCCTCTTCTGTGCAAACTTAAAATAGGGCAGCGTCAATAACGAAAATGTCATACCGATAAATGACACGTCTGTTTTGCCCGGTTTATTTAAGTTTGCCTTGCGAACTAATGGCCGCCCCATTTTTGTGCAATTTGGTATGTTTTCTTTATTCTCTCGGTTGGGCCACGTCACATCCATTCATGCATTGCGGTGAAAACAACTTATCGCATATTTTTATTTGCAGAGAGTCGAACCTGGCACAATAGTGTTATAGCTTGTGATACACTCCAGAGTTCAGTAAATCATGCGACTGTTGTTTTCACTCCAGTGCTATTGTCAGCCGGTTCGGCCTGGATGTCTGACTGACAGAATATCTTTATTTTAATGTGGGCAATTTGGCCGCCCCACATTTTTCAACCTTGCTACGGCCCTGCATGAAGATGTATTGTAAAGTAAAGCAAAGGATATTAGAAAAGAAGGAGAACAGCAACGTCAATATTTCATATATCATTCAAAGCGCTCTCTTTTAGGCCTAGGGGAAAAGGGGTCCCAAATGTACAAAAAGTCAGCGTCAGTATTGAACATTATCCCCCCCCCCCCAATATTTTGGCAACAAAAATTTTATGACCCCCAACTACTTAAATAGGCTATCAAAATATTAAGTCTTTTTGAATAAAATAAACACACTATCTGTGGTCATCCTACATTGGTAATCAAAAATATACCCCCTATTTTTCTTTCCAAAAATTTATGACCCCCCCATATATTTGGGACCCACCCATTCCGAAGAAAATGCATGAATGCCAGTCCAGCAAACCCTGGAATTTAATGCTATGAGAATACTTTCGCCAAGAAAAAATAATTGTTTGCTTGGCCTCAATTGAATTCTAACAATTGGGTCGGTCGGTCGGGATTTCTTTTTTTTTTTCTCTCTACTTTTTTTAATTACTAGCAAACTCTACTGATGAAAAATCAGACAATTTTGGTGTCAAAATGAATCAACTAACACTACAAAACAACTAAAATGTTGAACACAAGCTCTAAAATACATTTTTTTTACATCTTCAGAATGTAAAAATTTGAAAAAAAAACCTTTTTCAGGAATTTCCAAATATAGGGTCGTTATTCTTTTGTACAGTTGTTATGACCAACGTATACACCAACCTTACTGATGGCCTAGGGACAGAATACCCTTTACTACCAGGTTCACACAAAGTAAACACAGTACACTGTAGTTACTATTTCAGAACAATAAAACACTAGTAACATTTATTTTGGGGTTAATTACATCATCAGGTGGGGCTTTAACCATGTTAACCTGCTTCACAAGTTATAATACACATACACAATCATATAATGTATAGCATACTAGCATAGAGTAAGAATATTAATATGTTATCATTGGCAGTGCCATCACTGTGGCATGAGATGATCTAGAGTCATTTGTTATCCATATCATGTCTTGATCTGTAGTTGGGAGTTTCCATGAAGACTAGTCTGTACTCTGTAGCCAGTTAATGCATGCTCGCAGATCGCATTTTCGTGTACCCTACTCAAAGTCATGTCATGACAGAATCAAATAACACAGCACAGCTAGCTTAAGCTTAACAGTTCCTTGGAATGGTTTCATACCAACGTATAACTTTACCTCCACTAGGTTCTTGAATAACTGCTAAGTCTTTCTGGTGACTCCCTTGCATTTACATTGCAAATGTTAGATATAAAAATCTGCAACTATCTCAGCCCATGTGCCTTCCGTGTTGCTCAGGTAGGCAGCCATTTTGATCTCCCTGTATTTTCAGTCTGTCGGCAATTAAGCCTGTCTCCCAATTACTAGTAGCTGGCAGGGGATGTCTGAAGCTGGATGCTCAATGCCTCAATCAATCCTATGATATACCAGTGGACATCACACCTCCCCCCTTAAAAGAGAAGTTTACATGTAATGAAAACTTCACACTTTCTTTAGTGTTTTACTTCATAACTGATTACTTAGTATATTATCCCTGTAGTTGTTATACCTGAACTTTTTGTCAACAAACACCTTGACTGTATAACACTACATAAAATATATTAACATGTTGACATGGGTTCATGACCATGTCACTGCTTTTCTTTTTAAAAGCAATTTTTGTTTGATAACATAACTCAAAGGTTTATGCACACCACCACATTGGGTTCGTATATTTTAATGCACTCGGTGTTTCTACCGTCCCGACTCAAACGATTCTAGAAGTTTTTCTCACAAGCCCCGCCTACTTTCCCTGCCTTCTCGGCAACCCGGAAGTAACTTTTTCCATTGGTTTGTGTGGTGCAAAATGAGGAAAATACCAATATTTGGCAACGAATTACAGGAATTCCAGTCATAGATCTCGACTGAAAATGGATACATTAGGTAAGTAACACTTTCATTTATGTCATATCAAAAAAATTGTAGGAGATCTATGACCCGGTACTCCCCAGGTCAACATAAAAAGTGGTAACCATGTGTGTTTTTCCTTTTTTCAAAGCCCCCCTTTTCACTGATTTTTCATTGATTTTACCCCCCTTTTTTTGCCAAATCACTGACAAAATCAGGGTAAAAAATACCCCCTTTTTCAAGGTTTTCAATGAGAAGATTTCCAGACACCCCTTTTCAATGACTCCAAATATTTTAATATATTAAGTACAAAATGTGCAAGTATGAACATTACTTTGATGGAGGCTGAAGACTCGGGCTGCAGACATCGATCGAACGAACCTGTGAAATACCCTTTTTAAAAAATTTCATGGAGACAATGCTCAGAATACCCCCTTTTTTCGCGATTTCAAGGGTCCGCGATTTCAGTCAACAAAATACCCCTTTTCTGCGAAATTTAGAACACACATGGTTACCACTTTTTATGTTGACCTGGGGTACCGGGATCTATGACCAGTTTGGTAGATAATCGAGTTGAAATGTGGGCATGTTTTTGGCATGGTCTAGGTGGGAATAACAGGTTCGTACATGTAAACTCAATGGGAATCTCTTACGACTAGGCTAAAATACAACAATATTTTGTAAATTGTCCTCGTAAAGAAAAGATCGGTCAAGGAAACCTATATGAATATGTTGTCAATACTTCACTTGACCCAAATATATGATTTATTTTTGTAATGAGAGAATCGCACATGGAATTTTAGAGGGCTTTTGATAGCAGTTCCCGCACCGTAGAAAAGCTGCTCTGTCATGAGCCGGAAATTCCATCATGAGCCTAGATCCTGATTTGTTTTGCCAATTGAAGCTTCTAATGTTGGCTGAATGTTTTGATGATATCATGAAAGTCAATCTGTGACAAGATGTAATTTTGCTACGGAAAGTGCTATGACAAAACGATTTTCAGTTTTGGCTTTCTTTATAATCAAGGAGTTTAATTTGATATAAAATGATGCAGTGTTTGATGGCAAAATTTGACTGAATTCACCTTTCAGGGGATGTAATTTTCTTCGCAGGGGGTCATGAATATGTCGGTGACTGAAGTCAATTTGTTATGACCCCCCTCCATCGCGGATCAAGGGCTAAAATTTTACGACTTCTATCGTGGGTCAAAAATTTTAGGACCCCTTCTGTCAAAATTTTAGAGCGGAGTACACGTAAACGCGTTAAAATTTTTGACCATAAGCGTAAAGAAGGCGCACGGAGAGCGCAAAAATCTTGCATTGTATAAAGATTGTGTGCACATTTTGTTCAAAAAAGTGTAAGAAAAGTTACACCAGTCGCCAGCCCTTAATAATTCTATAACCCCCTATTTTGATTGCTACAAAATTATAACCCCCTATTTTTGGTCTTAAAATTCTATGACCCCCAGTATATTCATGACCCCCTTCTGAAGAAAATGATAGCCCCTTATACCTATAAGGGGCTCAGCTGTGCAATAATTATGAGCCCTGGAAGGAGGGTAAAATTGGGGGGCAAGCAAGCGATCCGAGGGGGGGGGCAAGCAACTTTTGGCACACATTCATGGGGTGCCTTTTAAATAAAATGCTCTAAAAAGGCTTAGGAAAACAGTATGGAAACGCTGAAATATGCAAATTTTCATGCTCGCTGTGCTCGCAACATATCTAGACCTTTTAAGGTTTGCAAATTGGGATCCCAAAAAATTTGGCATGTGTTGGGGGCAAAGATTTTTGGCAGGCCAAAAGAGGGAGGAAAGCGATTATTTTGCAGGCTGAGAGGGGGGGCAAGCTATTTTTGGTGGGTCGTTCGGACATTTTATTACCCGATAATTATTGCACAGCCCCTAATATGGCACATAAATGAACCCTGTGGTGTGCAACCGATGGTGGAGGGGGGATTGGGGGCACCAGTGGCAAAACTACACATTCATTGCAATCAAGGGAACAGCTAGCTGGGGTAAATCTGCCACCACCGCCAAGGGGGGGGGCTGGGGAATACAGATGCATGTGCTCATTTGGGGGAAGTGGGTGGGCAAGGATTTCAAACCAAGCCGCTGTAACAGCCCCATGGGGGGGGATTGTGCGACTGTCCCAGCTTTACCCTGACAAATTTTCTAAAATCCTCTTTTTTCTTTTTTCAGGCCTACTAAAAGGTCAGAGCTACACTGTACAAGTAACAACCAACTGCCAGACACCATTAACCAATGCCACTGTGAGCCATTTCATGTCACATTTTGCAGCGGAGGCAGATGGAAGTCATGGAACAAATGAAATATTAAAAAGGACTGAAATAATGACCGGATTCAGAAACGCACTTCAATCTCACTAATTGAAGAACAATACTTGTGTTGAAAGTCGGGACTCATAAATTAGGTGTAACAGAATGTGTGAAAATTTATTAAGATCTATTAGAAATATGCAATCCAATAGATTAGAATTTAATCTAATTCAATTTTAATATATGGGATTAAATTGCTTAGATTGATTTTTAACCCCTTAGATTAAAATCAAATTAGATGTATTCAAATTAGATTTTTAAAAATCCATCCAAATGTTTTTTAGATTAAAAATCAAATAAGATTGAATTCTAGATTGAATATTTCTAATAGATTAGATCCAATTTTGGATTTGTCCCAGATCACAATCACTTAGAGGGAATATGCTGAATTGTATTATAAAAATAAAGACTGCACAAAAAGTAACGCAGCTGTTATAAACATGCCTGTAGCATTTGAACTAATAATTGTGTTCACAATATTTCAACATAGAAAGAAGGATGATTTATTTACGCGCATTTTGATACCCCATTAGTCCAATCTCGTTCAATAATAACAACACAGCAGTGTTTTTAAAGAAAAATACCAGAATTGAAAGTTGCGGTTATTTGTATTGATATGAAGTCATTGATTGAAACCATTGATTGCTGTAAATGGCAACTTTTAAATTTGTGGTTTTTCTTTAAAAGCACTATGTACTGTGTTATCAGTATTGAACGACATTTCACAAATGGGGTATCAAAATGAGCGTAAATAAATCATCCTTCTTTCTATGTAGAAATATTGTGGAAACGATTACTAGTTCTGAACTTATAGGCATATTTCAGCTGTGTTACTTTTTGTGCAGACTTTTTATTGGATATCTTCCATCACACAATAGAGGATACATGTAGTAAAAAAATCCCCATCATTTATTATCTATTAAGTAGGTGTGTTCAACTGTTTTGGTTTGTTGGACTTCCTTCTTCATACTTTTTAATGAAAAAAATAGTGCTTTTATTTTTTCACTTCCTTACAGATCTCAAAATAAATTAAAACAATGATCAAAGCTACATATGTCTTTCTAATAATTATGTACCAGAGAAATAGGTGTAAAAATACATTTAGTAATGATGTATGAGATAATGAGTGCAAAAAGACCATTTATTTACAGTCTATTGGCAGCCACTAGTCTTTTGAGAAGGCTTTTGTTCAGACCTTCATTTGGGGGGACCCTTTGTCAAGGCCATTTGGCACCACTTGTCAAGAGGAATGAAGAACACCTTGAAGTTAACAAAGATCAGGGGCACAAAGGCCAAAACTGAAAAACTGCAGGCAATGGCCCTGACTGAAATTGAGTCCAGCTTGTGTGTTAATATGGTGCCTTCACAAAAGACTACATTGTAGCATTGACTGACATCGGCTAGTCTTTCCTGAAGGCTTTGGGTGTGAATGCATTGATGCACAGTCACAGCTTTCATGAAAGAAACAGTGTCTGCCAATAATAAACTATGAACACTATCAACACTTACACTCCTTTAAAAGCATTTATAAGTCAAGGGTTTACATGTAGGACCTTCTTTTATTTTAGTTTTATGTTAAGGGTTTACATGTAGGGTCTTCTTTTATTTATTTAATAAATAACAGACATTAACGAGGTTTTATCTGCAATAGCTGCCAAGTGTCATATTTTAGATAAATTATCAAAATGTCTATGGGGCAGCTATTGCAGTTAGGCCTTCTGGTCCTAAACCCTTGATTAGTGGACTGGATACTCATCATATTTACGGGATGAAGGTAAACCAGTAGCAGCTACTAAAACAATTTGGTCTACAATTACTCTATCCTGCATCCGCTAATCCTAAGGTGCGCTAGGCATAAATGTCACTAGTCCAAGAAAAAAATGGTCGCTAGTCCTAATGGCTGCAGATTTTCCATTGCTAAGGTCTTGTAAACCTTATTTATTTTTGGACTTGTGAACCATTTCCTATTTTTTCGGACTAGCGATCCGTATTTTTGGACTAGGGAACCTTGGCTATACATTGGTTCCCTCAAGTTCAGTAGTGACGAGGTGCATATTTTAGTGGGCTACCGATTGAATCGCAGCGATAGTTAATTGTGTAGCAAAAAGGGTGGTCGTGTGTGGCGCAGCCATGAAAAGACATTGACGTCACTGCTGAATTTGAGGCAAACCAAAGAAAAGTGCCTAGAACATTTCCAATAATTCCATGCAACTTTTACAGCCTGTAAGGAACTATGCATTACGATTACATCACATGATGTCAGAGTCATTTGTTGAGGTCCTTATTATTTTAATAATTGGAGCAAACATTTACTAGTTAGTTTATGCACCACATAAATTACTATGCAAGTATTTAAGTTCTCATCAAATGTTCACCCTCCAGAAAAGAAAAAAAAAAAAAATTTAATTGTTGACATAATGTTGGGAAAGTTTTCAATGCATGCGAAAGTGATAGCCCTACTACGGCCTTTTGACTGTGGTGGTCCAAAACCATGCTATATCAAAACCTGGCTATATCCAGAGAACTGCTAAACCCAGACTGCTAATTCCCCCTTTTGGGTGGAGCGGTTAGTGGGTTTTAGCAGTTCTCGGATATAGTGTGTTTAAAAAGCCCTATAGTACGGCTAGCGAAAGTGATGCGACAGATAACAGATGCCAGCTGTTGACTTCCAAACCATCATCCTCTTTGTCTTTCACTTAAACCAGTATCCTCAGTAGTACTGCTGCACCTGGAAATTGGAATAAAATAAAATAATAGCCAATGATTAATTATTACACATTATTATTATCAGGATTATGGTATCTAGGCTGTTTGTGTGTTTTATAGTACTACACCCTGCCCAATTTTGTGCCTATTTGTGCATTTTTCTCAAAATTATAGGGCATTGGGGACAAGTAAGATATGTATATTATAGGGGCAAGGACTACAACTACTGCACTGGAAATTTTATATCAGCACAGACAACAGTTGTGGAGTTACAGTCAAAAATGAGGGAAAACCAATATTTGATCAAAAAATCAATAACTACTTGCTTTGAGTTGCTGAATTTTCAGTACAGTAGTTGGGAGTCCTTGCCCTATACATATCTTACTTGTCACCAATGTGCTATAATTTTTATGTAAAAAATGCAAAAAATAAGCACAAAATTGGCCAGGGGTGTAGTACTCCTTAAAGCCTTAACCCTAACACCAGTAAAAACCACAAAATACCACGATGAAAAATTCATAACATGCATGCATCCCAGGGTCTGCGATGACACAATCAACCGAAGTGTGATATGCTCACAGAATTGCTGGCCGGGCAGCAATAACCCGAGCAGCTACCGGTCCGCGATCGTTCGCTTGGCATGCGAGGGGTCAAAGGTTCGAATACCGGGGGTGCCAAGTCAAAAATTCTTCTTCTTCTTGAAAAATTCGGATCTTCTCTGACTTCCGATACCAAAAAGCATGGGTCAGTGTTAGGGTTAATGTACTATCTTTTTAAATTTTTAGATTTTCCTTCCAAAATGATAAATTATTGTAGCAGAGTCATGATATGCTATTTCAATAGGTGTGAGGTCAAAGGTCATAAAGTCAAAAGTAGTCACTTGCAATCATTTTGCAATTTTAATTTTTTTTATGAACTGTGAGAGCGGAGACAGATTTAAAGCACTAATCTGTAATTTACTAAGTCTACATAGTTTCATGGGCATAGCCATCTTTTTTAGTAAGGAGGGCAAAATAAAACTTAGGTGGTACACAAAAAAACTCTGCATTGCAAAAAAAGTTGCATCATACAATTATACATAGAGAGGTTGTATGTCTTTGAGCTTCTAAAAAGGCTTTATTGGGACGTAGTACGCACAATTTTCAGTATTTTACACTATTTTCGGTCATGATCAGGTTAATTTCGGTAGAAAAGGGTTCCTTGTCCCTTTTCTTTTCTTTTGCACTTCTGATTTTCTCTTTTATTTTTTGTCAGAGGGCACTTTCATTTCATATATACCTGTCGTGCCTGAGAATTAAATATAGGAACACATAGGAATAAGGTATTGGCATTTTGTGTGGTGTGCTGCACCCCTTGGCTACAACTTTGTAAATGAAATTACTTACATCCTCCTCAATAAGGAAAGCTGTGCTGTTAGGTTGCAGGTGCTTTGCTTCAGCGTGTGTTTATAGTTCAGATTTTTTTTTTTTTTTCCTTGCAGAATGGACCTTTCGTGTGCCAGTTTCTGGAAAGACAATACAGTATGACATTGTAATTAAAGCCATTGTAACATTTGCTAAGGGGAAAGCCCTGAATATTTTTCAAAATTCTGTTTTTACACGATTGCTTTGTAAACATATAGTAGGCCTACATACCGGGCTACATACTCTGCAAAAATCAAGACTTTATGTTTGCTCACTTGCTGTGGGTTGGGATTGAGACTGAAGATGAAGTCAAAATCATATTTTCCTATAGACGAATCAAATTTCACGCATTCCTGCACCTTAATGGCGGCCATAGCCGCTGACGGGGACCAAACTATCTCACCTAAAATGTGAAATGATGCGCTCTTTTTGAAGGATATTTTAAACTGCATTCTACCACCCGTGTTACACGCAGACAAAAGAATGATGACAGTTTACAACACAAAAGAATCTCACATCAAATTTTAAGCGGGTTTAATCCACCCAATTGGGCACTCACAACACCTGTTTGGTGCATGCAGGGACCCTAATAAGGCCAAAAAAAAAAAATAAACATGTTTCACGTCCCCTCCCGCTTCCTTTTTTGAGGTTTCTTCAAATATATTTTTATTTTTTGAAATTCGGTTATAACTTTTCAAAATATATGTCTAGGGAGTTAGGATGCTTTCTATAGCCTTGTTAAGATACAAGAAACACGTTAGGAAGGTTTTGTGATCATTTGAGGGGTGTAACTCTCCTCCTTTTTCCAGGCATTATTGTATACGCTAAAACACTGAGCTCTAAGTATGGCTATTTACACCAATTTTGTGATAAAAAATAGAAAATAAAAAGACCCCTCTTCCTCCTTTTTTTCGAAAACCCGGACGTGAAACATGTTTTTTATTTTACTTGGCCTAATGGCCGACCAAATCCTGACCATGACTTGGCTCGTTGGATTCGTCTATACTATAGCTTAATCCTCACTGCCAGTTAAAATTAATGTTGTGTCGTTTAGTTTTACTTGTGCATTAAAAAAATTAATGAGTTATAAAAAGAAACTCGCCTTGCAGAGTCGAGGTACAAACAACACACCCAACATACTCAGCCAGGAGAACGGTATACACATACACGACATACACTGTATTGCAATGATCATGAATGTACAGTCATGACAGTGCATGAACAACAGATCTGTGTGATGCAGTGGTGAATGGGACAAATCTCGGCATGTTCTCGCGTAGTCCGAGGTGCTCTGACGATAACATTCCGATCGCCAGGCAATCCACGGTAGTAGGCCAGTGGGACAACGAAAACGCTACGTGAATGAGCTAGTTTTCGTGGTATATTCGATGTCCGTGGCCTTAAACTAGGTATCCTAGGTGAATTCAAATTTGCCATCAAATTGCATCGTTTTATATATCAAATTAAAGCCCTTGAGTAAACTAAGCCAAAACTGAAAACCTTTTTTTCATAGCACTTTCCGTAGCAAAGTTACATCTTGTCCAAGATTGACTTTCATCAAAAAGATTCAGCTAGCAAAATTCCCCAAAACGGCATTTCGGGGGTGTTTCTAGATCTTAGTCTCATGGCGATAGCAGCTTTTTTTAATGGAACTGCTATCAAAATCCTCTAAAATTCCATGTGCGACTTGATTATCACCATAAAAATCATATATTTGGGTCAAGTGAAGTATAGAAAACATATTTATGTAGGTTTCCTTCACCCGCCTATTCTCGAAAAAAAATTCAAATTTCTATGTAAATATGCAAATCTGACTAGTAAATGTGTTAACTAAGGTTTGCCTAGGTTACCTACTTAAACTGTCCTTATCCATCATGTCATTTGCTTCTCTAAATATTCAGTGAATTGAATACTAATATTACTATTGCAAACTAGTCCAAGCACGTCGCTAAAATGAGGCAAATAATTCGATTTTCAGAACTGGATACTTCTGTCAGTGTTATGACTGTCGCAAAAACAGCTGATCGAGGTCAGAGGTGAAATCTGTCAATCAAACTACTTTCGCGCATGCGCAAATGGCACACCTGAACTTAGGGAAATATTTTGCCGAAGGCATTGAGGTGGTGTGAGGTTTATGCAGCACAATTAATAGAAAAATTTGAATGCCATGAAAACTTAACTTTGAACATGTTCCATACATGTGATCTACTTGAAAAGTACACTGCTTTCCTTTTTAAAAGGAATTCTTGTTTCACACACTGTTTATGGCATTTGGCAATGTTAATTTAATTGTGTGCTCTTGATAGGGCATCTGCCACCACATTGTCCTTTCCTTTGATGTGCTTAATATCCAAACTGTATCCTTGTAAAGTCAGACTCCACCTCACAAGTCTCTGATTCTTATTTTTCATCCTGTGGATGAAGGTGAGGGGGTTATGATCAGTGAATATCAATACTGGATACACTGTTGTACACAAGTACACCTCAAAATGTTGTAAGGCAAGGAGGAGGGCAAGACATTCCTTTTCTATGGTGGAATAGTTCTTCTGATGTTTATTGAACTTCTTAGAGAAGTAACATAAAGGATGGTCTATGCCCTTTTCATCTTCTTGCATGAGCACTGCCCCACAACCAATATCGCTTGCATCCACCGTCAACTTAAACTGCTTGAGAAAATCTGGAGCGGACAAAATTGGCGCATTTATCAGGATGGCTTTGATTTTGGAAAACGCGCTTTGACACTGATCAGTCCAAATAAACTTCTCATCCTTTCTGAGCAAATTGGTCAAAGGGTAGGCTATTTCTGAGAAGTTGGCGCAGAACTTCCGGTAATATCCGCCATGCCAAGAAATCTCATCAATTCTTTCTTGGACATTGGTGGGGAATTGCTCAATAACTTCTATCTTGGCTTTAATTGGTTTGACCTGTCCCTGTCCCACTACATGACCTAAGTAAGTCACTGTGGTATGACAAAAAAAAAAAAAAAAAAAAAAAAAAAAAAAAAAAAAAGTTCAGGTATAACAACTACAGGGATAATATACTAAGTAATCAGTTATGAAGTAAAACACTAAAGAAAGTGTGAAGTTTTCATTACATGTAAACTTCTCTTTCAAGGGGGGAGGTGTGATGTCCACTGGTATATCATAGGATTGATTGAGGCATTGAGCATCCAGCTTCAGACATCCCCTGCCAGCTACTAGTAATTGGGAGACAGGCTTAATTGCCGACAGACTGAAAATACAGGGAGATCAAAATGGCTGCCTACCTGAGCAACACGGAAGGCACATGGGCTGAGATAGTTGCAGATTTTTATATCTAACATTTGCAATGTAAATGCAAGGGAGTCACCAGAAAGACTTAGCAGTTATTCAAGAACCTAGTGGAGGTAAAGTTATACGTTGGTATGAAACCATTCCAAGGAACTGTTAAGCTTAAGCTAGCTGTGCTGTGTTATTTGATTCTGTCATGACATGACTTTGAGTAGTGTACACGAAAAACGCGAACTGAGCATGCATTAACTGGCTACAGAGTACAGACTAGTCTTCATGGAAACTCCCAACTACAGATCAAGACATGATATGGATAACAAATGACTCTAGATCATCTCATGCCACAGTGATGGCACTGCCAATGATAACATATTAATATTCTTACTCTATGCTAGTATGCTATACATTATATGATTGTGTAGGGGTAATATAATCAGGGAAAGGCGAGTTGCGCGGAAAAAAATAGCAAATTGCGCGGAATTGCGCGGAACTTTTTTTTTCAGTGCAAATCATGTATCCCTAAATTGCGCGGAATTGCGCGGAAAGAAAGTTCCGCGCAAATCGCCTGTCCCTGATTATAACTTGTGAAGCAGGTTAACATGGTTAAAGCCCCACCTGATGATGTAATTAACCCCAAAATAAATGTTACTAGTGTTTTATTGTTCTGAAATAGTAACTACAGTGTACTGTGTTTACTTTGTGTGAACCTGGTAGTAAAGGGTATTCTGTCCCTAGGCCATCCGTGTTGCTCAGGTAGGCAGCCATTTTGATCTCCCTACTATCACCAACCTGTAGGCAATTAAGCCTGTCTCCCAATTACTAGTAGCTGGCAGGGGATGTCTGAAGCTGGATGCTCAATGCCTCAATCAATCCTATGATATACCAGTGGACATCACACAGTAAATTTTAAAAAAGAAGCTTTTTTCTGATTTCCAAAATTAGGGTCGGTCGGTTGAGGGCAAGCAAACATCTTTTTTTTTTGCATAAGCATAAGCATTTTATTAAGCAAACAAATCTTTGGCAAATAATTTACTATTTAAAAATAAAGGGGGCATTGCTTATTATTTTGACGCTAGTACCGTAATTGGTCCGAGTATAGTCCCACCTGTTTTTTAGGTGAAATTTTTTCACAATTGGGGGTGGGATTATACTCAATTAAAAAAAAAAAAAAGGTTTTTTTTTGGAGTGTCCCTGGACCTAGACCTAAATGCTAGGATCATTCATGGTTGAACTAAAAAAAAAGAAAATTTTGCACAATGTTTTGTGTTTTTAATATGAAAATTGATAATTTATTTTCATGTCATACTCTATTAAGGGGGTACTACACCCCTGCCCAATTTTATGCCTATTTTTGCATTTTTCTTAAAAATTATAGCGCATTGGGGAGAAGTAAGATATGTATGTTATGGGACTACAACTACTGCACTGTAAATTTTATTTCAGCACAGACAACAGTTGTGGAGTTAGTCAAAAATGAGGGAAAACCAATATTTGATCAATAAATCAATAACTACTTGCTGAATTTTCAGCACAGTAGTTGTATAGTCCTTGCCCCTATAATATACATATTTTACTTGTCACCAATGTGCTATAATTTTTGAGAAAAATGCAAAAATAGACATAAAATTGGCCAGGGGTGTAGTACCCCCTTAATGATATCAAAATGCATTCAAATTCAATGCATTTTGATATCATTTTTTTTTCAACCATGAATGATCCTAGCATTTAGGTCTAGGTCCAGGGACACTTTTTTTTTTTTTTTTACAATTTCTGATAATTTATTTTCATGTCATACTCTATTAAGGGGTACTACACCCCTGCCCAATTTTATGCCTATTTTTGCATTTTTCTTAAAAATTATAGCGCATTGGGGAGAAGTAAGATATGTATGTTATAGGGGCAAGGACTACAACTACTGCACTGTAAATTTTATTTCAGCACAGACAACAGTTGTGGAGTTAGTCAAAATGAGGGAAAACCAATATTTGATCAATAAATCAATAACTACTTGCTGAATTTTCAGCACAGTAGTTGTAGTCCTTGCCCCTATAATATACATATTTTACTTGTCACCAATGTGCTATAATTTTTGAGAAAATGCAAAAATAGACATAAAATTGGCCAGGGTGTAGTATTTTTAATGATATCAAAATGCATTCAAATTCAATGCATTTTGATATCATTTTTTTTCAACCATGAATGATCCTAGCATTTAGGTCTAGGTCCAGGGACACTTTTTTTTTTTTTTTACAATTTCTGGAATTTTTCAAAAATGGGGGTGGGGGGACTATACTCAGACGTGGGAATATACTCGGACGAATACGGTAGTAGTAGTAGTAGTACATGTATGAGTTTCCCATTAAATGATATTAAATTTGAAAAATGATGTAAGGATCATCTGTCAAATCGACTCCGTCATTTTGGTCAAAAATCGTGCATTGATTAGACCTCTTACGGGATACGTGTGATCCAATCATGTTTTTCTTATTTGTAAAAACGTGAATGCAAATCAAGGTCATTAATATCTCACAATTGACCACAAAATGCGTAATTGTTCCAGCATTTAGTAACCTCCTCGCTTGCCATGTTGTGCGTCGAACAAACTGCGCAAGCACTGGCCACCGTATTTGGATTGCACGCAACCATATTTGCACAGATGGTGGTATGCACTTTTGTTATTGGTCATCCTGTTTTAGCCTGTTCGTATTTTGGAAAACTTTTGACTGAGGAAAATGTTGTGTTATTTTGTAAAGTGAAGAGATCAAAGTGAGGGTTCTGAATAAGGTTAAGGGGGTACTACACCCCTCGATAAATTTGTGTCTATTTTTGCATTTTTCTCATAAACTAATCACACACTGGTAACAAAAGTTAGTATATTATTGGGGTAAGAATCCAATTACTACACTGGAATTTCAGTGACCCAAGGCAAGCTGTTCGTCATTTATGATACGAAATAAGGTACCGCTAGGATGTACCTCATTTCCTATCATATATACGGAACTGCTTGTCTTGAGTCTCTGAAATTTCAGTGTAGTAATTGGATCACTTGCCCCAATAATATACATAGCTTTTGTTACCAATGTGTTATTATTTTTGAGAAAAATGCATAAATAGTCACAAATTTACCACAGGGGTGTAGTACCCCCTTAATAACTTTGCATTGATCAGGTATTGTGAAAAATCTAAACATTTTGCTTTGGACCTCGGAATATCCTTCAGGGCGTACCCCACAACCACTCATAAACTTGCAAACCATAAACCATAGCAAAAATCAAGGACTTGCCTTGGGGCACTTCCACTTTGAAGGTGATGTGTATGAAGGTCTAGCTGTTAAGATCCCCCTTTTCAGCATCGCTGTCACTCAAAGACCCCCATATTTTTTTCGAATAAATTGGTCACAGTCTTTTTTCCTTGCAAAGACCCCTTATTTTTCCATTCAGTCTCACACTTGAAGGCCCTTACTGTTCAATTTGAACCGCACCTTTTATTTATCTCTGACTTTGTTGCAAAATTTTGAAAAAACAAATTTAGCCATTTGAAGACACTAATGTTCAAGGCTTAGGCTAGTCTGACGAGTAGGACCTGTTTTTTTCTCATTAGTTACCAACTATATTCTGACTCTGATCGCTCAAGAAAGATTACAACAAAAATCCACTAACCGCCCCTCCAAAAAAAAAAAAAGCGGGCAGCGCAGTCACTGGACTTTCGCGTTTCGTCTTTCTTGCACCATGTGAGATAGTGATCATAGTGTGAAATATGAGTATAGTCTGGTAACTTAGAAAAAAAGGTCCTACTCGTCAGACTAGCTTAGACCTATGTAATGAAATTATTAGTTTCCCGTCACCCGCCCGCATCAGCTTTTTAATTTGACCAAAAGTTTCATTATTTTCATAATTTAAGTCAATCTGAAAATTGAGATGGAAATAATCAAAATTGAAACTCTAAAAATGTCCGACATCCCCTGCTGATCATAATCAGCAGTTTTTCTTAGTTGTAGGGGTAGAAGATGTAGCAAATAATGGAAATTTAAGGATTACCTCATCATCTTTCTAGTGATTACAGAAATTGCAAATTTCTTTTCATTTTAATAAAAACAAATTCAAATCTTTTCTCAATCTGTTGCAATATGTCTGTAATGATGATCCAAGTATTAATACCTGTTTTTTTGGGTTAACAATAGACTATTTTTAACAATAGACTTTTTTACCCAGAGTGACAGAAAAAAGGGGAGAATACTGCCTATTAATAATAGTATCTACTATATTATCCCTCATGTGGCAGCTTTCTTTTTCTTTTTGAATCAGCCCACCTGCAGTTTATGTGATCGTATCATGTTATAGGCTATTGTGGCAAAATACTGGTAATCATGGTTAACTAAGTACTAATTTTTGATTTTCAACATTCACAGTGAAATTGTTCAGCACAACCCAAATGATTACAACCAATGTTGACCAGTATTACCAGGTGATCAGTCAGCCTTATGAACAGGGTTTTGTGATGCAACAGTTTCAAAAGATACCTGGTGTACAGAGCCAAGCTGGGTTTTCATCAGTTGCTGTGCCTTACCAGGCTATTCTACAAAGACCTGTTAATGTGTAAGTAGGAACTAATGTGTAATGCTACACAGGGGCATAGCCAGCAGTTGGGGGGTGGTAAGATAACTTTCAGGGGTGAAATTGAATGAAAATGGTCAAAAAAAGGCGTACAAATCTTTTAACATTTAAAAATATTACAGGGTGGATAGCATGGGGGCCACAGAAGCTATGGAGATCAGAGTTGTTCAGTTCAGTTCAGTTCAGTTTTATTTCATCAAATTCCATCCATTAAATAATTACAATATAAAAAAGCTTTTACAAACATCGTATAATATGGTGAAATGATGAGGATGCCACTGAACGCAGAGCGTGTTGTTGTGGCACCCTTTACAAAAGTTAGTATTAAATAATTACGATAAACAAAATTTTAAAATAATAATAAATACAATAGCAAGATATATGCCTTGTGGGTTAGGTATATTAAACTTATTATCACAAGAGCTAAGCTTTCAATTATAAATCAATGAGTAATGATGGTGAAAATAACAACCAAACCTACACAGTAGGTGTAAGGCACCAGAAACAAATATGTTCGATCTTTGGATCGACCGTCGATGCTGCTTCGATGCTTGTTATTAATGAACTGTCAACTAATTAATCGGAATTAACGCTAAATTCATATTGGTCAATATCGCTACAGGCACAGATTACTATTTTATTACAATTAGCAATAGTAAATTAATTTATTTCATAAAGAATAAGGATCGACCAAACATCGATGGTCGATCGAAAGACCGAACTAATTTGTTTCTATTGCCTAAAGGGGTTGTAAAATCCTGTTATAATATAAAACAGTTCAGGCATGGCATAAGTATTACGGTACAATAATAACAAAAATGTATTTAGCTCGGGTGAGAGCATAAGCACATGATTGCACGTGCACTTGCAACGAGTCTATATAATGAATAACAATCTACTTTCATATAATTAATTCAGTATAATATGTTCCACATCAAATCGGACCCGTTTGTCTGTCTGTTTGTATTGTTCTGTAGTTGTTATTCATCATGGCAACCATAATTACAGGGAGCTTTGCATAGCCGTGTTTGTAATGCTACATCTGATTGGATCACAGAATTAAAACCAGAGAACCAGGACTCGACCGCCATCTTGATACAGGCATGGAGCAAAAATTGGGGTATTCGGTTTCCCTCGAAGGCGCCGAGGCATTCGTTGTCATGCAAGCGACATGGATGATGAACGATTTGAGAGACGACTTGATGCGACCTGCACGCGAAAGTACCAAGATGCTTCAGATGAGACGCAGAATTGTTTTCGTTCGTCTCCGTGCACCGTCGGCAAGGACCCGAATACCCCCAATTTTCTCCCCATAGCTGACGGCGCGATTGTATGTGCCGGTATAGGGAGTCCCGGTTCTCCTTCTCTAATTCTGTGGATTGGATATTGTTGCTGAAATGTCTGAGTAAAATAGAGTAATAGGCCTAATTATTATAAGTTTGTATTTATATATGAATTTCAGATCAACACATGAAAGATGGCAGCTGAAAATAGAGAAAAGCCACCTGCAAACTCAGGCATTTGTTAATTGGGGACCAACTCAACAAGTAGCGGCAAATACTACAGAAATACAGCAAAAGGTACATGGTTGCCTATAATGAATTAAACACTGGGATCCACAACATGCTCATCTATCAGGGACACAGTTCTTTAACCCCAATACATTTGTACATTCATTGAATGACCTTTGAAATTTGGGTACTAAAACTCATACTCTGCAACTTGAGGTCAAATTTTGCATTGTGATTGTTTAATTGAGGTTATTGAACTATGACATTGGGATGAGGTCATAGTGGTCCATAAGTTAGTGGAGAACACACAGTGCTATCTGTCATTGTTTTACATTAATTAATGTTATGTACTTGATTCAATTGGTAATAGACAAAACTCATATTAAACATGAATTTGATATAATATATAGAATTGCGTACAACAATTGGTTGCAGCACATACTCTTATTTCAAAATTGCATGATTATATTGCATGGCTGGTGTACATGCTTTTGTCATTTATGCAAGAAGTTAGGACTTACAACAAAGTCCAATTCATGACTACTGCCAGTTGTATAGAGAGTAGTGTGTACATTGTTTCAGTGGCGTATCATGGGTCAGATAAAGCAAAAGATAAAAATGTTCCACTTGTGCATCATTTTAATATTATATGTTAGGACCGCCGATGTCAGGATTTAAAAATATTTATATATATTCGCCACTCAATATCGATAAAATCCCAATTTAACTTACATCTTCTACATTTATCCAAACATGATAACTATCTCCTATGAATTCATCCCTCAGTTTTTTTCATTTGTTGCTGGCTTGTAGAGCCTTTCTACTTGGAACCCCAGTATAGTACAATATCATCACATGACCTACATGTATGAAAAATTGCTTTATGAGTGAATGTTCTTAGTCATCCAGTAGTTTCAAACAGAGTTTTGGAATTAAATCTATAATACTGGAACTTACTTTATCACGTGACCAGTCCAATGGGTCAGTTGCCTGATGAAGTCTGGTGGTTCCAGACGCAACATAGCAATAGTTGCAAAAAGTAAGTTCCAGTATTAGATTTAATTCCCCAAAATTGCTTTAATTTCGGTCCTTTTCCCCATATTTTTCGATACTTGTTTTTCATTATTGTCAACTTGTATCAATTTTCTTCGGAAAGAGGTATCAGTGATATCAAAATTATTGGATAGTCAATTTATTGATAATTATTATTGACAGTCCTTATAATTATACAGAGCAAAATATTTAGATGGACTGCTCCAAATATTACATTACTGGGACAATTTCACATTTCTAAATAATGCACTACCTTGGCCCATAATCCAGTTGAAATTTGGTATTACCAATTGCTATGATTAATTTGTATCTTTGTCTGATACACGTACAGATTATGGAGGTTGCTGCCCAAAATGGAAGGCTTATCTGCATAGAAGTTACAGGTTTCCAGCGAAATCAACAAAGACTCTTTAGTGGGGTCAATGGAAGTAAGATTGGTTCATAAATTTACTAATTCTAAAATATTTTTGGCAAAAAAAAATCTCTCTCTCTCTAAGGTCACATTGCATACACGTGTGCAGGTGTGGTTCGTATGAGAGTATGCCATCGAATGCGGTCAGCGGCAGCCCTGGTAGCCTCAGTGATGCTCAGGCCTGTGATAGGCTGAGCAGGTTGTACTGAGCAGGTTGTACTGGATACAGGTTTCCAGACCTGACCTGACAGATGGAGCACCCATTGGGAAAAACACCCATGGAAACCCAGCACCAAAAGGTGCTGGTATAAGGGTAACTTTCAGCTCCTCGGCAGTGCTAGGCACTGCCTCCCCTTGGAGTAATGAATGCACCCCTGAGTGCAATATAATGACTAAAAGTACACACAATATAGAAAAAATAAACACAATATTGTAAAACTGGATTTTACACTAAAAGAGACATATCTCATTAATCAACATTTGACAAAATACTCTTGGGTTATGTTGAGGAGCTTTTCCTCTAAAAACAAGGTCAGTCAATTTACACCAAACAAATTGGTTTTATGAATAAGTAATGAGATTAATTACTAATAAGTAATAGTTACATTAACTAATTGACAACTAGTTCAAATAATTCACTTTACCAATAATCATTTAATTTGACAAAGAGTAATGAGTGCTGTGGTTTCTATGGATACGAACCAATCATGCATGTCAAATTACTCCATCTGTTAATGGTATATTTATAATGTAAAATTTGATGGCAAAAAAAGAATAGCACTTAATATCCTATATTTAAAATGTAAACATTCATTACTCAATACTCATACTACAGTAAATAAAGCAGTTAAAAAAGTGGAAAAAAAGAACAGGCCTTAAACATACCCTTTAAATTTGGCAATCATGGTTATGTGCCGTGCCATATGGAACACAATACGTTAAGGGCCACAATCCCCATGCATGGCTTGCACTGATTGAGATGTCTTGCATATTCTTGAGGGACAATCAAATTAGACACAGCATTTACATGAAAGTTATTAGGCCTCGATCTGCTTAAATTATGCTGTGACCACAAAATTAAAACCAGAGAACCTGGACTCCAACACTAGACCACCATGTGCAATAGCACCGTCAGTTATGGGAAAACATTGGGGGTATTGGGGTCATTGCTGACGGTATGTGGAAAAAAATTATATAATAATTTTGCATGATTGAACAGATTCATCAGGATCAGTATAGTAACCGCAGTAGACATATATATGATCCAGAAATTGCACTTAATTACTTGTGTATGTTTCACAACTGTTGCCTTGCCTACTGAACAAGTATGCATGAATGATGATGATAATCACACTATCACGTGCCTCCTTAGATGTAGTCAGTGCATCGCACCATGAAGCAAAATACATGCAAATACCCACAACTTTTCCCCATGCCTGTATCAAGATGGAAGTTGAGCCCTGGCTCTCTGTGACAGACAAATGTGGAGTGAGCACAGCAATTGTCTCACACATTGAATGATTGGTCCATATTAACAGATGAGTCTAGACTTTGCACATTATTATATGATCTGTTCCTTCTTTATCTTTAATTTGAGCAGATCATTGATATTAGGCCCCCAAAAAACATTTTGCTTGTCCTCATACCCGAGGCTAGTATACCTGGTATATTCGACTCAACCTCATACCTCTCTGCAAGACAGGGTCAGTCTGTCAGAATTTTGTTTAAATTTCTTTCCAAAACATGTATGGTATGGGCCTAATAATAGGACAGCTCACTCATTTGGACATCTTTTGTGTTTACCATGCAGCATTGAACACACACACAATCTCAATGGGGTTATCTCACTGCATTGACCAATGGATCTACAATCAACGAATGCTTGCATGTAAATAACGGAAAACTGTCACCCCCTCTCCCCGTGCAATGTTGAGAAATGCCAATGTCTTCAGCGCTTCCCCAATGTGTTCCAACATTGCTCGATGGGGAGAGGGGAAGGGTAAATTATTGTTGTAGATGTCATGTTTCTTCCCAAACACAATATACGTCATTTCCATGAACATAAGAAATTCTGCACGGAATTTCGACAGAGTCCAATCTTCTCCAAACTCCAAGATATACATTCACAAAATACTCATTAAAAAAAAGCAGCATGAGACTGCAATTCAAAATATTCATCGATTCATTGATGTGCACTTGCCTCTCACCTCTGTCACTGGTTTGATTCCCCACAGTACCATAAGGCCAAGGGAATGAAAGTTTAAGATTTGTGTCTGTCACTTTTTCAAATCACATGCGGCCATTTTTCATCATTCATTATTACTTGTTAAAGTGAATGCATTGAACGGAGGTATTGTTCATGAGTGCACAGATTGAAGCTATTATAGAGGCCATAGGTGCCGATTCTTGCGTAAATGAAGCGTTCACAGGCAGCTTGTTGATTCAAAACCTAAAAACTGTGTTTCATCTGTAGAGCCTTGTTTTGTGGAAACAATGAGTTTTTTTTAATAATGAAAATTTCATGTGGTAGGTTTCGAAGCATGCGGGCGGTGGACGCAAATCTAAAACTTTCATTCTCATGGCCTAATTGAGAGGTGTGTATAAAACTAAGACCTAATAAGACATACAAAACTAAGTCAGGTCTGCAAAACAGACCTACAAAATTAAGACCTACAAAACTTCTTGACTTATGACTGTCCTTGCGTGTTGTTATTTGGATATGGATATGCCAGGTTTACCTCCTGCATTGTAAAATTAAAGCTCTTTTCCTATCCCATGATCTTTACCAGTTCTCCTCATTGTGCTGTAGCTGCACATTAAATTATGCTTCACTAGAGCCCCTTACATTCCTTTTGGAAGAGGATCTTAAATTCTCATATTGCCAGAATCCAAATGGATTCTCGCAATTTGTAACCAGGGATGTATAAATCTTCAGGAAATTTCCTGATTTCAGGAAATTTTGCTTGGATCTTCCCTGTACAAAGTATAGGGAAACATGCATTTTTTGGAAATGATAAAGCAGTTTCAGGAAATAATGTCAGTGCCTGTTTTCATCCCTGGGTGTAACCAAATTCTTCCTCAGGAGTCATCCATGATTTTACTCACACATTTCCAATAATGATTAAGGTGCAACACCACTCACAATATTTTTCCTCATCATTTTCCATGCAGTTTCCGGTGTGGACCTGTTTTTCAACATGCCCCTTCATCCCAACCCTACCAGATATGTGTACCAAGCTGTCAATGTTCCCATATCATTTAAGATGAAGTCGAGTTTCCCCTCACCAGTCATTCAAATGGAAACAGATGTAATAGGACAGTTCTCTGCATTCCTAAACCAAGGTTGGAAACTTGTGGAGATCAACTTTGATATGAGTCAACACATGACACAAAGTAAGTGAGATAGTCAACACATGTACCCCTATTAAATTACACATATTTTTTATGTGCTAAATTAGGCCTATTAAAACAATTCTGCATTGTGCCAATAAGTATAGACAACTTGACATCATTGTTTATCAACAAAGGTGAGGAACTGGTCTATCGATATGCTTGAACGAACCACTACACTGTTCAATGGCTTGCTTGTACTGTATGAAAGGTGGTGGGAGATTTAAAATGCATGTGCCCTGAGTAAACTACTATGCTTCCGCACATCGCAGGGCAAAGAACAATGGAAATTGCCATAATTTGCACGCATACTGCTGGGCAATGACGTCACATGTCAAGTGGTCTATACTGTCATGCCTCATATCCACTTCTACCATCAATTATTGTAGTAATATTTATATATTGGGGTAGTGGAGATGTGCCCTACACTCACAGTTCACATGCCTGTGCAAACCTGGAATACTTACCCCTCCTCAGTTTTGTTCTTTTTCATACCATCCTTTTTCCTTTTCTTCTGTATCTTTTCTCCTTTGTTTCCTAACCAGTACAAACTAAGTCAGTCTGTTTGTGGGTATGTGTACGTGGTGGTGGTGGTGGGGCGGGTTTGGGCGTGGAGATGTCTGTGTGTGTCGGGGGGGGTGTGTGGGGAGTACATGTACATGTAGGGGGTGTGTATGTTAAGGTTCAATTAAGGTTTCTGAAATGGCTCCCACTTCCAAAATATAATGCTCCTGTCAACGTAGCAAACTAATGTCCATGGGTAGTGAGGTATTATGTAAGTTATGTTCTAGGTCAAAGGTCATAGATCAAAGGTCATTTTCCCCCATAATTGTTTGAAATCCTTTGCCCACAAAATTTGATGGATTTTGATACAGCATGAGGGTTGTACAGAGATATTCAGAGAAACTCTCAAATTTTTAGCCTCAGATCATTTAAGGATCATTTGGTGTCATTGTGTACAATCATGAATTGTTTTTGGTTTAAAACACATTAGAAAAATAACATGAATACAAGTATAACAGTCAAAATGATTCAAAAGCAGGGGACACTTGCCTTTTATGTCTTCTTTCTTTCTCTCTTCCCCCAAGTTTTTGATCGACCAGGGTAAAAAAGAATCTACATTCTACCTTTTATTCTCTGTGGGAAGCCCAATATTAATTCTCCAATCGCTGTTTAAAACAAACTTATTTGTTCTATTTTCCCAATGCCTTTCAGCTGGATTTACAACAGTACGTGGTGCACAGAATTCCATCTGGTTCTTTGAGAAAGAAGCTAATAGACTAAATGATATCATACCGGTGTGGCAAGGCTGTGTAGTAGAATATATGCATAAAGTAACAGTAAGTGTAGTAATGCCTAGTGTAGAAGTGATGTGTGGGGGTGGGGGAGGTGCACTCGGTTTCATAGTAGATACCGGGGACAGTGATTTCATTGAAAATAGCAAGATGTACGTTTTGTTATTTTAAATTAGTCTCATACAATTTAAAAAAATTAAGCACCTGCAAGTGCTTGGCTTTTAGTCTGATGGCTTGCAGTAAAGTGTAAAAAGAACATGGATTGCTTTTGAAAAGTCATAACCCCAGGGGCGTAGCAGGCGGGGGGACAGGGTGGACGAAGTCCATGGGCCCCCAAGGGTTCAGGGGCCCCGAGCACTAATGCGAAAATTAAATAAGGGCTGATAATGGAGATGTTAAAAGCAGGGCCGGATTTTCCATTGGGCCAGATGGGCCCGGGTCCAGGGCCCCAAAAATTTGGGGGCCCCAAAATTACCCTATGCATTTTTCTTGACCAAAATAGGGCAAAGTTGTAAATTTTCCCGCGCGTGCTTTGGGCGCAAATGTCTTAACATCGGAACAAAATAGGTTAGTCCCCCTCTGTATTTTAATACATCCGCATTATACGTAAACCAAAACTTGGTCACTTGAGTGCACATGTCTTCCTCAGCACGTGAGTTTGAGGCCTTTAAATTTTGGCCTGTCCCAGGGCCCCAACCCACCCTGGTTAAAAGGGCCTGTACTGCTCCTTGTCCATGGGCCCCTGATGCTCTTGCTATGCCCCTGCATAACCCATTGCTTTTCAAAAGCAAAAAATCTCTTTTGCAAAGCAATCAAGTATTTTGATCTATACTCTGTTAGCAGTATAAGATCTATTTGCAATATGATCTATTTTCATACTCGAAAGACATATGACCCAACATGATTACATAAGGCTCATGTCACTAGAGACAACAATTAAGAGTTTATTATCATCTTATTCTACATGAATCAAGGAATATTTTAACAGCAACAACAAGTTAGTGCAAAAACAATGAAACCCAGGAATTAAATAATGACCAAAGAGTGTTCTGTTTTCTATCTTACATTGAGGCATTTTGAGCTGTATTGCTCGAGCGGTTTTGATGTGAGAAGCAAAACTCTGTATAACAATGCCTCATAGGATAGTTGTGGTTACCACAATTCACCACATTCTTGTTCACACCATCTAAACAAAGGTAATGAGAACAATAAGAGCATTTTTCTGATTCCAAAGTCTCAGTTTTGATGAAGGAAAATGGGGGGTGAGGCTCTCGATCCGGTCACACCCCTTTAAAAATGTCATTTTAGTAACAAGTCAAAGGTCAAAATATAAGACAATGCATAGGCACCTCCTCCAATACCTCCAAGGCAGTGAAATACAAGGTTTTGAATTAAATCAAATACTGGAACTTACATTTTTTTATGCAACTTGCTACGTTGTGTCTGAAACCATCAGATTTCATCAAGCAACTGACCTGCTGGGCTGGTGACACTTTGAGACGGCTAGGGATCGTAAGTTCCAGTATTTGATTTAATTCAAAACCTTGTGATTCTAATGACTGGATGACTGAGAATATTCACTATTTTGCAGTGAAATACAATTTACTTTAGGGCTCATATTGAAATACCCAACCACGTTTTCACACAGAAAGAAGGCAGGATTCCCCTCGCTAAGCGCGCCTCTCAGGAAAGCTCGGTTATAAAACGGATGGATTATATGCATCAGTGATACACCCTGCCCAGGATTTTAACAAAGAAGGCTAGCACAGGAAAGCTGCAGGATGGCGCACACCTTCCTGTGTAAGGGAATTTCAATATGAGCCCTTAATATTTTCTGATAACAAGAGTTATTGGTTTGAAAGAGGAGTTTTCAAAGATTGTCCGAGTGCATTATTTATACAAATTTGACAAAAATTGACCTTGTTGTCATTTTGTTCCCAGAAGTATGATCAGTATGACCTTCAGTAATCAATTAAAATCATATATTGTTGTGAAAGTCTCCAAATTACAGAGTGGGTTACATTTCTTATGTACCACCTTCACTCAACATTTTAACCTGATTTTGCAGCGCTTTCATAAATAAGTTCTCGTATCTATATGTCTGTAAGGACTATCCCATCAATGAAATTGAAATAATGATTAAAATAAGCAGAATAAAACTATTCTACATTATGACATATTTTCCTGTCTCTACTGTTGTCATATTATTACATATTTTTCATTTGTCCAACAGGCATCATTTGGTGGAACCTATGCTAAAACAGGTTGGAATGAAGTTCTCACACAGATGGGTCAGAGAGGCTGGGAGTTGGCATGTATCTTGGAGACCCCAGAACAGATTGTGTCATTTGGTTCAGTAACACAGAAACTCCTGATGTTCTTTCAGAGACGCATACTTTCCCAACCACAAGGAGCTCCTGCAGGGTATCCCCCTTCTGGCACTCCTGCATATCCTCCTGCTGGACCTGGTGGTAATCCTCCTGGTGGTGCTGGTTATCCCCCTCCTGGTGGTGCTAGTTACCCCCCCCTACCAGTGGTGCTGGTTATCCCCCGCCTGGCACAGCCAGTTACCCTCCACCTGGACCTGGTGCTGCTGCAGAACCCCCTCCCCCATCATATAATCAGGCTACTAATCCATCAGCCCCAAGTTCAGAGAAAGGGGAACCCGCACCGCCAGGATTTAAGTAGGTACAGTGTAGCTTAGTACAGCATATTTTGTTAAATGGACATAAATATAATGATAATATGTGTACACTACATTTGCCAGCAAAATGTAATGTACACATTGCATGGTCTAATTTATTTCATGAGTGCACATTATTCATGTCAGAAATGTGCATATGTAATATGCATGAATATGCATCAGAAATGTGCATATGTAATATGCATGAATATGCATCAGAAATGTGCAAATGTAATAGGCATGAATACACATCAGAAATATGCATATGTAATATGCATAAATACATGTCAGAAATGTGCATTATGTAATATGCATAAATATACGTCAGAAATGTGCATTATGTAATATGTATGAATATGTACCCGCTAATATGAATAAATATGCATCAGAAATGTGCATATGTATTATGCATGAATCTGCATCAGAAATGTGCATTATGTAATATGCATGAATATGTGTCATGCATCAGAAATGTGCATATATGTAATATGCATGAATATGTGTCAGAATTTGCATATGAAATATGTACTCTTGAAATCAATAATGTTGAATAAATTTTTTTTTGTGGAACCATACATTCTAAAAATTTCAGATAGAGGTATATCACATGGGTTTGAATTTGGTGGAGCATCTAGCGAATCAATTTTAACAAAGATTTTCTTCAAAAATTATGCTGTGTGGAGACACACTTAGGTCCTGATTGGACCAGGATCTTGCTCAAGCATGGCTTGGTTTTTGAATACCTACATGAAACAAACTTGTAATTTTTTTAGCCTTAGCTGAATTATTTATTTATATAAATGTAAAATAATCTTATACCATACTTGACAGAATACCTAGGAGGTCTTTCTCTACATGTGTACATGAGAAAGCTTGTGTAGCATAAATTGAATATTTTTGTAAATGAGGTAGACCAAGGTTGTTACCTTTACAGTGGCGTAGCTAGGTTTTTGGAACCGTGGGAACTTTTGGAAAAGTTGTACATTGTTGACCTCAATTTTTGTTGTTCTGTGTGCACAGCAAAATTGCCAACAAAATGTTTTCAATGTACGTTTTGGCAATGTAAACAGGCAAATTGGGTCAACATGTACTTTGTTTCTTCACCATGTACGAGCAGTGCATGCAAAATTGGCAATTGTTGACCCCAATTTATTTTTGCCAGGGCCTAAGATGTACCACACACCTCCCCACTGGCTACACCACTGTACATTTGTATATATAACAAGACACTCCATGTATTATGTAATTTACATCTACTGCCTGTACTGTAAATATAATTCTGTAAATATAAATATAATGTCTGTTGACAAGGGGCAGTCTTCAGTGAACGACTCTTGTCAGAGTCATCAGTAGACAAGGGCAGTCTACATGTCTCATTCTTAGGTACTTTGTCCTGAAGAAGTCAGAGCTACTCCTGACGAAAGCTTGACAGTTCTAAACTTGTCCGACGGCGAACCCGCTAAAAACCCACTAATTGTCTAGGTTTTATGTAATAAAAAAATAACACATCAAATAAACAAATGCAACAACTGGATTTCAGCATAATATGTCACATATTTAATTTTCAGTGTAGTACGACTTTCTTAAATCTTTTAAAGAGGATAATGTTAGTTACCTCCTGCTTGAACAGGAAATATTATTAGTTACCCCCTGTTTGTTCTTACGAAATACGGGAAAATATCTACGGTCTGGTGCCGTATTCCATTAAGCTGAAGGCTGAATGTAATACGGCACCAGACCGTTGATATTTTCCCGTATTTCGTAAGAACAAATAGGGGGTAACGATTTTATCCTTTAGTGAACATGAATTTTATTATCTTCCGACTTGTTTGTAAACTTTGTTAAAGGAATTTAATTTGATTTATAACTTACTGAAAAGTAGGCCAGTTTCTTCTTTGCTTAAACAGTGCAGCCATTCCGCGCGTGAAGTATGCGCGCGAGGCGTATGATATCGCGCGAGTCATTTAACGCAGACGTGCGCGTGTTAGGATTACGCAGGTAGTGCAGGAAATATTACCTGCCTGTATATTAATTAGGAGTACGCAGGTAATATGGATTTTTATCCAAGTGGTGTTTGACCAATGAGATTGCAGAATTCTTGTCAACTAAAGGATAAGTGAAGATATTCATGGTCTGGTGCAGTATTCCATGGAGTTGGAAGAGATTTTTTTATCGTATTTTGCACCTCATATCAAAAGTGCTGGAGCTTTTCAACTCAAAATTTTGAGACAATTTTTTAATGGTAGGCTTCAATGTAAGATAGCAAACAGAATGTTAAAATCAGATCGCACCCCTTTAAGGATGTGAAGCTACTATTAGTGAAATCAACCTCAGGTATGATGGTTAATTTTTGGAAAGATGGGTCCGTATGCACAAAAGAATTATACTGGGTCTAAAGTTAGACCTAGTCTAAGTGGAATTCAGTCTCAGGAGAAAGGACATTTTCCTTTACATTTGCTTGAGTTATTTTGTATTATTTTTGAACTTTGCATTAACATCTTTAGGATTTTCTAGCTGTTATTGGAAGGAAATTATAATAAAGGACCATTCCTGATGGAACTAAATTGCACTTAGACCAGGTCTAACTTTAGACCCGGTCTAACTCTTTTGTGCATACGGACATAAGTTTTTATATCCCACATTTTTGTTTTAATCTGGACAAGTATTTGGTGGTGAGTGGAAGAAAGTTGTAGCTACATGTATTAGAGAAACATCTTGCAACTCAAAGTAACAAAATATATTGTGTATGTATCAACTTTATATAAATTTATATTATTAAAAGCTAGCAATATTGTTTCCAAAGTTTTTTAATATAGTATTATATTTATTCTGTTGTATATATGAATTACTATTAAAATGCATATTTTACCAGTACCATATTCAATCTGAATTTGTATTTTCATGTCATCTTGAAAGAGACTGAACCTCTGGTGCTAATTAGGTGTATCTGTAGTTTCTATATTATGTTCCTATCTATGCATCTTTATGTGTCTTCAAAATAGGTTTTTAAAACATGGCATGACTGTTTTTATTATTAAAGGTTTTCTTTTCGTATACCTGCAGTGCTGGCCATAAGTGTTGGGACGGTTTGATAGGGTAATGTAAATAAACCCTCCACTCCCCGATCAATGTTGAATCCTACTTTTTTGGTCATACGCGTCTAGTGGCACCCAACATTGATTGGTGGGGAAGGGGGAGGGTTGGGGTGTTAGGAAAGGTTTTAGGCTTGTCACCAAAGAAACCTCCACTTTATCACGTTAACAATAACGGAAATAAGGCGATAATATAGTGTACGTTTTCCATAAGTGTCCCAACACATTTTGGCCATGGTTGTATTTGAAAAGTTGAAAAAAAAAAAATCTAATTTCAGTTTTTTGCTTATAACTCAAAAAAGTAATTATGATATTGACACCAAATTTGGAGCAGTAAGAGCTCCTATCATTATGCTTGACCACAAAAAATATAAATGGCTACATTTTAGATTTAGGGACTGGTCACTTAAAAAGTCTTAAAGCCATATTTTTGGCCATGTTTAAGTTCCATATTCGTCAACTTATTTAGCTTAATATTGTCAATTTAAATATCATGATTAATTTGACACTTGTCAATAAACAAAACCATACGAAAACCAGTGGTCTCCGATAGTTCAATTGGTTAGCGCGCTGGTCATCTCCAGTAGACAGCGCGGGTTCGACTTTTAGCTTTTTTTAAATTTAAGTATTAATTTTTTTTCCAAAGTCACTCCTGTCAACAAATACCATGTATTTCTGGCGACTAAATCACTACTCTTTCAAAATAAAATGTCATTTTAAGCAAAATACGTAGTTCGCATTGGCTAATAATGTACAGCACGCACTGTAAAATACATGATATTGCGTGTAAAAAGTGACCGTATCGTTATATCACGTGAGGAAAATCCAATAATTTTATATAAGTGAAAAGATAAATTGTTTCTCCATTTTGGGTAATGTAAATAAACCCCCACTGGGTAATGTAAATAAATAAACCCCCACTCCCCCCGATCAATGTTGAATCCTACTTTTTTGGTCACACGCGTCTAGTGGCACCCAACATTGATTGGTGGGGAAGGGGGAGGGTTGGGGTGTTAGGAAAGGGTTTAGGCTTGTCACCAAAGAAACCTCCACTTTATCACGTTAACAATAATGGAAATAAGGCGATAATATAGTGTACGTTTTCCATAAGTGTCCCAACGCATTTTGGCCATGGTTGTGGATTCAAAGGTACTGTGAATAATATGTATTTTAAACTATAACCCTAACACTAAATTGTAACCCTAATTCTAAAACACTTGGTGCTCAGCTTATACCAAAATAATTTAAATGTTGGGATGTTTTGAGTTCAAGGTCATTGGATATTTTCAAACGTTGTTGAGCTCAAGTCTGCTAAATTTCTTTGACTGTTTTCTTTGCAAACAAGTCACATTTTAGAAGTATTTAAAGAATATTTTCGTAAGATAAGTTCGAATTTACTTCCATGATGTAACATTTAGAGAAAAGAGGTATTATTTTCAGCCGCTGTCTGCATCTACTCATATAACACAGGTGACATCATTATTTTAAGTATAACAATGAGGTGAAGCCGAGTAGTTTTACGCCAAAAATAATGATTTTGCCCCTGTTATATAAGAAGATGGATGTACGACAGTTGCTAAAAACAATACATTTATTTTCATTCTTGCTATGTGCCTCCGATTATTTCAAATAGCGAGTGTATGTATCGCGTAGATGCACACTCGCTTGACCATGTTATACCGTAAAACCCCATCTACAAGCATATATAGTGTTTTTTATAAAAGCTTAATTAATTCCAAGCAAGCGTTAATATACCAATACAATAGATCGGTCTTAAAATAATACTTGTTTGTATATGCTTGGATCCGTAATTTATTTTCTCAAACTCCATAATGGCGACTGGATTAATGTAGCTTTCATCAGAAGCACACTATATGCTTGTAGACAGGGTTTTACGGTATCGTGTCATATAAAATTCCAAAACGGCTAAGAACCAATAAGGTTACAGGAGCTTTAAGTGTTTAAGAATATGACCTATATACCCAGCAAACAGAAAACATTTTACATAAAACCTTTAAATATTGGGTCATGTGAAGGGTCTATAAAGCTTATAAAGGTTATAAACATTTTATTTAACATAAAAAACATGTTTGAAAACTTGCTTCAAATATTCTCACATAATGTTATATAAGTGTTGACAAAATATTTTGAAAAAAGTTTACCAAAAATATTTTGCAATAACATTTTGACAACATTAAAAAAAATATATTGTACTGTTTTTTATATAAACGTTTTAAAATCATTTTCATGACCTTTATATAACCCGAGATTTAAATGTTATTAAATTGTTTTGACCAAAACACTTTTACGCTTTAAAAACACTCTTGTGTTTTCTGGGTAAGCATGATACCGTAAAACCCTGTCTATAAGCATATAAAGTGCCTCTGATGAAAGCTACATTAATCCAGGCTCCATTATGGAATTTGAACAAATAAATTACGGATCTAAGCATATACAAACAAGTATTATTTTAAGACCAATCTATTATATTGGTATATTAACGCTTGCATCGAATTAATTTAGCTTTCGTAAAAAACACTATATATGCTTGTAGACGGGGTTTTACGGTATGAAAATATCCAACACATTTACATGGTTAAAGACTTCAGAGCATGTTTTAGTTGACAGTTTCTTATTTGGTTCCCATTATTGAACAAATATTTTTGGAAAAATTTAACATTAAAACCAAAATATTTGTTCAAATTAAATAATGCAGATACACTTAAAGGAGGATTTCGTGATCCTAGCATCATCTTTTTATGAAATTTTTCAGTACATTTCCACGAAAAAAGCATATTCCCAAAATTTCAGTTGATTCTGATTTTGCGTTTGCGAGTTATGCATGATTATGTCTATTACACTGCTCCATATACATTGCGTTGTAATTTCGTTCTGGTGCACCAGAACGAAATTCAAATTGCACGATATCTTTGCAAAACGAATTAATCTGCAAGAAATATTTTGTATATAAACATTATGTAGCCAGAGGTTTCCAGTGATATAAAATCTCAACTTTTTTGAGAAAAGTTGGGGATGAGGCTGTGGATCACGAAATGCCCCTTTAAAGGGGCATTTCATAATTTTAGCATTCACTCTATGGTATGGTTCAATAGATTTTCATAAAAAAAGCTTCATTCCAAAATTTCAGTTGCTGTAATTTCGGACAAGTATCGTAACGACTGAAGCTGTATTAAACTTATGCATATGATGTAGTCCCAGGTGTCTGACGGTATAAAAACATCTACTGGTGGTTTTAAAAACTTTCTAGAGTAATTTGGGGATGAGGTTATGGATCACAAAGTTCCCCTTTAAGTGGTAATTGTAGATATGCTAATATTTAAGTCTTGAATGTATATTTTATTAAGGTCTGGAATATATTATGTATTAATTAATATTCAAAATTAATTACCAAAAGTAATAAATGTTAACTAATAAATGTTACAATGGTATTGTCTTTATTTTCTTGATAAGAAAGATAACTTCTGTTCAGTTTAGGGAGTTATGTTAATTTCTGACATGAAAAAGTGAATTGAGAGGGTTGATGCTAATCTAGACAAAAGAAATGTCTAAATTTTACGGTCGTAAATTCGCGATAAATTGTACGGCTTCAATTGACTTGCGTTGGGTGTATAGGTACTTCCGCCTAGGCGGGAGTGGCTCATGAAAATAGCCCAGCGTAGAAATATACACTAATCAGTGTTGCCAAGAATTACGTATACTTGTTCCTGCAATCGCGCAAAAATCGGTCATATGATTATGTAGAGATGAAACGGGGAATTATTTTCGTCCCAAATACACCTTAAAACTTGCAACACCAAAGAAGTGCGTTGAAGTGAAACTAATTGGATTTCTTTCGTTGGAATTGGTAATCTGATAATTGCTTCAGGCAAAATTGCCAGACTCAAATCTATTTTAAATGTATAAATAGTACATTATTTGTCATTCACTGACCAGGCTGTAAAGATTGCAAATTGCGAAGTAGGGGAAATGAGAGAGTGGGGATGATGAGACGAGGAGACCGGTTGGAGAGTAGAGGGGAGGAGAGGAGAAGAGAGGAGAGCGAGTAGAGCAGGGAGGAGTTTATTCCGTTTATTTTATTTTTTCCACGTTGATCATAGGCATACTGCTAAAACAGTGAGAGGGGGAGAAGGGTAAAGGAAATACAACATCCAATAAAATTCAGATATCTACGTAATTCAAAAGATGACACAGGTGAGAGTTAGGAAGGCGGAGAGACAGACAGACTAGAAAGAGAAGAAAGCGAGAGGAGAAGAGGGAGGGTCTTTTTTAAATGTCACATTAGACCAGAATGACATCAAATTTGTGTTCGGACCTGATGTAGGCCTATCCTGCCTAGGTAAATGAGAGACAGGCCTAAGTAAGATTGCCCACTTGAAGCACCAGTGTTGTATAATTGACTTATCCAACCTTTATTGACAGACATAAGTGTGATTGACAGCACCCATTATTACCTCTTGAAATGAGAAGCATGATGCGCCAAACGTAACAATGAAGTCAAATTACACACCAACTCACTTAATCCCTTGCGTTTTCGTTTCTGAACAATAGAGCTGTAGAAACAGAAAAGATAAAACGACAGTATATATGTTCAAAATTAATTACCAAAAGTAAAGGAACCCAAAAGTTAGATGATATGAAGGATTTATTTCTTAAGTTCTTATCGCCCGGGGCACAGTGTTATCACCCCGATATCTTCATGGCAGAAATCGCCATGGTAGGTTGAATCCACAGCCACGCATGGCCATATTGTTCCGACCTGTTTAATAGTTTTGAGACGCATATATAATGAGCCGAAGGACATCCGACTAAGGCTACTGACAATTCGCCTGGTAACGGACCTCTCTGTGTGTGAGTGAGCATGCTTTTAGACTGCCTCCACGAGTGCGTGCAGCTAGCCTACGCTGCGCTATAGTTCGTAATTTTTCTGAAGTAATCGCCATTTAGGGGTCCTTTTTCGGCCAAATCATTAGACGTTTAGGGTTAGTAATATTATTGTTTGAGTGAGTTTGCACTAATTTGATAAAAATCACCACTTCTTAATTGATTCTTGTTACCTTTGTGCATGTTTTCTTTAGTATCTATATGTCTGCAACATCAAAAAGACAACTGGATATCAAATTAGCTCATTTTCCTGTTTACGCCACTTAGGGCATAAATTTGATATTTCTCAGTAGACGCCATGTAGGATATGGATTTTGCATGTGCTACGCCATTTAGGGTAGGATTTTGCAGGTGCAATTTGGTTATGTGAAAATTCGCTATTAAGGGTGCATGTCCGAGGTGGTCGGACGCGGGTGGGTAGCACTTTTGTGTAAGAGTGACTTCCCCGGGCAAAATCGACGCTCCACAATGGTTGCTTCAAAATGATTTTAAATCAAATCAATATTATTATAATAATATTTCAAATATAGGCCTATATAACACAGGGCGGAATCAGTTAAGGCAGAGGCGAATGTGCGGACACGAGTGGTTAGAAATGCATCACTATCTAATGTCAATAAATCGGCTATAACAGACCACGTACAGGAGAATGATAGACAGGAAAGAAGCTCAGGTAGTAGGCAAAGAGGCAGATGGGTACACATAGTGGATACAAACAGGCAATAGAGCTCCGGAATCAAAACACCAGCATGAACAGAGACGAAGGGCAATACAATCTTAGTCATGTTTTGACGATCTTCTTGTGGCAACCACGTTGTCGAGCAAGCAGCTTCAGTGGTAAACAGAAGATCGTCACAACAGCAATAGTGTAAACATGGTAAAAGGAGTCTGATAGACTTCGAAACGTGTCACAGCGACTGTTTTACTGGACTAGAAAAAAAAGCTTTTGAATTCAACTTGTTTTTAATCAATTTTGTACTCAACATAAAATGCAAGGTGATGCATTTAATCGGTACTTGCGTGTTAAACCCTAACGCCACAGGTCTATTTTGACGAGAGGGAAGAAAAGAAGGAAGGAAGGAAGGAAGGAAGAAAGAACAAGAAGAAACAAATTTTTGTCTTTGGTGTGGTTTTGAACCAGGGACTTTTCGGGTGCCAGACACACGCACGGCCATACTTTACCACGGGATTCTACCTTAGCCAGTCAAGTTTCCGTGCCCACACTGTAATAAATATATTGTTTTTTATGGTAAAATACCGGAATCCCTGCTGCCAGTAAATTACCAGTAAAAACAGTAACCCTAAATACCATTGCACCGTTAAATCAATGCAATGAACCGTTTTTAACAATGTAGGCACAAAAACAAGCAAAGTTCGATGGCCAAAAATGGTCAATTCCAGAGGCCACATAAGTCAGGAAAACAGTAGAAAAGTATACTGTAGGTGATGAAAATCACTGTGCACGTAGCAGACAAACAAAACCAAACAGACAAAAAAAACACCACGACGTTTCGAGCAGATAAACTGCTCTTCTTCAGGGACAGACAACAAAATATAAAAGCAAACAACGAAAACTACATGCTGTAGTTTAAAACAAATTCAACTAACCACTGAAGGCAAGTTCAAATTGAACTAGGTAGCAAACAAGACAACAGACTCGGAGCAAAATAAGCAGTGTCTAAACCTAATGTAAGCCAGTTCACCAGCTTTAACAGTTAAAAAGATATTGTTTTATTACGGTAAAATACGGAATCTTACTTTCAAATCAAAATAGGTTCTTGCCTTTGCTGTTAAAAGACGGACCACATTGTTTGATATTAATTTAAATAATGGTTAAATGTGATTTTCCCTTTATTTTACCGGAATTGTTAAAGAACGACGTAAACTGTATTTTTTTTACCTGTAAATTTATAGTTATTTTTTACAGTGCATATATGACTGTTCGCATCACGTGGGATACCTGCGCTTGAAGATGTATTGTGAATTGAGGTTTTTTGATGTTTGGTAGTTGGTACGGTTACTAATGTTACTAAAGATAAAGAACAAAGATTTACATTAGCCCAACAATTGGTCCAATATAGCTGTTTACAGGGTCGTTTCAAGTTGTACGGGGCTGTTAAAGGCTCAATAATGGGTCGGTTCGGGCAAATGTATTGGGCCTTAAGTCTTCCAACATGTGTCCAATGTGCAAACGGTACTAAACCCAATACGGTCCCATTACCGGGTAAGCTGTGGAAAGGTACTATTATTAAAACGCGAAAGTACATGGTAAAAGGAGTTCTGGACGTATGTGTGTATACGTTGCGTGTAATCGCAATGATTGTTTTCCAATTGTTTCCATGTCGAAAATTTTCTACAGAAAATTAAACGGACTACGGCCCAGAACAGGCAAAATCTGAATTTCACTGCAATCCATTGACAAATAATATTGACAATGATTGTTATCATTAAAGTTCATCTGTGTTGGTAATCAAATACATGAAGAATTGAACACCACAAAAAGTTTATCACCTGAAATTTTCGGTTGTTTACACTACAACCTTCGTCAGCACACTCATAGAAATGACTTGTTCGCCTTGTTGGCGCAATTCAAAAGGAGTAAGTTTGGAAAACTCAAAAATAGTGTAAAAGTTGCCAAAACAAAATTCATTTTAGTTATCCGAAATTAAAAATGCTAAAAGCGCTCACAAAGTTCCGTCGACTAATCAACTTTGTTGGCATTACTTAAAAAGTTGATGTAAGTCGTTGCGTCAACTTTTTAAGTAATGCCAACTTCTGAATTCAAGAATTTGGTACTTTGTTACTTAATTCACATAATTGGAACATTTTTGCTGCACAATAGCAGTATTCAAATATTTATTTTTGTAATCAGTGCACAATTTTGTATACTATAGCACACCTCTAGAAAATTATGCTAACCTAGTTTCATTTTCTGAGTTGTAACAAGTCAATAAAGTAAGTGCAAATGAGTGCGACCAACATAATGATATCGAGTCAGCGTTACTCAAAATTGTACGCGTTGGCATTACTCGGAAAGTTGACGCAACGACTTACATCAACTTACTGAGTAATGCCAACCAACAATTTCTATGAGTGCAGCATGATCCAGTTCGTTGATCGATTTGACGACGAAGGTTGTAGTGAACAACCGAAAACTCAGGTGAGCAATTTTATATGTTGTGAACAAAAGTTCAATTCTTTAAGTATATGACAATAATTGTTGTCAACAGGAAATGATTTATATCTCGGGAATTATGTATACAATATTTTGAAAGGTTTCCATGGATACTTGGTTCATGAGTTTTCATGAGAAGAAACATGAATAATTTCCTTTGTATTTTTGCAATTTTTCCATTGACTCGTGAACATATGGTGAATGAGTTCTGTAGTTCATTACAGGTAGGTAAATTTAGGACTATTAACTTTCAAAATATCCAGGTTAAATCCTATTGTTGAACGTCGTGTGTCTCAATGTCTGTATAAAATAGAACACTCAGTGACAATCAGGGTACATTCCTAAAGGACGGCATCGTTGCAAATTGAGATGACAGCCACTTGAAATCATTTCTGGTATTTATTCCTATAATGAAAAAAGACTACATGCGGTGGTGCATATTCTTTTGATATTTAATATATGAGTATCCCAAACCCTTGAATATATCGCGTCATTTTTGGTATTTGTAAAAACCTATTGCTTGACTTGCAGTTGAATATATGTATTGATAGAATATGGTAAGTTCCTGACTGCGCTTTGAACTTCCAGTCTGCGTTTTGAAATCCAAAACTGACAAAAATCGATTTTTCTTTACTTCGTAACGTTGAAGATGCGTAATTAGCTTAGGCAGATCGTAAAAATGAGTCTTTTTTACCATACAGGTGAAGTGCTTAGCCTGAATCGCTCGGCCTATCTTGAAACTATTAAACACGGCGGAACAAAACGCCATGCGTGGGTGTTGAAGAACTAGTGGATTCGCCCTACTATCATGGTAATTTCTGACACGAAGCACTCGACCAGAAGAGTCTCTCAGTCGGGACTGTTCCATCTACTGCACTTTCCCACTTCTCACGTCTGTCAAAAGGGACACCCTCGCGAAATCCCTATTGGTTATTTATTGGCCTTTCGGTTCAAGTCAATTTTCCTTGCACAGAAAATACTTGTCTTTGGTAATTATTTAAAGTTGATATCCCTGATAAGAAATCGAACTTTTGGAATTGTTTCATCAACATGTATTATTTTATGGCATGTTTTTTTATTTCCCCTATTGAGTGCAATTATAGTCACCTTCGTGTCCGAGGGGGCGAAATGGAACAGCCAAATATCGGCAAAAGCAACCAATGGGAAGAAGCGATCCATCGCAAGTGACGTCATGCCGACCGACAGAATATAGGGATGATGCCGCTGTGCGGGGGCTTTGAACTACAGAGATAAGTTTGTTTTCAACTGATTCACACATCTATTTGTCAGTCTGTTTAACCATTGATCATAAGCAATCAATAAGCTAAGTAAGATGGGAGCCTCTTCAAGTAATCAGGCAGGTGAAGCTGAAATTGCCCTTCCACACGACGATGTACCGTACCCAGGTCCTCAAATTCAATATTGTTTGGTTGATGTGCAGGCACAACTTTCAACACAAGGTAAGTTCAGCAGGATAGTACATGTAAACTTTACAATGGAAATTAGAAACGAGAGATAACATCAAAGTCAGTATTCCGGCCGGTTTGTCATGTTCATGGTGTTTGTACTTCCGTCTGGCGAGAAGCTAAAATTCTGTACAATTTTCCTGGTTGGCCCAAACCTGCCCCAAAATTTATTTGGGTTGAATCGGCTGCATTCGCCTGTAATCAGCAACTGTTATTTTGAAACCTGATAATGTCAGACGTGATATTTTTGTGTGGTAGATTTGGAAAAAATAAAACATCGGAAGAAACTGTTATTTACCAATGCAGCGGGAATAACGCGCAAAAAGTGGCCGATTATACTAATGCGCGCGAGGGCTTTGAGACGAACTCTTAAATTAAGATGGCTTAACACTACTATACAGTTAGCATACGAATACGCACTGCGGCTTCTCTGGCATAGTAGGATAATTTTCTTGGAATCCGTAACCATTTTATTCCTACCTTTTTTTTGATGGATTTGACAACCGGAACAAATTTTGAGAAAAATTAACTACTATGTACATTTCTGAAAAGGATGGGAACTCTTGCTATGGCGCAATATTCAAAATGGCCGCCGCCCCCCATTTAAAAAAAAAAAGAACACCACCAAAAACATAAAATTAAATAGATGAGCTAAAAGTGTCATTTCCTACTAATGCTGGCATTCCCAATCAACTGGAATGGTTTTGGTAGAGTTTTGAGATCATCCTGACCTGTAAATCCAGCCACTCTCCGCCATCTTGAAAAACATAAAATGTAATATATCTGGCACTAGCTTAAGTAAAAGAACAAATGAGTTGTCATTTCCCACTAATGCTGGCATTACTAACCCGCACTGGAATGATTTTTGTATAGTTTTGGGATCACTCTGACCTCTAAAAATCCAAGATGGCCGGCGTCCTTCATCTTGAAAAACATAAAATGGAAAGTACCATTGCAACGCAGTTTAAAAGCCTTTTTTTTAGATATGAGGTATTCTGAGTATATTTATTTGATAATAATTGTGAAAGGAATGTGTGTAAGGGATGTGTGTTTTGGAATTGTTATTAGGCCTACGTAGGCCTACTGTAAATAAATGTTAGGCCTACTTGAATCACGTATGACTGGGGATACATAATGGTTGCGGATATAAAACAACCATTCACTTTCTTAAGTTCGTAATGGAAGAAATATAATAACCTGGTAAATGATAGATTTTTACAGGCTCGTGAAATTTAAAAATCCATCTTTCACCTCGTGAAAGCTTATATTTAATACTCTTCATACTGAAACGAAATGCAAGGACTATCTCGGGATTTCCCCATTTGAACAGAAATTTGAAGCTAATGAAAAGAAAAATGGTCAAACAAAGAGACAAATAAACCAGAACAATAACATCAGTGTAACATAACGATAGTAACCTTGACCTGGGCAAAATAAAACTTCCCTATCTAAATTTGTCATGCACAGAAACATGATTCAATACAATATAATGATATCGTATTAAAGGAGTATTTCGTGATCCTAGCATCCTCTATTAGTCTTCTATTTATGTAATTTTTCATTAGATATCCACGAAAAAAACCTATTCCCAAAATTTCAGCTGATTCCGATTTTGCGTTCGTTATGCATGATTATGTGTATTATACTGCTCCATAGACAATGCGTTGTAATTTCGTTCTGGTGCACCAGAACGAAATTCAAATTTCACGATATCTTTGCTAAACGAACTAATCTGCAAGAAATATTTTGTACATAAACATTATGCAGCCAGAGGTTTCCAGTGATATAAAAATCTCAATTTTTTTGGAGAAAAGTGGGGGGGATGAGGCTGTGGATCACGAAATGCCCTTTTAATTATCTTGAAATGTTGAAATGTAGGCATTTTCCCTTCGACCAGAAACGGGAAGTTGAAGGAAAACAATTTAAACAAAAGGATTGTGTCAGACACGTGCACGGGCCTACCTTGCCACCAGGTGGTGTATGACGTGCAGTCCCTAAATTCAGTAAATTTTCATCGTCAACCGTGTAATTGAATGGGATTATTTTGAAATTTTAAAACGCTTGAAATATCACAAACAAATAGGCCTATGTTGATAAATAATATAAATACAAGCTAAAGCCGTTGGGGTTCGATAATGAACCCCACAAAACTAACCGAGTATATGGAAAATGCCATACGGCCGGGCGGTTTCACGAGTTGCCGGCTCGATCATGTCATCCGCCGCCTGCTTGCCACGGAGGTGTAGCTTGCCCGACCATATGACTATTCGCATGATGACGCAATCGCATCACGTGGGATACCTGCCCGTGCCTATGCTTTGTGAACTGTGGTTTTGTGTTGTTTAGTACGGTTAGGGTAAAACCAGCACAGGCAGGATAAGCTTTCAGTGTTCTTGTACGTTTGACTGTGATCAGTCCCAGAACAACGCCAAATATGAATTAAAAGACCTTTGACCTTGGATGTACAACAGCATGTTATGATCTAATGGGAAAGTGCACATCAACAAACACCATTTCTATCAAAAAGGCAACAGCCGATATAATTTGAAACCACATAAATTACTAGAGTTGGTTCTTGGATTTGGACCAAGCTTTAGAATATCGACTGTTGCGTTTTGAAATAAAACAAACCAGAAATTTATCACCAATTGTAAAAGATATGGCACATGTACCGAATACATGTACTTACATTGGCTGACCTTGTGGATTTCCTGGCCCAGCCATGCTAACCACATAAGGAGATTATACGATTAACCTAGTGCAGCTATTGTCATAGCAGGGTATTATTATGAGATTGAGATTATGGGTTGAGTTGCCCGCGAACAATTACTATACCAGCTCTGCGGGCCTTGTCGGACACGTAATTTTTTTCTGCAACCATAACGGGACGCAAAATTGTATTAAACCCTAACTCTAATCCTAACACTTACCCTAACCCTAACCCTTTCTTATGTGTTGCTATGGGTTATAAAATTTTTGCGTCCCGTTATGGTTGCAGAAATAAATTAAGCTTGGTTATTAATTATTTTAAACTGTTGTGATTTGGTAGTTCACAGCATCTTACGAATGGTAGTGAACTTTGGCAAAAACTGGATTGCTCAATTCATAGCGAGCGTATAGAAGAATTAAAATATCACAGATATACTTTAATAGGTACTGCGGTTCTTGAGTTACGTTGTAAAGAGGGCTGAAACAACAACACTTTTGTAAAACGTACATAATTCATTAACAACAATAAATTAAGCAAGTTTGCAAAGTATACGATTTGTAGAATGAACTTTTGCAAAACATCAAGGTATTAATTTTCAATAATATATAGATCTAGATAATGAAAATCGATTTTTAGGATGCTTAGACCAACAATACCTCGTCTACCCTTAATACATTCTGATGTGTAATCGATCAGCAATCGCATTCAATTTATTCAAATGAAGCGCTTAAAGTCAGATGGGTGATAAAGAAGATTACATCGACCAAAGAGCTTTTATAAAAAAAAGACCTAATTTTTTTTTTTGTGTTTTGGGAAAAAAATCCATATCTTCAATGCGAAAGGTCAAAATTTTCAATTGATCGTCGGCTTTTCATCCCACCTACATACACATTAAGTATAAATCATCAGATTTATAAAGTTTACTTCGAGTACTGTTAAATATCAAAAATATCAATTTTTAATGATTTGCTATAAAATGTGTATTACATTGCAAATTTCAAAAAATCAAAATTACTTGATATCAGAATGACATTCTTCGTATTCAGAATGCAATTCGATATGTCTGATCAGAGAAGATGATAAAAGAGGAGGTCGCTCGCTGCCCACATCAAATAAATTACGGTGTGCATCCGCCTATTGATGGAAACAATGATCTGATCCGATTGATCAACTAATACGATAAGTGGCTTTGCGAGTCACGACTGTCTAGCTCTAAACGACGCATGCCCAGATATCAATTTGTTACGTCAGTTGACCGCGAATATAATTTCTGTATTGTTTGGCATGACTGGCTGCTAAGTTTGACCCGAGATCCCTGTGAAAAAGACTCGCATTTTGGATCCAAATAGCATTTTTGGACACGTTTGGACACAAAACGGGAGTATATGGAGAAACTGACACGAGTTTGAATTACTGATTACACTGGTTTTAAGTTTCCGTAAACTGCCGCAAATATTCAAATAGTTATCATTTAAATTTCTTTTCCTTTGACCTTATATTAATTTGACTGGAAAATTAATTATGCTTGACTTTCCATAACTTCACAATTTTTTGATTTTTTTTAATGGCAGTTGCGATATATATAATGCTTTTTCACTCGTTTAAAAATCATGGTCACCCTGGTTAGCATTGTTTTTTTTAAAGAAAAAAAAGCATGATTTGACTGCAAAATTGGGACTATAACGATGTACTTCCGTGTGTGGAATATTTTCTCCACTCGAGAGAACTACCAAATCAGACGAGCGTGTGGCGGATGAACAGATTACCACAAAGGAAGTTTCAAGTGGTGTTTTAAGTACCCCAAACAAAGAAAAGTGAATAGAGGTTAACTGTGGGTAATCGGATTATATGTTCGAGCGATCTCCTCTTTTCTCATCTTCTCTGGTCTGATGTGCTCTAATGTCCCACAATAAATACTGTCCAAACGTTCATACCCCTTCCCTTAAGATAACCTTGAGTTGGAGCAAATTTCTCACAATTGGTAGTGATTAAGGGATCTGGAATGAGCGTTTCGACAGTATTTTTGTGGGACATATCGAATTGCATTCTGAATACGAAGAATGTCTTTCTGATATCAAATAATTTTCATTTTTGAAATTCACGATATAATACAAATTTTATGACAAATGATTAAAATGTGATATTTTTCACATTTTTGATATATAACAGTCCTCGAAGTAAATTTTATAAATCTAATGATATATTTTTAAAGTGTATGTAGCTGGGAGGAAAAGCCGACGATCAATTGGAAGTTTTGACCTTTTATATTGAAGATATGGATTTTTTCCCCAAAAGACCTAATTTTTTTGTGTTTTGGGGAAAAAAAATCCATATCTTCAATACGAAAGGTCAAAATTTTTAATTGATCGTCGGCTTTTCATCCCACCTATATACACTTTAAGTATAAATCATCAGATTTATAAAGTTTACTTCGAGTACTGTTAAATATCAAAAATATCCATTTTTAATAATTTGCCATAAAATGTGTATTACATTGCGAATTTTTAAAAAATTGATAGATTTGATTTTCCGTTTGTTTTATGATAGAATCCGTTCCCATTTTTCGGAAACAATCGGAACAACTTGTTTAATACCATTACATTTTAATTAAATTTGGGTTCAGCGAAAATACGATTATCCCTAAAAATGTAAAACTTTGTTTAAAGTGCCTTTAGTCGAAAATACAACATATTTTGATAAAATTTCCCAATATTTGTATTGTTTTGACTTCTCTGCATCTGAAAATGCAGAAACTTGTGCGCTTTAAAAGTGCGCTTTATCAACCAAGGTCACAACAACCGGTTAAAAATTTGCTTGTTTGCAAATATTTATCGCCATGAATTTCCAGTTATGCTACCAAATCACGCTGATGGCGGCAATATGAGTGTCCTCAAAAGGGAATTTGTTGACTCCACTTCCTTTGTAATGAACAATAGAGGGATTAGTCACAGGCGATCGATTTCGTTGTAATTCCTTCTCATCTACTATTTCCATGATGGAAGTTATCTTTTTTGGATCGTGGCAAATAACATAATCGCATAACAATAACTAATCCGTTGTAATCGGGGGATACCTTTATTCCTCTAGTATACCTTGATCATTTGTTATGCATCACATGTTTTAAAAAAGAGTTTAAATATCCCGTGTGTCATCTGTTGCTATGGTGGTCGTCAATGACTGACGTCATTAGCTAATTAAGCACAGCGCCGCCACTTTTGCTATGGGGATTTTGTGCAGGTTTTTCATGAGATCATAAGAAAGGTTTTTTTCGTTATTTTCCTGCAATGTTCTGATGTTGAAAAGTTGATTATGAATTTGATGCCGGATCAGTGACCAATTTAATGGCGGAACCCCTTTGTTCGAAATAATGGTACCACTTTTATGAATAGCCTGTCGGAAAATCAAATCGGCATCAAAGGAACAAAGCATTACGTAATCTATTGCCGCTCCTTTTTATTTCTGGTGGAAGCTCTATAGTCCGAAGGTTCTTTATTCCGACGGTTCTTTAGTCCGAAGGTTCTTTAATCCGACGGTTCTTTATTACGAAAGCAATCCCAGGGCCAGCCGCCATCACTGCCAATTGCATGCATGTTACCCGCTCGCAGCATTGATAAAAGCCAGCCAGGATATTTTACACCGCTTTCAAATCGCAAGATAAAATCATACTATTCTGTAAACAAACTAGAGCTCAAATACACCGTAGAGTGTTGAGTCTCTTACTAGTATATACGGAATGAATAACAGATAAAAATGATGAAAATACCATCAGAATAAAGATAAACGTAAATGTATGCTACGGAAAATATCCAGAAAAAGCAACCATGTTGAACTTCATCGGATATGTATTTAACAATTGATGATTTGACACTGAAACAAATGATGAAAATAAAATTCGGACTATAGAACCCGTTTACCAATTCGGACTAAAGAACACGGTATCTGTTTCGGACTATAGAACCGTTTTGTAATTTCGGACTATAGAAGCTTTTTTAAAATTCGGACTATAGAGCCTATTTCCATATTCGGACTATAGAACCCTTTTTAAAATTCGGACTATAGATCCTATTTTCATATTCGGACTAGAGAACCGTTTTTAAAATTCGGATTAAAGAACCTCTTTTAATATTCGGATTAGGGAACCTTTTTTAAAATTCGGACTATAGAACCTTCGAAATAAAGAAGCGTCGGAATAAAGAACTTTTTAAATTTTTTCGGACTAAAGAACCTCTTTTAAAATTCGGACTAGCGAATGCTATGAACACATGTTCGGACTAGCGAACCTTCGGACTAAAGAACCTTCGGATTATAGAAGCGTCGGATTATAGAGCAGTCCCCCTATCTCTAACCTCCTTGGTTCAATGCATAGGTACCGCGTGAACGTTGTATACAGTGCAGGGCGATCTATTCAAAAATTGTAGTTAATCCGATTATTACGTCACTTCGACAGCGAATTGACTGGCTGTTTTTAGACTTCTGCCCAGTGGTAGCTTCATTTTTATTTTTATTTTTGAATAGGCCTAACAGCAGTTTATGTGATCTTACATGGTAGCATAAAAGAACTCCTGGAAGTGGCAACTTTAATTAGTACGAGGCGCATTGATATGTAAATAGCGTGTTGTTATTAAAATTTGCGCCCTGACTTATGCGGAAATCATATTATGAAGATGGAGGCTGGCTCCATGCGCCGGGCATGTCAAATCACCGCGGTGAGTGTGTATAATCACCTTTCTGTATTATAGGTATAAGCTAGTGTATTTTGCACAGTGTCGACGACCTGTAAATAAATATTGTTTTCCCTGCAATGAATTACGTGTTAATACTCCGTTGGTGAGCGACGGGCGATTGGTATTTCACCGAACGCAAGAAAAGGAGTCCTATCTGATTGGCTAGAAACTGATCGCTAGATTGCTCAATGATAAAGTACAAACTCTGATATAGGAGATGTATTCAATTCCATTTAAATCAATATTCTATTATTGACACAGATAAAGAAAGTTGTATAATGTCTCACTATGGTGCATTGTATTATAGACCTGTGCTTTAATATTCTATATAGCGCGTGGATCTGAGCTGAATGGACTTGGCTTGTTCTTTTCATATGATTATATTTCTCAAACAGTTGAATATATCACATCATTATCGTTGAAAATGCAGTAAACTATGTGTTTAAAGAAAACAGCAATCGCAGCTGAGTGTATTTAATTTCCAGTAAGTGTATTGAAAACAAAACCTGGGTCGAATTTTCTTGTAATGACAACATCATATGGGGTACTGAGCATGTGCAGATCGTAAAAACATGTATGAATGGAAACGCTGCGGTATCTCATATTGTGTAAGTGATATGCTTAGCCTGAGTCGCTCGGCTATCTCGAACAAACACACCATGCGTAGCTGTTGAAGAACGAGTGGATTCGTCGTACTATCACGGCAGTTTTTGACACGAAGATATAGGGATGATGACGCTGTGTTTCGTATACCATTTTGTTATTTAAAAAAAATGGTATGGTATTATATGTACTAGGTGTATAAAATTTGCAATTTACGTGACTTTGAAGTACAGAGCTCTCCGAAATCTAGCACAAGTTGGTGTTGTAACATTCTGATGTGTGACCCCATCTGCGTGGTAGAATTATATTTATATTAACATTGAATTCTAACGGATCAAGTGTAGCAACCCCGATTTATCAGCATTTAAAAGATATGTTAATTAATAAAGATAAATAATCGAGAATACGAATGACAAGTTAACTGTGTAAGCAAGCCTTAAGGGATCCAAAATGAGCGTTTATTGCGTTTCGACAGTATTTTTTGTGGGACATGAGAGCACCTCAGACCTATCGAATTACATTCTGAATACGAAGCATGTCTTTCTGATATCAAATAATTTTCATTTAAAAAAATCACAATATAATACAAATTTTATGACAAATTATAAAAATTTGATATTTTTCAAATTTTGATATATAACAGTCCTCGAAGTAAATTATATAAATCTAATGATATATTCTTAAAGTGTATGTAGCAGGGAGGAAAAGCCGACGGTCAATTGAAAATTTTGACCTTTCATATTGAAGATATGGATTTTTTCCCAAAAAGACCTAATTTTTTGGGGTGTTTTGGGAAAAAAAATCCATATCTTCAATACGAAAGGTCAAAATTTTCAATTGATCGTCGGCTTTTCATCCCACCTACATACACTTTAAGTATAAATCATCAGATTTATAAAGTTTACTTCTAGTACTGTTAAATATCAAAATATCAATTTTTAATGATTTGCCATAAAATGTGTATTAAATTGCGAATTTCAAAAAATCAAAATTATTTGATATCAGAATGACATTCTTCATATTCAGAATGCAATTCGATATGTCTGATGTGCTCTAATGTCCCAAAATAAATACTGTCCAAACGTTCATACCCTAGCCCTTAAGTCTTTAAATATTGCCATGTGATTTCCTAACACGTGATATGTGAACATGTGACCATCAGTCAGCCTTTCCAATATTTGGAAATATTGGTACATGGCTATCACACAGTCGTAGTCAACTGTGCATTTCTTTACCTATTTATAAAATCAATACTTCATGCTGGGAGCCAAGTTATATGTGACCGTACAGCACGAATGAGCCGTAAATGTCCTCAATTGTATTCTGAGTTACAGTGTAAAATGGGCATGAAGGTCATATTCATAGGTATTTCAATTTGGTGCTACGTGTATCTCATTAAATGAGGTACACGTAGCACCAAATTGAGGTACCTATGAATACGACCTTCATGCCCATTTTACACTGTAACTCAGAATACAATTGAGGACATTTACGGCTCATTCGTGCTGTACGGTCACATATTCTGTCTGATCAGTGAATATTGATGTTTTTTTCACGTGAGACATGAATTACAAACACACAGACGAATACGGCGCCATGATGGAAGGTCAGGTGAGATGTCAAAGGTTTTTGTGAATTCAGATATACTTGATGATTTCGTACCTTGCATCTGTCAGGCATCGTATTATTGACAACAAGTCCTAATTTCGACATTTTTATTGCAAAAAGTCATTCCCATATAGTAGACTTTCTTTGAAAAACATATCACTGATGCCTGATGGGAAATACCTGTCCGCCATTTTCATAAACCGGGTCGTTTGCGCCCTGATGAATTGCCAGCGCGCTATACTCTCTTTGAACAGGAAGAGTTCGCAAAACTAATGGCGTCGTTATTTGCCAACCTTAATTAAAATAATCAGGGGTCGAATATGAATTATTCTTCCATACTGCAGTTACTGTCCGTTTTCCTATACACAATACACAGTGCTCTTTCTCATTGACGCGTGACCTTTACAAATAGCCCTACGTTAACAGTATGGGGATATGACTAGTTAACGTCGCTGTGTGAAAAATAACCGGCCAATATTAAAAGTACTCTTCTAAAGTTCTAGAAAATATAGTTTTTAACATGTCCTAAATTTTAGCTAATTTAGATGTTTGGAAATATTCGTACTTTGGTGTTTTAGTTAATGTTATAGGTAATAGTACATTGCCTAGTTAACGTCGCTGTGTGAAAAATAACCGGCCAATATTAAAAGTACTCTTCTAAAATTCTAGACAATATAGTTTTGTAACATGTCCTAAATTTTTAGCTAATTTAGGTGTTTGGAGAGGGTCGTACTTTTGTGTTTTAGGAAGGACATGTAAACGACAGATAACACCAAAAATATGAAGAAATTATTTCCAAACCGTGTTAAGTCAAAAATCATTATGTTGCTCATTTTCAAGAATGCTGGTTTACAAAAAGCACGGCATTGTCTGATTTCGTGAACAAAGCCACACATAACATTGTTTCCTTTCGTTTCCTTTATACGATTATAAAGGAAACGAAAGGAAACAATGTTATGTGTGGCTTTGTTCACGAAATCAGACAATGTCGTGCTTTTTTGTGAATACCAGCTTTATTGCGATATCGCACATGAAAACAGTCACTTGTGCACAACCAGAGAAGATCCGAATTAATCAGTTGAGCTGTTTCAATGAGTGTTATCTTTGGTTTAATAGCTTTTAATGGGGTTAAGTCCTGCAAAGGTCGAGATGAATTCTACTGTAGACATGACTGCATCATGCACGGATCGACAATCTGGTCTCATTTTCTAACTAGCAAACCAGCCGGATTTGCCATTCGGGTTGCGTGCTTAATAGAACAACCGTGAATTTAGTGTCACCCCCTTGATGGTAGGCTAGGCTACCCAGCAAACACAAAAACGTTTTAAAAACGTTTTAAATAAGTTATATTTTGGCTTTTGGTTTAGGTAAAAACGTTTTAATAACATTAAAATGTCGGGTTGTATAAAGGTCATGATAACATTTTAAAACGTTTTGTATGAAAACACACTACAACAATATTTTTTAAATGTTTTCAAAAAATGTTATTGTAAACTATTTTTGCAAACATTTTTACCAAATATTTTGTCAATACTTAAATAACGTTATGTTAAAATATTTGAACCCTGCAAACACAAAAATGTTCTTAAAATGTTTTTTTTAATAACATTTAAATGTCGGGTTGTATAAAGGTCATGAAAACGTTTTTAAAACGTTATTGCAAATATTTTGGGCAAACATTTTTCACAAAATATTTTTCAACCCCAAAATAACATTCTGTTTAGAATGTTTTGTATCAAGTTTTCAAGAATGTTTTTGGAAAGTTATTAAAACGATTTTATACCCTTTATATAACCCGACATTTAAACGTTTTCTGTAAAACATTTTTTGTTTGCTGAGCAGTAGATTATCAAAAATGTTTTTTAAGGTTATGAAAACGTTTTATACTCTTAATATACCCTTTATATAACCCGACATTTAAACGTTTTCTGACAACCTTTTTAACCTTTTGCGAATGATGTCGAAAACGTTTTGTGTTTGCTGGGTATTGTGACAAAATACTAGTAGGCCTACTCATAATTTTTTTATTTTCGACTTTCCCAGTGAAAGTGGGGTTTAACACAACCACGATGAAAACTACCAATGTTGACCAGTACTACCAGGAGATCAGTCGGCCTTATGAGCAGGGTTTTGTGATGCAACAGTTTCAAAAGATACCTGGTGTACAGAGCCAAGCTGGGTTTACATCAGTTGCTGTGCCTTACCAGGCTATTCTACAAAGACCTGTCAATGTGTAAGTAGGAACTAATGACATGTGTAATGCGTCAGGGGCATAGCCAGCAGTTTGGAGTATTTTTTTTTTGGGGGGGGGGGATAATTTCAGGGGTGAAATTGGATATAGTCAAAAATTGTCTTAAATATCACAGGGTGGAGAGGTAGCATCATGAGCATGGGGATGTTCAACCGAGAGTGGGGCATCTGCTTCCTTGCTATGCCAATGAAGCTATATGGAGATCAGATTGGGTTGTTATTCATGGCAACCATAATAGTGTACAGGGAGCCTCGCATAGCTCTGTTTGTAATGGTATACCAGATTGGATATTGTTGCTGAAATGTCTGAGTGAAATAGAGCAATAATTATTATAAATTTGCATTTTTATGTAAATTTCAGATCAACACATGAACGATGGCAGCTGAAAATAGAGAAAAGTTCCCTGGAGTTTCAGACATTTGTTAATTGGGAACCAACTCAAGAACTAGCAGATAATACTACAGAAATACAGCAAAAGGTATGGTTAGACATTAAATTTAAGTGGAGAACACTTAGTGCTATATGCCATTAATATACATCATTCATGTTATATACTTGATTTAATTGGTAATAAGCAAAACTCATAACATCATGTATTTGATAATATATATTTAATAATATATAAAATTGAATACATGAATACAAAAGCCACCTAAGTCCATAGGAAGTGATTTTGAGAGAAAAACCTGTGCATCATTTTAATTCCTTCAGTTAGATTTACCTGGTCAATATGGTAAGTTTTACGTGCAAATGAGTGGATTAACCTGTATTAGGTATGACGATTAGCATTTCAGGGACTTCGTGGGGTTCATTTTAAATTTTGGACATAGGTGGTTTTTGAATCATATACAAAGACAACAATGTTAGAATGAGATTACCACTAGTAAGATAATACAAAATAAAGCACACAGGTATGTATAATGTTGATAAGCATTCTGCCATGTAATATAAACCACACACTTTCCTTTATTAAACCCATTTTTTGTTCAAAAGTCACTCTCTAGCAATGAATGTGTTACAAGTGGACTTTTATACATAATGGATTTCAATCAATGTGTTACAAGACTCAAATCATGGAATTGGGTGATTCTTTCATACATGCTATTTTTCACATGCTTTTAAATAGACACAGAGAATGAATTTGAGTTGTTCTTTCATACATATGACAGGCCTATGTATAGCAACAATTTCCCATGCTTAACTCAATTTGGCCAAAGTATGGACTTAGGTGGCCTTTGTATTCATATATTCAATTGTTTGTATCTTTGTCTAATACACGTACAGATTATGGAGATTGCTGCCCAAAATGGAAGGCTAATATGCATAGAAGCTACAGGTTCCGAGCAAAATCAACAAAAATTCTTAGGTGGAGGCAATGGAAGTAAGATTGATTCATAAATTTAATCTAGTTCTCTAAAATATATTCGTGAACTACCCATTGCATTTTTTAAAGCAGCATAATGAGGCCTTAATTCAAAATATTCATCAATTGATTCATGTGCACTTGCCTCTCACACTGGTTTGATTCCCAGAGGTGTGTATAAAACTAAGACCTAAGATGTGCAAAGCTAAGACTTACAAAACTAAGTCAGGTCTGCAAAACAGACCTGCAAAATTAAGACTTACAAAACTTCCCTATTTATGACTGTCATTGCGTGTTGTTCCCTGGATATGCATAATGCTAGGTTTTCCTTCTTACTTTTTACTCTTCCATGATCTTTTCCAGTTCTCCTCATTGTGCTGTAGCTACATTAAATTATGCTTCACAAGAGCTCTTTGAGGTATTTTCCTCTTGATCTAAAACTCTCATAAAATGAATTGCCAGAATCCAAAATGGATTCTTGCAAGGTGTAACAAAATTTTTCCCCTGGAATCATCCATTATTTTACTCACACATTGCCAATAATCTTAAAAGTTGCCTAACCTCACTCATGATACTTTTCCCTCCTCGTCTGCCATTACAGTTGCTGGTGTGGACCTGTTTTTCAACATGCCCCTTCATCCCAACCCTACCAGATATGCGTACCAAGCTATCAATGTTCCCGTAACATTCAAGACGAAGACTTTCCCCTCACCAATCACTAAAATGGAAACAGATGTAATAGGACAATTCACTACATTCCTAAACCAAGGTTGGAAACTTGTGGAGATCAATTTTGATGTGACCCAAGTGATAAAAGGTAAGTGTGAAGACACGTACCCCCAGCTCTGCGTACCCCCAATTAAGTTACATTCTGCGTTGTCCACCAACCGGTGATCCTATACCTTGGTCAAACAATGAACAACTCACTTTGTATTTGGTATCCTTGGTGTACTTCAGTAATGTCCTAATTTTCTAATTAGAGCATTGTAAATAAATTCTGAGGCTACTTTTGCACAAGTTGCCAATAAATATATACTGTCATGCTTTATTATGTCTTTTCCACTTCTACCATCAATCATTGTAGTAATATTTATATATTGGGGTAGTGGAGATGTGCTCTAAACTCACAATTCACATGCCTGTGCAAACTTGGTAAACTTACCCCTTATTGTGTTCTTTTCCATACCATCATTTTTCCTTTTCTTCGATATATATCTTTCCTCCTTCCTAACCAGTCCAAGCTATATGCTTTTGTATTTAGTCAAACATATTAGAAAAATAACATAAATACAAGTATATATAACAGTCAAAATAGACAATGATTCGAAAGCAGGTGATATTCTTACTTTCTCTCTTCCCCCATGTTGTTTTTCATTGACCAGGGTAAAAAATAACTCCACATTCTACCTTTTATTCTTTGTGGGAAGCCCTATATAGATTTTCCAAACGCAGTTAAACAAACGTATAGCCTATGTTTTATTTTCCCATTAACTTTCAGCTGGATTTACAACAGTACGTGGTGCACATAATTCCATCTGGTTCTTTGAGAAAGAAGCTAGTAGACTTAATGATAACATACCAGTGTGGCAAGGCTGTGTAGTGGAATATATGCATAAAATAACAGTAAGTGTAGTAATGCTTAGTGGTGTGTAGGGGTGTGGGAGGTGCAGTTTCATAGTAGATACCAGGGACAGTTATTTCATTGAAAATAACAAGATGTAGGTTTTGTTATTTTAGATTAGTCTAATACCATTTAAAAAAATTAGGCAACTGCAAGTGCTTGGCTTTTAGTGTGATGGCTTGTAGTAAAGTGTAAAAAGACCATGGATTGCTTTTGAAAAGTCCTAAATCCATTGCTTAAAAAAACCTCTTTTGCAAAGCAATCAAGTATTTTGGTTTAAGCTCCCTTAGTAAGTATAAGATCCATTGAAAACAAACATGTAATGTGTCCGTAATCAAGTAATTTTTGCTTTCATACTCTAAAAAACCCGTGACCCAACATGATTAAATCAGGCTCATGTACAACAATTGAGAGTTAATTATCATCTTACTCTACATGAATCAAGGAACATTTTAATATTCTGTGCATGAGATATTGGCCATTTGACCTTATTTACTCTATTATTCTAACTAACTTACTTACTTGCTTGCTTGCTTGCTTGCTTACTTACTTACTACTTACTTACTTACTTACTTACTTACTTACTTACTTATTTACTTACTTACTTTTTTCTTCTTTATGGTCGGGCCTAATTTTAGGCTAGGCTGGGGTACACCAATCAAACAATTTTTTAGGTCTTACTTACTTACTTATGACCCCCTGAGTGGTGTCAAATGAAAGAACAAACAGTCAAAAAATAAGAAAAAGATAATTTTCTAACCGGGGTGACACTATTCATAAGACCCGGGTCAATGTTCATATTTTGGGTCCCTTTCATATCTCAAAATGCCAAGAAGGTATGACCCCCGAGTAGTGTCAAATGAAAGTGAAAAAGTAAAGAATATGATAAAATATTTTCCTCACCGGGGGTGAGACTCCTCATAAGACCCGGCTCAATAGTCCTGTTTTGGGTCCTTTTCATAGACATCGAAATGCTAAGAAGATATGACCCCGGGTGGTGCCAAATGAAAGAGAAAACAGGACAGAATGTAATTATTCCCGACCGCGGTGACACTCCTGATGTCCCAAATAGGTAACAGTGGTATACTCATGGTTCAGTTATATGGTGCAGTAACCGCTCTAGTTAAGTTTTGGCCCGACTGTGACCTTTGACCCCTCATTGGAACCACAGGAGGCATAGAAAAAAATAGAACCAATCAAATTCTTATCATCTATTAGGTTGAGGATGCTTAAAAAATTTGGTTCCACTAATGTAGGAAAATAAAATCCCAAACCCATAGCGCCATGCACTATTGCATTAATGTAATTATTGAAATAATGTTTAAAACAAGCAAAATAAAACTATTCTACATTATGACGAATTTGCCTGTCTCTACTGTTGACATATTATGGTATATTTTTCATTTGCTCAACAGGCATCATTTGGGGGTACCTATGCTAAAACAGGTTGGAATGAAGTTCTCACACAGATGGGTCAGAAAGGCTGGGAGTTGGCATGTATCATGGAGACCCCAGAAAAGATTGTGTCATCATTTGGTTCAACCACAGTGAAACTCCTGCTGTTCTTTCAGAGACACATACTTTCCCAACCACAGGGAGTTGGAGCTTCTGCAGGGTATCCCCCTTCTGGCACTCCTCCTGCTGGACCTGGTACAGCTGGTTATCCCCCTTCTGGTGGTGCATCCAATTATCCTCCAACTGGACCTGGTGCTGCCACAGAACCCCATCCCCCATCATATAATTAGGCCGTTAATCTATCAGCCTTAAGTTCAGAGAGAGGGGAACCCACACCGCCAGGATTTAAGTAGGTACAAAATTAGTCCATCAGATTTGGTTAAATATACATAAATATAATGTACATATTGCATGGTATATATTATATCATGAGTGCACATTATGTAATATATGAATGAATACATGTCAGAAATGTGCATATGTAATATGCATCTTGATATTACATCATGATAGCACTTTAAATATACAATCTTGATATCAATAATGTTGAATACAAATTTCTCTTAGAACCTGTACATTTTAAAAATTTCAGATAGAGGTATATCACATGGGTTTGAATTTGATGGAGTTTCTTCAAAATACCATAGATAATTATGCAACGTAATGTTAAATTCTAATTAAGAAATAAAGGGTAATGTATTATCCTTTACCATGTTTACATCCAAATAATGTGTCCGAGGCATTAAAAACGTAAATAATGAGTGAGGCGCAGCCGAACCCATTATTTAAACGTTTTTACTGCCGAGGACACATTATTTGCGTGTAAAGGCTAATGCTGCACCCTTTATTTCTATTCTATTACCAGAAAATAGTGCGATTTAAAGAGAAAATATCATTTTTTGGCACAAATATTTTAAGTTGTTTACTTCAAGGTGGAGCGCGTACGCGTAAGTGATAGCGAGTATCGCGGAAATATTGCACGCGTAACCAAGCGTAATGCTGTGCGTAGAATGTTTTACGGCGCTTGACCCAATATTGCAGAATAATGGGCTCTCACGTGACGTGTTTTAACAAATCACAGTGCGCGATTTTGAATAATGGGTCGTAAGAGTAATATAATCTATAATGCAATGCTGATGTATTAAAAGTCTTTAGACGCATGAATTGGCTAGTTTTCAGCTTTACGCCAAAAATAATGATGTCGCCCATGTTATATGAGAAGATAGATGTACGACATTATTCTCATTCTTAAACACTTCAATTCAAATAAAGATATTAATCATAAGTATACCAAATTTTAAACAAATTAAATCGTACCTTTTACAAAGGAAATGCCTAGGGCTTACAAAGCGAACTGTCCTGTTGTTGCTATGTGCCTCCGATTGGTTCAAATAGTGAATACATTTATCGCATATATGCGCATGCCTGGAACTGTGTTATATCGTTATAAGACATTTTAAGAGACCTTGTGTATAAAAATCAAAGATGTGGTGGCAGACTTCAAAAATCGATTTTCTTTATACATTGCACATGGTTAGACATTGAGTCAACATGTATAAATTTGGTTACAATTTTACCTCTTCATCTATGGTTACCATGGTAACGGCCAAAATATGAATTGACCCAATTTTCACTATTTTTACCCTTTTCACAACTGGAAAAATGCTTAAATATTAGGTCATATTTCTGTATGAAGAACGTGAATTAAAATAATCTTCTCCCATACAATGAAGTATCCATCCTTGTCCTTTCCAAAAATGAAGTTAATTAATTAATTAATTAATTAAACAATTAATTATTTCAATATGGTAGATACCATTTTGTAAAATAGGGTGTTTTTCATTAATTTAATTATGAAAAAATGATCTTTTAAAAATGACGTAACCTCCAAAGTGGTGCTTTTTTAAATTATTTTTTGCAGGGTAGGTAGATAAGGTATTGGTCTACCTATCTATAGAAAAAAAGTTCTGGTAATTGTTTTACTGGAGAGCAGTGTTGCCAGAAACTTTGAACTTTTAGGATTGTTGACATTATAAGGTAGTGTGGAAAAATATGGATTTTGAGCATTTACTTTCACTGAAAATCCTGATTAGAGTTGATAATGTACCAAAAGAAATTGGCATCAATACACCGTAAAGTGAGACACGATTTGATAATATTTTAATGACAGTGTTGCCAGAAAAACGTCTCTCAGTGAAGCTGTTGCTCATCTTGTTATTTCCTATCATACAGCTATGCTGAAAAACGGCCAAATAGACCAGGTTAAAAATGAGCTAGGTCCCACACATGAAAGGAGAAACTGAGGAACAAGAATGTATAAGGTAAAAATCCTGTATCCTGAAAACTTTCCTGTGAGGGCGCTTTTTTTCAAAATGGCTGCCAAAATCCAATGAAAAGCAATTATGCTCTTAAAATAGGCGGATAAAAGATAGAATTTGTTAGATTATGGATTTGTATTTATGAAAGTAATGTATAAATAAGTCGGTATATTAATAAGAAGGTACCAGGAGGTCACAGTTGGGGACGCTTTTCAAAATGGCCACCAAAATTCAAAGAAAAGCATTATACGGTTACCATAGTCAATTATGAGGTATAATTGACCAGATTTTAGTTTAAGTATTGATGACAGTAATGTAACGCTAAATTAAGATTTCAATAGGTAGCTACCAGGAGGTCACAGTTGAGGACGCTTTCAAAATGGCTGCCAAATCCAATGAAAAGCTTATATATATGGTACACCGTCACTTAAAGGGGTACTACACCCCTGGCCAATTTTGTGCCTATTTTTGCATTTTTCTCAAAAATTATAGCGCATTTGTGACAGGTAAGATATGTATATTATATGGGCAAAGACTACAACTACTGCACTGAAAATTCAGCAACTCAAGGCAAGTACTTATTGATTTATTGATCAAATATTGGTTTTCCCTCATTTTTGACTGTAACTCCACAACTGTTGTCTGTGCTGAAATAAAATTTCCAGTGTAGTAGTTGTAGTCCTTGCCCCTATAATATACATATCTTACTTGTCACCAATGCGCTATAATTTTTGAGAAAAAGGCAAAAATAGGCACAAAATTGAGCAGGGGTGTAGTACCCCCTTAAGGTTGGTCTGAACCCTGGAATTATGAAAACTTTCGGGCCTCATAACTGCTAAATTATTAGTCTAAAGAATATAAAAGTATACATTTTAGAATGGAAATGACTTGATGAATTCATCTGTGAGGTCCAATTTGGGCCAAAATGCTCATTTTTGGAGAAAATCCCGAAAAACGGTTTTTTTGGCCCAAATTTTTTCGTGCAACGTAACAAAAAAGTTGTTTGGCCAAAAAAATTTATATCTAGGGACCGTTTTTTTATTTTTTTGAATTTTGACCAACTTTGAGAAATTTGCTCCAAAAATGGTCAAAAAATGCAAAATTTTCAAAAAAATCATAAAAAAGCCTGATTTTCGCCCAAATTTCAAATATTTTTGGTGAAGTTGGTCAAAATTCAAAAAAATGAAAAAACGGTCCCTAGATATTTTTATCTAGTTTTCAAAAATTAATAAAAATTTTTTTTTGGCCAAACAATTTTTTTGTTACGTTGCACAAAAATTTGGGCCAAAAACCCGTTTTTGGGATTTTCTCCAAAATGAGCATTTTGGCCCAAATTGGACCTCACAGATGAATTCATCAAGTCATTTCCATTCTAAAAATGTATACTTTTATATTCTTTAGACTAGTAATTTAGCAGTTATGAGGTCCGAAAGTTGTCATAATTCCAGGGTTCAGACCAACCTTAAGAGGCATAATTGAACTGAATTTGGATTAATATTTATCAAAGTACAGTATAATCAGCCACAAAGCCTCAGATAATGTTATTGAAAAAATATTTGAAACATTGAAATAGTTGTCTTTGATGTAATCGTAGTCTTCAATCATTGTCACCTCTAAGTTATCGTTTTGAGGGTGCAAAAGAACGAGTCACCAAGTCAAGATGACCACTAAAATGTCCACAGGAATAATTTATGTTCACAAAGGGCAACATATTAACTAAATATACTGCACTAAGAAAGTATCCTTACCCCAGGGGGCCACTCAACTTTGGAAGCGACGGTATGTGCCTGTCAACCCTCTTTTAAAGTCGACTAATACCCGATGACCCCCTTTTTTTTAAAGTCATACCCAATGCCCCCCCTTTTTTTAAAAGTCATACCCGATGACCCCCCTTTTTGGTTGCGGCTACCCAATGCCCCCCTTTTTTCTAGAAGAACGTCATCAAAATGCAACAAAATAATGTCAAAACTTTCAAATTTTGCTCCATTTTTTTCAAACATTTCTACCCGATGACCCATTTTTTGAAATCTTATACTCAATGACCCCCTTTTTTCAAAATATTATACCCAATGACCTCAATTGAATAGACGAAGGTCCAGTTTTAAAAGTGACAAATTAATTTGCCTATACGATGTGCAAAAAGATTCCAACAAGCGCAACAAAGAGACTACACAGTTTCTTCGATGAAGCTTTATTTTAAAGCAATATTTATTTCAGTTTTTACTTCTCTGTACTTTTCATAACTTGTTTCAGTTTTCTTTTGTTCCTTTTCTTTTAAATCAAAGGCACACACAAATTAGCCATTTACCACTCTCAAACCAGATGTCTAGTCCGTGTTGTTTTGAATAGGCCAGTGTGTCACTTTTTAACTTTGCTGAAGTCACAGCAGAGGCAACTGGCATTGCATGTGCGGTTGACCCGATGACTTTAGTCAGGACATTTACACCTACCAGTCATGTATGAGGATTTCGCTTTTGCCAGTAGGCCTATATGCAAGACAATTGATCATTGTTGCATTTTTCCTTGACATAAAGCATCAAGTATGTTGAGAGACAAACAAGAGGTATGACAATAATGACATCCAAAGTTATCGCCATGTAGGTAATCACAGTTGTCTTGTGATTTCAACAGTTTCTTTACCAACATCGAGAACAAAGCAGTGTATTGGTGTCAAAGAAGGAAAAGGTTTTAGCAGACTCAAAGTGCAGCTATCTTCTTTTCAGAGAATGCAACGTTTTCACAAAAGAAGATATATATGACCTATATGCCGCTTTGATTTCAGATAGGCTAGATAATGAAGAATAATTTTCTTAATGTAGTGATATCGATGTGAGTGATCTTGAAGATAAACACACAATATCAAAGACAACTATTGAATGATTCATCAAAGACAACTATTACATTCTCTTATCAAAGACAACTTTCTTTCTTAACACTTTTATCTGTGGCTTTGTGGCTGATATCATGCAGCTCTTTTTGGTGGCCATTTTGAAAGGCAACCTCAACTGTGACCCCCGGTATCTTCCTATTATTACATTGACTTAATTTTACTGTACTGGGATCAATATTAATTCAAGATCTGGTCAATTATACCTCTTTTTAAGTAACTATTTTAAGTTTAACTGTGTACTATGTTGGTCCGACATTTTGAAAAGTGCCCTCAGCTGTGACCTCCTGGCACCTTCCTATTAATATCTTGACGTATATTTACATTACTGCTATCAATGCTTAACCAAAATCTGGTCAAGCATATACAGTGGCGTAGCACCAGTTATCATATGGGAGGCACCAACCAATATGGGTGGCAGTCCGTTTTTTGGATTCTTAAAATTCAGATCGATTGGGGGCCATGTAACCCCGTGCCCCTATGACGTTACGCCACTGCAATCATACCTCATAAGTGACTATTTTAACCATATATATGCTTTTCATTGGATTTTGGCGGCCATTTTGAAAAGCGTTCCCAACTGTGACCTGTTGGTACCATTCTATTAATACCTTGACATAGTTAGACATTACTTTCATCAATACAAATCCGAAATCTAGTCACTTTTATCTTTTATGCGACCTTTTTAAACGTATAGTAGCTTTTCATTGGATTTTGGCAGCCATTTTGAATAAAGCGCCCTCACAGGAAGTTCTCAGGATACATGGTTTTTATTTTTACCTCATAAATTCTTGTTGCTCATGAAAAACTGGTCCAGAAAAACTATGTGAGAATGTTTCCTTTCATGTGTGGTAACATTTTTAACCTGGTCTAACTCTTATTTTATGGAAAAATACCTATCTTTATGGCAACACTGTTTGTCTATATTAAAATTACCATAACTTTTTTTTATTTATTTGGGTACAGTACTATCTAGTCCAGCCACACTGAAAAATATAACATATAAAAAGCACCACTTTGGGGTTACAGCTCATTGAATATTGCTATATTTCAGAAAGTCAAAAATTACGAAAAACACCCCTATTTGAAACAATGGAATATCCCAAGTAGGACAGACTGTTTGTTAAAACAACTGTATTTTTTGAAAGCTTAGATGTTGCCAATTATGTCGCGGAACTCTCAAGGTTTACTTCTATTTTTCCTTTATATGGTGAATCCTGAAACTTGGTATTTTTTTAGCCTTGTAAAAGTGCCAAAATAGTCCAAAACCGGTCATTTTGATGTTTTGGCCGTTGCTATGGTAACGAAGGTGCAGTGATGAAATAATTTTGATTTTTGTAGACTTTGACCAAAGTTGCATCCTGATATAAAGTAAGAAGAAATTCCATTTTTTGAAGTCTGCCAACTATTTTTTATTTTCTTTGATTGGTACGCAATACTACTCTTAAATGAACCAATAGATTGCAGGAACTTCTCAAGTGTTTAAGATTAAGACCTATATACCTAGCAAACAGAAAAAACACTTTGCACAGTATTTTTGTGGGACGTGAGAGCATATCAGACACACCAAATTGCATCCTGAATACGAGGAATGTCCTTCTGAATTTTAATTTTTTTCGCGAGAACCAAATTTTATGGGAAATTATTCAATATTAATATTTATGACATTTAACAGTCCTCGAAGTAAACTTTATAAATCTAATGATATGTACTTAAAGTATATGTAGCTGGGAGGAAAAGCCATCCATCATTTCAAAATTGTGACCATTAGTATTGCAGATAATACATTTCCCCAAAGACCTAAAAATATTAGGTTTTTTTGAGGAAAAAATATTTTCAATTTGAAAAGATTAACATTTTGAAATGAAGGACGGCTTTTCTCCCCAGCTATATACATTTTAAGTACATATTTACTTCAAGGACTAAATATCAATGATAATAATAATTTTAATAATTTGCCATAAAATTTGTATTATATTGCGAATTAAAAAAAATCCAAATTATTTGATATCAGAAGAACATTCCTCGTATTCAGGATGCAATATTTGATATATCTGATGTGCTCTCACGTCCCACAAAATACTGTGCAAACGGTTGCGACCTGGTTCCTTATATTTTATATTGAACTGAAATACACTAAATATTATGTTCAAAATTAATTACCAAAATTAATAAATGTGAACTTATAAATATATAGATGTTACAATGGTATTGTCTTTATTTCTTGATGAGAACATTTATTATTACTTAAATATATATGATACAAAAGATATTTCTTTCTATGAATGAGAAGTGACTAATATTTTGACAGGGACAATCACTATACAAAATTCTCAAACCATACGGAATAATAGATTCCAAAAGTCTGAGGTAATTGGCATTGGGCCTCGAACGTTGCCCGAAGGAACAGAAAGCAGATAATTCCTAACAACACAAAAGAAGTACAACACGTGTGACTCCAAATGTTTGTGGAACAATAGGAGCTGATAGAATGAAAAGCTGAAACACGGGGCGGGGGACTAAAGAAAGGAAAACCCACACAATTTAGAATACAATACTCAAAACAAATGTAGCGTAGTCATAAACTAGTACATTTTAGCTATTGGATTGATCATGATAATGTCATAATAAATGCGTTTCCATTTAAGGGCTCTGGTAATAACGTTTTCACGTATTTTTTGTGGGACATGAGAGCACATCAGACATATCAAATTGCATTCTGAATACGAGGAATGCCCTTCTGATATCAAATAATTTAGATTTTTTGAAATTGGCGATATAATACAAATTATTAAAGATTGATATTTTGCGATGATCATTTGAAAATGTTGACATTTCGTATTGAAGATACACATTTTTTAGGTATTGAATGCCAAAAATATCAATTTTCAATAATTTGCCATAAAATTTGTATTATATCGGGAATAAAAAAAAAATCAAAATTATTTGATATCAGAAGGACATTCCTCGTATTCAGAATGTAATTCGACATGTCTGATGTGTTCTCATGTTCCACAAATGCAAACGTTGCTATCAGAGCCCTTGATGCAAACTAGCCTCGCCAAAACTTGATCAACTATTTATGTTGTTGATTAAAGGCCCATTCATCCGGACGATCGCACCAGATTTTGGTACCTTTGTCATTGTCATAGATCTGCTAACATAGCCTGCTAGTGATTCAGCCGAAACCCATCTATTTAAGACAAAATAAGGCATTTACACGAATTTGTAATTATTATACTGACAGTATATAAATTAGCTACATGTATTTGAATGGGAATTCAACTTCATTTGAATGGGGCAACAACTTTCTGTTGTTTTCTTCGTTTTGTGCCAAATTTATTTTTTTACACTTGCGCTGCGATCACTGAGTGAATGGGACTTTTAAATGATATTAAAAGCAGGAAGCGTAAAATGGGACTCTTGCCAATTAATTATGCTAGGTCCTCTCCAATATTCCACTAGCTCACTCTTGTGCAACAATGTTTAGCACATTACTCATTATCACCATTTTATTACGTGGCTGTAATACTAATCAGCATTCAGCGTGACCGATTTTCAAGCAATTAGTAAAGTGCGCTCGTGATATTACGCCCTGACCCAAATCTAGTTTTCATGCGTCCTTCTGAACTCTGAATTGGATTCAATTACCTGATCAGTCAAGTATCAAAATGCGTTACTATTCGGTCACTAGTTACGTTGTTGGCACATTGGCGAAACATGCAATTTTATTGATGTTTCTAAACGCAACTCCAAGTCGTCAATTTTCGGTATGAAAAAGAAATTGAAACCGAGGGTTGAGAACCAAAAAGCCTTTTTCACTTTTCGAGGTTTGGTACCAAAATAATCACCAACACCATGAACACCCACAGATACTTTAAAACCATCAAGCTTTAACCCAATCAAACTTCATATTGCAGATATGCGGTTGAGAGCCAGAATGCTTTTTACAGTTTAGCCAGAAAACCTCAACTCTGAGTTAACGCTTCGCTTTCGGGCCTGAACTCAATTTGGTAAAACAGTGAGAGAAGGCTTTGTGACATACACACTCCCTCATTTCGAATTATACGTTTTTTTATTTGGTTTCTCTTTTATTCAGTAACCGAAAATCAAGGGATTAAAAAGTGGAGATGAATTGGACTGAAATCATAACACTATTGTGCTGGGAGGACACAGTATGGTATATAACCATAGGTATATAATGGCATATTGTACTAAGCATAATTATGTAGTAGATAAAGGGTGAGAAACAGACCATTACCATAGATAATCGGTGTCTTGGTGAGGTATGGTGAGCATGTTAGTCGCTCGGAAGGCGAGACCCCGAACAACAAGACACCGATTATATATGGTAATGGTCTGTTTTGAACCATTTATCGTACATATACGGTGAGCCAAAATTAACGAATTTGTTGTTATGGTTTATTCATTTTCCAAAAGACAAACTGGAAAAGCTGATATGATTATCTTGTGTAAGTTTAGGGTTTTCCAAATATAAAAACACACCGAGACAGTGTAATATTCTTCCCGTATTCTTCCTGCGTTCGAGTCTATGAGTCTTATCTAGTGTCAATTGCAAGTGATTTAATCAAATCAATACAGCATTGATTTTAACGGGAGATTCTATTCAATTCACTTGTGGTCCTGTCCCACTCGATAGCCTTATTAATTCTTTATACATATTCGTAATATTAATAATGAATATGTAAATAGTTCAATGGTCAAATTACCAAAGTGGGTGTGTTTTACCTAGACATGACGGTAACTCATTTAACACCATAGAATTTATATTTATCTTTAATATATTCATATCTTTTATTGCATATAAACCACAGTAAAATACAATATATATAATACGAGCGGAGCATAGTAATGCAATAAATACGCAACAATGAAAAAGACGAATAAAATGATGAGAAACCAATATTAATATGGTTGGGACAATTGCCAGATACCTCAGCAAATCGGCAAGCCATTATCGCTGCAAAATAGTGCGAGCGCGCTGCTTCCAGATAATATTTGAGCCAATGGCTGCGCTAATTATCCCGGGATAACATGTTTATCTCGGGATAATTTTCAAAAAAAATGTTACCTGTCACCCATGAGGCTTCGTAGTTAAAAATTACTTCACCGAAATTTGTGACAACCCCAATTACCCAGCCCCCCTTAATATTTAATGGTGCGTCCCTAAGATTTCCATTTCATTAACTTTTAACCCTTCATAACTCAAGTCACAATGCGTAACTTACGAATACCCAATACTAGACAAAACTTTACAAACGGGGTCCTTGTAGTAAAATAATGAATGGTACCGTTCATAAGTAAGTTTAGTGATATGGAACCTAGGGAGCGATCGTTATTTACGACAGAGGGGATGGGCATTTTGAGGGGGGAACCCGATTTTTTGGGGGGGTCTTGAGGGAACGCAAATTTTTTAGAAGTTTTAGAAGTTTTAAATGGAGAAATTCTGGAAAACAAGGGGTTAATCCGAAAATTTTGAGCAGACGCGAGGGGGGAACGCGATTTTTTTGTCGATATTTTTTCTAAAATGCCCATTCCCCCCTTCCGTAAATAACGATCTGTCCCTTACGACTCGTCGTAGGTTACGAACGATTTAGAGACTTACGAAGCTTCGTAAAGTTGAGTGAAATGGACCCCATATTTGTCAAATAGTCCGGCCCGGGGAAGTTTGTGATCCATAATGGGTATGACTTACACTACTTTTACAGTCCTGATTGATAGGTGTGTGTTAAATTTGTTATTCATTGCAAGAATGTGATATTCGCGTTAGACAAAAGGTGATATGGTGTTTACACACAGTAACTCGTGTAATGCTAGGGGCACTATGCCGGGTCTGGAATGAGGAATGAGTTAGCAAGTCAGAATTCGAACTGATCGATATCCAATTAATTTAACACGATCGCAGCACAAATGATAGTGTCAAACGATATGGGTTCTGCTTGAAGTATAGACTTTGTCAAAAAGACCAAGTTTAAGATGGCAATAATTTCCAGGGTAGAAGTATTTCGGCTATTGTTTGTTTTAATCTATTCTGGAATACATTCCAATCACGCTGATAAACAAATACAAACATCATTTTGACGAATGCTTGTGGGCGATGCCACAGTGAAAGCTAGTGAAAGTGCGTCTATGTGTACATGGACATGCACCTGTCAAAAGCTTCAACAGGAGATTCAACCAATATAGGGTTATAACTGAAGATGAATATACGTTGTAGAATCTACAATCGGTTCATTTACACACAGTTTTAAATTGTTTTATTGAAAACTAGTGTATTGTTATCCTAAAATATTTTGATTTGGTCCAGCCTAAAGAACTTAAAAAATGTTGGCGCTTCGTGATTAACAGCCCCAGTGACGTAGCCAGGGGGAGCTGGGGAATCCCCCAGAAATGATCAGGGATGAAAATAGGGACGGTAAATCGTAAAGTGAAAATGGGACAAGAATGGGACAAGAAAGTGGCAAATGGGGACAGAAATCGGATTCGCCCCTCACACTAAAAGGCTCAGCTTCATTTCCCCAACTTACTCCAAAAAGTTGAGATTTTTATACCATAAACCTATGTTTCTGTGCATACATTTTTTTGCAGGTTCGAACATCATTTTGACAAAGACAACGTCCAATTTGTATTTTCTGCCTCTCGACAGACACAGATTAAAACACAGTTGCTGGGAAGAGGGGACACCGTAATGCAAGTATTTATGCGTATTCAACTCGCAAATTCAATGTTCCAACCTACTGAAATGTTGTGGATATCTATTGAACATACCTGAAATGAGGATGCTAAAATTATCACAAAAATACACCGACGTTCAGCGACATTTAAAACGAACACATTGTAGAACCCATTTTTATTATCGAACACATGATATAAGGAACATGTTTTCTTTAATGACACTCTAAAACAATTATGTTTTCAGTAACACTATTAAACCGGTTTTTTTAATTGGACGCATCAAACTTTGAAGTACATCACGTAAATCTTCGCCCCCTTTGTGGATGCGGTTTTAAAATTTGGGTCGTCCAGCACCCACCAACAATGTCAGAAGTGGATGGAGTAGGCTTAGGATTTAAGGAAGTGGAAAGAAAGGGGTATACTTCACATCAAACAGCTACGTGAATTACATATAACAATTTGACAGTGCGATATCAAGAAATTAATATGTGTCAACTATATTTTCTTGATTCGAATCACAGGGCCAGAAATCACAAACAGGCAATCATTTTAAGGAATCGGATAGTAACGTTTACACCGTATTTTTATGGGGCCTGAGAGCACATCAGACACACCAAATTGCATCCTGAAGACGAAGAATGTCCTTCTTATATCAAATAATTTTGGATTTTTTTAAAATTCGCGATATAATATAAATTTTATGGCAAATTATTAAAAATTGATATTTTAGAATATTTATTTAACAGTGGATTGTTCACAAATGTATAGAAGACCGATGAAAAGACTCCTAAGAGTATCCGCGCTATATATTTCTCAAGACAGTTGTCCACACGCGCGATCAAAGGGGTGTATCTGCAGTGTAGAGTGTACTCAGTGTAGTCACTTCGCGAAGTTCGCGCCTGCAGATACAACATTTCATTGAGCGCGGGCGTATCACACGTAGACGCAAAGCCAAATAGATTTAATATTATAATAGCGTAACGAATACCCAATTTTGGATTACCGAAGCCTTTCACAAGCAAAAATACCGGGCAACAGACACAACAATGACCAGGGCAATGTGGTTCAAGTCACTGTGAACATGGTCAAGTATTTAACAATTATTCTTTGAAGATAATCTTGTACAGCACTTAGTGGTCAATTTTGAATCTCATTTTATACTTAAAGCCATATTATAACATTTCTTTAAAAATAGATTAGTATTTATTTTCCATAAAAGGGTAGCTTTTACTGTCAGATATGTTCCTTTTAATTTTGAGCCGAACAAGTGAGGTAAAGCAAAGAAAATTGGAATTTACTACTAGCGCCAATGCATGTTACTCCGGCGGTTGTAATATGGTACGATCCTCTGCCATGTGTGTGTGTGTGTGTGTGTCACGCACGCCGTGTACGTAGGGGTGTGTTGACATCGAATACGCGTTCGACTAATATTTCCATCGTAATAATAAAACGCTGATTCAGGCGGTTTATTCAAAATCCGAGATTTTGACAAAACTATAGCACCTGAAGTCTTGATTTTTGCAGAGAATCTTTGTTTACTAAAGTACATTACAATCGTGCAAAAACCTGAATTTAAATTTTTTTTGAGGGCGTTCTCCTCCGCAAATGTTATAATATGGCTTTAAGTTCGTAAATTTGTTTGAATCTACAATCATGGCAAATGAACAATGACCTAAAAGTATCATTTTTAGCAAACGTTTATAATAAAAGTCATAATAGCTTTGTCCGTAAAACAATATTTTACATGTATACGATTATCTTTAAGAGTCAATTGACATCATCTCCTATCTGCCCATCAATAAATAATTATCAGGATATCACAATATATAGTTTGTAAAACAAACTAAACCTTCGGTATCTTATGGTTTAATGTTATTTACCGTATTGTGCTTTAAATGCTACAAACATCTCAAAGTGTTGCTGTTTATAGTAGACATATCAGAATCAATTCACTTCCTTCACGAGTGCAGCCTTAGGTTGACGCAGCTTTTGTCTATACTTACATGTTATATAAATTTTTATTTAAGCAACTTCAAACCATGCAGCACCGTTACTGATTTGGACAGATCGGGGTTAATACATTAATCTATTCGAAACCGACAACTATAGTAATAATTGACAGGCATGATTCTGTACACTTCATGGTTAAATTAATATCCCTTCCGAAGGACATATCATTCATGGTTCATTTACCCAACACTATATACCAACATCATGCTGTAGTCCGATTTGCATATGCATGTAGACATAATAGATGATGCCATTCGGGCTGTTTTCAAGCCAAATAATACAGCAAGGCTAAATAATACCACCAGCACTAGTAGACTTGTAATTAAACGAGTCATGACTCGAGACTCGACTTGGCAAAAATGAAATGACTCGCTCGCCCGGATGACTCGACCTAGATTTTCAAATGATTGAGATTGTACACAGTAACTCGAATCATTTGACTCGACTCGAGATATTGCTAGAAATGACTTGATTCCACTATGAAATTACTCGACTCGGTCATAGTGCAGTTATGTCCACGGGAAATTCACCGTGACCTTTCCAGCCAAAAACCCGCTTAGTGAAGATTAAACCGATATATGCAGTACTAAACCATTATAGTAATCTATTGTCCAATGCAAATTTATTACCACGTGATAATATTAATCCAATGAGCGATCGAATTGTCCGCTACGGTCGACTAATCCAATCGATAATGACGCTATTGACATGTACGAGCGGAGCTCCACTGACCGAGTCTTGGGGTATTTTCACTGGTTTGCTGTCATTTACTCATCAAGGCGGTCCCCCGTTATTATAAGGACTATGCAAATTATTTAAAGATTAATATGTAGAGAATAAACCATACTTGATTGACAGAAAGTACTAAATTTGTACCTATTACGGTTTCGTGACACCAATTTTCCAAATACGACCAAGCCAGGGCTGCCCGGTGAAGCAAAATGTGCATTGGAATAACACGGGAGTTTGGATAGATGGTAGGATTTCTTTCTCATAAAAATGTATGGTCCCCCGTTATCTTGTACCGGGCTGAAAATTCAGATATTTTGAAAAGAATAAGTAATTGAAACATAGACCAAGTACTAAAATCATAGCTGTTATACTTTTTGATATATGACGCTAACTAGTTCGTTCATCTCCTATATCTACAACACAGCGCTACCAGTAGGGTTCAATTGCCTATTGTGAGTGCCCCTGTGTTGTGTGCATACATGTAGGTAACAATAACTGCATGATGTCGGATTTGTTACAACTCTGACCAGCAGAGTCAGCAGTCACCTCAGTAGATTGAACCCGGGACCTCATCCACCAGAGACGAATATCATACGCACTGCACAACGCTGTTCATTGATGTGAATAAAAAATCATAACTACCTTGTGTATGCACAAAGAATAGGAGCGGAATCTGATTATGAATTATGTTTTAGCGTCATCACTCACAAAGGTTAATTTTATCACATATAGGTACATGCAGTAAAAATTAAAGCTACATTAAGCTCAAATAGCAAGTCATTTTCGAAGTTTCTTTTTTTTTTATATTATAGCTTTAATATTATTGGTGTCGCGCACATTTCTCAGCATGTCAAAATCTCAAGTCTCAATTGTGGCTTTCCAGCCACCAGGTCGTGGTGGTTTAATAGTTGCATGTCCTACAATATGTCAAACGATTGTTTAAACACCCTGTTTCTTGCTATGTTAAATATGACATCTCAGAATAACTGTTTGTCCACAGGTGACAAGTACTTTTGATAGCGTGTTTAAATTCATATCATAGCCTCACAACTCACCCAAACAACAAATAAACTCAAAATGTATGGCATTATTCCCTGGGGATGAAAATTGGTATTTAAAGAATGTGATGAAATCAGGTTGTCATCAAAGTGAGTGGAGAAACACTATTCCCATTGCTGCTGCTCATGTTCTTCATCCTCCTCTTCTTCCTCTTATACCTCTTCTGTATAGTCCTCACACTTCATACCCACATTGGACATGTTAGACCATCGTAATTCTCCTCTTTCTCCTCCTCCTCTTTCTCTATACCATCATCCCTTCTTCTTTATCATCACCATCACCTTCGCCAGCACAACAAGACATTATTACAATCATCGATCTCACTATCATATCATAGCGACAAAAAATATTTATATTTTCCCTTTTATCTTTATTCTTATGTTGATATTTTGCCGCTGTACAGTTGTTTTATTATTATTTATTTGCCATAATTTATTTGCTTCTGCGGTATAAAATGCTTCACACGCCCTCTCTAAAGCATTTATCAATGCTGCTATGTGGAAATAGATCCAGAGAGGAATACGGGAGGAGATACCATACCTTCAGGCTCAAAACACGAGATGGCAAATCATCAATGGATTACCCTTAGTGGTCTATCTACATGAATGAGTCTTATTTCACGTATATTATTCATTTATTCAGACAAAATGATAAAGAATATGTGGGTTGCAACAGCAAACCATTTACATGAACTTTCTTTGAACTACAAGCATTAGATATTAGTTATTATATATGTTGTCTTTATAAAACACTCCGTAGCTCTAGTTTAAAAATACTCATAAGATAAGGTGATATCTTATATGGAGGAATTGGTGCTGCACTCCTGCCCCGCGATATTGAGGTATAATTTGGTCAAATATTTTTGGGAAAGGGGATAGTACTTCTCCATTTATAGAAAACTCTTTGGATATGCCCCAAACCCTAAAAACACAAGGTTGGTTAAATCTCAATGGAGACTTATCATGAATATAGCCCAGTTTTTCGGTGATTGCCCGGCTTCGGTTTGGGCAAGAGTTTCGTTTGCCAAATGATCCTCCTGAATCCTCCTCGGTACTATGTAGGCTACATGTCTATAGCCACGCTTAATAAGCTATACTATGCCATGGTCGTTTTTTGATAAATAAAAAAGTGTGCTATTAATCATGATGAACGCTTTCGGTTCTTGTAGCCATGGATGTCAAAACGTTTGGTAAAATAATTATCAAATGAAGAGGCCAGCTCATTTATGGAGTGCCTGTACATGAATGATCTAATTCCAGTAAGTGTGTGCATTTTCCTCAACATTTAAAACGTTATAATTAGCAAACAATGGCGCTGTGTGATCTTTATAGTGACCCAAAATAGTGACTGCTAGCAACCCTTCCTATAGCTATTATTTGAAGTTTTACAATTTCATTTGAATAAGTTTTACATGTTTTCAACATAAAAGTATTTCTTAATTCTCGCTATTCGCAATAAGGGCGCCGCCAGCGGTTTGCGATGTAATCGTGATGTATCATGGGAAAATCGTGATGTATCATGGAAAAGGTCGACATCAAGTCCGCGCAATACGAATATTACCATGCTATTACATAGGAACACGTGACAATATTTTTAGTTTGTCAATATAACGGTATTACACGCAAATCGATAGAGAAAAAATTAATTGTGCACATTTCAAATCACATTATTAAGTATTATTGAGTATCGATTCGCGTGTAACACCTTTATTTTGACAAACTAAAAAATATTGTCACGTGTTCCTATGTAATAGCATGGTAATATTCGTATTGCGCGGACTTGGATGTCGACCTTTTCCCATGATACATCACGATTACATCGCAAACCGCTGGCGGCGCCCTTATTGCGAATAGCGAGAATTCAGGTAAGGCAATATTAAATAAATTTATGTAACATTTCCAAGTGAAGCATCCGTCTATGATTTGATGTACATTAGGTTTTGAGACTCGTTTGATACACTCTTTGTAAAGTCGTAAGATGTAGCGTGATTTGCAGGTCTCGATTCATCGATTATGTTGGGTGGGTCTCAACTAAGAACTATATTCTTTGTATGATTACTTCATACAATGTAGCATCAATTTCATTCACCTGGACATCCTCGCATTAGACAGCTAAAAAACAACACGCTACGACCACTTAATAAACTTGTTGAACACGTGAACATTGTTAAAAAGAACAGATATTTGACATGTGGTCGGATGCGGAAAATCAATAAAAATGCCATTTCTAACCACTACTACCAGTGACTACATAAACCATGTAAATGATCTCAAGAGAGATATTGATAACTACATAATGTTGTTTTTGTCAAGATTGTTAATCTGGGGCATGTGTAGGAGGCTTTTTGTCTGTTTTGTGCATTTTTCGTTGCAAAATTCCATAGCGTAATTATTGTTTTTGGTTATGGTGTTTATAGCAAATAAATTAATAAAGGACAGATAGTGGTGGGTGTATGCGATGTTAATGTATTATATATTTTTCAACTACGAAAATCATTCATCAACACCTGTAGACCTAAATTTTAACTACAAGAAATAAAGAGTAATGCACTTATCATTTACACACAAATAATGTGCCCGAGGCAGTAAAAACGTAAATAATGACATTTTATTAAACGTTTTTATTGCCGAGGACGCATTATTTGGGTGTAAAGGCTGCACCCTTTCTATTTTATTACCATAAATGCGATTTAAAGGGAAAATATCACATTTTTGCCCAAATATTGTAAGATATTTACTTCAAGGTGGAGCGCGTAACCAAAGCGTAATCGCGTATTGCGGAAATATTTGTACGTGTAACCAAGCGTGATGCTTTGCGTAGAATGTGATACGGCCTCTAAATGTATAGAACATAAAGTTCATTGCCCTTGGCACTTTATTGTAATTTAAGGTATTTCACGTGACGCATTTCAACAAAAGCTAACAAATCACAGTGCGCGATTTTGAATAATGCGTCTTGGAGGTACGTACTAACATTACATAATGGGAATTTACGAGCTTCCACACTGCTGTAGAAATGTCAACGGAATGAACACAGCCTGACATAGCGTGACGATTTTATCGCGTACACTGCACGATGTTCGCGCAACGATCGCGGTTGGATCGAGTACAGCTGCTGTGCTCATTCAATTGAAATTCCTACTGTAGTTTTGTTATTCAAATTTGTTAATGTACATTTACACTGCATTCTCATAAAAAACATAGCCTAATATTATTGACAAACGGTAGCGCGTGAATCTTTTAGCACATTATTCTATCTCTTGTTAAATAGTTTCAACACACATACTCCCTGGGCAGGCATCGTTTTTCTTGGTAAAACAACATCACACAGGGTAGACGTTTATAAGACTCTAGGGAAAATTGTATACAAATCATATTTGGCTTGCATTCCTAGATCTATTAACATTGTTAACACGGTTAACATACTAACCAGGGAGTCATTCATAAACAACCTTGTTCTTGAGTATAGTGCAAACAGTTATTTTATTCGTATGGATAGAGGTACAATAACTACAATTTTGTCAATTATTTTTTTAATCTATTTCGTTGTGCACGCCAAATGTAATGTGTAGCTGGTTTATGTATTTTCAATGACATATACCCATCACAAATGGCCTTTATTCCACAGTTGACCACAAAATGTCTTCAAACATTGTATTTTCTATCACCATCATGCTTTAATACAAGCAGTCTTTACTTGACAGATAGTGCAAACTATTCTCGCTGTCTAAATGGTATTGTTAGACGAACAATTAAATTCAGTACGAGAAAGCTCTTACATCACAACATTTCCATGTGTTGATAAGCTTTAATAAACCTTCTCAACTCTTATATTATTACCTCTATACAGAAAGGTGCTGGATCTAAATCGTTTGTGCACAATCTGAAGTCTTATTATCCTTTGGACTAAACAAACATAACTTGAAAAAAGGGGAAAACAAAAGAATGTTTTAAAAGTTCAATAGTATCCATCAAAACACGCTCTATACCATTTCCATTCAATACATTCCCTGCTTGGTAAACAGTTTCCATAGTTACATTGCAACCCTTTCTCTACTATCACATCATCAATAGCATGTCCATTTAGTGAATGGATCCAATCCAGTAGCTTCAATTTGCTTGTATTACCCTACGAAATCAGACAACTGCAAATCGTATTACTACCCATGGGATTAATATTACCGATTTGTTTCCGTTTAATAAAATACCTTGACATATCTGCTGCTCACTATACCTAACAAAGTGTCAAATGGATGAAAATTTACGCTCATCATGCTGGCATTCTGTAAAAGGTTGTGCGATTAAAAAGCCTGGTGATATTTGAACACTGGGTGTATAGTACAGGGTGTCCCTGAAAGATTTGTATCGTCGGAAACTTAATTGTTTGGGTATTTTAACGCAACAACTAAACATAACTAAATAACTGGTATTGTTGAGAAATAAATCAGATATCACATACTTTTGGAATGTTGACAGTTGACCACACCGTTTGTAAAATATAAGCATTTTACGAACTCCCCCATTTTCAACAGTCGTCTTAGGGCATTTAAATAAAGGCACTTAATTTAATGCCCACGTGACCACATGGGTGCAGACATTACAGCGTCTAGACAGGATGTCTGGAAAAGTGACCTTTGGCACAGCGGGGGTCTTCCTGTGTATTTCAATTGGAAACGCGGGATGCATGTCCAAATTTTCTAGCAAATTTGTCATTTTTTTTGTAGTATTATTGTAAGAGTTTCCGTCGATAACTTTTTTTCCGTCGACCAAAACTTTCAAAATTTAGTTCTTGAAAACATACTAAAAAACAGAATCTCCCAATTTGTAATTAAGTTGCACATTAAATTTTCAGCAATTTTGATATTTGTCTGAAAAATTCCTATCTCTTAGCATTGTAGCACATCTACTGATCACTTGGTGGTCTTGGTATGGCGGCGCCCATGGGTCACGTGGGCATTAAATTTAGTGCCTTTCGTAAAATTATTTTATTTCAAAAACGGAGCAGTCATTTGTCAAAATTCAAAAAGTATGTGACAGCTGATATATTCCTCAACCACATCGGGTTAAAATAGTAAAAAAAAAATCAGTGTCCGACAATACAGTTCTTTCAGGGACACCCTGTGTGTGTTCCTATACGTCGTTTAATCTAGGTTGGATTATCAGTTTGTTAATCCAGATGAGAAATATGGTGATTGGTGATATTGTTGTAACTTGTAGATGATTATAAAATATACCCATCGGTAGCGGTAGAAACACCTGTAAAAACACCATTTCTAAAGTATCATATCATTTTGAGATTGGATGACTCTAACAAAATAGTAGAATATTTTTGAATGCGTTTTTAATGAAGTAGATACTCTTAGTTCGATAGCAAAATGCCCTGCAATCAATGTATCGCCAAGAAAAGTCATTTGAATTAGATTGTTCTTTGGCGACTGCATGGTGGCTCTGAAAAGAGTCGTGAAAAGTACCTTGATTTTGCCTATAAATAACCGCTGAATCTGAACAAGTATAGTTCATGTTAATTTACCATGTCCTCCTACTTGAGTGGCTGTTTCAATTGACACCATGTATCTTGTTTGCATTGCCCACATTTCGAGATGTCTTTTAAAAGCAATGTAGCAATCTGATGAGCTTATGATCAGCAAAGACCAAATTTTACGATCACGACTTTAAACATGTAAAGGGGGTGTGTACACATATCTGTGGTTTGTACATAGTATAGACAGTGTACCCAGCAAACACAAAACGTTTTCGACATCATTCGCAAAAGGTTATAAAAGGTTGTAAGAAAACGTTTAAATGTCGGGTTATATAAAGGGTACATTAATGGTATAAAACGTTTTCATAACATTAAGTAACATTTGTTGGTAATTTATTGCACAGCAAACACAAATGTTTTACAGAAAACATTTAAATGTCGGGTTATATACTGAAAACGTTTTAATAACATTTTAAAAACATTTGTCAAAACTTGGTACAATTCATTCTAAACAGAATGTTATTTGGGGGTTTAAAAAATATTTTGCAAAACATGTTTGCCCAAAATATTTACAATAACGTTTTTAAAATGTTTTCAAGACCTTTATATAACCCGACATTTAAATGTTATTAAAACGTTTTGTAAACAACATTTTAAGAACATGTCTGTGTTTGCTGGGTGCAAATATTTTAACATAAATGTTATTTAAGTGTTGACAAAATATTTGGCCAAAAATGTTTGCAAAAATAGTTTACAATGACATTTCGAAAACATTTTAAAAATATTGTTATAGGCCCTAGTGTGTTTTCATACAAAACGTTTTAACACGATTTCATGACCTTTATATAACCCGACATTTTAATGTTATTAAAACGTTTTTACCTAAATCAAAACCCAAAATATAACTTATTTAAAACGTTTTAAAAACGTTTTTGTGTTTGCTGGGTAGTCACTTGCATGTGTTTACAGACAAACGAGGACACGCACATGACATTTCACATTTAAGCCGTGGACCACTCTGCAAAGGGGTACCGTCCTCGGTTTCGGAGGTCTGCAAACAACTACAATTGCATATATAATGCATTTGAGAGATATGCCCTCTATTGTGCATTAAATATACCGTCCGCAGTTACTCATACAGATACATTCAAAATATGGCGAAAAACGTCCATGGTTTGTCGATTGAATGCAGTTTCAGACGTCCGCGTTTGCATAGTCCTAAACTGTGTCCACGTTTGGAGGCGAACACCCGTAGGTGTGGTCTGGAGTTTGTATGGGTTTGGTGGGGTGTCATGATGGGTGGGGTATGTGGATTCTAGGGTCTATATGTGGATGGATAGTGGGGATTCATCATTCAGTGTAAAAGCTGTGACCACAGAATTACATCAGACAGCAGCTTTAGGGACCGTTCATTATTTGTACCAGGGAGGCCGGGAGCAGAGAGAAAAACACTGCAGAAAACTAAATGACCCCCTTTCTTATATGATGAAAACCATATGACCCCTCCACTGCAGCAATCTGAGAAGCAATTTCAACCCATTTTTACCCGTGAACTACAAACTAGAAAAGGTACCCATTTTTGATTCTACAACACAATCCATTGTATATAGCAATTTATGCAATTTTTAATTTGTCATTTTTTTTGGTAGTATTATTGTAAGAGTTTCCGTCGATAACTTTTTTTCCGTCGACCAAAACTTTCAATTTAGTTCTTGAAAACATACTAAAAAAACAGATTCTCCCAATTTGCAATTAAGTTGCACATTAAATTTTCAGCAATTTTGATATTTGTCTGAAAAATTCCTATCTCTTAGCATTGTAGCACATCTACTGATCACTTGGTGGTCTTGGTATGGCGGCGCCCATGGGTCACGTGGGCATTAAATTTAGTGCCTTTCGTAAAATTATTTTATTTCAAAAACGGAGCAGTCATTTGTCAAAATTCAAGAAGTATGTGACAGCTGATATATTCCTCAACCACATCGGGTTAAAATATTTAAAAAATCAGTGTCCGACGATACAGTTCTTTCAGGGACACCCTGTATGTGTTCCTATACGTCGTTTAATCTAGGTTGGATTATCATTTTGTTAATCCAGATGAGAAATATGGTGATTGGTGATATTGTTGTAACTTGTAGATGATTATAAAATATACCCATCGGTAGCGGTAGAAACACCTGTAAAAAAACACCATTTCTAAAGTATCATATCATTTTGAGATTGGATGACTCTAACAAAATAGTAGAATATTTTTGAATGCGTTTTTAATGAAGTAGATACTCTTAGTTCGATAGCAAAATGCCCTGCAATCAATGTATCGCCAAGAAAAGTCATTTGAATTAGATTGTTCTTTGGCGACTGCATGGTGGCTCTGAAAAGAGTCGTGAAAAGTACCTTGATTTTGCCTATAAAGAACCGCTGAATCTGAACAAGTATAGTTCATGTTAATTTACCATGTCCTCCTACTTGAGTGGCTGTGCCAATTGACACATTGTATCTTGTTTGTATTGCCCACATTTCGAGATGTCTTTTAAAAGCAATGTAGCAATCTGATGAGCTTATCAGCAAAGACCAAATTTTACGATCACCACTTTAAACATGTAAAGGGGTGTGTACACATATCTGTGGTTTGTACATAGTATAGACCGTGTCTTCACGCGTATGTGTTTACAGACAAACGAGGACACGCACATGACATTTCACATTTAAGCCGTGGACCACTCTGCAAAGGGGTACCGTCCTCGGTTTCGGAGGTCTGCAAACAACCACAATTGCATATATAATGCATTTGCGAGCGAGATATGCCCTCTATTATGCATTAAATATACCGTCCGCAGTTACTTAAAATTGCATTTTATACACATACATTCAAAATATATGGCGAAAAACGTCCATGGTTTGTCGATTGAATGCGGTTTCAGACGTCCGCGTTTGCATAGTCCTAAACTGTGTCCACGTTTGGAGGCGAACACCCGTAGGTGTGGTCTGGAGTTTGTATGGGTTTGGTGGGGTGTCATGATGGGTGGGGTATGTGGATTCTAGGGTCTATATGTGGATGGATAGTGGGGATTCATCATTCAGTGTAAAAGCTGTGACCACAGAATTACATCAGACAGCAGCTTTAGGGACCGTTCATTATTTGTACCAGGGAGGCCGGGAGCAGAGAGAAAGTCACTGCGGAAAACTAGCTAAAACTATATGACCCCCTTTCTTATATGATGAAAACCATATGACCTCCCTCCGAGCTGCACAAAAACATATGGCCCCCCTCCACTGCAGCAATCTGAGAAGCAATTTCAACCCATTTTACCCGTGAACTACAATCTAGAAAAGGTACCCATTTTTTATTATACAACACAATCCATTGTATGTATATATAGCAACGTTTGTCATTTTCATATTTTCTACATAACAAAACTCATTTCTAGTTATACTACACTTAAAAATGATTATAAACATAGCTATTAAACAGAGCTCAGGCATACCCATAACTGCAAGTTGAGGGGGTGGAAATAACTGTACTATAGAGCGGAGTCAGGGTTGTCAAATGTTACGCATTGAGTGTGACAGTCACGCATTGGGGCACTTTCTCACGCTCTTACGCCAAGGTAGTAAAATCTCACTGCAAGGTAGTTAATGTCACACCAAAGTTGTAAGATCGCACAAAATCTTATATTACGTATCGTTAAAACAAATACTTGTCCCTTCCCTACTGGAACTTTGGGGTCAATTACAATTCATCAGTTTTATATAATTATGCTAAAAAGCCTATATTTCAATAATGAAGTTGATTAAAAATACTGGCACTTCAAATGAATCTATTGTATATAAATCATTGACTTATATCAAAATTTCACTTTTGTAAAGAGGGTGTAATTTTAAAAATCAAATTAGTTTTTCTTCATTTATCAAGCTATCAAGCTGACTTATTCATTTTCAGTCTCTTAAATTGTAAATGTTAATATGCATCAACTTATTATCAATACCTGCTGCCACTGGATGCATCTTTTTTCAACAAGATAATTATATGCATGTAGCTTGCATGTTTGGATAGCCCTTTAGTGTAAACATGGTAAATGAATGAGTTGCAAAATCTTCTTCGTTAGGTTGTGACATCAGACATCTTACCATAAGGGCAAATGGGTTAAATACCTTGTTAAACTTGTAACCAAAAGAGCAACCAACAGTTTATTATTATTATTATTATTCATTGTTTTGTCATTTCATATGCATCTTTATTTCATTTACCACATTTGTATGTAATTTACCAGCCTATCTGCTGATGTAAATGCAGAGAGTTTGCAACAAAGTAGGTTGCTCCGTACCTCATTTTGTGATTATTAAATAAATAGGCTGCCCCTTGCCTACGAGGTCTGTTTGTTCGATGTTGACAAGGGACAGTCTTCAGTTAACGGCTCTTTTCTGAGCCATCAGTGGGCAAGGGCGACCTACATGTCTCATTCTTAGGTACGCTGTCCTGAAGAAGTCAGCGCTACTCATGACGAAAGCTTGACAGTTCCAAACATGTCCGACGGCGAACACATTTAAAACTTACTAAATGTTATTAACAAGGCTCGTTATGTCGAAGGCCCACTTAGTTCAATATGAAATCAGGTTCGCAAGTTTCGTTATATTCAACATAGATTATAACGAACCTTATTTTTCGACATAGCGAACCTTATTTCATATTCTACATAGCGAACTCTCTAGTATAGGGAAATACCAGTGGGATATTACAAACCTTCGACACATGGCGAACCATGCCAAAGCGGACCTTCGAATAAGCAGACGTACACAACACCGTACCGAAGAATGTTCCCGTCAACAGAGTTTGAGCGATGCCCAATCAGCTATATCGATTGTGCCAAAATGGGCCAATGGATCATTAAACTGGCAGGTTTTTGTTATTATTTTCTTTACTTTTTTTTCCATATTTCTTGGTCAATTCATAAACAGGCTAAGTATCAATATTAAGCCACAGTTTTCCAAATGTTTCCTAATTTGTTTTTATAAAGAAAAGAGGACATCATTCTGGGTTTATTGCGTTAAACTAGGTAAAGTGACACACATACACACCTAGGATCTGTATTAGATTATTAACAAATTAGGACAAAGATCAACAAAAACAACAAACAGCGCCTTCGAGTTGGTCTGTAAACATTTTGATGTGAATTGGAATTTGTGTTAAAAATTTTAGGAATTGTGTTAGAAGGATAAATTATTATTAAAGTAGAAAGGGTTCTTTTTCAGATCCAATTATTCTGGTACTTACTCAGAAATATTTCAATTCCTATCAGGAATCTTGATCACTCTGTTGTGGTGTTTCTAGATGTTTGATGATAAATTATTATTGTTGAACGAGATATTATTGTTACATTTGGAACAAACTACATTCGTCATTAGAATTGGGGGACTTTAAAGTGCTTGCCGAATATTTTTGGGAAAACAGCCCAGCGTTGTAAACATTTTAAATAAGGTAACTAGTCCCCCTAAATTAATGGCCATTATTCCAAAACGGGCGATTGTATTACAAATCTAAAAAATGCGTTGAAAACAGAATTTATTTCTGCGCATTTTGACACCTCATTTGTAGCAATTGTCTAAATATTGACGTCACATCGTATATTTTTAAATCAAAAAATTTAAAAATCAATGTAACCCAAGATTTGAAAGTTGTAAATTCTGTTGATTTGTATTTTGTACAAATTTTGATATTGTATTTAGTATAAAGGAAATCTGTGTAATAATATCTGAGTGTTTTGGTATTGTTGTAAGTGCAACTTTCAAATCTGGACCTCACTATATTAAATTGACCGGTGTTTTATTGATTTCTGGGCTATCGTATCAAATGAGGTGTCAAATTGCGCAGAAATTAATTTTGCTTCCAACGCATTTTACATTGTTGTTATGCAGTCCTGTATTCACTATTTATAAATAGCTATTTATATATCACCATGGGGTACATGGGCGCAGCCATTACACAACATCGTATCACCAAAGAGTATCTAGATAAGCATTCACTCTATACAAATGAATAGGAAAACAAGATGTCGGTATTCATGAATTTTCACAAAAATGATATGGGCCAAAAATCTGAAGATTGGGGGATTCTGTAACCTACATATGTTATGAGAAACTGATTTTAGAGAAAATTTACCGACAGCGTTTTAAAATTTACCGAGCGCCATTCATTTTATAATGGTTTTTATTCGGTAAAACACCCCAAATTTTGAGCGACTAGTTGCTGAAGTCAACCGACTTACCATTGAAAAGTACAGGAAGACCACCTACTGTGCTACAGGTCAACTCTCCAGACATACTGGCGCCCAGCCAAAATGGCAACCTCCATTTCTCTCTATCAAGAATTTATATATTGCTATTTATAAATAGTGAATACAGGACTGTTATGTATTGTATCATCGCTTTTTATTTCAGCAATTTGAACCGTGCAAGGTCATAACGTCTTTGACATTTTCCAAAGACCAGAAGTAAGTAGATCGAGTTTTATCAATGATTCTCTATCTCACAACCAGGCTAGAAATACATTGAAAATGCAAGTACATTCCCATACACCATCGTTTTGAACGTACATTTGATTTCACCTTCCTCTTTGATAACTACAAGATGTACGTAATAATTACCACTTAAACCAATTTTACATGTCAAAAGTGATTTAAACCAAGCAAGAAAATTGTAATTTTGCTAAATTATGATGACTTCCACAATAATTAGTAGCTGTCACTAAAATGATTTGCATGTAGTCACTTACAATATCACTGAGTCTCTAACCCACTTCAATTTTTTTCATATCAATGAGAAGTATATAATTGACAGGTAAAATTACGCAATTATCAAACAATATGTAATATTGACAAGTTTTTTTCATTTCTTCACTTTAGAATTCATTTTGATAGCTGCATAGTATTTCAGTTGTGTATTGTTAATTAAGCCCATTTTCTGTATTTGTAGTTAATTCTATTGTGATTTAAGGTGGTACTACACCCCTTGATAAATTTGTGACTATTTGTGCATTTTTCTCAAAAATAATAACACACTGGTAACAAAAGTTATGTATATTATAGGGGCAAGGAATCCAGTTTCTACATTGGAATTTCAGTGACTCAAGAAAAGCGGTACGTTTATGATAAGAAAAGAGGTACCGCTAGAATGTACCTCATTTCATAACATATATAATTAACAACTTGTCTTGAATTACTGAAATTTCAGTGAGGTAATTGGATTCCTTGCCCCTATAATATACATAATTTTTGTTACCAGTGTGTAGTTAGTTTTTAAAACAAATGCAAAATTAGTCACAAAATTTATCAGGGGGTGTAGTACCACGTTAAAAACTCTAACTATTACAAAATCTTACCATAAGATGTATCGTCAATAAGATCCTCATGCCTTAAGTCCTAAAATAGAAATCATGCGGAAGGCTCAGGTGTAACTACCTGATTAAAGACCCGTGACGTCTGAAAAGCTTCGTTACATGACTATAACATAAATAAGGTCGGTTCACTTTCACAACACTGGATTCGATCTAGATCTTTATATTTTAACACATTTCTTTAATCTCAGCTCTTTCAAGATAAGCTAAGATATTCTCACAAATGGTAACATGCTAAAGAAACAAAGAAGACATTGATAAATACCGACAATTATCTCAATCACAAGTAATATCTTCTGTGCTTGTAAAAATGCTATCGATACTTTAAGCTGACACCCACATCAGGTACCTTATCGAATTACGGTCTGTATTAAAAACGTCCTTTACTTAAACAGCGAACTCTATCAGATTTTCACCCGACCTGAAATGTCTCAAACAATTATTGAGGACAACAAAATACACATGTATGTACCTTATTTTCATTGCATTGAAAACATGCTTCTAACATATTTTGTAGAAAAGAGAACGATTAAAATGTTTTTGAAGAGCTCTTGAAATACATGTATTAGCAAGTGAGGTACAAACAATACTAAGTTTTGTTACGTTGTCCAAATACCTCAAATATTTCTCACTCTTGGCAATATAATATTGTTTATGATAATAGGAAACAATAATAATGAAATATTCATTCGGATTTGTGGCCTTCAAATGAGCCATAAAACAAGCCAGGAGGTGGCGAACAAATTCATGTCATAATTACGCGTGATTTTGATTTATATGTGGACGCCGAAAGCGTTGGTGTAAGACCTGAAGAAATTTGAAATCAAAAGTATTCCAGGCGCGCTGGCGGGCAAACAACCTGGTGGTTTAAGAGAATATCATACCAGTTCAGTTGGAGGACTGACCGAAAAAATGCTGATTCATCATTAATTTTATTTCGTTTCATAACAATCTCAACTGAAATAATTTGAAATAACATTATGGTTTGTAACAAATTAAAAAGTAAATCATTCCAAAATATTAGACCAATGTCATAAAACATTGTTGGAAAATAGTTGTTTTATGAGAAGTGCTATACGCGTAATATAAAGTGACAATGAGGAATGAAAAGAGAGGGAAAACAGAAAGAGTGAAATACATTAATTAATAAATATAACATAATAATAGAAAATGCGGGGAAAAAATGAAAGGATAACGTTAACGTTAACGTTTTTCTGTTTAATTACAATGTTTGGAAATTCACCGCGCGGGATTTGACGTAACTATGAAATAAGTAGATGACATTTTGCCAACTACATAATATCGTACATGCTCTGTTTAAAAATAGGGGAAGCCCTCTTTTGTCAGCTTTTAGCCAGTGTGTGACCTCAGTGTACAGTGCAGTACTCTGTACACATTCCAAGTAGATGTACATGGGGAGGTGTGAATATGTAGAGGAGAAAACTGCTCATCTACAGGCCTGTTTGCAGTCCAGGGGAGATTGCCCGGTATTGAAAATGAGTACTGCATATTTCATAGCACAGCACAATGGCTGCACTGAGCTAATCTCATTATCTACCAATGTGGTCAGTTTTACTGAACCAGGAAATCCAAAAGGACAATATAATAATGTGCACTATCCTTTACTGTGCGGGTTATCTTTCTTTACTGTGGGAGTTAAATTCTGATTAAATTGAAATGCATATGACTATGTTTCATTACATACAGGTGATTTTCCAACAACGTCACTGCTAGGAAGGACATCTTTAGACAGATCTGTCAGCACGAATATCCTCGTTTCCAAAGCAAAATGTTAAGATTTTTCTCGATACCCTCAAAACAACTTAACAACCTAAATAATACCCTTAGGACAATGAATGCACTGGGCTACTCTCATTATGGCTGTATGGTCAGTATGACTGTCCACATATATCCAGTACAGGCGTATCCTTTAATACTATGGGAGCTAACTTTATATATATATATATTTTTTTTAAATTTCAAATAGATACAGCCAAATTTCTAAAACCTTGTCCGGGACTTTAGCCAAATCCAAATTGAGAACCAATTCTAGCTTTATGTGGATTCAAATTATATTGACTGTTGCAATTTTAAACACACCACATGATGCTAATTATAGCCAAGATCAAATGATTACTGATCCGGAAAAATATACGAAATCAATGGATTAGAACACGGTTGATCTCTATTGAAAGGTGAACAATTGAATATAATACTAGCAAATTAGTGTTGTGTCTTTTGTTTGTTAGTTGTTGTTGTTGTTGTTGTTGTTGTTGTTGTTGTTGTTGTTGTTTTGTTTTTAATTCCTTATCATTTTATTTTAGAGCACGGAAGTGTTTTTCGAAGATACACACATCATGACAAGTGAATGACCCAACTATAGTGCGCAAAAGATGGATGGATTCAATTGCAGCAACCTAAATGAATGAAACAATAAGACACATAACCCATGTTTCAATACAGACAAGATAGAATGAATTATTTCACCACACATTATCAGGATAACGTAAATGCCCATTTCGACACTCAAAAGATGGGGCCTATTTAGTGTGACATTTTGTGTTGACCTTTTACATTATAGAACAAATGTGCGCTTAATTTGTCTTTGAAAAGAATGTATTTCTTGGACAGAATAGAGATTAAAGAGAAGAATAAAACTAGGTGGGTCGTGACACAGATATTGAAGTTGTCTTTGTGGGTTATGCTATAAAGCACACAATAGTCGGACTATTAGCCGGAAGATAACGTAAATGATCGAAAGGCTGTCAGTAATGCTGGTATTTTGCTTCAACTATAGAACAAACTACGCTTAATTACACTTAATTGTTTGTGAAAAGAATGTATTTCTTTGATAGAAAGGAAGCCAAAAAGAAGTGAAAGGTATGCGGGTCATGACACAGTTCTAGTCTTTAGGTGTTACGCCTGTAACGTAAATGATTGAAAGTCTGTTTAACGGTGGTATTTTGTGTTGGCATCTTACATTCATACAATAACAAATTATATTTGATATATTAATATCAGTTTGTACATCTCAACGCCCAATAACTCTACGAAATTAACCATGTTACAGTCAATACCCAATGAAAAAGTAATTAGGTAATGCATGCAAGAAGAATAAAGAAATGAATTGCTTTCTTAACAGCTGAATGCAATGACAGATTGCATTAAAAGTCGGTTCAGATGTACATGATCTATCATACCATTCATCGGAAAGTGGAGTTGTCCATCATGTCCATTACAGCTCATTTGTCATGTCGTGTCTCTTTGTCACATATACATCCGTTATCCCAGTCATGAGACAGAAATAGAAAGTTTACCTTTAAAAAAAACTAAGTGACATCTTGTCAAAAAGAAAATCAGCCATGTGCTCGAGCCAAAAGTTGCATTTTAACCTTCTAAACACAGCACACGAAATACATAAATCCTCTTCCTCCTTTTAATACTTTCCATAACCGATAAACTATGGCATATTTTTTAGGTGATCCACAAAATGAAATCCATAACTTGATGAAACTAATTAGTCAACGGGTCCATCTGGCTGGCAACCCATCTTCTTTCAAAATTGTCTGCCGTTGCTGATAGTAACAGTCTGTTAACTTATTTGGGGGAATAATGTCCATGTAATCTATAGTATATTGAAGGCGTTAAACCCAGTGCCGCCGACAAGGGGTATTATGGGGGTGCGTTACCCCCGGGCCCTAGGGGCCCGTAAAAATAAACAAAACATACATTAATGGACCCATTAAAGCAAAAAAGACACCTCAGGGGGCCCGTAAAAAGGGGGCCTGTGCGTTCATTTTACCCCCGGGCCCGTAATGGCTCTCGGCGGCACTGGTTAAACCCAGAATTCCTGAACCAAAACTGTTTCTCCTATTTCGGTTGGCTTAATTGACTTGAAAATGTGTTCACTAGGCAAGTCTAATTCGGATCAACCGCCAACCCACCACTACCAGAATCCATTTCACATACATCCACAAAAGCTCATACAAAAACATATCAAAAGTCCCGGAAAATCCCAATAGTGGAACAGTGTCTAATTTACATAAATCCAAAATGGCCGTAACGTTTTAATTAAGCAGAAATCTAGTTAAAAATCCATACAAATATGTTCCTCTTATTATAAGGATTCAGGAAAAAGTATAGTTTGTTTGAATTATAGGTGAAAAGGTCAAAGGTCAAATTTCGAGCTCCACAGACAATTGAAAATGCCCCGATTTTAATCAAACAGTTGCATTGTTTTCGATGTTTTGTTACTTATGTAACATCACAAAAAAGGTCAAGGTCAACAGGGCTCAATGGATTTTGATCTTTTTTTGTTTCCAAGGTAACAAGCTACCTGACATATGGCAAACAGTTCTTTGTTTAAAAGAATTTTGCAAGCCGAAGAAACTGAGACCATTTTAAAATCAAAATAATGGAAAATATTTAAACCAAAATTTGACATTTGACAAAGAACTGTGTATCAAAGATAGATAGATTAAACTATATTTTTCTGAATCGTTATGACAGGAGGAATACATTGGTATGGTTTGAACCAAATTTGACCAAGTGTGATTGCACCCCTGCAGAAGTGGCCATTTTGAGTTTATGCAATTATAAGTCACTGTTTCACTACTTAGGATTTTCCGGAACTTTTGATATGAGTTTTTGGGAGATGGTTGCATGTTAAATGGATTCTGATGCAATTAGTTGTGGGTCATTTCATAATTGAATAATTGCTTTTCAACCTATGACATCATGTTGCAGGTAAGACGGAAACACAATCGACAGAGATGATGGGAATTAGTTCTTGCCTATACTTCTTACGCTACCAACGCCAGCAAAACATCAAATAAATGGGTTATTAAAGGGCATATATATTGCTCGAAAAACATCATATTATTGGCAAGCTAATATTATGAGGATAATGAAAATGACTCCTTTTTTGACAAAATAAGACGTTTAAAACTTATATTCCGCATAAACCAACTGTAAGCGGTGAGTTCCTTCGAACGAGACAGATTTGACCTAGAAAAAAGTTTGACGTGATGAAATGAAATGTGCTCGCTTTGAGAGAATGGACTGTAAACACTCTCAATGCACAGAACTCAGGTTAATAAGTAAACAGATTGGAATTTTCCATGCCTGTGCCCTCTAAGCGTACTCGAATTCAGCTGACGCCGGTACAGACCTGGCGACATCGCGCGAAGTTTCTTTCGTGTACGCTCGCGCTATTTGCGCAATTTTTGAGTCACGCGGTACCTGACTTGGCGTCGAATACTGTTGTTGTTCTCAGAAAAAACATCATATGAATAAAATCAGCCGCTTCTTAATTACGCGTATATATTAGTAAATTATGATATTACAATTCATATGTATGTCAACATCATGAGAAATATTTGGACTAAAAAATAAAAAAATATTTTGAGCTTAGAATTTGAGCGTGATCAATATTGTATTTATTATGCAAATAAATAATGTCAATGGACCGGTAGCTAACCTTTTGTTGACCATTGAAGGTCGCGCATTTATACATGAATGAACATGAAAAGAGTTCAAGGCTCATGTGTTATCGTGAACATAGGGGAACGGCGGGTAATCCCGCACTTGATATTGGTATGGTTTACTCTATCTTACGTTGTTTTAATGTGTAGTAATAGGCTTAAATGAAAAGGTGTTCGGGATTAACCAACTCTCCCCTATAGTTTCCTCTTCATTTATTTACGTCATTCAGCCCGCCGCCGTAGAATTAATTTCGCTTCGAACGGGGGAAGGACCCGTACGAGCCCGAATTTTACCAACACAATTTCTCTTTTTTCAGGAGAAATACGCATGAAAAATTTGCAACGAGTGTCAACTTGTAATGTAATAATAATTATTCTCTTCGAATTGAGTTAAACTTGTGTTTGCATTAGATATGCCCTTTAATGTAACAGCATCAGCCAGCTTCGGTGATTTAAGCAGAACGTCACGGAAGACAAAATCTGTAGTGTTTCTTTTGTTTTAACAAATTAACACTGTCCAAAAAGTTGACAAAGTGTTAATATTAATGTAGTGTCTCCTTCCTGATCGTTTTACACCATGCTTTCAAAGGATCTCATTTCTAGTGACATAGTCCAATAAGTTCCATATACCAAGCATAACCCAAAAGTTGACCTCAATATGTTGTGTATGAGATTATGTACCCATACGTTCAGAGGTCGTGGTGAGAGCCATATAAGTCAATGATTCGTGTCTTGACACATTGAAATGTTTGCTATCCTAGTATTTGGAAAATAACTATTTTTAGTATTTTAACTGTTTAATTAATAAGCCATACTACCACTGCTCAGGAATAGCATGAACGTGATCATGACCAATGCAACACGTTATTTACATCACAATTTCTTTGTCCGGAATTAGTGAGGGAGTAGGTGACAGAATAAGAATGATCAACTGTAAAATAATCTGAACTAAAGCAATATTTGGATTGTCGATTGCGTCAATACAAAAATGTTGTGTTCAGCTTTATACATAATTTTGCTTTCAGAAAATGAAAAGAAAGTTTGGATTAAACTGTTGTTTATTCCATAGAGAAGACATGGGAATATTTTTGCATTCGCCTAAATACAGTAAACGCTTTATAAAATGTGACCTGCTACCACGAAATGAGTGTAAAGCAATGAGGTAGAAAGGATAGAGTGCCCTGCTCGCTGAATCTGTGAAGCAGGTTTGGGTCCCGGTTTGGGTGCTGTATAGATACACAAAGTTGAACAAATCATGTATTAAAACGCATTAAATTTCCCAGTATACCATTGTTTTTATCAAAAAATTGCTGAATTATAAAGGCAAACACGCCTGAATCTGGTATTTCAGCAGTGTTGCCACGCTAAACAACTCTACCACTTTACGAAATTTCGCCTTCAGTCGCCGTTCCTGTAGCGCTGCATGGCAACGGGCGAATGAACTAAATTTAGGGGCGTGCTTGCCTTTATTATTCAGCAATTTTGTTGATAAAAAAATGGTACACAGTAAAGTTGAATATGCTAAAACAAGTAATTTATTTAATTTTATTAATCCATACATGCTAGAGTAAATTCAGTTCCCATTTTAGTTGTATTTGATGCTGATTTTGTTAGGTCCCTTCATTTCACGTAAGCCTATAGACTATATAATGTAGTTTTATGATCTCATATGTGCATGTAATTTCCAGAAATGGATTAATAAAGTTTAACTTGACTTGACTTGACTTCATAATGGCTTATTCAGTGTGTGATTGTCAATGAAACGGCAACGTACCAGCTCGAGCTCAGCGATCTATGTTTTTCTACGTCATTGGTGTAAAGTCGCAAGTTGGTAGTTTCGAAACACCCTTGGCACCTGTCCAAGTGAGAAGTATGTTTGCATGTTCTTTGTGAATGGGAGTACAATGGACCATTCACGAAAGACATACTACTTGACTTGTACAGGTTCGCGCGCGGCTAACAAAGAACATAAACTCAGCTCAGCCAGGATGTCTCTAAACTACCAATTTGCGACTTTATACTCATTTCGTTGTATCAGGTCACAAATATAACCCGCGTCTTAGAGTAGCAGAGTAAAGATGGATAAACTGTTAACAGATAATGAGAAATGTACAGAAATGTACTTGAATTAAAGGTTTAGTGCGTAATAACAGCTGGCAACTCTGACTAAGAGAACACCATCAAAATATGGAATCGCTAAAATGAATTATGGAAGAAGGAGACAATTCTAAATTATGGACCATTCCAAATTATGATTATTCATTCAGTTACTAATTTGCTTAATGTCTTTGCAGGACAAAAAATATCAAACCTACTACTAGTCATGATGCAGTCAGACGAAATCTAACTACATGTATAGAGGTTTAAAGATAATAACAAACCCGTAAAATCAGCAACATTTAAAAGCTAGGGCATTTAGTGATCCACTGTATCGTCCCTTCCCCCCACTTTTCTCAGAAAAAGTTGAGTTTTTTATACGACTGGAAACCTCTGGCTACATATTGTTTATGTACAAATATTTTCTTGCAGATGAATTCGTTTAGTAAAAATATTGTGAAATTTGAATTACGTTCTGGTACACCAGAACGAAATTACAACACATTGTCTCTAGAGCACTGTAATACATGTAATAATCATGGTTAGTAAACTCGTAAACGCAAAATCGGAATCAACTGAAATGTTGGGAATAAACTTTTTTCGGGGACAAACGTCATGAAAAGGGGATGTTAGGATCACAAATAAAATAAAATAAATGAGCACTTCATAATGTAAGTTTCTATTATACCATCGATTACTTCGATGATGCGAAAATGTTATGTTATGTCAGTGTCACAATAGATCAGTCGGTAATCGCATTACTATTTATACGGTGTCTGATTGCCGGTCTTCTTCCATCATGCTTTCAATGTGAGTCTAAAGTGTCTCATCTCCAGTGACACAGTTTCATACACGCCATTCAATAAAAATAACCCAAAAGGTGACCTCAATATGTTGTGTATGAGGTATATGCCAAATAGTATGAGTGTAAAGATCCGCATCCTGACACATTGAAATGCTGGATGCCAATAGAACTCCCAGTGTTTTGAAACGAACTGTTGTCATATTAAACATAGGTTTGCGTGTTTTAATAGTTAAATAAACTATACTTCCACTGCTTAGCAATAGCCTCATCGTGATCGTGACCAATGCAACATGTATATTCAGTTTCAACCACGTTATTTACATGACATTTTCTCTGTCCGGAATTATTGAGGAAGTCACGAAACTTGTTTTCATTTTTTTCCTTCAAGCAGGACTTGTATGACAGAATAAGAGTGGTCAAATACAAAATAATCTGTACTGACTGAAGAAATATTTGAGTTGCGTCAGTACAGAAAGGTTGTCTTTAGCTTTACACGTCATGCTTTTGGAAACTGAAGAATAAAAGTGCATTAAAATGTTAATCATTTGTTTCGTGAGATTTTAGGCAGGTTTGCGGTTTCTGTCTAAATTGATTCAATTTATTCTAAAGAAAACCTGTAAATGGTTTGTTATTGAAATAGCTGTATCTCATCGTAAATGATTAAAAATTAATAACCGAAGGAGCATAACTCAAAAACGTACTTAGTTTTTTAGTCCCATTGCAACATGTGAGATTTTGAGCCACAAAGCTGTTTCGCGAGTATTTTATATCAAACATACAATTTTCCACATTTACATTTCTAATATAAATCACAGGTCTATCAGCTTACTACCGCACATCTACAAGATTCTCACCAGAATAATTCTTGCCCACATAGAGAAGTAGCTCGATGTTAACCAACCAAGAGAGCAAGCAGGCTTTAGACCAGGCTTTCGAACATATGCCACATACATGTAACTAAGCCAAGTGAAAATAACACCAATTTAACTTGTGCTCAGGTTTTGTGGATTACGAAAGAGCCTTCGATCTCCAAATCCATATTTTTCTCATTACAATAAGTTTTTTCTTTGGAATTTTAAGCTAAATCATTTCGTAAGTACGTATTATGCACACAATAGCCTATCCTATGACACCTCGAAAGCATATGTTGGACCGACCTGAATCTTCATAATAGATGGGAAGTGGATCAAGGTCATTCAAGTGGAAATACTAGTAGCGTGTGGTGAAATCGGATCATCCTTCTTTAAATTCACACCCGTTGAATGGTGGTTATATTTTTTCTGTCCTGTGGAGTGCTATATCCTACTTATTTACAAGTCCTCTATTATTATATAGATTGGCGGAGTCGGAAATACGACTATGGCAAAGATATGTTGTTTAATAACTTTTGCCCATTTCGCGTAATTTCTTTCATCTAAAAACACTTGCATTTTGAGAGAGTTAAAGGAAATTCTTAGAAACAATGTACTTATGTTTACTCTGTGAATAAAGACACATCTGTGGATGGTCATATGGTATGCATTGAACTACTATGTCTACACAAGTATGCTCGGGTGTTTGCCAGTAATTGTCAGTTTGACTGCTGCTGCTTATATAAATAAGAGGAACGACAAAAGGTGAGTGTCTGGGTCCTTTTTTATTGAATTATAGAACATTTCTTTGCAACACATCTCAAAAAGAAGTCGGTCAATTCCTTGTTCAAATTATCTTTGATGTCTCAAGACCACGTAGATGATGATGTAATAGGAATAAAGAAGTGCGCAATATCTCGGGGTGGGGCACTCAACTTTAGCAGTGACGGGTATGTGTCTACTGACGTAGGGGCCTATCGCCTATAGGCTAAATGTTGTTTAAAAAGGAATCATTGGTTATAAACAAAGAAAAAAAGGGTATAAAATGTCGAAAAACAAAGAAGTTGATGAAATGAGAACCTTAACAACATCTACATCCATCCATCATCACCCCGAACCCTCACAAAGCCCCACTTCCCCATCCCATATCCAAACACCCACACACCCCATACCCTCATACACACCCACCCCACTCACACCCAAACACATGAACATGTATGCTACCACACTATGTGGGTTTTATTTTTTATAACACGTGGTGAACTAGGAACCGGAAAGAGTACCCTATTATGGCCATGATTGCATTTTATCAGTACACGACCCCGTAAATACTTAAGCACATTCACCCCCTAAACCCCCATCCTCCATGCCCAGATACCAAACACACTCCACCCCATATCCACATCCACACACGTACGTTTTCCAACAAATGATAATTGGTAATGCTGTTGACGAAAAACGCACTTTTATATATGACGTATTTTATACACAGTTCAGACAACATTCATTTCCATATTATCAAGAACCATCTTCTCGAACTACACGTTGATTATAGGCATCATTATTGTCCTTAAAGGGTTACCAAGACATATAAAAAGGAAAATTTTAAGATGACGTTATAACTCTTTTATTATGCATTGGACAGGAAACAAAATGTAGATTTTCTGTTAGAGAGTAATTATTGGTATCGCATATTATCGTGATTATTGCATATAGAAGCGTAATAATACTCTTCATTTATTCGCTTGGTATTTCACCTACTACGGCCAATGACTTTGTCAATGAGATGCTATTTAGTTGGACGTCATTCAAGCATCATATAGACCTATTAAAAATTTTTGATGCAGAAATGTGTGTGTTGTACTTACTTTCTGATGGGAGGAGAGGGTGTTTGGCTGAAATAATTAACGATAATATTATAGGGATGACGATTATATACATTAATGATGGTGATGATGCTGTGATGATAATGCTCATGATGTTGCAATGATGAAGATGATGATGATGATGATGATGATGATGATGATGATAATGATGATGATGATGATGATTTAAGGATATTGGTTGTGGTAGACTTGGCCTTATAGGAAGAGAATAAATAAAGGAGGTTTCTAATCAAGTTTCATAGAAAGCTCGATAGTTTCATGCTACCTTGATCGTCACCATGTCAATGGGCTCAACAAACATTACATTGATAAAATAAAGTACCCTTTAATACCCTGCTAAATGCCTCACACAGGAGAACAGGAGGTTTTACTGAAAAAAATTGCCGCTTATTGTTTCACATCACTCAATTGTATTTATTGGTTTTCGCATTCTGTACTATTTCCAGCCAGTTTAGCCTGTAGCTGCTTGTAAAAATACCACTTGAGTTCAAAATATCTGCATATCGCTATTGGGTACATAACAGATTGACTTGGCAAATATGAACTTCATACCATGGGAGTGAGAGTTAGTCGCATGTCTTGTTTTTAAGAATGACATTTGGTTGTTTGGTGTGTCAGTTTAGCAGCTTTTAGCCTTAAAGCGTTATGTGGCCGACATTTGCAAAAGGGAATAATCTTTCATATCGGCTGCGTAAAATGCAAACAGAGATAGGGATCAGACGTTATTGCTTTTAGATTATCTCGAGTATGAACACCGATGGTAGTGTAACTTGCGTGTTATAGTTTACGGCTCCTTTTGGTGCAGTGATGGATATGGATTCAATGGATCTTGGTTTACCGAAGAAAACAAACCCTTACCTTTAGATATCTGAGATTTTGTTTTTGATTTAACACAATATTTAGAAATGTACGGTATTATTTGTTTTAAAACACTTACATGTTTATCATGGCAACTTATATTCAGTATTTTACCACTCTCCTTATTAAACAAATGATTATATATTTTTGGTAGATAGACCAAAATATCAACTGCTTATCGTGTAACAGGTATATAAAATGTGGTCGTACACCACGAAAGAGCCGTTAAGTCGGCAAATTGTATTCTGAGTTACAGTGTTAAATTTGCATGAAGGTCGTATTCATAGGTATCTCAATTTGGTGCGACATGTATCTCATTTTGATAGCGACAGTCAAACACCTTTTAAACCAATCAATAATCCTATTGCTGAAGAGAATAGCTCTAGTCTTTGTTTGCTTTGGCTAAATCCTATTCAAGTAGTGGGTTACAAAGCATTGTATTTTGTCGAGGTATGTATAACCATCAATTAACAATGAGAGGACATTCCTGAACCTCGTTGACTTGGGGATGATTTTAAATGACCGCCAAGTATGACTGTTTGATATTTATTTCCAGCAATGTGGAAAAAGAGACAGATGTAGAACCGAAAAAAAGTACCATTTAGTTGTAGGAGCAGAGTTCAACAAATTATAACCCTGCTTCTGGATATCGTTTGAAGTCAAATGATATACCATTTTAAAACTTATGATATAAAACACGAAATAAAACAAAATTGACCGGGCCGACTTCGTGGTGTACGGTCACAAATGATATGCCAGAAAATATCCATGCTTATGACAGTCAGGTAGAATTGCATATCGATTATTCCAAAGTTTTGACATGATGTACACCAAATGAAAAGACAATTTTGTCCAATAGCTGAATGGATGTTTATTTTAGATGATTCAGTATTTACGCACGCCAATCAATTGCTGGAGGTTACTCCATTGTTTTGAAACAGTACATGTAGATGTGATATTGGCAAAAGTCATGTCGGTATCATTTTACGAACTTTATTACGCTTGCTGTCGTTCAATTTCAAATACGAACAAGAAATTTAGATATAATAAAATTGGTACAAACGCTCATACGAACAGAAATTAATATGTATGATATTCAAATTTCGAGACCTTTTTTGTGAATTTTTGTGATTATCATTTTAGTGTTCATGAAGAACGAAAGAAAGAAATACGTAGAGAAAGAATGTAGAAATTAAAGTAGAACATCATATGAAGTAGTGAACGATAAACGACAAACGGAATTTATATAGCGCCTCAGCGTGAATTATGAACAAAGTGCTTTACAATGATGATCCAAAGTACAACTTACACTACATCTTAGGCTATCTATATTAAAAAGTACAATTTAACTAAATATAAAAAATTAAGAACAGTTAGTTTGGAAACAAATGGGTTTTCAGATTAGATTTAAAAGTGGCCAGATTAGATGAAGTACGAAGTTTTACAGGTACTGGTAATTGGTTCCAGAAAGCTGGCACAGAATTGCAGAAGGTATTGTCCCCATTGGCTGTGTCAGTTGTATTACACTCAAGAAGACTGCCATCAGCATGTAATCGTAGGAACATAACAGAAAATGTGTGAGTTTTTAGGAGATTATGTATGTACTTCTGTGTTATTTCAGTGAAAGAATAGAGGGAGAAATGAAAGGTGGATGGAAGCAAAGAAGAAGGAAGGAATGAAGGAAAGAAAGAAATAAAGAAATGTAATACCTGTAAATATTTCCACTTAAGGGATGTGGCTGTAGGAACAAAGACCAAACAAACATATTCTTGTTTACGCCGTAATATTGTAGTATTTCAACCATTTTACAACTTCAGCTGTGTAACTTGCAAAAATTCTTGCTAAAAAGTGGTTCTTTGAATTTTTTAAAATACATTAAAAATCGCATTGGACTTTTCGTACTGATTATACTATAATGATTACCTGCCTATAATGTTCTGATCACACTATAGACTGGGATTATATGTGACCCCATTGCCAGGCAATTTGTTCCTATTGTTCCTTGTCTGGAAAAATTCAGGGACCGTGCTTTTAAATAACCCGCCAGAACACAATAAGGCCATTGACCTGTGTAGTGGTCATACGTTGTTCATTCGACCATAAAGATTTCTAGTCCCTCAGCAACTCATTAAAATGCGTTGCATCAGGTCAGGATTCTATTATAATAATTCTAATCCTTTCTTTGAGGTGAATAGATAAAAGAGAGTTCTTGAAAAACAGGTGTGATGTTGTAGATAATATATTATCATCAAAGTTGCTGGCATATAGGACATTTCGTGGAAGTGGCGCTTATTATATATTTCTTGTAAACACAATCTAATGTGGTACTCGCTACATGGAGAAGGTCGGTCTGCAAATGTCCATGCATGAAGCTATATAGTAGAGATATTATAGCTTCATGTTCAGTGTAAATCAATTAAAATACTATAGCTGGACATCAAAAAATCGTGATGCATTCCTTCTTGTTATGGACGATATTAATTTTGATATTACTGTGACAAAATCCATTCCCTTCTCAATTGATTAGGCTCCAGTCTTAGGCTTTCTTTTCTAAAAATAAATCATAGGGCCTAAAGGCAATTAAATATGGGCTAAACCCATATTCGGTATGCGGAAAGTTTTCATAGTCATCTATTACCTATACCAGGGGTCCGCAAATAGCGTGGCTTCCCGAGTGGCGCGAGGCGCCGTTTAGATTTAAAATAAATAAATAAATAAATAAATAAATAAATAAATAAATAAATAAATAAATAAATAAATAAATAAATTCCCATGTTCTCCGTGTAAAGACAGGCTAAAATAGTGCAAAATATTGCACCAAATGGCGTCATTTGCACCTCAACTTAAAAAAACAAACCACGTTAACTTCACAGGGGGGCCGTGCTAAAGCACCGCGAAAGCTGCTTCGCAGCCATTGAGTGGCGCTTTTCAGTCTTTTATTTCATGTGGCGCTTCAACAAACCTATTTGAGGAAGCCTGACCTATACCAGTTTTCACCCCGATGTGGCATTGACGTCAACGCGTTGAAGCAGCTGTTTCGCTCGCGCATCTATGCGGTGTCTTTAAGCGCGTGCGAGTGTACACCAGCGCTTTGATCGAACGCTAGGGAGTGTAATGAAATTCATACAGTGCTGATGTCACTGCCATATCAGTAGCCTGAATCCTTCTGGCCTCTAATGACGGCGTCTTTTATTTACCCACAATCCGTCACTTTGCCTTATTCACCAACAGCACAACCCGATGACCGTGCGTAGTTGTTGAAAAACTGAAGGATCCAGTCTACCACATCAGGGTGAAAATGGTATAGCTTATCGCAAACCAGCCAAATTTGTATATGTTTGAATAGCTATAGAATACCCGTGAATATAGTGTCAGAAACTCTCACACATCTTGGGATAACCTTGTCATTAATGTGAGACAGAAAGCAACGCCATTTTGGGGATATATTTGAACATTGCGAGGGAAAACATTGCGGTAAAAGTAAGTTAATCATGAAAATCGTTTAATTCTAATAATATCAACCAGTAACGGACACTTAGCCAAGACTATGTGAGAAGTTTGGGGTATGTAAAGCATTTTCTTGTTTTTAAAAAACAAGGAAAAAGCAGTCCAAAATTAAACAACTCGATATTTTAAAAAAGTACATTTTGAGAAGGCCTACGCTGGTTCTTTTAATTCTAGTTCAAAATCTGTTCATCACCTGCAGTCCGATTTGGTATCTACGGTTTCATAAAAGTATTGGGAACTCTTTTGGATGGTATTTTGATTTAAAAAACGATACTGTTAAAAATATCGGTATTTATGCCAGCGACATTTCTATTATGTAAAATGCATTGAAAATTGTCGGCTAAAAAGTGCATAAATTAAAATCGCGAACAGTAATAGCAACAACAACTATCTACATTCCAAGCGGAAACGCTTTTCAAAAACATACCACCTTTTTCGGGCAATCGCTGAAACCGAAATATGAAATTCTAGGCCATCTGTAAAAAAGTGCGTGAGCAGAAATGACCATGAACTTGGGTCACCGAAATAAGTGTTTATATTGGTGTCAGGCCTTTCATAGTGATACAACAATTAGCCCCCAATAATGGCTTTCATTTGAACCGTTATTTGTTAAACTGCGATTTTCACTTTTTGAGAAATCAATGAATGTATCAAAAAACTTTTCGAAAGTCGATTTAAAATGGCCTAACCCGTTAACTAGTACACCCACCATTATTAAGCTATGACAATGATGACTATAAGGAATGTAACAATCTATCACTGAATTTACACGACACAATTCATACCTCAAGGTAAAACACGTCAGCAACTTTCATTAACAAATGAATATTTTTAAAAGTTTACAAATCATATTATTAAATGATTGAACTTCAAATATCAAATACCTGCCACATGAGATGTTTTTATTCAATAAGGTAAAAACATCTAATGTTTAAAAAGGTATTCTAAATACGTACCATGGAAGATTTCCCCATACGTAACCCCGCACTTGTATCAGTTTCAGATTGGCGAACTTACTTAAAGCATCACCACTACATAATCCATACCCCTTATACACGTAGAACACGAAAATAATCTATATATGAATAAATATGTTTTTTCTGACAAGATAATGCGTCATTTAATGTAGTAAGAATATTATCTAAAGCAGGATGAAATAGAACACGTATCATTGCAATCTGTGTGGATAGCTGACATTAAGGTGAGGAGATTAGAGTTTCACTGCGTCTTAACTTACTAACGTGTGATACTGAACGTACTTACAAGTTATAGCTGCTTTCTATTTTTACATAGATGTTATGAATTTTGATCTATAAATATCACGTGCAGAGAATCAGAGAACCCAACACACACACCCACTAATATAATTGGTGTCCTAGACATAAGTGAGATTGTAACAATTTATTATTGCACGTAAATTGCGGGTAAAAGGAACATCAGAATAGAAGAAGGGGAAAAATGAGTGAAACAACAACACGTGGCAACATGTTTAAATCTGACAATTTTCCAACAAATCATACCAATGATGCCACATTCTATGGCAATCTATAACTACTATTGTGCATATTTTTCTTATCTTTTTCATCAGCAGGTTGACATTTTGTTTTCCATTAATTGCTATTTTTTAAATATTTTAAAACAAGGGAGAGTGTATTCAATATAATACTTTATCATTCAGTAGACATGAATAACGACATTTCATTGGTTAATAGCCAAATAAAATAATTTCGTATTGTCCAGCGTTCATAAATTACCGTACAATAAGAGCCGTATTATTCAGCTCTTAATCAGTACCGGCAATTAACTGGCCTGCATACTCGCGTTGTATTGTACACTGTGCTGATCGCGTATGCGGTAGAGACGGCAATTACGCGCATTTATTTATTTGTGTTAAATTCATGTCTACTGAATGATAAATTCGTTACCCCCTGTCTGTTCATATGCAATACGAAAAATATCACTGGTTTTGAGGTCTCAAAACCAGTGATATTTTTCGTATTGCATGAACAAACAGGGGATAACTAATAGTATTTCAACTGTAATAAATATTAATACCTTTGTCATTTGCATTAATAATCTAGCCTATTCTGCACTTCGTATTTCAGTTTGGCATGTAGGCAGTGAGATTAAAAAATAAGCACAAAAACACACCAACCATCGAACAAACAAGCAAACACCCATCCCTAACACGCAAACAAACAAACATAAACACCTAGCTGGACACCTGAAGATGATGGCTAATAAAAATATATTAAAACAATGACGCGTCAACGTACGACCTTTACCTTGTTTACTGCGATGCTTGTCACTCACTTTTTTTAATCATTTGTGTAATTTTCTTCTTTGGTGCAGAAGAGGACATTGGCACAGAGAAGGTAAACAAAGATGACATATGTCAATGACAAATGTGAAATTATAAACCATTAGATATTATTATTATTACAAAGTCTTTTATCATTGTCTTCTTAAATATTTGACGGGGGCTCGGTTCAAATCTTTAACAATAACTATAGTTTTTGGAACTTATTTTGTGTGATTCCTATTGTTTAAGGTGGGTGGTCCGATTGACAGCCTCAGCACGTCAAAATTGAGTTCTTATAGCAGCTAAACATCCAAAGCAAGTTTGAAATATATTTCCTTGAGATGGTATGAAAAACAACCGATAGCCGCATCCCCTCTCCAGAAGTATTTAATTATATATATTTGTACTTGCTCAAGTAGCATTTTGTGCAAATTTTATTACACAATTTGTTGCCATTCTTTTTTTTATGAGTATTTAAGTGCCTAAAACGGCCTAAAATGAGGCTATGGCGCCCTTTGCAGCCTTGTCTAGTATTAATCTCCATAGACTTTACATGTAAAATGAAAATGTCCATAAAAATAGAACGGCAACAAATTGTGTAATAAAATTTTCGTGAGGGGGCTATACGAAATATTTTTTTAATGTATTGTATGTATGGTCTTTTCAAAAATAAAATGTCCATCTGAAACATAGGTGTTTGGTGGCTTATCGCCGTTCTGATGGGCAATAATTTATTGTGTAACTTTTTTGTTTGCTTCTAATACCTAAATTCCAAATGAATCCATCTACAACCTGACCAACACCACTCCACTCGTTGCCAGCACAGATTCTATAATCTGTGTTGCCAGAGTCAAGATTCATCAACTCAAATTTCTCGGCCATATACTGCGTCTTGAAGATGGCGAGCCTGTGAAAGAATATGCGCTTTATATTCCACCACATGGGAAGAGGAAAGCCGACTGATGATGATGATGATGATGACCTAAATTACTCAATTTCATCAGGTCAATTGTATAAATATTTCTACAAATATGATAGTGAAAAAGATAACCAAACACCTTAAACAGAAATGAAAAGGTACTATTTATAATAGACTGTCTACAAAAAGAGTCATTATAGACTAGTAAATGTTTAATCTTACAGTACAGCATGACACACTGGTACGACTACGAGAGGTCCCGAGTTCAAAATCTCCTCAGGACCAAAAGGAAAAATAATTAGGGCCTTTTACTGAAGCCTCCGAAAACCCCAATTACCACGATCACCCAAGAAATGGGCTGGCTGAGAATTATAACGCATAACATTTGTTTAAGAAAATAACTTAATACAACTTTACTTGTACCAGTAATGAACGAATTTCTTAGCCTCGAATATATCTAATCTGTATACACTATATTTTAAACACTATTACGCTATCATCAGAAGGCAGCCATTTCTGCCACGACCTATTTCAAAATCATCTTTATAGTTTAATTAGGTCGAAGAAAAGCTGGTGTACGTTGCATAAATCAAGTAGTTGTCCTTGTAAACACATCTGAACAAAGCCTCAATGATCAAAATATGAAGCGTCATAATATAGTAATTTTGTTTGAGTTCAAGGGGGTGTAATTGGGAATCATTCAAGGATGAGTATAATATAATTGAGCACGTTTTACAATATAAAAATCTCATAAATACCTTTCTGTTGGTTTTTACATCGAAGTATTATGTTCACAATGATTAGGTTAGAACAAATGTGTGGGTTGTCACGAGGTGAAAATCACCAGAAGTATTAATGCAATCGTGTATAACCATTAAAGGCGAGTGGTCCAATTGTATTATACACATGGTCTTTTCTACCATCCATGAAGGCCAGGCCCGTACGCAGGATTTTTTTTTTTGGGGGGGTGCTGATTTTGAAAAAGTGGACTTTTTTCCAAGGGGGGGCGATTTTGTGAAAAGTGGACTTTCCCCCCAAATTTGGACCTTTTTAGACAAAAAAACCGTAAAAAACCTGATTTTTTTGCTCGCTACGCTCGCGAATTCTTACATTTTGGGACTATCGTGTTGTTATGGGTTATAAGTAAAAACATGAGCTTTCACCCGATACCGATAACGGAAAAGGGTTCAGTTGATACGACACTTTCCATAGCTCCACACTAGTCCTGTCTGCTACTTTACACCACCCCGGCCCGGATGGTCCGTTGCAACGGTGTGGCACTTGCTAGTATTAATAGCTTAAGCACTGTTATTCATAGGCTTAAGTATAGGCTGATTTTGTTTGTTTGTAAGTAAGCAAAGAGAAGAAACACAGTGCAAGGATACATTCCCAAGCCAACTTCACAAGAGGAAACTACAATGGAGTGAGTGTGCATCATAAAAAAGGGTGAAATAATTAAGGCTGCGAAGGTGACAGCGCTGGTGTTCTACCAATGAATAACTTATCTTTCCATGAATAATTAAGGGATGATATTTCAGACATATTAGAGTTTGGTCTTAAATATAGTAATTGTCAAGTAATATGAAAGTAACGGTATACGTTTAAACAGAAGATATAACGTATATATTAACGAATTTTAGAATTTTAATTGAGAAGTGGCAAATATTTTCAGTGTCAAAATATCAGCTATATAAGAAATTATGCAGTGGTATGTAGCAAATTCCATGATTCAAAGTAAATTTCATTCGTTTTTTATTAGTCAGCCAAGGTATGAAAATGTGTCCATTACATGTTTCCTATCCTTTACTTTCTTATATAAATGGGATTATGTATACAGTCTCCCATTAGATCACTTCTATTCACGTTGTTTACTTCCTATATTTGGCATTGTTCTAGGATTCAATAGGAGGAGGAAAAATACTTTGGTTATTGTTTTTGTCTTGTTTCGTGTAATGGCCGCGCACTTAAAGATGATTTGGAATCTATAAAGTAATAGAACAGACTACCGTTTACTTACTTTCAAATATCTTGTATTGTAAATATGGTTTAATATTATGATGTTCATACATAAAGTAACAGTGATGATGAAAGGCAGTTGATATTGAGTTAAGAAGTTACCTTTCTCTTGACCCAGGGGCCGACGGTAAGATTGTTCACTTAATTGTTTGGAGTGACCTTCTTTTCCCTTCATCTGTATCTTCAAATCTGTTCCTATATAGGCTTTTTTGGCATGGTTTGAGCAATTTGTTTGTCCCATCAGGACCCAAGTGTGTCTCCACACGGAGCGACCGTTTAATCATCTTTGGATCCTGCTACATTTGAGTGTAATACTTTTACGCCTGAATGTCGTTTATCTGCTACATTGACTGCGTTTGGAAAGCTTATAAGCGAAAACTAAATTAGATGAGACAGCATGAGCTCTTCATTAACCGTAGATAGCCCTTACCCATTGATTTACGTATACAAAATGACATCCCCCTAAACATTCAATATTTGTATAATAATGCACGAGCGCGCACTCCACGTACTACGCGCAATGCTTACGGACACGTTCATTTTGCTTGCGGGTTGATACATTTATATTTGCTTGCAGTTTCCAACATTGTTAGTGACAATTTTGTTATAAACTAGCAAAATTCATGGGATTTTTTTCTCGTGTATAAAATAGGTTAATAAATGCATATCACTTGTTGCTCGAAAAATTGTACAAAATAATGCACGTGTACTGATATGTTGATATGTCTAATGCACTCCCCCTGGACTCGTGCAGTATACGCATCAATATCTCATTATTTTGTACAATTCTACTCCCGACAAGTGATTAACCTATGATTAAACAAGTAACTCTGGACATGCTGGATGAATGAATGGGTAATACAAGCCCAAACACATCATGTGTAAAATCAATCCATTAAGCAATTAAAGCACACAGACAAGGAATAACATAGTTGGTGGCTGGTGCCCCAGCTCGTGACGTGAATTTTCGGAAAAATGTATTCCTGTATTTCCTAAATAGCATAAGCAGATAAGTAAATTCGATGATTTAAAAAGGATACTACTGGTAAACTCCATACTTTGTGTTTCTGAATTGATTCGTGCAAGTAAGCACAGAACCAAACCAGCTTTGGTCCAAACATGAAATACCCCTATTATGCCTATGTCATCTTTTAATATTTTGGTGTAAATATTTGCAGTTATATTTGATGTACTCTTCGCGGAGATGAGATGTGTGACTGAAATAAGTTTGTGTTTACAAAATATTTTATATCATATTGAAAATGATAACATAGAAACTTGCTTTAAAGCCATAATGTGTGATTTGCTTCACAGCGACGCCCTCACTTTTACTCGGATTTCTACTTTTTGCATAATTATAATGCCCAGTGGTGTACTGAAATACCACATAAAAGACTAAGCCTGAAGGGATAATGTGATCAGTGAAAACAAACATTTAAATAGGAATCTATTCTTTATGCAAATCACACATTATTGCTATAAATGCACATGGGTGGTATGATGGTGATGATGCTGTGATGATGATGATGATGATGATGAGGATGATGATGATGATGATGATGATGATGATGATGGTGACGATGATGATTTTTGGCATTTGAGATTGGTTAGATGTACTAGATTATCATGATTATGGACGAAAATAAAAGCGGTTCTAATTTTCTTTAAGTGCTCTATGATTTTATGCTACCTATTTATATGTCACCATACATGTCAACATCAACAAACAATAAATTGATAAAATAAAATACCTTTAATACGCGGTTAAGGGTTCATCACAAGAAAATAGTAGGTGTCACTGAAAATGTTTGATACTTCTTATTGTTTTATTGGTTTTCGCATTCTGTACTATTTTCAGTCAATTTAGCCTGTAGCTGATTGGAAAAATACCACTTGAGTTAAAAACAAATCTGCATCGCCATTGGGTACAGAACAGATTGACTCGATAGATATAAATTTCATACCATGAGAGTTAGTCGCATGTCTTGTTTTGGTTTGTCAGTTTAGCAGTTTTTAGTCTTAAAGCGTTACGTAGCCGACATTTACAAAAGGGAATAATCTTCCATATCGGCTGCGTAAAAATGCAAACATAGATAGGGAACTTTAGATGATATTGCTTTTAGAAGTGGTAGTGGAACTTGGTGTCTTATAGTTTACGACTCCTATACGGCTCTTAAGTTTGTTGAAGAAACATTACATGTTTATCATGGCAACATTCAGTATGAATTTGATTCCACTCCTTATTAAGCAAATGCTTATAAGTTTGGCAGTATATAGACCAAAATATTAATTGCTTATTGTTTGTAAAACGGTATGCCAGAAAATACCCATGCTTATGACAGTCAGGTAGAATTGCATATCGATTAATCCAAAGTTTTGACATGATGTACACCAAATGAAAAGACAATTTGTCCAATAGCAGATTGGATGTTGATTTTAGATGATTCAGTATTTATGCACGCCAATCAATTGCTGGAGGTTACTCCATTGTTTTGATTATAAATGTGATATTGGTCAAAAGTGACATGTCGGTATTATTTATGAACTTTATTATTGTGGTTGTGGGTGTCGTTTGAACAAGAACCTTTGATTGTGTAACTTCATCTTCATAATAAATTAAACACAAAAATTGTAGAATATTTCAAATATGGAGACCCCTGTGAATATTATTTTTTAATTCATGAACTATATAAGGTTAGCAACTTTTTAAACTGTTGGTAGTTTACCGCATCTTGCGAATGGTAGTGAGCTTTGGCAAAAATTGCATTGATTATTACATAGCGAGTGTGTAGAAGAATTCAAATATCATAGATATACTTTTGTAGGTCCTGTGGTTCTTGAGTTATGTTGTAAAGAGGGCTGAAACAACAACACTTTTGCACAAAAATAAATCAAGCAAATTTTCAAAGTACCATATATGATTTGTATATAGAATGAACTTTTGCTAAACATCAAAGTGTTATGTTTCAATTATTGATTAAGATAATGAAAATCGATTTTTTGGCTGCTTCGACCAACAATACTTTGAAGGTAACCAGTTACAAAGAAATAAAGAATGAATGAATGAACGTATGAAATAAATAAATAAATAAATAAAGAATGAATGCAAGTAGGAAATCATAATTATCATGAATGAACGAATGGAGGAAGGGAGGAATGGAGGAATGAAGCAAAGAAAGAACCGAACGAACTTGAAGAAATTTTATAATTAAAATATTCCACTCCTCTTATAGATTGACGAACCAATTCATCCACCATTAAAGCTGTTACAATACTTACTACGAGGAATGTAACAATCTATCACTAAATTTACACTACACAATCGTAATTCATACCTCAAGGTAAAACACGTCAGCAACTTTCATTAACAAATGATTAAGTTTACAAATCATATTATTAAATGATTGAAGTTCAAATATCAAATACCTGCCACATGGGATGTTTTTCTTTATTCAATAAGGTAAAAAATCAAATGTTTAAAAAAAGTATTCTAAATACGCATCCTGGAAGATTTCCTCATACGTAACCCCGCAATTGTATCAGTTTCAGATTGGCGAACTTACTTAAAGCATCACCACTACATAATCCATACCCCTTATACACGTAGAACACGAACTATGAATAAATATGTTTTTTTTCTGACAAGATAATGCGTCATTTAATGTAGTAAGAATGTTATCTAAAGCAGAATGAAATAAAACACGTATCAATGCAATCTGTGTGGATAGCTGACATTAAGGTGAGGAGATTAGAGTTTCACTGCGTCTTAACTTACTAGCGTGTGATACTGAACGTACTTACAAGTTATAGCTGCTTTCTATTTTTACTTAGATGTTCCGATATCTGTCTGCATGTGACATTGGTCTATCAAGAAACAAACAAACACCACACAAGAATAAAAATATAATAAAATAATGACCTTTACTGTGATGCCTGTCACGTGTTTTTATCATTTTGTTTAACTTTCTCCTTTGAGGACAGTGACAAACAAAGATGACATATGACAATGATATGACAGCGTTCAATCATAAATTATTTACTTTTGCACCGGGCTTTTGCATTTGTCTTGATAAATGTTTGACGGTGGCTAGGTTCAAATCTTTCTCAATGCTTTTAACAACAGTTTTTGTATTTTGTCACTAATATAATTGTTCACAGACGGGTGACCTGATTGACAGCTTTAACCCCCTTTTAAACCTCATCAAATATGATATCTTGATCACCTTGATAGCATTAAAAAGCAAGTCTGAAATATATTTCATTGAGATGGTATGAGCGATATCATCGTTTTGTATAGGTAATCAACTTGTTTGCTTTTTAATATCCAACTCCAATCTTATGAATATCTCTACCAATATAGGGTTAATAGAGAAAAGGGCAAAGAAGCACGTTTAAAGTACACAGAAAAGAAAAGGTATTGGTAGACTGTACACAAAAGAAGTTTAAGACCATAGCTCTAATATATAGTAAGTACAGTGCTAATTATAGGGCCTATGTGTTACTGCCTTAAGTATAGTAGGACTAAGATTTGGCGAGGACCGATATTATAACAAGCACTCAATATGAAGATTTACATCCGTTTTTTATAAAGCACTTGATAACGCACTATGGTATTTATTAATGTTTGTTGTTGCCATACAAAATAGCCTGTACCATGTAATCAACGAATTTCTTAGCCTCAAATACATGTATTTTGTATACCCTAAACACTATCATTGTAAGGCAGCCATTTCTGCCACGACCTATTTGAAAATCATAGTTAATCCTGTTACATCATCACTTCTACGGCGAATAGTTAACGTCACACTTAAAACTTTTTCATTTGTAAAAACAGAAAATAGAAATGATTTTTGCATTGAGCTGTCTGTCGTTGCATAAGTATACCTTTTGTAAAATACACAGTATGTTAAACTAATAATTATTAATTATAAACTAATAATTATGAATATTATCATCTAAATATAGCGCATCATGTTGTGATACAAGTGACAGCTAGCACTATCTTCAGTAGATATGTATGGACAAGAGTTAAAGTATAGTAGCAATTACATTTACTATAGAACAAAGCGTTCTTTTTAATTTAATTCATTTTACGTGATTAATAGTCACATTGAAGTGGGACCTCATTTACATAATTCATTTTACTACGGAGGATAATATTTGCCAATTATTCCATTCACTCATTCATTCTTTCATTTTGTCTTCATAGCCACGGCGCCACCGTTTACACTCTTTACTCCTTGATACCTATACTGGACATAATAAACACAAACAATGAGCCTAATGCCGTTGCACTCCACCAATACACTTTTAGCCTTTCTGCATTTTAAGTTAATTTAAAATGACATTATTATCAATTGCCCTTATTGCATCCCGGATACTCGTAGAGAAAACCCATTAACTTAGTAGGATATCAGACACCAGAAACCTTGTTTTTTGTCTTACATGCAAAGCGCTTTTATACCGATGCCTGGATTGATGTCATGCAAGTACGTAATGTCACGTATCGTAGGTGTTTTGCTCATCTCAAATTTTAGACGATTCTTTGAAATTGTTTACTCATGCCCCTTATAATTGAAAGATATCGTTGACAAATATTGTCATCACAGTTACAGTGAAGAAATTGCGCAATGGTATAATGCGGCGACCCCCATAAATCATATTAAAATGATATCAGTATGTCAGGAACACTACCTCCATGCTTGACCGTTTAACGTGGAACTCCATATGGGGGATTTAATGTCGTAATTAAAGGGGCATTTCGTGATGTGGTCCACATCCTCATCAATCACTTTTCTCAAAAAGTTGATATTTTCATACCACAGGAAGGCTCTGGCTATATAATGTTTATGTACAAAAACATTCTTGCAGATTAATTCGTAGTGTAAGCAGTGTAAAAGTGGAGCAGTGCAATACACATAATCATGCATAACTCGCAAACGCAAAATCGGAACTAACTAAAATTTTAGAAATAAGCTTTTTTCGTCGATATCTACTGAAAAATATCATAAAAAGAGGATGCTATGATCACGAAATACTCCTTTAATATCGTAATTACGGCGTTAATTCAAAATTGTTCTGTTACAGGCCTGTTATATGTTGAATTATAAACAAAACTAATTTTGCTGATTCCAATTAGGTGTAAGTTGAGACATGTCTTAACATGACAAAATATGCCATAAAACGGGTTTAAAAAATGAACGATCATATTTTAAAACATTTAAAAATGTATCAGCGCCCAAAAGAGCTGATGCATTAAAACTTCTCGCATGTGTTGCGTTGTATCATTATAATTCGTTTCACAATGATTTGGAGTATATGTTGTTGTTTTTTGGTACAGGTCGTATTATTAGTTGCACTATGCAATAGTTCATTGTGCCGATGGGCTATTCCAGTTGAAATCCATACACCCCCTATGGAAGACACGACCTTAATCTAGGACACAGGAGGTGTAGATTTCGAATTGAGTCACCCATTCAGGTAACCCCATCTGAAATTCACACTCCATGTGAGGAAGATTAAGGTTATGGCTTCCATAGAGGGTGTGTGGATTTCAATTCAACTGGAATAACCCAAAAGCAGGAGATCAGAACTACTTTGATGTAACTCGGTTGTTTCGTCTGGGTGTTTCGTACAATGGGCGAGCACCTATTGCAATTTATTATTAACTTTTCAAAAACCTCTAAGATGACTTGGAATCTAATAATAACACCGATGAACGTTTACATCATAGTCTATAAACTGTATGGTAAAGATGGTTTAATATGATGATGTTCATACGTAAACAAATAGTCATGAATTAAAAACCAAAACGGCTTGCAACACATTTTAAGTTTCTAACAAAGGGTACAGACAAAGATATCGATAATGACGTCACTCAAGAGCTTTGGCAGGATAATAGGAAATTACGTGATCAAAACCACAACCAAAACTAAAACTCAATATTTGAAATGACCGAATGATTTTACGGCCTAATGGGCTATGTATATCGTTTACAACCACTGCTACATTGACTGCGTTTTGAAAGCTCACAAGCGAATACTTAATTGGATGAGACAGCATGAGTTCTTCATTAACCATGGAGAGCACTAGTTACTCATTGATTTACGCATACAAACTACATGGTATTAAAAGAATTACGAAAGGCATTAACGAGATCAAGAGATCACTCATCGCCATCAAAAATAAAAAGAGCGATCGAGAAAAGTGTTTTCCAAAAAAACGATTTGTAAAAGGAAAAAAAAAAGAGTTCTTTAATTTTAATTAGTCGCAATTGAGCTTCAGTAGTCTCAGATAACAGTTAATTTAAGACAACTTATGATGTCATTATAGACTAGGCAAGCGTTCAATAAAGCATACTTCACCATAAGCCAGTTCTTATAGGAACAATATCTCATTCTACGTACTGTTGCGTCAAAAAATGAAAAACGGTCGCATGTGATTTGAAAAAGTGACGGACGCAAATCTAAAACTTTTATTCCCATGGCCTTAATGCAAGCACATAATTTGATATTTTCCTCCAGTAGTATTAGCGGGAATATGGAATAATCACAAAAAATTAAAGAACAGAACATACTTGCTGTGGTATAAAATAAAAGTAAATACTAGGTCAAAACAATAAAATAGCAAAACAAACAAACAAGGGAAAAACATAGGGGAATATGGACAAGGGGTTCGATTTACCATAAGGTATCACAGTGAAGAACAGCTAATGTAGGAGTTGATGATCCCATTCTTTCATTACCTAGTAAATTAATTGTTTGTAATTATTCCCGAGCTATACATGTCACAATACATTAGATAAATCTAACTACTTAAACTTACAGTAATTAGTAAGTTGTTGGTCAAAATGTCAACCATGATGCCATTTATTTACTTTGCCAATAAATTATACGAAGCCTTTTACTGTATAGGTAAATTAGATTTATATTATTATCTTCTTGGAAAAGTCACATATCTTCCATTGTAATGAAAGAGGAATAGACGTATTACTAAATATAAAAGGCGTACACACGAATAAACTGTCGGGGCGGGGGCGGGGGAGAATAAATGCCCAGTGATTATTAGTTTGGCTCAATTTTACCGGGATACTTGCGCGCGCATTGAACGAAACTTTTCAGTTTCATACTATTTCATGTGAAAGTCGATACAAATCGGAGTCGTTTCTCGCTGAGTACAAAAATTTGAAATTTTACACTATTTTATAACCCAATCGAGGTTTTTTCCCAACATGTGCGTACTTAAACAGTACTAATAACAAATAATATTTTTCTTTCTTAATTTCTTTGAGTTGTCGGGGGGGGGGGAGGGGGGGTAATTGCTCCCTGCTCCCGTCAGACACACCACTGTGAATAGTATTGTAATTGGCAATTTTGCAAAAAATATTGTTAGAAAACAATACTAAAATGGGTAACCAGCGATTTGCTGAACCAGAACGCCAAAAATTTGATCCAAACCCGATCTTGCATCATTTGGACAATCATAAATGTGTTATAAGCCGAGCCAATGAAAAACGTGAAAGCAATTCAATAAAGGCACAATCTGACATTTAATATGAAAAGTAGGATACAAATATGTGTACTTTTTATTCTCGCGTGAGTCAGGCTGTATGTTATATTCGGAAACTACGATGAACATTAATATGAACGCCAGCAATGGTAGCCACTGCATTAACAGACCGAGCTATTTGCACTGTTTTATCAGGGATGGTTTTATGAAATAGGCTATTTGATTGATCTGATTTATTTATATCTGTGATCATTCGGTGGTTATTATTTTGTACAAGAAATCCCCGATTGTCCCTTAAAGCCATAATATTATACATTCCTTTTAAATACATTTTTAACCTGAATTTGTGACATATTATAGTCCAAATACCTAATATAAGCAAGATCAGACTATGAACAACTCCCGTCATCGTTATGTGCAACCTACTTCTTTCTGACGCATTGGCCCTTATTAATGTTTTGCATATATATAATGCATGTAATAAACAAAACGAAGCAGTCACACTTAAAATATATAAGATGATGATGTTCTATAATCATTGTAATCGCTCTAAGTTTGGTTCCTCCAATAAACTGTCTCTTTACATTACGTTATTATTTGATCATGTCTCATCTCCCTTTTCAACCAAATCGATGGTAATAACTCTTGTAGTGAGGGATCAACATTTAACCACAAATTACCTCAGGCAAAACTCACTCCCGGGGAAAGGCAAAACTCACTTTCGGGGAAGCAAATACCACACAAGGTCATTTTTATGTAACTCACTGACCCATTTGTGTTATACTGCCTCTAACTATAATGACATCCTTGTGATCTGGTCAACTCAACTCATTGACAGATACGAATCTCAGGAGGGAATTCAATTGTTGATCAATTCTCTCCAGGTAGTGAAACGTAATGATGTTTTGTGAGAGTGGTGTCAGCGTCCAGGTGTCATAATTATTCTTTCCATGTTAATGCTAACAATATAGTTTTGTGATAAATGATCCTGTTGACTGTATTCAAAATATATCATTAGAGTGATATGTTTCCTCTTAGCTCACCTACTTTTTTATTCAAATGATTTTATTTCTGTATACAGCAACATAAAGTATTACGTCACATCTGTTGATCAACTGGAATTGCCTTGTAGATATTTGTCCGATATTTTAAATAAGATGACGAACGGAAAACTCTTCCTTATATATAACGGTTTACCTCTTCCCATTTATCTTCAATCAATGTTGGTTATGTCACAGATTATGGTGGGTATGTCATGTATGTGAAACATAGAATGATATAATTGTAATGGCTGGCTTCACATTGGTCGGGGAAGCCCAACTGAATGGTAAAGTTATTTGAGATTAATATAATCCAGACAACTAAAAAACCAATTAACAATTCCAATCATCTTTATCAATGGGATTGGTCCTCCTTCTTCAAGCCTTCTAAGGTTAAGGAGTTTAGGTATCTCCACTGTAGTTCTCATACCAATGCCTTTTTCAACTCTGTCTTTGTTTCCTGTCCGCGTTTGTGGAATGAACTTCCCGCTGATGTCCGCTCTGCGCCCTCCCTTACCTTGTTTAAGGCCATGTGTAAAGAACATTTTATGATGTAATTATGTTTTTCATGTGCATGTTTACTTGTCTAAATTTTATTTTATTCATTGCAATTTCTGTTTTGAAATTATCTATCCTTTTGCCTAAATTTTTGAAATTTAGTTGTATAATTTGAGGCAATACTCTAAGGCAGGCTTCCAAAAATAGATTTGTTGAAGTGCCACATGAAATAAAAGAAAACTGCAAAGCGCCACTCAATGGCTGATTTTTTGAAATTTGAGGTGTAAATTTGGTGCAACATTTTGTACTATTTTAGCCTGTCTTTACAAGGATAACATGGGAATCGCATTGTTTAATGTTGAAATGTAGAATATTGGAGATATTCCTGATGGGTGAAGTTTGATCAAAGGGTATGATTTGATTTGATTTGATTTGATTTGATTTTTTAAATTTATTAATTTATTCTCTTTATTTTTTTAAAAATCTAAACGGCGCAGCGCGCCACTCGGGAAGCTATTTGCGAACCCCTGTCTTAGAGTGTTTCGCTCTTTTTTTTCCTACAAATGTTTTAATTAATGTGTATCTTGTTTTCATTATTGTTATTATATTTTGTACATATAATCAGGAAAGAAGAACACATTGTGTTTGGACTGTTTAGTCTATTTCTTCTTATGATTGTTATTGAAATTGCTTTATTTTTTTCATGTTTGTAATATATGGCAATTGAAATAAATATCAAATAAATATGAAAAACCCTGAACATTAACTACACATTAAAGGAATATGACATATGGGACAGGCTCTCATCGTAGTTTGTACACAAAACAGGAAGCTTTTTGTAACACTAGAAATGATGACACCATCATAACAACATGTTACTCGTACATATAAATTTCGCACTCAGACAGAAAACACATTCCCAGATATACTTAGCAATACTTGACAGAAAATAAAGTTGTTACAGACAGTATGAAGTATTTTTAAATTGTCGCACTTCAATTAAGAATTAAAATGTTTCATGTTTATTGTAGAGCAAATAAAACAATTCAGACAATGCACAGAAACTCACTATTATTTTACTATTGTCCAATTTGAGTCAATAATATTGTAATCTTTACTTTGTGACCTGGATTTCATATCAATCTATTATTGCTTCAATTGTGACAAAGATTTTGTTACCTGAGAGAGAAAAAAAATCCGTGATACTAGGAAAATAATATTTCTGTTAGTTAAGGAATTATTGTATTAAAGAAAAAAGATTTGATAATAATTGTTCTGTTTGTAAGGGATGCCTTAATTTCTCCCGATATATATGTAGTAGAAGGACCATTAAACCGAAACCCATTATGTGCTATTATCCCTTTTATGAACCTTAATCCTTACCCTAACCTAACCTTATCCCTAACACTAACCCTAAAGTAACCCTATATATAAATGCGCTTTTATAAATGCGCACGTGACCCATGGAAACGACATACCAAGACCAACAAGCATGACTAATCCTCGTGCATACAGAAAGGGATAGGAACTCTGTACATAAATATCATCAAATTTAAGTATTAATTAAATTGCAAAATTATTACACATTTTGCAATTATGAATTTGTTATATATGTTATCAAAAACAACATTTTGAAAGTATTTGATGACGGAAAAAATATTCAACGACGGAATACAATACAATATAATCAGAAAGTTTAACAAAATAGACAATTTTGCTGCACAGCAGTCTCATGTTGTTCCGCCTTTGCATTCAAAAATATAGAAAGACCACTCGCTATGTAGAAGGTCACTTCGAGACTTACTGTCTATAAGCTGTTATCGCAGCGCGGAGGTGGTCACGTGCGCATTTATAAAAGCGCATTTATATATGCAACCGAAGTACACTGCTAACGTTAACTCTAAACCTAACCCTATTCTTAACTCTAATCCTGAATAACCCTAACCCTACATTGCCCCAAACTCTCATGTTTGGGACTAATGGCCCTTCGGACGTAACTAATAAGGTGCTCCGGCAGAAGTGCTTTGTAACAATCCAAGATACTACACTAAAATTCACATGATATTTTCTTCAAACTAAACATATGATTATTGTTATAACCATCATTGTTCAACTTTTGTAAATAGCTGAACTTATACCACCTGAAACTAATGAAACATAGGAAAATAAATATAATTATAGAGTTGATAGTATTAAAATCATTGAAAAATGAGTGAATGAGTGAAATGTACTAAAACTGCTGAAACAGGGAATATAAAGTACATTAAATCAGATACAATTGTGTAATGGATGCATTTAAATTATAGAGTTGATAGTATTAAAATCATTGAAAAAAGAGTGAATGAGTGAAATGTACTAAAACAGCTGAAACAGGGAATATAAAGTACATTAAATCAGATACAATTGTGTAATGGATGCATTTAAATATGGACACACAAACATAATTATCTGATGATTTTGTTTCAAACGAAACTAATCATTATTGCAATAATCATAATTGCTTCATTTGAGTAAATTACTATTATGTACTTTGCCAACTGAAATACGTTTTACAAAATAATATTGAGTTGGTATCATGTATATATCATATACCTACTATAACCTGGACAGTAACCATTTTCACATCGTAAGTGTGTTGTTCATCTCAAATTTTACCCTTAATTGATTAAGATTGTCATATTACAGTATTTCAAATTATCAGTTATACCAAGATATACTTACTGTATACCATCACGTAAGGGACGAAATCAAAACTCGACCGCCAGTTGACGATCCATTGTTTAGAACAATGGAAACCGGCTCCAATCGGACGGAACCGGTCGGAACCGGCGGTCGACCGTCGGTCGAGTTTTGATTTCATCCCATAGTATTTCTTGTTGTCGAAATAAGCGCCCATGCAGTTGATTTTCATAAAATCATTATTTATTTCCTTTTTCTTACTGCATATTCTATATACATGATATAGAGAAATCAGTCAGAACAACTTGGGGGAATAGCCATTCCGATGATATCATATACCCAATATTAAACACTTTGGGTAGCTTTTTTTGACCCACCAGAGCATCACCAGGTAGTCAATAGCCTCGACTTGATTGCCATTATTGCTCGCTACAGACAGTTAATATAAAGTAAATATTTATGGTACAATAAGGGGTAGGGGTAGTATTATGGAGCATATCCCCAGTTTCATTAGGTCAGTGTTTATACATGTAGTTTGGGTATTTTTACATGGATATGAACTGCAAAAGCACAGAAAATAAATGAGAATAATAAGATTTTAGGGCAGCTCTGACAAGGTTAAAGGGTCAACCGATTTGCAGTAATTTTCAAGGTCATGTGACCTTTGACCTCTGGTCAAACAAAATTATGAAATTTGACTGAGTAAACCTAGGTAAATCCTCCATAAAGCTACATCTACTTACAACTCAAGTACTATCAATGTTTAACTAATACCAGTCTTTAGCAGCAAATAATGGTAACAAATTTTGAGACTACTTGCTACCTTGTGATGTTCTAGGGGATCCAACAAAAGACCGATGTGTTAATGTTGGCTGATTTCTACTGATTTCTCTACAAATGTGGACAAAAATTGTGGTTTTCCCCTCTACTAAAATCCTGGCTACGCCAATGGAAGACCGAAGTTGAGCTTATTTAAGTTTAAAAACCAAGTTTTGGTTCTGAAATTTAAAAAGGTTCCATGCTTGCCATAAAATTTGAGAAATGTTCACTGAGTTATTCTATGTTTTTGATGGCAGTATAATAGTACTTAATGTATAATGATCACAATATTGTTAGTTCTATTATATTGTGCCAATAGAAAGAGATAGCTGTTCCGTCTACTTCGAAACCTCTTAGATGATTTGGAATCTAATATAAAGCACCATACAAGTGTAAATGCAATACCAATAAAACAGATTTCGTGATTTGAGACCAATTATATGGTAAAGATGCTTTAGGGCGGGTCAGAGGAAAGCATGTTTGCACTCAAATATTGAGACAAATAAAGCTGATGCACAAGACGAATGGCATGGGCTGGATAAAGGTGATTCCCAGAATTGTTATAAGATAATGCAAGATTTGGTCGTCTAGTAAATAAATTGTTTATAATTTGCCCAAGCAATACATGTCACAATATATCAGATTAATCTAAGTATACTTAAACCTGCGGTGATTAGTAAGTCGTGGGCCAAAATGTCAAAGATAAAACAATATATTTACTTTACCAATAAATTATACGTAGCCTTTTATCTGTAGTATAAGGTAAATTGGATATATATTATTATCGAGTTGGACAAGTTACATGTCTGTCCTTGTTTTTAAGTGCAGTAGACGTATTATTAAATACATTATGTTGTACACGCGATAGTACTGCTTTTGGCAATTTCGCACAAATTGTTGTTAGATATAGTTATACTAGAAAGAAAACATACTAAAAGGGAGTAACCAGTGATTTACAGAAAAAGAACATCAAAAAATTGACCAAAACCATTGTGAACATCATCTGTGTGGGAATAGCAAAGCGCCAAACGAGATTAATTCAGTATTGTTCTCACTAGGATCCACAACATGCGCATCTATCATGGCACAGTTTTTTAACCCCAATACATTTGTACATTCATTTGGGTACAACAACTCGCACCCTGCAACTTGAGGTGAAATTTTACACTGTGACTGTTTAATTGAGGTTATTGAATTATGCCATTGGGAGACCCTTTATGTGTTGCAGGCTGTCTTGGCATGGTTGGCGGTCGTGTTATTTGGTCAACCTGATCTACTAAGCTCTACTACCTGATACAAAATGGGGCAGCGAATTGCCATAATTCTGCCAGATTATAAAATGGCACTTCCCTAATAATAGTGAATAAATTATTCGAAACTTAGGCCTATATATAAACTGAATTGAACTGATTATCCCGCCGTACTTTATGATCGATCACTGCCCATGGTATCTGTAATACGTGTTGCTAGTAGTCTTCCAAGGTGCTTTGCGAGCTAGGCGAGCGAGCTATCACAGCTTATCACATTGGTGATACCGTCCATCACTAAAATATCAATCTTAGACGTGTAAGAAATCTTAGGCGTCTAAAATCTTAAGCGTCTAAGATTGCATTGGTCAATAATTGAATACGCTTAAGATGATTGGCTGTTTGGGATTTCTGGTCCTGTGATTCGTTGTTTTAAGTCTACCGCGAAATTCTTAGACTCTTTTGCATCTTAGACGTCTAAGGTTAGGCGTATTATCTTAGGCGTATTTTGAAGATATCCGCCATCTATACAATTCCGCAGCAAACGCTCATGGCGCATACAGAGCAAAACACTAGCAGAAATGACACTCGAAGAAATGTTTCTTGAGTAAGGATTTGAATGACTCGATTGACGAGCAACTGCGAATAAAACTGGGAAGACTGTTCTATATGCGAGGGGCTGCCACAGAGAAGGCGCGATCACCCGAAGACCAAGATGATTTATGTTGAACAAGGAGAGTTTTAGTTGCAGAACGAAGACCGGGGCGAGAAGGGTTATCAATTATTACTATGCAGAATTTCATTGTCGCCAATAGGAAGAAATCTACACTATTTTTTATAACTCTATTGTAACATGCAATGGTCAAACTACAATACATGATTAAGATAACTTAGAATCTAATAATAATACAGATTATCGTTTATATAAGTTCCTTTGAGATTGTATAATAAAGATGGTTATTACATATAACATGATGTCCACACGCAAAGTAAAAGCGATGGTTACAAAGAGTAATAAAATATACATGCAAATTACGTCGTTGGGACTTGTTATACATGTTGTACCTTTGAGTATAATGATTTTACTCTTTAACGGGATATCGTTACAACTACTGCTACATTGACTGCGTTTTGAAAGCTCACATGCGAAAACTAAATTGGATGAGACAGCATGAGCTCTTCATTAACCGTGGATAGCCCTTATCCATTGATTTACGTATACAAACTCTATAGGGTTTAAAGAATTACCAAAGCGATAGGCATTAACGAATGGATAGCTCATCGTCATGCAAAATACGAAAGAGCATTTGAGAAATGTGTTTGCCTTAAAACGATTTGTAAAAGTGGAAAGTGGGGTTCATTAAACAAAACCCCAGCAAACAGAAAACAGAAAACGTTGAAATGTATGGGTTTTATATAGATGTTCTAATAACATTATGAAATTTTTTGAAAACTTAAGGAAGGGGTATGAACGTTTGGACAGTATTTATTGTGGGACATTAGAGCACATCAGACATATCGAATTGCATTCTGAATACGAAGAATGTCCTTCTGATATCAAATAATTTTGAATTTTTGAAATTCGCAATGTAATACACATTTTATGGCAAATCATTAAAAATTGATATTTTTGATATTTAACAGTACTTGAAATAAACTTTATAACTCTGATGATTTATACTTAAAGTGTATGTAGGTGGGATGAAAAGCTGACGATCAATTGAAAATTTTGACCTTTCATATTGAAGATATGAATTTTTTTTCCCAAAACACCAAAAAAAAAAGGTCTTTTTGTGATAAAATCCATATCTTCAATATAAAAGGTCAAAATGTTCAATTGATCGTCGGCTTTTCCTCCCAGCTACATACACTTTAAGAATATATCATTAGATTTATAAAATTTATTTCGAGGACTGTTATATATCAAAATTTGACAAATATCAAATTTTAATAATTTGTCATAAAATTTGTATTATATTGTGAATTTCAAAAAATGAAAATTATTTGATATCAGAAAGACATGCTTCGTATTCAGAATGCAATTCGATACGTCTGAGGTGCTCTCATGTCCCATAAAAAATACTGTCGAGACGCCATAAACGCTCATTCTAGATCCCTTAAGGAAGGTGACCCGATTTATTTTTCCTATCGAATTCTTTAAAACTTACGTAGCATGAAATGTCGAGGTAAATGCAACTTGTAAATGTGACATTATGTCTTATGAAATAAACTGACATTTACACAGCGTGATATTGGTAGTCGTTTTTAGAGTTTTTTTTAATTAATGATAATAATCCAAATCGGTGTATTTTCGGAGATATCATCAAAAAACTGCCGAACTTGTCTCAAATGTAGTATATACCACATTCCAGACTAATTCGACTGTTTTTGATGATTTTTTCGGAAATATGCAGATTTGGAACGCATAATGAGAATATGAGCTGATACCAAAATCTGCATTTTGATGGGGGTAAAGTGGGGGATGAGGCTGTCAATCGAGTCACTCACCTTTAATGCAAAGTATTGATAATCATATTTCTTCGTATATGGCAATCCTGGTTAACCACACATTAATGTAACATAACATCTGGGGTAGGTCCTCAATCATGCTACTTGTAAAAAAATAGAGCTTATTAATTATGAAGTGCAATTTGGGCGTGAAATTAACACCTGTTTTACTTGCAATATAATTTCAGAAATGTTCACAAATTAAAAATTTTAATTGCAGTAACAACATGTTAATTATCACAATAAATTATGCAGAGCATTTTACCTGTAGTAGGTAAATTAGATACATATTATTATCTTCTTGGACAAGTAACATATCTTCCCTTTTAATGAAAGTGAAGTAGACGTATTACTTAACATATATGTTAAGTACACACAAATTAATACTATTGCCATTGGCAATTTTACGTTAGTGTTAGAAGCAAGAGTTATAAAAAACACACACACTAAAAGAAGCAAATAATGATTTTACCAGAACACCCCAAAATTAAACTTTTGCATTAGTTGAGCAATCATAAATGTGTTAATAACGTGAAAGGAATTCAATAAAGGCCCAATCTGACATTTAACACGAAAGTAGGATACAAGTATGTGTACTTTTAATTCTCGCATGAGTGAGGCTGTTAAATGCGGAAACCATGGTGAACATGAACGCCAGCAATTGTGCAGATGATAGCCACAGCACTTACAAATAAAAAAACCCTTTAAAAGGGAGCGCTCAGGCACGATTGGAAAACATGGTTGTGGAATGTAGGTCGGTTGTAATTCATGTTTGTAGGTAGGAGGCAGTTGGTCAGTGTGGAATTTATGCACCCTTGTGGCTGTTATGATGGATGTGCAGGCATCGCATTTATTTGAGCTGGAATGGGTATAGATTGAATGAACAGTAATTGGAGACATTGTTTTTTATCTACTAGGCGATATTATGTTTATTGACGCAGTAAAATGTTTAATATATAAAGTAACAATAACATAGTCTTTTAGTGTAAAGCAAGAGGCAATGTATCATATGAGGCAATAGTGAAGTAGAATACAGTTATAATAATATGTATGAATTATACCTACCTAGAAGAATGGACAGGGTAGCCTAAATATTCTTTAAAGTGAAACTAATATTAAATGCGAATGCAGGTGACAGAGTAATATTCAAGGCAATTTTATCCTGTTATAAGCGTGTACTATAAGTCTATTCATTACATTGTTTTTACTGGTGAACTGTTCAAGAAGAAGTTTGAAATTAAATATATTTGATGACTGATCATTTTCTTTCTAGTGATACTGCATTTTGATGTGAACATATGCAGTGTTTTATTGTAGTTGTTCATGTGCTCACATGTTTGAATGAGAATATGATTTTTGTTTAAATAGCGTTACTAATGTGATGCATGCCTCCGCACTAAGCTCCTTTGAATATACTGAAACAATATGATATTATTAATAATATCATGCATAGCTGTTACCCTCCCTTTCATGTTGAAAGGCAGTGTCAATTAATTTTTAGGTAAAGGAAGTTTGAGGAAAGGAGTCTTGAGGCAGCTGTCATTCTTGTTAGATGATAAAAATATAAATTTGGGCTGAGTTGTGGGTGAGTGATGTAAAATGTGAGCGACCTCTGCATTGGACTTCAACTTTAGGGGGTAAAAGTTGAAGGTATAGAACTGGGCCTGTTCTACAGTCCATGGTTAATTATTACGATCCACAACATGCTTATTTATTAGGGCACTGTTCTTCAACCCCAATATGTTTGTACGTTCATTGGATGACTTTTGAAAATTCGGATACCAAACTCATACCTGGCAATTGGAGGTTGAATTGGACACTATATTGTTTAACTGAGATTATTGAAGTATGCCTTTGGGATGAGGCCATTGGGGTATAGTGAGTGCTGGGAAGTTCATTAGTGGCCACTGTTCCGCTAAAAAAGTGAAGGTCTCCAGTGTGTGATGCTTGTAATTTTATGGATCAGTAATTGAGCTAAATAGCCAAAATTGTCTTGGGGCTTTTCTCTCTGACACACAAGACAATAAATTTGGTTCTGGTTAATAGTCGGCTTGTTCTGTGTATAATTCCCAGGTTAAGTGTATTACCAATTAGTTAAAAACACAAGTATTGACAGATTTGGCAAATTTTGCATAAATGGGACGGGGAAATGGGACCTTGGCAGTGGGGTTAATTTCAACAAGAGAGGGATACATGTAGTAAGTTGAAGGTCTATGGAACTATACCTATTCAGGTATTGCATGTGTGCAATATAATGGAGAAGATAAGCTAAAATATATTGAAACAGGTAGTTTTAGAATTCAATATAATTAAGAATATTGTTGTATTGGGCGGATCCTGCTGCGAATTTGCACTTCAGCCCTTCCTTGTACAGAAATATTCAGAATTTTATACCACTGGAAACCTCTGGCAAAATAGTTTCTGTATAAAATAATTCTTGCCGATTAATTCGTTTAACAAGCCTATGGTCAAATTTGTTCCCAAAGTAACACAGCAAGTATATGGGCCATATATAAATATACATAGCCTGTATCAAAATGCTACCAATAGCTAGCATACATGCTTATTTATACTTGCAATTATTTATACAAACAATCTGATCCCGGGAATCTGATCAACTGAAGTTGTGAGATTTAAGTTTTTGCTTGTGGATATAGATCTACTGACAAATCTCATAAAAAGTGTATGCTAGGATTGTGAAATACCCCTTTACGAGCGTAACATATTATGTCACATATTCGAAACAGACATGTATGCACTTGAATGTTACCCATGAAAATGAAAAGTAAATTTTAAGTTGTACATGTTATAACGAACTGAATAATACAATTCAATTTAAATGTTACACCACTTTATCACCAATGCATCATTTTCACAAAAAACAAAACAAAAAACAAAAACAAAATAACTTAAGCCCTTACCTCCAATGTGCTCTGCTCTAGTTCGGATGCCATTTTACCAAAAATGATAAAACTTGATCAATTTGCGTCTGCGGGATATTCCAATCTGTTGGTGTTGAAGATGATGCTGTGGATATAAATTTGTATCTGCGGAATATTCCAATTTCTGTTGGTCTTAAAGATAATACTGCCACGGTGGAAGGCTCTTGTGTAGAGTGTGGATGAGATGACCACTGTGTATAGTGTGGATGAGATGACCACTTCTGAACTTCTGGCAAATCCAGAACAGTCAGAACACGCCTACTTACTTACCTCTCAATGCAAATTTAAGAAGTTCACGGACATTTGGTAAACTTGGTATACCATGCAGGCTGACCTAGCTTGCTGACATTGTCCATAAAACAAAATCTGTTCATGGCCAATATGTAACTTGCTAACTTCAACTTCCACTATCAATCTGTCAACATGGTCAACGCTCATAATTATTGAAACTGATTATCATTCCCAGGTAACAAAACCCTCCACTAAGGGCAACAGAACATAGTTTTATAAATAATTTCATGGGAAATGAGGCTAATATTTCATCCCCACCTCTGTTTAAAATCTCACTGCTGCATATATTTATGAACTATGTCATGAGGAGTGAGGTTAATTTTGGAGCTGGCATTAGTCTGTATGTAGTGCATTTCTATTACTGAGATACCATGCATTATTCTACAAAATATTTTTAGTGATTACAAAGCAAAAGCATTTGCAAAGGAAGTTCGACTTAAAGCTACTTAGGTTCAGAGGTCGATTTTTTTGATTTTTATTCCAAGGTCTAACCTGAATGTATATATTCACTCAGGTGTACCTGAGCGAAAAAACAAGTTATTTGCAGTTTTATCAGGGATGGTTTTATGATATAGGCTTGAGCTATTTGATTGACCTGATTTATTTATATCTGTTGATCATTTGGTGGAGTAGTAAGTAATTATTTTGTACAAGATACCTCCGACATTTTTTTTTATTCTTTAATTTTTTCAAATACCTAATATAAGCAAAGTATAAAGACTATGATCAACTTTCTGACGTAGTGGCCCTTTTTATCTATTTAAAAAAAATAAATCTATAATACACAAAACGAAGCAGTCACACTTAAAAAAAACCACTTACGATTACGAGGTACTGTATTCGTTTACTATGGTTCCTCAAATAAACCGTCTCTCTAGGTTTTTTTTTGAAAATTATTCTTTCAATTTGTCATTTTGAAAATTATTCTTTCAATTATATAGTTTAGGATAAATCATCCTGTTTATCGTATTCAAAATAAAACACCACAGTGATTTGTTTTTCTTAACTCACCTACATTTATTCCCATAGTTTTATATTTCTGTATACAGCAACATAGCGGATTACGTCAGACCTGTTGTTCAACATGCAAATGCTAACGACGGGAAATAAAAAAATGCCTTGTAGATATTTGTCCGATATTCTAAATGAGATGACGAACGGAAAACTCTTCCCTATATAACGCTTTATATCTTCCCATTTATCTTCAATCAATGTTAGTTATGTCACAGATCATGGTGGGTATCTATTTGTAAAAATACAGAATGACATACCTGGAATGGCTGGCCCGACATTGGTGGAGGAAAATTCAAGATATGCAAATAGGGCCTAACAGAACGGTAAAGTAATTTATTTGAGATTGATATAATCCAGACACCTAAAAATAAAACAATTAACAATTATCTCTTTCCACCTGCTTCTCTACTTATATGAAAAACCCTGTTAACCACACATTAATGGAATAAATAAAAATAAAAATAAATAAATGTAGATATTTATATAGCGCTTTATGCCGTAAACAGCCTCAAAGCGCTTTACATTTATTCCGCCGTCATTAGAATATGTCGGAACCACGTTTGCAGCCTACAAGTGGCGCAGGGTCCATCAGTACAACGACTGTGACTACCCCTAACAGCTTCCCATTGCACCTGGGTGGGGTGAGGCAAGCGAGGCAAAGCGCCTTGCCCAAGGGCGCAACACGGTGGTGGGACGAGGAATCGAACCCACGCACGTCGAGCAAGCTCTCAGATTATGAGCCCAAGGCCGTAACCACTGAGCCACTGTGCCCTCTGCGGGGGCAGGCTCTCAATCGCAGTTATTGTAAAAAGTGGGTAATGGTGAATCCAACGGACGAGGACACAAAATCAAGGATCAATAAATCATCCAAGAGTTCAGTGAATAGATTCAAGAGGATGCATTGAATATGCAAACAACTAGAAAGACAAGGGGCAAGGTATACCAACTTGATGTGAGGAAACAAGTAAAATACGCAGAGGGGGACAAAAGCAACTAATGCAGGCACGCAAGTAGGTAAAGTTCGATAGCCAAAAATGACCAATTCCAAGGCCCACAGAAGTGTTGTTTGGTTTATTGTGTCTGCTTATGTGCACAGTGATATATTAATCACTTGTTCCAGTGCACTTTTGTATTCTGTGGGCCTTGAAATTTGTAATTTTTGGCTATCGAACTTTACCTACTTCTGTGCCTACATTAGTTGCTTTTGTCCCCCGGTTTTTACCCCCCTCTGCGTACAGTCTAGTCTGCATTTTACTTGTTTCCCCATATCAAGTTGGTATACCTTGCCCTTTCTTTGTAGTACATATAAATTTCGCACTCAGACAGAAAACACATTTCAAGATATGTATACTTGGCAATACTTGACAGAAAATAAAGTTGATACAGACAGTATGAAGTACTTTCAAATTGTCACACTTCAATTAGGAATTAAAATGTTTATTGTAGAGCAAATGAAACAAGACAATGCTCAGAAACTATTATTTCACTATTGTTCAATTTGAGTTAATTGTAATCTTTACTTTGCGACCAGGATTTCCTACCAATATATTATGCACGGCTTTATTGCTTCAATTGTGACAAATATGTGTTTATTTGTTACCCGGAGTTGGTATTAATCGGTTAGTAGACCAATTGGTTGGAAGACTTAATGCTTGTTAGACCAAATGGTTCGTAGACCAAAAGGGTATTAGACCAAATGGCGATTTGATTTAATGATTATAGACCAGATGTGTATTAGACCAAATGGTTATTAGACTAAATGGTTTTGGACTTTCTGGTTATTAGACTAAAGGATTTTGGGATGTAGTGTATAGACCTTATGGTCCGTATGCACAAAAGAGTTAGTCCGGGTCTAAAGTTAGACCTGGTCTAAGTGGAATTTAGTCCCAGGAGAAAGGACATTTTCCTTTACATTTGCTTAAGATATTTTGTATTATTTTTGAACTCTGCATTTAAATCTTTAGAATTTGCTTGCTACTTTAGGAAGGAAACAGGAGTAAAGGACCATTCCTGATGGAACTAAAATCCACTTAAACCAGGTCTAACTTTAGACCCGGTCTAACTCTTTTGTGCATACGGACCCCTATGTGGAAGCTATCTATACCTCTGTCTGACTAGGCAAGTGTGAAATGGTTCTGTATAATTCGTTAATTTGTATCCTCTTCAGACCAATTCCTTGTATTTTTCTGTCAAGTTGTGTCAGCCTCCATATGTCATTTTCATAATTATTCTTTTCATGTTTTTGTTAACGATATTGTTTTTAGGGAAGATTTCTTTTTACTGCAGACAAAATATAACACCACAATGATATTTCCTCCCCAATAGCTCACGTACTTTCATTAACCTTGGCTTTTTGTGTGTATACAGGAATACAATGAATTACATCAGACATATTGATCAACATACAAAGGTAGACGACTGAAAACTTACATTGCCTTGTAACCATTTGCCCGATATTTTAAAAGAGGTGACGAGCGGAAATCTCTTCTTCATATAATGCATTATCTCTTTCCCTTCCTTTCAATGCTGGTTACTGCTGGATGTGAAAATCAGAAGGACATAATTGAATACCTGAGCGCAAGAAGACCGTAAGTCCACTTGACCCCTCAACATGTATACACTAAAGTTGCGTATAGTTTCGTATAGTTTCGTATAGTTTGGTAATGTTTTATACATGTTCAGGGGCCAAAACAAATCTTTCACAACCTTTTATGATGTTTTCACCCTGGAACATGTTGCAGTATTAAACATTATAAAACCCTAAGAAACTATACGTAACTTTAGTGTATACTCGTACATGTTGAGGGGCCAAGTGGACTTACGGTCTTCTTGCGCTCAGGTCTTCAATTGGAATGGCTCGACTTTGGTCGGAGGATAAAATTCTAGATATCCTAATAAGGCCTAACAGAAGAGTAAAGTAATTGAATTTAAATTGATATAAGCCAGAGACCTAATAATAAGACAATGAACATTATATGTTTAGCCTACATTTCTTCGTATATGGCAACCCTTGGTTAACCACACATTAATGTACTATAACATCTGGGGTAGGTTCTCAATCATATAGTTGCACACAAAACAGGAAGTGTAATTTCTTAACACCAGAAATTATGACAACATGTTCACTTGTACATATTAATTACGCACTCAGACAGAAAATCTATTACAAGATACATGTATGTGATTTATACAAATAAAAGAGTGCAATTTATTCAGAGCCTTTTTACCTGTAGTATGAAAATTGGATTTATATTATTATCTTCTTGGACAAGTAATAATCATCCCATGTAATGAAAGTGGGGTAGACGACATGCGACATAATGTGTACAATAGTAATTGACATTGGCAGTTTAACGCTATTGTTGGATAATGGTAGTACACAAAAACACTAAAAGAGACAAAAAAATTTTTACCCACCAAAATTCAGCTTTTGCATTAGTTGAGCAATCATAATTGTGTTAATAAGTCGAGCAAATGACAAACGTGAAAGCAATTCAATAAAGGCACAATCTGACATTTAACACGAAAGTAGGATAAAAGTTTGTATACTTTTTATTCTCGCATGAATGAGGCTGTTAAATGCGGAAACCATGGTGAACATCGTTAGTAGTGTGTGATATGTTTTATGAAATAGGTATGAGCTGTATATTATGACTGAAATGACTTATCTATGCCTGTTGAATTTATACCCAATTATATCTGACTATTCAGTGAAAAATATCTTTTTATATTTGGCTAAATATTGTTCCCTCTTCTTGACCAGCTTCTTTTATTTTTTCTGTAAAAGACATTTTTTTAAATGTTTATATTTAATAACGATATTGTTATTAATTATGTATTGAATTAAACATAAAACTGATCAACTGGACTCACATTTATTTGAGAGGCTACAGTATCACACCTAATCCAAGGTGCATCTTCAGGCCGTCTGATGATCTGGCGGCAAAAGTCCAGTTGATCAGTTTTATGTTTAATTCAATATTTACATGTATTAAACCTGGATGAATGACAACCTTCACAAACGTGGTATTAATTATGATTCTCATTTATTTAATATTGTGGACAATATATAACACCACAATAATATGTATGTTCCTCTTAGCTCACCAACTTTTATTGACATAATTTTTATTTTTTTATACAGTAACATAATTGGTTACGTAAGACATTTTGAGTAACATACAAAGGCAAATGGCGTTAATCGTACATTACCTTATAGCCATTTATCCAATATTTAGCCCAGTAAAGAACAGTTGATGCAACAGCGGTTCCTTCATTGTCTATCATAAATAAATTGTTTGTAATTCTGTCACAATTCATCAGATAAATCTAATTACTAATACCTAAGGTGATTAGTAAGTCGTGGGCCAAAATGTCAACGATAAAACAATATATTTACTTTGCCAATAACTTAAACGGAACCTTTTACTTAAAGCAGGCAATTTTTAATTTATCGTCTTGGACAAGTAACACGCCTGTTTTTGTTTTTATGGAAATGTAGTACTGAATCGTATTAATATAAAAGGAATAGTATCGGTAATTTTGCATAGTATGGTATTTGGTATAGTTTGAGTTATAGGAAGAAAACATACTAAAAGGGGCGAATAATGATTCGCTGAACCAAAACATTCAGCTGTTGCATCAGCTGAGCAATAATATGCACATGAACATGATGAACCTAGAATGACAAACGAGAAAGCAATTTAATAAAGAAAAAATATGAAATTTAAACACGAGAGTGGGATAAATAAATTGCTTGTAATTATTGTCCAAGCTATACATGTCATAATACATCTGCAAAATCTAAATACTTACACCTGCGGTGATTTTAAGTCGTGGAACAATAATGTCAACAATAAAACAATATTATTTACATCGCCAATAAAATCATACTGAGCCATTTACCTGTAGTAGGTAAATTGGATTTATATTATTATCGTCTTGGACAAGTAACTTACCTGTCCATGTTATGAAGGTGGAGTCGACGTTTTATTAAATACCTATGGTACACACGAATGTATAGTATTGCCATTGGTGATAATTGTGTCAAAAATTGTTGGGTATAGACGAATCCAAATCCAGGCATTCCTACACCTGACTAGCAGCCTTTAGTTGGGTAGCCGTCGGCTACAATGCACCCAAAATATGAAATGATTCGGCCTTGGCGGAAATTTTAAACTGCATTCCATCACCCGTGTTACATCTTCCCCGAAAACACAGGTAGACAAAAGATGATTTTAAAAAGTTTACAACACAATACAGTTCCCTTCGGCAAAACATACAGCTTCTACATGGTCTATTCGTTGTTGAAGTGCCATATAATAATCGGATGTACTTTCAAACAAAAGGACTATGTAGGCCTATGAATAGATGCGACGGGATTACCTGCGGAATTATCTCTATTGTATATATTATTCTATTAACCCTCCTCGTCCTTGCATCTTGTCTACTAAGGTGTTAGGCGGTTTTTATTTGCACAATTGGGCACTCAAAACACCAGGTTGGTGCTAGCGGCTACCCAAAGATGGCCGACCAAATCCTGACCATGACTTGGCTCGTTGGATTCGTCTATAGTTATAGAAAGAAACTACTAAAAGGGGGAACCATGATATTCTGAACCAGAACACCCCAAAATTGTTAAAAACCAGATTTTGCATTGTTTTGAACAACATAAACGTGGTGATATTTGAGCCAATAACAAACGTGAAAGCAATTAAATGAAGGCACTAGAAAATCTGACATTCAACACGAAAGTAGAATAAAAGAATGTATACTTTTATTCTCGGAAACCATTGTAACGCCAGTTAGGGACGATGGGAATAGCCATTACACATAGTTATTCAGAACGAGTAATTTACAATGTTTTATCGTATGATTGAATTGACTTCTTTTTTTACCTGTTGACGATTTGGCGAGCAATACCAATAAGTAAATTATTTTGTACAAGAAATCTCCGATTGTACCTTAAAGTTTAAATATACAATCTTTTAAAATATATTTTGTTCATTGGTTTTTGAACCTAAATTGTTGGCATATTTTAATCCAGAGACCTAACAATACGATTATAATTAACTTTCGCGATCGCTAGGTGGGACCTATCTGACTGGGCATTTATATGTGAAAGGGCCTTTTTTGTTAAGTCGGTTTGCATTTTCCATAGAAAAAAAAGTTGGTGAAGTACAGTATGTCTGGCAATGCCGACTCAACCAGAACCAGAACCAGAACCAGAAGCAGCCGCATTTAAAAGCATCTAAGAAGATAAGCTACTATAATCGCTCAATTTGTCCATATGAACCACCTCTTATTTTATATTTTGCTGCTAAAGTGGCGTCAGCGTCCAGGTGTTATTTTCATAATTATTCTTTCAATGTGTATGTCAGCATTGTTGTTTGCAGTGAAGAACCCTATTTACCTTTATGCAAGATATAACAGAACATTGATTTCTTTTCTCTTCGGTCACCTACTTTTTATTCATATTTTTTGTTGCATATAGCAGCATAATGGATTACGTCAGACCTGTTGATCAACATACAAAGGCTAACGACGGGATATATGTATGCACTTACCTTGTAGCCATTTGTCCAATAATTTATATGAGGTGACGGGTGGAAAACTCTTCCCTATATCGTCAGCCTACTACGTTAATTGCCTGAGTCATTTTGTGTAATTTTGAGAACAAAGTACAAAATTTAGTTCAAGCATGTATTCAAACATATTTATTCACCAATCTTTGCACAAAAACAAATGATAATGATACAAATTAAAAGGAATAATTCGAAACGATTAGGGAAATTACGATGCATGTTTGAACCACATTTTGTACTCTGTTCTCAAAATTACAAAAAATGACTCAGGCAATTAACGTAGTAGGCTGACGATATAGGGAAGAGTTTTCCACCCGTCACCTCAGATTGGTTACTGCTAGATGTGAAAAACAGAATGATTTAAAGGGCAGTTCTATTGCAAAAACAATTTTATCTCTATTCGAATAGAATACTTATTACATTACAAGTTGACACTCGTTGCAATTTTTTTATGCGTATTTCTCCTGAAAAAAGAGAAATTGTGTGGGTAAAGTTCGGGTTCGTACGTGTTCTTCCCCCGTTTGAAGCGAAATTAATTTTCAAGGCAGCGGCTGATGACGTAAGTAAATGAAGCGGGCACTGTTTTATTCTCTCATTTACTTGTGTGATCACTTTGACAGGTTTGACATTAGCAACAATCAGTTGTACTATTATTTACCATAACAATGCTTCATAACAATATGCAGACTATTGTCTGTGCATTGAGAATGTTTATAGTCCTTTCTCGCAAAGCAGGCACTCATCGCTTAAGTTGGTTTTTGCGGAATATCAATTTTAAACGTCTTATTTTCTCAAAAAAAACAGTAATTTTCATTGTCCTCATAATATTAGCTTGCCAATGATATGATGTTGTCCGAGCAATATATATGACCTTTAAATGTTTTTGTAGCGAAAGTCTATTGTAGCTATTGTAAATGCGCTTTGGTATTTTATGATAAGGCGCAATATAAATTCTTATATGTATATGTATATGTATATGTATGTATTACATAATTACATATGGTCGGGAAAAAAATTCAAGCTATCCAAATAAGGCCTAACAGAAGAGTTAAGTTTTTTTTTTAAATATAGATATAATCCAGAGACCTAAAAATATAATGTTCAACCAACGTCTACTCATACGGCAAATCTCGGTTAACCACATCTTAATGGAATGTAACATCTGGGACAGGCTCTTAATCAAAGTTATTGCACTCAAAAGGAAGCTTTCTTAACACCAGAAATTATGACACATGCTACTAGTACATATCAATTACATACTCAGACAGAAAATATATTACAAGGTATGGTAATATACGAGAAATGGCGATTCATAAAGCCGACAGGATTTTCTCTAATTGTTAGAATTCTGTTTCTCAGAATTAAGTAATACATTTGAATATTTAAATTTTAAAAACAAATACATCTTATTTAATTTTAAAAACAGTGCAATTTGATCCTGAAATTAAAAGCTTCTTTACATGCCATATAATTTGAGAATTTTTCACAAATTTACAGTTTTTATGGCAGTAATATGATATTTATCACACTTTAGTTCAAATATGTTGTGCCAATAGGCACGAGATAACTACAATTGTTAACGCTGTATCCTGGTTTCAAAGCCTCTAAGATGATTTGTAATCTAATATGGAGCATCATACAAGTGTAAATTGTAAATGTAATAAATCATAATGCAAGACATTACCGCATAAACCATTTCCTGATTTTGAGATAACTTTTGGAGTAATGCTGTAATAGCATGATGTTCATTATACTCTAAGTAACAGTGATGATTACAAAAACGAAGTAAACATATACATACAAATTACAACTTTGGGGCATTTTATACCTTTTATTCGAGTAAAATGATTTTACGCCTTATAATGGGATAGATATAGATAGATACATTCACTGCTACATTGACTGCGCTTTGAAAGCTCACAAGCGAAAACTAAATTGGATGAGACAGCATGAGCTCTTCATTAACCGTGGATAGCCCTTATCCATTGATTTACGTATACAAACTCTACCGGGTATTAAATAATTACCAAAGGCATTAGCGAATAAACAGATCATCGTCAGACAAAATAGGAAAGAGCATTTGAATGACGGATTTCCCTTAAAAGGTTTTGTGAAAATTAAAGAAAAGAGTCCGTAATTGTAGTATTTACAATTGAGCCAAGATAACATAAATTTAAAATAAATCGTGATATCATTAATGAACAGAAAATACTTACTTTGGCTTAAAAAAAACAAACGGGGAAAAAGCACAATGTAATACGACACAAAATTTGCACAAAAAGTAGCAGATTTGAGTTTGTTAAAAAACGTTTAAGAAGGAAATATGTTAGTTAATATCCATTTCAGGCCAAATTTATATTTAGTTATTAATTTATATATTAGTAAATCTCCAAAACGAATGGTAACGTAGGTATGCCGAAAAGTGCTGTTTTAACAATAACAAGTTTTGTCTTTAGCATGTTGTCTTTGGTGTGTTGCTTTCTTGAAATATCACCCAAAATATCAAATTTGGGAAAAACTCCCCAAAATTTAAAACAAACACAAGCCTTATAGCCTAATAATATACATTCGCACTCGGTGACCTGGTCATTACCTGGCGCTGTGATTTGTGATAGATCATTCGTTTCTACCCCTCTCCATGTACATATACCTTAAGTTTTCCCCCTACCCTCTCCTTAAAGCCATACTATTATTTCGTTATTTTTTTCAAACTTGAATTTTTGACATTATGATTCAGAGGCGTAACATAAGATTATGATCAACTCCCGTCATCGCTATGTGCAACCTACTTCGTTCTGACTAAGCAAGTGGGTAATGGCTTTTTAAATAATATTTTTGCATATACGTAAATCAGCAAAGCGAAGCGACTACTTCAGAGTTTATAAAAAACAATTCCCGTATCACTGAATTTATGTAGTATAAAATATGGTTCAAGTATGTATCAGTTACGCAATCACTCTAAATTTTCTGATTATTCCCTTAAATTTGTCTCATTAACATTAATCTTGTGCAAAGATTGCTGAATGAGTATTTTTAAATGCATGAGATTTTGAACCATATTTTGTACTTTGTTCTCAAATTTTCAAAAATGACGTAGGCAATTGTCGTAGTAGGCTAACTATATATGTGATGCGATCAAGCAAAATCAGTCGAAACTCGGAAATATGAAATTTTCAGTTTCTTATAGGATAGTAAAAAACATGTAGGCCTACAAAGCTGCATTTTGCAGGAATCACCATTGAAATTGAACAACCAGTTCCAAAGATTTGAGCAATCAAAGAGTTTTCAAAACAACAGGGAACAAAGAGAAAGATTTCCTTTGTTTGGCTATATCTCAAAATCAATATTTCCGAGTTCCGACTGATTTTGTTTGATCGCATCACATATAGAGGTTATCCACTTTACTCATGCGTGACTTCTAACAAAAGGCACTGGTTCCCGTAGTATTCCTCATTCAAACTAATTCAATGCACAACCTCGGAGTTACCTGCATGACTTTGGCGGGCTATTTTGAAATAGTCATGGTTGCACATGCAGGTACTTCTTTTGAAAGTCCTAAACAAGGTATAGGAGTCGCTGGTAGGATATGCAGCTTATAGAACACGGATAACCTCTATTCTAATAAGCGTTTTTGTTGTAGCCTATAAGATGACGAGCGGAAAAACGCTTCCCCATGTAACGCTTTCTCTCTTCCCCCTCGTCAATCAATGGCGGTTACTGCTGTATGTGAAAAAGAATGACCTAATTGGAATGTATGGACGTAGATCGCGGAAAAGTCAAGAATAACAAATTAATCCTAATAAGGCATAACAAAATTGCATTTAAGTAATCGATTTTAAATTGATATAATCCAGAAACCTAAAAATAAGACTATCATCAATTCCAGTCATCCATATTTTCCACCTACTTGCAATCTTATAAAAACCGTGGTTAACCACACATTAACGAAATATAAGATCCAGGGCAGGTTTTCAATCATAGTGATTCATGTATTTGTACACAAAACAGAGAGTTCTCTTTACATAAGAAATGATGAGCAACATGCTAGTCGTCGTACCTATTACGCACTCAGACAGGAAAAAGATTATACCAAACAATATTGATACATACATTATGAAGTACTTTCAACTTATCACGCTTCTATTAGAAATTAATATTATTTTGCATTCTACAGACATAAGTAGTAATAGAGAAAATGCCCACAGACTCGCCTTTAAGTTATTTTTTCAAATGAAATCTGTATTGTTATTGCAGGTATTATTGTCCAATTCGAATACTTTGGAATCTTCACTTTGCTACCTGATATGAGGTTTTAAAACACGACCTCATTGCTTCCCCAGTTATAATTAAGCAATGTATACCAACTTGATGTAGGTAAACAAGTAAAACAAAGACAGAATGCATAAAGAGGAAACAACTAATGTAGGTTCTGTCTGTATTTTAATTGTTTGGTTTTTGTTTCTGTCTGTTTGGTTTATTTATACGCCTTTGTATCGTTTACTTGATTTCTGTCTGTCCCTGTCGTTTTGGCAGGTTTTACAATGATGTGGGCCTTGGAATTGGGGGTAGATGGCTCATTTACGACAGACCACCACGATTATGTTAATTAGGGTTAGGGGTTAAACACTAACCACAACCATAACCCTAACCCTTTCTTGCATTTCAATCTGTGTGTTACTTGTTTCCGCGCATCAAGTTGGTATATATCTTTTCAGTTGTCATGGTTATTGCAAATTCAAGGTATCCCCTTGTATCATTTATTGATCCTTGATGTGTGCTTTGTTCTCGCCCGTGGGACTCGCCATTACCTACTTTGTTATTATGTTCTTTTAAAATTATTATATAGGAGAAAGTCCAAATTATATCTGGTTTATATTGTATTTTGCAAAAGTATATTTGGTATGAAATAAAGTACTTTGAAAATTAAACAAATACTTACCATTATTATTCTGTTGATAAGGATGGATTCTCTAAATATAAGTGAATATATGGTACATGTTCCTTGTCTCAAGGAAATGTACTCACACGGTAATGCACTCAAATTCAATAATGATTTATTTTTCAAACTAAACATTTTGAAGTTATTACAATAATCATCTTGTTTAATATTAGATTTTAGTGAATTGTTGAATTTACACCAACTGAAACCAGTAGAACAGATTTCTTCTTGACATTAGTGGCTGTTAGTGTAAAATCTGTAAAGCCAATCAAATAAAGAGTCTTTCGCTCCCAGAAGAACAAAATAAAAGTTCGTGTACAATTGAGGAGGATGGTGACTTCATGGGCCACCCCTCGTCGAATACATATCAATTTGTAAGCGCTGTTTTTTTAAGGTCATAGTTCATTGAATTTACAACCGTATAACAAAACAGGCGAAAATAGTAACTTTTGGCACAAGATTTGCCATTTAAAGAGAATTGACCATTGCTCATTCTAGTGACGCTAGTATATGGACAATATAAGTGTGCTTTTTCATTTAATGACATAAAATTTGAAAAATATTGTAAGGAACACTTGAGGTTTTGACTTTTGAAACCTACATTTTGGTCAAAAAATGTGCCTTACTATAACATTGAATTGCGTTATCTGTTGACCTAGTGACGAAAAGTGTTAGCTTTCGTTTGGTATAAAAAAATTCTGATTGGATGAAGGGAACACTTGAGGTTTCGACAAAAACCAATCAAAGAGGCCCATTTTTCAGCTAGAAGCCCCACAGCTCTTACATTGCTATGCACTCAACCGTGTGGTGTAATCAAAGACTGTGGTGGAGACATTAAATGCTTGTTGTTCTCTGCTTGGAAGCTCTTGGACGAAAATGTGTGCTCAGGTGTATCGAGGTGGAAACTGTGCGCATGATGGTTTATAAGAGAATCGTTTTTGTATAGAAACCTTTCCATATGTTGGGGGGGGGGGGTATATCCACATCCTTCGGGATCTATGCCTATGCAGTCTGAAACGAATAGAATAGATCTAATGAAAATAAGCATCATAATAAATAATGTACTTCTGTGAAACAATTAAAGAGAGAACGGAGCCCATGTACTAAAAAAAACCAGTTAATATATACAATTTAAGGTACTTTCAAATAGATGCCATTCTTTTAGAAGGGATGTATTTGAATATGGACACGGTAGATAATAATTGTGTACAATATACAAATAATTATCTAATGATTTGGTCTCATTAGTGCAATAACCATTATTGCTTCATTTGAGTAGATTATTATGTGCACTTTGCCACCTAAATTTCCTTCCTAATCAATCTGAAGTGCAAGGGTTTCAAAGTTAATATTAATGCTTAAAGGTATGGTATTTCGTATGATATCCAACTATAGGCATTTTCTCATTTTAATTTTTTTGTAAATGTGTTGAAATATATATACATCTGTTGAAAATGTCATGGTATGTATAACAAAACATGTAGGGCAACACTAGTCACATACACATACATTCTAAATCGTCTATTGACACATCAAAACATCTGTTCACTGTAGAAGTAGTGATGTAACAGGATTAATTACCATAGCGTAGAATGTACTGTACTGCACTAAACGTACGCTGTAACTCTGCATCGCACCATTGATGATCATAGAATAGGCATAACGACCTGGATCGTAATTCTATAAAAATGTCACATTATGCTGAGTCAATAATTATACGTTTCACTCACACCTGTACAATTAGTGTCTTCGAAAAGAGCGCTATTGTGTTCAATCTATGATTACACACATTACACAGACATGAAAGGTGATGAGTGCAACCTACTTTACAGTGCAAGGCAATACATTCAAAAATTGTTTTCACCTATTGCTATGGTAATTAATCCTGTTACATCACTGCTTCTACAGCGAATAATATACCTGAAATATAGACTGTGACAGAATGATTGACAGCTATTTGAACCATGTAATATGCTACTAGAAGCGCATCAGCACTGATCATATCAGCGGCAGTAACATAATTGGTTTATAGGTTAATGAACGCATATTACTCCGAAATAAAACACATGATTTTTGCTCTTTTTATGAATAAAATGTCACTTAAATGTAGGAAAATACAAGCAAATATAATTATGCTCCAACTCGCAAGAAAAATGAACGCGTCCAACAGCACTGCGTGTAGTACGCGGAGTGCGCGCCCATGCATTAGACACAATCAATGCATGGTTTGCCTTTCTCGAATCATAGGGCCTGCACTTTGGCTCGTTTTTTTTGTTTTATATGGTCCAATAATCACAAGATGACTGACATGTGGTAACAAAGGAAGCAGTCACTGCAATTTGATTATGTCCCATATGATTGGCCATTCAAGACACCCCTGTGAATATACTATAGCGGCCTTTTCAAAATATAATACCTGTTTGCTTGACTGCATTGACAATACCCGGGAACAATACACACAGTATATGCATTGGACAAACTTTACAATAAGCATGATAAGTGATGATGTGACCTCCAGATTTATACATCGTTCGTCTCGCACACTGACGACATTTGATTGAATGGACTGCGCCGTTATTACGGTGAAGGACACCGGTTCAAATCCTTTGTTTGGAGCCAATCGATAAAAGCATGCAGGGCCTCTATACCCTATACCCATGTACAGTTTATCCCTTAGAGCGTGTTTATAGTGAGACAATCTTTCCGTTATTTAGCTAAACTACCGCGTAGTCTAGATTTGCAATGGTTAGTAAAACACAAACAAATATAGACTGCGTGGCAGTCCAGCTAAGTACCGCATAATCTGGCTCACTATAAACACGCTCTTACATAACCTATGTCTTGAATACGCTGGCAAAGTTATGTAATAATCGGATTAATACTATATAGCAGTAGGTAAAAACAAGTTTTGAATAATCCGCGCTACAAAGTCCCATTCAGTGATCCCAGCGAAAGTGAAAAAAAAAAATCAAATTGTTACGTGTATAAATTTTTAATGAAAACAAATGGCAAAAAAAAACAAAACAGGAAAACGACAGTATTGACGAAGTTGAAGCCCCATTCAAATACATGTAGCTAATTTATATACTGTCAGTACCGGTATATAAATTACAGACTCGCGTAAATGCATTATTTTTTTTGTCTTAGACACACGGCTTTCGGCTGAACCACTACACTAGCAAGCTATGTTAGCACATCTCAGTCAGACGGCAGGTCACGATCTATGCATTACGAGGTCACAGTTTCTATGCTCGCAATTTCTCAACCCAGTCACCGCGCTGATTTTTCCGAAGTTTGCCGAAGTAAAGGCCCATCTTAAAACCATTTTCTGATAGTTATGGAGTAGTCATCAGTTGTGTTAAAAGCCTCAAAAGTATGTTTGTAGGTTTTTCCTTGTCTAATCATGCAACAAACTGGTATTCATAAAATATTTCTGGAAAATAATTGCGTTAAGATAATATGTTAAATTTGAAGGTTTCATGAACTGTGCCCAAATAAAACGTGGACCTGACCGTTTACAACCTTCCCCTAGAAAATAACCATAGGTAAATTGCTCATAAAACATTGATCTGTCAGTTAATAACAAAATCAGAAGTGTTCAACGGTTTTCATTAGGACAAAAATGGAAGTGGAAGTATATAAAATTACGACTAGATCGGCTTTTTACGCCATAAAATATTATGGAATCTGCACCCTCATAAACATGACAAAGTCGGGCAGTATCACAATGGATTTTTGTCTAATAAAGCCATTGCGACTTTATTCATGTTTTGTTGTAGCAGGTCTGATATTACACAGTTTTCCGAATACCACGAGTCAATCCGATCGCTTGAATTCAAGCGCCTGTATAAACTCCACGCACGATTGGTTCTATGTCCTTGTCTACTACAAAAGCAATATTGATTGATTCCGTGGCTTCCACACAGACGAATTTTGACAAAATATTTTATATGCGTTTTTTGGACTATTTTCGTGGATTTGACCGTTTGCAACGTTGATATGATATGATTTTCATGGCTTTTGGAAGGGAATGATGTAAAGTTTGTACACTGAAAAAACCAGAAGTATCTGTCTGCTGGAGGTATTCTTTAAGACAAAAAAACTACCCGACTTTGTACCCAAAAATTGAGCAATCTGTTTTGTTCCAAAAATCACATTTCTTCACTCATTTTCGCTAAAGTGAAATCTGATAATGATAGATTGGACCCTTTACAACCAGAAAACCTTTATTATTTGTCATTCGAAAATTAATAGCATTGCAAAATTAAATAAATACAAGGTTATCTCCACATAATTTGTACAATTTCACAGAGGATAGACCAAGTCAGATGCACTCAGGAAAAAAGAAACCAAGGCCTGTATCTGTGACCGGCCGGTTGACTGATCTATGACAATGACGAAACGTACAAAATCAGCCATAGGCCTTTTATGACCTTTGACATTCTTTTGTGGCAAGTGACATGGTATTTCAATTCACGCCGAGTGTCCTTGACAGGTTCGACTATGCTTCAGTGGTCATGAAAGAATTCAAAAGATAACATCTGCCCCAATAATCCCAGGCAATTATCTGAAACTGCTCCTCGGATCATAAGAACTCAGTCCTCAAATGATAGTCATAATATTAAATGTCCAAAAAATAAAATTAATGACTATCATTGAAGACTGAGTTCCGCAGTCTAGTATCCAAAATCTGAATTTTGATGATTTTTACGATCGTCGGGATGAAAAAAAAAAATCAAAAAATCACTGAATGGGCCTTTAGTTCCCTACTCTCATTACCCAAAAAATATAAATAAAAAAAATAAAGAAAAAAAAAAATAAAACAAAAAAAAAAAAAAAAAGACAAAGAAAACGCATTCTGAATACGAAGAATGTCTTTCTGATATCAAATAAATTTCATTGTTTGGAATTCACGATATAATACAAATTTTATGACAAATTATTAAAATTTGATATTTTTCACATTTTTGATATATAACAGTCCTCGAAGTAAATATCATAAATCTAATGATATATTCTTAAACAGTCCCTGGCATACCATACATGTATAGGCCTATGTATAGTACATTAGTCTGCTTTATCTGTTTTATGCTGTTTAAGCAAATTTAAACATAATTTCCATAAAATGTAAGCTTTTACTGTCAGATATGTCCCCTTTTAATTTTGAGCAGAACAAGTAAGGTAAAGCAAAGAAAATTGGAATTTACTACTACTAGCGCCAATGAATGTTATACGATTGTAAAGCGGTACGATCCTCTGGGTGTGTGTGTGTGGGGGGGGGGTGTGCGTATGTGTGTCCTGCACGCGTATTTTTCTGCAACTATAACGGGACGCAATACGATACCGGTATGTTATAAGAATCAAACTTACAAGAAAGATGGCTCTTGTCAAATCCTACAATTCTTTCAGAGAAAATATGCATATTTGCATTAAATTTTTTATTAATTGACATAATTGATTAATTAATAAATATTTTATTTCATGATTTACCATAATTCCAAACATGTCAAACAATATGTCAAATTAAAGCTAATGAAATGCTTTATAAATTGGTAAGAGCACATTTTGCAGAATGCATTTAGTATTTTAGTTACATGATTCCAAACATTCTATTCCAATTTTTTGCTACACACGCATAGGAGCTGTACTTTTAGAATCCGCGCCTAATCAATAATAATAGTCTTTCACTCCATTGTCAAAGTACTGTGCTCCCTGTAGCATTATAGTGACCAGGTCCTAGAGTGTGATGGTTTTGTAGCAGATGACAGTGCTCATTCAAGCCTGTCAAGGTCAGTTAGTAGCCACTTGCTGAATGGATGGCCATTATCAGCTATCAAAGAGATGCCTTGTGCAGCTGCCAATCACAGTAGAGGTTTGATAACATTTTGTTAAAACCCAAATGTGATATAAGGATAAAGCTCTGCATGTTGGTACTTAATTGTTTGGATTCTTATGTTGAAATTCCCTTGTATTAGTATTTTTATGTGTAGTGTATATTGTTCATAAATTATATAGCTTTTAAATTTTGGGCATTTTTGCTCTGTTGCACTGTACCATTATGGAATTTGAGCAAATCAATTACCGACACAAGCAGGTATACAGTGTATTATTTTATTTTTATTTCGTATCTCAGGAGCACAGCTCACTTGGTAAGGCGTCAGAATTTGGTACACGAGCGCTTCGAACTTTAAATCGGAAGGTGGTGAGTTCGAGCCTCATCACGGTCACATTAATTTTATAAACCAAACATTGTTCGAACTTTTCATATTTGTTTTTTTTTATTGTTTCTTTTTCTTTGTCTTTTTTTTTTTTCTTGTTTTATTTAATTTTTTCTTTATTTTTCTTTGATTCATATTGCCAGGGTAAGGAGTGGAGGGAACTAACGGCCCATTCAGTGATTTTTTCATCTGGACGATCGTAAAAATCATCAAAATTCAGATTTTGTACAATGATATAGTCAGTAATAATCTTTTGATCATTATATGACTATCATCATCCGAAGAGCAGTTTCAGACAATTGCTTGGGATTGTTGGGGCAGAGGTTATCTTTTGAATTCTTTCATGACCGCTGAAGCAGAGTCAAACCTGTCAAGGACACTCGGCGTGAATTGAACTGATTTAATTTATATACTGACAGTATATATAAATTAGCTACATGTAGGCCTATTTGAATGGGGCTTCAACTTCGTCGATACTGCTGTTTTCTTGGGTTTTTTGCCATTTTTTTTCATTAAAAATTTTTATAAAAGTAACAATTTGATTTTTTTTTTTCACTTTCGCTGGGATCACTGAATGGGGCTTTGCAACGCGATATATTCAAAACTTGTATTCACCTACTGTTATAGCATTAATCCGATTATTACACAACTTCGCCAGCGTATTCAAGACATCCAATGCAAATAATCACCTAGATTATGACGTTCATACCGTAAATATGGCGGAGTACTCAAATTCATTCAACAAAAGCATGATTACAAGCTGTTGCAATCTACCGCGACAGCTCGTCTCACACACATAACAAATGCACTATAGGATCAAATAGGTTGACGACAACGTTTGATTGAATGCACTGCATTGCGCCATGATTACGGTGAAGGACACCGGTTCAAATCCTTTGTATGGAGCTAATCAATAATTTCACGCACATCCTCTATTATTGCCCAATTATTGCCCGGGATGATTGCACACTGTAAAAGAGCTATTGTTATAATGTTTGATGAAATCGTGTTTAACTATTTGCTTAAGAAAGGCACAATACAGATAAAGCAGACAGATTTACTACATGTGGTACATGTATATACATATAGGGAATGTGTTCGAGTATTACCTAATTATAATAGGGGCGTATCCAAAAATGAATTCACACCCCTTTCAAATGTCGAGCCAAAGTGCAGGCCCTATGCTCGCTATCTAAGAGTGAATGAAATTACAATATATTACAAAAACTTTACGCATAGACTTTGCGCGATGTTTTCGTTGTCTGCGAAACAGTCTCATCTGTCAGTACACAGTTCTTTAACCCCAATAGCCCTCTACATGCACAAAATGACATTTAAGTGTGTTGGGTACAAAAACTCATCTTCCTCAACTTTGAGCTATGAATTGCTGAACAGAGGTTACTGAACATTGCTTTTGGGAATGAGATAGTGATTGTAAATCAAAGACATGAATCAAACTGCTGTTGAAAAGTAATAATCTGTGGGATTTGTTTATGTATTTCAATAAAGGCTGATGATATGATCGCGTGGCAACCCATCATACTTCCTCTGACTCTAAATCAACCACAAACCAGACGCACTTAATATTGTAACTAACCTTGAACTTGGTGTGGTATAAAAGAACATAATCGTATATCATAAATACGGAAGGCACCAATCCATCCGCTTCAATCTTGTTTTTCTTCAATAGAAACCAATAGCTTGAAATTCAAAGGAATTGTCACACTAAATATCATTGTACAGACATTTGTACAGTATACCAATGATACCAAATGTTTTGTTATTTAATGTCATTTTTCTACCTGCAACTGATATGTAATCTGATGACATGTAATGTTATGCTATGATATGTTACGATATGTAATTTAATGTAATGATAAAGGATTTTAAAAACATTTTTTGCATAACCTGACATAAATTTCGTAGATATGAAAATTTTAAAAACCTGTGAATAAAGGAATTGTTTTTCTACCCTCCAAACGTTCTTTCGTCTGAAAATCTTTTTGTTTTGGCCCAAAATAATCACGTTTTCTAAAAATGATGCTTTCAGAAAAAGTTGCACTTTTCAGCATCCTCGTTTATGTCAAATTAGCAAAAATTATTTTGCACTACGTGATGGTTGCATGGGTGACTAAAAGTTCAGAGACAAAAAGGTGAAGGAAAAAAACCAATTAAATCAATCGTAACATTGATTTTGTACATTACATGTAGGCCTACATAGGATGTTGAAAAGCGCAACTTTTTTTAAAGCATCATTTTTGAAAAATGTGATTAACAAATTAACAAAATGAATGTTAAGTTATGCAAAGAAATGTTTTGTAACTCCCAATTTGATTTTACCATTTTTGAAACACCGGCTCAATAAAATCTTCTAGAAAAACCCCATACATGTCAATTAGTCATTGTTTTATACTGCAAGATGATTGCATGGGTGACTGGGTAATCGTATACATAAAAATTAAAGAAAACAAAAACACCATTAAATAAATCAAAACATTGGTATCGAGAATGTTTTTGTACATTAAATGTATAGGATGTTTTGCATCATTTTTGGAAAATGTGATTATTTTTGGCCAAAACAAAAAGATTTTTTTAAGGAAAGAACTTTGGAGGGTAGAAAAATGATTCCTTTATTCACAGGTTTTTAGGTTTTCAAATCAACGAAATGTGTGTCAAGTTTTGCAAAGAAATGTCTTGTAATTTTACTGGGGGTTATTTTTTGTGAACCCTTTATATAATGTAATGTAATGTAATGTAATGTAATGTAATTGAATGTAATTGAATGTAATGTAATGTAATGTAATGTAATGTAATGTAATGTAATGATTTGTAATTAAATGTAATGTAATGTAATGATGTTTAAATGGAATTATGTTGACATTTGTAATGATATGTAATGTAATGTAATGATATGTAATGTAATGTAATGATGTTTAAATGGAATTATGTTGACATTTGTTATGATATATAATGTAATGTAATGTAATGTAATGATATGTAATGTGATATAAGGTAATGTAATTGTTTAAATGGAATTATGTTGACATTTTGTTATGAATACTTTGAACGAGAAATTCTTTTGAAGAAAAAATCCTTTGACATGGGTTTTCTTTTTTAAAATGACCGTGCTACACGCGAAAACCACATTACTTTGACTATGTTAAAGCTCAAATCTTTAGATGTGGTTCCCTATTTTCGGAAGATCCTTAGATTAGCCGGGTCAATATTTTTAAAAAAAAAATCAAAATCCTTAGATATGGTTCCTTATTTTAAGTCAATTCACTTTTAGATATGGACAAGGGTTCGGAAGCTCGTGCACATCCGCGTCAAAAAATAATCAAAGTACCCCGGGCTGCCAATGCAATATGCACCTGTAATACAGCAAACCATGTTTGTAGTAAAAATAGCCGCTAAAATTTAACCGCAATCGAATGCTAAAAATACTACTATCATAATCATTACTTTAGTCGAAGTCGTATATATTTGATAAGACGATGTTAACGAACAAAACGAATCTGGAGTATTTTGGTATGAGTTGATTGTCTTTTGGCAATACTCAATACCCATACGTCGCATTTTTCAACATTCTGCTATTTGTATTTCATTTTCATTGCTGACAGCTGACTTAAGGTATAAAATCTTGTAAAAATGGTAAAAAGCAAGAAAACTGCAGCGTTGACTAATATGAAGCGCAATTCAATTGCATGTATAGTGTCTGTAAGCACAAACCTCCCCATTGAACAAAATGGTGCATTTTACCCGTATTTTATCAACTCTATTTTATGATATAAAATTAAAGCGCACCATTCACTTGACAAAAATGCAAAAATCTGAATTTTGATGATTTCTTTTCGATTTTCTGATTTTTACTGATGCCAGAGCCTTTAATTGCATACCATGTAAAAATGTATCCGGTGCTCGATATATGCACTGTGTGTGTGTCTGGCTAACACTAGGTTGAACTCACTGACACATGTATTTATGGGTAATAGATACTTAGTTGCAGGAAGAATTAAACGAAACGCTAAAACCAACACGGAGGTAATTGTGTTATGGTCGAATAAAACAAACAAACAAACAAACAAACAACATTCATGTTGATTGTGGTTAATGACCTGTGATTCACTCAGAGCATAATTGTAAGTCAAAAAATGCATTATTTATAAATTTCGAAAATTATTTATATTTCTTTGATAAATCCAACCAAAATTTTGAGCTTTCGCCATCCAGGCTGGCGGCATGATCACAAGTGATCTGGTCCACCAAAGTTCCTGTGGAATTCGGATGCACTCTCTCTCTCTCTCTCCTCGAGGATCAAACTTGTTCTCAGCAGTGCATCATATACGTGACTTAACATGCTAAGAGTGAATGTACCGTCATTGCCGTTAATTGCTTTGACTAAGAGCTATTAAGTTCTTGTGTATCAGTATCGCTTATCTAATTCTTCTTGATGGTATTTAAGTATTTGTCCAAGACACTTGCCCACTCTCAGTTGATAACGTGATTTCCTTGTACGAGGTGATCGGTGATAGCAGACTATGCTGTTCGGATGTTAAAGCATTTCTGTTTTCTCTGGTGAACTGAGGAACATTTACGGATCAGTATTTGAATTTCAAGTCTCAACAACTACTCAGAACCCCCAAAGACAGAATGTAGAACACAGTGACTAAATAACAGCAAGGAAGATCATCATTAATACTGTGTTGATTTTGGGTTTTGGCTACCAAAGTTGGGCGTTTGATATAGAGTAAACACCATTCCAAACCTCGCCAACCAAATAAGTCAATGAAAATGGATGAAACTCCGTTAAGAGGCGTGGTTGTGATCCCATGTAGGATTTTTCAAAAATACAAAATCTCTACACTGCTATGCGTCCCAACCAACAAACTCAAAAGTATTCTTGTTACCCCGAAAGACAAAAAAGATATTTCGGAAACTGCCGATTCAAATTATATAACACCTCTCTTGCAAAGGCTGTGATAAGTCGTATGCTGGAGAATCAAGAAGGCAAAACGACTCCTAGACAGTAAAACACCAGGACAAGTAGAAAAGATTCCAAATCCGAACAGCACATGTCTCCGATCACAGATCACATCGCACAAGAAAACCACGTTATCAACTGAGAGGGAGTATCTTGGACAAAGACTCAAATGCCATATCAAGAAGAATAAGAGAAGCGATACAGATACGAAAGAAGGGGGCCAAAGCAATCGACTGTTAAGATAGCACATTCTCTCTTAGTCACGTATAGGATCCACTGCTGAATAAATAAATACCTGGATCATAACAGGGATAATTGAATACTAGAAGTCGGGATAGGCAACTGAAATCACGTGACGAAACTGGAAGATATAGCCTAGGTCTAGACAATGGGCGGTCATTAGCGGCCATTTTGTTTCCTACTTGATGCTATTCACATGTCGTTATACTTAAGTACACAATGTTAACAGGTTTATAATTTTAAAATTATATTTTGAGTATACAATATATTTTGTAGTAAATCGATCAAATGACGGTGATTGTTCAGGTATTATATGCTTGATAGAATTAAACTGACCAGCTAGTATTCTCCTCCGCCGTCAGTGTGATTCCAGTACCGTGTTGCGAAGGTGGAGGAGACTAAAGCTGTATTGACGAACACGCATGCGTTAAAAATAATGTAGCCTTGGTCGAACAAAAGCGTGACCTGGGTTCCCGACATTGCCCCTATGAACTCTCACCCTCCTGATCGTAATTGTATAGAATATTGATTTTATGTTGGTCACTCGCACCTGTTAGATAAGTATCTTTGAAAAGATTGGCATTGTATTCAATGTATGATTGCAGACATACGCAGGTGATAAGTGCAACCTGCTTGCAGTGCAGGGCGATATATTCACAAATTAATTTAACCTATTGCTATGGCATTGGTAGTTAATCCTGTTACATCTTCACTTCGAAGAGCTTGCCAGAATACTTTTCACCGCTTGTTTTCAACAACTTGATCAGGCAATATATTAAGCAATGGCTGCTTTATGAAAAGAAGAGGAGTTGAGACCACGAGAAGCCTGGAAAAGGCTGATGTATTTGCATATTTTCTGTCGCAATCGATGCAGCTGTGAAAATCGTGCATGTTTCTGATGGCAGTGTGTTCAGCAGTAGATATAAGGAACGAAAGTGATATTTGTTTGTTTTCTAAGTTTAAAAGTCTTAACGAAGTTGAACGCCTGCGTAAAATCAAAGAAGTGCTTGAAATTCTGTTTTGATGTCGATAATTGAATTAAAAGTATAGCTGGTTTCCAATTTGCAATGCTGTTGACATTCACGAATATACGGCATTATGCTTTAAATGTAGCTAATGTGCATTAAATATGTAACAAAAGGTTTCATAGTTTCTAAAGGTCCCCGTTAATGTTTTCCTACTAATCATTGCTTCCGTAAAGCTTCTTTATTAACATGAAATTTACTACTTCGAGTGGAACGTCACTATGATGGATATAAATGTTAAGGTAAGGTTGTCGCCAACTGAAATCACGACTGACATTGAATGCAAAGCATACCAGCAGGTGCAGAGAATTGAAAAGCATGTTTAACGAATACATAACTAATTTGTGGTCGTGGATAACATCCGAAATTGTTGGCCCACAATGAATTACCTGCCCCTCACACACAAAAACGCATGAACTGGCAGTTAAAACCACAATAGTGCTTAAAATGTGTGGGGTGTGTGCGTATATGTGTTTACCGAAAAACGAGGGACACGCACATGATATTTCATATTTAAACCGTGGACCACAATTGCATGTATAATGCATTGCGAGATACGCCTTCTATTGTGCATTAAATAAACCATCCGCAGTTGCTAGGTAAAATTGCATCTCATATACATACACACAAAAATCGCGAAAAATGTCCACAGCTTGTCGATTGAATGCGGTTTCAGACGTAGTCCTAAACTGTGTCCACGTTTGGAGATAAACACCCTTAGGTGGGTGGGGTGGGGGTGGGGGTGTGTGGGGGGGGGTATTGGTGTACGAACAGGGAGCAGATATATTAGCGTGTTCATGTCGAAATCGCAATTCCCCATTCTTTGATCTCTCGAAAATGGTTACCGCTTATAAAACCTGGCAAAAATCATGTTCCCAATAGGATCTTCCGACGCAAGGCAAGTCTTAGCCTTTTACTTATTATTCTACTAAACATACTAAATTTACTTTCTACATCGCGTTTGCTTCTTCTATGTGGACACATACTTCTACGGTTTAACCATACCATCGAGCTACTAACCTCCTATAGAAATAAAAGACAAAAGACCTCAGCTAAATAAAACTTATATGTTTTAGAATTAATACTTGTCCCCTTCGGCTAGCCTTACATTTTGCGTACACACAATGTCTACATGTCAACGATAAATCAACCGGGAAGACAACACAATAAATACAAGGTACTAGTTAATTGCTTTACAGGTGGAAGTCGTCTATAATGCTACTAATATAAATAGTAGTTGATGCAATAGGCCACTAATCTATGTAAGACTATTCTGGATCATCTATTATTACCACAGATCCTTCACCATTACCATGAGAATTTGCACAGCCCGTGTAACATTATGCGAGAATATGCGAGAAGGATGCTGTACTCCAGACAAGAGCGCAGAATAACCAATATCCCATATGTCTATGTTAAAGAGCATATCTATTGCAAAAACAAGTTTATCTCCATTCGAAGAGAATAATTATTACATTACAAGTTGACACTCGTAGCAATTTTTTTATGCGTATTTCTCCTGAAAAAAGAGAAATTGTGTTGGTAAAGTTCGGGCTCGTACGTGTCCTTCCCCCGTTCGAAGCGAAATTAATTTTCAAGGCAGCGGGCTGATGACGTAAGTAAATGAAGCGGACACTATCATGCCTATGTTCACGATATTAAACACAATGAGCCTAGAGCTCTTTTCATGTTCATTCATGTATAGATCGTATTTAAGGAACTCATCGCTTAAGTTGGTCTTTGCGGAATATCAATACAAATTATTTTAAACGTCTTATTCTCTCAAAAAAGGAGTCATTTTCATTGTCCTCATAATATTAGCTTGCCAATGATATGAAGTTGTCTGAGCAATATATATGACCTTTAAACTACCCCAAAAACCGCACAAAAAGAAAATCCACACTCCTTTGAGTGGTCTTATTTCCAACACTCACTAACACGATTCATTCAATATCAATGTTCTTAAGGGATTTGGAATGAGCGTTTTGAGCGTTTCGAAAGTATTTTTTGTGAGACATGAGAGCACATCAGACATATCGAATTGCATTCTGAATACGAAGAATGTCTTTCGTATATCAAATAATTTTCATTTTTTGAAATTCACGATATAATACAAATTTTTATGACAAATTATTAAAATGTGATATTTTTCGCATTTTTGATATAAAACAGTCCTCGAAGTAAATTAAAAAAAAAAGACCTAATTTGTTTTGGTGTTTTGGGGAAAAAATCCATATCTTCAATACGAAAGGTCAAAATTTTCAATTGATCGTCGGCTTTTCATCCCACCTACTGTTAAATATCAAAAATATCAATTTTTAATCATTTGCCATAAAATGTGTATTACATTGCGAATTTCAAAAAAAATCGAAATTATTTGATATCAAAAGGACATTCTTCGTATTCAGAATGCAATTCGATATGTCTGATGTGCTCTAATGTCCCACAATAAATACTGTCCTAAGGTTCATACCCCACCCCTTAACATTGATATTGAGCGATATGAAAATTTTGTGTGCTGCAGTTTGATACCTCGTATAGTGTAAGAGAAAATTAAGATCGTCCAGTTTTTTTTACCGATTAACTGTCACGGGCCCGCATATTTCTCGCAGCATTTGTGAAGAAATTATGTCGATAAAGTGTTTTTCTTGACGCAGTGGGTGGTTTCAATTACTCTGTAATTTCTTATGCTAGCCTCATTAAGGGGAATTACGTCAAGGGAATTAGGGATAATGACCAAAAGAACATTTTTATTCTTGTTTTATTGTAGTCTGTTAATACTTTTCACAACTGCAGCTGTGTTACTTACATACATTTCCGCTGAAAGTGGTTGTTTTAACTTAAATTAAATGTTACTCTGAGATTGCATTTAGTACTGATCAGACTATAGTTTGTCTTATTTTTGCTATGGTTGAATCATTCATTCAGGGTTGGATTTGTAGTTCCAGTCACACTATACAGTTCATTAATCTTTTAGTTGTATCAGACATTGTGCGTTGTACCCATTCCTGGAGGTTTTCGTGAAGTATTACATTTAATCCCAATTTGAATTGACAAATAACTACGTAAATTACTGTAAAGAGGACATAATAAGCAAAGGATGTGCAGAAAGGAGTGAACAAAATATTATTGTTCGAAAATTACTCCTTAGCATGCTTCAGTAATTTGAATTCAACCTTCGCGGGCATTCACAATTGCTTTTGTTCAAACTTAAGGTTTCTTTTTATCTATATCTATTCGTTGTAGAAGTGATGATGTAACAGGATCAACTACCATAGTAATAGGTTAAAACAATTTTTGAATATATCGCACTGCATTAGTACGTTCACGTTGCATTAAGCCATAGACGTCAAAGAACCGGGATAAAGACCTGGATCATATTTCTATAGAATATTCATATCACGCTGATCACTCGCACCTGTAAGATTAGTATCTTTGAAAAGAGCGGCATTGTATTCAATCTATGATTGCAGACAGACAAAGCTGATAAGTGCAACCTGCTTCTAGTGCAAGGCGATATTTTCAAAAATTGTTTTAACCTATTGCTATGGTAGTTAATCCTGTTACATCATCACTTCTACGGTGAATATTACGCATAAGAAGTACAAAATGCATAATGACCTTGGAGTTTGGCATAGGTACTAAAAGTATTTAAGAGCATTGAACAAAATCATTTCAAGGTCAATGCCTGTTTTGAGCCAATCAACATCAACTTGACTACTGACCAATGGCTTAAGTTTATATTCTGTGGATTTTATACTACGAAAAAATTTTAATTCTAAAATTAGCCACCGACCTTATCAACACAGTTTTGTTTGGGACATACGCAGCTGTATAAATACATGAGTTACAAATTTGGGCTTCTTTCAGGTTTGATATATCCGTAAAATAAAGACAACTTAATTGTATAGTTGAAAGAAAGTCAAGTAGTCTGACTGTATAGATTTACGTCAAACTCAATTGATGTGTATTTTACGCACACTACTTTAAGGGGGTACTACACCCCTCGATAAATTTGTGTCTATTTTTGCATATTTCTCAAAAACTAATAACACAGTGGTAACAAAATTTATGTATATTATAGGGGCAAGGAATCCAATTACTACATTGGAATTTCAGTAACCCAAGACAAGCGGTTCGTTATTTATGATAAGAAATAAGGTACCGATAGGATGTACCTCATTTCTTATCATAAATAACGAACCGCTTGTCTCGAGTCACTGAAATTTCAGTGTAGTAATTGGATTCCTTGCCCCAATAATATACATAACTTTTGTTACCTGTGTGTTATTATTTTTTGAGAAAAATACAAAAATAGTCACAAATTACCACAGGGGTGTAGTACCCCCTTAAGTTGCTTGGAGAGGTTTCAGCACTAAGAGCGTGTTCCCAAACTGTTTCATCTATTACAATATTTATCCGTTACGATAGCGTCTATTTATATAAATTACAAAAGCTTTGTGCAACGATATGTAGTTCTTCGTTTTCAAGGATATACGGACCGTATCTATACTTGATTGCGGATTACGGAATGCTTTGGTTGACGCCCTTTACACCTTGTGACACGGATACCTGTTACATGGATAGGTGCACCGGGAGGTGCACATGCAATCGATGGGATGAGATTTGTTAAAAAAAGAAGCGTAGAAAAGAAGAAAAGAAGTGATGATGACAATGATTATGGTGATAATATATTACTAAAGACACTGCCGCCGACGACAACGATGATGATGATGGTTGGCGAAGATGGCGTGATGATGATAAAGACGACGACGATGGCAACGACGACTATACGGCATGTACGACGACGATGATATGACAATGATGATGATGCATTCTCATGTAGGGAGGCGGATAGGTGTTATAGATGTTTTCACTGCTAGCAGAAATCATGTGAATCTGACGGCACTTAGGGTCTTTAAGGTATGCCGATTACAAAAAAGTGGAAAAGCCCCAAAGACTGTCATAAAACAAGACCGCAAAAAGTCAAGAATTAATAAATTAAAGCACAAAGATGGAACTGTTTAATTCTGCAAATATGTGCAAAGTTCTACCAAGACCTGTATACTTCAACAAATACTCAAGAGAAAGGCAAACCAAAAGACGTTAATACAAGCAACAGAGGTACCTCCAATACTACAGAATGAGGTAGAAGATGCCTTAAGACAAATGAAGGACAACAAGGCAGCAGGCATTGATGAAGTTACAAGTGACATAATCAAAGTCGGAGGAGAAGAGCCAATACTACAGCTCACAAAACTTTACAATCAAATACTGGAAAGAAAGAAGATATCAAAGAAATGGAAAAAACCTAAAATTATTTTACTTCACAAAAAGGAGGACAAGGTAGACATCAAAAATTACCGCCCAATCAGCCTTACTTTCACATATAAGTTTCTCGAATATTATCAAAAACAGATTAAAAGCTACGTTAGACCAAAATCAGCCCAGACAGCAAGCAGGTTTTAGGGGAAGATTCTCAACCACAGATCACCTATAGGTAATAAATCAATCTTCTTTGTTTCCAGCTCGATTTTTGTTGGTTTTATAGACTACCAAAAAGCATCTGACTCCAAAGAGCAAATACGGATATGTTTGTTGTACTAAGGAAGATCGGAATAAATGAAAGGTACATCGCCAAAATACACATAGATAATGATGTTTCCAAGGAGGTGAGAATAGAGAGAGGAGTGAGACAGAGAGATACATTATCACCAAAGATTTTCACAGCAGTTATGGAAGAGGTTTTAAAAAGTCCAACCTAGAGAGAAAAGGAATGAACAGTAACGGAGAGATTTGCAGATGACGTTGCACTAACAACAACATCGGTGAAGGATATCAACTGAACGGCTTGTGCAAAGAAAGAATACATATTGGACTGCAAATGCCCAAAGCAAAAACACAGTTTATGTCAAACTTTGAGACAAAAGAAACAATCGCCATAGCAAATCACCAGATCAAGAAAGTTGACAACTATAAGTAACTAGGACAGACCATGAGAATGGATACCAACACAGCTGAAGAGATCCTAATCCGTGTAAAGGCAGGATGGAGATTCTTTGGTATGCATAAAGAACTGTTGGCAGATAAAAACATACCACTGTCACTGAGTTTATGACCAGTGTGTGCTAACAACTATGACCTACAGGCTGAGTCAAAAAGAAGTAAACTCGTGTTTGAGGAGCTGTAACTCGAGATCTGTAAGGAATCTGCTAAAAAGGAAAATACCACTGGAAAGAGCAAATTCTACACGTCTACATAAAAACAGGAATTGTTGCAATTGCTCACAGCAAACTTAAGTTATACTCATTTGAATACAACCACCCATTTTTGTAGCTGCACACGGTTTCACTTCCCAGGTAGGGGCCTACCTATCATATTGATTGGTAAGGCGCGATATTCAAATGCATGTTAAAAGGGCTCTTTTCAATATGAATTTTACCTCAGTGCACTACATTCTAATGAAACGGGCCAAATGACAACATGGCACCACAATTTACCGTACGGGAGCGCACGTTTCTGTCGACAAAGTATCATGAAACTAAGAGTCCCACCGAAGCTCAGCGTCTTCTTTGTCTCCAATTTCCTATAGCTAACCGGGTTTCGTGTAAGGGAGCAGTATATAAGAATGTGAACAAGCTCAATGTGCATGGGACGCTAATGAACAGACAGCCGGAAGCTTCAGGCAGACCACGAACTGCTAGATCACAAGTGAACATTGCTAGAGTTAGACATGCGTTACAGCAAGAATATTAGCTCAATCCTTTACCCAACATTCCCCAATCAAGCTTCTGCCGGATCGTTCGTGAAGACATGAATTGGTATCCCTACAAACTATAGTACCGTCATGGACTTTGTTGAATATTAATTAAAAGCAAACGTTTTCTGTTCAACAATAAATCCTGTTAGCAATTGCAACAATTCTGTTTTTTTATTTAGACATGTAGAATTTGCTCTTTTCAGTGGTATTTTTATTTTTAGCAGATTCTTTGCAGATCTCGAGTTACAGCCCCTCAAACATGAGTTTACTTCTTTTTGACTCAGCCTGTATGGTACAGAGACTTGGTGAACAACAAGAGAAATGGAACAAAAATGGGTAACAGCACAGAGAACTATGGAAAGGAAAATGCTCCACCTCTCATTGCATGATAGAGTTTAAACATACAGAAATCAGAAAAGTAAGCCAAGTCAAAGATATCTTGCAGAAGATTAAAGAAACAAAGTGGAGATGGGCATGTAACTTATCAAGAACTGAAGATAACAGGTGGACGAAGAGACGTACAGAATGGCAGCCAAGGACTGGAAAGAGGAGAAGAGGAAGATAAGACGTTAGAGAGTAGTGCCGTACTATTACGCTGTCTTACCTATTCGGCGAGGATGACAATTTTGACCTCCTCGTCTGTTTACAAACAGACCATTCCGCTTGTCCAAACACTCAAATATCAGAAGGATGGTCCACAATAGCGTGATTAACGTAACTTGAATAGGGATTAACAAGCTTTCAAGTAGAACCATGTGCTTCTTTTGTCCAATTTGCCATCAAGATTTCATATGGAAACAGTTCAGACCCAGAACACGATCATGTCAGAAAATAATATTTTGTTCTAGGACTGATAATTCGGACTAGTTGGAGAAATGACATCACCACCTTTATGAGTACAACAGCTTGGGCATCAGCGGCTATGAACAGAAGTAGATGGAAATGCTTCTTGGGGTTGATGCATTTATATTTGATTTTTTTAGGGACAATTTTCTTCATAAAAATAACACAAATCACGTGATTTTTCTCAGGGGGGGGGGGTGCTCGTGCATCAGACGCATCAACATCTCAGTAGTATGCATGCATTATTTTGTACAATTTCACTCCCAACAAGTGATACGCATTTATCAACCTATAAATAATGCACGTGCGCGTACTAATCGAAGTGCTTTCGGACGCATTTTTTCTTGCGGGTTGATGCATTTAGATTTGTTTCTATTTTCCAACATTTTTAGTGACAATTTTGTTATTTAAATAGCCAAAATCAGGAATTTTTTTCTTATGTAAGAGGTAGGTTAATAAATGTGTATCATTTGTTGCTAATGAAATTGTACAAAATCATGCACATGTACTGAGATGTTGATACGTCTAATGCACCCCGTCCCCCCACGGGGCTTGTGCATCAACAGCTAAGTACACGTGCATTATTTTGTACAATTTCACTCCCAACAAGTACGTGATACGCATTTATTAACCTATAATTATGATTCATCCCCGTAAATTATCGGCACCTATAATTGGCTGATCAAGCCAATCCGCATCTCGTGCCCCGCCCTTTTCATTCGCTAAGTTAATATCACAGTACGTTCATATAGTCTCCTCCGCCGCAGATAATAATAAACCACAGAACTGTATTTGTGTATTTATTGTATATACTCAAATTATATACGTTGTTCGGTCAAAAAAGAATATTGTGTTTTAGTCTCTGGTATGATGCGGCATTTCTATATTGTTGTTCTTTAGTTTATATCCAATAAGTTGTATTTTGACCATCAGTCAGCAGCCCCTAGTATAACACGTTTTTTTCTTCGTGCAATATAGCATTATAGCTGTTAGTCGAAGCAGCCAAAAACAAAAATCGGTTTTCATTATCTATATCAATATATCATTGAAAAATGTTTGATGTTTTGCAAACGTTCATTCTACAAATCTTATACTTTGAAAACTTGCTTGATTTATTGTTGTTAATGAGTTATGTACGTTTTACAAAAGTGTTGCTGATTCAGCCCTCTTTACAACATCTTAAGAACCACAGGAACTACAAAAGTATATCTGTGATAATTGAATTCTTCTACATACTCGCTATGAAATGCAATTCTTGCCAAAGCTCACTACCATTCGCAAGATGCTGTGAACTACCAAATCGCAACAGTTTAAAATAGTTGCTAACCTTAAAGACGCTTGAAGCAGACTTTCTTCTTTTTTTCTCCCGGGTATTTTTTTAAACAATGTGCGTGTCAGACCTATAGCCTTACGTTGAATTGCAATGAAAATTCATTTTGTTAATTTAATCTTTTAGATTTACACAAAATGGTAAATGTTCACATCACATTACTTAACTGCACTGATCATTTAACATTTTGCTTTTGAATTCAAAAATACCAATGACTCATGCAATGCATTTATAAAGCGCTTCAAAACTTCTCAGTCGTCCTTAAGGCACGAATATATCGCGCATACCAAACATTTCTAAAGTTTAATCATTTTGATTTACAGATTATGTATTTTACTCTGCGGATATTGATAAAACCCATACCTTACTTTTATTTTAATCACTACTTATACTAAAATATCGACTGGCGCATCTCAAGCATACTTGTCATTTGTTGAAGAACATTTTTTTAACTTATTTGTTGTCGCACACACTGGTACAAGACCGTACCGAAGAATTAACCATAGGCAAGGTAATTATTTGAAAGAAATCGGTGTGTCCAAAGAAAATACTTCGTATTACTTGAAAATTACAGATAAGAAGTTGTGTGTGGGCATAAATAGAGTCAAGCACAGTTACGAAAATAATTGATACCATTATGAGGCTTACAACTGTACCAAAGCAAAATAGAACAACCTTTAATTGATTAAAGTAATTGTTCTGACATATAATCAAACTGTTAAAGTAAATATATGAGTGCGTCATTGTCAACACTTTATAACTAGCACTGTGGCTGGGCAATGTGTCTGTTTTCAAATGGGAAGGTCTAATAAACTCCGTAAAAGGACGTACAAGGACAGTGTCGCCATTTTTGTTTTTGAGCTATGAGCTGATGTTCTTTACGTTTTAAATTAATTAAAATGAATCATGACTTTGGTATACATGAGGTATCCCAATATAAATATAATGGAGTGTTTATTTGGGAAAAAATGAAACGAATGTCCCCCTTAACGGGTACGTGAGATACTTAAGTAAGGATCTCCGAAATTTTTTTCAATAAATTCTTAACCCTAACACCCAACCCTGCTTTTTGATATCGGAAGTTAAAGAAGATACGAAAAAGGAGAGAAGATGAACAAAGAAGTCACTTGACACCCCCGGGATTCGAACCTTTGACCCCCCGCATGCCAACCACACGATCACGGACCGGTAGCTACACGGGTTATCGCTGCCCGGGCAGCAATTCCGTGACCATATAACACTTAGGGTGATTGCGTGAGCATATAACACTTAGGGTGATTGCGTCATCGCAGACCCTGGGATTCACGCATGCCCAGCATTTTTCATCGTGGTATTTTGTGGTTTTTTTCGGGTGTTAGGGTTAATTTATCAAAAAGTAAAATTCGCGGTTACAATAAAAGATATTATTGTAGGGGTAATTGTATTATTATACATGTTATAATATGTCTGACACCAATATGGTGTCCCAACTTTATAGTCATTTTAGATTTATGCTCCTGTTTACAGATCGCCTGGAATTGTATATTTAGGTTTCAACGATTGTTGGAAAAAAAGTGATGTGTTTTTGAAAAGCGTTTCCGCTTGGAATGTAGATATCTATTGTGGATCTTACTGTTCATGAGCTTAATTTATAAGCTCTTTTGTCTGATAATTTGCAACGCCTTTTACATACCATAAGGGTCGCTTGCATAATTTCCCGATATTTTTAATAGTATCGGTTTTTAACCAAAAACCTAGCCACATTAGTTCCCTATAGACTTTACTAAAACCGCAGAGAATTAGATTGGCTGTGTGGTTGATCAATTTGAATCGAGAACCAAGCGTATCGTCATAGGCCATGTACATATTGCAGGATATGGTGCTGTTGTAAGAAGTAGTTTTGGACCGGGCCAGCGTGAGCTGGGCCGGTACTTATTAGTCGGAAATAAAACATTGTTGTTTCTAGAATATGAATAAGATAGAATTCGTAAAGAAAACAGGTGGACCTAGAGCAAGTTGTTTTGATAATGTTTAAACGTGTAAACATTAAAGTTGTATGTGAAGGGAATTTTTGTGTTGAAACAATGATGAAAAATTAACAGGTTGTTTAATTTTTTAGGAATGAAATTAAACGTTGTTAAATTGTTACAAGTCAGTCGCTCTGACGATTATAGCATTCACCTTGAGTACTCTTTCATGTGTAGTTTCACTTGGGGTTACCAAGTTAAAGAGACTGCCATAGTCAAAGGTCACCATGGTCGAGGTCGGGACACGCTATTAGTATTACATGTACTACCCCACTGGGTTTAACTTGCAGCTAGCATAGCAGTATGCGACTGTGAGTGAACCTGATAGATAGTGAGGGTCTAGTCTCCTTCACTATTTATACCACCGGACTATAAACTATCTTTGCATAAATTGTACACCCGTGCACTAGTAAAAATTCCTTTTAAAAGGGAAAGCCAGCCTAAATGTAGAAGAGGTCTTGTAATTAGTTTGGGTCACCGTAAAAGGCATTTTTAGGATCACGCTTACATCCAATTTACATGACAGTCCTCCAAACCATCAATAATGAGAACATGCACACTGAAACAGCATGTTTCATTCATTACTCCAAATTGTTTCGTCTTTTTGTCTTTTCTGCTTTTTACCTATGCCTATTATTAATATTAAGAAATAGGCCTACATTGCAGTTTTTAGTTTATTCGCTATATAAACTCACCTTACATGGACATTTATATTTTATATCAATTCGCAATGTATAGTTTACTATATATATACTAGATAGTGTCAAGCACATAAAGGACTGATTACTCACTGCCATGACTACAAATACAATCTTCACTTTTAGACTGTATTTTTCTGATTGTGTTGATTGTTAGTCCGAAACTCCTGCGAAGCTATGGACATGGCATCTTACCTACTCCGTTTAATAATAATCTACATTGTGTGTTTTCTCTTCAATCATTTTCATCATGTTGAATGTAATTTTATGAAGTGTCATTTTATTTATAATTAATAAATTAAGACAATAATTTGTTTATTTTCTATAAGTGCATGTCAAATGGGTACATTGTTCAATACTATAGGCCTACATTTATAAATTATGCCCATATTATAGCTAGGACCTAAAAACTGTTATCCATTAAACGATACAGGATAGCATAGATAATTACTTGAACAATACTTGTAATTGTATATTCTAATTTCAAAACAATAACATCAACTGACCGCAGGTAATTGTGCAACTTGCAGAATATTAAAGGAAGATTACCGATATGTTTGCAGAATGATTTCTTTAATTTATCATCAATTACACGTACATCGTTATATTTTATGTCCCAAATATAATTTCAGACCATCTCTTGCCATCAAATACTATCAAAGAAAAGAATATATCAAAAGCATTACTCATACTTCACATGGAATCAATACTGTCCCGGTCCATCCCTTTTTAAAGGGATTTTTATTAGTATATTCTTGCTAAGAAGAACATTGTGTACTTACCCCAAACGTGTCATATAGTCTGGATGTGTATTCTGGTTCGACAATTATATCCAAAATGGTCGATCTTCGTTATTGGCCAACATTTGACCACGTTTTAAGAAATTACAAACTGAACACCACACCAGCCACACGTTCAATCGACAACTCTCTCGAAGCTTGTACTTTTAACTGTTTGTATCGGTATTCCTACTTGCTTTTTCGTATCGATTGATCTAAAACATAGGATTCGAACTAGCGCCCTGACCCTAATGAACTGTATTCAAAAGTTTTTGGTCAACCTATGGTACCTAAAGTTTCTTAATGGTGCGTTATAGTGTACTTTGCAGAGATTGGACTTCATAGTGTGGCGTCATTGGTGTATATGGGCATATGGGGTGTGTTTGTGTCACAATTGTGTGCTGGGACCGTTTTTCAATATGACTGTATATAGTTTCTACTATCAACGGCTTATGGTTACAGAGATATAAGGCTCTCTGGTTTGTTCGTAGGAACCCTTGGAGATGCCCGCAGAAAGTTAAGAAGCAACTCTACTTCGCCCTAGTAAGACCTCATTTAGAGTTTTTCTGTGCTGTGTGGGACCCACATACAACAACAGACATCCAAAGATTGGAAATGATACAGCACAGGGCTGCTCGGTTTGTCACCAAAAACTACAGCAGAGCCAATGGTTCCATGACAGAAATTCTCAAAAAATTACAATGGCCAACACTTGTGAAACCACATTGAAACCATTGCCACACCCATATCGGACAAATCAAAATGAAAATTACAAGACAACACCATCCTGCCAAATTCAGAGTTCTTAAAACAACTCAGTGAAACGTATATAAACACAGTTTTTATCCTCGCACAATACCGGACTGGAACGACCTCCCTGCAAATATCCTCAACATTAGCACTAGTGCCCTGACCCTAATGTACTGTATTCTAAAGTTTTGGGTCAACCTATGGTTTCTTAATGGTGAGTACTTATAGTGTACTTTACAGAGATTGGACTTCGTAGTGTGGCGCTATATTGGTGTATATGGGCATATGGGGTGTGTTTGTGTCACAATTGTGTGCTGGGACCGTTTTCAATATGACTGTATATAGTTTCTAGTACTATCAAAAGGTTATGGTTACAGAGATATATTAAAGACAAAAATGTATCAAATGTCAAAGCTCAATCACACAGGGCTAAATTTTTTAAATGCTCCCATTCCATTCCCCGGGGGGGGGGGCACTTCCATGACAGATATGCATCATGTGCCTCGGGATAGACCCCCTTTTTCAAACCGGCTTGTACCCAATGACCCCCTTTTTGTGTTATGGTCCTACCTATTACCCAATGACCCCCTTTAAAAACATTCATGTACTCAATGACCCACTTTTTCTATTTCCTGCCGTATAGCCAATGACCCCCCTTTTAATTCCCAAATTTAGGTGGTATTTGTGTTCTCCTCCAGAAATAATGAGATTTTTCACATTTCCAAGGTGGCCAAGTTGTTTTTATGCAGTTTGGCACTTATTTATGTGTACTTAATGATACTCTTTTGGCAATCCTGTACTCAATGACTCCTATTTTACTTTTTGTTACCCCAATGACCATCCTTTTTTCAAAGTTTCATACCGAATGACCCCATTTTTATTCAGGTTGTGTACTGAATGACCCCATATTTTTGTAACTGTACATTTGACCTGAATGCCCCCTACTTTTAACATGGCCGAGGCACATCCCTGCCATTTCAGATAGGGAGTGCCTCCCCCGGTTCCATTCCCATTCGGAATAGGCTCAAATATTTCATCTAGTCTCAGGATTGAAACAAAACAACAACAACAACAACAAGTTGCACTGTATCTTATTAGACACTGAGATACAGGACAATTTAGGTCAAACGACCATTCTGTTGACCTTTGACTTTTGTCTCTTACGCTCGGTAATGGAAACACGGTAGATATTGCTTGTTTTAATCCTTGAACAATTTCAGACTATTATTTCTAAAGAACAAAATAAATCGAAGCATTTGCACCCTGTGTTATTGACCTTTGACATTAGACACCTTTTATAAAAATAATATAATACAAAACTATAATACATTTTTAATCCTTAAGACACGATAGGTTGATATGCATTTAGCAGTAATCTAACACTATGGACCACAATAGCCTCACCCCAATGACATAGTTCAATAACCTTAAATCAAACAATCATAGTGCAAAATGTGACCTCAAGTTGCAGATTATGAGTTTTTGTACCCAAATTTTCAAAGGTCATTCAATGAATGGTCAAATGTATTGGGATTAAAGAACTTTGTCCTGATAGATGAGCATGTTGTGGATCCTAGTGTAAGCATTTGTCATTTTGACCCATGAATTATGAATTTATCTCCTCTTGGTGTTAGCCCACACTTTTGGGATGGATGGACATAGGACAAATTCAAAAATTGTTTTAACCTATTGCTGTGGTAGTTAATCCTGTTACATAATCAAGTCTACGACGAATTGGGATACTACAATAGCATGATATAAACAAGAATACTTATGTTCTTTTGGTAAATATTCCTATTTTCTGTACCCCTAAAGAAACCGGTGTCACCAACACCGTTGGGATATCGAACGGTGTCCAATCAAGATGTAATTCTTATGCCTTTGATGCCTTTGACTTTTAGATGAAACGATTAAAGTAATGATATGTCTTTCGGCATTCGATTCAGGGAATACCACCGACACTGGAAATTGAGTCGAAAATAACCATTTCCACTCTTCTTGTAACCATTAAAATTAGACAGAATAACAGATTCAATTTGACAAAAAAGGATAAATAAGATACAAAAAAATAAGTTTCTGTTCTGCGTGTAAAGAAGACACACGATTTTAGGGAGAAACTTTGTTAAACTAAATTATTATCTTCCGTTCAACCATAACAAATTGTTTTATTTTGCATTTTGACCATAAAAAGAGTTTGCACTAAAGGATACTGACCCATTTCAGGATACTGGGGAGTGGCAGGGTGAGGGAGAGAGAGAATGAGGGAAAGGGAGCGAGAGATAAAAATTAGAGAGGTCCCCTTTTATGGGTTGAAAAAAATCAAGAACTCAGAGAGTAGTCGTAGACGGTGAAATCTCAGACGCAGCACAGGTTAAATCTGGAGTCCAAGGAACTGTCCTAGGCCCCCTCGTGTTTCTTATTTGCATTAATGACATAGCAGACCATATTGACAGTTTTACCAGGATAAGATTATTTGCAGACGATTTTCTCTAATAGAGAGTTATTCAATCACCAAAAGATACAGAAATGCTTCAGAAGGAACTGTCAGGATTAGAACCAAAAAGCACCCACTAATCAAATCGTACAACATGTGTAATGATCAGCTGGAACAAGTCCCACATCATCCCTATCTAGGTGTAGAAATATCTCATACTCTTGAATGGACCTTCCACCTTAATAATATCAATGCCAAAGCAAATAAGGCTCTCTGGTTTAAACCAGTAGGAACCTTTGGCGATGCCCTCAGAAAGGTAAGGATCAACTCTACTTCGCCCTGGTAAGACCTCATTTAGAGTTTGTACATATGCTGTGTGGGACCCACATACAACAACCCATGATGCAGTCATGTCTACAGTAGAATTCATTTCGACCTTTGCAGGACTTAAACCCCATTAAAAGCTATTAAACCAAGATAACACTCATTGAAGCAGCTCAACTGATTAAATCAGATCTTCTCTGGTTGTGCACAAGTGTCTGTTTTCAATGTGTGACATCACAATAAAGCTGGTATTATAGCTTCAGTTGGGTAACCGATTATAAAGGAAACGAAAGGAAACAATGGTATGTGTACTTTTGTTCACGAAATGAGACAAAGACCTGCTTTTTGTTAACCAGCATTCTTCAAAATGAGCAACATAATGATTGTTGACTTAACACGGTTTGGAAATAATTTCTTCATATTTTTGGTGTTATCTGTCGTTTACATATCCTTCCTAAAATACAAAAGTGCGACCCTCTCCAAACATCTAAATTAGCTAAAAATTAGGGACATGTTACAAAACTATATTTTCTCGAACCTATTTAGAATAGTTAAAATGTAGCTTATACCCTTTTTTAGTGGCATCCTTCAGAAGTGAGCGGTCCGATACTAATATTTTCGGTCAAATCTCCATTCAATTAACACGGGGAGTTGGCTAGCTATGCCTTGCCCTCACTCATATTTTACAAAAGTGCGACTATTTCTGAACATCTAACCTAGCTGTAATTTTAGGTCATGTTAGAGAAATATATTTGCTAGAAGTTTGGAGAATAGCTAAAATATTGGCTGGTTATTTTTCACACAGTGATGTATAAACTAGGCATGTGCCCATTCTTCCAACGTACATCATTTGTAGAGTTCACGCGTCAATGGTGAGAGCACTGTGTATTGTGTATAGGAAAACGGACAGTAACTGCAGTATGCAGGCCATGCAATAACAGACGTCCAAGATTGGAAATGATACAGCACAGAGCTGCTCGGTTTGTTACCAAAAACTACAGCAGAGCCAAGGGTACTTCAATGACAGAAATTCTCAAAAAATTACAATGGCCAACACTGGAACAACGTAGAAACAGGGGCGTAGCCAGCTTTCTTGGTCAGGGGGGGGGGGCAAAATAAAATTTTGGGGGCACAGACGAAAAAAATTGCATTTGCATCATACAATACATATGTCTTCGAGCTTCCCGAAAAGGGCTTTATTGGGATGATGTGCGCGCGTAGCGCGAACAAATGGTATTTTACACCGTAATTTCGCCTATTATCCGGCTAAAAAAGGGCTTTATTGTTTCAATGTGCGCGCGTAGCGCGGAAAAAATTTGTATTTTACACTATATTGGCCCTGACTTTTGCTAGAAAAGGGGCTCCTTGCCCTTTTTCTTTTCCTTTGCCCTCCTGATTTTCTCTTTCATTTTTTGTCAGAGGGGCACTTTTCTTTCATTTTTTTGTCAGGGGGGGCACTCTGCCCCCCTGCCCCCCCGCTGGCTACGCTACTGCGTAGAAAGCTCGTTTAACCACCATACAAAGTGCAACCATTTCCATACCCATACCGGACTACATTAATCGTCAAGCAATGAAAATTACAAGGCAATAGCAACGTATATACACTTTTTATCCTCGCACAATACTACAGGACTGAAACGACCTCCCTTCAAATATCCTCAACATAACTAGCACTGAAAGCTTCAAAGCAGCTATTTCCGATCACATCATGAAGTAACCCATTCTTTTTTTATGTGTTTTGTTCATCCAAATCCATCATTCCTATCTCAATTAGATATTGCTTTTAGCAACGTTATTGAGTATTTTGCAGATGTAGATGAAGATGTAGATCTATGTTTTGAATAGGCCATTTGTCACTTTTAAAACTGGACCTTCGTCTAATAAATGCTTGTATCTTGAGGTCACATTGGATTCAATGGAGTGTCATAATGTGCAGGATTAAACAGTGCATCTACATGTATATCAAAAATTAATTTACACAACTATGGTTTAGTTTTAAAATCTTTTTCCAAGCGTTCGGCGTAGTATATTATCTGTATTATATCATCATCATTATGTATGTAAATGCTGTTGTATAAGTCATTCTTCCTGTGAAAAATGCTAAGTACGCATAAATGCCTTATTGTTTATTCATTTTCTTTTGACATTTCTATAAATGCAAAAAATGCAACCGCTTAATGGGCAATCCTTGTATGTATACGTAAAGAAAGTAAATACCTACTGGGCGGTTTGATGAGAATAGTAATGGCTAACTGAACTAATTTAAAAAGAAAAGAAGGCACGCTTTAACCCTTTGATGTAGCTTAATGGTATTATAGGTTCATCCAAAATACTCCGTACACAACATATTTTCAAATAAATCTAGTTAAATGTCCATGTTACTTTCAGGGTACTCTTTTCATTCAATACACGTGTTGCATTAATTTTTTTAAAAGACTTGAGTTTACTTTACAAATTCTCCTTCTTTTAGCCCCAGTATCATTTTTATACATGCCAACTGCGATATAAGTAGTAATGTGAATACCATTTTAACCATTTAAAACCAAGAGTTATCTTAGTTCTTCGAGATATTCACGCTGATTGCGGTTTTAAACTTAATCATATCCGTCTCGAAATGTGAAAAATATGTGGACCGTAATTAGACGGTTATTCAAACTATAATTTGGTATTTTCCAATTTCTAAAATTAAAATTCCGTTAAATTAATCGGATAATGATGGTCAACTAAACATCTCAAAAAAAGTAATTACCCCCTTTAAATAATGGCCATTATTCAAAAACGGGCTATTGTATTACAGATCTGTAAAATGCGTTGGAAGCAGAATTTATTTCTACACATTTTGACACCTCATTTGTAGCAATTGTCTAAATATTGACGTCACAGCGTACATTTAAATCAATGTTACCCAAGATTTGTGTTCAGTATAATGGAAGGAAATCTGTGTAATGATATCTGAGTATTTTTGTATTGTTGTAAGTGCTACTTTCAAATATGGACCTCAATATATTAAATTGACCGGTGTTTTATTGTTTTCTGGGCTATCGTATCAAATGAGGTGTCAAAATGCGCAGAAATAAAATATCTGCTTTTAAAGCATTTTACAGATCTGTAATACAATAGCCCGTTTTTGAATAATGGCCATTATTTAAGGGGCGGGGTAATTACTTATTTTGAGATGTTTATTTGTTTGTACACATGTGATAATCGATCTTTTATATTGACTGACATGCAGTGGTTATTAATTGATTAATTGTTATAATGCACGTAATCGTCAGTTTGGAATGTTTTGAAACACATCACCTTTTTTTACTCGTTAAGCATGTTTAAGGTGGTAGTACACCCCTTGATAAATTTGTGACTATTTTTTGCATTTTTCTCAAAAAATAATAACGCACTGGTAACAAAAGTTATGTATATTACAGGGGAAAGGAATCCAGTTACTACACTGGAATTTCAGTGACTCAAGACAAGCGGTACGTTATTTATGATAAGAAAAGAGGTACCGCTAGAATGTACCTCATTTCCATGTTAACATAATGAACCACTTCTCTTGAATCACTGAAATATCAGTGAAGTAACTGGATTCCTTGCCCCTATAATATAACTTTACTTACCAGTGTGTTATTATTTTTTGAGAAAAATGCAACAATAATCACAAATTTATCAAGGGGTGTAATACCACCTTAAAGGAAGGGGTATGAACGTTTGGACAGTATTTATTGTGGGACATTAGAGCACATCAGACATATCGAATTGCATTCTGAATACGAAGAATGTCATTCTGATATCAAATAATTTTGATTTTTGAAATTCGCAATGTAATACACATTTTATGGCAAATCATTAAAAATTGACATTTTTGATATTTTAACAGTACTCGAAGTAAACTTTATAAATCTGATGATTTATACTTAACGTGTATGTAGGTGGGATGAAAGGTGAAAAGCCGACGATCAATTGAAAATTTTGACCTTTCGTATTGAAGATATGGATTTTTCCCAAAACACCAATAAAAATTAGGTCTTTTTGGGAAAAAAATATAAAAGGTCAAAATTTTCAATTGATCGTCGGCTTTTCCTCCCAGCTACATACACTTTAAGAATATATCATTAGATTTATAAAATTTACTTCGAGGACTGTTATATATCAAAATTTGAAAAATATCAAATTTTTATAATTTGTCATAAAATTTGTATTATATCGTGATTTTCAAAAATGAAAATTATTTGATATCAGAAAAACATGCTTCGTATTCAGAATGCAATTCGATACGTCTGAGGTGCTCTCATGTTCCATAAAAAATACTGTCCAAACGCTCAAAACGCAGTCAGTGCGGTGTTTTAAACATGTTAAAAGCAGGTCAGTAGGTGAAAAACTTTTTGGTCTCAGACTGGGGGGGATTTGCCATTTGGTCTAATGCCATTTGGTCTAATATCCATATCGTCTACATCCATTTTGTCTAAACCCATTTGGTCTATATCCACTACGTCCAATAATCATTTGGTCCTGTAACCATTTGGCCCGATAACCATTTGGTCCGATAACCATTTAGTCTAATAACCAATAAGTCTAAAACCATTTAGTCTAACAACCATTTAGTCTAATACCCATTTGGTCTATAACCAATAGGTCTAATAGCCATTTGGTATAATACTCATTTGGTCTACAAACCATTTAGTCTTACAAGCATTTAGTTTATTAATAAATAGACGAAATGGTATTAGACTAACTGGTTATTAGACCATACGAGTATTAGACCTAACGGTTATTAGACCAAATGGGTATTAGACCAAATGGTTATTAAAGAAATATTAGACCAAATGGTTATTAGACTATATGGTTAGTAGACATACCGGTTATTAGACCAAACAATATTAGACTAAATGGGCTTTAGACTATATGATTATTAGACTACGTGGCAATTAGCCTTTCTGGTAATAGACCAATTGAATATAGACTAAATGGGAATTAGACGAAATGGTATTAGACCAAATGGCAATAGACCAGACTGGGAATGGCCGTGATTTCTCACGTTGGCTACATTTGGGGATAACCACCCTCTATCACTGTCTATCACACGCGACAAGTGGGTGTTTATTTGCCAGATTAAATTCATGGGGTATGAACGTTTGGACAGTTTATTTGTGGGACATGAGAGCACATCAGACATATCGAATTGCATTTTGAATACGAGAAATGTCCTTCTGCTATCAAATAATTCAGATTTTTTGAAATTCCGATATAATACAAATTTTATGGCAAATTATTAAAATGTATATATTTTTTAGTTTTGATATTTAACAGTCCTAGAAATAAACTTTATAAATCTAATGATATGTACTTAAATTGTAGGCCTATGTAGCTGGGAGGAATGGCCGTCCATCATTTGAAAATGTGTATTTGTCATTTTGTATTGAAGATACACATTTTTATTACTTTTTAATTTGCATTAATTTGTTAGTTAACAGTGGTTAATTTATTAATTCGTTATCTTAGTGGTTTTTAGTTGTTTTTAAATCAAAAATAGAATTCTACTCTACGTTTATTTCATTTGAACTTGCGTTTAAAAATGTTCATCGTGATCGTGCCACCCAACGGTTTAACAACCATTCATAAAAATGCAAGCGGTCAACTTATTATATTAAAGCCAAATCAAATGTCAAAGTCGTTTTTGTCGTATACTAATTGGACACGGAAATTCTTTTAATGACGTTTATAAACAGTTACGATGTTTAGACATAAAGACTCTTTTTTAATTGAAAATATTCAAGCCCCCATGCACCTAATAGTATATCATTGCATCTGAAATGTCAAAAACAGCTATAATTGTTTACAAAGAGCAGGATAATTTTAAAGTTATAATCAAGCTAACTTTAGTAAGGAATAAGCTTAATAATTATTTTGTTCTCAAACATATTTCTTGTTAAAAAGGTCGGGTTGGATATACACATGTAGTGAATACCCTAATTCAATATTGGTGTATTTATATAAATGTGAGACGATCTGGTCCATGGGGGCCAAAGGAGGCAATTTTGAAAAATGAGTTACTGTAATTATTACATTATACATACAATAGGCTATCATTTACTGAAAACACCTAAGGTATAGCATAATTGGTTCTAAAGTTATGAAGTTTTTTACCGTTTATTTTCTTATGTATTTTATTGTTTTTTGCTCCACATTTTTACCTTTATCTCAGTTTCAAATTTGCCGCCTTTGGCCCCTATGGACCAGATCGTGTCACAAATTATCTATCAAACAAACAAACCAACAGATAGACACACTGAAAGACAGACAGACACATATAATGATCATGATAGATGAAGCTTCATGCACGTGCTAGAGCTATAATTGTGGGCAAATTAGGAATAAAAAAAAGTGAATGACAGAACCAAACACTCGAAGGTTTTAAAGACAATTAAGATGATGTGAGAAACCATGTTAATTGTGATAATTCATTATGATTAGCTATTTAAAATCAACATTTCAATTAATTTTTAAATTAATTGATTTTTAAGAACTAATATTTTATTGACGTAATGTTTTAAGGCTGAATATTGAACTTGGTGCATATTTGGGTGCAACGAAACAAGTCTCAAAATAATGATGATAAAATACTAATTCATATTGCCTACAGAAGATTAATTAGGCATTCATATAGTACACAGTAGCCTACAATGAGCCGATGTTGAATTGACTGTGCAAGTTTCCCCTCGTTTTCCATCAAATGAATATATCTACGAGCATGACGAGCATACGCCTTATCGATATTTGCACCAGCTCGGGAGATATGCCATAGCCTATATCAATAAGTTGGCGCGCACATCAATCCGTAGCCTGCTCATCATTGTGTTTACGTGTAAAAGGTATACGCATATAGCATTTTATAGAATTCTATTTTGAAACGTTATTCTTGAATTTTATTAATTATATTGGGACAAAATATAAAGCAAGAGTTTTCTTCAAAATATAAAACATAATATAAAAAAATCTTGTCATATAGATTTAGGAGAGATCAATTCCCCAATTGCAAATGACCAGTGGCGGCACCGGGATTTTTTTCGGGGGGGGGGGGAGGGGCATGGGGTGCAAACTGAATTTTGGGGGTGGGGAAAAGGAGGTATGTGTCGGGGAACGAGGGGAAGCAAATACCCCTTGTCTCCCGTAGTGCCTCCACTGCAAGTGACCAAATATATAGGTCAATCGATACATTTGCAACGGCCCCTGTAAATAACAAATGATTGAATTTGAGAACAATATTGATTTCCATTTGACTCTTTCGTTCCGTTTATGTACATTAAATATTTTTTGTTTAGATTGTGTATTTATAAAGTAAATGTATACATGTTAATAACATTAATCTACAAATTAGGTGTGTATATTATAATAGGCCTCCTATATTTCCTTACTGGAAATGTTGAGTCCCGGTGTTGAGTGTACATTACCAACTATTGTAGTTCAATCTGAGACGAAAAGGCATACTATTTTCGTCTCAGGTTCAATAATATGTCATGCAGAGTATAGTTTATTCTTTTACGCACAAGTATTCGTTTATTCTTGTTGAAGTATAAGGCTCTCAAGTTAAAGTATTTGACACATTCAAAGTATTTGACACATTCGTTCATATAGTTATGTATAAATATACACAGTTAAGCGTAATGAAGCGCATTCGATGTATATTGTTAAATGCAATTATTTTGAAATTGTTAGGGTATACACCCACACGTAACTAAGGAAACTCATGCAGTGGACACTTCAATAATTATCATGCTTATTGAACAGATAAAGCTAATGATGTAAACCCAAGAATTCCAATAAGTGTGAAAAAAGATTGTTTTATACTTAACACTACATGTATACGATAACCATAGCAACTGCCAGTGAACTTGTATAGCGGTAACATCAAATAATTTAATAAAGAATACACATTGAGACATTACACCTTGTAATGGGCAATTACATTTAAAATCCACACTACCCCTGTGGAAAATTTAGCTAAAGTCTGCCACAGAGGGCGTATGATTTTCAATTAGAATTGAGAGTCGGGTAACTTCTATTTGAAATACTCACTCCAGTTGTGGAAGATATAAGGTAAGCCATAATACAGGGGGAGTACGGGTTTCAAAATGATTAACCCCGACCAATTACATTTGAAAAACATACTCCCCCTGTGGAAGATATTTCCAAAATCTTCCACAGGGGTAGTGTGGATTTCAAATGGAATAACCCAATTTATATAAAAGGCGGGGTTATTAAGCTATCCATCAAAGGGAATCCGCATACCATTTTAGGACACCTGTATGTAGCACCAAACACCCTTAAAGTACACAAACTCGGGTTTTACGTGCTATAAATATATTTGAATGAATCATTATTCTATTTTTCAAGTCGGGGCACTTCTCAGACACAATCAAACAGATGAAAATTATTAAAGAAAATACGTCAAAATAGTTGCGTCAAATTAGTAATAAGAAGGCGAACTTTTTGATCAGACTGTGATCAAAGCCGGGGATCCAAGTTACGTTGCGTGGATACCAGAATAACATTACACCTCGGTCAAGTCTAGGGAACAACCGGTTTTCACTCCTTCGTCACTCCCGCTGTAAATATTAGATCCCTTAAGTTTGTAGGAGAATACCGCGAATATCTGGTTAAATGTTTTACATACACACGTATAAACATTTAAAAAGGAAAAAGACTTGAATCCGGGTTTCCGTCGTCATTTTCGGACCAGAGTTAAGTTTCATGTCCAGTAAAGTGCAGTAAACACGATAAAGTACATAATTAAGTTCCCGGAGAGTTCACAGCGGAAATGCTCCTATATTTGGATTTTTTTCCCGAACTAGGGTCTACTCGAGTTCGGCGCGCACGGGTTGTATGGTAATAATGTTTACAAGTATACTACTATATAACTGGTCACCTACTTTTTTCTCTCTCATGAACATGTTGAATGTATCACCAGACAGACCCACGCGAATTCACCACACTTTACCTATTTTTATTTGTGGATTCACCGATTAGATATCCAGATGTGGAGTCTAGCTTGAATTCCAATAATTAAGCAAATCTGATTCAAAATCTCCGATTTGATATTCCCGCCTTTGTAGATTACGTAAATGAATTAGTTTTGGTTATTCTTTCATGTAATTATGCACGAAATTTATGGTTAGGGTTAGGATTAAGATTAGGATTAGGATTAGGGTTAGGATTAGCTTTCTTACACGAAATATTTCATGAAGGATCAACTATTTTATAGTAGTTTTATTGTCACTATATTTGTAGGCAGACCTACACATGTACTAGTATATCCCAACCAATTTACCAATCTGTACTTCTTTCCAGCAAACATAAAAATGTTCTTAAAAAATTACGCGTTTTAGTGTTATTCAGAAGTTTTTTAATAAGTGTCGGGTTACATATTTATAAAGGATATAAACGTGTTTAAACGTTTTATATGAAAGAACACTGCAATGTTGTCAAAATGTTATTGTAAAACATTTTTTGTCAAAACATTTTTACACAATATTTTTTCAACTCTTTAATAGCATTATGTTAAAATGCTTTGCGTCAATGTTTTTGGAACGTTATTAAAACGTTTTACACCCTTTATATAACTCGACAATAAAACGTTTTCTGTCAAACATTTTGTAATGGCTTTTTTTGTCACCATATAGATATATCAAAATATCAAGGAGGAGGTAGGCCCTACTAATTACATGTGCATCCTCTGAATTCCAATACATTCCAATTCGGTGAATTTGTACTTTTCATTTACACACAGGAGATTATGAAATATGATTTTTCCATATACTGACCAAAATGTCATTAATATGTCCGGTTGGTCATTGTGGTCGATGTCCAGCATTAATGAAGACACAGGTGTACATTAAAGAGGAGCGCTTTATACTGTAAAATTATGATAAATATATGCCGGTATCTTAAGGGTACACGACGTATTGTTGGTCGAAGCAGTAAAAATATATAATTTTCATTATTTAAAAACTTGCAAAAGTTAATTCTACAAATCATATACTTTGAAACGTGCTTGATTTATTGTTGTTAATGAGTTATGTACGTTTTACAAAAGTGTAGTTGTTTCAGACCTCTTTACAACATAACTCAAGAACAACAGGAACTACAAAAGTATATCTGTGATATTTGAATTCTTCTACACGCCGATATATGAAATTTTTGCCAAAGCTCACTACCATTAGCATGATGCTCTGAACTACCAAATCGCAACAGTTTAAAATAGTTGCTAACCTTAACTTGCACAAGACGTTTTATGACGAAATACGAACAAGTACTCAAAATCACCCATAACCAGAAAATCTATTGAAAAATCTCTTCTACGAACGATCAATCGATAATTAAAATAAAATTTGCAATCAGAAACATTGTCATACCCTGGAAAAGATCATTTGTAAGGAAATAATTCAGCCAAATGACATGATTAACCAATTTCGTCACTTTGGTCAAATTCCAAAAACTGTAATTAATACATGGGCTATTCTATTTGAAATCCATACACCCCCTATTGATGACATTACTTTAATCTCCCATACAAGAGGTGTAGCTTTCAAATGGAGTCACCCATATTTCAGGTAACCCAAATTCCCACTCCATTTGTTGAAGATTATTATTATGTTTTTCCATATAAGGGATGTATTATAGCCCAATATATGTTGGCTAATATAATTTTTGATCATCTTTACTCCAGAAATCAATTAGTAACTGACAATTGTAAATTAATTGTTGTAATCAAATTATGTGACATCATCATCTTGCATGGTCAAATACTTAAGCACTTTTCAAGATCACATTATTATGACATCATACTATAGCCTATATCATATACAGCAAGACTTTTGGCAGTCTATAGAGATATAGTAAAGAACAAGGCAGGGTGTCTTTTTGACATTACTAAGTATTGAATACCCCAGGATTGAATATACTGCCACTTGGTTCCGACTGACTGAATTAAATTAAATCAAATTTGATTTGGTCGAGTAGCTATTTTTGTTTATTTTTAGCTACTTGGTGTGCGAAAAGGTTATCTTCCGGCTGGTGGTGAAATTAAAATAATTTAAGGTTACTACACCCAGGTAAATTAATTGATGCGAACAGATAGTATTTAGTATGTTGTGTTAAACCATTTACTCATATATAATTCGCGTGTTGCAATCCCATCCCACCCCCATTTAGAAAAACACGAATGAATAGTATAAAGAGGCATATAGTAAGGAAATGAATTATAGTATATAATAAATAAATTAAAGCCAATAACAAGTTGTAAATCATGCTCGTAAATGGACATTTGATTAAAAAGTCATTGTTACGTCAATGAAAGAATAAATTTCCATAAATATTTGAAATAAATGAAGTATTTACAAAAATGTTTGCACTCGCAAATTATTTATAATAAAACTAAAGGGCTTACTTAACGTTGTTGTATAAGAAGTGACTCTTTCTTTGAAAAAGGAATAATTGAAGTAAAAATAATTATACAGAATACTGTATAGTGGACGTCAGATTATATAACCACGGTATTTTGAACCAAAATGGTCTCATCGTAATGGCATAGTTCAATCAATTCCATCTAACCATCGTAGCTCAACAATTGACCTCAAGATGTGGAGTATGAGTTTTGTATAGGCTACCCAACTCATTGAGAGGTCATATCATGAGTATACAATACATGTTCATGATGTTGAGGTTAAATGACTGTGCCCTTACAGAAGAGGTTATTTGTGATGTGAGGGGAAAACAGCTTGTGCGCAAAAGAACTTGTAAAAATCAACACCCTAATTAGGAGGGAATGCAACATACTGACCAAAATGGTAATTTTAGATAAACCAGTGTCAGGAAAAATTGCACCCTGCAACATTTAACGGAAGTGGTGACACGGACATTCCTATCTTAATAAAAATGAGCTCGGGACATGTATCCAGATCTTCTCTGGTATGTCAGACCGAATTAAATCGAAATGTAATAATATTTCGACAAAAGGTGAAATACCAATACATAATCGTTAATCGGCCATATAAAAAGCATGCTAGTCCACCATGTCTATATTTATATTTATTCTTGTCAAATTATTGATATTATTGATATTTTCATTAGTCTGTCGATTTTAAGACTATTCTTATAGTACCACCCTGCAATGAGTACACACCCCGGACACACCCATATAGCAACGCATTGTTTTTCTTCTATATACAATAACATAAATAATAGAGATAACAATTACGTAAAAATATCAGGGACAGAGGTTTATTAAAATAATATCAACAATTGACCGCAAATACCAGTCTCATTCTACTGTGGTCTCTATCAAGCTTCTGAAATCTAATGCATAGTAGTATCATGCCCATCTCTACGCTATGACAAGTTTCATTCGCTTCACTTCCGGGCTAAAATAGTCAACGCTGGGAAAGACGCCCGCGCACGGAGTGACTTGGTGGTGGTGGTAAATTGAAGTGAAAAAATACAGGAAAAAAACCCTATAAAATGCATACATAGGGCATTGGCTCGCCAGTTGACGTATTGCGTGACTTGGTTGACAGCTAGATGTTCAGTTTTGTTAAACCATTGGGGCTACTTAACATACCAACACTGAGAAGACTAACACACCTGCCGAATTTTATATAATTCATTATACTCATGGTATTCCTGATTTGATGGTTAATAGATAAGCAGTTTTCAAACACATTATACTAGCTGGATTACTTCTTAAACAAGTTGGAACCACTTGTTCTTCATCTTTGGAAGACAAAAAACATTTACTGTATGATATTGGAATTACTCTTACTAAAGACGCTTCGTGATTTTTCTACTACTATACACACTTTTCTCTTTTTGTGTAGTTTTAGAAAGCCTGATATATATCAAGACAAGAAGATTTTGTGAAGGAAACAAATATAATTTGTACTTAACAACCCTTTGGGTGTGAACGAGTGAAAAAAACATAAGTGTCGTGATTCGACAAAAATGAGGAGGAGGATGTGCAGTCCGGCCACTTGGTACGCCATCCTGGCGTGTGTGATTTTATTTCTATCGATCCTTGCCTCTGTTCAATGTTTGCCTCTGGACAACTCACCTTCTATCTTACACAGAAAATCCCTCTGATAGAAGAGGCAGATGATGATACGGACTTTAGCAACCACGGAAGCATGGACACTCATACAAGCAGAGCATCTCTTACGCATCATAACTTCTACTGGTGGCAGGTAGAAAGAGCGTCTGGCGTAGAAGCCGTTGATACATTAGACAGAGAAAAAAGGTTCCCTAGAATAGTAAGTATTCAAAATACAGTAAACACATTCCTTACTTAAGCGATTTTAGAAAAGCTAAAAATTGAGCAGGTTTGAGCTAACGTTGAACTGATCAAATTTAACTCAATTTCCTCCTTGAATTACGTGCGCTGAGGTCTCGTGGATCGACGAATAGTGCACTTTCAGTCATTAACGTGAGAGTATGAAAATAAACATTCATAGGATAAAGATATAACAAAAAGAGCATTTCAACGTCTTCCGGAAATTTATACTGTAATCAAATCATATTAATTTAAAAAAGCAACCATTATTTTATCTTTAGTTAATGAATTTTATGCATTATTATATCCAATGCATGCTATCATCTTGTCATCTCCTAATTTATTCACTAATTTTTGTTGTGTGATTTGTCTCTTATTAACCATGCTACCCGCCCCTGCTAATAGCGCTTCTTTCTATCTGCATAGTTTGTTTTAACAATTAAGCGTATAGAGTTCGCCGTAACTTTACTTAATGTTCTTCAGGGCAAAGTTAGACTTATCGGGCGTCTGAAAATCTTGACAAAAAGCAACGCCTTCTTAAAACATGCCTTGAAGCCGGGTTAAACCAAATTAATGTACGAAAGATTTGCGCTGTAAGTGAGAAACTTAAGCAAAGTTATTTGCGGAAACTTGCCGAAAATAGATTTGTTGACGCTCTTTATTTTTGCCAATGTGGATATTCTGATTTGATCCAAAATACTTCGTATTTGCTTCAGATATTCCAGACAAAGCTTGATTAAACTCTCTTTTCCTGCAATTTCAAAACCTCGTTTTTAACACCTCGTTATACCCCTGTGCGGTAGAATATCTAATAAATATCCTCTAAGTACACATTGTGACAACTTATAAAACAATAATAATTATATGTTAATAGTTTATATTTAACTCCAGTGTCCTCATTCTATCAGGTCCATCATGTCCAAAGTGTTTATTTATGCAGTTCCCACATCGCGTATGGTTTATATCACAATATTAGAATCGATGCAGGTCTTTGCAGATTTTGCTTTAAGGGTAGATATGAATAGGAAGTAATACCAGTCGAGTCGGATTTTAGAATGATATTGGAACCCCAGAGTAACCCTATTACATTACTGACAGTATTAGCTAGAACACTACACGAAATGAAATTCCGATAAAGATTACCTGTTCTGAATGTCATTTAAAAAACACCATGTAATCGTGAAACAAAAAATCATAAAATTGTTGGGGAAAAAAGTACCAAAATGTGACGTTTTATTAAATCAATTGTGTTATTAATCGTAAAGTAAATGATAATTTCAAGGTGTAATTGCACTGATTTGAGAGCAAAAAATTTATTTCAATAATAAAATGATTTCAAAATGAAAGTGGGAAGGCTTGTTGGAGCGACGCAAACTTGAACGTGCAGTGCATACCAAACGTAAGATTAAGGTGTTTTAACCTTTAACTTGCTATGATACTCGCGATATCATCAAATAAGCTGTCGGAATTGTGTATCTTCTTTAAGGGATAATAACGTTAATGTAAATACCACGCTGTGCCGTCCTGTCATCTTTTTCGTGGATGAAATTAGATAAGTTCCAGATAAAATACTCTTGAACAGATTCGCGGCTTTAATATCAATTATGTGTGATCGCGAACAAGGGGCTGGTGATATATTTCAGTTTATTTCACCTTTTTAACACACATTAAAACAGCTTTTTTTTCCAGTATGAACCATCTTAAACTGTTCTGTATTGCTTATAATGTTTATAAACGCTCTTATGTGACTACTAATCGTTGATGTTGTGGTTACCTAATGTCTCTTTTATACAAATCTAAATCACATAAACCTTTCATGATATTACTAGGTATACCTTCAGTTTAAATTATTATTACCTGAAGAGTAATATAATTATGAACAAGCAAAAATAGAAAAACATGATATGGTCAGAGAGGTAACTAGAGGGCAAATAGATTAAAAAGAAGCAGGCACTAAAATTTAATACAAAAGGCGAGAAGAGGGCGGTGAAATAAGAAAGATAATAAGTAAAAATAAATTCAAAAAACAGACGCCAAAATTTTCTCGGTTAACGAAGCGAAGTGACGTATAAAACAAGCACATGTCGGCGCACTTATTTTGCATAATTATTTTGAATTGAAGAGAACTAAAGAATGACATTCAAAAAGAAAAAAAAGTGAAAAATACACTAACAGACACACCTTTATTTTTTAGGTACAAAAGTGAAGCAAAGGTAAAGCGAACACATGTCACAACATTGATTCCAAATATTGGGTTATTTCAGTTGAAATCACACCCCCTGTGGAAGACATGACCTTAATCTACCACATTGGATTTCAAATGGGATTACTAGTACCTGAATTGGCAACTCCATTTAAAATCTGCATCAGTGTGTCGGAGATTAAGGTTATGACTTCCATAGGGGGTGTATGGATTTTAACAGTAATGGCCCAATTTTCAAAATGCAAATAGCCAAGATTGACAGAACTCGATGTGGACGTTGTAAAGTAGAGGCTTCCGGTGATGGATCCTTTTGACGTCGTGATCATTTCACTCACGGAAAGGTTACGAATCGCTTATCATTTGTGAAAGTTAACTTAAATGAAATCTAACAACACAGTACCTGCGCACAAAGATGCCGAGATGTGTTGATTCTTTAGAGGTATACGCATTAACGGAGGTGTTAGTTCTTTTGAGCTGTATTCTGTCTTAAATGATTATACAACCTATCAATACTATAATAAGTCTGCGGTAGCATACAGTTTAATCTGCCATTAAACTGACTTAAGTTACACTAGCTACGCTTGCAAGAGAAGTTTACCTCTTAATAGCGCTATATAGCGTTGGAAAAGAAAATGGGTTTAAAGAAGTTTTAACTCAACTAACCACCTTTATTTTTCGATTGAAATAAGCATATAAATGGGAGATAGTATTGAATTTATGTATAGTATATTAATCACACTTCTTATAGTACAATTGATATCATACTTAAACATTTTAAAAGACGTTCATCGTTTTATAATGTTTCTGGATAAGTTTGTAGCAAATACAGATTTAACTTAGCGATACTGTACGTACTACGGGCTAAAGACAGCCCCATAATATTCCTTAAAGATTTCGAGAGAAAAAAAACTGAAGAAGAAGAGAACAAAATTCAAAGTTCTGCCTTTAAGTTTTCAGAAAGTAAAAATCACTTTAATACGTTGCTTGCTATTTTCTCTTTAAAGTAGATTCGGTAAACATGTTTTATGCATTTCTGTGTCAAAGTAACTTAAGGTGACCTTGGTGACTGCAATGATTTTTTTTTTCTATTTTAACTTTTCCTTTGAAAATTTGAAACATCAATAATGCAGTCACTCCACTTCACGTCTAACAGTATAGACATTCCGCAAATAGTGCTGTCTTAAGTATAGACATTCATTATATTACATTATTAGCAATTGTTTAATTACATCATATGTGTTTTCATAGATGAATGCACGCTTACTTTGACAAGAGGCGATATCTCCGTATTTATCGTCTGTGTAATGAAATAATTGATTAGATATTGTAGGGGTCGAGATAATTCAGTAATTGCATTGATGTGACTTCGTCTAAAGGTACAACCAATAATTGCGTTGAGTTTGCATGATTTTATTTTGTCTCTGTTTAATCGAAAGAACGTGAACATCTTCTTTAAAGATGAACGTCAAACTCCCTCCGGAGTACGGTTTCCCGCCATTAAGGCAAATTTCTTCGATATATTGTTTCTTTTCTTTCCGGCAAAGTCGTTAGCAAAGCACGCCCCTTCCATATCTTATCAAACGAGTGGCGCTTTCTCGATTTAGCGAACCGTATAGCTTCTAGTGGCACACGATTGTATCAAAATTGCATTGGTGCCTAGAGAATTTTCTTCCGGACATTTAAGCAAATCTGTATGGGTTCAGCGAGGGAAAATGATTTAAAATGTCAAAGGGAGTCTTGATAGTCGCTAGAATGATAAACTACGTCTACTTTAATTAACCATGAAAGATGAACATGCGTAACACTTCCTGAAAATAACCAAAAAATGTAACACTATATCATATTTTTATTTTTTTGTTTCCACAAACGCAGACTTTCTATACGAAGTGTTGTTTTCTGTAAAGCTTCCAAAGAAGCAATTTATGTTTTCAGCAAAGCAAAAGATAATTTCTAATATACTTTCATGTCATTTTTATCGTAATAATAATTATCATTGGTCAGTTTAGGTTGGTGTATTTCTTCACCACTGTTCACCTGTTAACATTATAATTAAATCATGTTGTTTCATGAAAGGTTAAAATAGTTTCATCACTAATTAATTACTAGTCTTAGTAATTTAATAATGCGATTCATTTCCCACTTTTCCACGCCTCGACATTAATCCATTTCCGCCACCGTGTTTCTGATTTGAAAAAACATTCGAATAAGAATACGATTTTTGTTCACATTTTCTAATTGAAACCAACGTCCCATTGCGTCGCTTTAGCACTCTCACGTATATTATAACGGCATCTGATGTGTAAACAGCCGGTCCAGTTAAGCATTACTATTGTACGCAATTCACGAAATATAATATCAACATACTCATTCGCTTGTATGATTTAGTTACATGCAGTCAATGTGAATTCCAAAAAAATGTACTTTGTCTCATAATCATAGTTTAAAGCAAAGCACTTGTATAACATTAATTGAGACATTTTGTCCCATTTGGATGTGATACATACACAGCAAACATAAAACATTTTAAAAACGTTTTGGGGTTTGATTTTGGCAAAAATATTTTAATATTATCAGACTTTTAATGTTAAACATTAAAAGTCTGGTTATATTATAAAGATCATGAAAACGTCTTTAAAACGTTTTGTATGAAAATACATTACAGCAACATTTCTAAAAATGTTGTAAAAATTTTACCGTAACATTGTTTTTGAAACATTGTTTTGCCAAATATGTTAGAATATTTTGCAGTAAGTTTAAAAAAATACTTTATGTTATGAAAACGTTTTATACCCTTTATTTACACTTTATCACCCGGCATTTAAACGTTTCCTGGCAACATTTTCTAACCTTTTGCGAATAATGTCGAAAACGTTTTGTGTTTGCTGTTTATGTATTTTTTTTCTTCAAAAATTGCTGTTTCTTCTTTTGTATGTCTATCTTCATAACACATATTTAACATATTTGCAGTTCCTTGCACTCTGTCTGTTTGATTTAATATCATATTGATTTTAACATACTAATTTCGCTACTAACATAACTAACAATGTGTGGGCAACTTTGCTTGATCTTTTTCAGCCCATCGGTGAAACATGCCGAACTCATCATCAATGTGCTCACACTCATTGCTGCGCTATGAAGCTTGGCATGCCGGTCTGTCGCCGAAAACCCTCAACTGGACAACCATGTCTGTCATCCTCGTCCAAGAATATACGACCGGATACGTCTCAACTTTTTACTTACTGTCCATGTTCTAAAGGCCTGAGATGTGGACGCAGTAGATCAAGATCGAGTCATGTATGCTTTGCTCAACACATACTAACATCGCTTACCCAACCGCGTAACAAAAGAAGCACCACCACAACACACTTTCTACCCGAAAACGTTTTGTCTAACAATTGTTTCTGCAATTTGCTTTTTGTTTTTCTATTACTTTCTACAGCCCATGAATTCGCGATGTAGCGCCGATAGTGACTGTGAAGCTACTCATTGCTGTGCAATGAAACTTGGTATGGCTGTATGCAGAATAAAACCCCTATTTGGACAAAACTGTCGAGACTGGACACCATTAGATACAAATGCTTTATTTTCATTATGTCCATGTGCGGAGGGTTACACATGCAGGAGAATACGCGGACGAGATGTTGGAGTTTGTTACACTTCCCGTAGATAGCAACATCGATATATTACAATATAGTATTCTTCAGTATTTGACCATACACTTTGTGGTTTGTTTGAACTAAAATAGTCCGTTTGGATCTGTCATGGTTCTTATGGATCATCAGGTGGTATTCTACTGTGATCAGATCATACTGATTGTTCCGTCCAATGTGATAAGCTCCGGAGTTGCTTCTTTGAACTATACCTTCATCCAGGTAAATCGCAAAGAAATAATGGGCAAAGTTCGCAGAATGTGTTTTTTGTGAGTGAATAACGCAGTTTCGGAGACGATTGTACTATCTCAGAATAACAACAAGTACCAAATTCAAAAATAAATATGAATGAAATATGAACGAATGAGTGTTATTTTAAATAACTGTTAAAAAGTAAATTATATCCACCTTTATTTTGTCTGAAATGTCACTATTGAAAGTCTAAGTTTTGTTTTGGTTCTGTGAGTGGAACTTCAAGAGTAACAATGGGTGTTAGATTTTATGATTTATGTGTGAAATGAATGAAAAAAAATCCAACTGAAATCCTTAATTTATTTAATTGTAATCCTAGAAATCTTCATCATTTTCAATTGTATTCTGTGGTTTTCAATCGTATTCCTTGATTTTATGTGTATCAGACAAAAAATGTAATTGTTTTGTTGAAAGTGCGATTTATTGTTATAAGTACAATTGTATCAGAAATATTTGCCTCCCAAATACGTTGGTGTTTCTGTATTGCCAAAGTGGGGTCCCCAGAACTGTATAAATGTTGAATATTAAAACCTTGATTTTTATGTTGTTTAATTTTTACATTGACTTCTGAGCAACCGTTTCATATTGAAAGTCAATGTCTTCTTTTTATGTATTCATTCGAAATAATTGATAGAATTTATGGTTACAAGTAGTGCTGTTTAGGCAAAAGGTATGTATCGCCGTGTTTAGCTACTAGAATATTTTTCTAAATCAAAGGTGGTGCTGGCGATGTTCTACTATGCAATGTACAGATGTACAAAACAAAAATGTAACCGTTCTTATTTATATGTGAATTAATTTGTTTCTTTGTATTCAGTCACTAGTTCTCTCCCTCTCTCTAGCGTTATTTATCACTGTTAATACAAAGTATTTTTGGCTAGCCAGTTTGGGTAACATTTGGTTTTATTGGATTCAATTTGTTTTAACTATATAAAACAACCAAAAGTTGTGATGTGAACCGGTTGCTCATAAATCGGATCTTTCTAGCAGAGACGGGCGTATAAAATTAAACGGATACGTAAAACTGACATTTTTTTCAAATAAGAAAATAAAAAGCACAATCATGGAGTTGTGTTTAATTTTGATAATTTCGCTTCTTTGATTAATATCGAGTATGCAAATTTGAGTTATTTTTTATCAAAGATCCTAAAAATAATTTATTTTTAGGATCTTTGCTTTTATTTATTTACGTATCCGTACAAACAATACCTTTCTTGTCAGTGCAATATTGTAGATTGAATAAGTTATTAAGATTATAAAGCTTTGAGTGTATTTAAAAGTAAAAATATAAAATGGCTTTATAGAAAAACAAAACAAATCACGCTATTGTTCTTGTATAAAGGGCTTTCTTTCTAAAATGCTTTCAATGTTACGAGGTTTCAAAAGACAAGCCTAAGTTCTACGTAGTATGTAAAGAAGAGAAATAACTTTGACTTTAATGCTTTTGAACTGGTGTTGCGATAGTTGGTCGAAATAATTTTAGCTGATTTAGACTTATTTTTGACGAAGACCTGAACTCAAAATAAAACATAAAACATCTCTTGGTTTTTAGGTTTTATGGTGAATACCATGGAGAAAACGTGTTTATCTTCTATGTAGTATGTAAAACGAAAGAAATAACTTCAAAGCACAATTGATGTTATTGTACATTCAGTTTTGACTTAATGCTTTTGAACTGGTGTTGCGATAGTTGGTTGAAATAATTTTAGCTGATTTAGACTTATTTTTGACGAAGACCTTAACTCAAAATAAAACATAAAACATCTCTTGGTTTTTAGGATTTATGGTGAATACCACGGAGAAAACATGTTTGCCTTCTATGTAGTATGTAAAACGAAAGAAATAACTTCAAAGCATAATTGATGTTATTGTACATTCAGTTTTGACTTAATGCTTTTGAACTGGTGTTGCGATAGTTGGTTGAAATAATTTTAGCTGATTTAGACTTATTTTTGACGAAGACCTGAACTCAAAATAAAACATAAAACATCTCTTGGTTTTTAGGTTTTATGGTGAATACCATGGAGAAAACGTGTTTGCCTTCTATTTAGTTTGTAAAACGAAAGAAATAACTTCAAAGCATAATTGATGTTATTGTACATTCAGTTTTGACTTAATGCTTTTGAACTGGTGTTGCGATAGTTGGTTGAAATAATTTTAGTTGAATTAGACTTATTTTTGACGAAGACCTTAACTCAAAATAAAACATAAAACATCTCTTGTTTATTTTTGTAGGTTTTATGGTGAATAAAATGTGTGTTATTTTTACAATTAATTCGACATAATAATGGGAAAATAAAACCAGTGCCACGAAGATCATTTGCGTGTCTCTGAAATAATTTTCAGGCACTAGTATGCTTTAATCAGAATTTAGACAGTGACATGCGAGGATCATCATGGTCACTGCTGACTATACATCTACCTCGAGTCACCGACACTAGCTTTGAAGTTTAGTGTATTCTGCGTTAGCTTAGCATTACTTGGTCCGTGCACATACTTTTACGCGCGGGATCAACGTGCCGCATATGTACACGCAAGAAACCACGCTAAGCCAACGCAGCACACGCCGAACTTCAAAGCTAGTGCCGGTGATTCGAGGTAGATATACAGACTACAGTCATTCTACTCAGAAGTACAATGTACAGACGCGGACGCACACATTGTGCCGACTTTGAAGGCACGCATATCTGTAGCAGAGACGCAGCACTACGCACTGTTAACGCGCTGTATACGCGAGCGTTGTCACTTTGTACTTCAGAGTGGACAAACTGTATACAGACTATACTATAGTTGGTGTTCACAAAACAGAATGGTAATAATATAGTCTCGCTAATACATTATCTTGATGCTCGTCGCAGCTGAAGTATAAATTCAACTTAATTTATGCAACTCGTGATATTAATTGTAATATAAACCACTCATCACTTAAATAAGGCATTGTGTCGTTATTATTCTGTTAAGCTGAGAGATTCCAAACTTTTTTCGATCCATTTATTGAAAAAAGAAAAAAAATAATCAAGTGATTTAATGTATTGTTGTACTACCACATTCCGCGCTACGATTATTGAACCAAAACTAAAACGATCAAACTTTGTTTTAATTAAAAAGAAATAATAAGACATAATTATAAAGACTAGTTTGCGTCTGAGGTCATTGTCAACCAAACTTCCACACGACCCTTGATTGGTTAGTATCGCGTGAAAGGAAGGTTGATTCATCCGGTGCTGATTGGAGAAAAGGAATCGCAGAAAATGGCGAAAATTACGGTAATTTTCCAAGACAAAACTTTTCTAGGTTTAATTGACAGACGCAAACTGGTCTTTTTAATTCTGTATTTGATTATAAGTATAAGTGCATGGTATCTAAGAAAATAAACAAGGTGGTGTATTTTCCTCGTAAACTTGGATAAACATGATCTTTAAAAGTGTTGTATTTCATTTCAGTGTATTAATTATTTAAAAGTTAAGTGGAAATTCGTGATGATTATCCGCCAATAAATGCATCTTCACTTAAAAGTGGAAATGAAATAGAGTAGTGCCTGACTATGTAAATAATACTATAGTAATTGATAGGCAGCTTAAGAAACAGTACATGTATATATTGAAAAAACAGAACAATGTTGTTCATATTTATTAAAACAAAACTTACCATGTTTGTTTTTGTTGTAAGATACCAAATTTATCTGTAAATTATTGAGTATTTATCAAGAAATGAGGGTTAGGAGAAGGATGGGAATGCGGAAGTCATTAAAATTTTATTTCAAGAGAAATATCCGTGTGTGTTTCAGTTTGTTTTCGTTGTATCTTTTCTTGCACGTAGGGATATTTTGTTTTAAGCACTAAAGCACTAGACCAAGACATACTGTAAGTAACACATTCATGTAAGGAAATGCATTATGAAATATTGATTGCTATTGCACGAGGCGTTTCAATTCCCCCACCTACATTTTCTGAGAATGGTGACCGATAATGAAATAAAATATTTTAATCGTTTTTTGGCTCTTCTTTAAATATTCAGCAGGGTACGGTCGGGTAACTCCCAAACCAAACCCTTAATTTATGAACGCCCATAATTCCATATTGCCCGCAAATGTTGCGACATACGTCGTACTTTCACCCGTAAAGTTTCGGATTGCGTAATTAAGAGAAGTAGGAGAAATGGCGAACAATGGGCAATGGAGAACACCACGATGTCTGATGACAAAGGAACAAAGGTGAAATGCAAACTAAACGCACAGGTTTCCTTGTTCATGATTCTCCTGGAAAATAAAATTTTAAAAAAATCACAGAGACTGCTTTAGTGCATTATGTTTCAGTGAGCTCAATATATCTCCGCAGTGAAGGAAAGTAACGTTTGTCTTTTGCTGTTATTTATATAAATATTATTCCTTCTTTCATGACGAGTCCACTTGAGATGGTTGTTTTAAAAAAAGGCGGGACAAAATATTTTTTTTGCATTGGTGTAATGGAGAACGGTCATCATCTCCATGGTAACGGATGTGGGCGTGGCCATCCTAACAATGTAATGTTTATTATCTCCTATCGGCCATATGCAATATTATCACATAATTTCAATTTTACTGAGTAGTATAAACCAGTATTGAGACTGTTACCGCCACGTTCTCTATTACCCCCCAGATCGCGGGTAATCCAATAAGGGTCGCCATTTCTACTTTTTGTTATTACCTCACACTGAATGAAGTTGTGCTTACCAAAAAATTACGTCGTTAGAGATTATGTGTTTGGTCTTCAGTTTTCCGATTAATTGATGTTGTACTTACGAGCCTTTAAGTAAATTAAGTATACTAATTAAATGATAGATAATTACTACCCCATCAACTCGGCACGAAACAACCAAGAGGTACTGCTTTAACGGCACGTGATTCGAGATCGAACAGGTTTAAAAAAATTAAAAACAACAAAATCAGCAACAATACTATGATGTCTTTAAAAAAAAAAAGGCAAATTCCAAACCGTTTATACCTTCTCTCTCCCACGCCCTCTCACTCTCTCTCCCAACCCCTCTCATTCAAGGTTGAAGAATAAGCCAAATCGGCATTGGAAGTTTGCAATGCATTGCAGGACAGTTTTTGCAGTTTTGGGACACTTTGTCCTTTGACCTTTCAGAAAATTCAGAAATATTGGGTTTTTGTACGTACAAAATATAATCTAAAATGTTTTACAATAATTAAAATAAATATAAAAAATATTAGTATTTTATAAATTAATTATTTAGTATTTTATCGACATTATAACAATAATAAGGAAATTAATAATAATTACGTATTTTTTTCCGATATGTCAGAGGTCAAAGTGTCCCCAAACTGCTCTCAAAAACCGGAAGTTAGAATGGCGATTGGGCTTATTAAGGGTCTTTTTATCTTTTCAGTTTCCGTAAGTCTATTGTTCAGATACGAAAACGCAAGTGATTCAGTAAGTTTACTGTAATCTGACTTCATTGTTAACTTTGAAGTACCAATCAGCTTATTTCAATAGAAGCGGGAGAGACAAGACCGATGTTTTTAATGGTCTATCGCCCTCTCGTCTTTGCATTGCTAAATTGATCTATATTAATTTGACAAAATGTATGCCAATCCGAATGATAATGTCCACTTTTTTTCTGTAAAAACGTTGAAAATCAGCCCTTAAATCAAAAAAATCCGCTTATGAGCCTGTCGCGCCCCAATGCACTTGTGCAGGGCCACAGTGTCGCACTTCCCTCGTATCAATGTTTATCTCCCTATTTTGCTTCCTCCTGCCCCCCCCTCCCTCCCCGGTCCCTACTCTCTCCTCTGGAGCTTTCTCTTTCTAGTCTTTCCGTCTCTCCCTCTCCTCTCTTTCTTCCTCACCCCTCCCACTCTCACTTGTTCAGTCTCAAGTATCTCCTCCCTCCTCCCTCCCCTGCGAAATTTATCAGTATGATCCATGACTGAAAATAAGCTCTGCAAAAATAAACATTTAAAATAAACCCGAGTCTTGCATATAGGCCCAACCAATTATCAGATTAGCTTGCCATTGGTACGAATGAATAGAATACATTATCTTTGCTCCAATACAATTCTTTTGTATTGCATTTCAATATAAAACATGATTACCAAATCACCACTTGTACGCGCCTCATTGGGAGATATTTGACTATTTCAGACTCTCGTTTCATCGCCAATATGAAAGACTTTGCTTATAACTTGGCAACATGGTTAGTATATTTTTCAATGTAAGACAATTTTTACGAGCCACTTACGTCTAGGCGTAAGTGCATATACACCAAACACAAGTCAATTGAAGCCGTACAATTTACCGCGAATTTAGGACCGTAAAATTTAGACTCTTCTTTTGTCTAGATTAGCACCCAACCGCACATCTCAAGGTTTTATGTAAAAAATCAATATAACTTACCAAAACGAAAACTGAAATTCACGAGCTTCAAATTTTCAGTAACTAACAAAAGGCTAGAATAAAAGATCACCCGTGTAAGATACAGTCGACACTACCTACTGTGCACTTTCGATGCGCAAGTACGCGGTAGTACCGATGCAAAGCTAAATAGTTTATAGCTTGGTATACAGAATCATACGGTTTGTAGCGTATACTTTTCTGGCCGGTACCGTGTTGCCGGTGATGACGAATAAAATTACAAAAACGACTGCACATGAAGTCTGAGTGACCGATGGGAAACCGCGATTCCGCGAATCATGAACAGAGTTTTCGATACGAACATTGTTTTGTTTCATTTGGAACTGTCTTTGGCCTAAATAGAGAAAGCCTATTTTCATGATTTATTCACTACTTTACTGCCGTATAATGCATAATTTGTTGAATGTGTGGTGGTGTGATTTTCGGTGTCACAACTGACTGAACTGTCATGTCCATGTGTAAAATGTTTTAAGCTTACCCGGTCAACTCAATGCCGGTATCCGCGGTACCATGTATGTTGTCTAGTCTACACTGAGTGATGACCAGCTGACACTCATGCACTAGCTGCACTGCCGATGGCGATGCGATGATATGGCGCGGCACCTTCCATTCCAGGGTAAAGCCTCCAGCATACTTTCCTGCCGCTTGCCGCTGCGGCAAGCGGCAGGGCGTTTCAACCAATGACAAGCCTTGATTGTGTCCGTTTGTCTGCAATACGCGTGCGCCACGCCGCTCAGCGGCAAGCGGCAGGGTAGTATGAAACCAGCATAAGTTCTACTTAGTAAAAAAGTATCAATCATTCTCATTGCTCCACATTTGTTGGTCATAATTAATATATGCAGTGCATGTGAGTGGCAGTGCCAGCGATGGTCGACGTCATTGTGTTGCTCGAGAAGTCTAGCCAAGAATTTGCTCACCGATAGCTTCACATTCTATAGGTATCCCAGGCAAACCTTAGGTAACACATTTGCTAGTCAGCGAAATTCGCTGAGACCGGGGCCCAAACACAATGCATATTTACATAGTCATAGAAATTTGAATTTTTTTCGAGAATAGGTCGGTGAACATGGTGAAGGAAACCTACATAAATATGTTTTCTATAATTCACTTGACCCAAATATACGATTTTTATGGTGATAATCAAGTCGCACATGGAATTTTAGAGAGAATTTGATAGAAGTAACATAAAAAAAAGCTGCTATCGCCATGAGACTAAGATCTAGAAACACCCCTAAATGCCGTTTTGGGGAATTTTGCTAGCAGAATCTTTTTGATGAAAGTCAATCTTTGACAAGATGTAACGTTGTTACGGAAAGTGCTATGACAAAAATGTTTTCAGTTTTGGCTTTCTTTACTCAAGGGCTTTAAGTTTAATTTGATATGTAAAATGATGCAGTTTGATGGCAAATTTGAATTCACCTAGCATACCTACATGTACATTCTAGGCTAGAGACCATTGCATTCAAAATCTAGACTTCGGATTTGCTGAAGCATGACACCGTGTACTAAGCAATGGAAGTTACTTTCTAAGTTTACACTGTCACAGCCGATCACGACAGATGATCGCATCAAAACAAAAATGTTGTGAAAATTACACTTCAGCACAATTTTAAACTGTCCATAATAGGCAAATCTTACTCAAAAGATACAGTTGACTCATCGAAATAACTTTCATCCAAATTTCAACATTAACAGAATAAATAACCTCCGGTGCAAAAAAGTGCACCGCTGTCTGACCGAAAACGATAGCAACATACAACTCTAGCATCGAATGCGTAACTATCGTGTGCAAATTCGGAGCTGGTCATGTGTCTTATGGTGGGACCCCAAAATACCTGGTGATGTTACATTTTTCTCGCCTCTTTCTAATTTAACTTGTTCTCACAGGGCTATTCTTGGTCCAGTTGCATCAAGTTTGGGCTCATTATACAGCCTGATTATTCTAATTTTCAAATGTATAAATGGGCAATTCCAAGCAAAAGTGGACATGACTCAAAAAACTAAAATTGCCTTTTGTATTTCTTTTAACTTTCATAATATTCCAAGCAGATGTAATGTTCAAGTTCTAAACTTTTTTCTGCATTTTTCTAACATTTTGTTTTAAAAAACTTTCTTCGGAGAGAGTATTTATAGTAAAAAAATCCTGTTCAACTTAGATATTTTCTAAGTGGGTCTATTTTATTAAACAGGGCACTTTTCTTTTTAATTTGATACATTTTATATCTATGAAATATGGTCTTCAAGAAATATCCATCACATTTTAAATAACCCCCCGCTAGTTTTTTTTTTTTCATTGTGTTTTCATAACACTAAATATGGTGTAGCACAAGTTACCGAGAGATGCATTTTTTAATATATTTGGTCCTGTGTCACAACCTGGGGTACGGTACCTTTGTGTTACATAGTAAAAAAATTAAATGGTTCAAACATTTTATCTACACATCTCATTTGAAGTGGTTCATCCTCCTGAGCATTTTGACACCTCTTTTATGGAAATCGGTTAAAAATTGAGAGAGTGAGGGCAAAAACAATCACAAAGTAGGGAGGATGTAACCCCACCTCTTTTTTCCACATTTACAATCATATTGAGCAAAGTATTGGTCTTTTAAATGAACTTCTGTATTTATTTATTTACTTGGTTTAGATGTCTGGGAGTCCATTTACACATTTTTTACTAGATTCAAATTTTTAATAGGGGTTTTAAATCAAATTTACGATATGAATCCCTCCCCTAATCCTCCTCCCTAATCCTCAGCCACCCTTGGCACATTTCATGGCAAACGTCATAAGAAAATAATTTAAAAATATTTTAAAACAGGATAAAAACATGAGTAATCTAGAATAAATTAGCCTCAATTTAAGACCTAATTGAATCTTCTAAGTGAAGGAATACTCAAGAGACAGTGTTTTGAAATCCAAGCTGCACATCAAAATGTAACAAAGCCACCTTTTTGTGTACCCCAGTATATGACACAGGATCATTTACAAAATGTTGACAATTTAATTGATGCCACTTATTATTTTCCTTCTACCTTGAATAAAAATAAGAAATTGAATTTATACAAAACACTATCCACCACATAATAATGACCCTTAAAACTGTAGCACGAGTTACCAGTAGCACGAGTTACCGATGTAGCACGAGTTACTATAGCCCACTTCCCCCCTGTACCAGCAAAGGTAATGCAAAATACCACTTGGCAGTAATAGAGGTATCTCCCAACTGCATGAATATGCATAAATGTAACCATAGTAACAACTTTCTAGCAGTAGTGTAGCCAGTTGGGGGGAGCAGGTGGGGCAGACTTCCCCGGCAAACTAGAATTACGGGGTTCGTAATTAAGGTGGCACTCACTCAAAAGTGTGTAAATAACAATGTTTTGTAAATACAAATGATATGCAAGTAGGCTCATTAATATGCATAAATATGCAAATAACATTCATGACAAACATCAGGTCACAATATACAATCACCAAACCAAGTTTAAAGTTGATTGGTTATTTTATGCACTTAATTGTAAGTTCAGGTAATTTTTCAGCATGGTTGGCAAAGGTCAAAAAATAGATTTTGCTTAGGGAGTGTTCATAGATACTTTGGTGGGGGGGCTGGAAAATATTTTTTTTCATGTCGAAAATTTTTTTAACCCCCCCCTCTTCGCGAACCCAAAACTTTTTTGACCCCCCCCCCCCTCTTAATGGACCTAAAACTTTTTTGACCCCCCCTCATATTGGGTTCAAAACTATTTTGACCCCCCCCCCTCATTATACAGTACCATTCTACATCAAAGGACAAAGGAAACATATTAATGATACTAAAATTTGTATTCATGTACAATGAAATTGTATGTGTCGTCAAATGTCATTGATATAAAATATGTGAAATTGTGGAAATGTTTTACTGGAACTTTTTGTTGCGGCGAAGCATGCGAAAATCTTAGACTATGTTAACCCAAAATACAGGGGCGTAGCCAGTTTTCTTGGTCGTGGGGGGCAAAATAAAATTTCGGGGGCACATTGCATACATATACCTGTTTTGTGTTTTAGAGAGACTGTATCTGAGCATTTCATGTATTTCAGCTTCCAAAAATTTGAGGCTTTATTGGGATGATGTGTGCGCGACTTGCAAAAATTTTGTATTTTACACTTTTTTTGCCCATGATGGGGATAAAAATGCCTTTGTGAACCTGGTCCCACCAGGACCCAAGCGTGTCTCTATACGGAGCGACCGATTAAACAAACAAACAAACACTATTTTGGCCCATGATCAGGATGAATTTTCTTTTCCTTTGCCCTCCAGATTTTATCTTTCATTTTTTGTCAGGGGAACTTTTTCTTTCATCTTTGTCATGGGGCACTTTCCGCCTGCCCCCCGGCTACGCTACTGCTGAAATGGTGTGTTTTGCTATTGCGATGGGCCAGTTTGCGTGATTCGCGAAGCGCAAAATTGTGCAAATTTACCCTATTTGGGCCCAAAACACGGTGCTCTTCGATGGGCAAAAAAGGTTGCATACAATGTAGGGCAATAATGTTTTTTTTTCTCTCCTACTAGGATTTTTAGGGGGATGCCCCCATGGCAAAATTAGGGGGTGGAAACGTGTACCCCGGTTCTCCAAGTTCCTCTGCCTATAATTGTAATGCAACATGATTTAATTGTATATAATTTAGTGATAATAAATTAATAATCTGTACTGCATGAAACGTTATTGTAAGAATTGTCAACACTAAAGAAGAGCAAAGATATTGCAGCTTTTTGGTGATTTAAAGAGCAGACCAGAAGGAACTGACACAAACCTCAAAATTAAGTTATAGACAACAAGGCAATTTTCAATACTTCATACGGTACTTAATTTAATATATATCTTTGACTATTGACTGAGTACTTAATTTAATATATATCTTTGACTATTGACTGACCGTCTCAAAATACATAAAGGACCTGATCAAATATCCTTATCTGGAATGAACTTTTGTTCTGGTTTTACTGGAAGATTTTCGCGCGTAGCGCGCGAAAAAATTTTAGGCTATCTTATATTTTTTGCTTCAGGACTAATGTAGCTAAAGTTTTTACACCCCCCCCTCTACGTGCCCAAAAAACTTTTTAACCCCCCTGTTCATACACCCAAAACTTTTTTAACCCCCCCCCCCCTATTCAGAATTCCTAAAATTTTATGACCCCCTACATATTTTCCAGCCCCCCTACCAAAGTATTTATGAACACTCCCTTATACCTTTGGAGGTTGAAGTACTTTGGTAGTGTGTTACAGTGACGGGCATTGTTCGTCCATTTTTGCTTGTTGCCATGGTAACAGCCAATTCTTAGTTTTATGCAGTTTTTAGTCAATTTCAGGGTAAAAAAGTGAAATTTAACCTATTTTGGCTGGCTAATTGCAGCAATACATGACACAATTTTACAAAACCAAATATTACATGATAAAGACCTACCTCCATACGTTACGAAGCAAGTTTGAAATCTTTTGAAAATATCATCTTTATGTGTTTTTGGGAACTGGCAACACTGCAAGTTTTCACATAGTGAAAAATGTGATATTTTACCCCATCTTTGCATCGAAAAAAAATCTATATGCCGGAGCACTCTGGATATTAATATTATAGCAGGTGGTGAAGGTGACCTGGCCCCATGCATATCTGATGAAAACAGCTTGGGCACTTGTATACATTGTAAGCAGTGTTGCCATAAAATGATGCATTTTGGCAAATTTAACAAAATGAGATTTTCACAAAATATGATATGAATTGTTACACAAAAGCAGGTTTCTTAAGATTGATTATAATCTTTCCATATCCTTATGATGAAGGTGTCTTAGTTAGACTCATTTCTAAAGAGAAAAGCTTGTTATATTGTATATCAAAAATCAGTGTTGCCAGAAAATGATGCATTTTGGTAAATTAAAAATGAGATTGTTTTTACAAACTATGGTATAAATTGTTACACTGGTGCAGGTTTCACATATCTCTCCTTACATATGATAAAGGGGTCTTAGGTTCACTCATTTGTAATAAAAAAAAAAAGCTTATTATATTGCAAATCAAAAAGCAGTGTTGCCAGAAAATGCTGCATTTTAGTTTAAAAAATGGGGTGTTTTTTACAAACTATGCTATAAATTGTTACATTGGTGCAGGTTTCACATATCTCTCCTTAGTCATAATGATTAAGGTGTCTTAGGTTCACTCATTTCTAATGAGAAAAGCTTGTTATATTGCAAATCAAAAAGCAGTGTTGCCAGAAAATGCCGCATTTTGGTAAAAAATTGTTTTTTTGACAAACTATGCTATAAATTGTTAAATTGGTGCAGGTTTCACATATCTTTCCTAGTCAGAATGATAAAGGGGTCTTAGCTTCACTCATTTGTAATGAGAAAAACTGTTATATTGAAAATCAAAAAGCAGTTTTGCCAGAAAATGGTGCATTTTGGCAAATTCAACAAAATGAGATTTTCACAAAATATGATAAGAATTGTTTCACAAAACCAAGTTTCTTAAGATTTATTATCTCTCTATATCCTTATGATAAAGGGGTCTTTGGTTGACTCATTTCTAATAAGAAAAGGTTGTTATGTTGTCAATCAAAAAAGCAGTGTTGCCAGAAAATGGTGCAGTTTGGTCAATTAAAAAAATAGATTTTTTACAAACTATGATATAAATTGCTACACTGATGCAGGTTTTTGTGTGTCTCCATATCCTTAATGATAAAGGGGTCTTAGGTTCACTCATTTCCGAATAGAGAATTTGTTATATTTTATATAAAAAAATAGTATTGCCAGAATGATGCATTTTGGTAAAATTTGTTTTTTCTAATGACAAAAGCTTATTATATTGTATTTATATCAAAAGCAGTGTTGCCAGAAAATGATACATTTTGGTAATTTAAAAAAATGAGATTTGTTTTTTCAAACTTTTTTCTTGTGTCTCTCCATATCCAGATGATAAAGGGTTCTTAGGCGCACACATTTTCGATGAGAAAAGTTTATTATATTGTATATCAAAAGCAGTGTTGCCAGAAAATGCATTTTGGCAAAATCAACTACTGAGTTTTTACTATGTGATTATTAAGGTTTGTACTATGACATTTGATTATTGCATTATCTAATCTTGTTTGGTTCATGAATTTAAAAAATTAATAAAAACAATTCTGACTTTACAGGCCTTTCAGAGACACCCTGTATTGGAAGGTATTGTGCTTTGAATAATTTTATGACTGGAATTTATCCTGCAGCGTGTGCATGAACTTTTCATATTGTCATTTCATATTGTCAGAAGATGGGGCACTGAGTTTAGCCATAGCAGATCTATGTGTTTCCACACACACAGTAGGCCTAGGCCTATAATAAGGAATTTATTAATTTAGGTGTATTTTATCTTGGATCAAGTGTCTTCCATAGTAAACTTGCCCATATTGGTATAGCTTTCTACCTGTAAAGATTGTTTCTGCTAGAATTAGGTTTTTATGTCGCATATTTAAAAGGAACAATTTTTAACTACAATATTTCAAGACCAAGAACCAAATTGGGTGCTACTCTGTGACACAATTGGGCGAGTAGGCCTATGGCATGATTCCAAGTTGGTAATAGGAATTTGCTTCGTTTGCATATTTATTATTTTCTTCTGATGGCCTTCCAGATGTGGATATTTTCAGAAAAGAGATGAAGTTGTTTATTCTACTTGAATAATTTAAATTTAGGCAGATATGAAATGTGCTGGATATGTTTCTGCTGAGCCATGAAATGATAGTGAATGTTACTTGCTTACTTACTAACTTACTGAGCTAACTTACCGACTAAACTTTTTGTGAGAAATGGACATATCTTGAAATTTCACAAAGGTATGACATCCAAGTGGTGTCAAAGGAAAGAGAAAAAACTAAAGTATATGATAAAATATTTCCCCACCCGGGGGTGACACTCATAAAAAGACCTGGGTCAATAATCATATGGGTCCTTTTCATGTCTCAAAGTGCCTAGAAGGTATGACCCCCGAGTGGTGTCAAATGAAAGAGGTATAAGTACAGAATATAATAAAAAATAATTTCCCCACCAGGGGTTGCACTCCTCATAAGACCTGGGTCAATATTCATATTTTGGGTCATGTTCATATCTCAAAATGCCCAAAAGGTATGACCCCCTGAGTGATGACACCACTTAGAGGGGGGGGGGGGTCATACCTTCTTGGCATGACACCACTCAGGGGGTTATACCTTTTTGGCATTTTAAGATAAAGATTTCAGGTAAACTGAGTATGAATTTTTGGATTGTTATAAACTTTTTTTAATTACACTCAATTTTAAAAGTAGGCCTACATACAGCTTCGGTATGAACATTTTCAGCATTTCACGTTATCTCCCAGTAATACCTTGGTGGTATTTACCAAGAAATACCAGTATTTTACACCCTATTAGTATTAATTATTCCACATAAAAAGTTAATTATCAACATTTCAGACACTTTGTATCAAAGCAAAATAATTTTATGAAACATAACCTTCATCCGTGGCGTTGACCTTTTTAAAGACAGTTCTTGTTTGTGATTGCCACGGTCAAAAGGCCCTTATGGTAGGGATATCATGTGCATCCCTGGTAAGACCAATCACAAATTGATTAGGTGTGACCGTTGTGTATAGGGCTTTAATATACATTTGTGTTTCAAAATCATTTAACTGTACCAATTTTCCAAAAAGTTAGAACATAGGTTATACACACAAAATGAAGTGTTTTCCCGGGATTGTTTTCTGTCAAAACTGTCTTCTATAACCCAACTCTCCATGTAGTCACCATGTGAAATAGATAGGCTAGGTATATTCAAAAATACAATTAAATGCACCATTTTCTGGCAACAATGCTCTTTGATTTACAATGTAACAAGTTTTTTTCATGAGTGAACCCTTTATCATATGACTAAGGAGAGATATGTGAAACCTGCACCAGTGCTGTAACCATTTATATCATAGTTTGTAAAAATATCATTTTTAATTTACCAAAATGCATCATTTTCTAGCAACACTGCTTTTTGATATACAATATAACAAGCTTTTCTCATTAGAAATGAGTCAACCGAAGACCCCTTTATCATAAGGATATAGAGAGATAATGAATCTTAAGAAACTTGGTTTTGTGTAATTACAATTCATATCATATTTTCTGAAAATCTCAATTTTGCCAAAATGAACCATTTTCTGGCAACACTGCTTTTGATTTTCAATATAAAAGCTTTTCTCATTACAAATGAGTGAACATAAGACCCCTTTATCATATGACTAAGGAGAGATATGTGAAACCTGCACCAGTGTAACAATTTATAGAATAGTTTGTAATAAAAACCCATTTTTTACCAAAATGCACCATTTTCTTGCAACACTGCTTTTTGATTTTCAATACAATAAGCTTTTTTTTATTACGAATGAGTGAACCTAAGACCCCTTTATCATATGACTAAGGAGAAATATGTGAAACCTGTACCAGTGTAACAATTTATAGCATAGTTTGTGAAAAATCTCATTTTAATTTACCAAAATGCATCATTTTCTGGCAACACTGATTTTTGATATACAATATAACAAGCTTTTCTCTTTAGAAATGAGGCTAACTAAGACACCTTCATCATAAGGATATGGAAAGATATAAACAATCTTAAGAAACCTGCTTTTGTGTAACAATTCATATCATATTTTGTGAAAATCTCATTTTGTTAAATTTGCCAAAATGCATCATTTTATGGCAACACTGCTTCCAATGTATACAAGTGCCCAAGCTGTTTTCATCAGATATGAGTGGGGCCAGGTCACCTTCACCACCTGCTATAATATCAATATCCAGCAGTGTTGGAGGACTCGGGACTCGGACTCGGACTCGAGTCCGGACTCGAGTCCTTTTTTCAAGGACTCGGACTTGGACTCGGAAGCTAAGGACTTGGACTCGGACTCGGACTCGGACCCCAAGGACTCGGGGACTCGGCTTCGAGTCCTCCTCGAGTCCGGCAAAATAGGGTCTTTTTAGGTCATTGTTAACTTCTTATGCTTGATCAGTGATCACATCACATGATTAATTTAAGTAATTTTGATTGCAAATAAATTCAGTTTGTAAATAAAAGTACAACCAAAAAGCAAGATTACTTTCAGTTATATATTTACTTGGTTAAATCGATTTTAATCATTGACATGACTGCTTTGCTTTGTTAGACATAAGTGTAAAATGTACATGAATAATTATAATACTCTGGGCACTCAAGTTAAATTTTGGTAAGGGTGTGTGGCGCCGAACTTTGGGAAATATAAGAACTGATTTGGTGGCAAAATAGGGGCTTGATGAACTGAAATTTTAACATTTTTGTGGAGGTCTGTGAACTAAAATTGGGCCAAATTATAGGCTTTGGAGCTAACAACTTAGGCCTATTCAAAATGTTTCCAAATTTGAGCTAAAGAGTGTTAGGCTCAATGAACTGGAGCATGATGCAAATGTGTTAAGGAACTGCCGGATGGCCGGAGAGCCTGAAAAGGGGACCCTTGACCGCCGCACATACCTGTACCACCTTTACATGTGAGTGACCCCCAGCTACCCCCACCTCCGGAATAATACTGCATAGGCCTACAGCCAGATCCAACACCTCTTCGTTTGTCACCTGGGGTTTGGTAGTGACGTCATATTTTGATTGTAATATTGCATCTTTTGCCTCTCTAAAACACAAGCCTAATAAGTTACTGTGAGTCTGTGCTTATACTCTGTTTCCAAGGTCTGCTACCTAAGGGGCTGAGCACAAATTATGAGCATTGGGGGGAAGGTAAAATTGGGGTAACAATTTTTTTTGACGGATTAAAAGGGAGGGTGGAAGCAATTTTTGGCAAGCCGAGAGGGGGGAACAAGCAATTTTTGGCACATATGGGGCAGTTTTCAAATAAAACGCTCTAAAAAGGCTTAGAAAACAGTACGGAAACGCTTACATAATGCAAATTTCCCTGCTCGCTGCGCTCGCAACATATATCTAAACCATTTAAAGTTTGTCAATTGGGATCCCCCAAAATGGCATGTGCAAAGGGGGTGCAAAGATTTTTTGCAGGCCGGGAAGGGGGGAGCGATTTTTGGCAGGCCGAGAGGGGATAAGCATTTTTGCAATTTCACCCCTCCCCGGGCTCCGCATAATTATTGCACAGCCCCAAAACCATACTAGGCATGCTCAGTGGGACTAGCAAATTATGTACTAAAATTCTGGTTAAGTATAGGCCTACGTTGATAAGGTATTGGTGAAAACCCCGGGGCTTGAATCCCGGGGGGGGGGGCACTTCAATTTGAAATGGATATAGGTGTAGGGCTGGCGCTTTCGCACTAAGGGGCATTCGGTGAGAGCAACATGTAAAAAATATGGGGTCATTGGGTGAGAGCATGATTTTTGGCATTCAGTGAGAGCAAAATGTAAAAAATATGGGGTCATTGGGTGAGAACATGACCTTTTTTTAAATGGAATCTTTGGTGAGAACCAAAACAGCGCCACAAAACCTCAAAAATCGAATTTCTAGTTCTAAATGGCTTCAAATTTCTTTATTGTTCAAAATAAGAAACAAAATCAGTGATAAATGAAAGTTGCTGTTCGAATTGAACTTATAAGGGTCTTTGGGTGACAGATCAAATGGAAAAATAGGGGGTCTTCGGGTGACAGAGCGCGGAGCGAGCATGTGTTCGTAAAAAAATATGGGGTCTTTGGGTGACAGCGATGCTGAAAAAGGGGGTCTTAACAGCCCTACATACGCGTCACCTCCAAAGTTGGAGTGCCCCCCGGGGCTTGAATTTGATACATAAGGACTCGGACTCGGACTCGGACTCGAACATTGAGGACTCGGACTCGGACTCGGACATCAGAAATTGGCAGGGACTCGGACTCGGACTTGGACTCGGACACCAAGGACTCGGACTCGGACTCGGACTCGGATGACGAGGACTCGACTACAACACTGATTATCCAGAGTGCTCCGGCATATAGATTTTTTTCGATGCAAAGATGGGGTAAAATATCACATTTTTCACTATGTGAAAACTTGCAGTGTTGCCAGTTCCCAAAAACACATAAAGATGATATTTTCAAAAGATTTCAAACTTTCTTCGTAACGTATGGAGGTAGGTCTTTATCATGTAATATTTGGTTTTGTAAAAATGTGTCATGTATTGTTGCAATTAGCCAGCCAAAATAGGTTAAATTTCACTTTTTTACCCTGAAATTGACTAAAAACTGCATAAAACTAAGAATTGGCTGTTACCATGGCAACAAGCAAAATATGGACGAACAATGCTCGTCACTGTAACAGGCTACCAAAGTACTTCAACCCCCCAAGGTATAAGCAAAATCTATTTTGTGACCTTTGCCAACCATGCTGAAAAATTACCTGAACTTACAATTAAGCTGCAGAGTGGATCAATGAAAATGTAGGCAAAATATGCAAATAAGCTCATTAATATTCATAAATATGCAAATAACACAAAACTATACAGCACATCAAGCCACCATATCCTATCACCATACCTAACTATCTATCTGGCATAGTATACCAAGTATGTAGTTGATCGATTATTGTGTTGAAGCTGCACAGTGGATTAATCAATTCGCTTCCTCCCGAGCAGCCGAACAAAGAAGCAAACAAAGAAACAACCAGGCAAACACACATGTGTGGGGGCCCAAAATTAAAGATAAAAGTGCCCTTCTTACAGAAAAATGAAAGTAAAAATATGGAAGGCAAAGATAGAGAACAGGTTCAAGGAGCCAGTTCCACCTTGATCATGCGCCAAAATAGTGTAAATACATGTATACCAAATTTTTACCAAAATAAAGTCCCTTTTTTGAAGCTCGAAGACTTAAACTTGTACAGTCTCTCTAAAAGAAATGCTCTATATGATTATACCCCATTACTAATACCTGGTCAAAATGATGCAACCAAAATTTTTAGTTCCCCCCCCCCCAAAATCCAGCCCAAGAAATATAGATACTGGAAATCCTGAGACTAGCTAACAGCCACAGTGACATTTCAAGTTGATACTGAGATTTGTATGACTGATACAAAATTTGTTCATGTTGTTGAGTATGATGGGTCTCATTTTCCAGGTGAAGTGATTGAAATCGTGCAAACTGTATTCAGTAATGCACCAAGCAGGTAATCACAGGAAATGATCTCCACCAAAAGATGACCAAGCATTCTATACTGGTACCTCAGAAAGTAATTTTTAAATTTAAAGAAACTTAGGTCGTGTTCACACTATGCCTGTTTTGCCCTGGGTCCCGGGTACAACCCGGGTTAGACCCGGGTTGGTTATAAGTGTGAACAGGAAAAAACCTTAAAAAAACCCGTATGACCCGAGGAAAGAGAAGTGTGAACAGAAATTCACTGTTTGACCCGCATTACTAGAAGTAAACGCAACCATTATCACCCCATTTCTATTGTGTCTGTCTGCACTGGGAAAAGAATGATTCAGTTCTTTGGCAATAAAATCGATAAACATCTATGTCACACCCGAAGGATGAACATGTTGGATTATAATTGAAAACAGCGGTACTGTTCACACAAATAAGAATTATGAACACAAGACAACAGTAATTTAAATCTTCTGTACATACCAATCAGAATAAGACTGATCCATTATGATAAACAGGTAAATCATAGGCCTATCAACAGGCCTCCAGAAAATTTTCTGCTGTCTGGGAACTTAATGACAAGTGCTGGAAATTTTCTGTGAAAGAACTGAAATAGGCCTATGTGCGCGTAGCGGACATCACGAGCGCGTAGCGCGAAGTCCTAACAGCCGGGGTCCAGGGCCGCTTAAGGGCCCTGGAAGCTCTCAGGGTTTAGATGCTCTCTCGTGCAATCTGAGCCTTATTTTGGAACAGTTTTCTATAAAAATTTACATCCTTTTTCACAAAAAAACACAACTTAAAATTTCAAAGTATTACTGTCAAAACTCACAAATTTCCAACAATGTTGTCATTTTTTTGTCGTAGGTCATAGTACATATAGTATATGATTGATACCGGGTATAATCACATCTAGGGCTCAACCGATTATTGGAAGTATTCTGCAACTTTGAAGAACCACTGGACCTATTCTGAAGGGCTAGGATTATTGACAGATAAATTTGAAAAAAAGTTAAGTTATTAACTGTTATGAATCAAGAATAAATGACAAACAATTATGAACCAGAGCTATACCCACAAAGTTTGTTAACAATTGTTAACAGAAAATGAAGCCTCCGAAACAACAAATATTGAAGTCCGGTTCTCAAAAATACAGGGCCGTTCACAATTAAAACTAATGTGGCAGTTTTTACTGAGCATATGACTACACTTTCTGCATAAGAAAAATTATCTATGAACTAACTGAAGAAAACACAGGGCTTCACAAAAATGTTACTGTTTTTTAGTACATCAAAAAGGCCATATTTGGTCGCATGTCACAAATAGGTCACCCAAAATGGAGCAGCCGTAACATGAAAACGCTTTTGTCACACTTCAAGTTAGGTTTATTCTAAAAGTATAATACCTATTGTAGAAAGTTTGGTGTCATTTTGTAGATAATTAAATGCTCTTTTTCAAACACAAAAACTCCTAATAAGTCAATTGGAAAACAACTTTGAGATTTATACCTCAATATGTAAAGATGTGTCAATGGAGCAGCCGGGTCGGGGGAGCCGGGTCGGGGGAGCCCCATAGGGTTATGCACAAAATTGTGAAAATATGGCAAACTTCAAACCTTTGTATCTTTAAAAAGTACAACTAGCATGGACCTCAAATTGCACATATATCATCCTGGATTGTAGATCTACTTCATAGTAGATCAACTGTAACAAAAGATGTGGCCACGTGTTTTGAACTCGCCACCCTTAGCATTACATCACAAATATTATGAATTTTTACACCAATCAAGTTTCAAATTAGAATATCTCCACAACTATCAACCCTAAACTAGCAAAAGTATACATTTTTTTAAAGCTGAAGGCAAAAGCAATTTAAATATACACATTTCAACTCACTGTACAGGGTGACCTTGAAGTTATACAGGGTGGAATAAAAAAATCCAAATAAAAATGGGTCATTTAATGCATTGCTTATTACTAACTTGCAGTTATAAACTGAAAGTAAACAACATTGATTTGGTTAGAGGTTAGGGAGCCTACTGACTCTGGAAGAAAAAAAATCACAGCTGTTTGGTAATCTCGGAATACAGGGTGTCCCAAAATATGTTCAAATTTTTTTACAATTCAACATATTTTGAACTGAAACATTTTATCCCTAACCCATACAAAAAAAGTAAGTCCATATTTAGATTCCTCATCAAATTTCCTCTCAGAAAATGTAAACTTTGACTATGATAGGATAAGTAATTAAAAATTTACAGCAACTTTTAGATTTTGAAGACATCCGCAGTGCTTACTACAGTGTTTAATATGAAAACGGGTAGTTTTGTACATAAAAGTTTGCATTTTATAGACTAAACCAATCAGAAAGAGTTACAAATGATTAAAAACAATTAGCAGAATTAATAATCTTTCAAAAGAGCTCTTAACCATGTCTGTAGCCCATATGGATGCAAAGATATGATCAGTTGATTCAACGCACACACAAAATCTTTATTTCCCATAGACTTTGCACATACACTGTACCGCCACCGCCTCATCCGCCACCGCCTCATCCACCACCTCGGTCATTCTGAACTCAAACAACTCTAACTCCACTATCTTAGCTGATAAACAATTCTCCTTTGGAGGTCTGTTAGGGCACATAGCTACAAAATGACACCAAACACTTCAATACCTTTTGTTTAAGCAGAGATATAACAATTTGAATGAGTCTCGATTTGGAAAAGCGTAACAACACCACCATTTTTGGGTGGCGAGTTCAAAACGCGTGGCCATGTAACTAATAAATTACCTAATTAAATGCTAATTAAGACAGTTTTCCCTATATGTTACTGTGCAAAGTGTGTGTAAATGCTCCGACATTTCTAAATGGTCTATCTCTTGCCCAAGTCACCCTGCTTATTCAAAAATACACCTATTTTTAAAATGAAATTTGATGAGGAATTCAATTTTGCTATTAGTTTTAGTGCCAGAAATTGAGGAAAAAAGTTTTGATTGATAAATGTCATAAAAATTGTAAAATTATTTTACAATTTTTGACCACCCTATATGTTTAACGCAAGGGATACCAAACTTTTTCTTCCTAATTTGTTTGAAGGACCCATGCAATGACTTTCTGAATCCATATTTATTTTGAGCTACATAGATAGCTTTCAGAAAAGGAAAATTTGGGAGTTTGTCATGACAAGAAAAATGTTAATTTTGTTGTTGTTCCACCCTGTATATTTCTTACCCACCCTGTATTATGACATTTACTTTGTTGATTTGGCATCCTTGTAATATAAGCTTTCCAGAAATATATACTTATAATGGTCTAAAATGTATTTGAATTGAATCAAACTTTGTGATATTTTTCTCATTTTACACCATGTTAGTTGTTACACAAAGGATGACCAAAGACATGACAAGCGACCATTTATGGACATTTTAGCCGGCCAAAACCGAACGTAGTAACTCCCAAAGATGATTATGCTACCCAAGGTAGCTGCTAACTAGATGACTTATGTGGCCAAAAATCGTGGAATTCTGTAGCTTTATTACACCACTATGGATCAAAATGTTAAAAATCCAAAGTTACACTCTTTACCGTGAAAATGACCATATAGGAGCTTAACCTTCTGGGACTGGCCTGATTTTGTTACAGACAGACTCTCTGACTGGGTAGAAGAATTGGGTTTAATATTTAGTGGCCAAATATTTTCACTCAGCATACATTGGAACATGTACCTGTAGCTATACATCCAAAATAAGTTGGTGTGAGGGACGGACATGTCGGTCCCTTAAGGGGTACTACACCCCTAGCCAATTTTGTGCCTATTTTTGCATTTTTGTCAATAATTATAGCACATTGGTGACAAGTAAGATATGTATATTATAGGGGCAAGGACTACAACTACTGTACTGAAAATTCATCAACTCAAAGCAAGTAGTTCCGGGTTGTTGATTTATTGATCAAATATTGGTTTTCCCTCATTTTTGACTGTAACTCCACAACTGTTGTCTGTGCTGAAATAAAATTTCCAGTGCAGTAGTTGTAGTCCTTGCCCCTGTAATAAACATATCTTACTTGTCTCCAATGTGCTATAATATTTGAGAAAAATGCAAAAATAGGCACACAATTGGCTAGGGGTGTAGTACCACCATAATTAGGTGCACGGTGGCTCAGTGGTTACGGCCTTGGACTCATAATCCGAGAGCTTGCTCGACGTGCGTGGGTTCGATTCCCCGTCCCACCACCGTGTTGCGCCCTTGGGCAAGGCGCTTTTGCCTCGCTTGCCTCACCCCACCCAGGTGCAATGGGAAGCTGTTAGGGGTAGTCACAGTCGTTGTACTGATGGACCCTGTGCCACTTGTAGGCTGCAAACGTGGTCCTGACATATATTCTAATGACGGCGGAATAAATGTAAAGCGCTTTGAGGCTGTTTACGGCATAAAGCGCTATATAAATATCTACATTTTTTAAATTTTTTATTAATTAAAGACTAATAACTCTTAGATTTAAAGATTGGTAATTTAAGTTTCTATATATCTCTAGTAAGGTGAGCACTAATATAGGGTCCCGCTGTTGTCACTTCCTATTCAAAGGTGTAATGCATGATCGTTCCCAAAGTAAAAAATACCCCCTATTTTGCGTGGTTTCAAGAATATTTTCAGCATATATGTTACCCATATTTTACACAAAAACGGGTACAAATTAGCCTTAAAATTACCCATATTTTTTGCATTTCAATACACTTTTATAAAAGCATCCCTTTTTACATTTCAAGAACACACCAAACACAGTGGCAAGCATGGTAGGCCTAAGTCCCTAGTGATATCACCGGGGATAGGGTATGCTATTTTAATTCCTTGAAATATTTCTCAGAGAAACAACTATTTTGGATTTTTATGTGTGAGGAACGGACAAAATTTCTAGTGTTCACCTTCCATGACCTCCAACTCTCTTCTGAAAGACATCTAATTAAAAATCTCATTGATATTTCATGTGGCAGGGGTTGCACTAATATGTAAACAAAAATATTTTCACTCAAACATACATTGGTACCGGTACCTGTACATCCAAAATAAGTTAGTGTGAGGGAGGCAAATGTCCATCCCTCACATTAATTAAGGACTAATAACTCTTAATTTTTAAAAGATTAGGAATTTTAGTTTCTTTATCTCTAGTAAGGTGAGCATTAATATAATAGGGTATAATATGCTACACTCCTCAAAAGAATTAAAGGATCAGTTGAATATAATCAGCATTTTTGAAAACATTGGATATGATGATAATATAATTGATAATTGTGCTTGATCTTTCATTACATAACTTGTTCCCTAAGTTGTAAACAAATTTCACTCATTACAAATATCCGCTATCACCCACATCTTAACGGGATGGGGAAAAATGAACGCTAAAATTTCGATTTTGAAGCCATTTTTCAAACGTCACCACGGTCAAGGTCAAGTCACATATTGAGATGGGTTTTGTATGTGATGTGTGTTTGGGTCTATACGTCACATTAGTGGGTATACGATGCCCTCAATGTATACCCGGGGGTGGGGATAGTCCAGTGTTGTAGTCGAGGACCTCATGTCTGAGGCCAAGGCCAAGGACTTGGTGTCCGAGGCCAAGGCCAAGGACATGGTGTCCGAGGCCAAGGACAACCCTCCGAGGCCAAGGACTTTTGTCTCCGAGGCCAAGGCCAAGGACTTTCATAATAATGAACCATACTAAACCACGCCCGATCAGGGGGGTCAACATAAGGCAATTTTATATGCACTTTAAATAACGCTGCTCAGTAAGTCATAGAACTTTATAAAATAAACATGTCTAAAATGGACTCTTTATCCTAGTTTCAACCAACAAAACCCAATTTGTTCATTATATCGAACAACCCAAAAGTTCGATGAAATCCTATAAACGAAAGTCCTTTCGCTAGAACGCTAACCCCTCCACCCTCCCCTCTAACGCAAGTGTCAAATATTGAAAACTCCAACCTGTATTCATAGGATACAGTGCCGTTGCTATGGTTGATGGGTTTGCGACAATGCTAGGATACTAGTGATCACGTTTATGGAAGAAACAAATATTCTTATTTTATTTTAAGATATTTTCTTCGTACCTTTTTAAAAAAAAAAAAAATAATTAGGATTTGCTGTATTTTCAAATAAAAATAATCAGCTGCTTACAAAATTAACTTACAAGTTGCAGGTTGCGAGTACTGTACACTACAATGTATATTGATTTAAAATCATTTTGAAGCAACCACTGTAAAATTTCAATATCGTAGGCCTACTTCAGAAAATACTGAAATTTTATATTAAATCCTTTTAAAAAAGATCAACTTTGACCGATGTTTTAACAACTTTTGTTACAAACGTAATCTGACTTTTCGACCCCTCCTCCCTAAGGCTGCGATCACATAGATACAATATACGGTATTTGCTCGTTCGATTAGGCTGATATATCACATAGGAGTATACTCACATAGGAGCGTATTTCGTATATAGCGAATACCGTATACTTCTATGTGATCTCAGCCTAACGGAAGGACTTTCGTAAATAAGACTTCAACTTTTGGGCTGTTCCCCTATCTAGACAAGTAGTGAAGATTACAATATATATATGTACACTTATGTGTTTGATCCGCATACCTACCATTTTGATGTCAAAAGACAGTTATGTGGTATATATGTGCGACAACGCAGCCTAAAATGGGCACTGATCTATCTTAAGATCAAACGCAGCAAAATGTTGCTGATGAGATTATAACTAAAATAGATAAAATTCATTTGATCACAGTTAGGCCTACCGGGTAATTGAAACATGTCCTACAGTAGCGTCCAATGAGTTTCTTCAAATATCTAAAGAACCTCTTGTGTCTATTCGATATTCCTATTTTAGGAATCATATTGGCTGAGTGGAATTTTAATATAAAACCACATATTTGGCCTCCATGTGCATGTTTTGCAAAGAGCAAAGATGATAGTTAAGAGTGCACCAAAATATTGACAAACTGTTTTGTATTTCAATCAGGTACAAAAAAAAGCTATCCTTGTCATGTTTCTCTAAAAAGTTTTAATTATAACTAAACAGCAGATTGTACTCTTTCACTCTTTAAACATTTGCCTGCATTTTTGGTGATTTTGCCTGTCCTTGTCAGGTCCTTGTTGTCGAGGACCGAGGACTTTGGGGTCCGAGGCCAAGGCCAAGGACTACACGTCCGAGGCCAAGGACTACATGTCCTGTAGGACCAAGGACTTCAAAACCTGTCCTCGAGGCCGAGGACTGTACTCGAGGACTACAACACTGGGATAGTCATTAATGTAACCGCACAAAAGATGATATCCCGGCCCTCCTCACATATCTGAGGGTAGGGGTCATAATCAGTGATCAATTTTCGAATATTTCTTAATATAACAAAAAATGCTACTCACTTTCAGATTTGAGTAGCAATTCCAAAATTGGGAGTAGCATTTTGCAATTTCAGTTGCATTTCATCCTGATGATTCCACTCACTCCCCACTTGGTTAACAGGTTGCCTGGTGTCATCAGCCAGCTTTCATCAAGTTATGTTCAGTTACACAGTCTTGTATAGCATTTATGCATGTAGTCAAATGTGCTTCTACATAGCCACTGACAGGTTCTGTATCTTTTTTGTCTTGCAGCATTTTCTCTACCGGAGAAGTTTCATGAGTTTGGGGTCGAAGAACTGCACCGACTGCAACATTGGCATCTGTCATCTGCAGGAGCTCTGCTGCTTGTGGTATCCCGTACCCATTCACTGTGATCATTAGCTTGAACGATCTCTGGAATTCCTGGTGAGATTGTCTCTTTAACTTTTATATTTTCAGGTCTTTAGGCTTGGAGTCCCCAAATTTCAGCTTTGCATTCCAAGATGCATTCCTTTTTTGAACTACCTTTTTCCACCCATGGCCAAGACCATATTGCATGTATCAATGAATAAACTAAAGTTGAAGTTAAACTTATATGATGGATAATCAGTAACTGGGCTTTCATATATACCTAAACTGAAGTCCCCACAAGGTATTTACAAATGTATTAAAATCGAGGCTTGTCATTAGTCAATGGCCATGCTAATTAGGGCAATCAATATCTAGGTATTCATGTTTTCAAGATAAAAATCAATATATTTTATTAAGAGGGACACATTCATAAAAAAGAAGAAAAAACAATGTAGCTTGAATAGCCTCAAAGTATGCATGCAATACAATAAAAGAATTTTAAAAACTAACCTCCTTTTCAGTCTGTTCCACGGAGTCAATATCTATCAATGACAACAGATGCATCATCAGCATGCAGTGATTAGGCCATCTTGATTTGATAGTTTGTCTCAAAGCCCTTCCCAATTAAAAAATTAATTAAATATCTGTGGCAAGAATAGACCACCTTTTCATCTCTTATGGAGGTTGCAATGTGGCTAATACATGTATGAAGCATTTTATTGAGATTTACTATGTCAGACGTGAAATGTTTGAAACAAACTTTATAACAAAAGAGTGAAATGAGATCCAAACATGTGCTAACTAATGTATAGTAAAGAAGATGTTTGTCTTGATGGGTGACAATTTGAGTCAACCATGAGAGACCAAAAGAAAGTCTCAAACCCAGATATTTAAATTTTGAACAAGCTCAATCATAGTATTGTCAAATGTTGATGGTACATTGTAATTGAACTGTTAGGAAAAATGTTTGTGTTTGTTAAAAGCATGATTTTTTTCCAAGCATTGAGAATGCATTTATTATCTGTCACCATTTAGCTAAATAAAGCATTAACTTTGGTTAAATTTGGAAACATCTGGTAAGTAATGTAGCCTAAAATTGGGCTACTTTGCATTGCAAGAGTCAGTTCGCGGCAGTAATGTGACTATATTTTCCTTTCAATTCAACCGAATTTTGAAGATTTTAGTCTCTGAAGCTCCAAAATGGAATGACAATGGGTTTTTGTGACCATTGATTGTTTGGTCGGTAACTTCCCATGAACCGTATGTTTTTAAGTGAATTGCTTTTCCGCTCAATTGGGTGATTTACGTTCTAAATCCGGGTGAATTTTCCATATATCTGATATTGGGCACTTATGTTGGAATCTTTAAAATTGGGCTCCTTGAGAGTCATTCCTTGCAGCCTGGCAAACCAATTCGCTACGCCTTGACACTGCAAAATTTTTGGCAACACTGCTTTCTTAGATCCATCCAAAGTTCACCTACTTGTCAGTTGCTACTGCTTTAGTTTGTTTTTAAGCTCTTATAAAACAGCAGTTCAATTTATGTTCTCATATTTTAACATGCTCAATTTTCAGGCCAGCGGAGGGAATGAAGTGTGATGTAATTGGAGATAAGCCATACCCTAAGAGGAGACAGGTCATTCCAGGTAGACAGCAAGAGCATCATTGTGTATTATAGGTCGGGAAAGAGGAGATCTTGGAGCAGGACAAGAAGAAAAAGGTGGCTGATGGATTCGTCATCACATTTGACACACGTAAGGTGGTTGTGTCGAATATACAAGAAAAAAGCTCCCATCTTTAAATTCTTTGGATTGGAAAATGGATTGTTGTAAGCTGAGATGTGCAGATGCTCACTAATTATAGCTCAACATGGCCAAAATATGGCAAAAACAGTGAATTAAGACTATCAAATGGAAGTTTGTCAGGGAAACACTGGACAATTGCTTTGAGCATCAATTGAGTACAAATGTTACTTGTGTAGCAAATTTCATAAATATGACCTCATGTTCAAACCCCAATACTGTACGTTTGAATGTTTACTAAAACTCATTGCAAAGTTTTAAAAATGTCTGGCCAATGTAAGGCCTATCTATGGGCGGCCGTGAGGGCCAAAGGGGTCTCAAAAGTACAATAAGGTCTCAAAAACACACAAAGGTCTCAGAAATAAACACACAACAAGGTCTCAAAAGTATATAATAAGGTCTCAAAAACACAGAAAGCTGTCAGAAACAAACACACAGTAATGTCGCAACAGCCCAATACGGTCTCAAAACAGAAAGGTCTCAGAAACAAACACACAACAATGTCTCAATAGTATCTCAAAAACAGGGAAAGGTCTCAAATACAGAGAAAGGTCTCAAATACAGAGAAAGGTCTCAAAAACAGAGAAAGGTCTCAAAAACAGAGAATGGTCTCAAAAACGGAGAAAGGTCTCAAAAACAGAGAAAGGTCTCAAAAACAGAGAAAGGTCTCAAAAACAGAGCAAGGTCAAAAACAGAGAAAGGTCTCAAATACAGAGAAAGGTCTCAAAAACAGAGAAAGGTCCTTAACAAAGAGAAAGGTTTCAAAAACAGAAAAAGGTCTCAAAAACATGTTATGGTCTCAAAAACCTGTTATGGTCTCAAAAACATGTTATGGTCTCAAAAACACGTCAAGGTCTCAAACCAGGTATTACAACCGACCGCATGCAGTACTGCACACATCCGCTTGCAGTTCCGCATGCGAAACTGCACATTCCGTCACGCACACCCGCATGCGGAACTACACATCCCAACTAGCATTTCCACATGCGGTGATGCACATCGGGATGTGCGGTTCTCCGCATGGGGAACTGCAGCATTTTTGGTGCATTTCCGCTTTTTTTTGCATGCGGCAATGCCACAAACAAATTGCAGATCCCCATGCGGAAATACGCCAAAATAATTGCAGTTCCCCATGCGAAAATACACCAAACATATTGCAGTTCCCCATGCGGAAATACACCAAAAATATTGCAGTTCACCATGCGGAAATACACAAAAATATTGCAATTCCTCATGCGGAAATGCACCAAAAATATTGCAGTTCCCCATGCGGAACTGCACATCCCAACCTGCATCACCGCATGCGGAAATGCAAGTTGGGATATGTAGTTCCTTACTTCCTCTCCTCATGCGGAAGTGCGTGACGGAATGTAGTTTCGCATGCGAAACTGCAAGCTGATGTGCAGTACTGCATGCGGTACTGCACATATATAACGGTCGGATGCAATACCTGGTTTGAGACCTTGACATATTTTTGAGACCATAAAGTGTTTTTGAGACCATAACATGTTTTTGAGACCATAACGTGTTTTTGAGACGTGTTTTTGAGACCAAAAATGTGTTTTTGAGACCTTTTTCTGAATTTTTCTGTTTTTGAGACCTTTCTCTGTTTTTGAGACCTTTTCTGTATTTGAGACCTTAATTATTATACTATTGAGACATTCTTGTGTGTTTGCAGACCTTTCTCTGTTGGTATTGTGCTAGTGAGACATTCCTGTGTGTTTGTTTCTGAGAGCTTTTGTGTTTTTGAGACCTTATTATACTTTTGAGACCTTGTTGTGTGTTTATTTCTGAGACCTTTGTGTGTTTTTGAGATCTTATTGTACTTTTGAGACCCTTGTGTGGTTTTGAGACCCTTTTCCTCCCTCACGGCCACCCATAGATATCTACTACAGTCTATGATTATGACCAATAGCTAATAGTCCTTTGGCTTTGAGAAAGTGATATCAGTGTGTGCATACATGTGGTATTAAATCGTGCGTACAGTGACTCAAAGAAATATGTGTTTACAGGTACAATCACTAAAGGTGGTACGTCTGTGCTCGCTGTTCGCATGATGTAAATTTTACTCCAACAAAGTTCTGACATCACTCTCTCTCTCAAGGAAGCCAAATAGACTATTAGAGTAATAAACATTTTCTATGTGTATTTGTATTTAATTAAGGCCCATTCAGTGATTCCAGCGTATGTGTAAAAAAATTATAATTATTCATAATTTGCCTAAATGTGGAAGGATAAGTAATTCAATTTTTGAAATGAAAAATTGGGCAAAAAAAAAACAAGAAAACAGCAGTATTGACAAAGTTGAAGCTGGAAGCCCCATTCAAAACAGTAGCTAATTTCTACTGAAGTAGAGAAATTACAGATTTTGTAAATGTCTTCTTTTGTCTTTTGTACATGGCTATGTTAGCACATGACACTGACAAAGGTGCCAAAACCTGAATTATGATGATTTTATGATCCTCCGATGAAAGAAATCACTGAATGAGCCTTTACAGGCACCTTTAGGAATTGGGTATTTTTTGAACAAGAATACATGATATGATAATATATTGTACAAAGTTCAAACATGAAACAATCTCACAAAGGGAGGATGCAGCAGTTAAAAAATTAACGAAGTTAGCGTACTTTGTCCGTATGGACTTTCACTCTCATGTGGCAAGCCAGGGGGATGGGTTGGGGTAGTGGGCAGTGTTGTAGTCAAGACCTCTATGTCCGAGACCAAGACCTGCCGTCCGAGACCGAGACCAAACCTTCCGAGATCAAGATCACCCCTTCTGAGACCGAGACCTCTAAGTTCCGAGACCAAGACCTTGGTTTAATCCCGGGGATACTCAAGTTTGGTTGGGGTAAGGATTTGCCGCTGAGAATTTGAAAGGGGACTCATCAATGTACCAAGTTTTCAAGAAATTTGGACCCAAATTTAACACAATTTGTCTTAATTTTTATAATTTTCTTTTTAAATTTTGGGAAAATTTCAAAAATGTTGGCTACAGTGGAGGCAAAATTTTCTACAAAAATTTATATAAAAGGACCCATTCTTATACCAAATTTGGCCTAGAAAAGGGGGTCATCGATATACCAAAAGGCTAAAAATGCTACCCATGTTTGCAGCACATCCCCCATAGGGTAAGGAATAAGTAATGAACAACAACAGAAAATCATATCTTTTCCTCATGTTCTTCTTGTCTCGAACTAGAAAACGTTTCAGACCGAGACTTTTGAGGTCCGAGACGGAGACTTTTAAGTTCCGAGACCGAGACACTGCAAAACCAGGTCTTGAGATGGTCTCGAGACCGAGACCTGGTATCGAGACCTACAACACTGGTAGGGAGTGTGTTTAGTGGAAAGGTGGGTAGATGTGCAGCAGATTTAGGGTGCATTTTCAGGCTTTTGGGTATTACTTTGGGCTGCAATTTTCAGAAAACTGGTTTAGAGATGTGCTTTTTATTCTTAATTTCCCCTAAAAACTAGAAAAAGGGCAAATTCTTCAGCACTATCTGTGAAGTATTTGCGCTTCTTAAAGCCATAATGTACGATTAATGTCAAATTTTAATTTTGTTATTCTTGAACCAAAACACTGTTATTAAAAATAATGCTAATAATACCTGTCAGAAAGATCTTCTGTCCATTTTATGCTGAAATAACAAGGTAAAGTGAAAGAAACCACACTGGCTATTTTGGCTGTTTAACATGGATTTATATAGGGGAATTAAAGTTGTAATATGACTTTAAGTTCAAATTGTTCACATTGACCTACAAACACTGCCCACAACAAATTTGGCTGATTCAATTAAGGGTTTTCCGTCGTCACCCGATTCGACTCGACTATTGCGCCTCTTTTCAACGCGTGCGTACTCCGTGTCTTGCTCGGCGTTGCGTTGCAGACATCGCAGAGAACGATGCGTGTTATGCATGTCAATGCTATTTTTGCGCACCGGCGATAACCAGGGCCACAAAATAAAGAAAACAATGTTTGCTGAGTGCAAGAAAGGTGGCCGCTTATAAATATAACATGTAGGCCTACAAACCAAATTTTGCCAGCGTGCTTCCACTGATAACGGACCTGGACCCCTCCCCAAAGTAGGCTTACAACAGTATGGTCCATAGATGGTATGAAGTTATAGGCCTACCCAACAAACACAGAATCAAGTGGTTTTTTTAAACATTAGGCCTAAACGAGTGTTGGTTAAATTGGTTAATTCGTTTTAATAATATTTTGGCCTAAATGTTGGGTAACAGCTACCGGTATATTATAGGCCTATTAAAGGTTATTGTAGAACGTTTCATAATGAAACGCACCACACGGCAACTTTTAAAAGTTTCATAATCCAACATTTAAATGGTTAAAGCATTTTGTGTTATTGGGTAAAGACCTAGGCGTACTACGTGCACTGAATTCATAATGCATGCGATATAGACAACACCATCAAAACTATTCAATTTCAAACAAATGTGTCATACATTTACAAAAATAATATCATAGCCTAATAAGCCAAACGTTTTTCTACAGCTATAGGCAACCCAGTGTTTAACTTTGCTTTAATTGAACTGCTATGTGATATGAATCCACATCGAGATAATTCCGTATTATATAGTTTTTGTGACCAAAAAAGTTTTCCTCTCGGTAAACGGCACTAAGCATGCTAAGTAGGCCTATGCCTATAATAATTGTAGGCCTATTATAGTCAAACACTTCCGGCCATGGTGTCAAACGCTTCGTTTTAACATGTTTAATAAATCCTCTTCTTGGTCGATCGAGTCAGGTGAACCTGGTGAAAGCTGAAAATTCCTCACTTTGCGTAATTTGATAACTCTTTGGTCCAATATCTTTGCAGATTGCAGAATGAGAGTCTTTCTTACACCCGTTTATGACCAAAATACACCAAATTAGTAAAAATATTAAGGCATGAAGTCTTAATAATCGACATCATTAGAATAATTGTTCCTATTATGGTAACTTCTTAGGTAACTTTTTTTACAGTGAAAACTTTCCTGCGTAAACAGACAATTCCTTTTTTGTGGCCATATGCGTAAATGAACGCTTATCCGGCATCAGATCGCGCGTGTATACCAGCGCGTTGGTACGCACCAAAATATCCATGTACACAATTAACTACGCATGGTGTCGCAGAAAAAATGCATTTTTGACCTATTTCGGTCAATTTACGCGAAACAAGGTCCGGTACCCCAATTTTTTTTTTGCACGATTTACAGAGATTTTTCTTTTTCATAACATATATAAAATTTAAAAATTTGATCGATACAATTTTTTCTACAACGCAAAAGGTTGTCTATTTTAAGAAAATGGCTGATTTTGCCATTGAAGTGTACAGAGATTTTTGGAAATGTACAACTCTTTTAAAACGGCTGTAGCTCAAAAGTGAGGTCCGGCACCCCCTGTTTTTTTTTACTGATTTATTATCTACACATATTAATGTACAAAATATGTCAATTTAAAAAAATTGATCGATAGGTTTAGTTACGACGGTAAACCCTTATATGGTTTCAAAAACATGGCTTTTTTACAAATTAGTTTTTATAAATTTATGGATGTGTTAGAGCATGGAGCAATTTGTAACTCCTCTTTAGAGATTTTCATCCACCATGTTTTTCTGTTGGCAAAGGTCCACAGCTATCATAATGTGTTTGTTTGCCATTAATCTGGTGATTGGTATAGTGTAGAGGTCGCTCAAAGGTCAACGCAGGGGTCAAATTTCAAAATTTTGTTAAAAACCGTACTAGTAGGGGCCTACCTGTCTGCAACATACCATTCTAGAGTTACAAACAGAAAGGTCAAACCCAGTATAATTATGGTCAGTTATTTTGGCCACAAACTATACAAAATGTAAAAGTGCTCTGATTTCAACAAAAATTATCCCAAATTGGTTTGTAGTTCTTACCATTTAGGATGTTTTGATACATAGCAAACATTACAAAATAGGTCATGTTCAATAGGCCCTATACAGGGTTGATCAAATCATAAATTTAGGCAGTAAAAACAAAGCATTCTAGACAAAGCGAACTATTCCATATTTGACTTTATTTTACATGACAACTATATTTGAGACCATGCATTTTTGTTGAAATCTGGACACTTGATCACCATGTTGACCTTTGACTGACCTACATGTATGCCTATACCCATCACCCGATTAATGGCAAACAAGCACAAGCAGATCAGGGGTAGCGTTAACCCCCGATAGGGGGTAATTGACCCCCTAAATTTAAAAAATATTAATTTTTCACCCTCTATATTGGGAATATGTGCAAGCTCGGGGGTGAACTCTGACCCTCTACTTTTGGACCTTACTCCTACCCCTGACTACACTGCAAAACATTTTTCACCCCCGAGATTTAATTTTCACCCCATGTATTTGGATTTTCTGCAAGCTCGGGAGTGAAAAACACAGGAAAACAACCCCCGACTTTCGGGCCTTAATGCTACCCCTGATTATGATAGCTGAGATGACTGAAAAACATGGTGAAGGAAAATCCAAAAGCGGGAAGGGGTGTTTGGTAGCCCACAGTCATTCACATGATTGTTGCCAAAAGATCGAAAGGACCTCAGTCATTATTTCAGTCAATTTCAAGAACAATTTGCTCAATTTTAGCCCCATAATGATGACAAAATGGCTTAAAGAGACATTTGTAATGCACATCCTCCCAACTTACTCCAAAGAGCAATCTGGGACTCCCATCATAATTTGTGTGCATAAGTTTTCTTGCAGATTGGATTGTTTGATGACATCGCCCAATTTGTATTTCCGGACAGCCCCAAATTACAACACATAGTCTATGGTGCACTGTATTACATGTAATTATGCATAACGTGTCAAATTCTCAGTCTGCATCAACTGAAATTTGCTTTTTGTGGATATCTGTTGAACTATACCCTAAAAACAGGATGCCAAAATCACAAAATACCCCTTTAAATGACTACTCCCATTTTTGGGCAATCAAGGATGTTTTAAGGGGTACTACATTTTAGCCAATTTGTGCCTATTTTTGCATTTTCTCAAAAATTATAGAGCATTGGTGACAAGTAAGATATGTATATTATAGGGGCAAGGACTACAACTACTGCACTGGCATTTTTATTTCAGCACAGACAACAGTTGTGGAGTTACAGTCAAAAATGAAGGAAAACCAATATTTGATCAATAAATCAATAACTACTTGCCTTGAGTTGCTGAATTTTCAGTGCAGTAGTTGTAGTCCTTGCCCCTATAATATACATATCTTACTTGTCACCAATGCGCTATAAATTTTGAGAAAATTGCAAAAATAGGCACAAAATTGGCCAGGGGTGTAGTACCCCCTTAATGAAATTAAATGCCCATTCAGTGATTTGCTCATCAGGACAATCTTAAAATCATCAAAATTCTGATCTTGGTACCATTGTCATTGTCATAGATGTGCTAACATAGCATGCTAGTAGTTCAGCCAAAAGCTGTGTATTTGAAACAAAATAAGACATTTACATGAATCTGTAATTTTTATACTGACAGTATATAAATTAGCTATCATGTATTTGAATGGAACTTAGTCAACACTGCTGTTTTTGTTTTGTTTTTGCCAAATTTTTCATTTCAAAAATACCAAATGACAATTTTATCGACTTATCCTTCACTTTTAAATAATTTATTAACAATTTTAGGGTTTTTACACTTTTGCTGGGATTAGTGTTAAAGTCAAAACATTTCAAGACAACAGAGGATAACACAAACCAATTACTTGACTTTAAAAAAAGAAGCACCCTATTTTAAAGGGGTTATATTTTATGTTTTGGTCAAAATGTTTTAAATAACATGTCACGTTTTATAAAGGACATGAAAACGTTTTAAAATGTGTGTATGAAAAATACTACAATATCATAAATGTCAAAATGTTTGCAACATTTAAGTAACATTATGTTAGAATGTTTTGCAGTAAGTTTTCGAAACGTTTGTGAATGTTAATATGAAAACGCTTTATAGCCTTTATATAACCCGGCAACAACATTTGAACATTGTCGCAACCTTTTCTAACCATATAACCTTAAGCGAATATGTAGAAACATTGTGTTTACTTGGATTGTATATTTTAAAAAAGCGCAGAGATTTATAGGGCGCTACGCACAGGCACAAGGCCTACACGTTGATGCCCAAACTTTGGCACACTTTACATTAAGAAATAAAGTTACATGTTTATACAGTGGTGATGTGCAGTAGCGTGTCCAGGGGGGGGGAGCTTTGGGTGCTGAAGCCCCCCGCACTTTGTTAAAAATCATGTAAAATCAGCCGTTTTTTGGCGATTTTAGCCATAAAGCCCCCACATAAATCTGAAAAAGGGCTGAGCGCCCCGCAGGAAAAAATCCTGGACACGCCAGTGATGTGTATTTCAATATTTAGCACAAATATAAAAAGAGTGATTGTTTTGATTTGATGTGATTTGTGAAAAGCCTTTGTATGTTGCATTATCCTATTTTGTTTTATAAAGGTAATAAAGGCTAAATCAATCCTTTGCTCATAACCTTTGACATTGAAATCACAGGTACAAAATGAAAACAGTTCTAAAAAGAGATCTATATTTCCATGTTTTTTGTGTACAAAACACAAAATGTTGCCATGTGAAGGGTTTTCACAGATCACATCACATAATATTATCATGATACTCTGTAGTTCTATATCATTCCCTTTTTAACTGGTTATAAATTACATGTTTATAAAATGTAGTGTCAGGTATTGGTACATAAACAGAATATGATGGTAAATTAGTCTGAACATTTTAAACGTAAAACTAAATTAATTTTTTTTTTAAAGGGCCGACCCTGATTTTGGCCAATTTTGGGTCGGTTGGTGGATGGAGGACAAGTAAATGAAACAATTTTTTTGTTGCTTAAGGTGGTACTATACCCCTTGATAAATTTGTGACTATTTTTTGCATTTTCTCAAAAATAATAACACACAAAAGTTATATATATTTTAGGGGCAAGGAATCCAGTTACTACACTGGAATTTCAGTGACTCGAGACAAGCGGTACGTTATTTATGATAAGAAAAGAGGTACCGCTAGAATAACACATATAATGAACCACTTGTATTGAATCACTGAAATTTCAGTGAAGTAATTGGATTCCTTTCTCCTATAATATACATAATTTTGTTACCAGTGTAAAGTTATTTTTGAGAAAAATGCAAAATTATTCACAAAATTTATTAGGGGGTGTAGTACCACCTTAAGGTAATGTGTTTGCCCATACTTTATAGTGTTCGTAATCATACCTCATTTAAAGTTTCATTTAAATAAAACATACTTATTTTGCATAAGTTGTTAGTACAAACTTTATGTAGAACCTGTACTTATTATAAGTTTGGTTCAAACATTTTGAAATTAGAGGTGGGTAACCTGATTGAAAATCTCATCCCCACTTTACCTCATCAAAATGCTGATTTTGGTATCAGAAGAAAGCTCATATTTTTTTCATAAACATATTGAAATTTGGCGTTCTAAATCGGTGTATTTCCGAAGAAATCATCAAAAAACTGCTGAATTAGTCAAAACTATGGTATACCATTGTTTTGACTAATTAGGCAGTTTTTTGAAGATATCTTGGGAAATACACTGACTTGGAACTTCTAATTTCAATATGTTTATGAGAAAAATAGGACCTTTCACTTGAAATCAATATATTACATGATCATGATGATTATCATTAATTAAAACACTGTAGACTACCAATATCACACTGTACAGGGTGTCTCAATAAAAATAGGCCCTGTGGATTTGGGGACATAGCATCAATTACCAGCAGTAAAATTAAAAGTTTCTTACAGATTCAAAAACCATGAAATGTCTGCTATAAAATGGTGCAACAATTATCAAAATCCGTTCACGCGTCACTGAGATAATTGAAAACTGCAAATAGACCCATTTTTGGACCTTTCCAATGGGCAATATACATGTTAACAATAATATGCTGCTTTGTAGTTTAGTATGGAGGAAATACACGTAAAACTCCCGGTGTTGTTGGGTAGGTGATAGCTTGTCTGATCAGAAACTATGCCTCCACGGTTATTGATATTATTTTTCAAATTTTGTTTATTTCACAATCAATACTTTCACCTGAACCATTTAATTTTTGTAAACATTTTTAGAACAATTTATTTCAGCCACTGCAATATTAAGGCCAGCCCTACTGTTGCTTGAGAAATGAGTGAACAATATTTTTAGAAGATTCACTTTTACATATTGTTAAGGGGGTACTACACCCCTCGATAAATTTGTGTCTATTTTTGCATTCTTCTCAAAACTAATAACACAGTGGTAACAAAAGTTATGTATATTATAGGGGCAAGGAATCCAATTACTACACTGGAATTTCAGTGACCCAAGACAAGCGGTTTGTTATTTATGATCAGAAATAAGGTACCGCTAGGATGTACCTCGTTTCCTATCATATATACTGAACCGCTTGTCTTGAGTCACTGAAATTTCAGTGTAGTAATTGGATTCCTTGCCCCAATAATATACATAACTTTTGTTACCAGTGTGTAATTACTTTTTGAGAAAAATGCAAAAATAGTCACAAATTTACCACATGGGTGTTGTACCCCCTTAACCCAAAGAGAAATGTGTGAACAACATTCTTTGAGAGATTGAGATTGATTGATTGATTGATTGATTGATTTATGTTGAATCCAGCAACATTGGAGTATTCATCATTTTATTTTTTCATTTTAAACTACAATGCATATTGTTAATGTGTATTGCCCCATTGGAACGGTCCAAAAATGAGTCTATTTGTACAATCTCAATTATCTCAGTGATGCGAGAACGGATTGTGACGCTTTTTGCATAATTTTAAAGCAGGCACTTTGTGGTTTTTGAATCTTTAAGAACATTTTAATTTTACTGCTGATACTTAAAGTTATGGACCCCATTCCACAGGGCCTATTTTTATTTAGACACCCTGTCGGTAATTCCATTAGGAATTAGTCACATTTACAAAAAACATTTACATTTTCTTTTGCATGAGTGCTTGAAAGGGATGACATTTTATGTTATACGTAAGTTTTAAAGAATTTGATTTTCCAAATATATCAGGTCACCTTCCTTTAAGCCTAAGAAGTATTATACTCAACATATTTGTATGCCCCCTTGTGGGTTTGTAAGAACAAAATAAAGAAGCGAATATAATGCAAACTTGTATCTGCTTTCATTCTACTATTTGTAGTGTCACTTCTAAACAGGTCTTTCATTTTAAGCACCCGGGTCCCGTTGCCAGTATCTGTGTGAAAGTTTCCTTAATCACCCCATCTGTGTTTTACAATAAATTTCTCTTTATAAAAATCCACAACAGTCCACATTTTTCAATGAAATGGTCCAAAACTGGGAAAAAAAAGTTTGATAATTTTAGTGGGGTTTAAGTCCCAATTTTTACAAGCGCACTTTTAATTCAAAGATCCCCTCTTTGGAAGTACCACATCCACACCCAAACTAAATCCTGCGTATGGGCCTGAAGCTATACATAATTACATACTTATATGTGAATGACCCAATTGACTTTCTTCCTCCTGACACCCACTATCAAAGTTGAGATTCTTGTATCAGAAAAATTTCGGCTATGTCACTGAGTCTTGTCAATAATAGAAAAAAAATTACATACAATAGTAACATTACAAATCACAGACAAAATAAGAAATCATTGATATTATGTTTAGGGCTGTGCAATAATGATGGGTATTTTCAAAAGATGTGCCAAAATTGCTGCCCCTTTGGCCTGCCAAACATACTTTCTCCCTCTCGACCTGCCAAAACATCTTTGCCCCCCCTTTATAATTGCACAAATCTTTAATGGTCAAAAAGGAATAATGAGAGGATGACATTTTGCATCTAAATCGAGGTTTTTGTACTGCCCCCCCATTAAAAAGGTGATCCGTTAATGAATGTGTGCCCAAAAATGCCCCCCCATAAAAAATTAACCTCCCCAGGGTTCATAATAATTAGCATTCCGTTATCTCACCCGTGCATGTTCAAAATCAATTTTGCGAATGCAAAAAATTCGTAGCTGGAGTGTTTGACAAGACCATCACTTAAGGGGTACTACACCCTGGCCAATTTTGTGCCTATTTTTGCATTTTTCTCAAAAATTATAGCGCATTGGTGACAAGTAATCTTATAGGGCAAGGACTACAACTACTGCACTGAAAATTCAGCAACTCGTGGCAAGTAGTTATTGATTTATTGATCAAATATTGGTTTTCCCTCATTTTTGACTGTAACTCCACAACTGGTGTATGTGTTGAAATAAAATTTCCAGTGCAGTAGTTGTAGTCCTTGCCCCTATAATATACATATCCTACTTGTCACCAATGCGCTATAATATTGAGAAAAATGCAAATATAGGCACACAATTGAGCAGGGGTGTAGTACCCCCTTAAAAAACCTTTTTCTTTAATTATTAAACATGTAAAAGGGGACATTATAATTTATGGGAAGCAACATGTGATTTATAAGAGCAGGCACTCAAACATTTACATGGTCATAAGGGGTTGTAGGTTACAAATTGCATTTTTGTGTATCATCACTGAACCAGATGGATTGAGAGCAATTGTGTGTGTGTGGGGGGGGGAGGGTCCCCCAGTCATAAGTCATTGTCCCTAATGCCCCCTCGAAATAAAAGTGAACACTGTTATTTATGGGAAGCGAGGTGTCCAAATAAGAAAAGGTGCTAAAACTTTAACATGGTTATAGCGTGCTTTAGGCTCAAAATGCAGTTTTTTCTATCATCACCGAACAGGGGTGTGTGTGTGTGGGGGGGGCTGATACGAATTCGTCTCAGGTGGGGGGGGGGGGGTACCCCGTGGGGGGTCCCCTTCAGAAGTAATTTCCCCTAATGTCCCTTCTAAATAAATTAAACATGTAAAAGCGGACAATATAATTTATGGGAAGCAAGATGTGATTATCATGATTATAAGAGCAAGCGCTATAAGATTTACATGGTCATAATGGGTTTTAGGCTACAAATTGCATTTTTGTGTATCATCACTGAACCAGATGGATTGAAAGCAATTGTGGGTGTGGGGGTGTGTGGGCGTGTGTGTGGTGGGGGCTTCCCGCAGTCATTAGTCATTGTCCCTAATGCCCCTCAAAATAAAAGTGAACAGTATAATTTATGGGAAGCGAGATGTTCAAATAGGAGAAGACGCTAAAACTTTAACATGGTTATAGCGTGCTTTAGGCTCAAAATGCAGTTTTTTTTGTATCATCACCGAACAACTGAGGTGTGTTGGGGAGGGTTGTGGGGGGAGGGGGTCCCCATTTAGAAGTCATTTCCCTTAATGCCCCTTCTAAATAAATTAAGCATGTAAAAGCAGACATTATAATTTATGGGAAGCAACATATGTCCAAATAAGAGCAAGCGCTAAAAGATTTACATGGTCATAAGGGGTTTTAGGCTATATAGCCTACAAATTGCATTTTTTTGTATCATCACTGATCGAGATGGATTGAGAGCAATTATGGGGGTGTGTGTGTCTGTGTGTGGCGTGGAGTCCCCAATCAAAAGCCAAAAAAATGTTTTCCCCCAACAAAAATTAACCATCCCCAGGGCTTATAATAATTGCACAGCATTCCAATTATCCCACCCGTGCATGTTCAAAAATCAATTTTGCGAATGCAAAAAATTTCCTAACTGGAGTGTTTAACAAGACCATCCCTTAAAAAAACTTTTTTTCTGCAATCTCTTCTATAGAGAACCGTCACGTCTATCAGTGACTTGCTTACATGCAATAGAACTGCGTATTTGGCGATGAAAATATAGGAGGCCTAACGAGGGCGCTCTTATCTTTTATAGCCCGGTCGCCCTACGTACTAAAGCTGTGTTCAAACAGGGATGAACTAAAAAGTTTCATAAAAGCAAACATACATCATCACTGAACCAGATGGATTGAGAGCAATTGTGTGGGTGGGGGGTGTGTGTGTGGGGGTGGGGTGGTCCCAGTCAGAAGTCATTGCCCCTAATGCCCCTTCGAAATAAAAGTGAATACTATAATTTATGGGAAGTGAGATGTCCAAATAAGAAAAGGCGCTAAAACTTTAACATGGTTATAGCGTGCTTTAGGCTCAAAATGCAGTTTTTTGTATCATCATCGATCTAGATTGAGAGCAATTTGTGTGGGGTGGGGGTGTGTGTGTGTGTGTGTGTGCAGGGGGGGGTCCCTAGTTAGAAGTCACTTCCCTAATGTCCCTTCTAAATGAATTAAACATGTAAAATGGTACATTATAATATATAATTTATGGGAAGCAACATGTCCAAATAAGAGCAAGCGCTAAAACATTTACATGGTCATAAGGGGCTTTAGGCTACAAATTGCATTTTTTGGTGTCATCACTGATCTAGATGAATTGAGAGCAATTGTGTGTGTGTGGGGGCATTCCCCTCTGAGTCATTGTCCCTAATGCCCCTCGAAAAAAAAAAAAGTAAACACTATAATCTATGGGAAGCGAGATGTCCAAATAAGAGAAGGCGCTAAAACTTTAACATGGTTATCATGGTTATGGCGTACTTGACTTTAGGCTCAAAAATCAAAATGCAGTGTTTTGTATCACCATGGATTGAGAGCAATTGTGTGTGGGTGGGGTGGGTATGTGTGTGTGAGGTGCGGGGGGGGGCCCAGTCAGCATTCTCTTCCCCTAATGCCCCTTACAAATAAATTAAACATGTAAAAGTGGACATTAGGCCTATGGGAAGCAACATGTGATTATAAGAGTAGGCACTAAAACATTTACATGGTCATAACGGGTTTTAGGCTACAACTTCCATTTTTTGTTTCATCACTGAACCAGATGGATTGACTCGAGCAATTGTGTGTGGGGAGGGGTCCCCCAGTCAGAAGTCATTGTCCCTAATGCCCCATCGAAATAAAAGTGAACACTATAATTTATGGGAAGCGAGATGTTCAAATAGGAGAAGACGCTAAAACTTTAACATGGTTATAGCGTGCTTCAGGCTCAAAATGCAGTTTTTAGTATCATTTTTTTGTATCATCACTGAACCAGATGGATTGACTCGAGCAATTTTGTGTGGGGGAGGGGGTCCCCCAGTCAAAATTGAATAGTATAATTTATGGGAAGCGAGATGTCCAAATAGGAGAAGGCGCTATAAGTTTAACATGGTTTATCGGGTGGCGGGGGGGTACCGACCATGATTTTTTAGGCTACAAATTGCATTTTGTTGGTATCATCACTGATCTAGATGAATTGAGAGCAATTGTGTGTGTGGGGGGAGGGATCCCCTTTGAGTCATTGTCCCTAAGCCCCTCGAAAAAAAAAGTAAACACTATAATCTATGGGAAGCGAGATGTCCAAATAAGAGAAGGCTCTAAAACTTTAACATGGTTATCATGGTTATAGCGTACTTTAGGCTCAAAATGCAGTGTTTTGTATCACCATAGATGGATTGAGCACTTGTGTGTGGGGGTGTGTGTGTGTGGGGTGAGGTGGGGGGGTCCCAGTCAGAAGTCTTTTCCCCTAATGCCCTTTACAAATAAATTAAACATGTAAAAGTGAACATTAGGCCTATAATTTATGGGAAGCAACATGTGATTATATAAGAGCAGGCACTAAAACATTTACATGGTCATAACGGGTTTTAGGCTACAGCTTCCATTTTTTTGTTTCATCACTGAACCAGATGGATTGACTCGAGCAATTGTGTGTGGGGGAGGGGGTCCCCCAGTCAGAAGTCATTGTCCCTAATGCCCCATCGAAATAAAAGTGAACATTATAATTTATGGGAAGCGAGATGTTCAAATAGGAGAAGACGCTAAAACTTTAACATGGATATAGCGTGCTTTAGGCTCATTATCGAACAAGATGGATTGAGAGCAATGTGTGTGGGGTGTGTGTGGGTGGGTGATCTTTATCGAACAAGATGGATTGAGAGCAATTGTATGGGGGTGGTGGGGTCCCCAGTCAGAAAGCTTTCCCCTAAAGCGGATATCATATACAATTTATGGGAAGCAAGGTGTGATTATAAGAGTAAGCACTAACACATTTATATGATCGTAACGGGTTTTAGGCTACAACTAGCTTCCATTTTTTTTATCATCACTGAACCAGATGGATTGACTCGAGCAATTTTGTGTGGGGAGGGATCCCCCAGTCAAAAGTGAATAGGCCTAGTATAATTTATGGGAAGCGAGGCGCTAAAACTTTAACATGGATGTAGGGAGGGGTACCGACCACGATTTCTTTTGGGGTGGGGAAAATGGTCTAATGGGGGTCAGCAAATTCGCCATGGGATTTTTAAAATTCCAGATCGATTGGGGGGGAGACACGTGCCCCCGTGTCCCTATGACACTATTTATGGGAAGCAACGTGCCTAAATTATCACTGCTGAGCTGAAGCAGCTGGGTCGAGAGCAAGGAAGGTGGGGTCATAAGTCATCCCCAGCGGCCCCTTCCAAATAAAAACATGTATCAAACAGTACAACATACAACTTACCATCAATGAAGAAACTGGAGGCAATCAATTGTGGGGTGGGGTGGTGTGGACAGTGACGGTCCCAAGCCAGGAGAAAGAAAGAACTTATCCATTCACCCCTTCACGTAATGTAGGCTTACTTTGAACTGCTTACTCAATCCCTATGCTGCTCAATGACCCCCTTTTACTCACTCAGCTATTAAATCACCTACTTAACCAATCAACCTACCTAGCGATCAACAGATCAAGCAATCGATGAATGAATTAATCCAATCAACTAATCCGAATCAACTTGATATAGGCCTACTCTCCCCCCCTTTCTGAATCTATCCATCTCTCTCATTCACTCACATAATCAATCAATCAAACAATCAATCAATCAATCGATTAATCGATCTAAATCAAACTAAACTAAATGAACGAATAACGAAATAGATAAATAAATAAATATATAAATAAGTAAAAATTTATAAATAAATAGATAAATTAATCAATAAATGAGTGGATGAGTCAACAAAATATTTAAAACAAAATCAAATGAATAAATCCAATCAGCTTATCAATCAACTTGATACTTCACCCTACTCACAAGCTCTCTTTCTGACTCACACAATCAACCAATCAATCAATATATTAATCAATTATTAAATAAATAAATAAATAAATAAATATATAAGTGACTAAATAAAATAAATAGATAATAAAATAAATGAATAAATGTTAATTAATTAATTAATTAATTAATTAATTAATTAATTAATTAATAATTAATTAATTATTAATTAATTAATTTATTAATTTATTTATTTATTTATTTATTTATTTATCAGTCTATAATAATAAATCGATAAATATGCCTAAATTAATTAATAAATGAATTTATGTTACATATTAATTAATTAATTATTAATTAATTAATTAATTTATTAATTATTAATTAATTAATTATTAATAATTAATTAATTAATTTATTTATTTATTTATTTATCAGTCTATAATAATAAATCGATAAATAGGCCTAAATAAATAGATAATAAAATAAATGAATAAATGTTAATTAATTAATTAATTTATTAATTAATTAATTAATTAATTAATTAATTAATTAATTAATTAATTTTACTTAATTAATTAATTAATTAATCAATTAATTTATTTATTTATTTATTTATTTATTTATTTACTTATTTATTTATTTATTTATTTATTTACTTATTTATTTATTTATTTATTTATCAGTCTATAATAATAAATCGATAAATAGGCCTAATAATTGCCATTCTATGTTATTCTAGATAATAACCTATTGAGCAATAATTCGTCCTGCATTCGTATGGACCCTGTATGAGACTGCATGCGCACCCCGACACCGCTATTGCCCGTAGTAGCCCCACTCATTAAAGGGAATATTCGATCCGGTTATCCGGTCTTTTGTCCATTCGCGTATCAAAACAAAGACACGGTATTTACATACAGGTACACCTATACACACATACCCGTCGTTTAATATAGGCCTACGGTTAAAATAAAAGCTATTAGGCCTAATATAGGGTCTACGAAATTTTTATTAGGCCTATAGTGTCAGCTTCTAGATAATTATGAGAACCAAATTTGTTGTGATCAAGGTACCCGGGATGCAAGGTCGCCAGAGCCAAGCCAAATCACTGTCAAGCCAACCGTGCAATAAATACGCGTTTAAAATTTAAAATTGTCTAAAAGACCAGTCGTTCTGAGCTGCTCTGCTTTAAAACTAATTCATCGGATCCTAAAGAACAGTGCACTCGATCAATTAGGCAACGGACAGTGCAACGGCATAATAGGCATAGCAACAATGGGTCCAGCACACGGAATTACCCGTGTGCTTCTATACCAGACTACGCAAAGTACTAGCTTGGCATCAGTATTACTGTGTGCTTCTGGATACAAATCACTCAGTATATACAGATGCTTCTGTATGATACTGGTGAAAAGATTGGCCACACCTGGGAGACTGCCACTTCAGAATAACAATGACTTACAAAAACTATTACGGATACGGAAACAGAAACTGAAAAGATAAAACGACGGCATGACTGCGCTTGAATTTTTGCGCTTTTGTAAGGATGTTCAAGAGGCTCAAAACATATCTAAGATTTTGGACGTCCATCATATAACGCAATCTTGGATGTCCATATAATTTTAGATGTGTTTTGATACCCAATTAATAAGATGTAAAATCATCAAATCTGGTTAAATACGTGACCCCGCTTCGATACAGGAGAGTGATTTTGGATAGACAGACGGGCGTACGATAGCTTACGATCACGGCGTTTGGAAATCGCAACCTCTCTAATTCGCCGTCGAAGTGATGATGTAACAGGATTAATTACCATAGCAATAGATAAATACAATTTTTGAATAGATCGCCATGGACTACAACGTTCACGTGGTACCTATGCATTGAACTAAAGATGTCAAAGAAATGCTGATCACTAGCACCTGTAAGATTAGTATCTCTGAAAAGAGCGGTATGATATTCAATCTATGATTGCAGACATACACAGGTGATGAGTGTAGCCTGCTTGTAGTGCAGGGCGATCTATCTAAAATTGTATTCATCTATTGCTATGGTTATTCCGATTATCACTTAATACCAAACATTAAGTTAAATCAATTTTTGAATATATCACCCTGCGTTACGAGCAGGTTGAACTCATCACCTGTGTATGTCTGCAATTATAGATTGAATACAATACCGCTCTTTTCAAAGATACTAATTGCAGGTGCGAGTGATCAGCACGGTGTGAATAATCAAATCAAATCAAATCTAATTTACTTCAATGTCATATTATAAACATAAACATATACAGGGTGTCCCAGAAAAAAATACCGGCCAAACTAATTTGGCCGTAAGTTGAAAATTAAGCAACAAAATCAAAAAATTTAAACAACAGCGTGTAGCCCATCTTATTTTGCATCTTACATGTCAGTTTTATTTGAATCGGTTGACCAATTACGAAGAAATGAGCGATTACATAATGCATGCGCCAAATCAATTCATTCCAAGTTCGATCAACAGGCCCTTTTTCAGATTCGCTCACCTCTTCCTAGGTCTGTGTATCTCATTAAATCTAGTCCTCGTATCTATTTTATAATCGATAATGTTTTGTTATTCATGCTTTCACCTTTGAAGGTGGACGACCTGAATTCAGTCAATGAATAAGGGTCAAGCTGATGAATGAAGACATTACATCTCAAAAACTAACAACAAGCCCAACAACTCATCTCGTCTTCAACAATGGTTTTTGATATTCCGACAGGTTGGTTGGAGTGGACATTATTTTATAAATGATGATTTAACAATGGGTTTTTAATTAACATGATAATAACTGGACAACCAGCATATAGAACTAGCTGTCAAACTCAGATTGTACTTCACTTAGCAGTGCAGTCTATGCCCATTGCTTGAATGTTTCTTGTCAAACATGGTTGACGAATAGTTTACTGCCCGTCAAAGGGCCTTCGTTGTCTTAAGATATGCAGAAACACACAGTGCTGTGCAGGCCCAGCAAGGTTTCAGATGGCGATATCACAGAAGGCCTCCTTGTGAAAAAACAACAATCAGGAACAATTTCAAAAAGTATCAGGAGAAAGATACGAGCGTCAACCTGAATAAGGGCAGGTCAGGGAGACCAAGAACTGTACATACTTTGCACAACATAGCCGCTATCAGACAAGCCCTCCAACGCAATCTCAGAATGAGTGCAAGGCGGAACAACATAATGTCCAAATCCTCATTTAACAGGGTTACTCGTCTGGACATTTCCTTCCATCCCTACAAGATTTAAGAAGTTTGTATTATAATTTCTTGGAAATATTCCAAAAATAAGAAAGAAACCCGATACTTTTAACCAGCTCAAATTCATTCTTTATGTTGTCTAATATGTTAACATTTTCTTAACAAAGAAAGATATTTACAAGTACTGAGTATCATGCAAGGTTTCATTTTAATATTGTAAAGTTTGTTTGTAAGAAACAGATTGTTTAAGAAGAACAAGAAGGATTTCACCAAACAAAATATAAAGCATGTTAACCACTAGTGCATTGTGTGGAGTGAACTTTCTTGCAAACTTGGAATGAAGTGTATTTGTGCATGTGTTATGTAATCGCTCATTTCTTTGCAACTGGTCAACCGATTCAAGGAAAATTGATATATAAGATGCAAAATAAAATGGGCTACACGCTGCTTTTTAAATTTTACGATTTAGTTGCTTAATTATCAAGTTATGGTCAAATTAGTTTGCCCGGTAATTTTTTCTGGGAGTGGTTACATTACAGTGTATTAATGTAGAATGAGAAAAGTTGTTTTGTTATTATGACATGGAGGAGCCGTTCTAAAGAATTTCGATCCAGGTCTTTGTCACTGTTCTTTGACATCTATGGTTCAATTCAGAGGTACAGCGTGAAAGTACTAGTGCAGTGCGATATAATCAAAAATTGTATATATTCATCTATAATTGCTATGGTAGTAGTTCTACGGCGAATAGAAAAGAGATCACCCCATGCTCTATATTCAAGACTGTTATCTAGGCTTGTTTTCTCAAAATAACATTATTTTTTAATCCATTTGAATGTAATTTTCCCCTCAGAAATGGTCTCCTGTAGTGTAAAATGTGTAAAAACCCTCTGGCTTCGGGGGGCTTTGCCCCCTCGACCCCCACCTCAAGCTTAATGCCAATGATATTATTGCTTTATGCAATCATTTTTTGGGGACGATAGGTTCACGATGTAGAAATCCTTATATAAATCAGGCGCACATTTTGAAAAGATATTTGTGTGCTATCCTTTAGTGAATATTTTCGTAGATTTTCCTTGCGTAATTTCATTTATTATGTTACATTGTACTTTCATTATTGAAACAATAAAATCCGCATTAAAAGTATATTTTTTTATGTCAATGCTATGTGTTTAAATTTCTTTGACGCAACTTTGCAATCACGTTGGCCGAGCGGACAAGACAACCATAGTGTGCAATTAAATCAACTGCTTTCTACATCGCTGCATGCTTGCTGCAAATAAAATATATTGTTTGTCTATTGCATTCTTTTGAAGGTTTGAATGCTTGCCTTTAGGTGAGAATGAGAAGAATTTTCATTGGTAAACATGTCATTTATTGTCCGTTTCTTAGCTATTGGCAAAGTGCAAGATCTAAATAGCAAAATTCTATGCCGTAAAATAAGCTTTCAAGAGAGAATAAATTCTTCTTTGTCCAATATAAAATTATAATTTAGAAGTATCATTTTACTTTATTACAAAACCTAGTTAACTAAAGCGCTTAGAATTAAAAATACAAACTGAGGGCGCAATACCATTTGCATGCTTGCAGATGTGCTGAAGGAATATCATATTTTATGTATAACTACCTGACAACTAATGGTTTAAATGTTTTTAAAATAATGCTAGAAAATGAGAACAATCAAATAGCTACATATTGATACCAAAATGAATTCATTTTCATCCGCAAAACTTGAGTTTTGGTGATTTGAATGTCCCCTATCCCTTAATATTGTCATATTTTACGCTTTTAGACATGGAATGTTAACATTTTCGTATATTTTATGTATATCTACCTGATAACTAATGGTTTAATTGCTTTTTAAATAATACTAGAAAGTTAGAACTATCAATTAGCTACATATTGTTACCAAAATGAATTCATTTTCACCAGTAAGACCTGTGTTTTGGTGATTTGTATATCCCATTACCCCTTAATATTGTCATATTTTACGCTTCTACACTTGAAAAATGGATATTTTTTTTACATTTTTAAGTCTATACAGCTAACAACTAATGGTCATTTTGCTTTAAAAGATTACAAGAACCAAATAGCTATGTATTGATGCCAAAATGAATAAATTATAATGAATAAACATCGAGTTATGTTGGATTGTACGTCCCCTACCCCTTAATATTCTCATATTTTACACTGTTACACATTGGAAAATTAAAAAAAAATTCACACTTTATGTAGATCTGATGGTTTTTCTGTTAAAAATAATACTGGAAAGTTAAAACAATCAATTAGCTACATGTTGATACCAAAATGAATTCATTATTATGAGTAAAGGTTGAGTTATGATGGTTTTTATTTCCCCTAACCCTTAATAATACCATATTTGTCATGGTTATACATGAAAAATTAACCTTTTCTCACATTTTATGTCTATCTACCTGACAAATAATGTTTGTTTTGCTTTAAAATAATACTAAAACATTTGAACAATCAATTAGCTACATATTAATTCCAAAATGAATTCATTATCATGAGTTGAAGTTGAGTTATGATGGTTTATATTTCCCCTACCCCTTAATATTGTCACACACGCTGCTATATGTGGAAAAGTAACTATATTTTTACATTTTCAGTCTATTTTCCTGACAAGCAGTGGTTGATCTCACCCCGCACATATAAATATTCAAAATATTACATGAATGGTAACTTACCAAACAAATTTGGTTAATGGAACTTATATAGTTCAGCTGAGTGACATATTAAGACACGTAAAACATCCCAACCCCGAACCCTATACACACCCCACCTACCCCAAACCTACACAACACAAACCAACATGCACGCAAACATGCACTTATTATTTATAAATATTTGAACCAGAACATCAATGTTTGCCTAGATATGCTTGATATTAAAAACAAAATTAAAAAATGGAGCTTAATTAATTTTGAAAATAGAAATCGGCACAATAGTAAAATTTTAAGCCAGTGCCACAAAAACACCCACCCTACGCATTGTTGTGAAAAATCTGATTTTCCACTAGTGTATGGACTGGCCACTTCCAATCATGATCTAATGCAACCTAGGTTTGCTTTCAAATAATACTAGAAAGTTAGAACAATCAATTTGCTACATATTCATACCAAAATAAATTCATTATTATAAGTAAAAGTTGATTTATTGGAATTTATATCTCCCCTACCCCTTAATTCTGCCCTATTTTTTGTGATTTTATATGATTATACGTCCATATATAAAATGACCTGTAAAAAAGTGTTACCACAATTTGAGACCACTACCTACATAGCAGTGATCTAGAGGGTCCATACTAACTACCTATGGTGTCAAACCTTGTATGTAGTGGGGGTGTACGAACTCCTTATTTAGGGCCCTGTGTGACCTTGCTCCTGGACTAGTCGGGCGTGCCACCGCATTCCGCTGTGCGCTCCCACAAAATAGGACACCTCGGACCCCGATCGGATGGTACGAAAATTTTTGCCAATAAACCGTTTTGAAAGGACCGCTCCTTGTCAATATATCTGAGAATACTGCACACGTATTTAATTATGGGTTTAAGTTATCAAAACCGCATCATACCGATCAACCAGGCTTCAAAAAGAGAATGACCGAGAATAGGTATAGAAAAACTATACGGTGACCGAGAATAGGTGTTTAGTGACCGAGAATAGGCGTTGTCGTCGACTTTGACCTTTTGACCTTGTACTTCCAATACAAGTTCAATGGAAGGTGTCATGCAGGGTATGTTAAACGGGGTGTTGTGGGGAATGCACGTTCCCATGTAGCTAACTTTTATAATCATTTACGCAAGAAATAGAGCGGGTTGTTTCTTAAGTGACCGAGAATAGGCGTATTTACCCTATACCAGCTTATACCGGATATAGACTAGCTTTTGGAAAAAACAAATGGGTAAAAATCCAGAATACATTAGGGCCTACACAGTACGCATATCTCGTTTAAGTTTAACCCTAGAACTACGAAGGGGGCCGGGGGTGTTGTACCCCCTACGATTTTGAATCCATCACAAAAAAAACACCCAAAAAACCACTCGTTTACGCCCAAACCGCCTAAGGTAATCGTAGATCCATTCAATCAATTTTGCCTATAATGTACTTTTGTACATAGCCAGAATTGTCCAAATTTGCATAAGCGCCATCATATTATGACGTCATAGCGGCATTATGTGGGGCATATTTGTACGTATTTTGGTATCACTGGATAGAGGTGATCCATAGCTATACATTGGTACCAAATATAACAACCATCCTCTCTGTAGTCGGTGTTATAAAATATGGCTTCCCAGCAAACACAAAACGTTTTTGACATCATTCGCAAAAGGTTATGAAAGGTTGTCAGAAAACGTTTAAATGCCGGGTTATATAAAGGGTACATTAATGGTATAAAACGTTTTCACAACATTAAATAACATTTGTTGGTAATTTACTGCACAGCAAACACAAATGTTTTACAGAAAACATTTAAATGTAGGGTTATATAAAGGGTATAAAATCGTTTTAATAACATTCCAAAAACATTTTTGAAAACTTGGTACAAATCATTCTAAACAGAATCTTATTTTGGGGTTGAAAAATATTTTGCAAAAAATGTTTGCCCAAAATATTTACAATAACGTTTTTTAAATGTTTTCACGACCTTTATATAACCCGACATGTTAATGTAAATGTTATTAAAACGTGTTGTAAAAAACATTTTAAGAACATTTCTGTGTTTGCTGTTATTTAAGTGTTGACAAAATATTTGGCCAAAAATGTTTGCAAAACATTTTAAAAATATTGTTGTAGTGTGTTTTCATACAAAACGTTTAAAACGATTTCATGACCTTTATATAACCCGACATTTTAATGTTATTAAAACGTTTGTACCTAAACCAAAACCCAAAATATAACTTATTTAAAACGTTTTAAAAACGTTTTTGTGTTTGCTGGGTTAGTAGTTCTAGGGTTAAAATATTTTACCTTTATAAGAAGATTGGGAAATACCTTGTTATACTTTTCCGGATGCTTTGAAAAAATACGCAGTATTTGTGGCAAAATCTGAGATTGGAATGACAATAACAACTAGAGCTGATGTGGCTTACGAGCCAGAAATGTGGCTTCAGATGTACCTCTGCATGCCATTTGACATTAATTATTATAAGCAATTTATTACTTTCAATATGTGTTTTTCCTGACCAATTCAACATTTGACCCATAACTGACCTTCGACCTCAGATGACCTCAGTCCCATTATTCATGTTACCCTCATATCGAGGATTATTTTTGCCAGGTTCAAGTCCAATTGAGCAAGCTTCAACACTTGACCTCGCTATGATCTTTGATCTCGGATGACATCATGTTCCTTTCATATCGCTGTTTGACCGCATATGACCTTTGACCTGGATTGATTTGTCATCTATTTACATGAATGCAGCTAATCTGACAAAGTAATTTTGGCAGTCTTACAATGTAGTGTTGTTTGGATAAATTCCTGTTACTGACCCTTGTGACCCTTGAGTAGCATTTTAAAGTTGTTAAAAAATGACCTCTAATATTCCCTATATGTGACTGGACACTACGAATCAGCCGTAAACTCGGCCCCGGTCAATTTTGTTTTATTTCGTGTTTAGAAAATATATATCATAAGCTTTAAAATAGGTATATCATTTGACTTCAAACGATATCCAGAAGCGGGGTTATAGTTTGTTGAACTCTGCTCCTTCAACAAAATGGTACCCTTTTCGGTTCTATATGTGTCTCTTTTTCCACTTTGCTGGTAATAAAGTCATAATTGGCGGTCATTTCAAATCATCCCTGAGTCAACGAGGTACAGGAATGTCCTCTCATTGTTAATTGTTGGTTATACATACCCAGCCAAAATACAATGCAATCGTAACGTACAACTTGAACAGGATTTAGCCAAAGCAAACAAAGACTAGAGCTATTTAATGATTTTATATGTAGCAGATTATTATCCTCTTTTGCAATAGGATTATTGATTGGTTTAAACGCTATCAAATGAGAAACATGTCGCGCCTAATTGAGACACCTATGAATACGACTTGCGGCACATTTTGCACTATATCTCAGAATATAATTTGCCGAGTTTACGGCTCATTCGTAGTGTCCACTCACATAATATTATGACCGTTGACCCCTAGATGGTTACAACTTATATTACGCTTAAGCATGTTAAGTCAGTGCTTCTTGTGCCCAGTTTGATATAACATTAGACATATTTATGATCTCGCTATGAGTTTTACAATATTGGACGAGATCACAGACAGAATATTTTAAAACTAATAGCGAGACCAATAAATATTGGGCGTAAAGAATCCAATTTTATCATTATTATGTTTTATCATTATTATACTTGGATTTATCAAAACATAATGACGGCCAACATCGGTGTAAGCGTCTGGCGCTAGTAGCATTTTAAAAAGAGGATTTGACGAAAGAATCAAAAGAAGAAGAAGCAGAAGAAGTAGAAGATTCGACCGTTCCCAATATATTAGGTGGCTGCACCATCGCACATAACAATACAAATAGTAAAGGATTACCAGTAATCTACATATTTACCACAATGCCACCCAATATTATAGGTAATAATACATGACGAGGAACATATGATATTGGCTATTCTATCCCCTGGAGTACAGAATCCTTTGTTTAATTATTAAAAGATGCTCTGCTGTTAGATAATGTTAACGATTATAATGTACGAGGGTCGTTCAAAAAGTTCTACCTCCGCCCTCATATCTTAGCTTCTTCAAATAGTATAGACTTTCCATATTGTTCATAATTATTATCTAGCATGTGAATCAATTTTGTTTCAATATCTTTTTTCATGTGTTGTAGGCGAATTAAAAAGGAAATCAGGATTCAGTGCCGCAGAAATGGACAAAATTTGTACATATATCTACAAATATCATTCGGTACATACAAAAAGAACGTAAAATGACAAAATATCTGCTTCACTCCAGCAAAATCCGTGACTTAAAAAAAGAAGAAGATAAGAGCAGATAAGAACTGCTATCACATTTTAATGTTTTACTTTAAAATGCCCAAAACACATTTATACAGAAATTGTCTGTATTCGAGTAAAATGGCTAAATGGAAGTATTTTAAACCTGCTATAGAAATGGCACTTGGGAATAATTGAACACCAAGGAAACTAATTTAATAATAGCAAGTAGTGCTAAAGTGGCTGGGTGTCTTTATTTTCAGCTCTGAGACAGAGCTTAAACATGTTAAAAGTAATCTTATACAGATAATTCCCAAGCAGATTCTCATGCCCGGAAAGACCATCAGACAGCAGAGCAAGTTTGAATTAAAGTCAAATTCTGACTTTAAATCGCCCATAGAACACAACAGTAAAATCGGTTAAGATAATTTAGTGTTCTTTCATTTCACCTCATTAGTTTGGCTTAAAATGATCAGAAAACTCTCCAAACTGTTGTTACTAATAATATTTGATAATATAATATTTTGCCAAATTAAAATTTGTCAGAAATCGTATATAAAGGGTTTAGTCTCAATATTAGGTGTGTGTGTTTGTGGGGGGGGGGGGGTTTACAAGTGAGAGTTATGGTCATAAATTTATTTAAGGCTATTATAATGAATGACAGAGATAAAAAAAGAAGACTAGTTTGCGTCTGACGTCAGGGCAAATGCGCGCCGTGATTGGTTGCCGACCTGCGCAGTACGGCATTTTCTGTACCATTTTTAATAATTATGAGAACCATTGTTGATGCTATTTCAGGTACAAGAATGTGGCCATATGTTGTTGAAATATCTTTTGTTGATTCCGGATAATAATATTATGGATTCGTGTATTTTCCGGTCAACTTGCACGCAACTTGCACGCAACTTGCACAAAATATTACGACGCAAAAATATCCCGTCGTATGCAAATATGTCATCATCGTATAATGTCTATATCATTTGTTGAAGATGGAAGCAACATATATTCCGATTTATGAAATTTTGAGCAGCAGGATAGCTATAATGAAAGACGGAGATAAAAAAAAAGACTTGCGTCTGAAATTCTAACAGATTCTGTTTGACCGGAAAATACTAGAATCCATAATATTATCATCCGGATTCAACAAAAGATATTTCAACAACATATGGCCACACTCTTGCGCCTGAAATAGCATCAACAATGGTTGACTCGTTCATATTAAAAATGGTACTTAGATTAAATATACAGATCAATTTGTAAGTACTCTTTAGCAAAGCCATAGTTCATTGAATTTACAACCGTATGATAAAACAGACTTTTTTCACAATATTTGCAATTTAAAGAGAACTGGCCATTAATCATTCTAATGAGGCTAATATATGGCCAATGTAAGTGTGCTCTTTCATTTAATGACATAAAATTTGAAAAATATTGTAAGGAACACTTGAAGTTTTGACTTTTTTGACCAAAATGTTTATTAAATATTCTCCAGGGTCTATGATAAAACGGATGTGCCTACTAAGCATGCCGGGAAATAAACTGACCTATGTCAATTCAGATCGTAGAGATGAGGTACCACATGTGTGTGAATTGTGACATTTTTCAGTCGCAATTCCCGGAGATCGAAGTTCCCTGTTACTACTCGCAGTGCTTCCGGACGAATTCGTTGCCCTTGCAGGTTGATGCATATATATTTGCTTGTAATTTCCAACATCTTTTTTTAAATAATAGTCAGCAGAAAAATCATCGACATTTTTTATCGCGATGAAATACGCACACAACACTAAACGTATTGCAACATTGCTACAAAAGATGAATTCCTCAAACTGTAAGTGAAAGATTGACCCAATATCCTGTCGATTTTACATGGCATACTGGATGGAAATGTTACATTACATGAAATAAGTAAGATGAAGCTATTAAGTGAGATGGAAGGTGTCACTTGTTGTGATATCATGCGCCTATTCCAGTGCTTGCAATAGCGGAAAGACGGAAATCCGTTTGCATGCAGTCTGAATACAGAGACGAAAAAAACTTTAGTTCACCAAATGGTTTAATTAAATTTTGCAAGGTATCAGGAAAATGACGGTGGGAAAATGATTCACGGATGTGACGGGTGGAAGAAGATATCAGCCTCAGCAGACAGAGGTCTGGGGGACTCAGAAGAACAAAAGGTTACGTTGCTACCCTATATTAAGGCACCGGATAACCTTGAATCGCACCAAAAACATTACCTTGTGTGTTCATTACGTGTTTAAATGGCATTATGTCCTTCATGGAGTTACCACATGACCATATTATTGCAATTGAAATACCCAAGTCTCCCAATCTTTGCAAGACGTCGGCCATCTTTGACTGTTATTTTCGTCCAATCACCACTTTCATCCAAATTTCTTCCGTAACCATTTTTCCGATACCTTGCTGGAACCAATAACATTTGGCCACCATTCTAAAGTATCTGGACATTTTTGTGGACTAAAGTGTCTTCGTTTCATTTTTTCGCCATTGTAAGTACTGTAATAGGCGGGTGATGTCACCACAAGTTACACCTTCCATCCCAATCAATAGCCTAATCGTACTTATTTCATGCAAAGAACATTCCAGTACGTCATGTGAAATCGTCAGGATATTGGAGCAATGTTCAACTAACAGTGTGCGGAATTGTTCTTTTTTCGACAATGGTGCTTGGGCAACAAGTAAAACGCTTTGGTACAAAATAACGCACTTGTATTAAAATGCTGACGCGTCCAATGCACTCTTCCCTGCAGGGCTCGTAAAATGCTGATGCGTCTAATGCACTCCTCTCTGCAGGGCTCGTACGCGTGATTTTATTTTGTTTTATTAAGTTGACAATATTCGTTTTTCGGACGTGGGTGAAATACGTTAACACTTTACGTCACTATAGTGTGCTCCGACGCAAAACTCCGACGCAAAACCCGAAACGTTAGGGCTATTATCGTAAGAATTGATGGTCAGACGATGCTGCAAAATCGCACATGTATAAAATTGACATTATAATGACGTAATGTGTTCTCGTACGCGTCCACGTTCAAAAATATAATCCTATCAACTATCTGAGTGTCAGCGCATACCTGTATAGCTATGCAGTCTTGCGTTACAGATATTTGGTATTACTTCGGGGGCTCGCCTTATATATATATATCTATATTAAGTTTAATCTACGGCACGGCACCTTCCAAATACAAAGGGAGTCAATCACAGAATGATACCTACTATATTGAAATTTGTCGCGAGTAAAGCGCCCTAGTTTAGGTTCGCAGCGCTTTCTATTTGTATAAGCGTGTTGCTTCACTTTCGAGCTACCTAAATGATTCATAGGTTTCACACATCCTTGATTATTTGTCAGTATAAAAAAGATGTATCCTACAAGTCGTCCGACCTATATATATTGTACTGTTATCGGCATAGTATGTGTGCGGTGTGTTCTAATGCTTCATGGGGTTTATGTTATAAGAGTTAAATGACTTAGCTCTTAAAACATCACTTCGAAACACTATCAACCAATTATTTAAAAGTTTGAAAACCACCAGTTTCAGAAGTAAAAGAGAATTATATGAAAGATCACGTTTGCAAATTGAATTTTCGCCATGACAGAGCACAACGATTATTTCGATAGTGATGTGAAGGGACGTGTTGCGCCCACCACCATGACTGATTTGCTAGGATTATATAGCGCGTGGCGTGTAACCTTTAAATATTTTTGTTTAATAACGCATCGATATCAGATTTCAAACAATAATATTTCCATGTTTAGTAAAGCTCTCATAGGAAAATCATTCTATGTTAAATATACTTCTAATATAGTATGAATTGTCAATTGCTGTGATGTTAAGGAAAAATATAAGACGTTGATGAACATGCATATAGACACATTCAGAAACAAACCGATTATAGGGAGTAAAATTCCCTGAAATGGGCAAAATGTACAGAAACTGTCATGTTTAGTCAGTCATGTATCGTGACTGTATTGTTTTGGCTAATTAGGGATTCAATCATGTTTCACTGCACAATCGTCGCGTAGTCTGTGTGGTTCAATTACATAGGTATAGGAAGAGTACCGTGTCACACCAGTTTCGAAAATCGCACATTATTTTTTTATTTATAACATTCGGCCGAAGCCAGGCTAAGCCCGATAGTGCTCAGAGGCTACTAAATTTAAGGGATGCCATCTGGATATGACGGGGCATTGATATGGGAAGAGGTCCGATTTTAGATGCAGGAGGAAAACCGGAGCACCGGAGAAAAACCTGCGAGGACGAGCATGGATCAGCAACCAAACTCACATGTGGCACCGCGGGGAATTGAACCCCGGCCACAGCGGTGAGAAGCGAGTGAGAAGACCACTACATTAACCCGTCCTCCCGCACATCTTAGTCTATATCACAGTAAGAGCTGAATGCCATTGCTCACCTGCTCACCTTTCCGAACAAAGTGAACTGTTAAACAAACAAACAAACAAACAAACAAACAAACAAACAAACAAACAAACAAACAAACAAGCAAACATTCTTAGTTACAAGTAAATCAGCAAACATTATTTTTATACCGTGTTTTTGCTTTTATTTTTTTAAATCACAGCACACTAATCTTCCCCTTTATATTATTAAGTAATATTGTAGAAGGCATTACTCTAATGTGGGTAATATTGTATGAAGACTACAGTATCCGTGGTGCCTGACAGATTGTTGTAATGTTGGACAACCTTACGTTGCATTTTTAAAGAAAATGTTTTGATCTATGCATGGATTTTGTAGACTCTTTTTATGATATATTTTTATAGAAAGTTATAAACTTGTAAAATTTTCATGCAATATACTTATATTTAAAATATATAAATTTATGTGGCAACTACAGATATGGAGAATTTGACAACACAGACGTGGTAGGGTGGTGTGTTTATTTGACAAGTGCCTTTATTGCAACACACATAAAAAATAGATATAATCTTTATTAGAAATCCAACAAAAGACAAAAATGCGTATATGTCGAAATCGCCGCTTGTCATCCAAAAATAGCTCAAAATGATGGCTACAATATCACGTATTTCACTTTTAGCTATTGTGCAACTTTCATACCGATATATGTAATTCCCGGGATGTTATTGTATGAGTTTGTTAAAACGCCGTATTTGTTTTGCTCAATATCTAGTTGCAATTGATCCAAGCTTATTTTTGATTTTCCACGTTCGCACATGCTATATGTGACCCGGCAGCACAAATGAGCCGTAAATTCCCTAAATTGTATTCTGAGTTACGTGTAAAATGTGTACGAAGGTCGTATTCATCGGTAACTTAAGCTGGCCCGACATCTGTCTCATTTTGATAGTCAAAAACTAATCAATAATCCTATTGTTGAAGTGGATAATAAGCCTTAGATGGCTATAGAACTTTTAATAGCTCTGGTCTTTGTTTGCTTTTGCTAAATCCTGTGGTGGGTTACCAGGCATTGTATTTTGTACAGGTATGCATAACCAACAATTAACAATGAGAGAACTTTCTTAAACCTCGTTGACTTGGGGATGATTTGAAATGACCGCCAATTATGACTGTTTGATATTTATTGCCAGCAATGTGGAAAAGAGACACATGTAAAAAAAAAAAAAAAAAAAAGGAGCAACGTTTAACAAACCATAACCCCGCTTCTGGATATCGTTTGAAGTCAAATGATATACCATTTTTAAGTTTATGATGTTTATCTTTTAAACACGAAATAAAACAAAATTGACCGGGGAGGAATTTACGGCTCATTCGCCGTGAACGGTCACATATCACAATAATATCGAATGGCATTGTTCATCCGCTATCGCCATTCAAACGAATGATCGCGGCTGTGCACTTTATAGTAGACGTTGTTTCTTTCAAGAAATTGAGTTTTTTTTTATATGTATGTACTTCGTGATGTGTTTTATACAAGCAAAGAAAATCCAGATTTGTAAACCCCAATTGCAGTGCCGTATACTTCTTAATTTTTCATGACTAAATAAAAGTGTGTATTACTTAACGTTCAAACTATAGTATAAGCAAAGCACCAAATATTACTTTAAATTACTAGTGTTTTGTTCCTTTACACATCGCAATCACGCATTGAGAATCACACCACACTATGCTGAAGCATTATTGTAGAAAGCATTTATCAAATGTGGGCGACATTGCATGAAGACTACGCTAAAGTAAAGGGTGCCTGACAGGCTTGTTGTTGAACAAAAGATTGTCGTAGTTTTAGAATGCTATTTATATTTTACAATCTACATTTAAAGATAACTGTAAACTTGTGAGCATTGCATGGCAGATATGCACGACAATCTTGAAACACGATTGGTCATGATCTTATTATAATACAGTAGTGTGATAGGGGTTGGGATATTGTTTATATTGACCGTTCCTTGTCAGGCATTATTTCAATCATCCCAGCCAACACAGAAATGTTCTTGAAAACCTTTATTCAAAACACATACAAAAAATATATATAATCTTTATAAGAAATCCAAAGACAAAAATGGACATATGTCAAAATCGCCGCTTGTCATCCAAAAATAGCTCAAAATGAAGGCTAGAATATCACGTTTTTCACTTTAAGCATTTTTGCAGCTTTCATATCGATATATATATTATTGCATGAGTTTGTTAAACACCGTATTGTTTTGTTAGACAAACTTACTGCAGCAGTTGAAAGAAACGAAACGACTATTGGAATATTTCTGGACTCATCAAAAGCCTTTGATACAATCGATCATAACATACTCTTACATAAATTAGAACACTATGGCTTTCGTGGTATTGTGTTAGAATGGTTCAGAAATTATCTAAGTAACAGAAAGCAATATGTTTATTATAATTCTTATGAATCAGAATCACACAATATTATATGTGGTGTTCCACAAGGATCAATCCTGGGGCCACTTTTATTTATACTCTATGTTAATGATATAATGCATCTAAAGTACTCGAATTCGTCCTTTTTGCAGACGATACCACCATTTTATACTCCCATAAAAACGTAGAACGCCAGATAAACCTTGTTAATGAAGAGTTAGAGGAAGTAAGCAATTGGTTTAAAGCTAATAAATTGTCAATTAATGCTACAAAAACAAATTACATGATACTTGGCACACCCAAAATGACATCGATGAATCAAGACCTGCAAATCACACTAGATCACACGGTTTTAGAAAGAGTGCATCAAACTAAATTCCTTGGTGTACTAATATACGAATGTCTTACTTGGAAATGTCACATAGATTGCGTATCTAGAACAATTTCAAGGAATGTCGGTGTCATGAATAAATTGAAACATTTAGTTCCAAGTCGTATTTTATTTACACTTTATTGTACGTTAATATTGCCTTATTTGAATTATGGAGTACTTTTATGGGGAAATACATGTAAAACTTACTTAAATAAAATTGTACAAATTCAAAAATGGGCTATTAGAAAGGTGGCAAACGTTCACTATAGAGACCACACAGCGCCATTGTTTGCTAATTATAACATATTAAAAGTTGAAGATATGTACACACTAGAATTAGGTACATTCATGTACAGGCACTCTATAAATGAGCTGCCCTGTTCATTTGATAATTATTTTACCAAACGTTCTGACATACATAACTACAAGACACGATATGTAAATGACCTAAATCTAACCAAAAATAAGAAAGTCTTTTCTGATCATGCCATACGTACAAGAGGTCCCATTCTTTGGAATTCTTTAGATAAAAATCTGAAAGCTTCAAAATCTGTTAAACATTTCCATAATCAATTCAAAACAAAACTGATCTCTAAATATAATTAATCTTTTCCGTGAGCACCCCCTCCCCTTCCCTTGTCTTTTGGTTATGTTATGTGATGTTGATTTATTTTGTTAATTTCATTTGATTTCAGGGAAAGGCTAACTTTCAGACCTTTTTGGTCTTCCAGCCTTTTCCTCCATATGTACCGTGTTTTTTTATGTAATGTCTTTGATTTTTATGGAAATAAAATATGAATATGAATGAATATGAATATGAATATGTTCAATACTTAGTTGCAATTGATCTAAACTTATTATTTATTCTCCTTTTTCATTTTTCAAATCGCACATCCTATATCACAATGAAATATGAATGGCATTGTTAATCTTTTGGTTCATCCACTATCACTG